>NW_026526754.1:12151250-13450000 GCF_024362965.1 Panthera pardus
ATCAGTTCTAAAACTCTGTGAGAATTATCGGTTACATTGAAACGATATATGTCAGGGGAACTCTCATAACCCAGGTGATGGAGAAGCAGAGCATTAAGTAATCCATGGTGGCTCTATTCTCCAAGAGTTTGGCCCTAACTTTTTTTTTTTTTTAAAGCATCTAACGCTTGTGGGGTGTTATTTATAGTTTTACTGAGTATAAGCAGACAGTTTGTCTTATTTCGAGGTGTAAACTTTTCCAAGAGCTGGGAGTCCTACTATAGAAAGAGCCAAGGCAGCCACTTCCCATTATTACTTTGTAAATTTTTAGGTAAGCTGAACCCAGGTATTATTTCATACAGCTGAACTTTTATTACTTTTTGTGCCTTTTTCATTTTGTAGATGAAGGCCTCTACCCAATTAGTAAAAGTATCAACCCATACCAACAAATGTTGCAACCTTGGCATATGAGTGAAATCTAATTGTCCGTCTTCCTCTGGGTAGACTCCAGTATCTTAATTGCCTGAGAGAGTAAGTTTGTGGTTGAGAGGATTGTTTCTAAGACAAACTTTACAGGCTGATACTATTTGTTGAAATGTCCTTGACAAATTTTTTTTTCCAGTAAACATCCTTTGGGCCATTTGATAAGTTTTATCCCTCCCTAAATGAAAGGCCTGATGCGGTGCTTTACTGATATTCTCTCTCTGTGAGATAGATAATAGTAATTGCCCCTGCTCTGTTTGTAACCATTTTAAGGGCCGGAGACAGTGTCCATGAATCAGATCTCAGTTCATTTCCTCAGGAAAGTAGGTGGGATTGAGTCTCTCTTAATAATTGATATAGCAGGTGAGCTATTTTCTGAACCCTGATATCCACAGTCTACAATATCCAGTAATTTTTTTAAAAACATGCAATTGTTTATCTGTCCTGGACCTAGTAATGCTACAGTCTCTAATTTAGTTATAATGTCCCTTCCTAGCAAGGGATTAAGGCTCTCTGGCATTATCAGGAAAGAATGAAAAAAAAAATTAGGTTTCCCTATATACATCCCAGGGGCTGAGAGAAAAATTTGGTCAAAAGTTTTCTGGAGATGCCTCTAATTGTTAATGCTGGGTTTGGAAAGTTGGCCAGGAGTGGATAGGAGGACAGAAAAGATGGCTCCAGGATCAAGAAAGAAATCAACTGGTTTTTTGGTCTTTGGGGTGTTTCTGTTTTTGTTTTTGTTTTCTATATCCAGAGTTCCCGAGGCTCTGGGTTTCCAATAGACAGTTGGTTCCGGGGAGCCACCCTGAAGAGACCCAGACCCCCTCAGTTCCTTTCAGGGACACTGGTTATCTGAGCCCTGTAGATAGAGGTATCCGAGGGCATTCAGGCTTCCAGTGATTGTCTCCACACAAGGGACATGGCTTATGGGGCTTTGACTTCTGTTGTCCCTTCTGAGGGCAGTCTTGTTTCCAGTGCCCTGAAGGGCCACATGAGTGGCATTTGGTGCCAGGACCTCTGGAAGTCTAGTCTGACATAGTACTTAAGGCTGCGACTAAGGCCTTAGATTTTTTTTTTTAAGTCTCCTTTCCTGTGTTTTTCTCTTCACCTTGGTTGTAATATACCAAATTGGCAGCTAGTAAGAGCTCCTCTAGGGTGTCTTCTAGGCCAACAGCCAATTTTTGCATTTCCTCTGAATATCTAGGGCTGAATGAGTGACCAATTTGCCCTTTAAAACCATCTCAGCCTTAGGGGTTTCAGGGGAGATAGCCGTATATTTAATGAGAGCCTCCCTCAACCTCCCCAGGAAGACCTTCGGGCTCTCGTTCTGTGCTTGTAAAATAGTGGCTAATTAAGCATAATTTAAGGGCTTAATCTTAGATTTCTTTAATTTTTTAAAAACACAAGCTGCCAGCGATACCATTTCCCAAGGGTATGGTCATAGTCCCACTTAGGATCTTGGGATGGAATGGCCTGAGCTCCAGGAGGGAGCTGGAAGTTTCCTACAGGACCTCCAGTCCCATGGTAATTAATGAGTTGCTCATCCCCATATCTCTCAGCTGCTGCCTGAACCCCACAGTTTTCTGTCTCATTAAGAGTCTGATTTAACAAAAGCATTATATCTTTCCAGGTCAACTCAAAAACATAATAATATTCAGAAAATCCTCTCTATATACTTACCCGATCAGAAAATTTACCTAGATCTCCTTTTATCTGTCTTAAACCTTGTAATGTAAAAGGTTTCTCCTTCTGGCATTCTAGCTTCTTTCAATGGAAACATGCCTGTTACATTATGGGGAGGACCTAGATAAGGTGGGCAGCAGGGAGCAGAATTGCACTTTTTATATGGATTGAGTACCTGAGAAGGAAGAGGTGGAACACTTTCTTTCCTCCTTCTCTAGGTCTGCTTTGGATACAGGTAAGGGGCCCTTCATTATTTTCCCTCCTGATTGCTGGACTTCAGGAAGGGTTGCCATTAAATCAGGATCCACCTTACATTGCATACATGTATCTCGATTGTTTAAATCTTAAACCAGGGTACTTTTAAAATCCATTCATTTTAAGCTTAGTCCATCCTAACTATATATAAAATTTCTTTTTTTAAAGAACCTCTTACAACTCTCCTTTGGATTCAGATTCTGTTCCAAGCCATTTGTTTCTAAATAAGCAGTCTCATTTCAGACAAAATTATTTTCTTTTACCTTTAACAAAAATGTATTTCCATTTCGTACATCTTTTTTACATATGTACTTTTTATTTACATAGTTGTTTTCTTATTTCCATCAGTCTTAATTACATTTAGCAGAATTTAACTCTTGGAAGTCTTAGTCTCCAGTGAAAACTAAGTAGTAACCAATTGTGAACTGTTACACCAGAATTCCTTAGATGGCAAACTTATGAATCAATTAAGCACAAAGCATGTTTTCCAACAGATCTAAACATCCCTAGTTTCTCTGCAACAAGTCAAAAGCACAAACCTACATCTAGTAATTGGTGCTTTTTTCTCTTATCTCCTTAGATATCCAGTGAATTCAATCCCAATTTACCATGCAAGCAAAACTTTAACGTTTTAGGTTACCAAAGACTTTGAAAGCTATCTTAACAATCACCCATGAAAACTATGAGACAAAGTTAACCATTATTTAAGTCATCCTTTTGCTAACAGATTGGAACAGAGATAACATGAGCTTATTTGACCTTCAGCAAATCTAGGTAGAATAAAAGTGGTTGTGTGTGTGTGTGTGTGTGTGTGTGTGTGTGTGTGTTACTTAATGTTGATAAACAGGTCTATCTGAAACCAACAAACTTAAATTAGCTTAAACATTGAATATGTTTTACTTGGGTCCACTTAAAACAATTTGTTCCCCACAGTTAATTTTTACTTGGACATTGGTGGAGAAATCTGAAGTGGGTGGTCTTCGTTCCTGGGCATCTAGGGTGGGAGGAGGAGCTGATGCCTGAGGCATTGAGGAGCCAGTTATGCAGGCCGCACCCCAGGTGGTGCAGAAACAGGAGGAGGAAGGGAAGGGAAGGCAGAAGAGGCGAGGTGCTAGCAGAAGGTAGAGTAAGAGAATTCTCAGTTTTAAATCTTGTCAGCTCAGAGGAGTGTACTCCAGGTTTGTTTTCTTTTGTTTTGTTTTCCACTAGTGGAATTAGGCAGCCCATGTCAGTCCAGAGAAGACAGGGGATTTCCCGGAAACAAAGGGAGTTTCGGCAGCTGCTTAGGAATATTTCTTAAAGTCCCTGTTCTGAGGTAGACTAACTAGAGACAGTTGGTTCTAACAGTTGGTTTTGAGGAGTTCCCCCCCACCCCCCACTCCATCCTGATACCCTAGATGGGTCCCTCCCAGTGTACTGTGTTGCAGGACAAACACGAAGCAAGAGGTCGTTTTGTCCTCCTGGCCATTCCTCTTGTAGGGATTTAGCCGCCTCTTAGCATTGGCAGGTCAGTATAAACCCCTGACTCTGATCAGGCCTCTGCGGACCTGATTCTGCCTTGAGCCGTATGAGGTCATCAGGGAATCACAGAACAGGACCCACTCAGGCTGGGTAGCCAAAACTATGGAGCATGGGCACTCACACACGCATTCAGACAGATTGCAGACTCCCACCCAGGACTTCCCTGTCCTATATGGCGACTAGGTCACCTGCAAAGTGATCAAGCTTCCCTTCTGCCTCTAGGGCAGGCTTGATTTCTGCTCTGGGTCCCTGGGATCATTTACTGATTCAGTGGCCCATCCTGGCAGAAATTTCTGATTCCCCCTGGAGTCCATTCAACCGCAATGGTGGCCAACTATTATCTGCTGGTGAGGGTCATGACCCAGTGAAATCACTGGAGGGGCGCCTTCCTTTCCATTGCAGCGGCCTGCGATGAGTGGCCTCTCTGCTGGCCTCCGACAACGGTCGCTCAAGGAGCCAGCGGGGCTGCCGGCTTCCTAGCCAATGCACCAAATGTGTTACAGCAAATACTCGGCACACAGGAAGAGAGAAGCAACACGCGGTCGGAGAATCGGAAATGACGTTTATTTCACACGAGTGCCAGCTCAGTGGAGTCCTCTCCAAAGGCTGAGACCCCAGCCCTGGCACTAGCCTACTTTTATGCCTGGCCAGCTTCCGGGTACTTGGAAACTTTCTATCGCCTGCCCAGGGTGGTATTGCAAGGGCTCAAGGAAAAAAAGGGGGGGCATTTATCGGTTGTGCTACGTGGGCAGTTGGCTGATCAAGAGACAAGCAAGATTACAGAAGCCAAAAGCATGCAAGGGGAGTATCCGGGTTCGGACATCTGGCTGGCTCTATACCCAATGTGGGACTTGAACTTACAACTTGGAAGAGTTGCATGATCTTCCAACTGAACCAGCTAGGCACTCCTGGAAACAAAACAAAACCAAAAAAAACCCAAAAACTTTAAAAATTACACAAAGATAAATATCTGAGAGGAAATGTAATGAAAATATAATTGCAAGGATAAAAAGGAATGATATAAAATAACTGATAAGAGGTTGTTTGTTCATGTACTTTTAAAAATAGGTGATGGGGGAGGGGGCGCCTAGGTGTCTCAGTCGGTTAAGCGTCCAACTTCGGCTCAGGACATGATCTCCTGGTTGAGGTCATGATCTCAAGGTTTGTGAGCTCCAGCCCTGCATCAGACTCTCTGCTGTCAGTACAGAGCCTGCTTCCATCCTCTGTTCCCCTCTCTCTTTGCCTCTCCCCAACTTGCTCTCTCTCTCAAGAAAGAAATAAAACATTAAAAAAGAAAATGGGCAACGGGGTATCAGATTAGAGCATTAAGATTACATGGACATATCTAATGTTTGTTTATTTTTGAGAGAGAGACAGAGTATGAGCAGGGGAGGGGCAGAGACAGAGGGAGACACAGAATCGGAAGCGGGGACTCCAGGCTCTGAGGTGTCAGCAGAGACCCTGATGGGGGTGGGGTGGGGATGGCTCCAATTCACTGACCTTGAGATCATGACCCGAGACAAGGTTTAACAGACTGAGCCACCCAGGTGCCCCTATATGGATGCACTTAAAAGAACGACGTAACAGTTTTATTTTCAAATGTTGTTATGATATACTCGAGAGCTGCCATCTGCACAGCCAGAAGTGCACCAGTACCATATGATATACCTGAAATTACATCCTTTGCAATTCTTTATTCTTACATGCAAAATGTTAAATATTAACTAAAACCATGTAGGGAGATTATTTAGGGTTTTTTTTTCTTTCATGGATTTTTTTACTGAGTAAAATTCACA
Organism: Panthera pardus; assembly: GCF_024362965.1. Taxonomy (NCBI): domain Eukaryota; kingdom Metazoa; phylum Chordata; class Mammalia; order Carnivora; family Felidae; genus Panthera; species Panthera pardus. Next base: position 12,156,968 of record NW_026526754.1, read on the forward strand.
TAACAAAATTAACCATTAACCATATTAAAGCCTACAATTCAGTGGCATTTAGTGTATGTATAATATTGTGCAACCCTCACCTCTATTTCTAAGGATATTTTCATCATCTCAAAAGGAAACTCTGTACCCATTAAGCAAGAACTCCCATTCCCCCACTCCCTGCCCGTTTCCTGGCAACCATAAATTTGTTTCCTGTCTCTGTGGATTTACCTGTTCAGGACGTTGCAAATAAATGGAATCATACAATATGTGATCTTTGGTGTCCGGCTTCTTTTACTAAACATAATGTTTTTGAGGTGTATCAGTACTTCATTCCCTTTCATGGTTGAATGATATTTCATTGTGTATACCACATTGTGCTTATGCATTCATCACCTGCTGGACATTTGCCTTGTTTCTGCCTCTTGGCTATTATGAATAATGTTGCTGTGACATGAGTGTACAGCATTTGTTTGAATACTTGTTTCCAGTTATTTCGAGTCTGTACCTAGGAGCAAAATTGCTGATAATTGTCTTTAACTTTCTGAGGAACTGCCAAACTTTCCCACACTGCACCATTTTATGTTTCCAGCAGCCATGTACAAGGTTCCAATTTCTCTGCTTCTTCTGATATGCCCCGATTCGAGAGACCCCCCGAAAACAAACCACCAGAGTCCAGAGTCAAAGCCAAGCGGCAAGGGTCGTTTATTGCAGGTTCGAACCCGGTCCTCCGCGCACTCGTTGCTGGTGACGCTAAGAGGCCCCGAGTAAGGATCTTACAGCTTCTTTTATAGACCCGCACAAACAAGTTAGGGACCTTTTTTAGAGGTTACAGAGCTGTTGTTGGTTAACATTTAAATTTGAACGCTCAGCAGAACTCGATTGGTTCCTGCCTTTATTTTAAACCATTCAGCAGAACTTGATTGGTTCCCGCCTTTATGTCAGACTACAACCGGGGCCCGCCCTGGCTGGTTTTGGGAACGGCAGGGGTGGGGGGGGGGGGGAGATCTTTTCTTTGCAGTTGTGAGTACACCTGGTAATTTTTCTCTTAGTCTCTCACTTCAATATCTCTTGTTATTTTTTTCATTATAAAAAAGTTATGACTAACCTAATGGCTATAAAGTGGTGTCTTTTTGTGGTTTTGATTTGCATTTCCCTAATAACTCATGATGTTGAACATCTTTTCATGTGCTTGTTGGCCATGACTACCTAGTTTTTCCTATTTTTTCATTTTAAGGGGTGTGCAAGCAAAAATGCTGTGTTCCACAGCTGTAGAACGAAGCCACCATATTTCTGAAGATCTTGTCTAATGCCCCTCTGTTCTCCAAGCATTGTGCTATGGCCTCAAGGCTTTGCAACAGTTTGTCTGAGGGACACTTCTCCCATCCAGAGGTATAGGACTAAAAATTTAAAAAACTTCCTCTTCAGTGGGGTGGCTTTGAGAGTCTGTGCAGACTGAAACTACAACTTATAATACCGAATCTTCTTTCTCTGCTACCTGCTAAATTAGCCCTCCTATATTCTGAAGACTTTAAATTTGAATGCCAAAGTTAGCTAGCCCCTTGCACATAGTGAGCTTTTTTCCATGCTTCTTTGTTGGTTTGACATGAAGTCAGAAGGGACCTTTAGCTGTGCAAACTGAGGGAGAGTGCTCTCAGAAAGACAGTTCTGTGTCAGGCTGGAGGAGAGTGAGGAAATGAGGGTGCGTCTGCATTAAGTTGTGCCTAGGCAGGGGGCTGTGAAGGTAACAGGAAAGTCTTGGGGCCCATGTGTCTGCTCTAGGACGTCAGGGAGCTTTATGATTGGCAGTCTCCCCTGGATAGGTTGCTACTTCACTGAGGGCAAGAATAGCATCTTAGTTCTATATCCACATATGTTCCCTAACTCAGAACCTGGAACATAGTAGTTACACACAGGATGTTTACGGGGTTGGATTGTGCACTGGTGATACTCTGTTCCCTGACACATTGAGCCCCCTTGCCTCCTTGATGGGAATTAGGAAGGAGACATCCTGGTTGCTGCTCTTGATTCTCACTTCATTCTGGTCCATCTCAGACTGACATCCTCCAACAGCTCCCCATTACCTCCATTACTGTGTTCCTTAGGGGTCCCAGTGTGAACATAAAATATCACCTGTATCCTTAATCATTATTTCTAGAGTATTCCTTCCACTTCCTTTTTATTTCAGTTACATTGAAGCTACCCATAGGCATGGACATGTTTGAGACCTTAGAATCACATCCAATCTTCTATAGGAGGAAAAGCTCAAGAGACTTCCAAATTTTTTGTTGATAGACCCTTACCCAAGATGTCTGTTAATTCGGGATTGTTCACTGCCCATTGCCTGTAAAGAAGGCTCTTCCAGGCTCCCATGCAAAGGCTATAACCCTGGTTGAGTGTTTGAGAGCCAGGTGGGAGAATGGGCAGGGGGCAGTGGTGGAGCATTGTGATTTTTCTCTGTTCAGTGTATACACTTTCATTCATTTCCTTGTTTTAAATCCACTGCTTAAATCTGACCCTTTGCTATTTTTCCCCCCAGAGAGTAAGTGTATTGTTGCAGGGTTTGGGAGAAGTCTCTGGGCTGTGTATGTGTGGGTAAGACCTGCAGGTCCAATTTCTCCTTGTACATCTGTTCTATGGCTCATCTCTGCCTTGCAAAATACCTGACACCTGATGGCTGATTCCTGAGCCTTTCCACTGGGTGAATCAGCTTGTCCCGTACTATTAACCATGTGTCCTAGCCACCCCTCCCCACCTGGCTCCCATGCAAGGCTTCCCTTTGTCTCTGGTTATCACTTCTCTATCCCTTTCCATCTCCCTCAACAGTGTCAACAGCTCTCCTCTGTTTTCATCCTGTTTCATTCTCATGTCCTTGTAGATTCTCATCCTTTTTGTACTTTTAATGTCATGTTATAGGGTCCAGGAAATGTCTGTGTTCTTTCTGCCTGTATTTCAGAAGCAACGGTTCTTTATGGTTATCAGTCCCACGCAGTGTAATACTCTACAGTGTTAAATGGAATAATGTATCTACATGTCTGGACCTGTGACATGGACAGTATAGAAAGTGAAATGAAAAAAGCAAGTTGCAGGTTCGTATGTATAATGTGAAACTGGTTTCATTAAAAACATTTTCATATTATAATGTATACATATACATATACACATACTATACACACACACACACACACACACACACACACACACACATTCTCCTTAGCATTACCTGAGATAACATAAGTAAATATCAGAATAAATACCTAGAGAGCTACCTGGATGTTTTCATTTGGCAAAAAGACTTAAAAGGGTCTGATTCAGGGACACTTGGGTAGCTCAATCGGTTAAGCATCCAACTTCCACTTGGGTCATGACCTCATGGTTCGTGAGTTCAAGCCCAGCATCAGGCTCTCTGCTCTCAGTGCAGAGCCCTCTCAGATCCTCTGTCTCCCTCTCTCTCTGCCCCTCCCCAATGTATGCACGTGCTCTCTCTCTCTGTCAAAAATAAACAAACATTAAAAAACAAAGGGATCAGATTTAAAGGTCTAGGCAATCTGGTGAGTCTAAAAATTTCCTTTGGGGACGCTGGAGCCAGGGAGCACCAGTCACATTGTGTTCTTTGTGAACAGAGCCCTGTGGATTTGCACAGCTGTGGTGGCACTTCCTGGTGGTTCCCCCAAAGAAGCCCCTGTCATCCTCCAGGGCAGCAGCTGGAGCAAAGGAGTTGTTACTCCCATGTGTAACTCCTTCTGGGCTGTTCCTGGGATGTGATTGTTTGTCTTAGTTAATGATCCTCCTGAACCACACTAGGGAAGCCAACTCCTAAGTGAGGCCAATAATCAGCAAAATTACATTTGTGGAGATGTACATTCTGGCAAGTTGTGGGAAACTTGCAGTTCCTCACAAAAGCAACTAACTCTTCCTCCTTCCAACCACCTTCAACCCCCAACTCATGATCAAATGGGAAGGTATGGAAACTTGCCAGTTAATACTCAGTGATAAAGGGTTGAAAGGAATTTAGCCACATATTCAAATATTCTCTAGCAACAGGTCTCCCTGTTGAGATTTTCCCCCTCAAACTTTGCTGCTTATTAAAATTACCTGGGAAGGTTTTAAAATTCCCATGCCCGGGCCGAACATGTTACGTAAACAGTTGAATCTTTAACAAGCCTTCTCAACGTTGGCCCTACTGACATTCGGAACTATGTAATATTTTGCTTTGAGAGGCTTTCCTGTGCATTGTGGGATGTTTAGCACTGTCCCTGGGCTCTATGCACTAGAAGCCTACAACAAAAAGACATTTGCAAATCACCCAGTTGAGAATCACTGCCGTAGGAGGTGGGACCCAGACATCTATGTTTTAAAAATCTTCCCAGGTGATTCCAATGTGCAGCCAAGGTTGAGAACCAGTGCCCTGATAGAGTTTCCTTTGGGAAGTGTTCCCTGGTGGAAATTCCTGGGACTTCTGGAGTAGGTTTTTATAAACTGTTATTTAATACTGCTTCAGTAAGAATGGATATATCCCAAGCCAGATGAGTAGTTCCACTCATCCTATCTAGTAAGCACCTGTTTCTTTCTATCAAGAGAACTTTGGAAAACAAAGAGGCTGTGAACATCTGGAGAGGCTGGCAAAGCCAGCTGAGCCTGTAACTTATGGAGAACATATATAGAGTGCTGGTTCCAGGGTGGCTCAGTTGGTAGGGCTCCAACTTTGGCTCAGGTCATGATCTTGCGGTTCGTGAGTTCAAACCCTGAGTTGGGCTCTGTGCTGACACTAGCAGCCTGGAGCCTGCTTCAGATTCTGTGTCTGCCTCTCTCCTGCTTGCTCTCTCTCTCTCTCTCTTTCTCAAAATAAATAAATAAACATTTAAAAAGTTTTAAATGGGGAGAGCAGCCTCCTGGGTTCTCTCACCAAAGGCTGCAGCTTTTAACTAAGGCTGTTGTAAGTGTCCATTTGTTTTGGAGCATCCAAATCCACCAGTTTGGTACAAGAAACTGGTACACAGAAGTTATCGTTCCCAGTCTTTAATGATTACTGGACTTTGGCAAGAAATATCAGGACAGAATGTATTGTATATGAACTGTAAGAGGATAGTGAGAAGATAGCTCACTTATGTTTAAGTTGTTGTGTTAGTAATTAGTAATTACTAATTAGTAATCAGTAATTTCTATTTAGGATAGTATACTTCATGAGTACATAGGGTCTCGTCCTCAGTGAAAAGAGGAAGGGCTTTCCAGATATTAGAAAAACAAGATCTCCCATTTGTGAAGGCTGTCTAGGTAAAGGCAATCACCCTATTCACAGGCTTATTTACCCTTGTACTTATGGAAAGTAACCCAGTCATCTAGGCAGAGTATTTCTCATCCATTTAATGTATTGATGCTTTTAAGAGTATTTTAACCTATTTACATTTATTGTGATAAAATTTGGTCTGATATCTCATCTTAATTTTAATTTTTGATGATTATTTCTGTCCTATTTTGTCCCTTCTGCTATTGGACTCTTTCTTTGCTCTTTTATCATCTTTTGCTATTCTGGAAGATATTTCTCCTATTTTTATTCTACTAGTGGTACGATTAAGATTTAAAACATTCTTAGAAATATTTTAAGTGTAGAAAATTATAGAGTATCAGAAACATCTATGTACCTCCCCTTAGCTTTATCATATGTAAAAATTTTGTCATGACTTGTTCACATGTTTCTAAGAATTAAAGTGTTACAGATGTAATTGAAGTCCCCTGTATTAAATTGCATTTCTCTCTCTGTGGCTCCAGAAGCAGTTTACCATCTGAATATGGTGTTAATTGTGCCCATAGATGCTTTTAAAGTTGTTATATATGGTTATTTCCATAAACATCATAACATTATTTTGCATATTTTGAATTCGCATAAATTCAAACTTACTTTTAAAATTCAACATTGTGTAATTGAGATTTAAACACATTGTTTAATTCATTCATTTCCACTAATGTTTAGTATTTCATTTTTGCGGGATAAAGCTATTGACTTAGCCATTGTCTTAATAGTGGACATTTTAAGTTGTTTGGAATTTTTGGTTTTGAAAAACTGATACAGTGAACATTGTTGGACATGTTTCCTCATGCACATGTGAAATTATTTTTCTATGACATACTTAGAATTGCTGGGTCAAAATGTAGGGTGAGGGAAAGTACATTGTAGATGATGGAAAGAACATGTAACTGGCAACAAGGCCTGGTTTATTCTGCTTTGGCCATTTTATTTTTTCAAGATACTATATATTTCCTTTATAACAGCCTCAGCTTGTCGTTGGTTGGTTGAGGTGATTGGACAATGATATTTAATAGTCTTATGATTTTTTGATCCTGTTGATTTTTCGGAAGCAATTCTTTTTTTTTAATTTCATTTTTTATTTTTTAATTTTTTTAATATCAAATTTATTGTCAAATTGGTTTCCATACAACACCCAGTGCTCATCCCAAAAGGTGCCCTCCTCAATACCCATCACCCACCCTCCCCTCCCTCTCACTTATTTCTTAAGGGCAATATTGTTTTCTTTTTCTTAATATAGAACCAAGACTGCAAATGAATTCATAACAACAAAAAATATAGCAAAGGAAGAGATTATGTTCTCTAATAAACTCCAGAGAGACATTTTCCAGGGAACTACCTTTTTATAAGACTATGAATCAAAGAGACAATAGGAAATACCCATGGTGGGGAATAAAAGTTTTTTCCAGTAGGCGTGGAGAGGATAAGAGTCTCCACTGGAGAGGTTATTTTAATCAATATACAAACATTTTATCATTTTCAGAGCATTCCCACTAGGGAGAGGTTCTGTGAATGTAAGATACGTGGAAAAGGCATCAGCTTTAATTCAAAACTGATTCAGCACCAAAGAATGTACGAGCAAGTGAGACCCTCCAAATGTATAGAGTGTGAGAAAACCTTTGGATGTAACTCCCACCTTGGCACCATATAAATCCACACTAGAGTTTTGAAGCTATATCAATGTAAGGAAGGTGGCAAAAACCTTTGATATGAGTGCAAAACTAACTTGGCACTAAGCCACACTGTGGAAAAACCCTTCAAATATGTAGAATGTGGAAAGAATTTCATATATAGTTCTTGCTATATTAGACATAAAGAATCTAAATGGAGAGAAGCCCTATAAATGTAATGAATGTTGGGAAAGCTTTCAATGTCAATGCAAATCCAATCAGGCATCAAAGAAACCATAATGGGGACAAACTTTATTTGTGTGTGGAATATGGGGATGGTTTCAGTTGTAATTCTATCTTTGACATCAAACAAATCTGCATGGGGAAGAGACTATAATGAGTGTGGGAAAGACTTCAAATGTAGCTGCCAATGCAGAAATCATCAGCTTATTCATACTGGAGAGAAGCCATTTCAATGTAAGGAACATGGAAAAGGCTTCAGCCTCAATGCAAAATTAATTCAGCATGAAAAAATCCACAGTGGGGAGAAACCATTAAGTGTGAGAAAGCTCTTAAATGTGTAACTTCACACTTTGCCAGCATCAGGAAATCCACACTGGGAAGACACCTTATGAGTGAAGTGGTTGCAGGAAAGCCTTCAGGTGTATCTTCCAAGTGAGTTAATATCAGAATACCTGTACTTGAGAAGAGCCCTCCACATTGTTAATGCAAAATTAATTGGGCATTCAGGAATCTGCCATGGGAAGAACTTAGAAACTGCTTGTTGTATGAGAAAGGCTTTAAATGTAGTTCTGAAAGTACCTCCCAGTTTGATATGCATCAGAGTATCTACACTGGAGAAAAACTCTACCAATATAAGTGCTACAGGAAAACATTCCATATTGTTAAAGAAAAATTAAATGAGCATGATGATAGGAAGAACCTCTATATGTATGAAGCACGTGAAAGGTTTCAGCTATAGTTGTAATGGTATTATGCATTACAGAGGTGAGAAATCCACTGACTGTAAAACAAGAGTTACATCCAATTTAGACAGCCCAGGGTGTACCCTTGGAAACAAGTTCTAACAATACATCTGAAAGCTTTAGCATTAAAGCAGAATGAATATAGCATCTGACAGTCCATTCCAGGATGAAAGTCTAAAAAAAGACATTAGCTTTATCATATGTAAACATTTTGTCATGACTTGTTCACGTTTCTAAGAATTAAAGTGTTACAGATGTAAAAAGACATTATTTCTACTTTTAAATCTTTTGTTTTCAATGTGAAATAATTGATATTTCAATTTTCATGTACCCACAATCTAGGTTAAGCAAATATTGGCATTTACCAACATTTCAAAAATATTTCTTTCACAACTAAAGCCTTGTTTCCCCTGCCCTTCTTCTTTCCCCTGTCCTTCTTTCTCCTTCCCTTACCCCTCCTCCCAGTGTAAACACCTATGTTGGGGTTAGTGTGTATCAAATTATCCATAAATATTATATATATTTATAATTTATGTATTTTTTTAAACATGAAAACATTTTGCACTGTGTCCTTTTGTCACGTTTTTTTAAACTCAGCATGATTTTTATGAGATTATCATGTTGAAGCTTCTAGCTCTAGATCATTTTAACTAATGAATATAATTCTCTACAGCCTACTTACCTACTCTTACAATTTCCAGAAGTGCCATAGTGAATATCCTTGTATGTGTTAAACCAACTCAAAGAGGTCTATAGGGAGAAAGCCAAAGCAAAGGGGTCTTCATGTTTAATAGTTGGTAAGTTCAGGGGTGCCTGGGTAGCTCAGTCAGTTAAGTGTCAGACTTCAGCTCAGGCCATCATCTCACAGTTCATGGGTTTGAGTCCCGTGTCAGGATTTGTGCTGATAGCTCAAAGCCTGGAGCATTGCTTCAGATTCTGTGTCTCCCTCTCTCTCTGCCCCTTTCCCGCTCCTGCTCTCTTTCTCTCTCTCTCTCAAAAATAAATAAACGTTAAAAAAATTAAAAGAAAATAATTGTTAAGTTCATTCTACTTCTATAATAGGGGAGTTAGACAATGAAGGTAATAACTCAGTAAGAAATCAGTAGATGTATGGCACAAAAACAGACACTTAGATCAATAGAACAGAATAGAGAACCCAGAAATGGACTCACAAACATATGCCCAACTAAGCTTTGACAAAGCAGGAAAGAATATCCAATGGAATAAAGACAGTCTTTTCAGCAAGTGGTGCTGGGAAAACTGGACAGTGGCATGCAGAAAAGTGAACCTGGACCACTTTCTTACACCATACACAAAAAATAAACTCAAAATAGATGAAAGACCTTAATGTAAGATAGGAAGCCATCAAAATCCTCAAGGACAAAGCAGGCAAAAACCTCTTTGATCTTGACCGCAGCAACTTCTTACTCAACACGTCTCTTGAGACAAGGGAAACAAAAGCAAAAATGAACTATTGGGACCTCATCAGAATAAAAACTTCTGCACAGCGAAGAAACAATCAGCAAAATTAAAAGGTAACTGACAGAATGGGAGAAGATATTTGCAAATGACATATCAGATAAAGGGTTATTATCCAAAATCTATAAAGAACTTATCAAACTCAACACCCAAAGAACAAATAATCCAGTGAAGAAATGGGCAAAAGACATGAATAGACACTTCTGTAAAGAAGACATCCAGATAGCCAATCAACACATGAAAATATGCTCAACATCACTCATCTTCAGGGAAATACAAATCAAAATCACAATGAGATACCACCTCACACCTGTCAGAATGGCTAACATTAATAACTCAGGCAACAACAGATGTTGGCGAGGATGTGGAGAGAGGATCTCTTTTGCCCTGCTGGTGGGAATGCAAACTGGTGCTGCCACTCTGGAAAACAGTATGGAGGTTCCTCAAAAAATTAAAAATAGAACTACCCTATGACCCAGCAATTGCACTACTAGGTACTTATCCAAGGGATACAGGTATGCTATTTCGAAGGGACACATGCAACCCAATGTTTATAGCAGCACAATCCGCAATAGCCAAAGTATGGAAAGAGCCCAAATGTCCATCAATGGATGAATGGATAAAGAAGATGTGGTACACACACACACACACACACACACACACAATGGAGTATTACTTGACAATCAAAAAGAATGAAATCTTGCCATTTGCAACTACGTGGATGGAACCAGAGGGTATTATGCTAAGCAAAATTAGTCAGTCAGAGAAAGACAAATATCCTATGACTTCACTCATATGAGGACTTTAAGAGACAAAAGAGATGAACATAAGGGAAGTGAAGCAAAAATGATATAAAAACAGGGAGGAGGACAAAACATAAGAGACTCTTAAATATGGCGAACAAACAGAGGGTTACTGGAGGGGTTCTGGGAGGGGGGAATAGGCTAAATAGGTAAGGGGCATTAAGGAATCTACACCTGAAATCACTGTTGCACCATATGGTAACAAACTTGGATGTAAATTAAAATAATAATAATAAATAAATTAAAAAAAGAAATTAGTAGATGTAGTGTGCTCATTACATATTAAATGAATAAATTCAATTTCCTACAACAAGCATATACTAACAAGTACTTTTTTTTTTTAATTTTTAACATTTATTCATTTTTGAGAGCGAGAAAGGGCATGAGCAGGAGACAAAGAATCTGAAGCAGGCTCCAGGCTCCAAGCTCCGAGCTAGCTGTCAGCGCAAAGCCCAACACAGCGCTTGAATTCACAGACCACAAGATCATGACCTGAGCTGAAGTCGGACCCTTAACCAACTGAGCCACCCAGGGGCCCCAACAAGTGCTTTTTTGTTTAGCAAGTAGAGCATGCTAAAACAATTTCCCTCAACAAATATGTTTTTAAAAAAAGTTTGCAGTAATCGTATCATAATCTTGTCATCTAAAGTAGGGAGGCAAATATAAAATTTATGTAGTCAGTAGTAGAGCTTTCTCTTTATTAATGGAGGCATTAGACAGAAACCCAAATTCATTATAATAAGACACAGTGTGTGTTTGTCAGAATTTAAGTAAACCAGATTTATTACATGGTTTTAGAAGCTTATAAAATAATTGGGGAGGTTGAAGAAATAAATTTTAGGTAAATTTCTGGGAATGACTCCCACAGCAACACTGCAGGTCTATACCATCAAAGGTCAAAGGTGCTATGATTCCTGCAATAGATTTGAAACTGCCTTCTAGATAACAGTTGGGGGCTTCTGAACCATGCTGCCTCTGTGGTGAACTGCACCACTTGAATCACGAAAGTTAATCCTGCATGAATACATCTATCAGTGGAACCTACCCAGAAACCCAGCCACAAGAATATGGGAGATTTGGTGTTTAGCTTTCCATCTTGTAGTACAGAAAGGCACATCAGAAGAAGGCTGGAAAAGATGTTAAGTGAGCCACTCCACAGTATCTACCACATATAGTATGCATTGATTGAACTCAGACTACACTGGCATCCCATCTGGCTAACGCTTCTCTTTTTAACGCTTCTCTTTTTAATGCCTTTAGGTAAATGGTATGTAATATTTTTAAGTGCTTCTTCAGAAAAACATAGGCATTGATTTCTCAAAAGCATGTATAAGAATGTTCATTCCTTTAAGATTTCTCATTAAATACCCTTTATACTTGTGATTTATGGTATCAACAAAGTTTTGACCAAAACTGAATGAAAGTTTGGGGGCTTATAATTTTTTTTTTTCACATATGCCTCCATGTGCTTGTGTGCAAGTTTTTAAGGTTATAGGAATATAACCTACAGGGTCCTAGTGCATATGCGTTGTCAATTTTATGTGATATTGCCCAGTTGCTCTCCAAACATCAGTATATTCACATTCTCAAGAACAAACGAGTACCCACTTCCCTATATCTGCATCACTTGTTCTCCTATTTACTATTCTCTCCCTTTGGATCTTTATTAGCTGTATAATGGATATTCTGATTTTGTTCTTCATGTTTCTTCACTTCATTTGTATTTTCCATCTCTTTGTCAAACTGTGCTATAGTGTGTGTCTGTATTGTTCCACTAAAAGTTTCATCAAGTGCATCTCCTGAGGCTCCAAGAACATGAGTAGTTACCAGCTAGAAGCCTGGTTTTATCAGAGCAATAGACTAGGCAGAAGTCTGCCTAGAGTCAAAGTTCCCTTTGTATTGTTACTACATATTTGAATTTGAACTGAATCACAGAGCCTATAGTCGGACCTCATCAGGACCTGCTATTTATCTGTCTATGGAGATGTAGGACTGGAAGCGTTTGCAGATGCCCGAGTGACAATGAGAGATAAATGTCAGGGTCATAATGCAAAGATAGCCAAGAAGCCTCCTACATCACTGTGAGATCTCTGATATTTCATCTTCCTAGGATTCAGTTCCCTCAGTGGTATAATAGATTTGGGGATGAAGAAGGCAAATCTGACATTTTGTTCTTTGTCAAGCCAAGGGCACTAAGACAGAATAAACATTGTCGATTTTGGAGCAGTTTGGGCGCTGATGATGCGTAATAAGAAATTAAGAATATGTAATGATTAATATCTAAAGAGGTACATCTAGAAGTCTAAGTAAATGTATTCATATAACCGTGCTTGTGTGTGTCTGTAGTTACAGCTGATTCCCGTTGCAGAATAGCTTGTAATAAATGTTAACGGCAGAGTTATGAATAATACTGCCTCTGCTCTTCATTATTGTGCCTAAGCCCTTTTAATAGCCTCCTAACTGCTCTCCTGCCTAACTTAAATCCATTTTTCACACTGCAGTTAAAACTCGATAGATCTACAATGAAATCCAACTTGATCCAATGAGCAGAACCAGCTTGTGTACCGCCAAATAAGAGAATCCCAAGATGCTAGCGCTCATCCAGGATGACCTTTGGTTTCCTCTACCCGGTGGGAAGGGTGAAAGGCTGTGCGACCGCAAGCTCCTCCGAGAGAAACGCCTGCCTCCTCCCAGGGGTCGGCCCAGAGGGAACCGGAGGAAACCCGAAAAATCGCCAGAATCCTAGAGGGGAGGAAGCGCGGAGCGAGAGACGCGCCGGGCGATGACGCACTTCTGGCGCGCCTCCTGCCCTATGCCAGCAGTCCGCCGGCAGCCGCCGGCCGCGGGAGGTGAGTGCAGAATGAGAGCCTTCTGTCCCGCGCCCCAGGCTGGCTGCTCCTAGATTCCCGAGGCGCTGGGGGAGGCCTACCTGGAATGGAGTCGGGTGATGGCGTGGCTCCCGAGGAGAACGAGGCGGTCTGCGAGCTGTCCCACCCTTCCCCGCACTCCCTTCACTCGTCGCCGCGACCGCATAAGAAAAGGGGGGTTGAGGGTGTGGGCCGCCAGTGGAAAATGTAGCCCCCTCGGATGACCCACATGCTACAGTTCTAGTCCGTTACCCCACTGAGCGCTTATTAAGTGCAGTGTAGTTCAGGTTCCGGGGATGCAGCAATCAGTGAGACAGCCGCAGGGAACTTTCAGCCCAATGGGGAAGTGGATGTTAATAAATTCTGATAATACCCCTGCGCCTGCTCATAATGACCCCATTGATTTTGGGCAGAAGCACGTTCCGAATATTCACGGGCCCTCTTGGCTTGGCGTCCCGCAGCTTCTTCATCCTCGGCCTTGCAGCCCACTCCCCTTCCCCTGTTACAGGCTCCTTGGCCTTGTAAAACGTGGTTCTTTCGTTCAGTATGTCCCTCTGCCTCCGCCGCCGCTGTTGTGGGCTAGTTAATTCCACTTCTCAAGTCTTCCTCGGTTAGGGCATTACCCCTGCTTTCAGTAGCACTGTTGACATCATCATGGGGTTGCAGACCACCATATACCTTAGCACTTAACACAGTTGTAACCTCACACTTATTTTAGTGCAAGTCACACGAGAACAAGAAGTTTCTTTCCTGTGTTTGAATCCCTAGTGCACCAAATTCCCGTGCACAGAGTATACCTCAGTAAACATTGACTGAGAGGGCAAGCAAATATATTTGTAATTGCAGTGTAAGATACTTGATATAAGAAAAGAATACATGTCCAGCAGATCTGACTTAATTTGGATCTTCCAGGATATGACTTTCCAATTGAGATCTGAAGCCGTGAAAAGGAGTTGTTAACAGGTTAAAAAGGGGGCAAGTCAGGAAAGGCTATTAGAGGCAGGGGGAACAGCATATGTTAGGACATATTTGGGACCCATTCAGCCATTTAATACTTGTGTTATGACATTTCTTTTAATTAAAAAACTAATTCTATTTCTAGTTAAAAAATTAGGGAAATAAAGTGGCAGAAAGAAAAAATAAAAATCATCAATAAGACTACCATTCAGAGATACTGTTTTAAAATTTTATCTGTTGAATGGTTTTGTAGGTATAAGTACATATGTATGATTTTTACACACTTGAAAGTTGAAATATGAAATTTTTTCACCTGCATTTGAATATTTTCCTATGTTGTGAAATATTCTACAGCATGATTTGTGGGGTTTTTTGTTTTTTTGTTTTTTTTAATTTTAGAGTGCAAGCAAGGGAGAGGCAAGCAAGAGAGAGTAGAGAAAATCTTATGCAGGCTCCATGCCCAGCGTGGAGCCAGACATGGGGCTTGATCCTATGACACTAGGATCATGACCTGAGTGGAAATCGAGTAGGACACTCAACCAACTGAGACTCCCAGGCACCCCACCACAGCGTGATTTTTAATGACTACTTTGTTGTTTCTGATTTGTACCAAATTGTTGGATATTTAACTTTGTACCTTTTTCATATAAGAAATAACTGTGGTGAATGCTTATGAGCAGAAATCTTTGGACACATCTCAGATAAATTCCTCAAGTTGGAACTTTTAAAAATTGGGTTTAGGGGCGCTTGGGTGGCTAAGTCAGTTGAGTGTCCAACTTTGGCTAGGGTTGTGATTGCGCAGTTTGTGAGTTCAAGCCGCATCAGGCTCTGTGCTGACAGCTCAGGGCCTAGACCCTAGTGTGGATTCTGTGTCTTCCTCTCTCTCTGCCCCTTCCCTGCTCCTGCTCTGTGTGTCTCTCTCTAAAAAATAAATAAACATTGAAAAAAATTGGTTTTAATATTTAACTACCTAGGGGCACCTGGGTGGCTCAGTCGGTTAAGCCTCTGACTTTGGCTCAGGTTGTGATCTCATGGTTCATGGGTTTGAGCCTGGTATCGGGTTCTGTGCTGACAGCTCAGAGTCTGGAGCCTGCTTGGGGTTCTGTGTCTCCCTCTCTCTCTGCCCCTCCCCTGCTCACACTCTGTCTCTCTCAAAACTGAACAAATGTTAAAAAAAATTTTTAATAAAAATAAAATAAATAAAATTGAACTACCTAAGCAAATTTAAATAGTAGTACATGTGTGTGGTAAGAAAAAGAATTACCTGGGGTGCCTTGGTGGCTAAGTCAGTTGAGTGACGCTTGATTTTGGCCTAGGTCATGGTCCCAGGGTTGTGGGATTGGGCACCAAGCTGGGTGTGGAATCTGCTTAAGATTCTCTCTCTCTCTCTCTCTCTCTCTCTCTCTCTCTCTCTCTGTCTCTCCCCTTGACCCGCTCATACTCTCTCTCTTTCTAAAATTAGAAAAACAAAACAAAAACAAAAAAACAACCAAGTATGGCTCTTGAAATTTGGCAAACTTGGCATAAAATCCAAGTTTGACCATCTGTTCTTTGTGTGAACTTAGTGAAGTGCCTTAATCTTTTAGCTTCTGTTTACTCATCTGTTTGGAGAGGTCAGTGGGTGGGGAATGACCCAAAAACCTAAATCTCATTTAAAAGAATATTGTGAGGTTAAATGAGAAGATGTGTATAAAGCATTTAAGCATGGTGCTGAGCATGTACAAGCTCTTAATGAAAGGAAGCTATAACTAAATTTGTATCTTAGTTTGTAGGAAGGTCAGCGTTTACAAAAAGTTTAATATTGATTGTTTCCATCCAGGATCATGTTTTGCCTTTTCATTTATGTTTCTCAGTAATATTTTTGATTTTCTTTACATGAATTTGTTATGTTTCTTATATTAAAAAATTTTTTTTTAATGTTTAATTTATTTTTGAGACAGAGACAGAGCATGAGCAGGGGAGGGTCAGAGAGAGAGACAGAATCCGAGGCAGGCTCCAGGCTCTTAGCTGTCAGCACAGAGCCTGATGTGGGGCTTGAACTCATGAGCTGTGAGATCATGACCTGAGCCACCCAGGTGGCCTTGTAATGTCATGTTTTTTATTAAGTTTAATCTTGGCTTTTTTTTTTTTTTTTTTAAGTGTATTTAGAGAGATAGAGCACAAGCTGGGGATGGGCAGAGAGAGAGAATGAGTGGGAGAATCCCAAGCAGGCTCCTTGCGGTCAGTATACAGAACTCAAAGCTGGACTCAAATTCAAAAAACCATGAGATCATGATTTGAGCTGAAATCAAGAGTCAGGTGCTTAACTGAGCCACCCATGTGCTCCCTTGGCTTTTTTTTTTTTTTTAAGGTTTGATTTGTTTTGCTTTTGTTTGTATGTATTTTTGCCCCACTGTATTGTTTTACCTAGGAAAGATAGCACTACCTAGTGGTTATGAATACAGCTCTTGTGGCCTAAGATAATTACT
Organism: Panthera pardus; assembly: GCF_024362965.1. Taxonomy (NCBI): domain Eukaryota; kingdom Metazoa; phylum Chordata; class Mammalia; order Carnivora; family Felidae; genus Panthera; species Panthera pardus. Next base: position 12,173,422 of record NW_026526754.1, read on the forward strand.
GAAACCCTCTAAGTCTCATTTATTTATTTTTTTTGGCAAAATGAGGACAATAGTTTTACATATCTGCTAGTACTATAATGAATGGAAAGTGCTGAGCTCTGAAGCTGGCACATTGCAAGGTAGAGTGAATGTCAGTTGTTATTAGCAGCTAATGCAGGTTTGCAAGTTTAAAGGAAAGTCACTGCCTGGGTCAATCTCACTCTTGGTTCTCTTCTTCTTCCCTCAGCCCCCGCCCTTCATTGAGAGGGAGCTCAGGTGATGGCAGCCATGTGCCTGAAGGCCTGGCACCAGGTGAGCTGAGACTCCCTCAGATCCTTCAAGAAATCTTATTTCAGTGAAATGAGAGATAAGAGGGTCAATTCTGGCCAAAGCGTTAGAGCCAAAGCAGATGCCCCTGTTCATCCTCACAGCGGGACTAGATGCTCGGGGAGAGAGCTGATGATGACAGACTGAGACTCCAGGGTGCAGGAAACAATGGCTGGAGATGGCTAGAGAGAGTAGGAATCAGAAGTACAGCCTCATGCACTGCCAGGATCTCTGCTGAGCTGGAGGGCCCCCAGGTTCAGTAGGGACCCCCACAGAGGGATCCGTGAGATATGGGACTCAGGCTGATGGTGGAGATATCCAGTGTTTGGTGGGAGTGTTCAAGATTAACAAGGTTGCAAGGTTCTTGGGAGGCAGGACCAGACGGATGGTAAGAGGAAGAAAAGAAGGGACCTATACCATTTGTCTTCCAAAAAGAGAGCGAAGTTGGGGGTTCAGGATCAGTGACAAAAGAGTTGGTTCAGGAAGGGCACGTGAATGTCTATCTCTCTCTCTCTCTCTTTTTTTTTTAATGAATGTCTGTCTTGAGAGTCAGTTGAGGGAAGCAGCATGCTGCAATATGAAACGTGGTACTAGGTGATAGGAAATTTCAGAGTAATTTCCCCATCAGCCCTCCAGGGCGTTGTAACTTTGAGTTAATCACTTGACCTCTGTGCCTCAGCTGACCTCATCGGTCAGATGGCAGGAATGCTATTCATTCCAGGTTAGGGAAAAGGATTCTGCCAGGTGCCTTTCACCTCTGCAGCATGGTGGGTTGTTGAGTGCTGCTTGATGGGCTCTGTCTTCTTGGGACCTCTCTATGTCACATCTCAGCATCTGTGATCTTATCCCAAGTACCGTTCCCAGATCATCCATTGTCTGTGGGTTCCTTTTGGCTAATATCGCTTTGCCTGGAAGCCTAATCTCAACACATCAAAGCACAACTCATTGTATCCCTTGCCCTTCCCATTCCTCCTGCACTTCTGCCAATTGCTAGTATCCCCATGCCACCATCCCTGGTCACCATTTTTAGATTTTTAGTCATTATTGACTGTTCATTCTCCTTTGTCACCTTGTTCATTCAATCCAAATCCTGTTTTTCCTGTCTCAGCAACCATTTGTCTCTTCTTTGTATGGTTCTCCTGATTTTATCATCCCTTTCCTGGATATTGTCAGCAGAACCTGTCAATAGTTTCCTTTGTCTTGTCTTGGGCTTTCTTGTCATCTGACATTTATTGCCTATAGAGCTCAGGCTCAGGTTCTTGAATTTGAGTTTGTTGTTGTATGATGATCCATCTAAGAGCTTTAACCCAGAGAGTTGAAGTCAGATTGGCATTTTACAAAGATCGTAATAGGTGTTGGACAGAAGGTGGACTTGGGTGATAAACCTGGAGTTAGGGACCATTGCCTTGGTCCAAAGGACAGTTGCTGAGGACTTGAATTATGTGGTGATTAATGATGTTGCATAGGCATCAGATCCAAGAAATATTTAGGGGATAGAATTGGCAGCATTTGATTGCTGATTGCTTACCAGTACTAAGCAGTGACTAGGGGGATAGTTGAGAATGATGCTCAGGTTTCCAGCCAGGAAGACCAAGCTGAAAGTGGTGCTACTGATTGAGACAGAGGATCAAGATAATGACCAGCATCAGGTTTGAGCACTTAGTGTTTGTTTCTCCTTGTACTAGGCAGGTCATATGAATTAGAAGTAGCCATTTTAGGGAGGGTGACGAGTTCAGAATTGGACATGTCAGGAACATAACTGACATGTAGATCACTAGGGCATCTGAGGCAGGCATGTGACTGATGCCAGGACCATGTGAGACCTTGGAGGGAGGATCATGTCCACAAGGGGAAGGCACCAGGGAGACGAGAAGGACCACATTGGTGCTGTCTGAGAAGGAAGACTTTGGGCTGGTAGGCATTTTGGTTGATGGAGGACATAATATTTGAGAAATATAAAGAGAGATAGCCAAAGAGCCACCTAGAAGCAGTTAGAATCAGGAAACACTTTGTCCTAGGAAGACTCCCTGGAGGTGAGGATGCTCTTCCAACACCAGAGTCCTTTCTGCTGGAGGGGCTCAAGCAGGGGCAGCACAGCCCCCTTTTGTTAAGGGTGGAGGGGTGGTGGCACAGCCAGGTTGTGCATCAGGTGAAGGTTTCAGGGAACAGGGCCCTTTCTGACAAACCATGACTGTTCCCAGTAGGTGGGTGTGAGGATTGGGGTAGGGCAGACAGATGTGGACACACAGCAGCACTCTGGGTAAGTGCAGAGAGCAGGATGGATGGGCTGGACTCTCATCAGTAAAGTGAGGACAGGTAGCAGGGACATTGAGGGATGTCACCCATGAGAGGTACAGTTGGAGTCCAATCATCTGTTCATGGAGTATCTGAAAGACCAGAAGAGCATGCGCAGAAATGATGAGGGTTTACTTCAGGAGGGTGAATTTGTAAAAGATATTCTGTTTTAGTTTTCTGTGTTGTGACATTGTCTCTTGTAATAGTCTCATGTGCAGTTAGAAGAGGCTCTGATAGTGAAGGCAGTCTTGGAGTTGCTGGCTGTAGGTGTGGTCATTCATCAGCACTCAGGGCTGTGTCCTGTCACTCCTCATTTCCTGTCCATCACGGGACTCTCCCTCAGCCCCTACACTGTCCCCTGGGCCCCACACTCTGGCTCTGAGCCAGAGGATTGGCTCTGGTGCAGCAGGAACCTCTTGTTTTAGGAGGTGGTGACCTTCGAGGATTGGCTATCTACTTCACCCGGACAGAATGGGCTGGTCTTTCTTCTGCACAAAGGGACCTGTACAGGGAAGTGATGCTGACAAATTATGGGAACTTAACTTCCCTGGGTAGGCCACTTTGCCTTTGGGACTCAGACTCATTGGACAAGGGTAGGGTGGATTGTGACACGAATCTCACAACCTTTCACATATTTGCAGGGGCAAAAATTCCTAAACCCTCAGCCCCAGAATATGTCAGGCAGGGATGGAGGGGGAAGTCTGATGTTACTTTGGGTCTAATGTGGGTTTGGCCATTCTCTGGTGAGAACAGTTCCCATCATAGGGCTTCTGTGGAGGGCACTGTGGGAAAGAAACATCCTCTGTTGAAGTTCATGCCTTCACCTCTCCCTGTGATCTAAGGAAGACATCCCTCATTGCTTTTCCGTGCTTGCAATGTCTTACAGGATCTCACGGACAAACTCTGCATGGTTTTTTACGAAGAGGTCACAAATGCTTAGTTTCCTCTTGATCAAAAAATCTCCTTGGGCTTCCCCACCCTCCAGCCCACTTCTGTGGGCCTTATCCTTACTGAGCTGCTTTGGGGTTTCCTCCTCCGACTGTAGACACAAGGTTACAGGGTACCTCAGGAGCACTAACACGAGACTCCCCTCCAGCACCATTTTCTTCTTCCTTTGCAGGATACCCTGTTTGCAGACGTGTCCTGATGTCACTTCTGGAGGAAGGGGATTTGTCTTGGGGCCTGGAGACACAGGATGATCCACCTGCAGAGAGTACCAATGATGTCTGTCAAGGTAGGTGAGGCAGGTTTAGAACCATCAACCACAGTCCTTTGTTAGATGCATGGTTTGCAAGTTTTAGAGCACTTGCCGTGTGCCAAAATGGAACTTCTTGGAGAAGCTCTGGAGGATACTAGTTATGGAGACCGATGTAGAGAGCTAAAACGGAGAGAATGTGTTAAGTGCTGTTGGTCTATACGCAGCAGGCTGTGGGACACAGCAGGAGAGGTTAGAGGACTTCTCACTTAGAAGATCAGGTAACACTCCTTCAGTGGCAGGCCATGTGTTCTGTGTTCAGCATGTAAGAATGCATTGCAGAAGGAGTGGGAAGGGAAGATAGTCTGGCTGGAGGAAGGGAATAATAAAAGATCCAATATAATTTCTGGCATAATATAATATCTGGAAAAGGACTAGAATTTGGAGTATATAAACAACTCTCAAATTCAGCAATAAAAACAAACAGGCGGTTAGAAAATGTGTGAAGGGTATGAAGAGATGTTTCACCAAAGAGAACACAGAAATGAAAAGATGCTTGACATTAGCCATTAGGAAAATGCAATTTAAAACCACAGTGAGATATCACTACCCCCTAATCATGTATATCACCATAAAATTGTTTGGTGGTTCATGGTTTGATGTGCAGGGGAATTACCTGGGGAGTGTTATTTTAAAATAGATATTTCTGAGGGCCACCTGTGAGCATTTATTCTTTTCTCTTTTTAAATTAGCGTTCAAGAACATGTGGCTTAGGGGGTGCCCTGCGTCGGGCTCTGTGTTGATCAGTAGTCAACATAGAGCCTGACTGGGAGTCTCTCTCACTTTCTGCCTCACCCCACCCCCCAAAATAGATGAACTTTAAAAAGAAAAAGAACGTGAGGCTTAGGACTGAAAGCCTAAGTAGAACTTCCTTTTGTTGACTTCTGTGTTGTTAACATGGTAGCCACTAGCTATGTGTGCTTTATTAAATTACTCTTAAGCACTTGAAGGGGGGCTAATTCAAGGTGAAATGTCCTAAAAGTATAAAATACCATATTTTGAAGATTTAGTACAAAAAAAGTATAAATGATCTCATTTATAATTTTTATGTTGACTTTATGTTGAAACAGTATTTTGGATATATTGGGTTAAATAAAATATTTTTATTTTTGAGTGAAAGATTTCTGCTCACAATCCGCTACATCTATTTCATGACCCACTAGTGGTTCTCAGCCAATTAGAAAAATCAAGCTAGTCTGGGAAAGATAACTACCCTCTATTGGACCTGAATAGCGAAAGTAAGAAGAAGTGAAAGGGGAGAAGGGAGAGGAAGTACCTGCTGAGCTCTGCTAGAGGAGTGGGAAGAGCTGCCCAGAGAGAGGCGCAGCCGTAAAGGGAAGGTGGGAAATGGGCGCCACCGTGTGGGAGTGGAGCGCGAGGAGGTTGAGGAGCACCTTTGAGGTCGTCTTGGTTTTCCCAGTGAGGAAGAGGTGGCAGTGACTGGAGAGTTAGGTAAGGGAGCAGGTGGGGCTTTAGGGAAAGTTGTGATTGCCTGGAAGGACCGCTGTGGGGAACCTGATCAGTCGAATGATAGGGTTCTAGGGTGTTAGAGAAGGAGAAGTGTTTCCTTGTCATCTGTTATTCTAATCTGGATAATGTGACACTTGCTTTTTACCAAACAGCAAGAGAAATTGAGAATTGACTTCCAGGCTCCACATTATTCTGGTCACTGTGCTTCAGATTATTTTGCTGTTCACAGTTTCATCTGTCTCCTTGTTCCTGTGTCCCAGCACTTCCCTTCTGAAGAAGCCCATTCAAATTCACACACACAGAGAACTTGGTAGATAACCCCCACTCCCTATTAAAATAGAACTTCTCAGGGGCACCTGCGTGGCTCAGTCACTTAAGCATCTGACTCTTGGTTTGGGAACAGGTTAGGATCTCATGGTTGGTGAGTTCGAGCCCTGCCTCAGGCTCTGTGCTGACAGCGTGGAGCCTGCTTGGAATTGTCTCTCTCACTCTCTCTCTGCCCTTTCCCCGTTCACTCTCTCTTTCAAAATAAATAAATAATCTTAAAAAACATTTTGAAAAAGGGAAATATTAACCAAAACAAGTAGATCAGCCATTATAACATAGATACAATTATTTTTGAGCCATAATAATTTTATTATTGCAGTATATAAGTTGTATGCTTGTGTATACAGAGTAGCAGTTATTCAATCATTTATTTTATTGTATTTATTTAGTACCTACTGTGTGTCAAGAATTGCTCAAGACACCCAGGATACAGCAAGAAAGAAAACAAAGCCCCTGCTCTCCTGAAGCTTATGTTCTAGTGGTTTAAGATCAAGGACAGCTAATTTGTAAAGAAAAGGAAAGATAAACAAGCATTCTGCACATAATTTTATTGTGCAAAAGGCATAAAAATGCTAATATCTGCTTTTAGCATACTAATGTTTAATTAACAAGAGTACAGATTGATAAAGATCAACACTTAAATATGAAATTGAAGTTTAAAAAAAAATGGATCGAATTTTAACAAACTTAATTAAAATGTCATCTTCCAGTCTTTGGAAATACAAATGTCACTGGACAGGCTGTTATTGTTGTCTGTTTCTCACCTGAGGTTTTCCTGTTCCTCACTATGAAAAAGGGGGCATTGTGCAGTCACCTGCCTCAAAGCAAGGTGTCCCCTTTCCGACTAGCTGAGCAGACACATTTTGAGTCCCAACAACAGCACACACGCAGCCATTTCTAACAGTTAGATGGCATACACTCAACTCTTGTAGCCCATCAGGTGTTGCCTCTTGTTCTTAGATTCCGTGCTGCTTCTTCCATGAGCATTTTCAAGCATTTAAGTACTATGAAGTCACAAGTTAATAGGGACATGAAAGTCTGGAGAAGCTTAGGAAGTAGTCTTCATTGTTGGAAAGTGTAGGGACCTGGGTTCAAAATCTCATTTCCTGTTCCACAGCTTCTATTTTCGGCCTCTGTCATATTTAGCTCTTCCAGTTTAATAGATTTATATTTCTGGCAGGCTACACGGACGTTGGAATAGTAATCTCTAAAGGTCCTATAATTTCAGTGCTCTGTTGTTTCTAGTATAATTCTCAGGTGGCATGTGTCTTCCATTTCTCATGTCAGATGCTGAGACCAACACTGACAGTGAGTTCACATCAACACAGGGAATTTCTGAAGAAAGAAATGTGATGATATCACGTGGGCTGCTACAGAGTGTTTCTCGGGAAAGTGAATTTCCAGGAACATGTGAACTGGAGAAACACCAGGAAATCTCCACAGTGAAAAATATTAAAAGAAAGGATGAGAGAATCTTCTGTGCAAGGAAACCCTTCAGATGTGAGGAATGTGGGAGATGCTTCAGCTTTTTTTCTTACTATGTTAGACACCAGAGAATCCACACTAGGGAGAAACCCTACCCATGTGAGGAGTGTGGGAAATCCTTTAATGGCAATTCTTCATTAATTCGGCACCAGAGAATCCACACTGGAGAGAAACCCTATCAGTGTGAAGAATGTGGGCAAGCCTTCAAGAATAGTGCCAATCTAATCAGGCACCAGAGAATCCACAGTGGGGACAGACCTTATCTCTGCAAGGAGTGTGGAAATGGCTTCCCCAGTAGTTCTGAGTTGGTTATACATCAGAGAATCCACACTGGGGAGAAACCTTATGAGGGTAAGAAGTGTGGAAAAACTTTCACTGTTAAGTCAACACTAAGTCGGCATCAGAGAATCTACAGTGGAGAGAAATCATACGAGTGTCTCAAGTGTGGGAAAACCTTTAGGACTTCCCTCTTCAGCTACATCATCCTGAGTATGCCCACCCTAGGGAGAAGCCTGTCCTGGACCTTGGTTCCTTTGGCCTCCCAGCATTTTTTACCCCCTTTTCATGGTAATTACTGCCTTCCTTTTTTTGGAAAGTTACTCTTCCCTTACTCAACAATTGATGTGGTATAGGTGTGGCTCTGTTCCCCACTGGAAGGGTGGTACTTGTGGTCTAGTCTAGCCCATCTATACTCTTCCTTCCCTCTGCCACAATGATAGGTTCAAGTGACCAGGTTCATCCATTTTTCCATCTTTCTCCAGATTTGGGAATTGACTTGTACAGCATTGCTAGAAGTAGCTATGAGGCTGTTCTTTTTCTGTGCTTTGGAACAGTTTCAGAAGCCTAGCAGTTATCTGTTCCTTGGAAATCTGGAAAAAAAAAATCCACCTAATAAAGCTGGCTGGGCCAGTTGCTTTTGTTGGCGGTAGTAGAGGAGAAGAGATCTTTACTACTTTATAAGTTCTTTCTGTGGCATTGAGCCAGTTACATTGTCTATTTTTTCTTGAATCAGTATTGGTAATTTATAATTTTTTAATTTTTTAAATTTATTTTGAGAGAGAGAGAGAAAATGGGGGAGTGGCAGAGAGAGAGGGAGAGAGAGAGAATCCCAAACAGTTTCCGTGCTGTCATTGTGGAGCCTGAAGCAGGACTCGAACTTAAGATGACCTGAGCTGAAACCAAGAGTCAGATGCTTAACTGACTGAGCCCAGGTGCCCCTGTAATTTATAATTTCTTACTGACACTTACAAATTATTAGCCCTGACTTTTACTCAGATAATGTATCCTGTTTAAAATATTTTCAATATATGCTCCTTGGCATTCTTAAATTTGTTGGTTGACAAAATCTGTATGGTTCTATTACTCATATATTTACATGCAAAAGCTTGACATTTGTCCTTATAATGCCTAGAATAGCATGTCTGCCGTTACCTTATAACCAAAGAAATGGCCTGGGTTATCCATCTAAAGCAGGGTTTCTCAAACTTGACACTATCAGCATTTGGGACCTGACAGTTTTTTGTTGGCGCTATCCTATGCACCATAGGATGTTTAGCTTACTCAATGACTTCTGCCCACTAGATACTATTTGCAACACTCTTGCCTGCCCCCACTCATGAAAATCAAAATGGTCTCCACCCATCTAGAGAGATCCTAAGGTATGTTTTTGTAAAAATAAGGAGCCAGTCCTCTTCTTTGGATGCATGTCAGTCTGTGCCCTGTTCCCTCCCATGCCACTTTGTACCGTCAACTACTTGTCATGACAATTCTCAATTCTCAATTCTCAATTTCACTTCCTAAACAGTTCTGCAGTAGTATCCCTTCTTCACAGTCCTGGTCTTTCTTAATGTGACTGGATCTTTACCCCTAAGGAGGACAGGTGTTTTTTTTTTTTTTTAGTTTGGTTGGTTTTTTGGCTTTACTACTTCTTTGGCAGTGAGATGACATTTGTGGACCTACTCTGAAACTAGTTATATTAAAATACAGTTAAATGGCTTAAAAAATAAACCTGTGATACAGTAATTAATATACGTGTCTCTACCACTGTGATGAAATCAAATGACAAGATCTAAAGGTGAGCCCTAATAACAACGACGGTAATTTCGAATTAAAGAAGAGAATAACTCATATTTTGAGATATCTGCATCAACTGTGAGGTGATATGAAAATATCTGTGATTTCTACTGGTGACAAAGGCACGGTACTGCTGATGGTACTGGGGTTTGTTGCCAACACATAACTGAAGGAAATGCTACATTTCGGTTAGAGATCAGGGAAAACCCCAGTCAGCTGCCTCTCCTTTACCGGGTCTCCGAGGACCGCGGTCCCAGCCGCGCCGGCCGGCCGGCCTGGGGTGTGAAGCCAGAGAACCACTGAGCGGCGCGCTCTGGCTTCCTAGAGAGGAAGCACGTGAGGCGCGGGCCCCGCGGCCCCGCGGCTCCGCTGTGACGCGCTTCCGGTCACGCCGCACTTTGCGCCTTTTCTGAGGTGAGTGGTGGGTTCGTTCGCCCGGTCGTCTCCGCTAGCGGCGCGCCCGTCACCGCCGGAGGAGGCTGCCGCCTTGGTCCCTGAAGCCGTGGAGGAGGCCAGTGGAGGCCGCTCGCGGGCCAGCGCCGCCCTCGCTCGGGTGCCGTCGCTCGCCCCGGCCCGCGGCGCCCGCTCTGGGACAAGGAGGCGGCGGTTGGAAAAGAGACGCCCCGTGCGCCAGACGCAGCTGTAGAGCCCTGCCCATTGGGCCAGCCACTCCTGACCTAGCAGCCGAAGGCCAGCTGGTGCTCGGGGTTCCCGGGATGCAGTTGTAGGGGACACCAGCGTGGGCTCCGCCTTCGGGGAGCTTTCCGTTTAATGGGAGTCACGTAGTCATTAAATCTGACCAGTTCACTCTACCTGTTTGTAACCCACTGGCTGCGGCCGGTCGCCTTTCGGTCGAAGACTAACGCCCTGCATGGCGTCCTCTTATGCGACTTGTATCCGCTCGTTTTGCAGCACACTCTCCTCGGCTCTGCTACGGCCTTCCTGGCCATTCACCTCCAGAACATGTTTTTGTTTTTGTTTTTGTTTTGTTTTTTTTTAACCTAGTTAATTCCTATCCCGAAATGTACCCATCTAGGATAGATTCCCCGGGCAGTAATCACAATTATGATCTTATTTATGAGATTCTTTGATTAACGTGTGCCTTTGCTTCAGACTGAGCTCCATGACAAGAGGGGTTACACCCTTTTTCCCTGTCTCCACTATATCTCACACTTGGCCTGGAATGAATGAAGTCTACCATAAATGTTGAGTGAAGAAAGCACAAATCAATGCAAGAGTATAATCTCAATCTGGGAGACGTGGTATACAGGAAAGTGAACAAAGTATGAGTGGAGTGTTTAACATGGGGAGCTGACTTGGTTTGTAGAGGATGTGAAGGATGACCTGGCATTACCTGCGGGAAGGATCAGGCTGCTGGAGAGTATCCTAGGCAGAGAGTATCTGTTAAAAAGATCGTAAGGTTGGAGCAGAGTAGTTCATACAGAGACAACAGCAGGTATAAAGATCCCGAGTTAGCATCGTAGAGGGAACGGAAAGAAGGCCAGAATGGCTAAATCAAGAAGGGTGGCATAATGTAAGGCCAGCAGGAAATTACAGCAAGCAATGAAGTTAGGGAACATGCTGGTTTTGGGGCAGAATATGACCGCTTAGCAAGAACACAGTGTCTGTAGGGGATACAACTAAAATAATAACCCAGACATTTTGGCATGTTGAGGTGGCCTTTCAGGGTCCTTTGCTAATGAGTTTTGGTAATCACTGGGTCCTAGAATGGAGTGATGAGCAAAAAGATGCCTGCCCCAAGGTCCAAGAAAAGGAAGACTTCCCCTTTGATTCTTTTTCTGAATTTTCTCGGTGACTCTATCCTTCTATATTAACTTCAGAATCACTTTATCAGGTTTTAAAAGAAATCCTGTTGGGATTATGATTGGAAGTGATTTAATGTAGTTACTGAACATGGCCTTTGGAATTCTGACAGATCTGGTTTGGAATCCAAATTCATTCATCCACCACCTTGTGACCTTGGTAGAGAGAATTATTCTCTTAGCCTTGTTTTCTCATTTGGGGACAAGAAAATTCAGAGGATTATAGTGAAGACTGAATGAAGGGATGTGTATTTTACATCCCAAAACTTATTTTTTTAACTTGTTATGTTTCTCAGTAAAAGTTTATTTTTAAAAAATAAAGGTCTGGGTTTCCTTTTCCTCTTGTTAGGTTTTGCTTTAGTTTGTTTGCTTACTTGTTTGTTTCTTTGGGGTTTTTTGTTTGTTTGTTTGTTTTTTGCTTGTGTGTACTCCTATTCCCCCTGTACTCATGTCTTATGCAGGACAGGGAGCATTGCTCTGATGCCTGAGGGCAAGTTACTTACTCTTTCAAAATCTGTTTCCTCAGCATTCAAACTTCATTGTATAGTGTGGATTGAAAGAAGAAATATATGCCACTTACCCAGTGAGCATTCAGTAAATGATGGCTGGTATTATTACTGGCAAGCAGGTTTGTTGGTTTAAAGGAGAGCCTTTGACTGGGCGAAGCTCACTCATGATTCTCTTTTGTTTCTTCCCTCAGCCTCTATCCTTCACTGAGAGGGAGCCCAGGTGATGGCAGCCATGCCCCTGAATGCCTGGCACCAGGTGAGCTATGACTCGCTCAGGTCAACCTTCATGAGATCTAATCTGAAGGAAATGGGTTATGAGAGGGATAATTCTGGCAAGACTCTTAGAACCAAATCAGCGGGAAAGTACCTCTTGAGTCTTTCTAGTAGGACTGAATGTTGGGGAGAAAGTTGATGGTGAGGGGCTGAGCAGCCAGAAGTCCTACAAGCATTGGCTGGAGAAAGTGTCCAGGGAATCAGAAGTACAGCCTCCTGTACTCCAAGGATCTCTGCTGAACCAGTTCAGTAGGGACCACAAAGGAGGGATTTGTGAGAATGAGGGACTTGGGCTGATGGTAGAAGTATCCACTGTTAGTAGGAGTGATCGAGATCAATGAAGTTGCAAGATTCTTGGGAGGTGGGAGAAGAGGGCTGGTAGGAGGAAGATAAGAAGAGGGGGTCTATAGTATTTGTCCTTCTAAAGAAAGAAGTTTGGGCTTTACAATCAAGGAAAATATATCCTCCTTAAGGGCAGTGCTGCTGACTAAGGTGAGGCAGCAGCAGACTATGATACGGAAAATCTGCACTAGGTCAAATCTGCATTAGGGCAGGTCACCTGAATTTAGGGATCCCATCGGGCCTCAGTGGTCTTGAGCCAATCAGTTAAACTCTTTGTGTCTTAACAGACTTCATCTGTAAAGTGAACATTAAGTACCTTACATTTGTGGGACTAGGAAATTGATTTCTTGCTGTGTTGCTTTACCATTTCCTCATCCTGGGATTTACTTATCCAGTGACTTAGCATCCATGAAGCATATCCCAAGTCCCAGTCTTGGATTTCTGACATCTGGCAGGTTCCTCTCCCTGACTTTAATCCAAACAGTATCTTCCATATAGTTTCCACCCTCTTCTGATCTTCTGTAAGTACTGGTGAGTCACTGGTACCACCATATCACTGTCCTGACCACTCAGTTTCCGGATTGCTGAGCAGTTGTTGACCCTATTCTCCCTTGATACCACGTCTAGAGAGGCACCAAGTCCAGCTCCTTCTGCCTGCTATCTCTTCCACTTGTCCTGTATTTTGTATTTCCATCTTTCAGGGTTTGTCATTCCTTCTCTGGAATTTTGTCCGCAGAGCATTCCAGTTAGTTTCTCTGTGTACAGTCTTGTGCCTCCTTCTCACTGTCTGCCTGTCACCTGATGCAGTTCAGTTTCCTGAGCTTGGACTTTATCCTCTCGTCCTGGGTTCTTAAATTTTAGTGTGCTCCAGAATTACCTGGAGGGCTCATTGAAGCAGAAATGCTCTCCAGTGGGGCCTATCAGTTTGCTTTCCAAAAAGTTCTCAGTTGATGCTGCTGCTGCTCTGGGGATCACACTTTGAGAACCACTGTTATGGTTAGTGGTGACTCATTAAGTCATTGAGTTGACTGGGTCAGGTTATCATTAAAAAAATTTTTTTTTAAGTTCATTTATTTTTGAGAGAGAGAGAGCGCAAATTGGGGGAGGAACAGAGAGAGAGGGAGAGAAAGAATCCCAAGCAGGCTCCGCACTGTCCAAACAGCCCAGTGCATGGCTCAGACTCACGAACCGGGAGATCATGACCTGATCCTAAATTAAGAGTTGGACGCTTAACTGACTGAGCCACTCAGGCACCCCAGGGTGTCATTTAAAACAATTTTTTTTTAATGTTTATTTGTGAGAGAGAGTGATAGAGAGACAGAGTGCAAGCTGGGGAGGGGCAGAGAGAGAGGGAAACACAGAATCTGGAGCAGGCTCCAGGCTCTGAGCTGTCAGCACAGAGCCTGACTCAGGACTCGAACTCATGAACTGTGAGATCATGACCTGAGCCATTTTAAATTGATGATTTTATGTGCTGGCAGAGGATGGATTCAGTGCAGGACAGCCTGGAATTGGAGCTGTTTAAGTGTCCCCCAGCTATTGAACTAGTGTACTGATTGTGTGATGGTGAAGAAGAGTTGGACTGTAGAAATATTTCGGCGGTGAAACTGGCAGGATCTGATTACCAACTGCATGCCAGAAATGAGCAGTGATTGGGGGCGAGTTAGTCTAGGGTGAAATCTTAAGTTTCCAGTGGAGTCTGGGCTGAGATTGGTACCATTAACTGAGGTAGGGAAACAAAATTGTTGCTCACTGTGCCAATTAGTTTATATGATTTAGAAAAGGAGCCAGTTTCAGTTTGAAGATAAATTTGGTGTAGTTGGTGGGTCAGACATATTAGGTCACCAGGGAGTCTGAGGCAGTGCTGGGACTAGTGGAAGGTGGGGATCCACAGAATCAGTTGAGGCATAAGAAGGTGGGAGGATATTCTTTGCATGTTTAGGTAACCAGTTTGATACCAAAGTCTGAGGAGTATAGAGAGGATCTAAACCAGATGCTAGAACTTTCTGGGAAGATAGAGCCTCAGGGCCATCAGAGAAGGGAAACTGGGGCTGTTGAAAAATCATGAGACTTGGTTGGTAGAAGCTATTATAGATTGTCTTGGAGGTATAAAGAAAAGCAGCTAAAAGAGCTGCCCAGAAGCAATTTGATTCCAGAAGTATATTCTCCCAGGAAGACACATCAGGAAGTCTGTCAGAATAGACTGCTCCAGGCGGCACTAAGCTTTCTCTGCTGGACGTTCTTGAGCACAGGCAGGATAGTTCTTCAAGCACAGATGGGGCTTAGATGAGAATGGCTCATCAGAGCAAACCATGAAATTATTCTTGTTAATGTAGGCTTGAGGTTTGGGGCAGAATGAACACATCTGGGAACACATGGATTAGCTGGGCACTGAGGCAATGAAGGGGAAAACAGGTCCTGACATGCCACCTGTGAGTGGGTGTCTAGACCGATTGAAGCTAATGTCCATTTGTAGGTATAACAATAAAAGATTAAAAGTAGTTACAAAACCAAAGAAACTGCTTTAGGAAGCTCAATTGATGGGAAGCTTTCTAAGGTTTTTGAAATGTTACTGTGTTTTATAATGGTACAATTTATGTCCTAATGGAAGCTCTTCTGTTAGAGAAGTTTTAGGTTTTTGGTTGTAGAAAGTCATTTAATGGTCTAACATCCAGTTCTTTCACTTTTTCTCATTAGTCATCCCTAATAGGACCCCTCCCTCATACTGTACCCAGGCCGAGTCAGAGAATTGGCTCTGGGGCAGCAGGAACTTCTTGTTGTAGGAGTTGGTGACCTTTGAGGACGTGGCTATCTACTTCACTGGGACAGAATGGACTGGTCTTTCTCCTGGACAGAAGGCCCTGTACAGAAGTGTGATGCTGGAGAATTATGGGAACTTGACATCCCTGGGTAAGGTTGCTTTCCTCCTGGGACTCAGGTGTATGCTTTCCTGTTTCCTTCCTTGTTTTCTCCTAATAGGCTGGGTGTGCAGTGTGGAGAGGGAGTGGTTGTCTCTGGTGTCCTCCAGTGTGTGGCTCCAGGGCTGAGACTGAATGACCCACTTCAAAGGTTGGTGGATAGGGAGAGATCTTGGATCAGTTTGGTCCCAATGTATGGAATTGCTGTCCCCTGGTAAGAGTACATCCCATCCTCCCAGGGGCTCTGTGCAGTAAGGAATACATAGTTTCCATTGCCAGAGTTAAATTCTTAGTTCGTCTAGGGAAGGGTGTGACCCCTTCCCTGTGTTTACATATATGTCTTGTAGGATCTCAGTAACTTACCTACTCTTGAGTAGGAAGGGTCATAAATGCTCAGTTTCTTCTTTATCAGAATCTTGGCTTTCCCCAATCCTGAGCCCTCTTCTGCAGATCTTACTCTTATGGAGGCTCTTAGGGTTTTCCTTATATTGACACAGCAGACATATGTCTGAAAGGTACCACTTTCTCCCCTTTTCAGGATATCAAGTTCCCAGACCTGCCCTGATCTCGCTTCTGGAGGCAGGGAATTTGCCATGGGGCCTGGAGGCACAGGATAACCTATCTGCAGAGAGGACCAAAGACATCTGTGAAGGTAAGCGAGGCAGGTTGAGAACAGGCACCTATAGAGCTTGAGAGAGCGGTGTATTTTAAAATGAACCATGCTGGGAAGGATTTAAATAAAATGGATTATTTCTCCTAATAGGTAATAATATGAAACTTGTCCCATTAATTTTAACTCTTATCAAGATAACAAATTCCTCTTAATCATTTCATGCAATTTTTGAATCCATTACTCTTTTCTGAGTTTCAGCATTTCCTGTTTTAGTAGTCCTCCTTCTTTGGACAGGATGGATTTGTTCAAGGGCAGTTTTCAGCACTTGCCGTGTGCCAAGCTTTGTTTTAAGAAGTTCTGGATGATACATGCTATGGAGACAGATGTAAAGAGCTGGGGGGAAAATGTGTTAAGTACTGGTGTTGGTATGTAGTAGTGGGCTTTGGGAGCACAGCAGAAGGAGAACTTGGAGGAATTCCCATGTACAAGCTCGGATAAGCTTCTTCAGTGGCAGGCTGTATGTGCCAAATTTGACTTCTTACAGTGGATCCCATGTGGAAAAAAAGAAGGTGGATTATCTGGCTTGAGAAAATCAATAGAGGATCCAGTAAATCATTGTGAAGAATTTTGCAGTTTAACATGCAGGACAATCACCGGGGGAGCATATTTAATCTAATTTTATTTATTTATTTTTAATGTTTGTTTATTTTTGAGAGAGAGAGACAGAGTACAAGCAGGGAGAGGCAGAGAGAGAGGGAGACACAGAATCTGAAGCAGGCTTCAGGCTCTGAGCTGTCAGCATAGAGCCTGACGCGGCGCTTGTATGCACAAACTGTGAGATCATGACCAGAGTCGTAGTCGGATGCTTAACCGACTGGGCCACCCGGGTGCCCCAGTGGGGAGCATATTTTAAAATGGGTATTTCTGGAATATTTGTCTATCCTAGTAAGCAGTGGAAGAGCCTGAGGTTTAGACCTCAAACCTAAGCGAGACTTCCTAGAATTTGGGGCTGGCAGTTTACAGTATACCCTCACCCCCTTTACTCAGCCAGCGATGGAGATGAGTATGGTGGGGTGCCTTACCCATCGAACTTTGTGTGAAAAATCTAGATTGCAGAGTTTGTGGTGGACCTGAGGGCTCTATCCTAAACAACTTAGGGCATGGGAATAGGAAATGACAGAGCAGGTAAAACCAATCATGCAGCAGGAGCAGTGACCCCTGTCACAGTGACTTTGCCTCTAGTGACACAGGCCCATATTTGGTTGCATTTGCAAAGTATTAACATAGTATGTGCTTTGGATTGGTCTGAAAGAAATTGAAGGAATAAAATCTTATTAAACTATTACTATATGTCAAGAGTTAACTTTTGAGTGAGTGAATTGGATAGGGGATAGTGGCACTGCAAAAATGGAAAAGGAAGGGTGCCTGCATGGCTCAGTGGGTTAAGCGTCCCAGTTCTTGATCTCAGTTCAGGTCTTGATTTCAGGGTCATGAGTTTGAGCCCTGTGTTGGGTGCCGTGCTGGGCATGAAACCTACTTAAAAAGTTAAAAAAAAAAAAAAATGAAAGAGGAAAGAGTATGTGTGGAGCTACAGTCGACCAGATCTTATCAAAACTTGGTCATCAAAGAGGAGAGTTGACTCAGATAACACTGGGAAGTCATGACATAAAAGGAGCTTTTTAATTCGTGTGAATTCAGATGTGAGCGTAGAGTCTGAGGTTCCTTTAGAATATGTATAAGTGGATGGCCAGAGCAGGCCATGGAGAAGGCAAGTGTAGAGTCTGAGATAAAGGTCAGGTCTACAGATGTAGATGCAAGTGTACTCTACCGGAGTTTTAATTGAAATGACACCCAGAGAGAACAAAGGGCTGAATCTTAAATGTTAAGGGTTATTTAATTTTGTTGAGAGAGAGGGAAGAGAAAATAGGCAGAGGAGGGTCCCTATGAGGGAACATGGAACTGAAGCCAGAGGTAGGAGTTTCAGGATAGGTATTTTGCACAGAGGGAGGGAGTAGGAGATGACAAAATTGAGGCAGCACTTTAGATAAGTTTATTTTGGTAAGTTTAGAAATGGAATAGAAGTATATCAAATGTTTGTCAAACTTTTTTTTTATTATGAGCCTCATGGGGTATTACATTTTACATCAAAACCCTCACTATGTACTCTGAGACTGGAGTATCAAGAAACAACATTTACCTTGGCATTGCAATGTACGTGAATACTGTTCTATGTTAGGCTAGTGTATTTCATTTAAAAAATTGTTTTCATTTAAAAAATGAATTTCATTTAAAAAATTGACACGATGTCAATTTCTCAACTAATGAGTAGGCAGTTTGATTAAACACTACTATAAGAAAAGCTGGATGTGAAGGGAAGATTGTTCAGGTCAAGTGGATTTGAGGATCTGCAGAAGGAGGTTGGTGATGAAAAGGAGGGATGATATAGCTGGTAGAGTAGTGTAGCAGGGGAAGGGGAAGACATGGCATTGGGGTGACTGGGAAGTGTGACTTGAGAGGGCAGTGGATGGCTTGGGACTAGTGGGTGTGGAAATGGAAGGGAAAGACATTGAGGCCACTGCATCTGGGCAGTTGTGTTCTTTCAGCAGGAAGGTGGGGGTAATGGCTAGAGACCTAGGAATGTGGTTGCTTAGAAGAACTGCTATGGGGAACTTGATCCAGATGAATTTCAGAGTATGAGGTAGCAGGAAAATAGAGTGTTTTGGTCATTGATTGCTCATTCCTGGTTTTATAGCAAGAAGGAGGCAGGGTATGAGAGCAGACCACCAGATCTCCATTGTCACGATCACCCTTTTCCAGACTACTGGTTTTCCCATTTGCTTCAGTCTCTGACATCTCCTCTCCCACTGCTTTCCTCGTTTAACTCACACTCAAAGGATGAATTTGATTAATGAGCAGATGAGTCCCAGATAACCCAGATTAATGTTAAAATTAGTCTAACATTTTGTATAAAATAGATTGACTTTAACTTAGGTAAAATGGCATCCAGTCTTTTGGAACACAAATGCCATTTTATAGGTGGCTGTTTCTCTTCCTTTTGCTAATATGAGAAGGACTGCTCTGCAGTCTTGATGTATCTAAGTAAACTGAATTCCTCACTTTCCATATAAAATCTCTGCATTTTTGAGATTCAGACTTTTGTGAGAGTCTGATGACAAGACAGGAATTGTCAGCAGTTTTGGGGTATTCATTGACATCTATGGACCTGCAGTTAATAACTTCTAGGGGTGATGTCCTGCAGTTAAGAACCTCTGAGTGTGATTTTTTTCTTTGTCTTGCCACAGCCTAGTGCCTTTAATGCTCAGTGTCTCCAGTCTTTTGAGACATTTGCAGGGTATGAATTTTTTAAAAAAACAGTTCATGCATCACGTGATCTTTGTATCCTGATTCTGTTTTCTTGTACTTGCCAGCCCCAGGGTCACCACTTGCTCTTGGGCCCTTTGCCTTTGATATTTTGTAGGCCTATTACTATGATAAGGTCAGAAGATTAAACACTAGAGAGAAGTCATTAAAAAAATATGGAGTCTGGAAAAGCTTAGGAAGCAATCTAATGTGTGCTGTGTATACCAATACCCTGTTTCTCCTCAACTGTTCTCTGTGTGATACTTGGCACTTTCATTTTAGTAGCCTATTCTTGCTAACAGTCTGATGTGGGGGTTGGAATTGTAATTTCTAAAGGCCCTATAATTTATTTTTTGTTTATTTGTTTGTTTGTTTTAAAGGCCCTATAATTTTTGATGTTAGTTTGTTTCTAGCATAATTCTCAGGTGGCATTTGTGTTTTCTGTTATGTTAGATACTGAGACCAACATTAACAGTGAGTCCACATCAACACAGGGAATTTCTGAAGAAAGAGATGTCATGTTGTTACATGGTTTGCAGAAGAGTGTTCTTCAGGGAAGCAACTTGCTAGAAACCAGTGAACTGGAGAAACACCAGGAAATCTCCACAGTAAAAAATATTAAAGGAAAGGCTCCAAGAATCCACTGTGCAAGGAAACCCTTCATATGTGAGGAGTGTGGGAAATGCTTCAGTTATTTTTCTTACTTTGTTAGACACCAGAGAATTCACACCGGGGAGAAACCCTTTGAGTGTAATGAGTGTGGAAAAGCCTTTAATGGCAATTCTTCATTAATCCGGCACCAGAGAATCCACACTGGAGAGAAACCTTATCAGTGTGAAGAATGTGGAAGAGCCTTTAATGATAATGCAAATCTGATCAGGCATCAGAGAATCCACAGTGGAGACAGACCCTATCTCTGTGGAGAGTGTGGAAATAGTTTTACCAGTAGTTCTGAGTTTGTTATACATCAGAGAATCCACACTGGGGAGAAACCTTATGAGTGTAATGAGTGTGGAAAAGCTTTTGTTGGTAATTCACCACTGCTTCGACATCAAAAAATCCACACTGGAGAGAAACCCTATGAATGTAATGAATGTGGCAAAAGCTTTGGAAGGACTTCTCATCTTAGCCAACATCAGCGTATTCACACAGGGGAAAAGCCTTATTCTTGTAAAATATGTGGGCAGGCCTTCAATTTTCATACGAAACTAACTCGGCACCAGAGAGTCCACAGTGTAGAGAAACGCTTTGACTGTGTAGATTGTGGAAAAGGCTTTAGTGCTCAGGAACAATTAAAAAGGCATCTAAGGATCCATATTCAGGAGTCTTCCTCTTTATGTGCTGAGTGTGGAAAAGTCTTCACTAGCAAAAGAAATCTTCTTCAGCATCAAAGAATCCATACTGGCCAGAAACCCTATGAGTGTGTCAAGTATGAAAAAACCTTTAGGACTTCTTCCAAGCTAGGTCATCATGAACATGTCTACCCCGGAGAGAAACCTGTCCTGGACATTTGTCATTTTGGCCTCCCAGAATTTTTCACCCCCTTTTACTGGTAATAGTACACTAAATTTCCTTTTGGATTTCATCTTCCACTCTAGTGGGATGTGTGACACAGGCCTGGCCACAGATTCCTTCCCCTAAGCTATAGTTATTGGTTCAGATGTCAGTAGTTCACCCACAGTGGTCCAATTAGAGCCCCAGGACTTGGTAAGAATTAATAGGAAGAAATGCTCTTCTTTTTTTCCTTAGTCTTACAGCGGAGAGGAAGTCTTAGATTCTTGTGGAGACAGAATAAAGTTAACAGAGTCAAAGAGGAATCAGAGTTGAAGAGCAATCACCCTGGAATCTTCTGTTTGAACAACTGTGTTAAATCATATCTGAAGCCAGAAATACATCTGGGTTTTTTGATTCCAGTAACCAATACATTTAGCTTTGTTTTTGTTCTGTTGTGTTTCTTTGTTGTTGTTCAAGCAAGTTTAGGGTAGGTTTTCTTTCCTTGCAACAGAGCCTTACCAGCATAACAAAAATCTTGAGGGATAACAAATCTTAAGGAGAAGTGTTTTGTGTTTCAGCAGTTCCTGTGATTGTAACAAGAATGGAAAACCCGTTGTAATTCAAGAGCACGGGCTATATCAGGACACCAGTATATAGAAGTTCTAGCTATTTGAGGGGCACCTGAGTGGCTCAGTTGGTTGTGTGTCTGACTCTTGATTTCAGCTCAGGTCATGATCTCACAGTTCGTGAGATCAAGTCCCAGGTCAGGTTCTGTGCTGACAGCATGGAGCCTGCTTGGAATTCTCTCTCTCCCTCGCTGTCCCTCCCCTGCTTTGCTTCTCAAAATAAATAAAAACTTAAAGTTTTTTTTAGTTATTTAAGCTCTGTGACAAGTTTCAGTGTTACTACAAAATTATGTCTGCATCAATGAATCCATTCTCAAGATAAATCTTAACTATAAAGCCAAAAGCTTCCACTCTTAAAGCTTTCATTTTGTTTGCTCAGTTTTTATTTGGAATGGACGCTATTCTAGGGATTAAACTGGTAAATGCCAGGCTATTGTATCTTTAATAGTGTGGCATTTACCAATTTGTCTAGAAGAGCATGCCCACCTTGATCTGGTTAGTGTGCCAAGGAAAAGCTCTGGTTCTCATGAAGGGGTGCTGAGGTGTCTCAGTAAGAAAACAAAGAGCTGGCCCTTTAGATGATGAATGTAGTCTGCACCCTCTTTTGTCTAGTGCCCTTTTGCTGCCAACCATCGTGGCAGTCACCCTGCCATATTCCAGACTACCTGTTCCCTGAAATCCAGCACCTGGTGGCTTCACCATCTCTTCCTTATTTGCCGGCAGTTTAACGAGCAGTTGTATCATGTCCTTGCACTGACCAATGGGTAATAGGCTGGGGGATCGCTTAACTTAAAAATTGAGGTATAATATACATACAGGAAAATGCACAAATCATAGTTGTACAACTTAAAATGTTATAAAGAACATAGCCTTATAATCAGGAAAGTACATACCAGGACCTGATGTCTCCTTGCACCCCATTCTAGTCATTACTTCTCTCTCATAGTAACCTCTTTTCTGATTTCTACCATCACAATTTTTTACGTGAATGGAGTCATCAGTATAGATCCGTTCTCAATGCTGCATGGTTTTCTGTTATTTGAATATACCACGATTATTGCCTACTGTTGCTAGGCATTTCAGTTATTTCTAGGGGGATCATTTTGAGAGCAGATAATTTAAAAGTCACTCAGAATAAAACTGGTGAAAGTAAACAGGCTTTGGGACTTGGTTTCACATGCTGCCATGTGAGCCACAGCTGCCCTTAAGTAAATGATATCACAGCAGTAATACCCTTGGCACTCATCCTATGCCAGGCACTTTCCTAGTCACTGCACACACTTAAACGATTCTCTCAAGTGGGTGTTGTAATTAGTTCCATGTTGCAGTTGCATGGAACATGTTCCATGTTGCATGATTAGGCCACCCAAGGACACAGAGGTAGCAGAGTAGGGCTTCAGACACGGGCAGTCAGTCTGGTTTCAGAGTGCACCTGTGTCCTAGCCATCCCAGTATTCCCCTATAGAGATCCGAGTTAAGGTCAGTACCAGAAGAGGGGTTATTTGAGGAGAGTGATGGACTCCTTAGAGATGGAAGAGAGTATCAGAAACAAGATCAGGAGGCCTGTGCCTGACTTCACACAGTGAGGGAAAGCATAGATTGAGCTAGAACAGTAAGACGTGTAGTACAGATAGTCTCAATATGGCATACCCAGGAGGCAGAGGACCTGGCTCTTAGGTCCCTCAACCCTCTGAAACGCCATTGGAAAGTGGATATTTTCTGTCATGTACCTGAATCAGCTGGCTCCTCTGAGGTGTTTTCAGGTTTGAGATGTGGTGAGAGCCTTAGTGATTAGTCATTTTCATCTTTGTGTACTTAATTATCAAGTAGTTTGCATTCATGGTCCCTGACCCCAGTGCCGTTATCAGAAAGCCTTCTCCAACTGAGTAACCGCCTTTGAATTAGTTATGGTTAGTGTATTAGTTTCCTATTGCTGTGACAAAATACCACAAATTTAGTGGCATGAAACAAAAGAAACTGAGTTTTGGAGGCCAGAAGTCTGAAATCTGTTTTCTTGGGTTGGAGTCAGGGTGTTGGAAAGGCTGTACTCCCCGGGGAGACTCTGGGACGAGTCTGTGCCTTGTCTCTTCCAGCTTTTGGTGGCTGCCAGCATTCCTTAGCTTGTAGCCACATCACTCCAATCTCTGCTTCTGTCTTACCTCTGTGTGTCTAATCTCCATTGGCTTCTCTTGTGGCATTTAGGACCCACCTAGGTAATCAAATGACACCAGTAAAAACTGCCTTTTAAAAAAAATGTAATTCTCAAATTTGTATTTTTTTTTAATATTTGCTTTTGAGAGAGAGAGAGAGAGAAATAGAGCATGAGCAGGGGAGGGTCAGAGAGAGAGGGAGACACAGAATCTGAAGCAGGCTCCAGGCTCTGAGCTGTCAGCACAGAGCCTGACACGGGGCTCGAACTCACGAACTGTGAGATTATGACCTGAGCCGAAGTCTGATGCTTAACTGACTGAGCCACCCAGGCACCCCTGTATTTTATATTTTTAAAGTGTATTTTTGTTTCTAATGGTTTTTTATTAAAATAATTTTTAATGTTTATTGTTTTTATTTAAAAAAAATTTTTTTTTAACATTTATTTATTTTTGAGACAGAGAGAGACAGAGCATGAACAGGGGAGGGTCAGAGAGAGGGAGACACAGAATCTGAAACAGGCTCCAGGCTCTGAGCTGTCAGCCCAGAGCCCGACGTGGGGCTCGAACTCACGGACCGCGAGATCATGAGCTGAAGTCGGCTGCTTAACCGACTGAGCCACCCAGGCGCCCCTAATGTTTATTGTTTTTAATTTAATGTTTATTTTTGAGAGAGAGAGACACAAGAGTGTGAGTGGGGGAAGAGCAGAGAGAAAGGGAGACATAGAATCTGAAGCAGGCTTCAGGCTCTGAGCTGTCAGCACAGAGCCCGATGCAGGGCTTGAACCAACGAACCCGTGAGATCATGACCTGAGGCAAAGTCGGATGCTTAGCTGAATGAGCCACCCAACTGCCCCATAATGTTTATTTATTTTTGAGACAGAGAGAGGGAGACAGAGCATGAGCAGGGGAGGGGCAGAGAGTTGGGGAGACACAGAATTCGAACCAGGCTCCAGGCTCTGAGCTGTCAGGAGACAGCCTGATGCCAGGCTCGAACTCACAGACCACGAGATCGTGACCTGTGTTGACGTTGGACTCTTAACCAACTGAGCTACCCAGGCACCCCTCAAATATTTATTTTTAAGTTTTCATTTTAAATTCTAGTACATAACATATAATGTAATGTTGGCTTCAGCAGAATTCAGTGATTCATCACTTAAACACCCAGTGCTTATCACTACAAGTGCCCTTAATACCCATCACCAGTTCAGCCCCTCCCCTCCCCACCTTTCCTCCAGCAACCCTCAGTTTGTTCTGTATAGTTAAGAGTCTCTTACGGTTTGCTTCCCTCTCTCTCTTTTTTTTTCCCCTTCCCCTATGTTCATCTGTTTTGTTTCTTAAATTCCACATGAGTGAAATCATATGGTATTTGTGTCTTACTGACTTATTTTGTTTATAATACACTCTAGCTCCATCCATGTTGTTGCAAATGGCAAGATTTCATTCTTTTTGATGGCAAAAACTGCCATTTAAAGTAACATTTACAGGTCCAGAAAGTGGGACCTGGTATCTTTGTTTGGCTATTACTCATTTTTTTAAACTTTATTTATTTTGAGACAGAGCACAATCAGGAGAGGGGCAGAGAGAGGGAGAAAGAGAATCCCAAGCAGGCTCCACACTGTCAGCATAGATCCCGATATGGGTCTCGATCTCACAAACCATGAGATCGTGACTTGAGCTGAGATGAAGACTGATGCTCAACCAACTGAGCCACCCAGGCACCCCTGGTTGGCTATTACTGAGATCCACAAATAAGGTGGAAGAGGAAAGAAGTTAACATTAATTGAGCAATGCCTGTGTTGTATGTACTTTAAGTGAAACAGCATATAGTATTTACAACAACTATGTGCTATTACCCCATTTTTCAGATGAATGGAATTTCAGAAAAATGAAGTGATTGCCCAGTGTTTCATTGCTAGTCAGGGAAGGAGCCAGAACTCCTCAATGTGATTCCTACTAAGTCACAGTGCCTCAAAAGCTGGCTGGTGTTTTGAACTTACTGACTAGGCAGTGTTAAGTTAGTGCACTTGATAACACATAACAAACGTATTTGTTTCTTTTTCATTTCCTGCCCACCATCTATATTGCATTTTCAAATAACCTGAATATATAAAGGACATTGGGGTTTTAGCAGTTTGCTATTATCCACTGTGTTTTGTAATATAGCCAAACGAGATAATTCAAGGAAAACTACCTTAAGGAACCAGAAGTACCTGGTTTGGCTATAGATGTAGTCTTGCTTTTTTATCATCATCACCACCACCATCATCATGTGTGATCTCTTGCTTTTTAACTGAAATATTTAATCACTTGTATTTAATATACTTATTAATTAATATTAGGTTTAAGCCTGTCATCTTCATATTTGTTTTCTATTTGTCCTATAGTTCTTTCTCACCACCCCCTTCCTGCCTTTTTTTGGATCAATATAATTTTTATGATTTCATTTTATCTCCTTTTGTGGATGTTTAGCTATAATAGTTTTTGTTTTAGGGTTCTTCTAGGATTTAGACTATATATCTTAAACTTAGCACACTCTGCCTTTAATATTATAGCACTTCATGTACAGTATAAAAACCTTATAAAAATGTACTTCCATTACTCCTCTCTTAATCTTTTAAGGTTGCTTGAAATTGTCCCACAGCTCACGAATTATCTGTTCATTTATTATTTAAACTTTTAATTTTGAGATGATTGTAGACTGACATGCAGTTGTAAGAAATAATACTGAGAGATCCCATGTATCTTTTACCCAGTTTCCTCCAAAGGTAACACAACAATCAGGATACCGACATGGGTAAAACTCAACATACTACACAGTTCCATATTCACAGGGATCTCTCATGCTGCCTTTCTAGAGCCACTTAGAACCCTCTCCCTTATTCCTGGAAGCCACTAACTTATTCTCTATTTCATTTTTAAAAATCACTTTAAGAATGTTATGTAAATGTTACCAGACAGTATATAACATTTTGAGATTGGCCTTTTTGCTCAGAGTAATTCTCTGGAGATGCATTGAGACTTTTGCTACATGTATCAATAATCTGTTCCTTTTTATTGCTGAATATATTCCATAGTATAGATACTCCACAGTTTCTTGAACTACTCACCTATTGAAGGACAGCTGAGCCATTTCTAGTTTTTGGCTATTATGAATAGAGCTGCTATAGATAGACATTTGTATACAGTTTTTGTGTGAAAGAAAGTTTTCAGTTGTCTTTTTTTTTTTTTTTTTTTTGAGAGAGACAGAGAAAGCATGAGCAGAGAAGGGGCAGAGAGAGAGACTCCCAAGCAGCCTCTGCACTGCTAGCACAGAGCCTGACACAGGGCTCAAACCGAGGAAACTGTGAGATCATGACCTGAGCCAAAACCAAGAGTCAGACGCTTAACTGACTGAAACACCCAAGTGCCCTAAGTTTTCAGTTGTCTTGAATAAATGCCCAGAAGGACAGTTGCTGGGTCATGTGATAACTGCATGTTTATAGTTTCCTAAGAAACTGGCAAACTGCGGGTGCCTGGGTGGCTCAGGCAGTTAACTGTCTGATTCTTGGTTTTGGTTCAGGTGATGATCTCACGGCTTTGTGGGTTTGAGCCCTGTGTCAGGCTGGGTGCTGACAGCGCGGAGCCTGCTTGGGACTCTCTCTCTCATCTCTCTCTCTGCCCCTCCCCCACTCTCACTGTGTCTGTCCCTCTCTAAATAAATAATTAAGAAACTGAAAAACTGTTTTCCAGGGTGACTGCACCATTTTATTTTACATTTCCACCAGTAACATATGAGTGATTCAGTTGCTCTGCATCCTTGGAGGCATTTGGTGGTGTCACTGTTGTTTTATTTCAGTCATTCTGATAGATGTTTATTGTATTGTGGTTTAATTTGCATTTCCCTCATGGCTAATGATGTTGAACATCTTTTGTTTATTTGTCATCTGTGTATCTTCTTCAGTGAAGTGTCTTTTCACATATTTTGCCCATTTTCTAATTGGATTGTTTGTTTTATACTGTTAAGTTTTGAGAGTTCTTTATATATTCCGGAAATATATTATCAGGTATGTGCTAGTACTTCTTGGATATGTGGTTTGCACGTATTTTCTCCTACTCAATAGCTTTTCATCCTCCTAACAGGATCTTTTACATAGAAAATTTTTTTAAAATTTTGATGAAGTCTAATTTAGAACTTTTCCTCTTACAGCTAATAAATTTTGTGTTAGGTCTAAGAACTCTTTGCCTAGCCCCAGGTCCTGAAGATTTTCTTTCATTTGTTTATAAACATTTTACATTTACATTTTCACATTAATGTCTGTGATCCATTTTGGGCTTATAAGTTGTGATACTCAGGTTGGGATTCATTTTTTCCCTCTGGATGCCCAGTTGCTCTACCACTGCTTTTTGAAAAAGCCATCTTTCCTCTATTGAATTGCTTATACACTTTTGCAAAAAATAATAAGTTCAGCATAGTTGTATGGGTCTATTTCTGGGTTCTTCATTCTTTTCCATTGATCTATCTATTGTATATTCCTCTGCCAATAACACAGTCTTGATTGTTATAGCTATATAAGACTTAAAATTGGATATACCAATTCCTCCCATGTTACTCTCCTTTTTTCAAGCTGTCTTATTCATTCTAGATCCTTTGCCTTTCCATATGGATTTTAAAATAATCTTGTTTATATCTTCAAAAAGTCTGCTGGAATTTTGATAAGAGTTGCATTAAACCTGTATATCAATTTGGGGAGAGCTCACATCTTTCTTATGCTAAATCTTCCTATCTATGAACCTGATATTTATCCCCATTTGTGTAGATCTTCTTTGATTCTTTCATCAGCATTTTGTGGTTGTCAATATTCAAGTGTTGTATATGTTTTGTTAGTGTTCATTTATTTTTTATTTTCTTTTCTGTGTCTTTTTCTTTCCCTTTTTAAACTTTCTAATGTTTATTTATATTTGAGAGAGAGAGAGCACGAGCAGGGGAAGGGCAGAAAGAGAGATGGAGACAGAATCCGAAGCAGGCTCCAGGCTCTGAGCTGTCAGCACAGGGACTGATGAAGGGTTGGAACCCATGAACCATAAGATCATGACCTGAGCCAAAGTCGGATGCTCAACTGACTGAGTCACCCAGGCACCCCTTTCTCTGTTTCTTTTTGGATAGTTTTTACTGCTATGACTTCAAGTTCACTATGTTTTTTTTAAAACGTGTTTCCTCCCCCCCACCCCCCATATCTACTCAATTCTGTTCAGTGTATTTTTTTAAAAAAATTTTTAATGTGTATTTATTTTTGAGACAGTGAGACAGAGTGCAAGCAGCGGAGGGGCAGACAGAGGGAGACACAGAATCTGAAGCGGGCTCCAGGCTCTGAGCTGTCAGCCCAGAGCCCAATGCGGGGCTCAAACTCAAACTGTGAGATCATGACCTGAGCTGAAGTCAGACGCTTAACTGACTGAGCCACTCGGGCGCCCCCTGTTTAGTGTATTTTTAAAAATTTATTTGAGAGAGAGAGAGAGGGAGAGCAGGAGTGTGGGGGAAGAGGGGCAGAGGGAGAGAGAGAATCTTAAGCCAAGCATGCCAAGCATGCCAAACATGGAGCCTGATGAAGGGCTCAGTTCCACAACCCTGGGATTATGAACTGAACCAAAATCAAGAGTCAGATGCTCAACCAACTGAGCCACCCAGGTGCCCCTCTGTCCAGTGTATTTTTTTTTTTTTCAGTTTATTTATTTTGAGAGAGAGAGAGTGTGTGTGTGTGTGTACTTGGGGAAGGGGCAGGGAGAGAATCCCAAGCAGGCTCTGTACTGTCAGCACAGAGCCCGATGTGGGGCTCAAACTCACAAACTGTGAGATTGTGACCTGAGCCGAAATCAAGAGTCAGATACTTAACCGAGTCAACCCAGATCCCCCTGACATAGGACATTTCTCTATTTTCCATGTCTCTATTTAATTTTTCAATCTGCAGATGCAGTTATAATAACCTTTAAATGCCATTGTCTCCAAAATCTATAATGACTATTTCAGCATTTTTCTAGTTCTTAGATTATGAGTTACTGGTCCAGGTAGGTAGTATTAAACTATGTATTCAGTAATACAGACTATAATTCTAAATTCTTAGGGGACATCCCCACTACCACTCTAAAACCTACAAAAGGACTTCTTTGTTATCTCTCTTTGCTAGTGGGAAGATTTTTTCCCCTAATTTATCCTTTCCTGGGTCCAGGCATTTTAGTGGGTGTATGTGTTTGTGAGAAGTCCTAATTCCTACTTGTTTCATGTGGCCTCCTGAATATTATGATTCAGCCTCCTCAGGTATCAAGATCTTCAAATCTCCACTGTTTCTACTTGTGTTGGCCAAAGCATTCAATGCAGCTAAATTCATTGGTTTTAGTTTCTTGTTCAGGTTTGGTACCTGGGTATACTTTCCTGTGAGCTAGGTATAAAATCATGTTATAAATTGTATCTTATCCTAAATTTCTGGATACTAGTTTATATCTTTCACTATATTGCCTTAAATGGAACCTTGCCTGATAACATTTTTTGTCTTAAAGTCATTACTATATTAATATAGTTAATGGTATTTTTACTTTAGCTTAACACTTGTCTGGTATATCTTTAACATTCAGTCCTTTTGCATTTTTGTTTTAGTAATATCTTGTGAATATATAACATTTTCGCCCTAGATAAACCTTAGAATCATCTTCACAAGATCCCAAACAAATCCTATTGTCGTTTTATTTGTGTAGGACAATTCCTTCCACTTTCTTCTTTTTTTTTTCCAAAATAGTTTGAAATTGGACTTACAGGTCAAGTCAAGATGAATGCCCTTTCTTTGAAAAATTACCTCTGCCTTTTCATTTATACAAGTTTTTATTGTTGTTGTTTTTGTTGGTTTAGTCCCTGAGTATTTAAATTTTCCTTCGTCTGTGTCTTAAACATTTATTATTAAGTTTATTCTTAAGTTTTTTTTGGTTTCTTTGTTGCTTTTTTGAATAAGACCTCTCCCTGCCCTATTTCTCCACATAGTAGGTTGAGTGGTTTGTTAATTCATAATAAGTAAAGAGAATTTTTATAATATTGAAACATTCTTGAACTCTTGAAATGAACCCCAGACTTTGTTGTTTTCCCACAATTTTCAAGAGGAAACGCAGGTAGAACAACCTTTACTGTGTCATCTTAAAACTAGAAACACCAAAAAATGTTTTTTTAACATGAGAAGATTTGTCAGTTTCTCCTGGTGGGCAAGGGAGGAAAGGTTTTAGGGAGGCCCTGGGACTGGAGGGGCAGAGGATACTTAGAGCCGAGCAGAGGGAAACATGGCTGCAAGCCCAGCCTTCCAGAGCAGCGAAATATGAGAACCAGCCTAAATTTTTAAGTTTGTTTTTAAGTATGTATGATTTTTCCATCATCCCTTATTCCTAGGGGTATTGGTAAGGTTATCGCTGTGGGTATTGATTTGAAGAACCCAAATCAGTGTGGTTAAACATGATGACAACTTATTTCTCACTTATGTATCATCTGAAGTTAAGCAGTCTAGGGCTGGTACAGCAGCTTTATGATACCACCCAGCAGCTATGTCAACCCTAGGAACCACATCCTCATTCACATGGTTCAAGATGCTCACCCCCTTGTCAGCGTTCCACCTAGCTGATGGATACTGGGACAGGAAATGCATGTTCCTTCTATTTAAGGGCATGGCATCACTTTTGCTTATAGTCTATTTATCAGAAGTTGGTCGTGTTGTCACGCTTGGATTTAAAGAGAGCCAGAAAACGTGTTATTTTTTCTGGACTGTCTTTGGCTTGCTATAGATTCTGTTACTATATAAGGGAAGAATAGAGATCAACAGACAAGTGGTCTCTGCTTCTTCAGGCCTTTTGTAACTTGGTGTGTGCCTGTCTTCATACACTTAGGAGTCAGAGCTTCATGGTTACTTTGGAGGCCTTATTTTCTTATCTGTAAGATGAGTGACTGATTTATGATCTAACATTTGGGCCCAGGACTTCTGTGACACTGTGATCTCCTAATTCCTTCCTATTTCTTCAGTCAAGCCCTCAGTCCTAGCTAAAGGTCTGCTAAAGGAAAACAATAACAAAAAACAAACAAACAAACAAACAAACCACGTAATGCCAAGAACAATGTAATCTCCAGCTATCACTGTGCTGAATCCTGGGACCATTTTTCTATCTGAACAAGAGAGGCCATGAAAGTGCTCATTTTAGGAAAACAGTGATGATCAAGGTCAAGGCAAAACTGAGAAGGGCTCCTGGTCAATGTTATGATTCCAGGCATAATCTATATCCCACCTCTAGTGGCACAGAAATGAAGAAGGGTTCTACTCTGGAGTTGGGGTTGGAGCCTTTGGACGATGTCAACGACAAATGTTTGTTGCATACTTCCTTTGTGCCAGGCCTTGTGCTTTAGCTGAGGATAATGGTGTTGAACAAGATAGATATAGTCCTTGCTTCTTGGAGTGAGCAGAGAAGACAGTTAAATAAACTGGTATCATTAAAAAAGCACACATGTGCCAAGTACGGAGAAATACAGAGTGCTGTGATGGCATATAACTGGCGGGCCTGCCTTATTCTAGGTGCTCAGGGAAGGCTTGCTTTCAAAGGGAAATGGGATTTGAGCAGAGACTTCAAGGAATAGTCAAGATTGGAGAGTAGGAAGGGTATTCTAGGTTTAGGGAGCCCTGTTCGGAAAGTGGGGCTGAAGTTGATAGAGGAGGAAGAATAGGCGTGGTGAGAGGCTGGAGAGGTGGGTGGGACCTACCACCAATCACATTCCAGTGCTGTAGCATTGCGGGATCAGAACCTAAGGATGGTCCAATCCAGTGGCTTTTAGTGCTGTTCCCCGCCTCCCCCCACCTCCCATTTTGGAATTTTATGGGAGTATTTTTGTTACAGTGTTTGGTGGTGTTTGATGGGAGCCTGGAGAGCCAGGAATCCTGCAATGCACAGAAGGGTTCCACTTATTTGAAATAGTTTTCACATACTTTCAGGACATTCATGTAGGTAAAAACTTGATAAATGACCTGAGTCTAGAAAGTGTTTTCAGCTAGACACAACTAATTTTTTTAAGTTAATTCATTTATTTTGAGAAACAGATTGAGAGAGCGCGAGCGAGTGTGCACGTGCACAAATGGGGGAGGGGCAGAGAGAGAGAGAGAGAGAGAGAGAGACAGTGTGAGAGAGGATACCAAGCAGGCTCGGCACTGCAAGATCCTGACCTGAGCCAAAGTCAGAGGCTTAACCGACTGAACCACCCAGGTTCCCCTAAACACAACGATTTCTACACAGTTTTAATTAACATACGTTGATTCTCCAGAAATATAATTACTATACCTATAAAATCAAACGAAGATTGTACTGTTTCACTTAAACTTTACCAAAAAGTGTTCACCATTTTGGATCGTACCTTGTGATTTTTGAAACACCAGCGTAAGACAGACAGCGTTGTGGCTGTGGCGTTCAGGCACATTCCATGTGAAAAGGCAAATTATCCACCACTTCATTAGGTCTCCTATAGCAGTCACGAGCATACATTTGCATATTGAAAGGTGTATTTTATCTCCTCTATTAAAGCATAATATTAGTTTTTAAAATGTAGGTTGTTTATATTACATATGATCTTCTAAGTCATGATCGTAAGTTTCACGACAGGAGAATAAAACAGTCACTAGGAAATATTTGTTACAAAAAGGCTGCCTTAAGGTCTGTCGGCGTGTGATCGATCCACTGGCCCAGTCCGGAAACTCCCGAATCCGGTAGAACCGGGAGCTTTACTAAGATACAGATCCCCGGCGTCATTGCCGGCCCCCGACTCTTCCCCAGCCCACCTCGAGGAACAACTGCCCTGCTGCTCAGACCTGCTCAGACCTGAGCGTAGGGCGCAGGAGCCTCTGACACCGAGACTCAGAGCGCAGAGGCGGGGCCAGAGTGCTACTCACTGGTAGCAACGCTGCTCCTAGAGAGGCTGGGCCGCGGCCTGGTGACGCACTTCCGGCCGCGCCACGAAGCCGCCTGCTGCGAGGTGAGTGTGGGGCTGCAGGCGGCGGGGGCGGTGCCCCGGCGGGTAGCTGTGGGTGCTGTGCGGATGGGCCTCCCGCACTTGCAGGAGTGGGTAGAACGGCTGCCCGCGGTCCTCCTCCGCCCCTCCTCGACTCCCACTTTGGACTTGGTGGCCGAATACGTTCCATCCCGTGGAAGGCGAAGCCGGATTACCGTCACAACCTCGGAGCCCCGAGCATTTAGCATTTTGTTCGGGGAAGATACTACTGACCTTTTGGGAAGATATGTCGGAGCAGCCAGGGGGTGGAATATTGGCAGGAGTGAAGCGGCTTGAGGTGATATCACTAGTGTTTTAACATGTTGAAGTCGTACAGGGGCTCTTACCTATATGCATTTCAAGTATGGACCGTATGCCTCCTGACTCCTAACATAGGGTCGTGAATCAGGGTTCAGTGAGAGCGCAGAAAAAGCAGAGCCCTCCCAGACACCGGGGAGCAGAGCCAGCCCGGCTTTTGAAGGGCACTGTCTCCTGGAGCTGTGCGTTCCAAAAGGTAACTTGGCCCTACTCCTGGGCCGTTGGGATGACAATGATCTGGGGATGATTTATAATCACTTATTTGCGAAGTCCTAGAATACACATAAAATAGCCCCAGAATTCCTCATTCATACCTTCATGAGAAGCAATTTTACGAAAACACTATACTACACTAAATTATAGTAATTAACACATGAAATTACACACACACACACACACACACACACACACACATATGTATATATCTGTCTATCTATCTATATATATGTATATATCTCTGGAATGTGGCTGGTAGTGTATGCAGAGGAAAATTTATGGCCTTAATAGATTTTAATTGCCAAATAGAGAAGAATGAAATGAGTAAATAAATCATGTATCCTCAAGAAGCATTTGAGCACAGGTTTTTTTAGCCTTGTAGTATCTAGTTAAAACACTGTTTTCCAAAGTTATTTAGTTCTTTTCTTTCCCACCACTTCAGTGTGGTTATATTAGTCAATTGTAGTATAGTTAGGCTCATTTGCTGTTGTTTGTATTCCTTTTTGGCTCGCCACCCTATCCCATCCTGGTTGGTTGGCTTAATGTCTGTATATTTGGATATGTGAAACATTACTATGGTTATGAGTGTCAGAACAAAAAGGCACACTCAGAGAAGCCTGTCACGCCCTCCTTTCCCCTGCCAATCTCATCTACCCTATTTCCTTCCAGCCTGTTTGCATCACAGGCTCCTTTCACTTCCTACCCATATTTGAGGCAACCATTCTCCTTAGTTTCTGATTTATCCTTCTATTTTTTTTTTTTTTTTTTGTACAATTGACCAGATACATGTGTATTTTCTTATACTCCCATTTTTTGGTACACAAAAGGTAGCACTCTACCTTTTGCATTTGCTTGTTTCATTTGAAGATATATTCTGGAAACCACTCCATATCATAGAGATAAGTATCTTTTTAAAAAACGTTATTCATGTATACCGAAGACTGCATCTAGCATGACATTTAAGAAGCATAATGGTAAAATGAGCACCCATGAACACACCACCCCTTTAAGGAGGAGAACATTTCTGGTATTGGTGCATCTCTCTGTGTGCTCCTTCTCAACCCAGCTCGCAACTTCCTACCCCTAGAGGTAACAACTAGAATTTTGTATTAATCGTCATCTTACCTATTTATAAAAATAATTTTATCACACAAAATATGTCTGTAAACATTTTGTTTTTGAGCTTTATGAAAATGGCATTGTAGTGTCTCTAGTCATCTGGGGCTTGTATAACTCAATTTTTAAAAAAGAAAACATTTTTATTTTTATAATTTTATTTCAGTTAATTTTTTTTTTTGAGAGAGAGAATTCACATGTGTGCAGGGAGGGGCAGAGAGAGACAGACAGAAGAGAGAGAATCCCAAGTAGGCTCCACACCCAGCGCAGAGCCTGATGTGGGGCTTGATCTCACGAATGTGAGATCATGACCTGGGTTGATATCTAAAGTCTGATACTTAACCAACTGAGCCACCTAGGTGCCCCTCTTGTAACTCAAGATTATGTTCCTGAAGTCATCTATGTTGTTGTGAGCTGTTCATTTTTTATGTTGTTTGTGAGCTGTTGTTTGTTGTGAGCTGTTACATCTATGTAATTGTGAGCTGTTCATTTTTGCTGCTGGGTAATGTTCATTTTTTGGTGGGGGTGGGTAATGTTCATTTAAAAAATGATAGGACAGGGGCACCTGGGTGACTCAGTCAGTTGAGCGTCTGACTTCAGCTCATGTCATGATCTCATGATTTGTGATTTCGAGCCCCACATTGGGCTCTGTGCTGACAGCTCAGAGCCTGGAGCCTGCTTCCGATTCTGTGTGTCTCTCTCTCTCTGCCCTTCCCCCACTCATTCCCTCTCTCTCTCTCTGTCTTTCAAATTTAAACTAAAAACATAAATTTTTTTTTAAAAAAGATAAGACAGTTTATGTACTCTCAGTGGATATGTAGGTTGTTTCCAGTTTTTTTTAATTAAAATACTGATAATAATTTTGTACATATTTTCTACATATGAGAGTTTCTCTAGGGCATACATTTTTAAATTTAGGCATGAATATTGAATTTGATTAAATTCCTTTGGCATCTGTTGGGATGGAGAGTGTGTTTATTTTTCTTTGATTTATTCATGTGAAAAAGTATACTAATCTGTATCTTGATATTGAGCTTTACTTGCTTTCCTGGGATGATCCCTTTTAGTCATGGCATGTCACTTTAATGAACTACTGGAGTCTATTCCTTTATAGTGGGGATTTTTCTGTGAGTATTCATAAATGAGACTGGTCTGTGGTTTTTACATCAGTATTGTGCTGGCATCATAAAAAGGACTGGGAAACTTATTTTGCTGTTTTTTTTCTACAGTTTCAGTACTGTTAGAACTACTCATTTCTTAAAGACTTGAAAAGATTTGTTCATGATACATGTGGGTTCAGTGTTTTGTGAGCATTTGCTCTTTACTGGCTATCTCAGTTTAATTAGGTAAAAGTGATCATGGATTACAGAAAAATATCTGCGTAACAAAATAAGTAGAGTTGATTTATTAGATTGAAATAGAATTATATGTTCTTCCATTATAGGATAGGTTTTCTTTTTAAGCATTCGTAGAATTTTTTTTAGGCATTTCAGCTAAAAAAAAAAAAAAAAGCCCCCAAAACTCTGTAAAGCAGAAGTAAATAGATCAGGTTATTTAAACACCATGCAATAAAGCCAAAATTATGAACAGAGAAGAAATTAATAACAAACTATCCTAAACAATTCTGTGGTCAGAGACAAAACACAGTTGCTGACCAGCTATAAAATATAATTAATATAATTAAAACATAAAATATTTTTTTCAAAACCTTTGGCCTGTGGGTAATAGTGTATTCAGAGGGGAAATTTATGGCCATACAGATTTTAATTGCTAAATAGTAAAGAATAAACATAAATGAATAAATCATGCATCCTCAGGAAGGTAGGAAAAAACCTTTCGCAGTCTAGCTTCCCCCAGAAGCAAAACACAGGACAGAGGTTTCTGTGCAGGCACTTTATTTGGGAATGTATTCCAAGGGCAGAGTGAACAGCAAGGGGAGTAAAACAGAGGAGGGAGAGCCAATACAAGGATGTGTTGTCAGGCTGGCCTGTCTATAGGCCCCGGGCGCTCGTTCTTGCAGGATCTTTGAGAAGCCTTGGAATCTCATGGCTGCTAATGTAGGGGACTAAAGGGGAAAATATTTATCCATTGACTTCTATCCCCTATTGGTCAAGGGTGGCCTCACAAGCCTTTACTTATCTGTGTTTCGGGACCTAGCAGGTATCCACAGGTATCTGCAGATGTCCCACACAGGATGCCAGAAAAGCCCCAGGGCAGGAGCCAGCCACATGTGGTATAGATCCTTGAGGAGGATCTATACCATTGGTAGATTGTCCCTGTGCAAAGCTGATCAAAGCCTCTGGAACTGGGCTGAGACCAGAGGATTTGGAGTGGTACATAAAGTATCTGTTACAGAGCTAAAGAAACAAAGAAAGCAGAACATAATGAAGGAAATAGAAGAGTGATGTTCTAAATAAATAGAAAAGCTTATTCTTTAAAAATAAAACAACATTCAAATAGACAAATCATTGTTCCACTTGACTTTGTTAGTCTGCTCAGGCTGCCGTAACAAAATACAGTAAGTTATTCGGCTTAAACAACAGAGATTTATTTCTCACAGTTCTGGAGGCTGGGAGCCCAAGATTAAGATGCCACACAATTTGGTTCTTGATAAGGGCTCTCCTTGAGTTACAGTTGGCTGTCTTCTCATTGTGTCCTCACATGGTAGAAAATGAACTCTGGTGTCTCTTCTGCTTTTTTATGGGGGCACCAGACCTCTCATATTATGGCTTTGTTTAACCTTATTACCTCATAGGATCTGTATCCAAATATAGTCATGTTGGGGGAGAGGACTTCATCATATGAATTTGGCGGGGTGGGGAGACATGTTCCATCCATAACATTAACAAAGGGGAAAGGGTCTAGAAAGCACACATATTCAAAAGAAGTGGGAAAAACAAAGTAGTTCCAGATATGGAAGAAATGGAAAGAATCATGAACCAGTGTTTTCCACAGTTCTGCACTAAAGTGAAACCCTAGAAGACATAGATGATATTTTAGGAAAACACAGGTTTTCAAGACTGACTTTGGGAGCAGTAACCAGAAAATAACCAGTCCATGTGTTTTGAATACAATGAGCAAGGAGTGTTCGGTCATGGGACCCTAGATAATTGAGTGACCCCTCTCTCAGGATGCTGAGGCCCTGGCTTCTTCACTATCAGAGGGCTGGAAAGTTTGAGGAGGCAGCATGGGACCTCAAAGGTAAACCTGGGCCATGTGGGAGGCTGGCCTCCCAAGATCTCTACAGAGGTATCAGGGCTCTTGAGAACACTCA
Source organism: Panthera pardus (assembly GCF_024362965.1). Taxonomy (NCBI): domain Eukaryota; kingdom Metazoa; phylum Chordata; class Mammalia; order Carnivora; family Felidae; genus Panthera; species Panthera pardus. The sequence continues at coordinate 12,211,695 of NW_026526754.1, forward strand.
GTTATGTAAGGGAATAAGCAGGATGTAGGGGAATAGCTGTCTCCTCCAGCTCCCTGGGGCATGACTCTCAGGCCTCTGTCCTGGGGCTGCAGCTGTGCTGGGCTGGCTTCCCTTGCAGTGTAATCGAGGATGATCCTTGTTTAGAGAAAAAGAAGTAAGTCCATGATCTTGGTAATGTTCTATTTCTTGAGCTGAATTGTTGCTTTATTATCCTTTAGGCTCTCTATACATTTTATGTATGTTCTAGTGTATGTGATATGTGTCAGAATTGTAAAACCCTAGGGTTCTTAGGATCAGTGTCATCGGTGGGAGGGGTCGTGGGCACTGGATCACCCCCTTCTTCTTGTGGCAGCTCCCGCTTGCATTCCTGTCTGGACACTGGCTGCCTGTGTCTCACATCTTCTCTGAGGGGCTGTGTTGTTCCTGCAGGGGCGGGACTTGCTTCACATCTGTCTCTCTCTTTTTCCTCAGCTCCAGGCCTTCTCTGAGAGGGAGAGCAGGTAATGGCAGCCATGCTCCTGACAGCCTGGCCCCAGGTGAGCTGTGGGTCCTCCAGCTCTTCTTCCGAGCAGTTTCACATTGAAGAAGGGAAGCTGGTGAGCTTTGTGATGGAAGTTGGAGGGGTCCTCCTCGCTTCCGCCTGGAACTCATGGGAAGAGCGGTGACGTGAAGGGATGGAAACAGCAGGAGAGCATCCCTGAAGGCAGGGGTGAAGTGTTCTGCACACTGAGGTTCTTTGCTCCTCTGGTGAATAGGCAACAGGAAGCTGCCCATGGAGGATGCTCCGTGCACGGATGTGAATGGAGGAGGGTAGCACCGGCTTAGGATGTCCAGAGACCAGGGCATAAGTGAAAAGGAGTAGTAGGACCAGGTCAACACAAAGGATGGCTGTGCCTCTAATATGGTGTGCAGACGAGGGTAGTGGGGTCTGGAGAGGGAAAAAACAGGAAGTCCTATGGGACAGGATGTCTCATTGTGTCCTGGAGAGACTTTCAGGGCTTGGGTGCAGGGGCTCAAACTTTAGGTTTCTGATAAAAGCTCTGGACCCTCCCCCTCCCTTAGAAAAATAAGCATGCAAACCAAATTTTCCATACAATTTCAGGGACTTCACGGACACCCTGAAGCACATCCATGGACCTCCATGGACTACAGGTTGAGAATAATCATAGTCACAGTAATTCCAATAGCACTGTTTGCGGCTTGCTATGCTGCAGGCATAATACTAAGCACTTGCATGGATCGCTCAGTCTTGATTCCTTGCCCTTGACATAGGTGCTGTGTTGTGCTCACTCTGCTACAAAACATAGGAAGGCAAAGGGGAGCAGAGTGCCTTTCCCAAAGTCACACAGCTGTTATTTGATTCTTCTCTGCTCATTCCTGTGACCTGTGCAATCAGTGACGTTAAGGTGGTCAGATTTGTCATGGCTGTGTAGGGAATAATTTTCAGGGTGATTCAAGAGGAAGGTGTCCACTTAGAAAAAATTCCATTGGTCCAGGTGATAATGGGCTTCATCAAGGAAAGTAGTTGTTTAAAAAAAAAAAAAAAAAAAAGAACCCAATTCAAGTAATGCTTAACAAAATCTTTAGGATATGGAGAGTCAGGATTGAGGGTAGAGTAAGAGAGAGGGAGGAGTCAGGAACATTTCCCAGGATTCTAGCTGACGTTTCCTGCGCAGATAGTGGAGGGGGTGGGGTGGGGTGGGGTGGGGTTGAATTCAGGAGCCTCCAACTTGCTGGGGTAAAGGGTGGTGGTGGTGGGCGGTGAAGGTATTTAATTTTGTGCAGAGAAGTTCCTTGGCCCATCCAGGGTCACAGATGAGTGACGCTCAGACTCACCCAGTGGTTGGACTATGCTTGTTGATGGGTGGGGGTCAGTAGAATCAAGCAAAATCCTGGCAGAAAGGAATTGAGGGTATATCCCTGCCAGCGTGTCACCCAGGTTATTACAGAGGACTGAGGTGGGCAGGGAGAAAGCGCAACCAGAGGCCGCAGCTGCCCGGAAGGGAGGCATCAATCCTGATGCAGGGCCTGTGCCGGGTGCACGGTGTAGTGATGCAGAGATGAGCAGCTGGAATGGTGGCAGAGCACCTGGCCACTAGGAAGGTTGATCTCCCCTCTTTCCCGAACCCTGGAGAAACAGTGAGTTCTTGGGTAAAGTTGGAGAGGATGAGGCCTGATGGGAGCATGTAACAAAATCGGGTTTTCAGCAAGACCCATCTGGAAGCAGAATGGGCTGCCGTTCCTGCCTCAGCCAGTCTGGGCAGCACTGAGCTGCTAGAGGTGCTCAGGCAGTTGCACAGCCCCTGCACAGTGGCAGGGTCAGTGACAGGAATCCAGATGGGGGCTGGTTGAGATGGAGGCCGTAGCTGTTCTCTGGGGGTGGTGGCTGGAGGTTTATGGGGGTGGGGATCAGGGTGGGCATTCTGGTGGGCAAGTCCTGAGCCATATCTGCCCCTGAGGACATGGCTAGCAGAAAGAATGGAGTTGCTTTTGGGGAACTTGATTATGGGAATTTTTTTCTGTCATCCCAACTTAGGATATCTTTTATAAATGTAAAATATGGCATGAGGTTTCCCTGCCATGAGAGAGGTCAGATAATTCTCCATGGTTTACTTTCCATGTGCTTTTTCTCAAACCTTTCCCTTTTTTATTAATTTTGTGCTCTTCACAAGCTCCCTCCCCAAGCCCTTAAACTGCCCTCTGCCCCTCACCTAGGGCCTGAGCCATGGAACTGGCCCTAGGGCAGCAGGAACCTGTTGTTTCAGAAGTCGGTGACCTTCGAGGACGTGGCTGTGTACTTCACTCAGACGGAATGGAATGGCCTGTCCCCTGCACAGAGGGCCCTGTACAGGGATGTGATGCTGGAGAATTATGGAAATGTGGCCTCCCTGGGTAAGGCCTCTCTCCCCCTGGGACCCAGACTCTGCCAGTTGGGGTTTCCTGGCTTATTGACCCCTGACAGGTTGCAGGTGGGGTCTGTAGAAATCCTTTACTGAGCCGGAACCCCAGGGGTTGAGATTCCTAATTCCCCTTGAGTTAGGGGTTGCTGGAAAGGGTGAATCCCAAGCCTTTATTGGGCCAATATAGGACTTTGCTGGGACTAGTGTGCACTCTTTATCCATCCTCTAGAAGTTGTGGTTTGGACACAGTGTGGGAAAAAGAAACTTACTGTTCCACAGCATTATCTTCACATTCACCCTCATCTGACCTGCATATCTTGGTCTTTCGGGCCCACGGTTCAGGCCATTCCCAACTCCTCCCACACCTTCTCAGGTACCCCTCCCCACCCCCCCGCAACATACACACATACACTTTCGAAGCCATTCCACCCTTTCCTGTCGTCTTTAGGCATGGGATCCCCTACAGCGCTTATTTTCCCTTCCCATTGCCAAGACAGTTGGAGAAGAGGCTTAAGAACTCATCTCTGGGAGATTATTCACCTCTCTGTCCTCTTTCTTTCCCCCTAAACAGGATTTTCGCTTCTCAAACCTGCTGTGATATTGCAACTAGAGGGAGCAGGTGAGCTGGGGGACCCATCTCCACTGGTGGCTGGAACAGAAATAGGCTCCCAGGGTGTCTGGACTGGTAAGGGACACACAGCTGCCTTTTATCGGGGAGTTAAACTCTTTAGGAAGAAAACCAACGTTAGCAATATATAAGCATGCCACATTTATGAGCCAGCTGTAGAAAATAAAATTTAAATAATGTTGATGATTTCTAGAGATATGTACAGTTGAGACCTGATTATTTTTGCAGTTTGCTGTTTCTTTGTAATTCCAAGAACAGATCTTTTTTTCAAATGCCTTATTCTAATTCTTTTCAGTTCTAATTTTGGAATTCTGCCTTTCTCAGATGAAATGAATAGATTCAGTATTTTGGGGTCCTTGCTACTTTCTAAACATTGTACACTTAATGTGATGGATGGAGAATTAACAGTCTTTTTGTACAGAAAGGCAGAATAGCCTGGTGGTTAAAAGTACAGTCTTTGGAGTAGACTTCCCTGAGGTTCAATCCCAACTGCTATTCCTAGTTACAGGATTTCCTAATTGTGACTTTGAGTATGTCAGTTATTTGAGTTCTCTAAGATTCAATGTTTTTATCCCTGAAAATGGAATAATAAAATGAGAGAACAGTGCTAGTCTTGTGGGTTCAGGATTACATGAGATAATACATATTAAATGTGTAACTTATAGTGTGTGCTCAGTGAAATATTAGTTTTTATTAATTTTTTTTTTGTGTGTGGAGAAGACAGCTTAAGCTGTGGGAAATAAGGCAGAAGGAAGTGCTCTCAGTTCAGTGCTTCTCAAATGATGTGCAAATGAATCACCTCTGGGTATCTTGTAAATATGCATATTGTCATTTAGTAAGTCCGGCATGGGGCCAAGAGTCTACATTTCTGTTAATTCTCAGGTTCTGCCAATGTATCCGTTTCCCAGATCTTACTTGAAGTAGCAAGCTTCTCATTGGCTTAAGCCGAGTAGTTGCCAGACGATTTCCCATTTCTTGTGATTTCCTATTTACTTCTCTGCGTTTGTGGTCCATAAGATTCTCTTGTGTCCTTTCAATGAATCCTCTTATTTATTTACTTAAAAAAACTTTTTTGTAATGTTTGTTTATTTTAGAGAGAGGGAGAGACAGAGCATGAGTGGGGGAGGGGCAGAGAGAGGGAGACACAGAATCCTGAAGCAGGCTCCAGGCTCGAGCTGTCAGCACAGAGCCCCATGTGGGGCTTGGACTCATGGGCCACGAGATTATGACCTGAGCCGAAGTTAGACACTTAACTGATTAAGCCACTCAGGTGTCCCATGAATCCTTTAAAGATTCAGTGGATTTTTGTTTCTTGTAGTCATTCAACCAGATGTTTCCTGACAAAGGAAGACATGTTTTGCAAAATCAAGAGTTTAAAGTGCATTGCATATAATATGGAGGAAGCTCCATATAATCGTGGATCTCCTCAAAGGAGTCTGGATTTCATTCCGTAGGCAACAGACAATCCTGAAGTCTTTGAAGTTTTTGAATAACCCATTGTGATCTTAGCTGAGAATGGGAACATCAATCCAATTAGTTTGTGTTTGTTAATTGGAGTGAGGAATCAGATGGCTTTTAGATAGAAAGAAGCGGAAGGCCTAGGGCACAAGGTCCATGTCAGCCAAGTTGATTCTCTGTTAAAAAGCTTTTTCAGAAGGCCCACATAGTGACATCTGTTTATATCTCATTTGCTACAACTGTGTCTTCTGGTGCCCCTACTGCAGGAGAGGGAAGAAAATAGTTTTTAGCTGTAGTTTTTACTGCTACCTCAAACACATTGGAGGCTGTGCTAGTAAGGAAGAAAGGGAGAATGATACTGGTTAAGAAACTGGTAACATCTGCCACACTGTAGGGTTTGGTAAATAGAAGGTCACTAGTATAGAAAAATTGGCAAAGAATATAAATGTTTGATTCACATAAGAAGTACAAATTTAAATCAATGAAAAATCTTCACCCTCAATAGAAACCAATGAAAAAGAAATTAAAACAGATGTTTCACCTAACACACTTGACATAGGCAGGGTGGGTCTGAAGACCCAGAGAGGGTCCTGCAGGGCCAGCAAAGATGGTCCTTGGCTTTGAGCAGGATAGAAATCAAGTTGCCAGCCAGGATAAAGTGAGAGCAGAGTTTACTGAATAGCATAAGTGATAGAGTATAGCAGATGAGTGTCTGGGAGACTGAGAAAAGAAAGGAGAGTGAGTCTCTCCTTTGCTCAGGGTCTGGGGTTTCTATTTAGAATGTACATGTCCTCTGTGGGCACCCAGGAACTGGTCAGAACAAAGACAAGTGTCCGGGTGTCCTCCATAATTCACTTATTCCCTGCTGCCAGGGGGTTTTGGCATCAGGTGTCTAGAGTCAGTGGTGTGGAAAACATACATGACAGCTTTGCTTAGTCATTCCATAGATGTTACCACCTGTGCTGGAAGAGTGTAAAAAATCATTAACTTCTGACTCACACAGGAAGGACATACATCATTTGTTCCATAAGGCATGTATGTGGCCAAAGTGCAGGTCCTAGAAAGAATAGAACCAGGAACAGAAGCAAGTAGTTTTTCATGGAGTCCCTTCAGTTTTCCTCGCTCATACTGAGAACAATTATAGTAAGTGATGGAGAGAATACACCAAACTGGAATAGACTTCTGGAGGTGAATGTGAATCAGTAGTCTTTCTAGAAAGTACTTTAGCAATACATATCAAAAGCCTTTTAAAAGTTTGTCCTCGATAGCCTGGAAATTCCCTCCTAGGGTGTCCTGATAATAATCAGGGATATAAACAAAGATGTACATGCATGGAAGTTCATTATAATTTTATATAATAAAATGTTGGAAATAACCTGAATAATCAGGATAGAGATAATTGATTAAATTGACATGCCTCTTTAGGATGGAATGCTTATTTAGCCATTTTTAAAATATATTTTTTAATTAAAAAAAAATTTTTTTTTTTTTAACGTTTATTTACTTTTGGGACACAGAGAGACAGAGCATGAACAGGGGAGGGTCAGAGAGAGAGAGGAAGACACAGAATCTGAAACAGGCTCCAGAGTCTGAGCTGTCAGCACAGAGCCCGACGCGGGGCTTGAACTCACGAGCCGTGAGATCATGACCTGAGCCGAAGTCGGACGCTTAACCGACTGAGCCACCCAGGCGCCCCTTTAAAATATTTTTACAGAATATCTAAAGATACTGGAAAATTATCCTTATTAATGTTAGGGAAGAAAAATATTTTCATTTTTGAAAAAATGTTTTTAGAAGAATGATTGGAAGGAAAATGATTGAGGGAGGAAATACGTCAGAAGATTAGCTGTAGTTGTTGTTAGGTGGTTGTATTTCAGGTAATTTGAATTTTTTTCTTTGCATGTTTCTGATATTAGAGATGAATATTATTTTTATAATTGGGAAAAGACCAACAGTATTTTGAAAATGCTTGCTAGGGAAATCTAGGTCATTTGGATCTTTTGAGGGAGATTTAATGAAATACTGGGGAAGTGGGCTTATTACATGTGGTTGAGGAGAGATGGAAGATGAAAAAATAGAGGCAGCATTTTGAGGCCAATTTTAAGAGATTTGGGAGCAAAGACAGATCCTGGCTCCATTGGAACTGTAGGAATTCTAAAAAGAACGTTAGGGACTGACCACTTTCAGGATTGAGGGAGGAAGTAGAAGGAAAGACCAGGAGAATGCAGCAGTGTTCTGGATGGGTGGGGAGAGATGGATCAAAGGGATAAAGCGGGCCAAAAGATTGTCTTTTTTTTTTTTAATGTTTATTTTAAAGAGAGAGAGCGCACATGTGCATGCAAAGTGGGGAGGGGCAGAGAGAGAGGGAGAGAGAATCCCAAGCAGGCTCTGTGCTGAGTGTGAGATCATGACTTGAGCCAAAATCAAGAGCTGGACGCTTAACTGACTGAACCACCCAGATGCCCCTAAAGATTGCCTTTGTAAGCAGAGAAAGCAGAAGGTGAAGGAGGAATTTTAGAGAGCCTTGAGTTTAAGTTCCAAGAAAAGAAATAAGATTATTTCTCTTTCACTTCCTGGTGCTGCAAACACTTGCCACCCTTAGCGTTGCTACAAGTTGTTGGATCCTGTGCCTTTTCCTTTGTAAGCAGTTTCCATTCTTATTAACCATGGACAGCTGAGAAAAAAACTGCAGCGTGTAGTAAACTGTGGTGTGATAAAAAGAATGCTCATCTGGTGGCGAAGACCTAGGATTTTGTTCTACTGCTGTCACTTTTAACTTTTATGTTACTGGAACATCATCTTAAATCATTCATGCTCAAAACTGTACAGAGAGTGTATAAAGCATACTGGAGAAACAAGTCGCTGAAACTTCCTGTGCCAGATTGCTCGGTTTCTTGTGTATTCTTCCAGTAGTTTTCTAGGCATACATATGCAAATCTATATGTATTTATTAGCCCGTTTTATTTTCCTTTATAGAAATGGAATCTAATTTATATCCATTTCTCAACTTGTTTTTCCATTTAACAGTGTATCTTGGACATCTTTTCAGGTCAGCATATATGGATTTATTGATTGATTGATTGCCAACTATATATTATTCCATCTTATGGATGAACCTTAGATTCTTTGACCTAGTGTGGCGAGTTTCAAGAAATCTTGATTAACTATGATTCTTTATTACTTTTACCACCATTCTTTTCTTTTTTCTAACATGGTTCTTACATGATATTTTGTTTTTCTGTTTTTTTTTATAGTAGATATTGAGAGCCAGACTGACAATAACTTGACAAAGGAAATATATAAAGAAAAACACAATACATCATTTGAACTTCAGAGGGACTTTTCCCAGGAAACAGACTTTTCAGAAGCCTGTATTCTAGAGAAACAGCAGGAAGTCCATTTAGTAGGAAGCATGAAGAAAGAAAACAGCAGCATCATTGATGCAACGGTGAAAGACAACACCAGCCCCGTGGAGGAATGTTTCTTTAGTCAGAGTCCAGACTTCTTTCATTGTCACACCGTCACCACTGGACAGCAGCCCCTTGAACATATGGGATTGGAGAAAGGCTTCAGCTTTGATACAAAACTTATTCAGCATGAACTAATTAATTCTGGGGAAAGAACTTTTAAATGTGAAGAATTAGTGGAAACCTTCAGGTGTAACTCTCAGCATCAAAACAGCTACACTGGGGGAAAGCCCTATCAGTGTAAGGAGTGTGGCAAAGCCTTTAGCGTTAATGCAAAATTAATTTGGCATCAAAGGCTTCATAGCGGGGAGAAGCCCTTCAAATGTGTGGAGTGTGGGAAAAGCTTCAGTTACAGTTCCCATTATATCACACATCAGACCATCCACAGCGGGGAGAAGCCCTATCAGTGTAAGGTGTGTGGGAAAGCCTTCAGCGTTAATGGGAGTCTGAACAGGCATCAGAGAATCCATACAGGGGAGAAGCCCTATCAGTGCAAGGAGTGTGGAAACGGCTTCAGCTGCAGTTCCGCATATATCACACATCAGAGAGTCCACACTGGGGAGAAGCCTTATGAGTGCACCGACTGTGGGAAAGCTTTCAATGTTAATGCCAAATTAATTCAACATCAGAGAATCCACACTGGGGAGAAACCTTATGAATGTAATGCGTGTGGGAAAGGCTTCAGGTGCAGTTCCCAGCTTAGGCAGCATCAGAGCATCCACAGTGGGGAGAAGCCTTATCAGTGTAAGGAGTGTGGAAAAGCCTTCAGTAATAATGCAAAACTCATTCAGCATCAAAGAATCCACACAGGTGAGAAACCCTATGAGTGTACTGAATGTGGAAAAGCCTTTAGTGTCAAAGGGAAGTTAATCCAGCACCAGAGAATCCACACGGGTGAGAAACCCTATGGTTGTAACGAGTGTGGGAAAGCCTTCAGGTGTAACTCTCAGCTGCGGCAGCATCTGAGAATCCACACCGGGGAGAAGCCTTATGAGTGTAATGAGTGTGGAAAGGCCTTCAACGTTAATGCAAAACTAATGCAACATCAGAGGATTCACACTGGGGAGAAACCCTTTGAATGTAATGAGTGTGGGAAATGCTTTACTTCTAAAAGAAACCTACTTGATCATCATCGAATCCATACTGGAGAAAAGCCTTATCAATGTAAGGAATGTGGGAAAGCCTTCACTATCAATGCCAAACTAACTAGGCATCAGAGAATACACACTGGGGAGAAACCTTTCAAATGTATGGAATGTGAAAAAGCATTTAGCTGTAGTTCTGACTATATTGTACATCAGAGGATCCATACTGGAGAGAAACCCTTTCAATGTAAGGAGTGTGGAAAAGCCTTCCATGTTAATGCCCATTTAATTCGGCATCAGAGAAGCCACACTGGGGAGAAACCCTTTAGATGTGTGGAGTGTGGAAAAGGGTTCAGCTATAGTTCTGATTGTATAATACATCAGACTGTCCATACTTGGAAGAAACCCTTCGTGTGTAATGTGTGTGGGAAAGCCTTCAGGTTTAGTTTCCAACTTAGTCAGCATCAAAGTGTCCATGGTGAAGGCAAATCTTAATGAGGAGGATGTGGCAGAAAACTCTCAAGGTTAATGAAATGGATCAAGTATCATCAGATTCACCCTTGTAGAAAACCCTGAGAGGGAAATGAATGTGGCATCTTCACATGGAAACAAACCTTTTCCATCTTTTAAAATCAAGAATGAGGACTGGTTAAAAAGTAACATCCAAAAATGAATAGCTTGTTCTATACCAACAACCAATTAGAAAGTATAATGAAAGAAAGGATCCCATTCCCAACAGCATCAAGAAAAGTGGATTTTCTTGGGATAAACTTAATTATTATACACAGGTCTATGGAGAAATAAATCTCCAGTAAGGGCCACAAAAGGAAAAATTAATGGGGGAGAGAGAGAAACCTTGTTCTTAGCCAGGAAAACTCAAGATATTCACTGTACCTAAATTTACTTCCCTTTGACAACAAGCATGTATCACTTTTGTAAAGAGGATGAACAATAAAAATTTCCTTAGAAAAGATGATTACATTTTGTATTTTCATGGAATGGAGAAAACCTTTCCTGAGCACCGTATGAAAGCTAGAAACCAACCATAAGCAAACATACCAAAGCACTGAGTTTTCAAAATTAAATACATATGTTCTCAATAATTCCAAATACAGTTAAAAGATAAAGCACAAAAAGTGGAAATACCCTTGTAAATTTTGTGATATAAAAGTTTAATATATAAAAAGGTCTTACAATTAAGAGATAAGTAATATAATAAAACCCAGAAAATGATACTAGCAGGCAGTTTTTAAAAAGATGTAAAAATGACTAATGAAGAGATGCTCAGGCTCAGTCCTCTAAGGCGTGAAAAACCACGCACACAGTCATACACAGGGAGCCCACAAACCTCTCTTCCACAGACCCTCCCATAGATACACTTCTAGTCACAGACACAATGTACCCTACGTATGCAGAGACCGTACACTCCCAGAGGCACTGACACGTGCTGCTGCATGCTGTGTAGCTCGAGCTACCGGTGTTGGCCAGGGGTACTATCTTGAGTATTTCAAAGGCACCATTCCTGTTAGAAAGCTAATGATGTGGTATAGGACCTCAGCAGAGTGTCCTAGGGATGCCATTGTTGTAGAAATCCCTATCCACTGCTCTGCCCCCAGGCTCCTGGGAACTAACTTGGCGTGGAGGCAGAGCCTGGAACCCCTCAGAACATAGGAGGGAACAAGGCCTTCCCCCTGACTATCTGAACCTGCACTTCTGGGTAGTTCCAGACTTCAAAGTGCCCCAGGCCATTTATTTAGAAACAGGCCCAAAGGTGGATGGCCTGGTCACCCAGCAGATCACCTGCTAATGTCCCTTACACAGGCCAGAAAGCCACAGCACTCCCCAGCCATCCTGGTTCATGAGCAGCCACTAGTTGTGTCTGTGCAGTCCTGGCTTGCAGCAGCATCTGGCAGTTTCTCTGCTGAGGCAAGACCGAGGCAGGGATTCTAGGAGAGTCAGCCACTGAGGACAATCTGTCCGGGATCTGATACCAATGTTCTATGTGACCATGGTTTCTGGGTCTCAGGCCCTTGTCAGTGCAGGGTGAGGGCTGGCAGCAGAACTCAAGGCTGTTCCCACCCAGATGGTCTCTGAGGGTTTTCTCTTTCTCTGTAGGTCTGTTACTATCCAGGGCAGGTGCTCTATTCAGATACTAAGGACAAGAGGAAGCAGAAAATAGATACCTGCAAAGCCTCATGAAGTCGAATGGCTCCATCACATCAACCAGTGGTCCTGATATCCTGTAGCCTCAGTGCTCATAGGTGACTCCAGCCCAGAGCTGCCTGGGCCCAGTGGAAGCCTTATCAGGACAAAGAGGAGCCATGGCACTGGAGACCTCTGTCCCCTCACAAAAGCTCTTCTCTTTTTCTGAACTGGAGCTGTGAGCCTGGAAGGGCCAGGATTAAATAAAGCCTTTGTCCCTCAGTCCCCATCAGCATGTTCTGTCCCTGTAGCACACCCTTCTACCCTGGCCTGTCACATTGGAAGGGCCCTCAGAGAACATCTGCTCCTGCCCTGACCAGGTCAGGATGGTAAATTGAGGCTTAGAGGGAAATATGTCTGCCCAGCACCCAGCAGGTGAGGGGATGGCCTGGGGAGAGAGCCCAAGGCAGGACAGGCCTCCAATGTCATCTTGGGAACAGGAGGCCCAGCACAGCTACCCCTGGGCTATCATCCCTCTCCTCCTGGCAGAGAATTCTGAGAAGATGCCTCTGGACTCTTCTGTCCTCTCTACCTCTGACGTCTGCATTCTCCCCAGACCACAACCCCACTCTATGTGCTATCCTGTCTCTTGATAGGGAACTGAGGACACCCTTCCCCTTGCCACAGGCCAAGGTCGACCAAGTGCTGGGGACCAGGAGACGAGCGAATCTTGGCCTTCTCCGCGAGTCCCCGGTCTACGGGTTGGGAGAGCTCCCTGCAAGTCCCTTCCCCCAGCTCTGAGGCCAGTACGCAGCACAGACCACGTGGTCCCCAGCAAATCCAACTGGTCTCAAGGCTCCCGGGACTCTAGCCCCCCGTCTGAACCTGCTCTGCTGGGCCCTGGCTCCAACTGCGCTCGGGCAGCCAGCGGCCAGAGCCTCCCTCTTGCTCCAGCTCTGCCTGCAACAGCTTGCCAGTCCCCGGGTGGCTCCGGTGATCCTGCATTGTGCCTCCAGCCCCTGCCAGCCGCTGAAATCGCACAGGCACTCAGCACAGGCCCGGCCTCCAGGAAGCCCTCGCGCTGCGCGGCCGATTTCCTCCAGCCCGCCACGGTAAGGGGCGGTTCGGCCACCCGTACCGCGTGTCTGTCTGCCACCCGTCCTTGGCCGGCGAGCCCCGGGCCCACGCGCTCCCAGGGTGGGGACCTGAGGCTCTTGGTCCCATCCGTCCTGGGCCACAGCGCGCGGCGTGGGTAGCCAGGTGGCAGCCTTCCCACCAGGGCACTGTTTTGGCCCCTAAACAAGAAAGGGCAGGGGCGTCGGGCCTGCGTGCTCAGGGCTCTGGGACCCGCAGTTGAGAAGCCATTAGCAGCCACTGGCCACCAGCCTCGGCCCCCTGCTGCCCCCGGTGGCCATTTCGCTCACTGCAGGGCGCAAGAAGCCCGGGCCGCTCTCCACGAGGGACTGGAAGCACAGAGCCCCCCACTGTGAGGCTGCCCGGATGCAGGACCTTTCCTCCCTACCCTGATCCCAGGGGTGTTCCTGGGACAGCCCGGTCCGAGCTCTTGGTGGAAAACTCAACTGGGGATCCACCGGTGGTGGGGGTGGGGTGGACACTACCTGAGACAACCGGCAGGCCAGAGTTGGAACGCACAGAAGGCTTAGGCCAGGGCACTGCAAACTCTTAAAGAAGCATACTCCTCCACCGCCCCGCCCTCCCCCGCCCCGAGAAATCTTACTCAGAGGCGCATACTGCAAACTCACCTAAGTTGAGCCCCTGTGGGAGATTGTGAAGGGGCCAGTTGCCAGTGGGCCCGAGAGTAAAGGTCAGGGGGTTTGTGCCTAAAGATGTCTTGGAAACAGGGGTATCCAAGACAGAAATCGGAATGCTTTCCACAGAATCCAAGCGTTCCACAGCAGGGCCTCGAGTGTGAGTTGGGTAGGAAGAACAATAGATAAGGGAGGTGGGATCCACAGCCCTGGGAAGGGCACATAGTAAAGAACAGTGGGTTGGGGTCTCCCCATGACAGTGGAGTTAGAGGAAGTGCAGGGACCAGGTAAACAGTGGGCAGGGGCCCAGCCCTGCAGTGCGTGTTCTTAATACCCAGAGGGCTTTCCCTGCCTTCACACTGAGCTCAGCCCAATACCACTGCCCCCTTGATGGCCCTCCCCCCTCTCCTTTGGGTCCCCTGTGCTGTGTCCTCCACCAGCTCTCTGAGCCCTCTACCTGGAGCTTGTGTTTTCCAGCCTTATCCTGTGGACCACAAAGTCACTGGGGGTGGGAGTGGGGACAGCTTATTGGGCTGGGAAGGACCTTGCTAGTTGAATAATTTCAGTTGAGTGGATGATGTTAGTAAATCAGTAAGGGAAGAAATGTTTTGTGTCTGTGTTTGTATGGTTTATATACGTTTTCATCAGCAACGGGTGTCCACGTGGATTCCCGAGGAGGGTCTAGTGCTGCAAGAGAAACTCCTAGGGTCAGGGAGCCTCTGATGAGAGCAACCATCGAGCGCGCACACTGGCCTGTGAGTGCAAGTCTTAGAATTTGGTTGCTTTCCAGTTGCCCGCCAAAGGGCGCTGCACCCCCCAAATAGAGATCTGAAGGTCGATATTTGAGCCCAGGCTTTGAGGATCCAAACAGTGACCTCAGTGCTTGCCCACTGAGTGCTGCTCCTCACCGTACCCCCCCCCCAAACTCCCCCACCCTGTTCACATTCCCCACCCCCCACCCCGCCCCATGCTGCCATTTGACTATAGCTGACAAGGGTGTCTGGGGGCGGGGGCACCTGCAGCTGGCTGACTCTTCTACTAGGGGAGCAAAAGTTAAGAAAACCACCAGCTAAACTGCCTGGTATCTGCTGGATGAAGGAAGAGGAAAAATGCTGTGGTAACTTGCGAGGCCTGTAGCTCATGACACAATGTCTGATTTTATTTTATTGTTGTAAAATACACATAATATAAAATTTACCATTTTAACTGTTTCAAAGTGTGTACTTCAGTAGCATTAGGTACATTCACAGTGTTGTGTACCCATCACCACTGTCTAAATCTCAGATCTTTTTCATCACTCCAAAAGGAACCCCGTATTAAGAAATCGCTCCCGGCTCCCCAGGCCCTGGCAGCCACTAATCTGCTCTCTGTCTCTCTGGATTTGCCAATTCTGGACATTTCATGTAAATGGGATCATACGACATGCAGGCTTTGTGTCTGGCTTCTTTCACTTAGTGTAAGGTTTTCAAGGTTCATCCGCGTTGTACCATGGTCAGCACTTCATTTCTTTTTATTGGTGACTAACAGTCCTTGTATGGATGGACCACATTTTGTTTATCCAGCCGTCCGTTGATGGATGCTTGGGTTATTTGTACCTTTTGGCTATTGTGAATAATGCTGCTGTGAATGTTGGTGTACAAAAATCTGTTTGAGCCTCTGTTTTCAGTTCTCTCAGGTATGTACCTAGGAGTGGAATTGCTAGGTTATATGGTCATTCTGTGTTTAACTTTCTTGAGGAACTGCCAAACTGCTTTCCGCGGCAGCAGCATCATTTTACATTCCCACCAACAATGCCCTGGCATTCCAGTCTCTCCATATCCTCACCAACATTTATCATTTTCTTAGTTGTTGTTGTTGTTGTTGTGTTAGCCATCCTAGTGGATGGGAAGTGGTATCTCATTGTGCTTTTGGTTTATATTTCCCTAACGACTGCTAATGTTGAGCATTTTTAACTGGTCTCCAGACTCCAATCTTGCCGCCTTCCCCCAAACTACCCACTGAAGGCCTGGTCCTTTCAAAACACAAGTCCGTTCCTGTCTCCCCCAGCTCAGAATCCTTTGCTGCTCCCCACCTAGTCTCCCTAGATTAGAACACACATCCCTGCCCTCCCTGCCCTCACAACACACTCCCTGTGCTCCAGCCCCTAGAAAATTCTCCCATTTGTTAAAATGCCTTCTCCAGAGGCGCTGGGTGGCTCAGTCAGTTGAGGATCCGACTTTGGCTCAGGTCATCATCTCATGGTTCATGGGTTCAAGCCCCACATTGGGCTCTGTGCTGACAGCCTGGAGCCTGCTTTGGATTCTGTGTCTCCCTCTCTACCCCTCCCCTATTCGCACTCTCTCTCTGTTTCTCAAAAATGAATAAACAGTTAAAAAAATAAAATACACTTCTCCAAACCTTTGTACCTGCTATGCTCTCTACCTAGAACATTCTCCTATGCTCTCCTCCCCATCCCCCCACCGCTTTCCCCACTGATGCCTCCCATCCTTCATGTCGCACACCTCACGGATCACTCGTGATCTTTCACATCTGGTGTGTCCCCCTTATCTGTATTCCCCTGTCACACCCTCCCTAAGTTCATCAGGTCACACTCTCCACTCTGATTTATAATTGACAGTTCAACTGTTAGTTTCACTCCAAAGACCTAAATTCACAAGGGTCAAGGCCAGGGTTGTAGGCTCAGCCCTGTGTCCTCCCAGACCAGTGCAACCAGGGAGCAGTAAAACTGTGCTCACTGGCCACTTGGAGGGAAGGGTGGTGAGTGAGTGGGTGGGTGCACAGATGCATTTGATTGCAGTCCTGGACCCATTTTGTTTCCTTTCCTGGAAGCTCCAACACTCTGGTTCACACAATTTTGGTCCTACCTGTTGGCCACCAACCCTAGTATAGCCTGGGCTCAGGATGGGCACCTCCATCCATGGGCTCGGCAGAGGGACAATAGGGTGAAACTGTCTTTGCCCATCTTTTTGTGGTCATTTTCCCTTTCCATCTCAAATTCCTCCTGTGCCCATGACCTCAACTATTCCCAAGACCACAGGGGTCTTCCTTTATCATTTTTGTCCCTCCTTCCCCAGCCTCTGGAATATCTCCCAACTTCTTCCCTCTACCCTCTCTCACAATCTCTGTGCTCCTGTTACCCTTCTCTGCAAAACCCTCTACTTGAGTGGTTTTCAACCTTAGCTTGCATTGGAATCACAGTGGGAGGTCTGAAAAATGCTGTTGCCCAGGCTGCTTCCCTACTAACGGGAATGGGGAGGGCACAGATACCTGAGCATTGGTAAGTACCTGGGTTACCTTAACTTGCCTCTGAGCTTGGGAACCACTGTTCTTGACACTGTACCCCACAGAGGCTGCCCCATTTCTTCTTTTGTTCAAATGTCTCAGTTAAGTACTCTGTACCCCCACTTCTGTTCTCAATGTCTGACGATTCACATATTAGCATTCTAGTGCTAATATGGCCCAAGAATGCACAGAAACCACCACCTCCAGGCTGCTGAAGCCAAATGGCCCCCTGTTCCCGGCATTTTCCATCTCCCTGCAGCCTGGAAGAGGGCCGTGTGGGGTTGTGTGAACCTGGCCTCAAACCCTCACTCCAGCCCTTCCTTGCTGTGTGATCTTGACAAGGTACTTAAACTCTTTGAACCTCATTTTCCTTAGATGTGACTTCCCTCCTGGGGCAGCCGAGAGGGGGCAGTGATGACACAGAGAAGCATGCCCAGTGCCCAGCAATGCAGCCTATTAGGATCCAGACCCTATGCCTCTGCTGGCAACTCTCTCCTCTGTGGGCTGCCTCACTGCACAGGGGACTTCCCACTGGCCTCTCTCCCCTCTCTTTTTCTTTCCTCTTCCGTAGGCCCCTAAGAATTGCTCACCCTCAGTGAGCATTTACTTGAAACCTGGCCTCTTCAAAGCCCTCTTAAACCTCCAGGTCTGACCTCAGCTTTAAGAAGGATGTAATCTTGTCATCTCCATTTTACAGATGTGAAAGCTGAGGCACAGGCTGGCAACCGAGAAGTGGCAGGCCTGGGCTTCAAATCAGGAGTTTGATGGAAGGGTTGGGCTCCTCACCATTTTGCTTGCTGCTTCCCCCTTCAAGAGAGGCCCAGGCTTCTGTCCTGGACCCTCTGTGTTCCCTTTCTAGGTATTGCCAAGTTTTGTAGATTTACATGTAGAGGGTAAAATAGAGAAGCTTCTAGAATAAAACAATGGAGAGTATTATCATGGTATTGAAGGCAGAAAATATTTCCTAAATAAGACAAAAAAAAAGAGCTAACCTTAAAAGAATAGATAAACTGGACTGAATTAAAATTAAGAACTTCCATTCATCTACAGTCACCATTAAGAGCTAAAAGGCCAGCCACAGGTTGGCAAGAGACACAGGCAGTGCACATGGTCTGCCAAAGGATTCATACGCAGAGTATAGAAAGAGCTCCTATGATTCATTACAGCTCTCTCTCAAGCATATTTTTAAAAATCAAATAGGCCTGGCTTTGGACCCTTGCTCTCCCACCTGTTCAGTGAGACCCTGGATAAGTCTCTGTGATGTTCTGACCCCCCGAATTAGTTCTCATATTTCCAAACTAGCAATAAAATCCATGCCTCACTGCTGTGTGTTTCCTGTGAGAATCAAAAAAGGGATAACTCGCCAAAAATGGTCATGCGTCAGCTCGGGAATTACATCAACCACCCTCTGTCCTGCCCTCTCAAATCAGAGCTCCCTAAGGACTTGGGCCATGTCTTAGCTTGATCACTGGTCCTTGGCACCATGCTCAGAGTACATGGGAGTATAAATTTGACGCATGAGTGGACAAGGAACAACATTCTTGGATGAAGGAACAGCATAGGGAAGTATGAGGATGGAAAGGTGCAGTCAAGTTCTTTTGGGGTCAGGTTAGGGTGCAGTCAGGGAAAAAGCGGAGAACAGGCTGAGCCTGGATGGGGACAGATCTCAAATACTGGGCCAAGGATAATGCCAGGCATTATCTGGGAGACCACAGGCAGTAATAAAATTTTGGGGGATGAGGGGTGTGTTAGTGAGGGGGAAAGAGAAGGGGAGAGACAGTGGGTTTTGGAGATTAGGGGTCAAAAGATTTTGTGGACAGCAGCCATTTCAGGACTGCTGCTTCAAAAGAAGGAAGCCAGCAAATGAGAAAGGAACCAGAGTGGAAGAGAGTGTGTTCAATTGGAAGGGTGAGCAAGAGGCGGGGGGGGGGGGGGGGGGGGGGGGGGGGGGGGGGAGGGGGGGGGAAGAGCAGGAGGGGATCCAGCTTCACCGCCATTCTCTCCTGCAGGAGGGGACCACCAGACTGAGGGGCTCGCAGTGGTTCTCAACTGTGGCACCCAGGAACCTGTTAGAAAGGCAGTCTCAGTCCCCACCCCACACCTACAGAATCTGAGTCTTTGTGGCGAGGGGGGGGGGGGCGGGGGCTGCACTCCGGGTGTCATATTTAAGAACCACTGGATGAGGGGTGCCTGAAAAGAAAGGCTTCCTTGGTCTTCCCTTCTAGTGGCCCCCTTCTCCTCCCATCAAAGCCCATATTGGCCTCAGCCCCAAACCAGCCTTCAATCCCAAAGAGATTCACCAGAAGACATGAATCTAAACCAGCTCTTGGGGACAGGCTCTTACCCAGTTCTCGGCCTCTGTGCAAATGCTGGCTCTAGTGGGCGGCCCGCACCCGATCCAGAGACTTCCCCCACAAAAGTTTCTGGCTCCATCTTGCCTCCTGCCTTGACCTTACTTGGCAGACCTCCATCTTATCCCTCTTCCAAGGACACAGGGTCTAATTGGAAATGGCAGGTTGTGGCCACGCCCACCCGGAATTGAGGAACCATTCAGGTACCATTCATGGCCAGGACACCTGACCCAGGTTCTGACCCAGGGCTTGATTATCAATTAAGCTAAGGTTTAAAAATAGCAGCAGTTCGCGGAGGGGGCTGTGCCTGGGTGTGAGAGGAAGAGTTTTCAGCACCAGAGAGGTCTCCGTTCTGCTGCTGCTCTTCCCTTCTCTGGGGTTTGGCTTTCTGCCTTCCAGGGTGAGTTTCCAGCCATGGGGATTGGTGAGTGCTTGCCTTGTGCGGCAGGATGGAGCCCTAGCACTAGCGTTTTGTGTGGAACCTGGGGTAGGAAGTTGCTTGGTAAGGGGTGGGGTCTCTACATTTGCAGCTCTGGGGATAGAGCAGAGTGGGGTTCAGTGATAGTGACTCTTCCTTCTGCTCTTTCTAGAAAGCCTTGTCTTACTCTTAGGTGAAATCTTCTTCATCTGTGAAATACTGGCTAAATGACCTCACTGCCTTTAAGCTTTACCCCAAGGGCAGCTCGCTGCCAGTCCCCGCTTGCTCATCCTCGTCACGCTGGCTGGGAATGTGGGTACTCTGGGCCTCCACCCTCAGCAGGGTGAGCCAGCCCTCGTGGCCCATTAATGCAGGCTGAAGGCGTCAGGATGAATTGGTTAAATTATTTAAACAAGTAGACTGAGCATCACAAGGACCCCAAATTATCATTTGGGGGAAGGTGAGAGAGATGGATTTGGTCAAGGAAAAGATTCAAGGTCTAACTATTTTACATTTAGATTCCAGGAGCCACACAGATGCAAAAACTATCCCAGGTTCTACGGTGGCCAAATCTTCCATTCTTCTTTCCTTTGGGTCAATTTGCATTCCCAAGACGACTGCTTTTCCTGATTTCTTCTGTGCATACAAACATATGCAAAGATAGGTTCTAATTTCCATCCTTCTTTTCACCAAAGCTGCTATTATGCACATTTGTCTGAACCTTAGATCCACCCCTCCCCTCCTTAACACACCTTGGATTTTTCTCCAGTCCTTGAAGATGCGTCCTTATTTACATTTAACAGTTGTGTAGTATTCCACAGAATGCATTATACTGTGACATTTCACCAGTCCGTTCCTGTGGCCATTGGATTTTTCCAGTCATCTGCTGTCACAAACAGTGCTGTGGTGCTTCTGCTTGTACAGGTGTCCTTTTTGTGTATATTTAAGTTGCACCTTCAGGCTAAATCCCTAAAAGTGGCAGTGTTAGGTAGGAGAGTAACACCACACTTTGTTTTTAAATTTTTTTAAATTTATTTTTGAGAGAAGAGCGCGCGCGCGGATGGGGGTGGGGCAGAGAGAGAGGAGACACAGAATCTGAAGCAGGGCTCCATGCTGTTAGCACAGAGGTAATGCGGGCCTTAACCCCATGAACCACGAGATCATGACCTGAGCCTAAGTCGGACCCTTAACCCACTGAGCCACTCAGGTATCGCCAGGTAACCACTTTTGTAAAGACAGTGGATATTTGTCTTCCTTCTCCTCGTGGAGAGGCAGGAAAGGAGACTGTTTAGAGCCAGACAGGGCGGAATTTGAACCTTTTCCCTGTGCTTTCTGGTTAAATAACCAAAGTTGAGCTTCGGTTTTTAAAATCTGTGAAATGTGGCTCACACGGTTGTGAGGAGTGTGTTTGGTTCAAGGCTAAACACATAGTAAGAGCTCAAAGTGTTCAGAGGAGTGGAGTCTGGCGATACAACTACATCTTCCCAAAGGCAGGCAACCCGGCCTCTCTGGGGTGACCATGGGGCATTTGCGAGGGTGGGTTCTGAGAACCAAGGACTGAGCTTGGTCGTCCAGGCATGGTCTCCATAGACAGGGGAAGACCCCCTCCCCAGACCACCTCTCATTTTGTGGCTGAGCTTTTGCTCTGCTGTGTTCTGGAACGCTGGGTCTCCCGCAGGCCCGTCCAAGGGCTTGCTGTTGGGTGGCCTGGGGGAAGGCAGATGGTCTGTTTTAAATCCTCAAAGGTCTGGTCCCCAGCACAGTCCGCAGATAAATGCACTCACTGCCATTTAATGAAGGTCTGCCAGGTAGCCTTGCATAATTCTGAGTATTCTACACGGGATTCCATTTAGTTCTCAGAATGACCATATAGGGTGGGATAGATGAATGTCCCCACCAGCAAACTCTCTGTGGTTGTGTGACCTTGCTCCATCCAAATGGAACATCATGTCTGCATACTGCCTTCGGGGATCCCCTGAAGGCAGGGAAAGCGCCTGTGGCATGAGTGGAGTTTCCCATTACCCCATGTTTACACTGGGAGTGAGTCCTCATCTGAAAGGTATATTGCCAGGTTAAAGGGTGACTCGGATTTAAAAAGACTGGAAATGCCATCTGTCTAGATGGGTCTAGGAAAAACCCAACACCTGCTACTAACATCTCAAAGTGTCTGTGAGAAACGTTCACCCTTGACACCATCACTGCCATCATTTAGGGTAAAACATTAGTCAGCCACCCGTCTTTTGAATCCTCTCACCATGAGAGGTGTTCTCAGAGCCTCCTAAACAGGCCCTGAATGTTGCACATCTGTGTCTCTGCATCTGTTCTCTCTTGCTACAGCGGATCAGGATGAACTGGTAACCCCGGGAGCTGTTTGATGGACTCATTTCTCAAGCCCAAAACCGGGTGGCTCAGACACTTGATTGATCTAAGAACATGAATAGAGAGAAGGAGGGGGCCTCGTTTAGTACACTCAGAATTTATGATGAACCAGAGGAGTGGAGGAACGTGCTAGAAAGCTCTGGCATTTCCTCCCAGCATGAGCACCAAGCAGAATCCCAAGCAGAGGGGGAGTGTGGGATGCCTCAGCAGCCCCCGGCTCCCCAGACGCCGCATGGCCCGGTTGATCAGGAGACGAGCTCTGGGACCCCACAACAGTGGGTCCTCCAGCCTCTGGACAGATCTGAGCTCCAGGCCAGCTGGCTTTCTGAGGCGGAGCCAGAAGCAGCAGCAGAACTGGATCGCAAGTAGGTCTCCCCTTGAACAAGACTGGTGGTGGGAGAGGGGATCCCAGCACAGAGCCCTGCATTTCACGCGCTGTCCCCTCTCTGCTCTCTATGTGTCGTAGCTTCCTGCCAGGACCCGAGTGTGGTAAGTCCCAGGTGGGACGCGTGGGCAGGGAAGGTGGGGGACAAGACTCAGGCCTGGTGTCAGGACAGCGGCCCTCTCGTTGAATCCTGTGGTTCTGCTGCTATCCGTTGCCCCTCTCTGTGAGCGGGTGGGTGTTGATATTTCCCTGCAGGCCAGCCTTGCCCCTCGCCACCTCCCAGTGAAGAAGTCTGGTCATTCCTCAGGGCAATTGTAAGTGTGTTATTTTTCCAAACTTGGGATCTTTGCCTTCCCCTGCCCTGCCCCAAATAAGAAGGTAGTAAGAAGAAGGTGAGGGCACGCAGTGTGTCCTCATTCTCTCTCCCTTAGGCGGTGGTGGTGGTGGTGGTGGTGGTGGGGTGGTCCTGCAGCTCCCTACTTCTTCTGAGCTAGGCTACCCTGCCCTCGTCACCAAGATGTAGGGCCCTCAGCTCACAGTGTCACCTCTTCGAAAGCTGTGTCCGCGGGGGGCGCTGTGCCAGGTCTTGCTCTTCCTGCTGATGCACAGAATTGTCTCAAAATGTGGCTCTGTGTGTCAAGGAGGGAAGCCTGGGCACCATGTGGCTAGTGCAGGAGGATGTCTATGGTCTGGGGTCCCCAGATAAGAACATGGTTTTGCCCCGGGTCAGAGAGAGCTGTTGGGTGAACAGTTAGGAATTCAGTCAGCGGACCGGCAGGCTGTGGATGACAGTAGGCTGGGGCTGTGCCCTTTGATGGCCGCCTACCTTCTCCTGTCCCTAGCCTCCCGTTCCTGATGAAGTGGTGGTCAGGCACAGAGCCCCACGGGAGTCCTGGAAGGTTGGCAATGTCCGCCATGGAAAGAAGGTCTACGCCATTGCCATCAGTGGCTCGACTCACCACGTGTACACGTGTGGGCACGGCTACATTAAGGTGTGGGACGAGAGTGCTCTGCATGCCTGCAACAAGGCCCCACAGGCCCAGCTGGACTTCCAGGTGAGGGGTGTTTGGGATAGGCTTGGGGAGCCCGGGTATGATCTCTGGCGTGAGACTCTGACCCCGTGCTTTAAGGTGGTGATGTGAGGGTGGGAACTGTCCCTGCAGGACCATCAGAGCCGTGTCCTCGCCTGCAAGCTGCTGCCTGATGAGCAAAGCCTGATCACTGGGGGTCTGTCCCGGAACCTGACTCTTTGGGATCTGGCACCCACGCCCCGCATCAGGGCACAGCTGGCCTCCACAGGCCCCATGTGCTATTCCCTGGCTCTCTCCTCCAATGCCCAGATCTGCTTGGCTTGTTTCAAAGGATTTGTCGAGATTTGGGACTTGCAGAACCAAATCTTGATCAGGTATGACCTAGGGGAGGGCTTGACAGTAAGGTGTTTGGGAAAGCCTGTGTCCCTTTCTGGACAGCGCTTCCCCGCTCTGTGTGGTAGGATCAGGGGAGTCTGTGAGGAGAATATATGGTGGGGGGGCACTCCTGGGGGCTTCCTGGGCCCAGAACTTCCCAGTGTTTAACCAGTGCGTGAATCTCTATGAGTTGTTTTCCCTCCAGGAAGCACGAAGTCCCTGAATATGGATCCCG
The DNA here is from genome assembly GCF_024362965.1 of Panthera pardus. Lineage (NCBI taxonomy): Eukaryota > Metazoa > Chordata > Mammalia > Carnivora > Felidae > Panthera > Panthera pardus. The sequence goes on from NW_026526754.1 coordinate 12,235,600, forward strand.
ATGCGTGGACATCGCAGGCAATAAGTTCTGGACAGGAGGTGAAGACGCCAGCCTGTATTCCTGGGACCTGAGGAGCTACCAGAGGGTGCAGGAGCACCATTTCCGGCATGAGGTGCCAGGGCTGAGGGCAGTCACGGTGGCTGGGAGCTGGGGGTCCTGCAGGAGGAAGGGCCGGGTTTCAAGAGGAGACACAAATGATGGTGTTGGCAGCTTGGAGCACTGACTCTAGTCCTTTTTCTTTTCTTTTCTTTTTTTTTTTAATTAAAAATTTTTTTCTTAACGTTTATTTTTGAGAGAGAGAGAGAGAGCACGAGCAGAAGCATGGGAGGCACAGAGAGAGAGAGGGAGACACAGAATCTGAAGCAGGCTCCAGGCTCTGAGCTGTCAGCACAGAGCCCAACACGGGGCCTGAATCCATGAACTGGGAGATCATGACCTGAGCTGAAGTTGGACACTTAACCAACTGAGCTACCCAGGCACCCCTGACTCCAGTTTTTTTCCCAAATAGATCCTCAGCATTACCCATGACCCCAGTGAAGAGTGGGTGCTAGTAGGCTTGAGAAACAGTGACATCATAATCCTACACACGCACCGGAGGGAGAAGTTGAAGGTTTTCTTTAACAAATACATCCACCACCACAACCTCAAGTTTTCCTCCTGTGGTGAGTTGAAGCCAGGTGACACCTCTAGGGGCTCTGTCACTCCATGGGGTGTCTGTCTATCTGCAGAATCTGGGCCCAGCCTTGTTGCAGGGTCTGTTCCTCACCCTCCAGCCCCAAGCGCAGCCAAGCCAAGACCCAGGTGTCGACTCTCCTGCCTGCTGCTCTTGCCTCTGCACCCACCTACCCTTCCCCACCGCTTCCTCTCCCGCTGTGGTCTGGCACCCTGCTTGTCTTCTGTCCCCCTCCCTCTCCTTTCTGGCTCTCTCTGTAATGGTGCCTTCCTACACAGAACAGCAGCCTGAAGACACAGGCAGGCAGAAGAGACATGAAATCCCATCTGATTGTCCTTTTGTTTAGTGATACTGACCATGATCCCACGTGTAGCAGGAGGGTAGGACCAGATGAAGGAATGGCTTGGGTCTTATCTCTGATTTTTATAGATGGGGAAACTGAGGCAGAGAAAGAGTTGCCCTTTCCCTAGTCCCCTTGGGAATGAGGCTGGGATTGGAATGCAAGCTTGGTGTCTGGCCTCTCCATCTGCCTTTCCTTTGCCAGGGAGCTATTTTGTGACCACGCTGGATGAATCGATCCATTGCTTAGCCGCACCTTCTCTACAAAGGTTGTTTCAGGTATTGGGAGGAGGGATGGGCACACCCAGGCACTCAGAGCTCATAGCCTCAGATCCATTGTGTCAGGTCCCAAGGACAGTGCTGGAAAGTACCTCCGGGGTGGTATCTGGGCCGTTTAATACATCAAGGGGAATGAGGACCCAAGGTCCAGTGAACTCATGGACTTCACCTTGAACCACGAGACCTGCCCTGTTGTCTCCAGACTGAGGCTCAGGTCTGTCCTTAGCCTTGACACAGCCCTAAGTGAGGCCTTCATCTCTGGCCCGAGCCTGGCCCCTGCCTGTAGTCACTCTTGGCTTTCTTTCCTTGTAGGCAGAGGAGTCTACAGATATCCTGTGTTGTGATGTGTCCTCTGACAACCAGTATCTGGTCACAGGCTCCAAGAACAGTGCCACCGTTTACCAGCTCTTGTATTGAAGGTTGGCGTGCTGTGATCCTGCTGGCGAAGACCCAGGGAAGGTCAGCAGGTAGAGCGGATGACCACTTCCGTGCCCCGGATACCTCCACCTTAACCCTCGATGGACCATCATCTGTCCATTCCCCCCGCCCCTGGCACACGCTCAGCCTGTGCTCTCAGGTTTTTATGAGATGGCTTAGGGGTTTTTCCTTTGTTATTTTTCTACCACTGATTTCTGGGTTTGGGTGGGGAAACCTGACTTTATAACTAACAAAATAGAAAAGCAAAAACCAAAATGGCCTAAGATGTGGTCAGTTTTTCCAAATAACAAACTTATGGTGATGGATTGCTTATGCCCCCACTCAGCAGCTTCCAGGATGTGGAAGGAATTTTAGACCACACTTAGTTTTGTTTGTAACTTTTTGGAGGGGGGTCAGAGAATTCTTGGAGCCTTCAGAAAGCTCAAGAAGAAACCTATTTACCTGTGTAAACTTTCAGACTGTATTGGGGTGTCATTAGACCACCAACACTCAATTCTTTTTTTTTTTTTAATATTTATTTTTGAGAGAGTGGGAGAGAGAGAGAGTGTGTGAGTGAATGAGGGGCAGAGAGAGAGGGAGACAGAGGATGCAAAGTGGGCTTTGCACTGTCAGCAGAGAGCCCGATGTGGGTCTCGAACTAAAAAACCACGAGATCATGATCTGGGCAAAAGTCGGACGCTCAACTGACTAAGCCACCCAGGCGCCCCCAACACTCAATTCTTGATCCAGGTTAAGAGTCCATGAGCTGGTCTAACCATATCCCAAGGAAGGGCTCTCTCTCTCTCTCTCTCTCTCTCTCTCTCTCTCTCTCTCTCTCTCTCTCTCCTTTTAGCAACTGCTTGATGATACCTGGTTTTATCTGAATCTTTGAAAGGCCTGCTCTTCATTCTGGCTTTCTATAATATTCCATCTGGCCCTCTCCAGGCAGAAAAAGCCCATCTCCTGAAATCAAGCCATATCGGCCTGCTTTCTTGCTCATTCTGATTCTTCACTTGCTGGGTGTTGGCATGGCTGAGACAGCTGGCCTCCCACTGAAATTTGTAGCTTGTGTCACTGGGAGGAGGCACGAAGCCAGGGACCCAGTGTGCCGTTCTTTACTTTGAGATATTGTCAGGCACCTAGTTCTTGCTGATGAATCATGAGTGAGAAATGAATTCCGTTCCTGGACCGAGGCTAAAGGAGTATGGGGGTCCCCTCCAGGTTCTTGATCCCCTTCTACTAGCTCAAGGCAAAGACATGGAGGCCCTTGGGGATTGCAGAGCTGTGCAGTGGAAGCATCCTGTGTACATGAATCAAACATGGAGAAAACTGCCGGCTTTGGACTAATGCTGTGGAAGAGAAGCTGATGTTTGAGCTGTTACACATTTTGGAATCTATTTGTTACTAGTGCCTTGGAAACAGCAGACTTACTTAAGGGGCCAGATAGTAAATATTTTAGGTTTTGCCATATGGTTTTTGCCCCAGTCCCTCAACTCTGCTGTTGTAGCATGAAAGCAGCCATAGACAATAGATAAATGAATGAATGTGGCTGTGTTCCAATGGAATTATATATATATAACAGGCAGTGGGACAAATTTGGTGTGCTGGTCAAAGTCCGCCTACCCCTCCTATAGCCAGAGTGCCTCTAAATAATATACATAATTGAAATCCATTCAAAAATATGATACAGAGGGTAGAGGTCAATCTAGCCTACTGGGCTATAGACAAATAGACACACATTTATAACAAGTGTCCATTTATAGATGAATGGATTAGCAAATGTGATGTACATGTAATGTACACACACACAATGGAATGTTATTCAACCCTTAAAAGGAAGGAGGTCCTGACACCTGCTACAACATGGATGAACTTTGAAGACCTTATGCTAAGTTGACATAAGCCAGTCACACAAAGACAAATACTGTGATTCTATTCATAGGAGGTATTTACAACATTCATGGAGAGCAGAATGGTGGTTACAGGGCCTGAGCGAAAAATGGAAGATTAGGGTTTAATTGGGATAGAGTTTCAACTGTGCAAGATGAAAAAAAAAACTCTAGAGCTGGATGTGGTGTTGGTGGCAAATTGTGTGAATATACTTAGTGCCACTGATCCGTACACCTTGAAGTGGTTAAGATGTTAACATTTATGGGTATTTTGCATAATTAAAAAACAAAACAAAATTGGGGAATTAAAAAGATCACATTTAGAATAGTAATCTCTGAAGAGGGAGGCAGCGAAATTGGGTCATAGACAGGAGCTTCAACTCTCTGCAACGTTTATTTCTTCAAAAAAAAGTTCATCAAAATAAAATTGCTTCAAGGGAGACAGGAAAGGGGACAGGCAACCCATAGAAGGGGAGAAAATATTAGCAAATCCAATTTCTTTATATCCAAAATATATAAATAAGTCTTGTAATGCAACCATAAAAAGACACATAAGCCAATTTCAAAAAGGGCAAAGGATTTGAATGGACATTTCTCCAGAGATGGTATACAAATGGCCAGTAATCACATGAAAGGATGTTCAACAAGGTCATTAGGAAAATGCTCATCAAGCCCACAATGAAATACCACTTCACACCTGCGAGGACAATTGGACTAAAAAAGAGACAACAGCAAGTGTTGGTAAGGATGTGGAGAAATTGGAGCCCCCATACACTGCTGTTGGGATTGTAAAAAAAGTACAGCTGCTTTGAAAAACAGTTTGGTAGTTCAAAATGCTTAACCTAGAGTTACCATATGACCTAGCAATTCCACTGTTAGGAATATGTCCAAGAGAACTGAAAAAAGAAAAAGCACATAAGTTGAGGGGGTCACAACCGGAGTGATAAAGGAAAAGAATTTAAAAATTTTTTTTGGAAAAAAGGTAAGAGTGCCGGGGCCCCTTGCTGGCTCAGTCTGTAGAGCGTGAAACTCTTGATCTCAGGGGGTCAAGAGTTCAAGCCCCATGTTGGGTGTAGAGGTTACCCCCCGCCCCCCCCCCGCAAAAAAAGTAAAAGGTAAAAGTCCCAAATAATAGCAGTATTCATTAAGTCAAGTAGTAGCATTGGAACTTCAAGGTTAGTTACTAAAAGAATAGTAAACAAGGGTACAGTTTCCAAATAGAGGGAAAAAACTAGCATAATAGAATATAATAATAACACTAATGTTATTATTCATATTAATAATATAATCTATCAACTCATTAACCTATTAGTTTATTAATGTAAATATAATAAAGCAATCCAAAAGAAGATGCACAACAAAGAACAGGCAGAACAAAAAGGGAGACCTTATTAAAATGGTAGATTTAAATCCAAATAGATCAGTAATTATATTAAATGTAAATAAGGTAAATATTCCTATTAATCTGTAGAGGTTATTTGACTGGACTAAAAATATCTCAAATATATGCATTTATTTTTTTTTTAATGTTTGTTTATTTTTGAGAGATAATCCCAAGTAGGCTCACCGTGGAGCCTGCCACAGGGCTGGATCTCACAAACTGAGAGATCGTGACCTGAGCTGAAATTAAGAGCTGGATGCTTAACTGAGCCACCCAGGCACCCCATGAAATGTAGGTGTTTAAAAGAGACATTAAAACATAAGCATAATAGAAGTAGGAAACTACTAGAAAAAGGTGTTTCTTGTACACACGAAATCAAAACAAGCTGATATTACATTAATGTTAGGCCACATGTAGTCTAAAATGAAAAGCAATACTAGTGATAAAGATGAACACTTCGTAAGTGTTCAATTCAGGTTTGATTCACAAGGAAGATACAAGAATTCTATGCTTTATGCATTTATTAATGTAGCCTCAAAGTATATACAAATGACAAAATCGAAAATAACCGATAGTTCAAACATACAAAAATATAACAAGAATTAAAAAAAGAATATAGAAGATTAACGTGATTAGAAAATTTAGTACAATGCACACAACCAGTACAGAATACTTATCCCAAATATTCAAAATGCATTTACAAAACGACCATACATTGAGCTATTTAATTCTTATAGAATATATTCTATGACCCAGGCTCCTGGCTAGTTCAGTTGGTAGAGCAAGTGACTCTTGATCTCTGGGTGGTGAGTTCAAGCCTCTCAGTGGGTAAAAACTTACTTTAAAAAGAAATATATATATCATATTATATATATCCTACATCCACAATGCAACCAATTAAGATGGAAATGAATAATAAAACTAGAAATCTCCCTATTTTGGAAAATAAATATACTTCTAAATAATGGAGATTAAATCACAAAGTAACTGGAAGCTACTGTAAACCAAATAATCAAAAATTGAAGTCTTCAGCTAGAGCCTTGGGTGGAGCTTGGCGTCGCCTGGGCTATCAGTGCCACGCCCCACCTTTCGGTCCCGGGCCACGTGGAGGACGGGCGCTGACTACCCAGGTTGCCCCGCTCTCGAAAGCCTGGTCTGGAATAGAGCGAGGGTACAGTCTCTGGATACAGCCTCAAAAGAAGGTGCAGGCACAGCTTTGCTCCGAGTAGAGGAAGCTGGGGAGAAAAGGGAGATCGGAAGTGGTCCAGGAGATTGGTTTTCACAGATGTTGTAAAAGACAGTGCGCCGCTCGGAACCGCCTTGTCCATTTCCCCCCAGTCGCGCCAACACGGCGTGTTTTTTTCTCACAGGTTTTTATTCTTGGCTCGAGAGGGTGGCCGAGGTCCTTCCTCTTGCTTGCGGCTTGCTCTCTCGTTTAGCGAAGCTGGGGGATCTGTGTGCAGAGCCAGGATTTAGTTCCGCCTGGGCAGGACGCTGCTTTACGGAGGGCATCCCTCTACCTGTGGTGCTTGTAAGCACCCTTCATTAGTTTTTATGCAGACGCCGCGTTGGAGCACAGTAAAATGACCGTGTCCTCTCTGAGGCTCGAACTCAGGACCTTCAGATTATGAGACTGACGCGCTGCCCACTGCGCCAAGAGGGCCGCTGGAAGGAAAGGCTTCTTTACCACTGAAGGGAAGTGCCTACGGCCCCTTCCGCCGCCCGAGCTGCTTACGCGCGTCCATCTCTCCCTGCAGAGACCCGGGAGTCCCCGCCGCGGGTCCCAGGCCGCCGGCACAAGCAGATACGCGGGGATATTTGGGGGCACATGGGGAAGGAGGGTCGCTCTTCAGGGAGAGGAGCGGTCTTGTCAGACGGAACGCGCCCCGGGCCCCGGCAGCCCTACGCGGACCCGGCCCCGAGGAGCCGCGCTCCCGACAGGTGCACAGCCTCCGAGGATGACCCCTCCGGCGCGCTCGGGCACTTAGAGGGCAAGCGCCTGGCTCCGGCGGAGGGCAGGTGAGAGGGGCTGCCCGAGCCGATGCCTTCAATCCTGACAACGACGAGCTGGCAAGTGGGCGGGCTGACCTGAGGCTCGCTGTGCTGACGGGTGGGAACTGAGGCTGGATGGGCTGGAACCGGCTGCGGGTGGGCGGCAGGAGGCGCCCCTGAGCCAGGGGTGGGTAAGGCCCTGGTAGCAGGCGGGCGAGGACAGAACGGGATGAGGAGGAGAGTGGGCCTGAGAGCCGTTAGGGGCGTGAGGTCTCCAGGCCCAGGTCCTGGAATAGGGGTGGGAGTGAGGTAGGGGAAACGAGAGAAGATTCCAGAAAACTCTTGAGAGATGAATTCAGTAGGAAAACACAGGGAAGAAATTACAGTTACCTTGGACTTGCCAGTTTATTGGATTCTGTATTTTTGTATCCTCTTAACAATAATTTACTCCCTCATTAAAAGGGGCATCTCGTCTTGAAGGGCAGAAGACAGGCATCATTTCCCCTGACCAGGGTTTCACGTTTCATTGTGATAAAACTGCTGGGTGGATGGATGGGTGGGTGGGCAGAACATACAACCATTTCCAAGAAGGCATTCCTTCCTTATTCTCCCCCGCCCTTCTTCTTTATTCCTGCAGGAAAATTTCTGCTGCGGAAGGACTCATCATGCATCCCATTTACCCAGCGATTATTATGGGGTAAGAACATTGTGCTAACTTGTCAACTTTTTAGTTCTCCAGCTCGTGTGGAATTCTTGCTTTCGCCAGAGTAATAAATAATATGTTTTCATAGCTGGTAGGACTGGCCTCTTCCTCCTCTTTGCGCCTTTAAGGGTTTGGTGCTCGATTGGAAACAGGTTTCAGGCTGTCTCTGGTACCACAGTTCACACTGATTCCTTCTTACTGCCGGGATTTCCTAGGGCACGAAGTGCCTGTAGCACATCCTGTGGTTTGAGGTTGTTCTCAGTTGTTTCCTATGTGTTAGTCCTGCCTCCTCCTTTGGGTGTTCTGCGATCTAGGGACAGGATCTGAGCCAACCCTAAGTACCCCACATTCAGAAGGATGGGTTGGGGGGGGCCCTGTGCCCCACCCCAAGCCACCTTCTGCTACCATCTGCCGCCCAGACTCCAAGCTGGAGGGAGAGTGTGCACTGAGCAAACAGCAGAGCACAGACAGTGAGCGGCTTGGCTTTGGTTTTCTCTCAGCCCCTACCCAACTTTGACTTTGTGGCTTCCCCTCCCTTTCATCCTGGGTGGCACAAATTCTGCCCCAAGAATTGGAGGTGGAGACTTGGCTGCAGGACAGGCAGCCCCCCCACCCCCAGCTGGAGGGGTTCTCAGGCACTGTCAGAGCTGTGAAACCCGAGCTCCCGCTGTGCAGAGGGCAGGACACGGTTTGTTCCAGGAATCTCTCTAAACACATTTTGCAGGGCGTCCCGTTACTCAATCTTGAGTGGTTCCTCACTGCCCATTAGGGGAAATAGCCATCGGGGCCCTGCAGTGATAAGGCTGACCCTCAGCCTCCCAGCCAGACCAGACAGACTGTCCTGCAGAACCATCCAGGGCCTTCCTGCCTTCCTCCCTTTCTGTGTGCTCATCCTAATCTTCCTGGGCTCCTCCTGCACAGCGGCCTGGAACTAGCAGAGATGTTTCTCTCTCTCTCTCTGTCACTTCTTCCCAAACTTTGCTCTTTCCTTCAGGCGATTTCTCTTTCTTTGGGAGCAGTGGTTGGTTTGAAATGTTTCTGTGTCCTCTGCAGCAAGTACAGAAGAACTAGTTTTAGCTTATCCTGAGAGGCCTGAGAGGAGAGGCAGGTGCAGTGCAGTGGGGGGTGGGGGCATATTGGAAGGAGTCAGTGTTGGAGACGCCCCAGGATGGGGGGTGGCCAGGGAGTGAGGAGCTGAGAGGAAAAGCAGGCACCAGGGAATGTGAGGGGAGGCCCTGCCTTCTCTCTTTCCCCAAGACCTTCTCACTAACTTCTTCATTACTGAAATCTTGGCCTCTTCACTCTTAGCTCAGACAGGATGCCTGCCAAGAGCCCATGAGTTGGTATTTGATCTTCCCCTCTGTTTCACTCCAGCTCTCTGCTCATCACAGGTTGTGTTTGGGACACCCAACAAGTCATAACCTCTGAGGAGACTGACAGGTTTATTTTCTCAGATTCTGTCCCCACTGTACCCTCCGCAGTGCCTCTCACATGAAATCCATTCCCTCAAGGTGTTTCTTGAGTCCGTGATTTCAGGGGTGCAGTGAGAGGAAAAACTGCTTTGTGTGTACTGGGCCCCTGATAGGACTTCATTGACAGGGTCCTGGGGATTCTGCAGGGGGGCACTAGTAAAGAAAGAAGACCCCATCCCCGGAGGGGCAGTGTCTCCAAATCTACCAGCATGCAAAGTGAAGCAGCCCAGGGTGTCTGGAAGGGGTGCCTGCAGGTTTCTGGCCCTTCCTCCAGGGGCAGCCTTGCATTGCCTCTAACACCTAACTGCTTTATAACAGATGCCAAGCACCTTGCCTATGAGACCTGGACTCCGGTTTCTGCTTTGACACTGACTGGCTTTGTGATCTGAAGAACTGTCTTCACTTTCTGGGGTTGTTTCTCCTCTGTGAAGCAACAGGTTCAATCCCCTTCCAGCTTATTCTGGGATACTAGCATCCCATAAATCCCCAGGGCTAGGGCCATTTTATTTCTTGTACTGCCCTTAGAAGACCAGGTCTTGGAAACAGTCGTGCACAGCTGCCAGAGTCAGGTGGCTCTGCTCATCTCCAGGTCGGCCATGATTGGTTGTCCTAACCTCTCTGTTCCCATAAAATGGTGATCATACCCGAATCTACTTTGCTGGGCTCCCGGAAGATTGAAGGAAGATATTGTTCTAGAGTGTGTGTATCCACCTAGCATGGAGAGGCAGCTGTGGTGACTGTTACTCGTCACTGATCATTTGACCACTGTGAGCTGGAGGACCTTTTCTGGCTTTGCTGAGCTCCCCTCCTCACTGCTGGCGTGAAGTGTCCAGCTGTTCTCAAGGGCTCCTGCGAGAGAGTGGCAGCAGTCCCCAGAGTCACCACATCCTGATCCCGTCGGTTATATTTCCCTGGTTCCCAAACCTGGCTGCACATCAGAATAACTGTGGAATGCTTGCTGTCCATCTACAGAAAGTACTTCTTTATAGCGTTAAATTCATTATAAATTTCGAAGTTACTTCTAGGGCTGGGAGGAGCTGAACTAAGAAGGTCATTCTATACAAGGAAACGGTGTAGGCAGTGATCTTTATAGTGGTCGACTGTTTCTTAAAACCCAAACCTCAGATTGTTGTCTGCATGTACCCTCTTGGGCAAAAGGAAGTCCTTACTCGGGGGAAGCACAGATTGTGTCTTCTTGGTGGGTCTAATGGAACTGTATGTGGAAGCATGGGGGTGGGGGGCACAGGAGGTCCTCTTGGGTGGAGCTGTGGGCTTCTTGGTGGAGTGGGCATCTTTGTTTTGGTGTGATCATGGAAATCATGGAGATGACTGGTAGTCTGTGACATCCAGCTCTTTAGAGGAGAAGGATTTCTTGCATCGCTTGGTGGGACCCCAGCTGTGTCTGCTAGGAGGCATGCCATGCACTTGAGGCCCCAAATGACTCCTAGGAACTGGTTGTGGGGTCTCCAATCCAGGTTGAGCTCCTCCGGCAAGAATAAGACCCCACAGGCTGGCTTATTATTGGTGCTGGGAGCCAGATCTCACCTGTTTTGATGGTTGGGCCAGAGGAACTCTCTGGCTACTGAGGGTGTCTTTTAGGAAGTTTCTGGTGTCTGCTTACTTCTTGGAGCTGTTTCGAGGGACAAATGGTTTGTTGATAGTGAAGTTCATATGAAAAATAAACCTGCTAGAATATCTAGGGAAACACTGAAACATTGAAAAGAAAGAAGGTCTTTTAATGTCTCGTTCACTGGACATTGAAACAAACCATAAAGCCTCTGTAATTAAAGCAGTGGGGCTGTGGCACATGAGTGGATAGACCAATAGAAGAGAATAGAACTGAAATAAACCTGAACGCAAATGGAAACGTCACGTATGACAAAGGTGGCCTCCCCAATCTCAGAGGCAATGATAGACTCTTCAATAAATGGTGCTGGGAAACTGGGGAGTCGTTTCAAAAGATAAAACTAAATTTGTAGCACACATCCTATGGAAAAATACACTCAAGTGGATCATTAATTTAAATGTAAAAAAGGAAACCATAGTAAGTACTAGTGGGAAGAACAAAAAGCCTGGGTAAATTCACTTGACCTCAGTGTAAGGAAAGGATTTCAAACCATGACTCTGAATCCAGAGGCAATTAAATGAATCATTGGTAAGTTGGACACGGCAGAACACACCATATACAAAGTCAAAAGACAACTAAAAAATTGGGAGAAAATAGTCACAACATGTAAAACTAAGGGCTTTGCTACAAAGACTTAGAGCTAAAATCCCTAATACGCAGAGAACTCTTGAAAATTGAGTGACAGAGGATGAATGATCTGAAAGAAAAATGAGAAAAGACTCGAAGAGACAATTCACACACAATGCACAAATTAAAATGGTCCTCAAACATATGAAAACATATATAAGCACGCATGATCGTAAGGAGAGATATGTAAATTAAAACCCCCGAGTGCCGGATGGTAACCTGGATTGGCGCCTGGAACACGTAAAAAGATATTAGTGAGCAGCTGGTAAATCTGAATGAAGTCTGTAGATTAGTTAAACATATGTATGTTAATTTCCTGGTCTCGATCATTGCGTTAGCAGTGACGTAAATGTTAACATTGAAGGGTATGTGGGAACTTTTTATTTTCAAACTATTTTCTAAGTCTAAAAGTTAAGAGAAAAGGTGAAAAATTAAAAACAAATGAATAAAAGTGAAAGCCCTTGGGTCTTCCTCCAGAGATTCTGATTTGGTAAATCTTAGAAATGGGGCTAGGGGTTGTATTTTTAACAAACTCCCTGGGTGTTTCTAGTATTCCAGTGTAGAGTCCCCTGGATCAGGTGAACTTTAATATCTCTTTTATTCATTCTGCTCAATAAATATTTGAGTGACCAGTCAGTACTCAAACAGAATAAACAAATGAATCAATAAAGACAGGGTAGGTGTGATGTCTGCATGACAAGGGGCATGGTGACCTGGGTTGTGGGTATGGGAAATTTCATGTTTCTGTGTCAGGAAGTATATAGAACTTGCAGGCTAATTAAAAAAATTTTTTTTAATGTTTATTTTTGAGAGAGAGCACTTGTGCTCACGCGCTGTGGAGCAGCAGAGAAAGAGGGAGACACAGAATCTGAAGCAGGCTCCAGTCTCTGAGCTGTCAGCACAGAGCCCGACATGGGGCTTGAACTCATGAGCTGTGAGATCATGACCTGAGCCGAGGCTGGATGCTTAACTGACTGAACCACCCAGGTGCCCCGAGACTATTTTTTAATCAAATGCTCCCTCTGAATCAGATACTTTCTGATTTAAGTAAATCCCCAAATTTATTTACTTAAAATAGATTAATGTTTTTGTGTGCCAGGGCAATCAGTTTCGTGGGGATGGAAAATAAGTAGAACCAGTTCCTGTTCCCAAGGAGTTTATGATTCACTGGGTAAGACACACACTGGGAATTGATTCTGACAGAAGCCAGACTGTGGTCAAGACTCAAGGGGGTTGGGGGGTGCGGATGAGCGGATGACCGGTTGGTCAGTTGGAATGTTGGGGAAGGGAACAATCCGAGAGGCAGTTGGGAGACAGTTTCCAGGCTAAAGGACTGTTGGGGGAGTGAGAAGGCTGCTGGAGAGTGATGGGTCCAGGGGACAGCTTTGGTCTCAGAGGATGGGAGGAAAGGTGGCGCTGTGAGCCACAAGAGGGGAGCTGGGAGGGCTGACTGGTTTGAGATGGGTGAGTCCGACATTTGCTGTGCTAGGGTCTGTGAGTGGCCTCTGAGGACAGGTTGCTGCTCTCCAGGGCCCCTACTGGACGAGAACTAGACTTCTGGATAGAAGGAACCTAGTGCTTTCTTGGAGGTGCCTGAGGCTGAGGCTGGAGGACAGGGTCAGGAGCTTGGAGCTGGTTGGGTTTTAGGGGAAGACAGATATCCATGTGCATATATTTCACTGGCCTTTGGAAATGTGGGTCTGTTGATCAAAGGAGAAGATGGAGGCTCAAAGCAGAGTGAGATGGGTTCCCAAGCAGCCAGAGGAGGGGCTATGGAGGAAGAAAGTGTGGCTCGAGGGTCCTGAAGGAGCCCAGGCAGAGTCCCAGGCAGTCTCACTGTGGGGCCATGTGAAAGCGTGCTCAGGGGAGGGGCGTTTGATCCAGTAACCCCAGTCCATTCGGACCCCTGATGTGTGCACGTGGGAGCTTTGTCCTGGAGTTTCCTTTAGTCTTTAAATCAGGAAGGAATAGAACCTGTTTTCAAAGCACCATTGTAGGATTAAATGGCTTGCATATGTAAAGTGCTTTCACGTGTGTACAGTACTCACAAAGGCTACCATTTCATTAGGGAAAACAGGAGATTGAGGGAGCAAGTCAAGCGGCTGCAGAGGCTACCAAACCGGTGTAAAGTCCCCGAAGCCCTGGGAAGAGCAGGTTTTAAGAAGTAGAAGGGCGTCGTCGTGATTTCAAGCAGCCGCTAGATGCCAGGTAGGACTGTGTATTATCACAGACAATTCTCACTGTAACCTTATGAGGGAGGTTTTATTATTGTTCCCATTCTGTGCTGTAACAAGCTTAAGGTCACAAGAGTAGGACTTCTATTTCCTGTTCTGATCTGGACCTTGAATATTAAATGGCCCTTGGGTTAAAGACTGGCATCCCATGGAGACCGTCATTTGCAGGATGCCTTCAAGGGCCAAGGCTCTGCTAAATGCTGGTGATCTCAAGCTGTCCCCACCCTTCCCAGCTGGAGGGCAGGTTGAAAAAAATTTTTTTAAAGTTTATTTATTTAGCTTGAGAGAGAGAGAGAGAGAGAGAGAGAGAGAGAGAGAGAGAGAGAGAATCCCAAGCAGGCTCCATTCTGTCTGTGCAGAGCCTGACTTGGGGCTCGATCCCACAAACCATGAGACTATGGCGTAAGTGGAAATCAAGAGCTGGACGCTTAACCAACTGAGTCACCCAGTCGCCCCTGGAGTACAGGTTGATCAGAGCCACTGTAGAGAGACTGGGCACTGTTTGTCCTAGGAATCTTTATAAGCACACTTTTTACTATGTCCCTTTCCTGTTTCCAACCCTACAGCTGCCTCCTGGGAAATTTCCTCCTTGCAATGTCCCACAGACCTCTCCTGGGCCTTCCTGCTCCAAGTCTTTGCTTCTTAACTCCGTCTCTCCATGGGGATCCTATCCCTTCCTGCCCACTTCCTCTTGTCTTGCACGGGGCGCAGAGTGAACTTGCTCCTTCCACCTAACTTGTAGAGAAACTTCCCTCAGCATGACTCCTTTGCACATTTCCTGCTTCCCTGGGACGATTTCCCTTTCTTAGGGGCAAAGGATGATTTAGACTTTACTGAATCCCCTGCGTAAGAAATTTGTCCCATGTATCGAATTCTCCAGGGTCCAGATTGCAGACAGGCTTTTGTGTAGGGTTCAGGAAACCACGTGTTCATCAGCAGGGCCAAGGTAAAAGGGCTGGGAGGGTCATAGGAATCCTGGCAGACATGGACCCGGCCAGAGAGGCCAGTCAGGAGAGGTGGGGGGATTCTTGAGGTGGACAGCCTCCATGACCCATGGTGAGTTAGGAGGAAGAGCGGGAGGAAGGGGAAGCAGTTGGGACAAGTGAGGAGGAGCGTTGGCTGTGTCTGTTCCTGCCCCCAGAAATGCCTTTCCCCTCTCTCCATGTCTGCTTTTGTTTCCTCTTTAGACTCACCACATCTGCCATTAGAGCCCCTCTGACCCGTTTCCTTGGTACTTGGTCGGTTCTTCATCCCTTGGCTCTCAACCTCTGTCAGATCTTTGCTTCACTGTTTTCCTTGGTTATCTGCCTCATTCCAGAGACTCCACAGGGGTGGTGGTGGGGTTTCTGGAACAGTGGCTTGTCATTTCTGGTTCTTAAAGTACCAGACCCAGTGGCTGGGCCGCAGAAAGCCCTCAATATGTGATGCTGACTGGACACATTCAGGGGTGCAGCAAGGGGGAAACAGAAAAGCATGGTGGGCATGACTCCGCTACCAGGGAGCCTGGGGACTCCCCCGGGTTGTCTAGACTGAAATGAGAAACTCCCCAGGAGGGAGTGTACCCTGAACCCAGTCCTCAACTTTCCTGGGCAGGGAGCACAAGAAATCAGGGAGGCAGACGCGAGGCTTGGGTCACTTAGCATTTAGACAGCAGGGGGCGCTCTGGCCCCACCTAGGTCCCCACTTCTGGCGCCCTAGTCCTCTCCATCTGGAGCAGAAATGCTGATCCCAGTGGCAGGATGCCCACAAGTTAACACTAGTGCACTTGGCCTGGCTCCTCTTAGCTGGGCTGAATGTGCTGGAAGGAGACCCTCGTCTTCACAGCCTGTTCTCTAGGGATGAAAAGTAAGAAGGTTCTGTTGATGCCACCAGCTCACAAATACACTAAGGCCCTGGGGCCAAGGATGCGCTTTGACACACTGAGTACCTGTGTGGTCTTGACACATTCACTTCACCTCTCTGGGCCTATTTCCTCTCCACTAAATGGCCGGGTCCATAGCTTCCAACCTGTTCCAGGATGCAGAGTACCCCCCAAATCATGCCGGGCTGTAGTGCTGCTCTGTGGGCCATCCATGCTTTGTGGCCTCAGACAGTGCCCTTAGGGGACCAGAATCCAGAAGAGCCACCGTCTCCTGCTGTGGGGATTGGTCCTGAACTGGCCATTTCCCATCCCCTTCCCAGAAGCCGCCTGTGCACTACTGGGGGTCGATGAGATAGCCAGTCAAAGGAAGCAGCTGGGGCCTCTTAAGAGATGAGCCAAACAGGGTGCAGATGTGGGCTGTATTGTACACACTCAGCAAATGGGCTGGCTGGCTGTTGTTTTCTGAAACAGAAGTTTTAGATTTGAGGATGTGTATTTGCAAATTGAGAAAAATGTGCCTGTGAAGACAGTTTGCTTGGATGCAGTTTCCTGCTTGTCACAGGCCTCCAGGGATGCGAAGGTGCCACGCTGGGTGGTTTTCAACAGGAAGCCGAGGGGAGACTGAAGAGTGGCCGCCAGGAAGTGAGGATGGAGGATGAATCCTGGGGCACAGTCTCAGCTGGGGGAGGTCCCTGAACAGCAGCTCCCCGAGCAACCTCTTGCTGTGAAACAAAGGCAGAGGCATTTTCGGGGAACAAGGAAAGGTTTAATGAAGGAAAAATGAGGAAACCTCGAGGACTCACCATCACTCATTATTTTCCAGATATTGGCTGGCTGTGGGCCTCTGAGGAGCACAGAGCCGGGCCTGGTAGAAGTCTGGGTGGGCAGCTTTGGTGGCTGCAGATGCACAGGTGATGTGTCTCGGAGCTGACTTGCTGACTCCACCGATCGGCTGCTGGTGTGGAAGGCCACGTTCACAGGTGAGCGCGGTTGGAGATGAGAAGGATCTGACCCAGACCGTGGCTTCCTGTCCTGCCTGATCCCAGGGCAACACCCGCCCAGACCTTCAACTTGGGAGAGTTGGAGCAGGGTCCCTCTCCCTGCAAACTCAGTGGCCACGGGGAGGGCACCGCCTCTGCTCTATGCCAGGTGTCCACGTCCATGCCGTCTTCTGGAGCCGCTGTCCCTGCTGAGGCCAGTGTGATAGGGCAGCTGGCCAACCGTCTCCCAGCGAGTGGAGGGCGGCCGAGGAGTGTGAACCCTGAGGAAAGCCAGACTGGTGTCGGAGTGCCCGGTGTGCGCTGGCAGCCTGAGCCTGGGCCATGCCTGCAGTTCTGCCACTCGCTGGCTGTGTCACCTCTCTGTACCTCGGTGTCCTTCTCTGTCACATGGTGATCCTATCTGATTAGATGGCTGTTAGGTTTAAGTGGAACGATACGTGCTAGAGGTTCTTTAGAGCAGGGTTTCTTTTACTTAGAAGGATTTAAAAAATAGGAATACTCCCTAAGAAGAGTACCTGACCTCAGTATCTTTGGGTGCCTGATACTGGGGCAGGGGGATGTTGAATGGCGCCAGGGACTGGTGAACCACCCCTTCCCAAGCTGCAAAACCTTGTGTCTGTGTCTGCGTGCATAAGTAGCTTTCCCCCTCAAGCACAGGGTCTACGTGCCAAGATGCCCAAAGGGTCCTGACTCAAGATTGGATGCCTCGGAGGGTTCAAGTATCTTCATTCCTGACCAGAATTTCTCAGGCTCAGCACTATTGACATTTGGGTCCGGATAACTCTTTGTCGCGGGGGCTGGGGGCTGTCCTGCGTGTTGTACAATGATCAGCAGCATCTGTAGCTCTTCCCCAGGAGAGGCTGGTTGTGACAACCAAAAATGTCTCCAGATGTTGCTAAATGTCTTCAGGGAGGTGAGAGGGAGACAGACTGCCTCCGGGGGAGAATTTCTGCCTTGCAAAGCTTTCTATGCCATGAACTCGCAGTTAGTGGCAGTGAGTGGCTGGCTGTGCTGAAGTTCATATACCAAGGTTATTTTCTGAATCTCAGTGTGTCTGCCTACTTCTATGTGCTGTCTGGTGGGGGGGGGGGTCCAGTGACATCCTGACAGAGGGTTTTTCAAAGTTGATGGACCACAGGCTTTCCAAACCCTGGCCCCGTTTGATATAAATGACTGGTTCCTTAACCTGGCTGGGCAGCTGGATCGATTGGAACTTGGTTTTTATTGTATTTCTTTTCACTTAAACTTAAAGGGTTTTTAGAGCATTAAAATGCAACATAAATCACTCAGTCATTTACTATTAAAACCTGGGCTATAATGAAAGTTAAACAGTTCATTCTGTGGAGAACAAGGTCTTGAGGTAATCTTTTGTGGTGAATACATTTTTTTCTTTTTTTAAACCACAAACCTCAAATTGGTAGTTCCTCATTCAGGCGAAAGGCCAGAGAAGGTTTTTAAGGAGAAGGCCCAGCAGGAAACAGATATGGTAGAAGAATTGGAAGCATTTGACGTCCGCAGTGTTTAGCAGGTGGTCTAAGAATACCCTACACCGGGTGCCCTTGTGGCAGGAGGCATCCGGTCTATGATGAGGGTTTTGACTTCCCGACTTTTAAAGGATAAATCCTCCTCCATAGATGAGTAAGGTTCAGCTCTCCTTCTCTTGCTTAACTCCTCATATGTCTGCTCTAACATCTCCCCAGGAATTCTTGTGTCACTGCCCAGGAGTGAAGAATGTTCCTCCAGACTTTGGCAGCTTTTTTTTTTTTTTTTTTTTCAAGCTTGGGTGATGGATTGACTCTGACAAAGGGGACCAGGGGCTGCTTTTTGCCTGAGTCTCTCCTCTGCCCGGTGGGGTTTGGGGATCTTGTCACTTAACCCAAGTATAAGAATCCACACAGAATCTGGCTCTTGGAGGTGCATGTCTATAGCACTGAGTGTGGCCATTTGAGTCCCCTTGGCATTTGTGTGGACCTGGACCGTCGTCTGCACAGCTGGTCCTGTGAGCTCAACGATAAGGATTCCAGCTAGCACCTGGTGACACCACCATGGTGGTGCCATGACAAAGGTGACACACAGAGATGTCTAGGGTTGGGTAAGTGTTGTGAACCACAGCAATGATGCTAGATGCTTTAAAAACATTGAGCCAGCCCTCTGCAGGGCCAATGTGGCTCTTATCCTGGGATTTCTCAATCATGCACTAGGATGCTGCATTGTGTAGACCAGATGATGCTGCGGGTCCTCATAGCTGTGGGAGATTCCATTTCCTAGATGGGCATGGCAACCATGGGGCTGGGGTATCAGGTCTGACGTTAGTTGCAGGTGGCCCCTCTGAGAAGGAGTCTCTTCAAGCCGGGCGAACTGCACCAAAGATTGTGGTGCAAATTGTCTTAACAGTGTGGAGTCCTCCCATTTGCTGTGTGGACAGTAGAGCTGGTGCTGGAGGGTGTCCAGTATCCACACAGTGGGGCCACAATCTCGTCATTCTTATTTGGAAGAGCCAGGAGGCTTGGTGGGAGGGGGCGGTGCTGACTGGGTCAGCCCAGGATTGGCCCTCTTCACGGCCATTGAGCTGGTTCCTTTAGGAAACGGACAGACACAGTGGTTTTCCTGTGCTTCCCTGCGGAAGTGAAGGGTTTGGGCACAGCACAGATAGGGAGTCAGGAGCTGAGGCCCCAGATGAGTCCAGAACAAGGTGTGGGGGTGTGCTCAGCAGGCCTTGACCCTAGTCTAGGCTAAGCCGCTCCCGGGAGGGACAAGGAGGATCTTACAGTTTGGCTCATTGTTGGTGCTGGGAAGAAACAGGTTGAGCAGTGGTCTTTATAGTGGTCACACAGATTTTTAAAACCCCAAACCTCAGATTGTTGTCTGCATGTACCCTTTTGGGCAAAAGGAAGTTCTTAACTTGGGGAAAGTGTGGATTGTGTTTTCTCAGTAGCTACTGTCTAAGAAGAACCAAAGGTAGAAGGACAGGAGGTCCTTCTGGGTGGGATGGTGGTCTCCCCAGTGGGCTGGGCATCTTAGTCTTAGAAATCATGGAAATTGTGGAAACGACAGGTGGCCTGTGACATCCAGCTCTGTAGAGGAGAAGGATTTCTTGTCTTCATTGGTGGGACCACAGTTGTGCCTGCTAGGAGGCATGCCATGAAATTGAGGGCCCACATGACCCCTAGGAATTGGTGTTGTGGCTTCCAAGTCCAGGCTGGGCTCCTTTGGGAAGAAGAGAAAGACCCCACGGGTCGGCTTATTATTGGTGCTGGGAGCCAGGTCTCACCTGTTTTGGGGGCTGGGCCAGAGGAGCTCTCTGGTCATTGAGGGCACCTTCCAGGAAGTTTCTGGTGACTGCTTACTTCTTGGAGCTGTTTTGAGGGACACTGTTTGTTGAAGTCTCTTTCTCTTTCTTGGTGTGTTTGTCCTAAAATGTACCTCAAATTGGCAGGTCCCCTCTTCTCTGTGGCAAGAGCTCTTTTAACATCCTGTGCTGTGAATGAGAGTTCATGGCTCTCCTGTTTACAATACAAACGTAGATTTTATTTATTTATTTATTTATTTATTTATCTTTTATTTTTTTTTCAGTGTATGAAGTTTATTGTCAAATTGGTTTCCATACAACACCCAGTGCTCATCCCAAAAGGTGCCCTCCTCAATACCCATCACTCCCCCTCCCACCCCGCCTCCCCAACCCAAACGTAGATTTTAGAGGACCTTTCCTGTTTTAAAATTTTTTTCTCCAGGTCTTGGATTTTCTGCTCGTTCATTTTCACCTCCTCAAGCAGCTTCTGCTCTTTGTCCTTCCTGATCAGCTGTCTGTGCATGAATGTGGCTTGTTGCCCATGGCCTTCGTTAGGGCCTGTATGGTGTTGCCTTCATGTTCCATGAGAGCACTGACTGAATTCAGGGGGCATCTGCCTCCTTCATTGCTTTATGTTTTCTTCTAATTCTTGCCCACTGGACACATGATCTCACTTGGGATTGGAAGGCTGCATTTCTTTCAAACCACTCTCTTTCTTCCTGACTCTGTGTTGCGGAGCCCTGACTTGTTGCTGGTGGCCTTCTGAAGGCTTGTGTGATGTTCTTCTCAATTTTTTTGGTAGCTTTTGGGCCATACATCTTTCCAGTTCTTCCTGCTATGGCATAGTGATGCCCCCCTCTCCTTTTAGAACAGAAAGGGTTGCCCCTCTCCAGCCATTGTGGGCAGTATTTTGTCCTGGGATGATTGTGATCTGACATTATCATCTGACTTTGTATTTTCTCATCCTGGGCTTCAGCTGCTTTCTGACTTGTGGCGCATTGGATTCTGAGGGTATTGCTGGGAGCCGTGGTAAATGGCACGAGGAATTGGGGATGTGTATGCACAGACTCTGTCCAGTCTCCTTGGCGGAGGGGTGCTGGCAGGTGTTAACTCTCCAGAACTTTTGTAGCCTCCTCACCTTTTTGGGCCAATTTCTTTTGCCTGTGACTCTTCATCTCCTTACCCTTTAAGCCAGCTATGGTTTCAGCTGCTTAGTCTTCGATGAAATATCCTGTTTTCTGAAGAGTGTGACTGACTTCAGTGATTTTCCCGAAACCAGAGGCCAAGAAAAGTCACCCTGGAAAGGGAGTCGTGGGCAGCAGCCCCCTTCCCAGGAGTCACAGAGGCCACCTTTGGAGTGAGACAAAGACTCTCACCTCTAGGCTGTGACTCCAGGAGGCAGCTGGCACCCCATCAGCTTTTCCTTTCTGTGAGCTGACAATAACCCCCCACCCCCAGGAGACACATGGCCCTGTCCCCAGCTGCCACAGCCAGGGTGGGCTGCTTGGGCTTTTGTGATTTAGAGCCTAGTTTTGTCATTGGGAAGAACTCTTCAGAATTTTACTTTGGGTTTTAAAACTACCATTCAGAAACCTTGCTTTTTCTTTAACCTTTAAGTTCTGTTTGCAGTTTCTGCTCTAACAAATTTTAGCTATCCCTTTTAAGGGGAATTGGTGAGATTCTGGGTCCTATTGGAGCCATTGGTGATGAGAGCCAATCCCCTCCTCATGGCAAGACAAACTGACGAGCTGCTGCCCCACTGACCAGAACTGGGTTCTGTCGGCCTGTCCTGCCCTGCCCTGCCCTGCCCTAGTGGTTGCCAGTTCGTTTCTCTCTCCGTGTCCCATGGGGGCGGGCGGGCTGGCTTCAGGGACTTGCAGCCTCTGCTTGGTTTAATGGTCTGCTGTCATTGTCTTGAAATTCTTCATAATTTTTGGAAGGAGGAGGCCGTGTGTTTTCATTTAGCGTTGGGAAGAGGCTGAGGTTGAGGAGAGTGAGTGCAGACGGAGGGAAGGAGCCATCTTAAAATCAGTGGGATGAATAGGATGAGATTAGGCATTTTGTATGGGACTCAAGGAGGCAAGAACAGCCAAGTGTTTATTTGCCATCTCATCAGACTGGGAGTCCCAGGCAGGCGTGTATGGGTCTGCTTTGGTTCTTCACTCGATGACCCCAATGTGGGTGCAGACTCACCGCCCGTACCGAATGCTCCAAAGAATAGTTGTGGGAACAACGGCAGACTTCATAACCAAGCTGCATGACAGCGGGATGTGCTTCTTTGGCAAGGGGCGAGTTTCCTCCCGGTCAGCACGCCGGTTAGGCAGAAACCAGCTCCTCACTTGGTGTTGATCACTGATATTTCTGTCCTTGGTTTCACATGATGGAGCATGCCCTCTTTGGTACATACATGTCTGTGGCCCTGAACTTGGGGATCATTCTGTGCCTCCCGAAGAACTTTGTTCTCTCAGCCTTTGGCCCTCCAGTCAGGATTCTTTGTGTCTCTGCTGGGTTCCTTTTTCCTAACCCCCACCACCTCCCCAAATGGGCACCATGGCACTCTAGCTTATGCGTGTCAAAAATGCCCACTGAACAGGATGACATATGCTTCCTGCACCTTCCCTCCCGTAGCCAGCCCTCCCACCCTCATCCCTGCAACTGAACAAACCATTTGGTCAGTGTGGGTGGTCTGAACATAATAAAGATGGTTGCATTGCTCCTGAGTGATCTACCAACCTCCACTGGCCTTCCCTATCCTAGGCCACCCGTGCTCCTTTGTTCCTTTACCACGCCTGGATTTGCTGGAGAAAATCCTCCAGGTGAGGCATCTCCAGGAAGGGAGATGGTGCCGGGAGCCTGTGAGAGGGTCTGTCTCTCTGTGGTGTCCACTCTGTCCTGGGCAGCTGCAGCTGGGTGGGAGAGCCCACAGGTGTTTTCCTTTGGGTGGGGGGTGTGGGAGCCCTCCTCAGTTCTTGGCAGATCATTATCTGTGGTCTGTGCAAGGTCCTTCTCTTGGTGTTTTAATTCCTTTGGGTGAAATTTCCCATGGTCATTCCTCCCTCTCCCAGGATGCTGTCCTTCTGGAATGCTCAATGGGTGTCTTTGGTCTTTTCTTTTTTTGAATGCTCTAACAAAACATCATTGCTATCTTGTGTATAAGCTCTTTTAATTCACATAGATGGTATTGTTATGCCATTTCTTAGTCTTTTTTTTTTGTTTTTCATTCAACCCTATGTTCTAAGATGCGATCTTTCCCTCTCCATGCTTAAAACCTATTGGGATTACCCAAAGAGTTTTTGTTTATGTGGGTTAAAACTATCAATTCTTGCCACATTAGACATTGAGACAGACGTTTGTATTAAATATTTATAGATTCATTTGCAATAGCAATGGTGAACACATTGCAAATTAACATAAATAATATTTTAACATTATTATGAAAATAGTTTTGATCCTGCAGACTCCTAACATGTAGTAAAGTGTCAGTTTGTTCCAGAATGTGAAAAAGGGCACTATGGAGGATAAAGTTTGGAAAGTGAATTTCATTTATATTATTTTAAAAATACCTGCATCGGAAAAGAAACTATGAAATATATTGTATTTTAGCAAAGTTTGCTCAGGTTTGATGGGCTTGCCTCCTTGATTTACTGATAATTGCCTGCAATATGGAGGGTTATTCTAGATAGCAGAGATTCTGTGTCTTACCAGGACACTTTTTGGTGCCTTATGTTGAATTTGTCATGTCCTAGAATAGGTGATTTTAAAACACAAAGAACAAAACTCATCACTTATGAACATGCCATATCTATACTTTCCTGTTTATTTTGCTTATTTATTTTACAATCCATATCTTGCACAGGCTTTTTTTTTTAAAGAAAACTAAGATATTATTCACCTTTGAAAAGAGTATTGGTTAGTGGTTTTTATTATTAAGCTGTGCAACCATCCCCACCATCTAATTCTGCCTAATTCCAGGTAGAATTCCTAATTCCTAATTGTTAAGGCCCTAAAGAATCTCCAATTCCTGATTTAAGCAGTTACTCCCCCTTACCTCTCACCCCTGCCCCTCCCACCCCCCGCCTAGGCCACCATTAATCTACCTCTGGTCTCAATGGATTTGCCTGTCATGAACATATAATATACATGGAGTCACACAATATGTGGCCTTTTTTGTCTGGCCTCTTTTACTTAATGTTTTCAAGGTTCATCCATATTGTAGCACATATCAGTACTTCGTTGCATTTTACGGGCAATTAATATCCCATTGTATGGATATAACCGTATTTTGTTTATCCATCTGTTGATGGTCATTAGACTTGCTTCCACTCTTTGACTATTATGAATAATGCTGCTGTGAACACTGTGTGCAAGTTTTTGTGTGGACACATGTCTTCTAATTCTCTTGGATCTGTTTACTTTTAAGTGTTACCACTTAATTACATGTGTAACCAAAGGTTTTTTTCTCGGGCACCTGTGATATAGGTTAATCAAGTGTCCAAATCTCTTCTGACAACTCTTTAGATTTTGCCTCACCAAATAATTTAATAAATATACGGGGGTTGGGGGAAATGAAAGGGTACTTTCAGGATATCTTTCCAACCTACAGTGATGTTTGAGATGCCCCAGAGGAATCCCGGAGAATCACAAAAGATTTGTTTTTGCTCCTTATTAAAAGAGAGCTGCTGGAAATAATGAGGTTTGTGTGATGTGTTACTGTTGTAAGATGCGCACAAGAGGGGTTGTCAGATCAGAAGACCCGTTCCGCCTTCCTGAAGTGAAGCTTACATGGATGCGATGTTAATGTAAGTATTTTAGAAAATGTGTGTGTTTGTGTTTTGTGGGAAGTCCCTGGAGATTGGTCAGTGCCCTCACTGCCCATATGTTTTTTCCCTCAGGGGAAGCACCCATCTAAAGTCTCAGGAACGAGTTCTGTGCTGTACCCAGATAGAGATGTCTACTCTCCTCCATTCTGATGATATTGGTGAGAGTAAGAAAGTAGGCACAACCGAGCCGTCTTTGCCACCTCACAGATGTCGTTTGATGCTTCCCTGAAGGTTCTGCTCTAAGGGGCAGGCTGCAGTTTGTGTTTTCAGTGACAAAGGGCAGTCTACAGCCTCAGGATAAATGACTGTACCAGGTACTCCAAACCTTCTAGCCTTTAAAGAATAGACCCTTGGGTGCAGGCTTCTGAGCTGATGTCACTTGAGCAACTCTCAAGACTGTCCCAGTGGACCAAGTCAGGAATTCCAGGACTCTTTCCATTCCAGAAGCTCTAAGACAGCTTCATGAAAGCAGACTGCTAATCCAAGGTCCAGGGGAGCAAGAGTGAATTACATAGGACTGCACGGAATGATGAGGGAATTTTATTGTGGTTTTTTTTTTTTTTCCTTTTCTCCTTCCTTCCTTCCTTCCTTCCTTCCTTCCTTCCTTCCTTCCTTCCTTCCTTTCTTTCTTTCTTTCTTTCTTTCTTTCTTTCTTTCTTTCTTTCTTTCTTTCTTTCTTTCTTTCTTTCTTTCTATGAAATTTATTGTCTAATTGGTTTCCATACAACACCCAGTGCTCATCCCAACAGGTGCCCTCCTCAATACCCGTCACCCACCCTCCCCTCCCTCCTACCCCCCATCAACCCTCAGTTTGTTCTCAGTTTTTAAGAGTCTCTTATGTTTTGGCTCCCTCCCTCTCTAATCTCTTTTTTTTTTTTTTCCTTCCCCTCCTCCATGGGTTTCTGTTGAGTTTCTCAGGATCCACATAAGAGTGAAAACATATGGTATCTGTCTTTCTCTGTATGGCTTATTTCACTTAGCATCACACTCTCCAGTTCCATCCACGTTGCTACAAAAGGCCATGTTTCATTCTTTCTCATTGCCATGTAGTACTCCATTGTGTATATAAATCTTATTGTGTTATTTAAATGATTGGTACTATTTTATTGCTCTATTTTCTGGTTCTCTGAGGAAGCCTTTTCTCTTCCTCGGCTCCCTGTAACCCCCACAATTTAGTAGACTCTGCTTTTGTAAACAGAAATAAGGCTTTTAAAAATGGTACTTGGTTTTCACTGGTGTGTAATGGTTTTCATTTGCATTTCCCTGAGGGCCGGCGATGTCCCTCTTTTACTTATTTTTTTATGGCTATTATAAACATTTATTGAAAGTTTGATCTTCTGGCATGAGCTTCCATCCAGGTGCCTTTTAACTGGATTGCTGCTCTCATAAATGCCCTCTAAATCTTCAGGTTGGATATCAGTCTTCTGTGTGTGTGTATATTGGCCACTCATGTGCACTCCTTAGCGTCTTCCCTGCCTCTGCCAGGGGATCCATGTGTCTGTTGGGTCAGCTCCTCCGCCAGGGCAGACAGAGCTGTTCCCTTGAGGGGTCGGCCACATTTGGAGGACTCACATCTCTGAAGGAGGAGGCAGTGCACCTTCCCAAATTGGGAACCAATTGAGTCCCTGTGAATCCTGGGGCAGCCACAGAACTCCCAGCTGGAGGCAGAGCAAGCTTCTGGCCCTTCAGCCCTAGCCACCACAGTAGATAGGATCCCATAGCTGCCATGTAGAGATATTATGGCACCAGGCACTGTGCCTGGTGTGTGTGTGCAACTAGGATTATCCAGGAAGATCCATTCTTGCCCACAGTTCATCATGTGATGGGAACACAGATACTAATGAGGAGGTGGACTGTGCCTTTGCCCGTGTAATCATTGCTGCAACCAGTTACCACGGACTTGGTGCCTTAAAACGACACATGTTATCTTATGGCTCTGGAGGTCAAAAATCTGAAATGGGCTAAAATCAAAGTATCATGGACTTCTGCAGGCTCCAAGGGAGAATCTGTTTTCCTGCTTTTCCTAGTTTCTAGATGCCTCCTGCTTCTACCTTGAAAGCCAGCAATGGCTGGCTGAGTCTTTCTCATATTGCATTACTCTGACTTCTGCCTCCCTCTTTCGCATCTAAGGACCCTTGTGATTACTTCGGGCCTACTGGGGTAATGTCCCTAAAGTGAGCTGATTAGCAACCCTAATTCTTTCAACCACCTCAATTCCCCTTTGCCAAGTAAGATAATGTATTGACTACGTCCGGACATCTTTGGGGGAGCCATAATTCTGGGGAGTTGAGGGGTCCTAGGTGGGGAAGCTGGAAGGAATGGTGCCCCTAGGTGTGTGGGTTGAGCAGCCCTGGGCAGGACCCATGCAGGATGAGCTTGCCCGCCCTCAGGGGCTCCCGCTCTGGCCGGGGGAACAGCCGGAACACATACCAGGTCAGGTGCTCCTGGTGCCCTGGGGAAAAGATACTGCCAGGGAGGAGCTATGGAGTGCTGGGGTGCCGTGGGGTACAGGTTAATCAGAGTAGGCCTCTCTGAGGAGGTGACATTTGATGGAGACTAGAAGGAGAAGAGGAAGGGAGGAGTCACAGAGCAGCCTGGGGAAGCGAGGCATCAGGGCCCCTCTGGAGCTGGTCCTGTCTGGCCCTCGAGCTTTATTTCTCACTTGGCTCTCTGTGCTTCAGCTCTCCGTGCTTCCCCCAGATGAGCCTGGTTACCTTGGGCTTTGGTACCATCCTTTATGCTTTTTTGATTTTGTTTTTTTTCCCTGGTAGGAATTCTCACCTGGGAATTCCCGCCCTCCCTGCCCCCACCCCCCCCCCACCGCCAATCTAAGCTAAGGGCCTCTTTGGTTGCCTTCCCCGGATCCACTGCCTACCACGCTGAGTTGGCAGCTTCCTCACCTCACAGGCCCAGGCATCTTTAAGCTCTCACCAGGGCAGCCAGGGACTGTCCTCCTCAATACTGTGTCTCCAGCATCCAGCATCCATCTCACGATAGTTATTGAACACCCAGCAGTGTGAACGTGCCGTCTGTTTTCTGTTGGTATCTCACCGCCTGTCCCAGATCTTAATTCCTCCGCATCCTTCCCCCAACCTGTTCCTCTTCCACCTGGGTTCCTGGCATCTGTCAGCAATGCATCCAGTTACTCAAGCCAGCAGCCTCGGAGTCATTCCTGACTTGTCTCTCTCTTGCAGTACTTACCCAGCCCTCAGCAAGCCCCTTTGCTTTAGTCTCAGAGGCAGGTCAGGATCTGATACTTAATTCCACACCCACGCCCACTTCCGTCCAAGTCATCAGCATTTCTCAGCCGCACTACTGAATCCTCCTAAATGGTGCCTCTGCTTTTCCTCTTGCCTCCTATAGTTTAGTGTTCATAGAGGAGCCAGACTGACCTTTAAAATAAATTATGGAACTTCTCTGATGTAGCCCCTGATGGCTTCCCTTCCCATGATGAGATCAAGTCCTTTTTATCATGGTTTCCTGACACAGCACCTGACCTGGTCTCGCCTATTTCCCCACCTCATCTGTTCACCCCTGACCTTCATTCTGCTCTGGCCTCAGGGAACTTCTTTCTAAGTGTGCGAGGAACTCTTCTACCTCAGGGCCTTTGCATTTGCTGTTTCCTCAGTCTGGACTCTCTTAAGATGGCAGTAAGTTTCACTTCCTTACTTCAGTCTCTGCTTGAATACCACCTTTTCAGAGAACTTAAAATGGCACTTCCGCCTTTTCTGTCCCTTTCCCTTGTTGAACTTTTTCTTGAGAGTACTTATCCATACTTTACATTTTGATACCTTTATGTTTATTGTGTTTCACCTGAGAGGATAAGCTCCCATGGAAGTACTTAGTAAATACTTGTTATTGAAAGAAGAAAATGGAGCAAATGAATGCAAGGTGCCCATGTGAGTGGCACCCAAGCTAAACACTGGGAAGCCAGGGAGGGATTCCCAGGGGAAGGGACAGTTACTCCGTTACTGCTGCCAATCAGGTTTGTGGGCCATACAGTCAAGGTGGCTGTGGGATCACATGTTCCCTGAGCTGTCAGAGAGCCACAGCCTCTCAGTGCCACCAGACCTATCTCCCGCATCTTGTCTTCTTGTTGTCTCCCCAAGCAAGTGTGGTGGAAAGTAGCTGTCAGGAAAATGTTATTAGCACTTTCCTGGAGAGGAGAACTGCAGTGGTCCAAACCCTAAAAGCTTCTTCCCAGTGACCTGGCATCTTGTGGGTTTGACCAGCCTGCTCTGGGAACCACCTCGTGTTGGCCCTTCCAACTCACTGAGTTCGGGTTGTGAGTCCTGCCCTCTGCCTCCAGACTTGCTGGGTGGACTTGGTGCCCCTGGGCATTTTCCTTCTCTTAGTAGACGTTTCTGCTGACCTTGTATTAGGAGCCAGGGAGTTGATGGAGTCGGCTGGAGAAACACGGGTCAAGGGAAATGCAGGCCTGGGGTGCACCTGGGAGAACAGGGGAATGCAGGCGCTCCCTCCAAAATGTGGTTACGTGGGTTTGTTCCAAAGGGAACTGTGTGTGATGACAGAATGCGCCCCGGAGACAAATGCCTTCAAGGTTGAAGTCTGTGTATGTATCAGCCTCTTGCAGGCCTGGGAAGCCCCTATCTGGAATGGGAAATTCCACTCAGCCAGTGGGGGGCTGGGCTGGGGGTCTTCCTCCCAGGGAGGAGTCCTGTTGGGAGCACGCTGGCTCCTGATGCATCTGCCAGTCAGGCAGCCATGGGTCTGGGGCTGATGGGAGAGAAAGAAGCTGTGGAGGGAAATCGCGATGCCACCCCACACTCCCTGTTGGGGATCACTCAGTGCAGACTCCCAACACAGAAGAGTCAGGACCTCATTCACGATGGCACCCACCATGGCACCCACTGTCATGGCCTCAGCCTCCTTCTCCTCCTTCCCTCTGTCCTTGATCAACGGGTATCTGTGTTCAGAATCAACTAACCAGCCTGGTTAGGTCTCCTGGAGAGCGTGAGCTTCCCCTTCGGCTGAGCAGAAAGCGGGCCTGGGAGAGGGGACTCCACCAAACCCCATCTAAGAGCTGCAAGCTCGGGTCCCAAGCCATGACAGCTGCTCCTCCCCCTCTTGCCTGGGATGCTTGGAGGGAAAGCGCACGCGGGTAGAGCAGCTGTGAGACTGCATCCTCTGGGGATGCACCTGGTGGGCAGGAAGTGCCTTTGTCTGATGCCTAGGGAGGGCAGGGAAATCGGAATCCACAAGTGTAGCAGGGCCTCATGGGAGCTGCTAGCTGGCCCACCTGCCCTGCACTCTCTTTGTTTCTGTTTTGTATTCTATTCCTTCTTTCCTGTGTTTTTCTCTGCACGTGTTCTCCACTGCTCTCTGGCCGACTCCCTGTCCTAGTCGCTGGGTTCTACTCCAGCATTAGTTCGGGCTTGGTTTGGGATTGCCACCTCTTGCCTCCAAAGCTGTATCATCACCTAGCTTCAATGCCACACACTCTGATGGCCCTGGATGTCCACCTCGGGTCCCAGGAGACACTAACTGGCCCAGTCAGCTGAGGGCAGGTGGACGGAGGTCAGGTGACCTCCTGGGCTGTATCATGCAGGTGGGGAACAGGATGGGCTCCCTCAGGGGAGGGTGTGGCTGCGAAAGAAATGAGGCTTCTTTATGATCCCCGTATAGCCCTCCCTGCCCCCACCTCGGTGGTATACTGCCTCAGTCAAGTTGGTGACCAAGTGCCTAGCCACGTTGGTATACAACGTGGGAGTTGTATCACCCTGAACAAGTTAATGTCTCAGCTCCAGGTTCTACTTCTGAAAATGGGATCCATCCCATAGGATTGCTGCGGCATTAAATGAAGTAATGTCCAAATGCATCCTGTAGACAGTGAATGACAGCATTTGAAAAAATTCTCTATTTTAGGATCTTAGCCCTGTAGATCCATGTGAGGCATCAGATGAGTTGTGGGGTAAATTACACTTTGAGGAGGAGTGGCTAAATGTGGGGGGGGGTCCAGAACTCCTGGTTGGAGGTACCCCTGCTGGGGGTGGGGGGCTACCTGGTCCCACTGTTGCCACACCCAGTTGGTGCCCCTACTAGAAGGAATGTGGATCCCATCTGTGGGATCCATCTCCAGGCTCTGCCCTGCTCCCTCTTGGGTCAGTAGGCGCTGCTAACTGTAGACAGAAGTCAACCACTTGCCCAGAACTGGGTGAGCTTCCACACAGAACGCTTCCCTTTATTGTCTGTAAACTCTTCTTTGGTAAACAAGGAGACAAGGAATCCACAGAGAAAAGGAGCACGCTGAGTCAAGAGGACAAAGGGCCGGCACCCTCCACGAACAGGGACTTCGAGAAGACAGCTATACTATTAGCAAGGTGGTGGATGGAGCTTGGGAGTTTGGGTGGGTGGTGGCATGGGAAGGAGGGGAGCAGAGCGGGAGGGAAGGGTCCACTCCGGGGGACACAGAAGCCTAAATCGTACAGCGGAGGAGCTCATGCATCGCAGCGGAGAGGGGCAGGGAAGCTCCGCCCATGCCCCGCCCACCTCCCATGCGGTTGGTGCCCTACTGCAGGCTGAGCAGTTTGCCGGGTCAGGTCAGGGGGAGGGTGGAGGGGGCATCGGAAGGCCCGTCAGCAACCCTCCCTCCGTCTCTCCTTTTCTGCTCTGCGGGCTGGTGTGTGCAGGTTGCAGGGGCGGAGGAGGGGCGCTCACGATCTCTGGGTCCGGGTAGAAGTGGCAGGGCAGCCGGGGCAGGGTTTGGGGGCGGTGGAGAAGCAGCCCCTGGCCCCCCTTTACATGGGGGGCTCGCTGCAGAGGACAATCTCCAGGTCCTTGCGGTAGAGCTTCCCCGCCTCAGCCAAGGACATGACGCTCTTTCTGTAGTTGGTGAGCTGTTGGATATTCATTTCCTAGGAGACAGAAGGAATGAGTTAGAGACCCTCACTGGACGGCCCCACCAGAACGTCTCACCTACTCATTCGCAAACACTTGGGCCACAGCCTTTCTCTTCAGCAAAGCATGGGCTTTGGAGTCAGAAAGCTCTGGTTCAACTCTCACTTGCTGCATTGCTTTGGGGAGAGTATTGAACCTTTCTGAGTCTCAGCTCAGCTGCCTCATCTGTAAGATGGGTACACGAACCACAGTGTCTGCCTCATTGAGGTGTTAGGATGGTTAGCGGAGGGAATGGGCCTGAACACATAGCACGGCACCTGACATAGAGCATGCGCCCCCAAATCGGTAGCTATTGTGATGGCAGCCATTATCTCTGCATAGTTTGTATCCGGTCCTTTACTTCACTAGGCCTCCAGTCCCTCCGTCTGGGTCCTTGCATGTGAGGAAGAGAATGCTGGGAAAGTGCTCTGGTCTTGTCTGCAGGCCCCATGGACCATCCTTTCCTAAACCTCACCCATTTAAACAAGGAATTCTAACTCCTGCCTCCTCCAGCAGCAAAGCTCACCTCCTACTTCTTGTTCACTGGCTTCTGTGACCTTCAGGGCCCACTAAGACAGGTGACCCACGGACATATGTCCATTGTCTCAGGTAAAATAGAGTCCAACATTAAACAGAACATTAATACCTGATATGCCTTGTGTTGAATACCTACTTTACAGTAATTGATTTGAACACAAATAACCATTAGGTCTGAAACATAGCAAGGTCATCCATGGCTTATACTATCTTATTCTTTTCCTCTCTCCCTGGCTTAGACACACCTTCCCTCCTACTCCCCCCCCCCCCACCTTTTTTTAATCTTGAAAATGTTGGCAGATTTTCTTTCTTTTCTTTTTATCCCTATTCAACTAATGAAGAAACCTGAGTATAAAGACTAAGGTATTTGCTAAAGGGCTGGACCAACTCTACAGCCATAAATATCCTCAGTCTCCTGGGTTCCAAGGTCTATCTAATATTTACTTAGCTCACCTGTCCTCAGTCACCTCTTTTTTTGGTGCTCGAAGGTCAGTCTTTTGTCATTTGGTTTTCAGGACATCCCCTTATGTGACCGGTTCTTGGTTTTGTGCCACTACCCACCCCAAGGGCCCTTGGCAAGCGTCTCTAGCTTTGGGAAGCGTCTTCCCTCAAGTTGTGAAGTCCGTGGAAATATTACCTAGTTCATAATACTATCTACCATTCAAATTAGGAGCCAAGGAAGGAACCCCATATATCAACCTGGAGCTTGAGACCCCTCCTCCCCTCCCCCTGCCCCACCGCCGATTCAATGTGGCATCAAGAATCTTAGCAGTGTGAAGGGACGGGGCTGCACGTTTTTCAGGTCTAGAAGTTCTGCTTGGAGCCGAGGACGGCTTTTGCGAGCTGCAGTTGTCTCAGGAGTGGTGAGAAATACTGAGGTTGGGTCTCACCAGCCTGTTCCTCAGGAACATCAAACACGCATCTGCTCAGAAACCGTATCTCAGTCCTGCACCATCAAAAGGGAATGTGGGTCTGCCAGGTGGGTTCACAAGAACGGCCTCTCCCTTCCCAGCTCAGGTGCTGCTGTTTACGGTCCTGGGGCTCTATGGACTCATCCTGTCCAGCCCCGGGGGCCACGTCTTGAGCTTTGTACAGGTAGCAGGCTCCCAGGTAAACAACTGTATTAATATCTTTGTTCTCTAACCTTCAGGGGTGCTTCCTAAACCCAACCCCTGACTCTGTTTTTGTTTCCCCACCTCAAGTGAACCTGTGCAGCCATCTGAGCTGTATTTTGTGGTAATTAAGAAAGAGCCTACTTAGGTCACTTTCAAGATTTAATGCTTGGCCTCAGGGCTGATCACCCTCAGGTGTCCAGCAGGGCCATATGGAGAATAATTATGCTCATTAATACAATTACAGTTAAAGATATTTCCCATTAGGATGCCCAACATTCCTTGGACACATAAGGGTGCATAAATAATTTTCTTCTAGAATTTGATGCCAGGAAAAAGTCTGCCGAGTTCAAACACCTGGTGAATATGTCCTTCTTCCTAAGTAGTATTTGTTTATAATTTATTTTCTGCCTCTTTCAAAAAGCACTTAAAGATAACAAAAACAAATATAGGGTGAAACGAATGAAGAATGATATTCAGGACAAAGATGAAGAAGTCAGAAAGCAATTGGAAGGGGAGACAGACTCAGAGGCTGCGATGAATTTTTTTCCCCCTGAAATCGAGCAGTAAATTTAGTTCTTGCCTGGCAGCAGAGGCAGTTAGACACCACAAGAAATTATAGAGTGTTCATCTAATTAAAGAAAACCGCAAAACTATTTGCTCAGAGAAAGGCATTTTCCTGGAGGTGAAGGAAAATGGCTACAAAAAGAGCTGCTGGATCCTGGTCCACCTGCCGCCCCGCCCCCTCCCTGCTCCCCAGGCACCTGGATGAGCCCGTGGAGGGCCACATGGGGTCTGTCCCTGGAAGCAAAGTAATAGTTCTCCACCTTTTCTCTGAGCAACAAATGCTTCTGTGGCTCCTATGAGCCTCTTGCTCAGCCCCAGACTCTGCAGTTAATTGATTTGGAATATCTTCACCTCCCACTGGACCCTTCCATCTCAAATCTCTCCTTGTGCAAAAAGACTTTTCTGATGGCAATTTGGCTGACACTCCATGAGCTGTGCTAGTCAGGCTGCCAGTGCCCCATCATAGCATCATTCAAAACTGCCAACAGGTGGAAACAACCCAAGTGGCTGTTGACGGGTGAGCAGAAAAAAAGATGGTATAGACACGCAATGGAGTATTACTCAGCCTTAAAAAGGAAGGACATTCCAACACATGCTACAACATGGATGAACCTGGAGGACATTATGCTAAGTGAGGTAAGCTGATCATAGACAAATACTGCATGAGTCCATTTCTAGAAGGCACCAAGAGAAGTATAATTCGAGACAAAGTGGAATGGTGGGTGCCAGCGGGCAGTGGGGAGCAGGGACTGGGAGGGGAGGGAGGAGCAGAGAGCAGTTGTTTAATGAGGATGGAGTTTCAGTTTTCCAAGATGCCGAGAGCTCTGGGGGGTGCCTGGGTAGCTCAGTCGGTTAAGTGTCCAACTTTAGCTCAGGTCATGATCTCACAACTCTTGAGTTTGAGCCCCACGTCAGGCTCTGTGCTGACAGCTCAGAGCCTGGAGCCTGCTTCGGATTCTGTGTCTCCCCTCTCTCTGCCCCTCCCCCGCTCATGCTCTGTCTCTCTCTGTCAAAAATAAATAAACATTAAAAAAAACTTTTAAAAAAGATGCAGAGAGCCCTGGGCATGGTGGTAGTGATGGTTGCCCAACAGTGTGGATTATTTAATACTGCTGAATGGTTATGATGGTAAACTTTGTGTTAAGTCTATTTTACTACATCAAAAAAAAAACATAAACCAACCAGCCAATCATCCAACCAGAAAAACAAAACAACAACCCCAAAACTGCCATTGCTTAGTTATGGGTGATCAGAAGAGCAAAATGCACCCCACATTCCTTTTCCACCCTCCCTGAGAAGCCTCTCTCCTGCCCCAGAACCACCTTCCTAGGCCTCCAGACTCCGTTGTTTACCTTCTTGTTTTTCTCATACAGGTCCTTCAGCAGGGCATCCAGCTCATTCTCATCAATGTAGCCACTCCCGTCCTGGTGATGGGGAGCAGAGGAGAGGCAGCACAGAGCTCTAGAACTCAGGCCCCGCCACCCCTGACCTTGCCTCCCCATTCCCCCAACTCTTCCCGGGAGCCTGCAGAGTCTAACCTTCCCTTTACTCTGTGCAGAAGGTGTTCACACCGTGCGATGCCAGGATGACACCTAACTGCTGACTTTACCAGTCAAGGCAGGAACAGGACATTTTGGGGCAAATTTGCATTCTGGTGTTTTTCATTTGCATTAAAAATATAAATGAGGTTCAAGAAGCATTTAGCTAACTCCCTGCGATGTCAGGATGAATACAGGGGCTATTTGAAGTTTATCCCCCACCCTTCGGTTATGAGGGGGACTACAGGAGTCACACGGGTGGGGGCAGTAAAGGAAGGGCTGGTGCGTGGTCAGGAGGCCTTCTCACTCCCAACTTCTTAGCAAAACAATCGGCTCCAGTGCACAATTATGACCTGGCACCAAGGGCGCAGTACTGAGCGCCTCCTGATTCCGAAGGACAGGGTTGAGCCATTTGGCCAGGTGCTCCCCTGCGGATGGGGCCCCCTGCTTTTCCATCGCATGCTGTCCTCCCTCTTACCTTGTCGTAAAATGTGAAGATCGCATTGAACTCCTCAGAGGTCAGTTTCATGCCCTGTAAGGTCCAATGTATTAAAGAGAGAAGCAAAAGCCCTGGACAGTGTGTGCGTGCTAGTGAGGGCATGTGTCTGTGCACGCATGTGTGTGCATGTGCATCAGTGAGTGCATTTGTGTGTGCACGTGTATGCGTGCATGTGTGTGCATGTGCACACGTGAGTGAGCACGTGTCTGCATTTGCATGTGTATGTTTGCATGTGCACATGTGCATGTATGCACAAGTGAGCGAGCTCGTGTGTTTGTGCATGTGTATGTATGTGTGTGCGCGCATGTGTGCATGAGTGAATGAGCGCATGTGTGTGTTTGCACGTATATGTGGGTATGCACACGTGTGCACATGTATGTGTGCGTGCACACACGTGCGTGTGCACTTGTGCACAAGTGAGTGAGCATGTGTCTGCATGTATATGTGCATGTGTGTACAAGTGAGTGCATGTGTCTGTGTGCACGTGTATGTGTGCATGTATGTGCATGAGTAAGCGAGCACATGTGTCTGTGCACACGTATGTGCGTATGTGTGCATGAGTAAGTACGTCTCACTGTGCACCTGTATGTGTGCATGCACACGTGTGTATGTGTGCACGAGTGAGCAAGTGCATGTGTCTGAGTGCGCATGTATATATGTGCATGCACATGTGTGTGGAGGGTGGACAGGAGGGTGGCAGAGTGAAGCACACAGGGATAAGGGAGGAAGTGAAGAAAAGCAGAGTGGTTCTTTTACCTGAAATTTAAGCAGGAAGTTTTCCTGTACAGGCAACAGTCTGGAAAGAAAGTGTTAGAGCAGAGCTTAGGAGACAGGGCAGAGGCAAGAACAACTTGCACGTGGGGGGATGCAGAAGCAGTGCCTGTACTTCTGGAACCATCTGTGAGCACTTAGGAATTAGTGGCAAGTTCTAAAAAGAGGGAGGCAGACACACTGAGGTACTGACACTCTATCTAGCTTGGTCTTGAGCTTCAGGACCCCTGAACTGTCACTCTCCCTGCTGATTGGTCTTAGAGCCAGGGCAGGTGGCACAGGAATGGTCTGCACAGGTCCTGGTAAAAGTGATCGTGGGGGTGAGGTCAGGCACTTACCGGGACATCTCCGAGAGGCCCAATTTGCCATCCCCGTTCAGGTCAAACATCCGTAGCTGTTTAGGACAGACAGAGGTGCCTGGGTTATTTGCTTTGACCTCTCATGTGGGACCTTGACCTGCCATCCCCTTCTACTGGAGAGGAAGGAGGATGGGTGGGGTGGCCTCCTGCCTCTTCTGAGGTCACCTGGAGGTCAGGGACCAGCACGGTCTAAATTGATCACTGCTCCTCTCTCCCCTTCTCGGGGCGAGGGCCACAGAAACAAGCCAGCCAGCACCAAAGGCCCACCCTCCCCAAGCCCATCCTCTCCTGGAGCTGTGGAGGCTGTCATGGAAACAGATGCTCCCAGTCTCCCACTAGCCCAGTGAGGATCTCAGAGAGAGGGTGTGTGGGGCCATGAACTAGCATCCCTTTTGCCAGTTGCCACTGGAGTCCCTTCACCTGGGCCTGAAGACTCAGCCTGAAAACCCAGAATCCCACTGGCTTGGGGCCCCAGTCCTATGCCCCTGGAGGGGTAAGGGACACTTCTGCCCACTTACTATGGTTTGGGTATATTCTTGGAGCTTGGGCTCATCATATGGCCGGTTTGCCTTCTTCAGCAGGTCAGACAGAAATCCCTAGAATACAAAAGGTCTCTTCAGAGCTCCTGACTCATTCAGTAGTTCTTCCCTCATTACTTGTTCAGTTAGTCAACGTTTTCTGAGGTCTACCATTTGTATGGTTTCCATCCTTCATAATCCCCTAATCCCTAATGCTTGTGGAATGACCATGAAGGCCTGGAGGTAGCTCCTGGATGCAACTTCACCCCATAAGATAGGCTTCTCAGAGGGCCCAGGACACAGGGCTAAGCAGTGCCTGGGGATCACTAGTTCCAGAGGAATGTAGGGGTATATGTAGAAGTCAGAAGGCCAATCTGATAGGATTGCCTTGGAGGTGCCTGTCCTGGGCACTGACGTGCAAAGGAGCGCAGTCGGGTTGAACTCCGTGGCCCTGCAGCTCCATGTTACTGATTTCACATGGCTGTCCTGAACATGTTCACCAATTCAGAGCCAGGCTTAAGTGTTTCTAGGCAGAACACGAACCCATGTTCCTCACCCAACGTCTCCTCCCTCCCCAGGTTCCTTACACCTACCACCAACTGTGGCCTCAGTCCCTTTCTCCATGCCTTCCATGCCCTCCCCCAGGCCCATCCTACCTTGAGCTCGTTGGCTTCAATGTAGCCGCTTCTGTCTGTGTCATACTTCCGCCAAGCCTGCAATGGGAATGCCAACCCAGTTGCAAAGACCTGTCAGTATCTATAAGCCTCCTTCCAATTTCCTTTAATGGACTGGGCTGGGTCTTGATGTTCAAGAATATTACAGTGGGATGGGGGCATGGAGATGGGCTAGCCCAGTCCCTTTCAAGTCACAGAAGAAATGGGAGAAAGTGTCTTGGCCAAGGTCACATAGAGAAGGAAAAAAAAAACCTGCTCGGACAAGGTCTCCCTACTCTATCTGGCTACAAGCCTGGGTCTCTTTTTGGATCATTTTGTAACTAGGGTTATGTTTTGTTTTGTTTTTTTGAATGGTTTTCTAAGGTGCTAACCAAGCAACTTCTAGCACTAACATCTGATGGATCCAATTTTTGCTGTGGGTATATAGCGTGTCCTTTCACTGCTCTCAAATCTTCTCATTCTCTGGGTGGGGGACCTCACTGTACCCCCATCATGGTGCACATGGCAGCCATGTCTGCATGAGAGCAGAACTGTAGTACAGTCCGCTTGTTTGGAGTATCCCAAGGCCACTCCCCATCTGTGTGATAAAAAAGCATTCCTTTTTCTGTTTTTAAGGAAACCACCCCTCTCCCTGCTCAATCCAGAGAACCCCGTTTCCCCAAATCTTTGATCTACGTTGGTGCCTGATCATATTTCTTTTATTTGCTTTCCAGTGTTCTTGCCTTGGCTTTTCCTCTCTTCTCCCTCAGCTCCAGACTGCACACTGGACACCAGTGACACTTGGTTTTATGAGAGTCAGCAAGCACAAATTATTTTGCCAAATTTGGGTCTCCTGCCTCCCTTCCCTTTCCCATGCCATCTCTCCCTTTTATTGCCAGGAGTGTGAGTTTATGGATATCCTAGGATCTTTCTTCCATACCAGCAAACAAGGCTGTGTAATTCTCCTGGTATAGTTGTGGATCAGGATATCTGATAGTTTTCTTTTTATCCTGATTTTTTAAAAAGTTATGAGACACAAGCAAATCCCAACAAAAGGGCAGCCTTATATCAGAGACAACTTGGATAGCTGGTATCTGACTGTGGAGTGTCTTTTCTCTGGGGGGAAAAATGCTCTGGTTCCATCAAAATATTCTTTCTGATGCCCAGAAAGCCTGCCTTTGAGAAAGTACTAAGAAATATGTGCAGGTTTACAAGTATGACTTCACCATCCACCTGCATATACTTAGTACATTAGAATTTAGTTCATCTGAGTCTTGACTGGGAAAAAAGGCAGACACTCCCTAAGTTTCCTAAAAGGAGGGTAACCTGAAGGGACCCTAGTCCTCACTCAGAGCAAAGCATCACTTTGCTTTTCGCTTTTTTTTTGGAGAGATCCTCCCACTGGGTCTGACCTCCCTCCCTCCCTGGATCCTCCCCTACCCCCACGCTCTCCACCCCCATGCTCGCGGCTCACTTCTCTCCCCACCAGTACTTTGTGCCCGTCCATCAGTGAGTGGGCCATTCTCTTCCCATTCAAGGAAAAGAGTTCAAGAGACCTGGGCTTTGTGAAATCTCAAAGAAATCCTGAGGCATCACTAAAATTAGAAATTACAATGTTGTGCTTAGCAGTGGGACAGAGCTATCTGACAGCACAAGGCTTTCAGAGCGGCAGAGGGACCAATTCATGTTTCCAGCTGATAAAAATGGAGCAAATGAACAACCCAGGGGGGTGGTACTGTGGGATGGTGGGGTCTCAGGAAACTTGGTGGGGGTGTTGGCTCAGCAGTTATACTGTGGATTAAAGGATGAAGACAGATAAGAATATGGAATTATGTCAGCTACACAGAGAGAAGCCACTAATGATTTTGACACACAGAGACAGAGACAGAGAAAGATATTTTTTGCTTCTCTTTAAGCATTTAAGCAAGCTATCGCCATCCCCATTTTCCAGATCAGAGGTAGAATAGAAGCCAGTCTTTGGCTGCCTTCCTATCAGTGAAGGAGCCATCAGGCATAACTCTCCCTTTCCTACACAGCAAAATCGACACCCACAAAAGCAGCATTCTTATAAGTATATGCAGACTCCTCACCCCCACCCCCATAGGCAAGAGAATGGACTAAGAACAAAATCCAGATTCAATTATTAGCTATGGAATCTTGCCATCTTGAAAAAAAAAAAAAAACTGGAGAAAATTCTTTAAAGCACCATACAGTGAAATCCGTATCTGATGCTTAGGCAAGGTGCCACTTAAAAAATGACTTTTCTGCCCTTAGAATCGGTTATTTCCAACCAACTCTTTATCCATGAGGGGAACTCAATGCCATGTGGGGTTCTGGGCAGTAAGTCACGGAGAGGGGATTACCGGTGTCTGGAAAGGGATTTAACACGAGGAATGGCAACTCGAGTCAAGCTGAAGGCCAGTCATTATCATAGCAGGCAGTGTGTGTGGGGTATGGGTTGAGTTTCACTGTGAGGGACACATACATTGAATGGCTAGGGTGCAGAGTCCCCGAAAAATACCAAGAAATAATTGGTAGTTTTCCAGGTATCAGGATTAGTAATATATCTAGTTGAGCCATATGGAATTTGGAATTTTTGTAAATCAAAAATGGTCAAATAGCAACAATTTCACATGGTTCAATCTATCGTTTGAATATTACTCAAAAGACACGTGAGTAAGGATGTTCTATTTCACATGAAGATTTCAAAGAATTTCTGTTGCCAAGATCTATTTTAAAGGGGGGGGGGCAGTGAAGCGCAGACTACAGTTAAAAATCAGGACTGGAAGATACCACAAGCTGGAATTCTCCCTGGGTTTTTCCATCTTCAGGATGGCACATAAATCCATGCTCCCCACGCATGCTCTTTAGAACCCTGACTTCAAGGGACACTAATGTTACTGAGAACAAATCATGTGAGATCTTGGAGCCAAATAATGTGAAACAGGCCTCTTCACTGCAGGATTTCTCAGAGACCATAAGATGCAAATGTCTATGACCAATTCCCAAAGGGGAGATAAGTGTGTACATGGCATTTCCCAAAGGTACTTGACCACACTTAATCCTCACCATACTCTCCACACTTTGACGTGCACATATCATTTGGGGATTTTGTTAAAATGTAGTTTCTGATTCAGTGGGCCGGGGACTCCGCATTGCTCACAAGCACCCAGGGGATGGTGATGCTGATGCCGCTGGTCCACGGACCCCACTTGGTGAGTAGGGCTCGGAGGGCTTTACCATCTCCCAAGGGACCATTCCCTGGCATCTGGGTGGGCCTGGCTCTGAACATGGGAGAAAGGCAGAGGAGTGTGCAGGGAAAAGGCAGCGCCTCGGCCTCACCTCCATAAACTCGGTGCTGGAGCCCACGTGCTGCCTGAAGCACAGAAGGAAGTTCTCCTCCGTCGGCAGGATCTGCGCCAGCTGTGGGGGCCAGAGAGCAACAGAGACATTACGGAGGGCCCTGCCAGGAGAGTGGCGAGTAGCCTTTCCTGTGGGGAGGATGGTTAAATGGCCAGTGGCAAGGCAGCGTGGGAGCTGCAATTTGCTTGCTTTCTGAGATTCGTCCTTCAAAAGGGAAGAAGGATGTTCTGAGAAGTGCATCTGGGTCACCCCGATTCTTAGGAGTATGAGCAGCTGGAGGGACAGGACACTGGTGCCACTTTAAAAGGCAAGTATCCAGTCTCAAGAGAATACTTAGTAGAGCATTCATTCCATCTATATAAAATTCTAAAAAATGCAACCTAATCCTAGCTTAGCGGTTGCCTAGGATAGGATGGCCCGCACCAGGTGGAGGAACATTTTGACAGTGATAGAAATGCTGTATGTTGATCGTGGGTGGTAATTACATGGTTGTACACAACTGCCTCAACTCACGGAACGGTACACTTCAAATCGATGCAGTTTATTGTATGTAAGTTTACCTCAGCAAATCTGATTTTTAGAAAATGCAGATACCTTTGTTCAGCACACACTGCTGGCCATCCCCCAGTCCCCCACTTACTTCGCTCTGGGCTTCCCCTGGTCACGGGCACATTCTGATTGGGCTGGGTCAGCTACATGTGCTCTTGTTTCTCTTGTCAATGATTGGCTTATGGGTAGGCATGTGATCTCGCTCTGCCCAGTGAAGTGTGAGGGGAGGTGTGCTAAGGGTACTTCTGGGAAAGGTTTCCTTGTACCTGTGAGGGGCCAAATGAGGTGGATCCTTTGTGGTTGTGTGTGGATGTGCTGCCTGGAACTGCTGCAGCCATCCTGTTTACCAGCCTGAGGATGAA
The DNA here is from genome assembly GCF_024362965.1 of Panthera pardus. Lineage (NCBI taxonomy): Eukaryota > Metazoa > Chordata > Mammalia > Carnivora > Felidae > Panthera > Panthera pardus. The sequence continues at coordinate 12,277,929 of NW_026526754.1, forward strand.
GCTGCTTTGGGGGCAGAGAACAGAACCAAGAGAGGCAATGGGGAATCTGGGTGGCGCAGTTGGTTAAGCACCCAACGCGATCTCGTCTCAGGTCATGATCTCACGGTTCGTGAGTTCAAACCCTGCATCGGGCTCTGTGCTGAGGGTGTGGAGCCTGCTTGGGATTCTGTCTCTCCTTCTCTCTGCCACTACCCCCACTTTCTCTGTCTCTGTCTCTGTCTCTCTCAAATAAACTAAAAAAAAAAAAAAAAAAAAAAAAGCAAAACCTGTTTGACAGGCTAGTTGTTTTTTAAAAAAAAAAAGAACTGCAGAGAAGCAGGGCTGGGGACCTGGACTCCTTCATCCGGAGCCAACCTTTCCCATGGCTTTTCTCATTAGGACCCTCTCATAGTTTAAACCAGGAGTCAGTAAACAATGACCCATGAACCAAGTCTGGCCCAGTGCCTATTTTCTATAAATGAACATATACTGGAACATGGCCACGCCCACGTATTTACATATTGTCTATGGCTGCTTTTGTGCCACAGTGGCTGAATTGAAAGAATTGTAACAATGTATGGCCCACAAACCCTAAAACATTAACCATAATCTGGCTCTTTACAGAAAAAAGTCTGGTGACCCCTGGCTGAAGCCCATTTGAGTCCAGATATTTTGAGACTTGCAGCTTTAGGAATCTGTGCCCTTGGTGCGTTTTCTAGATCCCCTTTAGCTTAGGCTGGTGGGCCATCCCTCATGATGTGAAGGATGACTGTAGTGGCTCATAGCTGTCCCATGCAGGAGAGCTGCCCTCCACCAAACTGCCATTGCCCCAGTCACCCTCCCCCCCCCGCCCCCCCCAAAGGGGGAGGGAGCTGCCTGTACCAATGACTGACTGAAATGGGAGTACAAAGGGCCACCCCATGCTTCGCCTCAAGGTGAGACCAACTGTGTGGCACAATCTACACTGCAGAGCTCCCTGTGAGATCAGGCCACGACCAGGATCCAGCTGAGACCACATCCTTCCTAAGCTCCTTCCTCTGCCCTCTCCTGCTGCACTCTTCCCTTCTTTTGGGAGTTGTCTCTTATTAAGTCCCATCGGCTTGAATCTCTGTCTCAGTCTCTACTTCCTGGGCACTGACCTAAGGCAGCTTCCCAACCAGTCCACCCTGGGAGGAGCTATGCCCAGGTTCATGTGCTGCCATCATTATTCTTGACCTCTAGAACACAGGTCACCAACTAACTGCCAGAGCTATTCGGTTAGGCACGCACACACATGCATATTTGTATGTGTAAGTATGTATATATGTATGTATGAACGTATGTGTGTGTATACATAAGTTATTTCATTAAACAAGGAAGCCATTAAACGCAGTGGCCTTAATACCTCAGTGGCCTTTGTGAGCAATCCAAAGGTGAAACAAGCAGCCAAAACAGCCAACTAGGCTTTCCCAAATAACCATTTAAGCTATAGTCAATCAAATAACTTCCTTGCCCTGCTCCCACTTCTTCTCTATAGAAGTCTTTCCCCGAGCTACTGTTGGTGGAGTGTTCCTAGCCACTTCTGGTTTGGTGCTGCCTCATTCAAATCAATTTTTGCTCAAATAAACTCTTTTTTTAAATTAAAAAAAAATTAATGTTTATTTTCAAGAGAGAGACAGAGTGTGAGCAGGGGAGGGGCAGAGGGAGGGAGACATAGAATCCGAAGCTGGCTCCAGGCTCTGAGCTGTCAGCACAGAACCCAACGCAGGGCTCGAACCCACAAACCATGAGATTTTTGACCTGAGCCAAAGTCGTATGCTTAACCGATTGAGCCATCCAGGTACCCCATTCTTTAAATTTTTAATAGGCCTCAGTTTATATTTTAACAATATGTTTATATCTGTGCATGTATAAATGTATGTATGTATATATAAATATATAAATTATACCTGCTATATATGTAAATTATGTGTTGCAATAATTAATTGATTAAAAATTTTGCCTTTGGATGCCTTTAGGTGGGGCATGAACTCTCTTGTTCTCCAGTCGTCTCCCTCCTTTCTCTCTTAAGCTGGGCTCATCACACATTTGCAATAGCTGTGGGGACACTGAGAGCATTTAAGGTCTCCATCCCTGTCTTAAACCAGTGTTTGTTGCTTCTTTCCTTGTGAGACACAGAAAAAGTCCCACCTGTTCTCTTTGGTCAGCCTAAGTGTCGGAGGTGGGGTGGGGGCTCCTAGACTACCACCTCACTGGGAAGTGTAGAAAGGATGCTTGCCCACGGCACAGGACGCTCCCCCCCCCCCCCCCCCCCCCCCGGCCCCAGCTCTTAGCCTGGACAATAGGACTCACCTCTGCCATTTCGATTTTCCCATCCGAGTTCTTGTCATATTTCTGCATGAACTCCTTCATCTTCTCCCCAAAGTTGTCACTCTTTGACATCTGGAGAAAAACAAATGGGGCTGATTGTGCTGCCAGGCCCCATGCGAACCGTGGATCTCTCACCTGCTGGGTGCAGCACCATTGCAAATCATTTTGCGCCCCAACTATGCAGGCACAGAACCAGGCTGGGCCAACGCCCTGAGTGGTCAGGGCTGCACTCTTCTCCTTGCCAAGGTCCCTCCAAATCTAAGTAGTCTCTTCTTCGAGGCTCAGTCACATGATGTTCAAAGAGGGACAGGACATATGCCCCTGTATCATGTAATTTGTGTAATTAAGCATGCCCCTCCCTCTGCCTTTGAGATGGGATTAAACCACAGCTCTATCAGAAGGGTGAGGACTCATTGCCATCACTCAGATGTGAGAACTAAGGCCCCAACATTTTACCAAGGCAGCTTGTAATATAACCCAACTTATTCCAGTGCCCCCCAGTAGGTACTAAGCACTGCACCGAGAAAGGTGAATTGTGCATTTTCTTCTTTCAGATCTAACAGCAATTCACCATATTTTTTACTCGGACTGCATCCCAGGAGGAATGTAAGGAGAAATTCTTCAGAAAGCCAAGGTAATTTAAATCATCCATTAGATTATTGTGACCATTACAAAGACACAGAACTTCAAAAGCTTCTTTAGCCCATTGTTGCCTATCTTAAATCTAAGGCTCTCCGAAATTCTCAAATCTTACCCTGGTTTGGGTGCTGCAGATTTAATTATATGCATCAATGAGCTCTTCATCATCCCTAACCAATGGTGAATCTGCTTGGGCAGCTGATGCCTCTCGGCCTCTATGACGACTCTGGGTGCTCTGTGTGCTTCCTTGAACTGGGCCCAGGAGAATCCTACTAATTCTTTACTTTAGAGTCTTTTCTGTATCCCTTCAATTGCTTTCTACCTTTGGAACTGGCTTCAATTTATCACTATTTATTCAACAATATGTATTGCTTTACACTTACAAGTGTGCACAGAATGATCCGAGGCTCTTATCACAGATGTGGTCATCTGATTTAGCTTTAACAACAGCCTCAGTGAGGTGAGAGGCCCGTCCATTTTACACACACATGGAGGCTGAGGTGAAGTGACTTCTCCCGAGGTCACCAGCTGGTGTAGCTAGAATTGGAACTTGTGGCTCTGGCTTCTAAGGCCAGTATTCCTTCTAGCATAGGACAGCTGCTCTGAATACCAGTCCTGGGTGGTGTCAGTTGAGACTGTTGTTGACAGACTTGAGAATCACCCCTGATGGCTTCTGAGGAAGGGAATGACTAAGATTTCAGACCAGAAGCACTTCATAAAAACACATTCCTCCTCCTACCCCATGATCCCAGAATCTGTTTTGAAGCCTGTATTTTCTGTCCTCCAGGCTTCATTATCCTAGTAATGAGGGGTGATGGGAGAACAGTTGATAAACAAACCCATGAATCACCTCCATCGCCTAAGCCCATCGCCTGGACCTCCTCCTCACTGGGCACTCTGTTGAATTCTGGACCAGGAGCTCTTTGCTGGGTTTGTGACTCATCTCCCAAACTGTGCCGTGAAGACTTGCTAATAAGCAACGGATTGGCCAACAGACACACAGCAGGGGAAAGCAGAGAGACCGCCAAAGGACCAGTGGGACCTGGGGTAGGGAATGGATCTGATTATGTATATTTGAGAACTAGACGTGGGAACCACAACAGACTAGTTCCAACTACCTTATCTTTTCAGTATTTCAGACAGTCCTCCAAAGGCCTTAGTGAATTTAATAGGGCCAGCTTGGTACTGTGGGAAATAATGACCCTGCCACTAAGGGGTGGGGACGTGATTTGGAGTTGCTTCAGGCAGGCTGAGAAAGGCAGTCTGACACCTCCATGAATGAGGCTGGTCAGTACTATCTGGTTCAGATACTGGTTTGGAGCAATCCTCTGTTTGCCCCTAGATCCTTGCTGAGGATTCTAGACTGGTCTAGAACAGTGGTTCTCTAGTGGGGATTATTCTGTGTCCCCCGCAGGGACATTTGATAATGTCTGAAGGCAATTTTGATTGTCACAACTTGGAGGCGATGCTAGTGGCACCTCACAGGGAGAGACAGTGATACTTCTAAATATCCTACAATGCACAGGACAACCCCACCCTCCCAATAAAGAATTACCCAGCCCTGTCAATAGTACTGAGGCTGAGAAACTCTGGTCTAGAATAAAGACACTCGAAACCCCCGAGGCATCCAATCTTGAGTCACGATCCCTCTGAGAATCTTAGACTCTGGACTATTCCTTAGGGGAAAATGAAGTTTTTATATACGCATACACAGACACAAAGCTTTGCAGTTTTTTGAGGGGATTCATTAACCCCTAGTATCCATTCATGAACACCCCTCAATCCCAGACACCCAAAGATATTGAAGCAAGGCTCTCTTTTCAAGGGATGATTCCAGTTAAAAAAAAAAAAAATCCTTACAAATAAAAGAAAAACTTGGAAGGTCAAAACCAGAGATGTCAGGCCGGCTTAAGAGATACAGAACTTGGGACAGACAATGCTCAAAGCCATGGGCTAGATGATAGAAAAATCAAACAATGGGACAGAGTACTGGTCTTACCATTCCAGAGCCTTTTCTTGCCTTCTCCAGCTCTTGGAAAAAGTTTTCTAGCTCTTTACCTTCAATATACCCATTTCCTGTGAAGAAAGCAAAGAACAAAGCAATTGACCTCAGAGCTAAATAGTGAGACTGATGGGGGTGGGGGTGATGGGGAAGTGAGGGGCTTCGTGGAGAACTTCTCCTCACTGGTCAACAAGCAGGTGTCTGGGTTAGCCTTGGACTGTGTAGTGTTAGTGATGTGGGTCCTGCCCTCAGGGTGTTTGCAACTGATACAGCTGCAAGATTAATAGCTGTGTGTCTTTGGGGGTGTACATTCAGTAGTCGGAGAACACTGGGAGGGACCAGCATCTGGGCCAAGCCGGTAGAAGTGAGCAGAGCTGGGAACTGTCCGTAACTGGCTGGGCAAGCAGCAGGAGCTAGAATCCAACAGGGGACAAAAGGTATCAGCATCTGGGTTTGTCAGCAGGTGGTAGGCCCTGGTCACAAGGGTGAGTGAGGTCCGAGGCAGAATTTGGGGCTCTGGAGTAGGAGGATGTACTGAGTCGAAGAATGTTTCCACACTGGGTGCCTGGGGGGCTCAGTTAAGCATCTGACCTCGGCTCAGGTCATGATCTCGCAGTTTGTGAATTCAAGTCCTGCTTTGGGTGAGCTGGAGCCCTGCATCGGGTGAGCATGAGCCCCACTTCAGGTAAAACACAAGTCCCACTTTAGGTGAGCCTTGCTTCTCTTTCTCCCTCTGTCTCTGTCTCTGTCTGTACCTTGTGGGATTCTCTCTCGAGCCTCTCTTTCTCCGCTCCTTGCTCACTTGTACCACCCCCGTCAAAAAAAAACTGTTCTCCCTGGGGCGCCTGGGTGGGTCAGTCAGTTAAGCATCTGACTTGAGCTCAGGTCATGATCTCATGGTTTGTGAGTTCGAGCCCCATGTCAGGCTCTGAGAGCATGGAGCCTGCTTCAGATTCTGTGTCTCCCTCTCTCTCTGCCCCTCCCCTGCGTCTCTCTCTCTCTCTCTCTCTCTCTCTCTCTCTCTCTCTCTCTCAAAAGTAAATAAACATTAAAAAAAAAAAGTGTTCTCCCCTTCCCCCAAAACCATGTCCAATTAAGATGAGGTCATACTAGATTAGGGTAGGCCCTAATCCAATGACTGGTGTCCTTATAGGAGGCCATGTGAAGACACAAAGAGACACACAGGGAAGAAGACTACGTAAAGACAGAGACAAAGACTGGAGTGATGTATCTCCAGGCTAAGGAATGCCATGGATTGCTGGTGACCACCAAGAGCTAGGAGACAGACACGGAAGGACTGTCCCTTAGAGCCTCTGGAAGGAAGCCATCCTGCCAACACCTTAATTTTGGACTTCCAGCCTCTGGAACTGTAAGGGGAAAAAAAATTCTGTTGTTTTAAGCCACCCAGTTTGTGGTACTTTGTTACAGCAGCTTCAGGAAACTAACACAGAGAGGAAAAGTGGGAGGAGAAAGGCAGGACATCTGTCCTTTGGGCTGGGGGCACCTTGGTCACCGGGATTACGTGTAGGGGAGACAACCCACTGCAAGGCAATGAGCGGAGGCCATGAGGTCTGTGAGCACAGAGTAAAGCCCTGTTCTGCACTTATTACCTGCAGGACTGTGGAAAGGCATTTCACCTGCCTCATGTGCAAAATGAGTAAGTACAATTAAATGGGATTTTGTATGTAAAGCCCATCATCCAACCCGTTGAGTGGACGGTAAATGCTGCTGTTGTTTGAGTTCAATTACTAGAACCTGTGTATAAGAATCTGGGTGAAAACTGCAATTATCAGGACCGGGCCCCAAGGTCAGGGCCTGACTTTTAAGATCAGGACAGGCGAGAGACCCTTTAGGCTCTCAAGTCTTGAATCCAGATAGCCCAGAGACTGGGTTAGCTGAGTCCATGGCCATGGTCATTAGTCTCTGCTGTGATTGAGAGGAGGCATTTGCGGCTGGGAAATCAGACAGGTCTAGGGCAGTGCTCCCCACACTCCTGCAAACTGGACTCTCCTGGGATTTAAAAAAAAATACATGGACATCTGGCTCCTACCCTCAGACATGCTGATGTCATTGGTTTGGGGTATGAACTAAGCATCATGATTTTTTCTGAAAAAAGCTTCCCAGGTGATTTCCATGTGCAGTCATGTTTGGAAACCACTGGCCTAAAGTCAGGTTTCAAATCTGATCTAAAACAATTGAGCACGGTTCTTACAGAGAATAGTCAACTGGTAGCTTTTCTTCAAGGGCATTGGAATTACGAACGGCACAAAGAAAATAAAAAAGGGAGTATTTATCCTGGCCTTTGGGGATGGGGTATGTGTGGGGAGGGTCTTTCTCCCCCTTAACTTCCCCCCTCCCCCCATCCCCTGAGAATTTCCATTCCCAGTAAATAACCAGAGAGGAGCCCTCTAGTGGAGAAGACGCCACAATACACATTGCATGCAGAGAACAGGGGGGAGATAAATGCTGTACTTTTGTCTGGGGTGGGGAGATGTGATTGTAATTAGGGTGTGGGGAAGGAAGACCTGAATTTCCTTTTTTCACAGAGCATACAGTGGTCATCGTTCTCGGGAGAGTTGGAATCTCATGAGTGTGCGTGTCTAATGGCTTGTGAGGCCAGCTGGAGAGGGGGAATGAGGGAAGGTCCAAGGGCTTTCTGGGCAAGAAGGCAGTCTAGTTGATGAGAACTCTGAGTTGAAGGAACAAGCAATTTTTCTCTTCCTCGGTACTCCTTGCAGTGGTCTGGCTATTCCCCCATTTCTGAGGCGGAAAGCTGAGATGAATTCTGGGCCCAGGCACAGCTTCCAGAAGCCTGGGGCTGGGTTGGAGTGGGGCTCAGAGCCGGCACTGTGAGCACGTATTGGGGTTCAAACCGGCAGAGGCCCCAGAGGTGGGCCTCAAGGCGGGGTGGGACAGACGCATGAAGGAGGGAGTGTGAGTCTGTTTTGTGAGTGTATCAGGAGGAGGTGGATGCGGACTTGAAGGGGTCAGCCCCAGATGCAGGAGAATGGATTTGAAGGAGCAGCTGCCACTGAGCTCTGAACAGCACCCCTCACCACCATTGCTCCTGCTTTGCATGGTGGCAGCAACGCACTGTCATTTCTCCGCTGGCTCCCGAACCTGCCGTGGAGGGGTGGGGGCGGTCATTCGCACTTCTCGTGGAGGCACCCACACCCAGTTATCTTCCTGGCTCTACCACTCACCGGTTCACTCTGGGGTGTCGCCTCTCCGAACCTCAGTTTCCTCACCTATAAAACGGGGCTAATGAGGGTGCCTTCCTCACACGGTTGGCAGTGAAGACCCACGGAATAATAACACAGATAATGTGTTGGCCCACAATGAGCCTCCGAGATGCCAGTGGTCGTTACCACCATGGCGGTGTTTCTGCTGGCTGCCCAGGCTGGGGAACACCTTGGCTTTGGGCTGCTTGCTTTGGCTAGTAAAGTTTGGGGTGCAGAGGGAGGCCGAAGCACGTGAGGCCAGCACTGAGCCATGTCCCACTGAGCAATCTGAACGGGAAGAAGAAAAGCATCAAGGTGCAGACCTGTGTGACCCGCCTTTTCCTTGGGGTGTCTCTGAAATTTACAAAGCATACATGTATTTGTGTTTATTCTTGTTCTAGAAAAGTTTTAAGGTGGTTTAACAACCTTAAGAACCAGACAATCAGCCAGCGCCTAGCCCAGCAGGAGAGCACGGACACTTGTGAATATCAGTTACTCCTCACAGATACAACACTTTTAATCGATCAAAGCACATCTGCTTCTCTCTTTGCTGCAGCAGATCATTTGAAGCCTCACTATGTGTAAGGCCCTGTGTAGGTTACCATGTGGGGGTATGACGATGTACAAGATCTAGCTCCAGTCTTCCAAGCTGTCACAATCCTTTCAGACACACAGGATCACAACAGGGCAGAACAGAATCCTCTTCTTGTGACAAAGAAATTTGAGGCACAGAGAAGGTAAGCAATCTGTTCAGGAACACACAGCAAGGCAGGACCAGAATTGGAGTATCCTAATTCCTGATCTAGGTTTTATTCATTCACTCATTCATTCACTCAACATTTATTGAGCATCCACTTTGTGCCTGCTGTATGCTAGGCACCAGGGATGTAAAAGTGAGGTAGACAAGGTGTGCCGTGATGGGGCTTATGTTCTAACTGGGTGGGGATAAGGGAGGGGCAGATGGACAGCAAGGAGAAGGAATGATGAGGCAACAGAACAGAGATGGACCTGCCAGGGCTGCTTGATAGGGTGGGCAGGGAAGGCCTCTCTGAGAAGCCCCAGCTACTGGGCAGGGAGGACAAAGGGAGGCGTAAAATCAGACACAGAGAGGAGCCAGGATAGTGCCACGGTAGAAACCAGTCCCTTCCCTGGATCCACCTTGCACGGCGTGGGCAGCAGGACTGTCCCAGAGGCTGGCAAGCCCCTCTCACCCTGCTGAATATCCCACCACCGCTTCCTCTCTGTGCACCCAGCAAAGGGACAAAAGGTGCTTCAATTCAACAAACATATATTGTCTGAAGTAAACAACAGTTCAACTTTGTGCCCGGTGCTCAGGGAGCTGTAGATAATTCTAGATGTGGGCTCGTTCCCAGGGAGCATTTAATGGTCTAGTGGGGTGAGGCAGCCAAACAAGAATGGCCAGAATCTACCAGCTGAAGGTGGAGGGAGAAGAGCAGAGATGGGATAGGGAGGCAGGGGCTGTGGGCCTGGAAGGAGCATCCTCCATTTTTAGGGGGGAAAGGCCTTTGCTACTTGATCTCCCTCAGAGCCGCCTCCATCCATCACCCAGGCGGCAGCTACTGTCTGTCTGGCTGGCCAACATCCTTCCAGGGAGGACTCTAGCACTAGACAAATGCATTGCTTTTTCTATGACCCTCTTATCAGGGCATGGGGTGACCAGCCACCACAAAAATCTCAAAAATCTCATGTGGATGGGCATTGACAAGAATGTGGTTACCATAGCAACTGCTACTCCTCACCTTCCTATCAAACCACTTCCTGTGAATGTTAGGAAGGGGCTGGGTGGGAGTCAGGGACCCTGCCTCTTTCCTTATTGTACTCTTGCTACCATTCTTCACCACCATGCCTCAATTTCCCCAAATTTATTTATTTATTTATTTATTTATTTATTTATTTATTTATTTATTTTTAATGTTTATATCTGAGAGTGAGAGAGAGAGAGAGAGCATTAGCAGAGGAAGGGCAGAGAGAGAGGGAGACACAGAATCTGAAGCAGGCTCCAGGCTCTGAGCTGTCAGCACAGAGCCCGACGTGGGGCTTGAACTCCCAAACTGCGAGATCATGACCTGAGCTGAAGTCGGATGCCTAACCTCAATTTCCCCAAATTTAAAGTGAGACAAAACTGTTTTACAATGAAGCTGATCACAGACACTGGAAAGCCTTGACCAAAGGTTGCTCTGCCCCATGCTGGAAAGAGGCCGACTTGTTTCTCACTGAGACTTGTGTGTACATCCGGAGTTTCTAAGACCTGAACAGGCAAGGGAAATTGGAGTAAGAGGTAACAGCCACCAGCTCTGTGGCTCCGAGCCTCAATTTCTTGATCTCTAAAATTGGTATAACTATGTATGCCCTTTCTACTTTATAGAGCTGTTGTGAGAGCCACACAAGGTAATGTTGTGAGAGCATTCTGGAAAATGTAAAATCTCATACAATTGGAAAGCATCATTTTTATACTCTGACTTCTGAACCAGTCCATGGCTGTAAACTCTTCAGCTCAGAGTTTAGAGCATTGGTTCTCAGCCCAGGAGGTGTATTAGAGTCACCTGGGAAGCTTTTAAAACAACACCATTGCCTGATTCTCCCCTCCCCCCGCCCCCCCCCCCCCCCCCCCCCCCCCCGCCCCAAGCTTCTGATTTAATTGATGGGATGGGGACTTCTTGTGGGCATGTTTTCAAAGCTCTCTCTGTGATCTGAACGTGCAGTCAGGGTTAAGGACTGCTTTAGAGCAGTGAGTCTCAAATGTTAAGGTGTGCAAGAATTGCCTGGGGATCTTATTAAAATGGAGAGTCCAATTTAGTAGGTCTGGAGTATAAGGGCCTGCTGTTCAAATTGTGGTCTGTGGAACAGTAGCATTGGAATTGCCTGGGAGCTTGTTAGAAATGCAGAATCCCAGGCACTATCCAAGACCCACTGAGGCGGAAGCATTGGGAGTGAGGTCCAGACATCTGTGTTTTAACAAGCCCTCCTACACGCTCAAGTTTGAGAACTACTGTCTGTGTCTCTCTGTGATGCACAGGTTAGAGAAATTGAGGACAGGAGTTACGAAGTTTCAGACTCCTCGTTAAGAAAGTGTTCATGAGGCCAAGCCACTTGGTTGTTTGTCTGGGGTTCGAATTTATGGCAAGGCAAACAGCCCTGTACCTCCCAGCCTAAGCACGCTTTGAGGCAGTCAAACACCACCCTTTGGGGCTAGAAATTGGCTTCCTGAGATCCTGCCCTGATACTAATATTACTTTTCATGGTGTAAACCATTTACAAAGAGGGTCCTACTCCCCACCCCTGCTGGTTGGTCTTCAGGACTCGGCCAGGTAAGCAGACAGGTAAGGATGCTAGAGAGAGGGAAAGAGATGAGTCACAGCCTAGAGCCTGGTGTCCTATTCATCCCAGGGACGACCTCTGTCCAAACCTGCATTTGTCTTGGCTTCTCTCTTTGTCAGTCACCTCAGTGACTTCTAGGGGTGAAAAAACACAGTGCAAACAGCTACTGGATGAATGTTCAGACACGACTTTGAATCTGCTTCTGGGCTGCGCCACTTCTGGAAGAGTGGTTCTGGGGCTGGGCTGGGTCCCCTGAACCTGTGGACATCTGGCAGCCTAACGCTGGGCCGATTCCCAGGCATGGGGGAGGTCAGAAGGATGGGCAGATTGGGCGAGAGAGGAGGGAGGACAGTAGAGAGCCAGGGAGGAGCGGGGGAGGGCCGAAGCCAGAGGCCCCAGATGGGCCTGGCTGGGCAAAGGAGGGCATGGGATGCCGTTGGCCAGGAGAGCCACCAGGGAGAGGCACTGTTTTTGAAGAGCCTCGCGCCTGCTCTAGTAATTCTGGCTCCCCAGGTGTTAGAAGAGATTTCCCGGAGGGGTCTTCTTAGCCTTGGAAACCTCCCTCAGGGGCTCAGCGAGTGCAGCCACTGGAGTCTAGAGGGGAATAAACAGGGTGAGCGGGCAGGGACGTAGGCTCCCTGGGCTGGTGGCTGCCCTGGCGAGGCGGGCTCAAGCGTTTTGTTTGTCAAAACGGGTCTCAGGGCTGCCTCCCTGGGGAGCCCCAGTGCCTCCCTGGCTGGTGCAATCACCCCCCCCGGAGGCAGGCTGCTGGGCCTGGGGCACACATGGAGGCCACCAGCGCAGGGCCGCCCAGCACGCCGTGAACACTCCATACCAAAGGGCACTGTTAGAAAAGCATTTGGGAGTTTAGGGGTGAAGCAGAGCGGGGGACTGATTCCTAGGGCTTACTCTGGATGGGACAGGAGGCTACTTCCAAAGAACCCCACATCCTGCCATCACAAACCCCAAATCTGTGCTCTGCTCTCCCAGATGGACACATGGACCTGACAGAGATTCGCTTGACGGGTAAAAGAAAGCCTCCCTCAGATAACTCTGAACTTGGCTCCCTGCACCAGATGCCTCTGACTTTTTTGTGCCAAGAAGTGGTCGTTTTTATGAGTCCTATAGTCACCTTATGAATAGCAGAGTTATAGTGCATTGTAAATGTTGTAGTATTTGTGTAAATAATATACACCGGATATTCTGTAACCCTGTTTGGGAAAAAAAAGTATCTTTTTTCACTGTTCCAGGAGCCTTCATTTAGTATTTCATTGCGAGTGGCCCAGTCCTCTCTCTCCACCTGGGTGAGGCCCTATGGCTTAGCTCCCTGCAGGTCACAAACTTAGCAGTGACCCACACTCTGGCAGAGCCTGCCTGGGCGCTCGGGTTGGAGGGTGTTCGCGGTGCATGTGTTTTAGGGATGTTTCTGTCACTCCCATTGGGTGTAGGAGGGCAGAGCAGGGAAGAAAGGGCAGGGCCTCCCTCTCCCTAATTTTCAAAGGTCTGCAGGCCCACACAGATAGGGAACACAGCTTCCTCTCTGCAAGAGGCTTTGAGAACCACCCCGTGTCACCAGGGCCATCTGGAGGCAGACGAATGCCCAGAAGAGTCTGGGAAGATTCCCACAACTGGAGATAAATAACTTTTTACATCTTTACTGTTTGGCAGATGAACACAAGAAACACAAGCTCTTATACAGTTTTCAAACATGACAGAAATTAACTTAGTAAAAGCAAATGCCTTTTAATTTTATCTCAGCCAGTCTGTAGAGAGAACCACTGTTCTCTATTGTCTATGTTATATTCTGTCAAGTATCTTCCAGCAACTTGCCTCATGAATAATGAAAATGGGGTCATACTATAATCATCCAGCTACCATTTAAAAAATCTTTCTTTTTACATGTTTAAAATGTTTATTTGTGTGTGTGTGTGTGTGTGTGTGTGTGTGTGAGAGAGAGAGAGAGAGAGAGAGAAAGAGAGAGAGAGAGAGAGAGAGAGAGAGAGAGAGAGTGGGGGAAGAGCAGAGAGAGAGGGAGACACAGAATCTGAAGCAGGCTCCAGGCTCTGAGTTGTCAGCACACAGCCTGACATGGGGCTCGAACTCACACACCATGAGATCATGATCTGAATCGAAGTTGGACGCCTTACCAACTGAGCCACCCAGGTGCCCCATAAAAAAAATCTTAATAGTACATCTTGGACATTTTCCCACAGCAGTACAAAAGACCCACCTCACTCTGCTTGGTTGTATAATATTCTGCTCTAAAGACTGGCGCAATTCATTTTTCTCCTCACTAATGAAGCACATTCCCCCTCAAATTTTCAGTATTCCAAAGAACTCAGTAAGAGACTCCTTCTCATACCACTTTTTGCATAGGTACAAGTGTACCTATGTCAGATAGATTCCTAGGGTGAGTGGGATTCTCTACTTGGATCTGGGATGTCTGCTGGCCTCTGGGAGAGAATCCATCTTATCCCTATGATTTCAGTTGCTTCTGAAAGCTAAGGTGTTTCCCTTTAGGGCCACAACTTGGTTCTCCATGGAAATTCCCACTAGCAGAACAGGAGGCTGGTGGCCCGTCTGATCAGAACCACTCAGCTGCTTGGATCTTGCAGAGTGAGGATATTCCTGACAAAGAAGTGAGCAGGTAACAACAGGGCAGTGGACTCAGATATACAGGGCCATGGAAGGGTCACTCAGAGCGTGGAAGTGGCACGTGGGCCATACGGTGTGCCTGGCTACTGTCTTTCCTACCTCTGCCTTTGAGAGATGACATCTGAATCTCCCCCAAATGCGTGAACTTGGGTGACTGAGGAGGAAGGGTTCAGGGATGGTACAGGATTCCTGGCCCCCGCCCCCAACTTTGCTGTGTGATCTTGTACAAAGAACTTTGACTCTCTGAGTCCCAATTTCTCTCTCTCTCCAAACACCCACTCCTTCCTTCCTCCACCATGAGACTGATGATGATTTTGAAAAGACTCTAACTCTTAGGGCAAAGTCACCAGGATAACTCTTTCTCCTGGTTAGGAATAGGCTGAATTAGAGTCAGAGCCCCCCACATCATCTCCACTCTCTTTGGCATTCAGCTTCTCCTAGATCTCCTTGTCTTTGTTTCCTAGGGGGTCCAGGAGGAGTGGGGCGGTGGCTCCCTGCTCCTGGTGGCTGTGCCTAACTGGGCTCCAGGGACCTGTGAGCTGCAAAAGAGAGTCCTGCCAGAGCTCTTTAAGTTTGTGAGTGGCAGGGGACTCTGTATCAGGAAGAAACCCCCAGATGAAAATAGAAGCCAGACTTAGTAAGCGGGGTGCTGGTGGGGGAGCAGATAGTGCAGGGAGCTACTGGGGCCTCCCCAGTAGCCTTTCGGTATGCGGGACAGGTAGGGTAAGGAAGGTATGGAGCAAGGCAGTCCACAGCCTAATAATTCTGGGTTCTTTAGTAGAATGCTAACTTGACCGTATCCTCATTTTTCTAAAGCACCTCTGAGCCATCTCTGGCATTTTAAGCCCTTTTGTCTTCTTTCTCTGTTAGGTCTGCAGCCCTTTCTTGGGAATTCCCTGAGGCCATGACCAGAGAGGGCAACGGGGTGTCTGGTGGACAAGGAACCAAGAAGCAAGCATTTAGCTCCCCTTTCATTTCGGAGGAGACAGCCAGAGGCACAATGGCTTTGGGGGCCTTTCAAGACTATTGTGTCCAGTGCTACCTTAGCTATGCTCCAGCCCAGACAAGGACCCATTTCTGAGATTAAAGGAACTGTCCATCACCTCCAAGCCTGCGGATTGTGGAGGCTCTTCTGTGGGCAAATGAGAGGGCAACTTGTACCTATCATCATGGAAAAACCCCTCTTCCAACCCAAACGCATGTCCAAAAAGTAGGGCATAAACACTGGCCAGGAACCAGCCCCACTACTACCTTGCTATACAACCTCAGAGAACTCACCCCTTGTGTCTGGTTCCTTGTCCGCACAAGGAGAACCGCGACTGCCCAGCAGCCTCACAGTGTGGGACTCAAGAAGGTGTGATTGTATATTGAACAGTACGAGGTCTCAGATAAATGTAAGGAGTCGCCTGATTATTGGGAGTGCTATTGGCTGTCCCCCCGAGCATAGGGGGGAGGTAGATCTATGGAGTCCTCTGTTTATTATAGCTGACTCATCTGGCAGGAGGCCGGTGGTGTAACCTTGGCCACTTGGTAACTTTCCTTGAATCCTGAAAGTCTCTGGTGCAGATAAACTGGCAGAAGGATCCTTAGGGAAGGTGCACGTCATCTGGAATACTAAGAGGCTGCACCTTACAGCCCTTTTCACCAAGGGAGTTTTATGGCACAAGCTGGGGATTGGAAGTACAACCCCTCCTTAGCCCCATTTTACAGATGTAACAGTCTACCCACCTCCTTCAGTAATTCACAGGCAGATCACTGTCCTAGCCCAGGTATTGCTCACCCAGTCCTTTGCTTGGCTCCAAGAAAACAAAACTTTACTAATGAGCATCCCTGGACATTAACCTTTGCCTCTCCAAGCGCTCTGGGCGGAGGGCCTCTGTTTTGTCATTTTCATGCTCTAGGGAGGTGAGGAAAGGAGGAGGGAAGAATTAAGTGAACCAGGGACTGATCCTCTCTCTGGTTCCCATCCCCCTCACTGTCAATCCCAGGATAAACACCCTGAGCCACCACCCTGCCAATGGTCTGAGATGCCAGAACATTTTGGATGCCAACCCCAGCCGGGAATTCAGAGAAGGGAATCAGATCACTTAATTTTTTTTTGGAGTGGTGGAGAAAACATTTCTAGTGATATCAGAAGCTCCTGAAGGGGGGCCTCACTTTATGCCGGAGTCAGACCATTCATAGACTCTTAGAATGCCAGCACTGAGAGCCACCTCCAAAGGTCATTCAGTCCAGCCCTCGATTTCTGGGTAAGTCGATGTCTCAGTTGCATTTAAGATTGTGCCTCCCCCACCCAGAGATGGTGTCACCCAAAGCACCCAGGATTATCACCATGAGGGAATGTCAGGTGTGTACCTCACCCCTGCCCCCACCACACCTACTGCTGCTGTGTACGGGACTCGTCTGCCCAGGGAGGATGGGAAATGGGCAAAGGAAGCCCAAAGGGTGTTCAGGGCCCCGATGTCACTCTCCACTCCCGCTCCCAGCCAATCACTCTGGGGAGGCCAGGGGTTTCCCTTCGGTATCCCCCAGCTCGCCTCAGCCTCCAGGACAGTGACGGGGGTGGGGGGGGGGGAGGTGGGGGGTAACCTAGTATTAAACAAAAGGGGAACCTCAAGAAAGAAACGAGTGGGCTTTTGAGACCTGTGGCTGCAGCAGCTGAAGGCAGGCCATTACCTTGAAGAGAAAGGCGGGGAAGGTAAGATGGCAGGGGGAATCATGGGGAGCCTTGCTGGCCCAGGCCTCCTCCCTGGGAAAGCTCCAACTTGCCCAGAATGAGGCTGCAGAAGCTGGTGGGCTCTCTGCCGTCTGTGTCAGGGAAGAAAAGTTGCTGACAGTTGTCACCAGAGCAGCCAGGTGTTTCCCAAACTCCAGACCCCGACCTCAAAAGGTTTTGCTACCCAAACACCCCCAGGGACCAACGTACACCTGCCCGCATCAGCAAAGTCCCCTTCCCCTCCACCGCAGGCTCCCTGGGGGCCAATGGGTACAGAAGTTGAGAGATCTACTGACCGTCTGCGTCAAAGTGCTTCCAGATTTCCAGGAACTGGGACGCCGTCAGCTCGGCCAGGTGCAGGTAAGGGGGCTGCTGCTGCGGGCTAGCCATGGCGAGCGGCTCGGAGACCTCAGGCGCACAGCGCTGTCCCTGCGCCCGGCTCCGCTCCTCCACTCGGCCAGGTCCTGCGCGCCACGCTGCCTTTATATACAGTCCGGAGGCTGCGCCCGCGCCCGGCCGCCAGCAGGGGGCGCGCGCGCTCAGAGAATCAGCCCGGGTCTCGGCGGGCGGCGGCCGCGCAGCGGTTCGGCCAGTGGGCGCGCGGCGCGGGGAGCGCCGGGGACGCGCACGTGGGCGCTAAGACCGCTCGCCGCCAGGCCAGGGAAGCAGGGGCCCTTCGGTGCAAAGAGCGGGGAGAGGCTGCTCTTGCCTCTCTCTGACCTTCTTCAGCACAGCTACCAGGTATTGTTACTAGCAGTAGCAATAGTAATAAGGGTAGTAGCCGCAGCACCACTAATAGTAATAATAATGTAAGCTTGACAAATAGCATCTGCACTTCACGGTTCACTGGGTGTCTCTCATGCCTGCTCCCGTCTGACCCTTACACAACAGGAAGAACAGGGACTAATTTTCCGAGGAGGGGACTTGAGACTTCAAATGACTACATGATTTGTACAGCAAAGAGGGGCCCGAGCTAGAATTTGAACCCAGCTCTTTCCCCACACTCTCATGGTCCCTAAATGGGGCCCATATTGGGGAGAAGCCAAGGATTCTCAAGGCTCTGGAGGTGGGGGGAGCGGCTGGAATCAGGGACACCCAGGGAAGATCCAGATGGAGTGGAGGAGGGGCTTCCACTGTCCCCCTGGGGTCTTGGTTGTTGCCCTCCCCAAGTCCCTCTGTGCCCTGGTTACCTGCCTCCCCCTGGACAGGCTCTGGGGGCTTTTAGACAGTTCTTCAAGGAGTGGCAGAACTACCTCCTGGTGCCGGGTCTTAACCGCACCCACCTAAGGACATGATGGGAATTTGCCTAGGCCAGTGGGCAGAGAATAGCCATTGCTGACCTAGGAATGTTCTGTGCTGGTCTCAGAGAAAACAGAAGCAGCTGCTGAGGGCAGAGTCCTGAGAACGGCAGACAGGACTCCCCAAGCTGGGCACTAGGCTCCCTCCCCACTCTCTCCAGTAGCCTGAGCTCCTGAGCCCCCAGGCCTGTGCACCCATTACCCCTGGAGCAGCTGCTAGTCCCTCCTTTCTCCCCTCTCCTGCTGAGCGACTGAGAAATGGATTGATGCTCATTAACACGTACTAATGAGTGTTAGCTGAACTGCCTTCCGAAGGGAGAGCGAAAGAGAAGGAGGTAAGTGAGAATCAAAAGGAGGTCGCTGGGGCAGAGGAGCCAGGAGGAGACAGAGGGGGAAGGTTGTCCCTTGGAGGGAGGGACAAGCCTAGAGCGAGACTGAAGGAGAAATACAGAGTGAAGGTCCCCACACCACTTGATTTCGCTCAGAGCAAATGTGTTCAGAGTTTCTTGCAGGAACAGACTGGGAGAGAGGAATCAGAAAAAGCCAGCTTTTGAGGACTGTATGCATTCCCCTCGCCTTTGTGCCAGAGGAGAGTCCTGAGCTGAGAAGTTCACCAAAGCCCGTGGGTCTCTTTTGTACTGCCCCCGGGGGGGCAGGATTGTTCATTGGTTAGGAGCAGACACTCTAGAATCTGGGTGCCCAGGGTTTGAATCCTAGAATAAGCTGTGTGACCTTGGGCAAATTATGTAACCTATCTGTGTCTCAAATTTTCTCTTCTGCAAAATGGGAATGTGAGTATTTACTTCTTAGAATTGCTCTGAGATTTAAATGACTTGATGTTCCCACTGCCCTTCATGGAGCCAGAGATCAGCTGTGATTAGCTTGGCAAGATATTCTTTGGCCAGCATCCATCTTCTGGAGTGGCGAACGGCTCCTGAAGGGGCCAACCCCAGAGGGAGGCCAAGGGGAAGGCTAAGCAGGAGCTCTTCACTGTGCTGTACAGCCCCACAGGGGCCAGGCTCAGCCCCTTCCAGCTTTGATGCTGTCCCTTGGGCTCCTCTGTCTCACCTCCTGCTCCTCCCCTTTCTCAGATGTGTGGGGTCAGAGAACTCATCCCTGGTACCTCCTTGTTGCTTTGGTTTTCCTGGTGAGGAAGAGAGAGTGGATCTCCTGCTTTGTACTTTTCAGAGCTGCTGAGATGGGGATTGGGTATGAGGGGGGTACTTTGGCTTGACGGGGGAGGTCCTGGGTATGACTGTAGTGTGGCCCCGGTGACCTCCAGCTCTGCATTGGGACAGCCTGCATCATTCATTTTAGATGCATGGTTAGAGTCTTTCTGAGAGGCCCATTCCTGGGCCATCTCAGACAGAGAGGGCTGTAAAACCCAAGCAAGTCCCTTTGTCCTTTGTCCCCAGCCAAGTACTGCAGGAGCAGTGATGTTTAGGACTTATAAGCTCTGCTCTGGGGTCAGAAAGCTGTGGGGTCAAACCCACTTTGAGGGCCTTGAGCAGGCCATTTAACCTCTTTGAACCTTAGGAAAAATAGAGGTAATAAAAGTGATACTGGCCACGCAAAGTCAGCGTAAAGACCAAAAATAATGTAGTCAAGGCATTAGCTAGCAAGAATCCTGGTGGTGGTATGTGCTTAATTAGAAGGTAGTTATTACATTAACATAGGGTGTCGGGAGGAATTTTTCTTGTTGTTCTGAAAAGGGGCTAAGTACCCCACTTGTAAAGTTACCCCACAGAATCCAGGCACCTCCTGTCTGCTGGACTCGCTAAGCCTGTCCTTCACTTCCACCCAAGGCCATGGGCTATTCGAAGACAAGGCTGTGGGATGGGGGGGGGGGGGGGGGGGCTTGTGGGCGGAGCCTTAGCCTTTGGGCAGTGCAGCATTTGTGGCTCCTCTGGGGCCAAGTGTTTTGGGGGGTCTTCAGAAGACCTCTCCAGGTCATGGGGGGACATCTGCAGTAAGAGGATGCTGGCATGCCCAGCTGGTCCCGGAGTAGAATTCTGGAGCCTGGGACCCATGTGAAGACAGAAGCGGTGCCGTTTTTGACTCAGGGTTGCCTGAAGGCCCGCACTGTCCTGTCCTGTGCCTGGAAGGATTGCACCCCATTCCTGTTTTGTGCAGCCTTTGGAGGGTGCTGTGCCTCCTGAGAAAGGTGCATGGAGTTTAAGGAAGGAGCGGAAGCCAGATACCTGCCGGTTAGTCCTTGGTGTTGAAGGAAGTCAGGGCGGAGCTGAAGGCCGCTCTAGGAAAAGCTTCTTTCTACTGTGCTAGACCCTCTGACTCCCCAGACACCAGCAGCAGTAGCTGTTCCAGCACACGGGGACCAGATGGGTGAGGAGAGTTCCTCCCCAACTTCTCCGGGCAAGGGGATGTTTCAGAGCACCCCCTCCTCGCCACGTCATGCTTAGCCCAGGTGGAGCCAGAGCCCTCATCCAGTCTGCATTGGGGCAGATGGGAAGCTTTGAATCGGAGAAGACTGGAGTTTTAGGCTAGACTGGACCACGTTTATGTAACTGAACTTGAGTAGAAAACCATGAACTCAGAACAGGAAATTGCTGAGGGATGGGGAAGAGAGATTCGAGGAGCGTGTTTGAAAGCAGTGATGATGCTTATATCTCAATGAGTTGAGACTCTTGTAATTCATTTTAGATGTCTGAGGTTTTGCTACTTTAGATGCTTTTATAGAGGGTTTTGGTATGTCTTGTTTGGTTTGGGCCTTGCAACTAGCCTAGCAGATGTGCAGTGCGAGAATTAGGCCCATTTTAAAGGTAAGGAAACCAAAGCTGGGAGAGATTAACACCCAACCGAGACCCAGCCAGGGTGGGACCCTGAAAAGCTCTGGCTCTTTCAGTTTCCTGTTTCCAGGGCATATGGAGTCCTTGGGGACCAGGTGCCAAGCCCCTGGCTGGTGTGTGCAATGTGCTTCCTAGACCCTGGCCACAGGGCGCCTCCCTGCAGCAAGGAGTGATGCCATGTCCGCTGTTTCCAGGATGCCCATGGGTTCAAGGTGATGGCTGGCTCCTCCCTTCTCCAGAAGGGGAAAATCTGGTAACATTCTCCTTTTTGCAGCCCCAGCCCACCAGCTGTGCCCCGAGTACTGCAACCTAATGCCAAGGATTGGCAAGAAGACCTGCCCGACTTGCCCTCTGCTCAGACCCCAGAATCACTTTCCGAAGGGAGAGAGGCCTGCTGACTGAGAGGTGCTGAGATGCTGGGGAACAGATGACAGACTCGCAGCCAGCACCCACTGGGCCCAGGTAATTGGCTGAGCTCCTCAGAGCACCTGGTGTTAGTTTGGAGCACATCAAAGAGAAAACCACAAGCCCGATATGGTTCCTCCCTCTGCCTAGAAATATTTCTTCCAGATATTGCTTCTTTGGTCTTTATAATGGTTAGGCCTGGCTACCTGGGTGCTGGAAAGCTGGCCTTGCTTCCCAGAAAGGAGGATAAAAGGGATGCAGGAGCCCAGCAGTTTCCATGGAAACGGATCAGGTGGAGGAGAATAGAGTCCGGAGGAACCCAGAGGTGGGAGCAGGACTTTTGAGTAAATTCGGTCTGAAGCCTGAGATTCTATGGATAAAACATTTCCCTCCGACGAGGGGGTTTGGGTCACCATAATGGCAACAGGATGTGGAATAAAAAGAGCTGGAGGCTGTTGAGGGACACCCTCCCCCAACTGGCAGGGAATGGGGGCCGAGACCTCCGGCTCCAGAATCCCATAGG
Source organism: Panthera pardus (assembly GCF_024362965.1). Lineage (NCBI taxonomy): Eukaryota > Metazoa > Chordata > Mammalia > Carnivora > Felidae > Panthera > Panthera pardus. The sequence continues at coordinate 12,299,862 of NW_026526754.1, forward strand.
TCCCTCCCAGCTTTTTTTTTTTTTTTTTGGTTCTGCTGCTAATCCGCAGTTTTGCCAGGTGATGGCTGTGTGATCCTGGGCCAGGTGTCTACCCTCTCTGAGCTTTCATTTTCTCACTGGTAAAATGAGGATAATTCTGGTAAATTACTTGTATGGCTTTTGTGAGTGTTAAACATAGTAACACATGTAAAGGGTGATGTAAGGCCTGGGACATGATAAGCGCTCAAATGTTGTTATAGATGAGCAAGTAGAAGGCAATTGGCAAATCTAATCCAATGAGTGTAGCAATCCCCCTGACCAAAGTGATTGGTTCAGGGATAGGCAACGAGAGATTGTATCTCAGAATGTGAAGGAGCTACAGAAAGGATACCCTCTCCACTTGCAGATGTTTTGGTGCGAAACAGTGAGGTCTGGAATTGCTGCAGCCATCTTGACACCATGAGTGAAGAATCTAGAGTGGCCTAAGAAGGGGAAGGGCATAGAGTGGAGATCGAGGATGAAGCCCATATTGCAAAAGGCAGGGCAAAAAGACTGTTAGAAATTGGGTTGATGTGATGTTGGGGTCTGGGAGCGAACGGTCGAGGAAGAATTCTTGAGACCTTTTCAGTGCGAAAAAGGTGGTTTTATTAAAGCATGGCGACAGGACCTATGTGCAGAAAGTTGCACTGGGATTGCACTGGACTGATTATGTATATTTTAGTTAGTGGGGTTTAGGAGTAGCATGAGTCTCTAAGGAATTTGGAGCAAGGCTTCCAGGATCTTAAGGGGCTAGCTGCTATTAAGATAAGGTTAATGGGGGGCGCCTGGGTGGCTCAGTCGGTTGGGCGTCCGACTTTGGCTCAGGTCATGATCTTGCGGTCCATGAGTTCGAGCCCCGTGTAGGGCTCTGTGCTGACAGCTCAGAGCCTGGAGCCTGTTTCAGATTCTGTGTCTCCCTCTCTCTCTGCCCCTCCCCTGTTCACGCTCTGTCTCTCTCTGTCTCAAAAATAAATAAACGTTAAAAAAAAAAATTTAAGATAAGGTTAATGAGACCCTTCAGATGTATACCAGTGGGCCATACGTTTGAAGGATGATTGCTAACATATATCGTGGGGGTGATAGACATAAAGGAAATTTCCAAAGGGGTTTTTAAAGAAGACTTACAGGATCCTGGAGGTCTGGCTAATGTCAAGCTACAGTTGCTTTTTGCCTCCAGCAAAGTATTCGCATTTAGGTAGTTGAGTTCCTGGAGGAAGGTCACTCTGCCTGCCTCAAGTGTTTGTCACTGGGTTGCAAGTTGTAAGGAGATTTCATTTTTTTTTTTTTTTTAACACTTCTTTTGCCTTTGTTCTTCACATCAGGGTCCCATGTGACATCATTTGAACTGTTGGATCAGGCTGAGTCTGAAGTACTGTTAGACTTCCTCAGTTGTATGAATCGATATACCCCCATTAATGTTTAAGCCCATTTGTGTTGAATTTTGAATTTTGTTTCATTTGCAACCAAAAAGTTCTAACTCCTAATCCAAGAAGAGGGCAATTGTTCTAATGGAAGCTGAGCTTGGGGAAACTTTAAGAACAGAGGCTTCTCTCTTTCTTGTTTTCTTAGGGTAGCAGGGCCAGTCTTTCATAGATTTTGTCTCCATTTGGACAGTTTCTTCTCTTCCACACCAACATCTTCCCAACCTTGCCTCCTCCTCGCCTATCGTAGCCACCGAAGCGTCAATTTGTCCTCAAGAGTCATAGCTACCATTTCTCCTGATAGCCTCTCTGTTTCCCTATACCAAATTCCCAAGAGAAGAATGTGATTGGTCTAGCCCATCTTTTTCTGTTGGCCTGTTCAGATCATAGGTTGCTGTCCCATCGTCCAGCTGGGGGCAGGAAGTGGCGACAGGACAGGGAGGGGGATTTTTCTCTTAGAGGTGGGGGCATGGTGGCATTAATTGGGTGCTCAAGGTGGAAAACTCAGACAGGCAGTGGGACATGTTTGCTGTAAAACTGAGTAAAAAACACTCTGACCAATGAATCCACACGTAAAACACAGAGTGGGATGCGTGAGGAGTGTCATCTAGAACAGGGGTTGACAATGTTTTTGTTTTTGTTTTGTAAACTTTTTTTTTAAGGCCATTAGTAAATTCTGGGCGGCTTTGCAGGCCAGAGGGTCTCTGTCTCAACTGCTCAACTCTGCCACTATGGCACAAAAGCAGCTACAGACAATATGCAAACAAATGAACATGACTCTGTTTCAATAAAACTTTATTTATGTTATTTTTATTTTTATTTTTTTATTATGAAATTTGTTGTCAAATTGGTTTCCATACAACACCCACTGCTCATCCCAACAGGTGCCCTCCTCAATACCCATCACCCACCTTCCCCTCCCTCCCACCCCCCATAAACCCTCAGTTTGTTCTCAGTTTTTAGGAGTCTCTTATGTTTTGGCTCCCTCCCGCTCTAACCATTTTTTTTCCTTCCCCTACCCCATGGTCTTCTGTTAAGTTTCTCAGGATCCACATAGGAGTGAAAACATATCGAATCTGTCCTTCTCTGTATGACTTATTTCACTTAGCATAACACTGTCCAGTTCCATCCATGTTGCTACAAAAGACCTTATTTCATTCTTTCTCATTGCCACGTAGTATTCCATTGCATATATAAACCACAATTTCTTTATCCATTTGTCAGTTGATGGACATTTAGTCTCTTTCCATAATTTGGCTATTGTTGAGAGTGCTGCTATAAACATTGGGGTCCAAGTGCCCCTATGCATCAGTACTCCTGTATCCCTTGGATAAATTCCTAGCAGTGCTACTGCTGGATCATAGGGTAGGTCTATTTTTAATTTTTTGAGGAACCTCCACACTGTTTTCCAGAGTGGCTGCACCAGTTTGCATTCCCATCAACAGTGCAAGAGGGTTCCCGTTTCTCCACATCTTCTCCAGCATCTATAGTCTCCTGATTTGTTCATTTTGGCCACTCTGACTGGCGTAAGGTGATATCTGAGTGTGGTTTTGATTTGTATTTCCCTGATGAGGAGCGACGTTGAGCATCTTTTCATGTGCCTGTTGGCCCTCCGTATGTCTTCTTTAGAGAAGTGTCTATTCATGTTTTCTGCCCATTTCTTCACTGGATTATTTGTTTTTCGGGTGTGGAGTTTGGTGAGCTCTTTATAGATTTTGGATACTAGCCCTTTGTCTGCTATGTCATTTGCAAATATCGTTTCCCATTCCGTGGGTTGCCTTTTAGTTTTGTTGATTGTTTCCTTTGCTGTGCAGAAGCTTTTTATCTTCATAAGGTCCCAGTAGTTCATTTTTGCTTTTAATTCCCTTGTCTTTGGGGATGTGTCAAGTAAGAAATTGCTGCGGCTGAGGTCAGAGAGGTTTTTCTCTGCTTTCTCCTCTAGGGTTTTGATGGTTTCCTGTCTCACATTCAGGTCCTTTATCCGTTTTGAGTTTGTTTTTGTGAATGGTGTAAGAAAGTGGTCTAGTTTCATCCTTGTGCATGTTGCTGTCCAGTTCTCCCAGCACCATTTGTTAAAGAGACTGTCTTTTTTCCATTGGATATTCTTTCCTGGTTTGTCAAAGATTAGTTGGTCATACTTTTGTGGGGTCTAGTTCTGGGGTTTCTATTCTATTCCATTGGTCGATGTGTCTGTTTTTGTGCTATAAAACTTTATTTACAAAAACATGTGGTGAGCTGGATTTGGCCTATGGGACATAGTTTACTGACCCCTGATCTAGTAGAATGAGTTCTAGGCTCTCTCTGACCTCTCCAAGCTTCAGTTTTGCTTTCTATGAAATAGAGACTGTAATAGAACCCATGTAGAAGGACTGCTGTAACATGTCGGTAAAATAATGTATGTAACTTACTCAGTACAGTGGCTGGCACAGAGTGGTAGATATTGGCTGCTTTTCTTCTCTTTATCATTGGGTGGGATCTCAGAATAACTGGATTCTGGATCCACCAATTTGCTTTGTGAATCTAGAAGCGTCGCTTCATATTCTCTGAGCTGAGCTAGGAGCTGGTAGTCCCTCTTTTCAGAAGGTGGGACAGGATTCCTAAAGAGACGATTGGAGGAACTAGAGAAAGGCAATACTCTGGCTAGGAGGGCAAAGGGAAGGATAGCTGCAGATGAATCCAAATCTGGATGCCCTGTGGCCTCCGAGTGAGGCTGCCTTGGCCTCTGCTCAGGGACCTGGCAGGGAGCCCTGGGCTCAATTTGCAAACAAACCTACTCCGTTTCCTGCCAGCATGGGACTTCCTGGTGGCCAGGAATTTGGAACCTTTCACCAAGGCTGGGAAAAGGGTCCCTGAAGGAGGAGTGTCCTACTTCCAGGATTTCCCAGGAGGCGGCAGAAATGTCAGAATGAAATACTCAAAGATAAGGGCTGCATTCCTTTTATTAATGGATTCATTTAAAATTTAATTTGTTCATGCCATCAAAAAAAAAAAAAAAAAAAAAAAGATTGACTAACCATCTACTTTGTGCCAGGCACTGTACTAGGCCCTGGGGATTCAATGGTTAGCAAAACATAAACAGTTCCTTTCCTCAGGAGTTTAAAGTCAAGGTAGGGAGGCAGACATTGATCAAACCACACAGTTGAACACAGAAGTGCAAAGTGAGTGTGTAACAAAAGTCCTGTAAATACCTGACATTTATGGGAAATCCATCCTGAGAGTGAATTAGGTGAAGGGAGGTAGTGAGCACGCCTGAAACTTAAATCCCACCACGCAAAGGCTAGAGGGGTTCTGTGGTGGAGAAACTGTAAGAAGGTCAGCGGGACTGGAGCATAAAGTGGGTGGAGTGTATGGTGGGGTGACCCTGGAGAGGTAGGCATCGGCCAGGGTCCGTCTCCCAAAGTGAGGGGCACCTCCCTTCCGCCAAGGGCAATCGCCTAGAGAAGGATACAGGTGTGACAAGTGAGTGGCCGACACCTGCAGCAGCTGCAAGGTGGGAACCCTGGCCAGGGAGGGGGGTGGGGGGCACCCAAGAGTAGCTGCTGCACCCCAGATATGACCAGGTGCAACTGTGCAGTCCAGACAGGCAGAGACAAGGCCAGCCCTTCTGGACCAGTGGCCAGCGGGGAGGACTCAGTGTTTCTCCAAGTGACCTCCACCTTCCACCTTCCACCAGTAGTTACACTCACACTCAGGTACTGTTCTGGACAAAAGAAACCAAATCTTCCCAAACTGCCCTTCTTAAGTGAAACCGCATGGTGGTGCCATAAATGGGCAATTTTAAATTGTGTTCCCCCATTCCTGTCCCTGCCTGCTAGCAGGGTGGGAGGATGATTGCATTGGTTATGGGAAGCAAAGAAACTGCATATTCCTTGTGCATCTCTCTGAGTGCTCTGTGACCCTGATACACTCATTTCTTTGTCACCCCTGCTGGAATGGAAGCAGGGATCCGTCTCTTTTGTTCAGATTTTCCCAGCTTTCATATGGACTCAGTCATTGTTGAATGAATGAATAAATGAATGAATGGCAGCAGAGTGGAAGAGGATGTTTCTGTGTATAGAATCAGGACCCTCCGGAGGCTGTAAAAATGACTCCAGGCACTGACCTGGCCAGCTCATCTCCTGGCAATCAGGTATCAGGCAGTGGGCCCATTTGGGTGGCTCTCGGGAGGGCAGCTGCTCGCCCTGTTGGGGGCTGTGGTACCGGCTGGTGGGGAGGAGCTGCCTGGCTCTCAGCCTCTCCCCTCATTCACTAATCCCCAGGCCTGGCTCTTGGCTCTTTCCCTGCCCTGCCTTCCTGATCACATCACTGGGAATCCCCTCAGAGGCAGGCCACAGGATGGGGCTTGAGGGGGAACAGGTCTAAGCTGGAAGAGGCCACAGTGGGGCACTTCCTAGAGTCTTCAACTCTGGCTGTTATTGCTGATGGTCTGATACAGGAGCCAGAAGCTCAGGCCAAGCCCAGCCCAGCCAGTGCTGGAGGGTGACAAAGGAGGAGGTCCAGAAGGAAGAGAGGAAGACAGGGAGAAGGGTAGAAAAGGGAAGGGGATGCGGTTTTCCAGGAGTTGCAGAGCCAGTTAGTAAAGCCTGGGCCTCCAGGGTCACCCACTTATAGTAGATGCCAGTGGTGCCCTGCCAAGGTCCTTCTAACAATGGGACAACAGCCCCCAGCTGCTTTGAGTGTTGACCGCTAGAGCTCTAAGTTGCACCATTCTCTGGAAAATTGCTACTTGGTCCAGAGATGCTCCCCACAGCCCCACGTAGGACAACCCATAGCCAATGACTGACAGATACAGGGCATCATGGCCTGGCCCCTTGCTTCAAGATGCGAGAACCCCTGTGGTACCATTCATGCTCCAGAACTCCCTGTGGGATGAGGCTGAGGCCAGACTTCAGCTGAACCGGCACCTTCTTCCTCTGCCCCATTCATCTCCCCTGATCCTTCCAGATTTCTCCTTGGCCCGCTCCCTCAATAACTCACTTGCACAAGAATCCTTGTCTCAGGCTCTGCTTTCAGATCAGTCATAAGACATAGTGTCAGACTAAAATCTCTCTTGCCACTTGCCGGGAAGCCCAGCCCTGCAGTCTAGGACCCCAGGTTCTGATGTTATCTAGAAACATGTGTGCCTTCACATGAGGACAGGGTGGCTTCCGGTATCTCCACATGGTGGTGGTTCTAACACAGCGCTGTAAGCACCACCACTTATCAGCTGTTTGAACTTGGACCTAGACTGTGGCTTCTTAGAGTTTCTATTTCTGCACCTGAGGAATTGGGATCATAATACAGTCTTGCAGGGGGGCTGCAAGATAGGGAGAGCCAGGGGAGCCAGTGACAATGAACCTGGCTTGGAGTCACACAGACCTGCCCAGCTGTGTGACCTTGGATGTGTTGTTAACTTTTCTAGTCTCTGTTTTCTCATCCATCAGATTAGGATAATACTAGTACTGAAGGCATGGGTTCCTGAGGGCACTATTACATACATGTAGAGCAGTTAATACAAAGCAGGGCCCCTGAGTAAACCTAGCTGTAGAAAGTTTATATGGTACCTGCATAGACTAAGTACTCAATAGGAAGTGAGTGTTGTTTTCGTTAATGAGTATATGTCTAAATTAGTTGGTAATAATAATAAATAGCTTTGGTAATTTGGGAAGAGTGCTTAAAAGGTGGCCCAGAAGTGTGGCAGATGGGACCCTTGGGACCCGATGCATGGGGTGTGGGCCGAGGAGGGGTAGGCAGATGGAACCCATCCTGGCTCACTTCTCAGTCAACCAGCATGAACCCCGAGGCCACTGTTCTACAGCAGCCTGCTGCCAGTGGCTTGCCTGCGTGCCAGCCCATTTGTCACCCTGTCATCTCCTCCACACTTGAGAGCAAATCCCCAGGGATCATGAGCAAAGCACGCAGAGCAAAGAGCTGCTTTTTTTCTCTAGGGCTAGAGGGGAAGTAAGGATGGTGAACAGCAGAGAGTGACCAAGGGCTTGTCCTTGGTTTGATGCGAAAGGTGCAAGTTCCGTCCTTCATGAGGGGCAGGGGTCAGTGAAGTGTGGCTCTCAGGCGCATCCAGCCACCTCCTGTGTCTGCATGGCCTGCAAACTAAGGATGGCCTCTCCATTTGTAAATGGTTGGGAACAGTGAGGAGAAAAATAATATTTTAATGACAATTAAATAAAATGCACATTTCATTGTCCACAGTAGTTTTACAGAGACACAGCCTCGCTGTCTATGGCTGTTTTCATGCTACAACGGCAGAATCGAGTGATTCCAACAGAGACTCTATGGCCTGCAAAGCTGAAAATGTTTGCTCTCTGGCCCTTTCCAGAAAAAGTTTGCCACCCCCTGACTTAGAGCATCAGGCTGACCAGGAAAGGTCCAAAAGTAAGAAAAGCAGAAAGCAAGTTGATTCTCCCTGCTGACATTTGTTTTTCCTTTGCTCTTTCATCTTCCTTCAGTAACATTTCCTTTCCTGTGCTTGGTACTTTCTTAACGCCTGGCTAATGCAGAGGGAAGAATCTGATTAATAACTCACACTAAGGTGTTGGTGACTTAATGTATTGCACCTTCTTTCTCCCAGGAGATTGGATTAAAGGAATGAATCTTGAGTGGTGGAATTTTAGGAACCGTGGACCGTGTATGTGTGTATGTGTGTGCGTACGTTCATGAGAGAGACAGAGAGGGAGAGAGAGACTTGTAATCACCAAGGGTGGAAACTGCAGAGTCCTGGCCCAAAGGAAATGAACAAATAGATTCTTTGGGAACGAACTACCTGGGAATGAGCAGAATGAGCTCACCTTAGTGGCTCCTGGAACCTCAGAGGACAGCTGAGAGAAGGTGCTGCCTCTTCTGATGTGAGCTCTAAACCTGCCTCCTTTGATGGCTAGAGGAGCCGGGAGGACATGGAACCTGTGACCAAGTCAGGACACTGAGGGTATCACCTGTCACCCCCAAGGCTCTTCCCAGCAATTCAACCCTCCATGGCTTGGCCAGAGGACAGGTGATAGCTGGCTCTCTGCCCTTGTTGGCCTTGACACTTGCTCTGTGGGCCTTTGGTGTGCCTTTGTCCTTCTTTTCTCCTTGCTGCCTGGATCTGAAGGTCAGTTACAGCCGGGGAGTGGGCCCTGTTCTGCGTGGCCACTGCTCCTCGGCCATCCCATAGACTGCGGCCTCAGCCCCCCGACTGCAGGCTCTCATTGGCTGGCCAGCTGCAGTGGGGCTCTGCACAGCCTGCCTCCCCTGGCATCCGTTCTCCAAGTTGCCCTCCCTACTGGAACCAGGGTGAGCTTTCTGAAATGCCAGCTGTTATGGGCTGGATTGTGCCCTGCACCAAATTCATATGTTGAAGCCGTAACCTGCCAGTGCCTTAAGCAGGACTGTGTTTGGGGATAGGCCCTTTAAAGAGGTCATTAAGTTAAAATGAGGCTGTTAGAGTGAGCCCTAGTCCAGTCTGGTGTCCCGAGAAAAGGAAATATGGGCACATGGAGAGACGCTGGTGGTGCACACACAGAATGAGAGGGTGACCACCTGCAACCCGAAGAGAGGTGTCAGGGTGAAGCCAAACCTGCTGACACCTTGATCTTGGACTTCCAGCCTCTGGATCCTGTGGAAATAAATCCCTGTTGTTGAAGCCATGCGGCTTGGTCCAGCCCTGGAAAACATACACCAGCTAAACTCCCTATCTGAAATCCTTGACTCCATCACCTTAGGTCTGCACTCAATGTGACTCCTCTACGCCCGTGGCCTCCTTTCCCACCACCCCTCGCTCTGCGCCTTCATCCACCCACCCCAAACTCCTTGCAGTCTCCGGAGTGTGACTCGTTCCCCAGCACCAAGCTTTTGCACATGCTGTGTCCTGTGTTGGAAAGCTCTTTCCCCAACCTGGCAATTCCCTCCCTCCCTCAAGATTCCTTCCCAGTGCACGTCCTCCTCTTCTGACTTCCCTAAGGGAATGCCAAGGAGGGCTCTGGTGGATGTTACACACTGGATCCCCCAACAACCAGTCCAGTTGCTCCTGGAGGACAAAGACTGAGCCTCACGGGTCTGTGTGGCCCCAGCACTCAGCACACAGCCAGAAGCGTGGTATGTGTGGTTCCTCTTGGCGGGTGCCTTGTGTGAGGCCAGTGCTGGGCTGAGACTTCATCTGTATCATCTCATTTACCTCCCAGCTGTAAAGTGGGCATCATACATTTTCCACCTCCTAATTCTGCCGCGAGCGGTATTATAATGTACCTCAAGTGCTCGGCACGATGGCATGGGCATGTGGCAGCTTCTGTCACCTGCTCCCTTCTTCAGGGACCACCTGAACCACTTTACCTGCAGGGGGACCGGAAGTGCTCATAGCGGGTCAGGCAGAGGCTGAGACTTTACCTGATGTCACCTCCACCCCCTTACTGGTTCCTCCTGGCAGCATTTCCTTGATAAATCACTTGCCCCCAGATCTTTGTCTCACGTTCTGCTTCTGGGAGAGTCTGATGTAAGACAGAGTTGGCAAACTTGTCCTGCAAAGGGCCAGATAATAAACATTTAATAAATAGTTTAGGCTTTGTGACCCGTACAGGCTCTGTCATAACTACCCAGTTCTGCCATTGTAGCAGGAAAGCAGCGCTGGACAATACATCAATGAATATGCATGGCTGTGTTCCAATAAAACTGTATTTACAGATAGAGGAGGTGGGCTGGATTTAGTCTGGGGGACCATGGCTTGCTGACCTTTGGTCACGACAACAGCCCTAGAAGTTTGGTGCTTTGTCCCCTCATTGTTCCTATAGATGAGGAAACTGAGGTACAGAGAAGTTAAGTAGCCTGCCCAAGGTCACATGCAGGTGTGTAGCAGGGCCTGTAGACTGGTTCTGAAGCCTCTATGCTAAAGTGGTCTTGCAACAGAGGTCTAGCAAGTGAATGGCTCCAGGTGTCTTTCAGGCAGGTGAGAAAAAGGGGCGGCAGGGGACAAAGTTCCAGTTGGCTTAACTCCCTTCCACCTCCAGTAGGAAGACTGGCAAATGTGTGCCTGGGGTGGGGCTGCAGGGATGCATCTCCCTAAAAGTTCTAGGTGATCTCCACTAAATTTTCAATCAGTTCATTTGCCTTCCTAAAGCACTGAGTGGACTGAGCGGGACTCCTGGAATCCTTAGTGAAATCGACGTGTTGGAAAGATTTTAAAAATAGCACCAAGCCCTTTGACAAGACGAGGGCTAATTACCCTGATGCTCTGGCACCCCAGCTGATGTGCTGCCACAGTGTAGACTTGAAGCCCTCCCGGCAGCCCCGAATCGTGAAGTCTTTGTAGAGAAGTGAGGTGAGGCTGAATTTTCTGTCTCAGGCCAGGGAGCTGCTTCATTATAAGGATCGCCAACCTGAATGGGATTCTAGCAGGGAGGCGGCAGAACCTGCTTTCCGCCCCTGTCAGGGAGTGGGGTGGGGTGAGAGGAGCCCAGGTCCACCCCACCCAGGGACTGGCCAACCCAGGAAGCACAAAAATCATTTATATTCATTGTAGTAAATGCTGCTAAACAAAAAGCAGGAAACCCACCCAACAATCCCACATCCTGGGTGAGCGATTTATCCACAGTTTGGTTTAATTCCTTCCAGTCTTTTGCCTGTGCCTATATTTATATATTATTTATTTATTACAAAAATGGGATCCTACTGTGTGTATGGCTTAGTGTCAGTGACATATTTTGACCGTCTTTCCATGCTGTTGTATACTTTTCCTTTTTTAAAATTATTTTTTAGTTTTTTTTTTCATTTACATTCAAATTAGTTAGCATTTAGTGCAACAATGATTTCAGGAGTAGATTCCTTAATGCCCCCACCCCTCCACCCACAACCCCTCCTTTCCTATGGTGTCTTTTGAAATGGCTACGTGTAATATACTTAATATACTCTTCGTGTGCATGAAACATATATACTTACCAATTCCCTATTATCAGGGAAAAGGCATCATTGCCAGTCATTGTACTGTTATAAACAAAGTAGCTAAGTCTTTGTTTGAGTCCTTGATAATCCCCTTACATTTTTAGGTGTGGAATCACTGAAGCTTGGGGTAACCTTTGGGGAGGTTGGAATCTTGGGGTAACCTTTGGGGAGGTGTCTTTTGAAATGGCTACGTGTAATATACTTAATATACTCTTCGTGTGCATGAAACATATATACTTACCAATTCCCTATTATCAGGGAAAAGGCATCATTGCCAGTCATTGTACTGTTATAAACAAAGTAGCTAAGTCTTTGTTTGAGTCCTTGATAATCCCCTTACATTTTTAGGTGTGGAATCACTGAAGCTTGGGGTAACCTTTGGGGAGGTTGGAATCTTATTGATCTGTTATAAGTTATCCGCAGTTTCTTGACAAGACACTCTTTTTTTTTTTCAAAGTTTATTTATTTTTGAGAGAGAGCATGCGAGTGGGGGAGGGGCAGAGAGAGGAAGACAGAATCCCAAGCAGGCTCTGCCCTGTCAGCAGGGACAGAGCCCAATGTAAGGCTCGAATTTACACTGTGAGGTCATGACCTGAGCTGAAATTGAGAGTCCAGCACTTAACAGACTGAGCCACTGAGGGGCCCCATTGCCAAGACATTCTAGGGGAGCAGTTAAGGGCACGTATTCTACAGCTTGAGCAGCTGGGTTTGAATCCCAGCTCTGTCTAAAAAAGGTTTTGAGACCCTGGGGTGTATCGCTTAACCTCAGTTTATCTGTAATGTTGGAACAACAATAATATCCAACTCTGTTGTGCTATTGGGAAAATGATCTGAGTTCCTGCCACTGCTCTGGCAGGGTTCCCTCCTGCTTTTGCCCTTGGTCCTGCCCCGCAACCCCACAGAGGGAACATTTGCACTCTGCACTTACTGTCCTTTCAGTAAGATACATTCTTTCTCCGGATTGCCGCATGGTTCACTTCCTCACTTCCCTCTGATCTTAACTCAGATGACCCCCTTTCTGACCATCATTCTCTGTCACTTCCCTGGGTTCTATTCTTAAACCACCATGACCTCCTGATGTATAACATGTCTATTTCCCCCTTCCCTGAGAATAGAGGTTCCTTGAGGGCAGAGAGTTTGTTATTTTTGTTCTTGGCTATGCCCCCAAGTTCTAAATTATATTGCCTATCACATAGAAGGTGCTTGAACATAATTTTTGGCTTGGATGGATTTTTCACGTGAAGCACTGAGCATGGGGCCAAGCCCAGGCTGGTGCACAATAAATTGTTATTCACCTGCTAGAAGAGCTGAATGGAATGGCTGGGAGGTGGTTGAAATGGTGTTTTCTGCCAGCAGCCGTGGCACTGAGGGGACAAGAGGTGGGAGGTGGGAGGGATGTCCTATTTGACAGCTCCTCTAGATCTCTGTTGAATGGGGGTTGAGGCTGATGGGCACTGGGGAGGTGTGGCCACACCTCTAAGCTCCCTTCTCAGGGACATTGCCCTTCCTGCCCCAAACACAGGGCCTCATCTCAATGAATCTCTCCATCTTTCCTGGGGCTATTTGATTTTTTTAAAAGTTTATTTACCTATTTTGAGAGAGAGAGAGAGAGAGCGAGCGGGGTGGGGGGGGGGGGCAGAGAGAGAGAGAGAATCGCAAGCAGGCTCTGTGCTGTCAGCTCGAACTTGCAAACCCATGAGATCATGATCTGAGTGGAGACCCAAGAGTTGGATGCTTAACCAACTGAGCCACCCAGAAGCCCTGGGCTGGTAGATTTTGAAGGGGAGCCAGGCACTGGAAACCCTTCCTTGTCCTGAGCTCACTGTCTTCTTAGGTTGCATTTCCTCTCTCATTTACTCTCATTTTCTGCTGCAACAGCCTGGAATTGCTTGGAATGCTCTGCCCCACAGGCCTTTTCATATGCTGTTCTCTCTGCAGGGAGTGCCTTTCCATCCACTCCCCTACTGCATCCCACTAACTCTTGCCCATCCTTCAAAGGCTCAGCTCGGCTTTCACCTGAGAAGTGCCCATGACCCCTCACCCCAGTCTGGTGCCTTCACAGCCCCCATGTTGTTTTTGTCACACTGTGTTGTAATTCCCTGTTTTCTCACTGGCCTCCCGACTAAATGGCCCAGGTGAACACAGGGACTCCACAACACTCACCGTTTATCCTCAGTGCCTTGCCTGACACAGAGAAGGCGCTCGGTATTGTTGAGTGAATGAATTAATAATGATGAAATAGGCACACTGTAGGTGTCAGGGTCGGGGGGATGTCTTCAGTGTGGGACACCTGCTCACAGTCATGTGGTGAATTATGCCAGGGGCCTGGAGTCCCGGGGTCTGTCTCGGGCCAGGCACTTCCACGGTTTTTTTGGAGAAAGCATCCTTATGTGTCTGGGGAAGTGACATTCTCTGCTTGGTGTCCCAGTCCTGTCAGATTCAAATGCTTCAGCCAGTTTCTATAAATGTGAACATTTCAATTGGGCAGCAGCTGCCATGGTAACTGGCTGAATCTTAGAACTTGGGGACTGGGAACAGACCAGAGACCAGGTAGCTTTCAGAAGGCTCTTTTTTTGTGCTGATGTGTGGAAGCTCACCAATAAGAACTGACTCTGCCCAGGTGCCCCTCAATGCTGACACTCAGTGCTTCCTTCTGTCTGGGAAAGGATCTTCAGGGGCTTCACTGGCCATATTTGTAGTATCTTCAGCTTATCCTCTTGGATCCTAGGTTGTTGGAGCTCAGAGGAGGAAGACTGAGATTTTTCTTGGTACACTGAGGTGATAAGACTGGGGAAGGACATAGTAAAGCAGAGAGAGGAAGGTCACTCTCACCTTTGCTATTCTGTTCCAGTCAGACTTGCAAGTAACAATCCAGGCTCATGGACACCTCCTCCTCCTCCTGGAACTTTCTCAAGTGGTAGGACAATGTTTTTGAAACATTAGCTAATATTTTTCCCCCATAGCATTTTTTCTTCCCGTTCAGACTGTACTGTGGTCAGTGTTTTTGCAACACACACAGCTGTACATATGCATACAGCTGTTCAGGTTGTGCACTGTGTAAATCCATCCAGACTGTGTGCATGATGCTCCCTGAATTGTGCAATGTGGTAGCCCTGAGAAGGGAGCTAACAAAAGAAAAGGGAGATGCTTCAGGGATTTTGCATTCAAAAGCCTTAGCCTTGGGGGAATGAAATGAACTCTAAGTATAGATAAAAGGATGAGAGAATGTTGCATAACCAAGAACAAGGTTTTCTTCAGCCCCAGTCTAAATAAAGAAAGATTCCTTCAAGTATCAGGGGAGAAGAGAGGTCCTGGCTCGTTGAGAAGAAGACCCTGAACTCTGTACCCTGGGCCAAGTCCAGGTCAGGGCAGCGGGTGTGGCAAAAAACCTTGTCAGTTTGCCGAATCCAAGACTCACAGAGGCTTGTGCCCCATTTCCCAGGTGGGGCTCCAGAAAAGAAAGGGCTGCATGGTAGGTAGATCTGGGCAGGCAGGGCCTCCAAGGGTGAAGAGCAGTGGGATGATTTCAGTGTCTAGGGCACAGCATCAGATCCAGCCAGAGAGCTGCTGAACATGAGTGATCCCATGGCCAGGATGGGCCATGACCGAGCAGCCTCCTGTGTTGATCAACGGTCAGGGTGGACGGGTGGTGGCTGAATCAGGAGGCCCCAATGGACAGGGATTGCAAGGATCACATCCCCCTCTTCCCCCACTCCTCAATGGTCCTGGGAACCTAGGTGTAATGGGTTTCGGGGGTCCTCAGTTTGGCCCAGACTTAGTGTCTGTTTTCTGGTGGGATGAGAGGTGAGAATAGAGATTAAGTGGCACTAAAGATAGATAAGGTAATGTTTCTTGCAGTCAGTTCTGAGTCTTGGATGCAAGATTTATTCCCACAACACATTGCTCTGAGATTCTCAGAAAGGAGCCTGACTCTCCATCATGGTTTACATAGTGGTTATCACCAGGTCTGCTTCTTAGCCTCACCTGGGGAGCTTGTGAAAACACACGGATGTGCCCTTAGACTTAGAGAATCAGAATATCTCAGGTGGGGCTGGCCCGTGTACTCCATTGGCTAGATCAGTGCCTAAAAAGTAGCCAGTGAGACCCTTTCTTAGCTGGATTTTCTGGGTGCTTGGGAGAAGCTTCTTCCTTTTTTTCTTGGTTATTTATAAAAATGAGCAATTTCCCTCTCTGTGATTCCAAACACTTAGAAATTTTTCAAACAGATCTTAAAAGAATAGCAGTCTTAGTCAGTAAGAAACAATCCATGATTATTGTTTAAAAAGGGAGGCTTTGTCACTTATAAATTCATTCTTTAATATTAGCAGATAAAATAATAATCATAAAATTAGGTAGCTGAAGGAAGAGAGGGAACAGGTGGAGGGGACAAGGACCAAAATTGAACTTGGCAGGATGTACATAGGCTGTAGATTTGACATTGGAACAGTGTAAATGTTTTCTGTGATTACAAAACAAAGTTAACTCGAAAATGGAAATAACAGTCTTTGAACAAGGAAAGAAACACAAAACATGTGAACCTAATTGTGTTTCTGGTTGGAGGTACACAAAGAAAAATTATTTCATACAACTTTATTTCATATAACATTATTTTAACTGTACGCACTTAGTAGAATATATCCTAAGAGCAAAAGAACTGAAAAATAGATCTTAAAGTGTTTTCAGCAAAATTATAATTAGAAATAATATTGATATCATTATTCAAAACTATTTCACACACACATAGTAAAATAAACCAAATAAGTAATGATGTTACTAGAAACTAGGATTTTCAACATGAGAGGAAGAGATGCAAACATAAAATTAAGGGCTTCAGGAAAACTTCTGTAATTTAAACTTTGAATTCTAAATATCATTTTGAATGTATGATACACTTTCTTTTTGGAAACACACACACACACATTTGTATTTCTTATATCTGTGTACCCTGAAAGCCTTGACCAGTGACCACCCACTCAATAGCAGTGAAAAGCTCAGGGCCCAGTTCAAGGTCTCCAAACCATTCCCCACTAGAAGGGGGGATAGTTCATCAAAAGGCAGTGAATTAGGGGCACTTGGGTGGCTCAGTCGGTTAAGTGTCCAACTTTGACTCAGGTGATGATCTCATGGCTTGTGAGTTCGAGCCCCGGGTTGGGCTCTGTGCAGACAGCTCAGAGCCTGGAGTTTGCTTCAGATTCTGTGTGTCCCTCTCTCTCTCTCTCTCTGCCCCTCCCTCACTTGTACTCTGTCTCTGTCTCTCAAAAATAAATAAATATCTTAAAAATTTTTTAAAAAAGGCACTGTATAGAACCTGTTTAGATCCTGATTTCAACAGAATAACTGTAAAGAAACATTTATAAAATGATCAAGAAGACGGTTAGGAAATACCTGATGGAACTAAGGAATTATGATAATTGTATTTTGGCTCTGTTTTTAAGAAGAGGTCTTACCTTTTTAAGATATGTACTGAAGTTTTCACAGATGACAGCTCTTGGTTTTGCTTCAAAATGATCCAGTAGGAATGGGGGAGAAAGCAGGTGGAGGTTAGAAGAAAAAAGATGGGGCATGTATTGGTTATTGGTGACATGGGGGTTTGTTCTTTTCTCTGTACTTTTGTATATGTTTGAAAAATCTCCATTAAAATTTTTTTTTGGGGGGGGGTGCCTGGGTGGCTCAGTTGGTTAAGCGTCCGACTTTGGCTCAGGTCATGATCTTGCAGTTTGTGAGTTCGAACCCCGTGTCGGGCTCTGTGCTGACAGCTCGGAGCCTGGAGCCTGCTTCCGATTCTGTGTCTCCTCCTCTCTGCCCCTCCCCTGCTCATGCTCTGTCTCTCTCTGTCTCTCAATAATAAATAAACATTAAAAAAAATTAAAAAAATTTTTTTTTAAGTAAGAGGAAAAGAAAGCACAGGAGGAGGAGAAGGAAGAGTAGGGGGCATCCCACAGATGTCCCAAGTTAAAGGAATCTTAGGTTGTCCTCAAAGAGAGAAAGAAGCCTAGGTCTCCAGGGAGCATGGCCACTTCTCTCTGCCCTAAAGGTCCCAGTGCCTACTGGGCAGAGAGACACATGATCGGTGACCTAGACAGTGATTTGGAAATCACAGCAGTGAATTGGGTAATCCATTTAGAGGCAGCTGGCTGAGCTGGCCTGGTGGAAGAGCAGCCGGGAGCCTGGCACAGGTAGAGAGAACAGGGGAACCAGGAGCTATGGCGCCCTAGGCTTGTAAAGGGAAGAAATCCTACTTCTTCTTCTTCTTATTTTTAAAAAAATTTTAGATGTTTATTTTTGAGAGAGAGAGAGAGCGAGCAGGAGGGGGCAGAGAGAGAGGGAGACACATAATACAAAGCAGGCACTAGGCCCTGATGCAGGGCTTGAACTCACAGACCAGGAGATCATGACCTGACCCAAAGTCAGAAGCTTAACGGTCTGAGCCACCCAGAAGCTTAACCCAGAAGTGATTCCCGACAAGGGAATACTGGGAAGGTATCAACTGAGTCAGGCTCTGGAGGCACTTGTATGATACCACAAAGTATTTTAATAATGCTAATGCTTTTTTTTTCAGATTACGAAAATAACGTGGTCTTGATAAGATATGCTATTAAGTAAAGTATTACAAGAAACCATAATGTGTAAAAGGAGTCAGATATAAAAGAATACAGACTATATTATTTCTTTTATATAAAACTCAAAGAGCAGAATTAATGATTAGGTGGTGATTTTAAGGAAACAGAAGGATGTGAACAAGACAGTGGGGAGAATGGTTATCTTTAGGGGGATGGAAGGAGCTAGGATCAGAAGAGACACAGGTGGTGCTTCTGGGGTCTGATATGGGTGGTGGTTATGTGGGTGTTTGTCTTCCAGTTTACGAAGCTGCAAATTTATGTTTTATGCATGTCCCTCTAAACCTGTTATGTTTCACAATGTAAATATAGAAACAGTACACTTTGCCTGTAGAAAAATAGGAAAATGGGAAAAAGTACAAAATAGAAAAAGTCACCGATGATCACTCTACCTAGAAATTGACTTTGTGGTGTGAATCACTTTAGAAGGAATGGGTGGTTGATAGTTAAGAAGTATGCTTTGAAATTAAACTGACCCGGCAAGGTTTAGATGTTGGCCTTGCCACATGCTAGATGTGAGAACTTGGACAAGTGACAGAAGTTCTCAACTGCAGAGTAAGGGATCATAACAGTACCTGCCCAGGAGGGTTGTCACGGGGATTGAATTAAATAATTCATGAAGAAACCCAGAACTTTCAGTATTAGTTATTTTAGTTCATTCCAATTTTTTTAAAAGCATATGTATACGTATATCTAGTTTATATATATTATATATATATATATATTATATATATATATATGTTTTTTGAAACTATGATCACTGTTCTTAATAGTTCTGACTTGATTACACATACACACACAACAAAGGCACTGATCCCTTGTGGAAGTCCTTAGAGGGACAATTCTATACAATAAAACCTGAATAATCTGATATAATATTCAAAGCTGTCAGTAACCTACGCTATGCCATCATTCTCCAAAGATTGATTGTCTGCCTGTGCCTTTGCTTACACCATTCCTTTTGTCTGGCATCCCTTCTCCTTTTTTGCTGGTTGAAATTTGATTCCTTCTTTGGAACCTAGCACAAGTGTTGCCCCATGAAACCCTCCTTGGTTCTACCAGGTGGGGCAGAAGAGAGTAGTCCTCTACCTGGGGGTATCCTGTGCTATGGAAGCCCATACCATCTCCTTAGTGGAACCTTAGTCAGCGTTTACCTATAAGGGCGATGAACAGGTCCCCAAATTGCCTTCTGCTGATTTGAAAGCCACTGGAAATAAATCTCATGTTAGACCTCAGGGTGGGGACAATCTACCCAGATGCTAGGGCCTTGAACAGAATCTTAAACAGTACAAGCTAGAATGAGTCCTCATCATTGAAAAGCTGAAAAAGATTGCAGACTCAAACATAGAAGAGAGTTTTTCTCATGTAGAAAAATCCATTCATGTCTTTTGCCCGTTTCTTCACTGGATTATTTGTTTTTTGGGTGTTGAGTTTGATAAGTTCTTTATAGATTTGGGGTACTAACCCTTTATCTGATATGGCATTTGCAAATATCTTCTCCCATTCTGTTGGTTGCCTTTTAGTTTTGCTGATTGTTTCCTTCTCTGTGCAGAAGATTTTTATTTTGATGAAGTCCCAATAGTTCATTTTTGCTTTTGTTTCCCTTGCCTCTGGAGACGTGTTGAGTAAGAAGTTGCTGCGGCCAAGATCAAAGAGGTTTTAGCCTGCTTTCTCCTCTAGGATTTTGATGGCTTCCTGTCTTACATTGAGGTCTTTCATCCATTTTGAGTTTATTTTTGTGTATGGTGTAAGAAAGTGGTCCAGGTTCATTCTTCTGCATGTCGCTGTTCAGTTTTCCCAGCACCACTTGCTGAAGAGACTGTCCTTTTTCTATTGGATATTCTTTCCTGCTTTGTCAAAGATTAGTTGGTCATATGTTTGTGGGTCCATTTCTGGGTTCTCTATTCTGTTCCATTGATCTGAGTGTCTGATTTTGTGCCATCATGTAGAAAAAATCCAGAGGTCGGTGGCCTGTGCCTCGTCATGGAGGCTCCACAGTTTTATGAGGCCAGCTCTCATGTCTCTGCTTTTCACCTCCAGGGCACAGCCATCCATAAGTCACCACAAGGTCTAAAATGACTACCAGTGCACTAGCCATTAGATATCCAGGCCAGGCTATAGGGCCAGGTTATAAAGGGAAATAAAAGGGGGTCATGTCTTCCTTTTAAAAGAGTTTTTCCATGAGTCCCATACGACACTTCCATTTACATCTCATTGGTTAGAACTTGGTCACCTGGCCATACCTAAACTCAAGGGAGTCTGGGAAATATTGCTGCCTAAATATAACTGGCATCCTGTTATAAAGAAGGAAGGAGAGAATGGTTTGTTGGGAGAAGCACCAAGCAGCCTCTGCCAGAAGACTCTGCCAGCAGGCAGTGTTACCTGAATGGCTCTTACCTGTAAGGAGAGCTGGCGCAGAACAGGTATTTCTGGGGTTAACAGTGGGCTGAGGTGGAGCGCATTAATGTCACAATCACATAGAAATGCCCTGGGGTCCTAGAAAGTCGCCTGTCCTGCACAGCAGTGGTTCCCTCGGGCCTCCTACATCTTCTTTGTCTCGTGTGTCCTTCTTTTGACCCCTTCTTGAAGGACATCCTCCTGAACCCCAACTCTGAGGTGCACTGGCGTGATTCCCAGAAACATTTAGAGTTTGCTCGTTGTTTGTGTTTTAGTACCCTATACGCTTCAAAGTCTTTTATACACACAACTCTGCTTTATTTTCACCAAAGCCTGGTTTGCTAGTAATAGGGGGTGTTTATGGGTCTTGCCATATGTCAAGGAAATGCTGAGCACTTTTATACGCTTCATTCTCACAATGACCCAAGGGGCCAGAACTGCTGGAAGCCCATTTTTCACATGAAGAAATGGAGGCTCTGAGAGGTGAACTGACTTGTCTGAGACCACAGAGGATATAGTTGGAGTTTGAATCTGGTTGTATCTAATTCTGAAGGCCCTGCTCCTTAACTATAAGGCTAGGGTAGCTCTTATTCTTGTTTGAGAGTTGAGCAAAAGAAACCCAGAGAGGGTTAAAGTGGCTTGTGAAAGGTTATAAACCAAGTGGGTGGTGATGCCAACATCAGGACCCATGCTCCCAGCCCTCTCACCATTGAGCTACATGGTCCCATTGCCCAGGACCTCTGAGCACTGCCCGGGTCAAATGGACTGATGTGGCCCAGAATTACACCTAGGATCCCTGCCCCTCCCCCTCGCTTCCAACAGAGGCAAATCAAGGCCAAAGGGGGATTTGTGAGGTGTCTGGGAGAGGCAGCAGACACAGCAGGAGGGAGCGATAAAGATCTTTTGAATTGTGAGCTGAACCTCTTTGATCTAAAAATCAATAGGAGTAAATTGGTTAGATCCACCAAAGCCTTTCCCTGCCATGCCCTGCATGAGGTAGTTCTTGAACTTGCTGTGGTTTCCAGTCCTCCAGCACTGCGATTCCCTCAGGATGGCCCCTGCTGCTGCCTCTGTGGAAAAGCAGGCATCAGATAGCGCTATCCTTCTGCCAACCTGTGCTGTGACTTCCACATCTCTTCCCCACCATGTGGCAGACATTGTCCCAGAGTCTTAGCTGTAGGACGAAGGCCTGAATTTAAGAGATCTTTATAGAAAATGCCAATAGACCCTAGCAAAGCTTCCTGGAGATCCCACAGGGAGCACCTTGGGGCTATTTCAAGACTTCCCAGCTTGTTCAAGGGCTGAACACTGTGGCCAGCCAGGCATTTGGGATGCATGGGCCGCTGCTTTGTCCTGTTAATCCCTCTGAACAGTTTCAGAAGCAGCCAGGATCAGCATACCCAAAGCTGGAAGGGAATGTTATGGTTATCTTGTCTACTTCTGGATCTCCAGGCCAAACTGTGGCCAGCCAGACCTCCTGGGAATATTTTCCAGTTGGAAATAATTCAGCAGATGGTCTTGTAACCTGCTTCAGCGCCTGATATATCCTAGGCACTCAATGAATAAACACTGAATGGATGAATACAGGAATAAATGGCCTCTGTAACTAATGACTTTTGAACGTGGAAGGTCTGTGAGGAGTGCTGAGGACTCATGTTTAGTCATTAGCTGTACAGGACTCAAGAGGAGTGTGAGCCCAAGAAACCAGCATCTTAGTGTGTGCCTGGAACTTTCCTCACTGAGCAGTAACCTGTTACTTGATCCCTTGCCTCAACACAGGCAGGTTTCTTAGACTGGTGACTATAACATAGTGAAGATCATGAACTTCAGCATCCAACAGATTTGGGTTCAAATCCAGCGTTTGTCACCTGTTAGTTACATGACCTCAGGCAAATCACTTCATCTTTTTGAGATTCACTCTTCTCATCAGTAGAACAGGGCAATAGTTGTACCTAACTCTTGGACTATTTATAGGATCTCCCTAGACAATGTTCTCAAAGAGTGCCTGGCACCTAGTAAGATGGTAAAAAACTAGTAATGGTTACTGTGACATCACTACCATGGTAGGTCTCTGGGTCACTCTCTTGCCCACCCTCACCACTAATCCAGCCAGGTTCTCCTGGCTTCAGTATAGACCTTACCCTGCTCCATTTTTCCAAGGCCAGAAGTTTTCTAGGGGAACTTCACTAAGAAAAGAAGGGTTGATTAACCCTTTTAGTGTCTAAAAATAAAAAATTAAGCAAATAAATGTTTGCCTACCAGAGAATTGGTTTGGCTGGCTTTGCATATCTGATGTACAGCTCTCGAATGCTTCTCTTTCATCATATTTGTCTGAGGATGCTTAAAAATAACATTATTCATGGATAGCTTGTTTATATATTTATCGCATGCCTACTAGCATCCTGGCACCAGGGATACAGTGTTGGGTCAGAAAGACAATAAACATTTAAACATTTGGAACATCAGATGGGTGTTGATGCCCTACAGCCAAGACCACGAGGGTTGACCTGTAGTTGACCAAAACTGGTTTATTGGCTGTTGGCAGTGAGGGAGACTGTATACTAGAGGGCCATGGGGTTTCTCAGGAAGATGTGAGAAAGGACTGATTATAGGACTTGGGGTTGTGTTGGGTATTTTGGAAGAGAATTCCAGGAGGTGGGGCTTTGATCCGGATTGGATGCTGTAAAGAAATAGGGATAACTCTGCATTAGTTTCCTGTCGCTGCTGTAACGGAGCACCATAAACTAAGCTTAACACGACAAAAATTTATTCTTATAGTTTTGGAGATCAGGTTTCTAGGTCTGAAATCATTCACACTGGGTTAAAAGTCAAGGTGTCTGCAGGGATGGTTCCTTGTGGAGGCTTCCGGGGAGAATCTGTCTTCCTGCCTTTCCCAGCTTCCAGAGGCTGCCTGCACTCCTCCAGCTTCACTGCAGCGTTACCACGTCTCCTCCGCCTCCCTCCTGTTGGCACCATTGTAATTATATTGGATCCACCTGGATAATTCAAGATCACCTTCCCAACTAAAAATCTTCACCCTAATCACATCTACAAATTCCCTTTTGCCATATAAAGTGACATTTTCACAAGTTCTTGGGACTAGGATGTGAACATCTTTGGGAGGCAATATTCAGTCTACCACAGTATTTTAATAATTCTCACCTAGAAGGGAAGAGGGATGGGGCAAGGCCAGCTATGTAACTGGTAAAGCCACAGTAATCACTTACATTAGCCGGAATATGGAGACGTTTGGTCACTTTTGCGTTTTGGACAATGTTCATATTTTTTGGTTTGTTTGAATGTGATTAGGGAGTAGTCTTGTTTTTGTCTTGATCCATCATAGACACAGATTGGCTTTGTCTGATGTTGTTCTTTAAAAATTTTCGTGTTCAATAGGAAAACACCATGGCCCACCCAATGGCAAGTTCTTGGCTGTTAGGGCTGCTTTTCTCTTTCTCCTGGTGATGAATTCTGTGAAGAAAAGTAAGACAGTTTTGGGGGTTGGGGTGGGGATAAGGTGTAGTGTGGCAAGGTGTGCTTTCATTTTATAGGTCTCTTCAGGGAAGGCCTCACTGATGAAGTTGACATTTGAGCAGAAACCGGAAGGATCTAAAGGAGGAGGTTGCGTGGGCAGAGGAAAGTGTGTGGTAGGCAGAGGGATTAGCAACTGAAAGACCCTGAGATGGGAATGTGCTTTGATGTTGGGTGTGGCCTGTGGAAAAGAGAATAAAGTCAATGGTGACTCCATAAGTTTTGGCCTGAACAACTGGAAGAATGAAGTTTCCATTTGTTAAGATGAGAAATACTGTATTTTATTGTGGGAGAGATTTAATTTTTTAATAAACTTTTTATGCTAGAATAGTTTAGATATATAGAAAAATTGTGAAGATAATACAGAGTCCCCATACACCCCACATCCAGCCTCCCCTATTCTTAACATATGTTAGTATACGTTTGTCACAGTTAACGAACCGATATTGATACATTATTGTTAATGAAAGTCCATTCATCATTATTCAGACTTCCTTAGTTGTTACCTAATGTTCTTTTTCTGTTCTGGGATCCCTTCCAGGTTACCATATTACATTAATTGTCATGTCTCCTCAGGCTCCTCTTGGCTGTGACAGTTTTTCAGACTTTCCTTGGTTTTGATGAACTTGACAGTGTTGAAGAGTGAAGGTCAGATATTTTGTAGAATATCTCTCCATTAGGATGTGTCTGTTTTTTCCCCTTCTCACAATTAGGGTTATGGTTTTTTGCTTTTCTTTTTTTCTTTTTCTTTTTCTTTTTTTAGAGGCAGGCCTCAGAAATAGAGTACTCTTCTCATCATATCATATTAAATGACTTACCATGTTGATGTTGAACTTGATAGTCTGGATAAGATAGTGTTTTTACAAATTTCTTTGAAGTTACTCTTTTACCCTCTTTCCCTGCTGTACTCTTTTGAAAGGAAGTCATTTTGCACAGCCTACATTTAGGGCGTCTTGTGCTCCATCCACCTCCTTGAGGGCAGAGTCTCTATAGAAATTATTTGAAATTCTTCTATATTTAGCTAGTCTCCTCCATTTACTTATTATTTATTCAGTCATTTGTATCTGTATGGACTCATGGATCTTTATTTTACACTTTGGGCTATAATCCAGTGCTACTTTATTTTGTTGCTTAAGTCGTTCCAAATTTGGCCCCTGGGAACTCTTTTATTTCGCTCCTATGTTTGTTTGTTTGTTTTTTTGACATATCCCCATCATTATTATTGTTTTTTCTTTGAGCATTTCATTACCTCCTAGCACTGCAGCATGCTCCAGGCTTGTCTTGTGTATTTTCTGCCCCAGTTCCAGAATCAGCTAATCTCCAAGGAGCCCTGGTTCCTTTTATTGCAGAATGGTACCACCAACATCTAGGAGACACGTGCTTGCTGCTACTGGAATGTTGTTGCTTCTAGTCCAGGGGCTCAATTTCAGTAATACTAGGTTCAAGCCTCTCACTGGACATTCAAGTAGAGATGTATACCCAAATGGCAGTTTTATATAGCAGCCTGGAGTTCTGGGAAGGGTGTTGACTGGAGGAGATGCACATTCAAGAGTCATCATAATGAAAGTGGTAATAAAGTTATAAGGCTGGATGAGACTTCCTTGTAAGCAAAAAACAGCTAACAATGGAGAGATGAGGAGTGAGCAAAGGTGAGGACTAGCCAGTGAGAGAGAGGGGAAGAAGCATTTACAAGCCAAATGAAGAAATGTTTTCAAGAAAGGATGGGAATCAGTTATGTCAAGTGTTGATGAAATGGTCGAGTGAAATAAGAACTGAGAATTCATCAGTGGATTTAGCCATGTAATCCTAACCAGGACTCTTATTAGGGAAGTGGTGGCCATAAAAATCTGACAGCCCCAAAAGAGAATGGGAAGAGGGGCGCCTGGGTGGCTCAGTTGGTTGAGTGTCTGACCTTGGCTGGGGTCATGATCTCGCAGTCTGTGAGTTTGAGCCCCGCATCGGGCTCTGTGCTCTCAGCTCAGAGCCTGAAGCCTGCTTCAGATTCTGTGTGTGCCTCTCTCTCTGCCCCTCCCCCGCTCATGCCCTGTCTTTCTTTCTCTCTCCCTCTCTCTCTCTCTCTCTCTCTCTTTCTTTGTCAAAAATAAATACAAATTTAAGAAAATTTAAAAAAAGAGAGAGAATGGGAAGAGAGCACCCAGACACATTGTGCTTGGGTAGCTTTTTTTGTTTTTTTTTATGCTTATTCACTTTTGAGAGACAGAGATAGATCGCGAGCAGGGGAGTGGCAGAGGGAGAGAGAGACACAGAATCTGAAGCAGGCTCTAGGCTCTGGGCTGTCAGCACAGAGCCAGATGCAGGGCTCGAACCCACGAACCATGAGATTGTGACCTGAGCTGAAGTTGGACACTTACCTGACTGAGCTACCCATGTGCCCCTGTTTGGATAGCTTTTTAAAGATTTGCTCTGAAGGGAGCAAAGAAATGGGGCAGTAGCAGAAGAGGGATATGCATGAAGAGAAGAATTTTTAATTTATCAGTAAAAAAATTAGGAGCAATTACAGTATGTTTTATGCTTATGGAAATAATCCAGTGGAAAAGAAAAAAAACCCTGATGATTCAGTAAAGAGGGTACAATAACTAGAATTATATATTAAGATCTTTCTGTTTGCTAAATGCTTTACTTGAATTACCTTTTTAAATACTCACAAAAACCTTACAAGGTAAACATCATCTTCCTTTTAAATATTAGGAGACTGAGGACCAGGGAGGTCAAGCAACTTAGCTAAAGTCAAACCTAGTGAGTGGGAAATCCAAGGCTCAAATCCAAGTTCTTCTGATACCAAAGTCCATGGTCTTAGCCAGTGTACCTAAAAAAGAAATCTTTGGGGAATTCTCTCTTTTCTTTCCTTCATTTGCCTCTATCCTCTTCAGAGAAATAGTTTTTCAAGTAATGGGTAGAGTGTGGGCTGATAACTCTTTGTGTGGTTGGACAATGGAGCCACAATACTTCTCATAAACCATATTAACAAGGCAATAGTCTCTGATGGCTTTGAGGTGCTCCACATGTTTCTCTTCTCAAATGAGGCCCAAGCTTTCCATCCATCCATCCATCCATCCATCCACTCACCCACCCATCCATCCCAGAAATATACTGGTATTCTGAATATGTTAGATGCTAGGGATACAATAGAAAATAAAATGGACACAGTGAATGCCTGCCCTCATGAAACTTACCACCTCCTTTCTGAGTACCTTTGGACAGAGAAAGCCAATTCTATGATGGGCAGTGAGTGTGACCTTCTACTGTCCTACTCATATACCTATACCTACTCAGGTAGGTAATATAAGGAAGGCAAAGGAGTTGGGTGTAGTACAATAGAGATAAGTGGAGACTCTGGTTAGCTGGAAAGTTCAGGGCCCACGTAAGGGGGACAGCCAGTCCTGAATTCCAGCTGAATGTGGTCCTGAGGCCCAGTGTTGTTAGATATTTGTATTTTGTCAAAGGAACGTGGTTATTTACATTTTTATGAGAGAGTTCCCAATTTTAAGATATGAGCAATTCATTCTAATAAATCTTCCCTTGTGTTTCCCCAGGCAAACCCACTCCCTGCCCTCTCCCCCCCCTCCAAGTCTGATTCAATCTGTGGGCTGTTGGTTTGCAATTTTTGCTTTATAACAACCAAGTATATTACATAAGAGTGGCACTCCCGATTTAATAGATACTATTTCATCTTTGCTACTGTTTTATCTTTTTAAAAATTCAAGATTGGCACTCTAGCCCTACAACTATCACCCCTTAGGAATAATTTCTCTGAAATATGCCTTCTGACTAGCAAGATTAGTGAGGTGTACCTAGGGGATGCATCCATAAACATGCACTTAGCTATGTGGGCATTATGCTTTAATTTAATTAAAAAATTTTTTTTAATGTATATTTATTTTTAACAGAGAGAGAGAGAGAGACAGAGACAGAGACAGAGCGTGAGCGGGGGAGGGACAGAGAGAGACAGAGACACAAAATCCAAAGCTGGCTCCAGACTCTGAGCTGTTAGCACAGAGCCCGACGTAGGGCTAGAACCTGTGAACCGTGAGATCATGACCTGAGCCAAAATCAGATGCTCAACCAACTGAGCCATTCAGACGCCTAGTATTATTATGACTTTAAAAGCCACCTTATTTAAGGTGGTTTAAGGAAGACACTTTGTCTTTTAGAGCCCACTTTGATATGAGTTATAAGAGCAGAGGGACAGGGCAATACAACTCAGAATCTATAACTGGGACACAGACAGCCTTTCCTGTCAAGGTCACTGAATTGCATCCAGCCCAAGGCAAAACTGTCTAAAACATGTAAGCATCAACAGCTGCCTAGTGGACCGTGTGTGAGAGACTCGGGATCTCAATTTGCTATGGTGTTTGGGTTTTCTCTACCACTTTGTGGCTGTGCTTAGGTACCACCCTTCATAACAAATACATGAACACTGCCAGCACTGATTCCCTGCTCAGTAGCTGTAGAGACTGAGCTAGAGGGGGGATGGGCTGCTATGTGTAACAAGCCCAAGAAGAAGCCAAGCTTCAAGTTGTGGTCTTGAATTTAGGTTATTTGCCTACAGTGTGTGACAGAGCATTTCCTAAATATCCAGGCATTCTTATGTTGCCATTTTGATTCTTACCACATCTTTGTACCACCTCTGCTCTTATTTATACAGTTTAAAACAGTTGACTCATATTTTTGCTTGAATAATTTATTCTATAAGGAAAATGTATCTCGCCACCGTTCATCCAAAACCGTGATCACTTGCCATAAACAGAAGGTAACGATAAGGTGTGCTAAGTTACGTAGCCGCTACAGTTTTGTAAAGGTTTAATCCTCATGTTAGTTATGCATCTTACGTGCCATTAGTGGAATGCCTGAGGTCTAAATCCTTCTGTGAGGAAAGATGTGAATGCCTAGCTGTGGATTATACATAGGTGACGGGCTAAGGACACCATTCTCATACGAATCTCTTTCTAGGAAGATTTTAGTTCATTAATTCATTCATTGAATTGACATTCATTAGAGCTTAATATGTGTAAAACGACAACAACAAAACCCCGCATTTGTCTTTGAGCCCCAGCTCCTTTCACTGAGTAACCTGTGAGATCTTTGGCAAGATGCTTCCTAGGAAACTTTTCTGTGGTCCGAGGCCAAGTCAAACCTCCTAATATCTCTCCTGGGTTGATATTACCCAGATCGGAATTCTAAGGCAGATGAGTCTATGGAGGCCTTCCCCAATTCATAAGCACTTTAACTAGTGCCTCAAAATTAATTAACTTGTAGGTAGTACTCTGCAATTTGTCAGCCTTGTGGGGGGAAATAGTTCAGTTAATTATTTGACATCAAGTAGATCAAACCCCAAATGTCTGGCTGAATTTTTGAGTCAATATTTTTGATATTTAGGGTGCTACCTTAAGTACCCTTAAGGAGGGCCTGCTGGGCCATTGGGCCTGCCTTATTCATTGTGGCTGTGTCATGAGAAATGCCATGTGTAACTTTAATCAGAGGGAGACACCAATAGTCAGTCAAGCCAGAAATAGTTTGAGAGTAGGTTTTTTGGAGAAAAGTGATCTTATGGATCAGTTGTTTTCCGACTTCTGACATATATATTTTAAATTTCAGCATACACACACACACAGAGAAGCACAAAATTTACAAAACAGTACTTACCCTATGTGCCAATATATGGTGCATTTTTTATTCCATTCTTTTCTCTTTAAAATGCTAGTCAAACCCTCTAGTATTGATTTCACACAGATCCATAATTTTAAAAACACTGATATAGATGGTCCAAGTTCAAAGCCAACTACTTCTGCCCTATTTCCTCTTGGTAGAGCTGTCCACATTGTTGATTCCTGCCTACTGAATTGACTTGTTATATAAGAAAAAGCATCCTAAAACCTCTTGAGTTAGCCAACAGAAGATGCACTTTTATGCTTGGTTTCTCTTCTTTCCTACCTTGAAAAACATTCTCTGACCACAGGGCTGTAAGTATCAATGCAGAACTGTGTGGAATGACAACAGTCCTTGCTAGCAGTCAGCCACTGTTTTGAGCACTTTGCACACAGTCTCTCTCTCTTAATCCTTGTACTAACCCCATTCATAAAAAAGTAGACATAATTCTTATCTCCATTTTCAAATAAATAAGTGGATTCTCAAGGAGATTTTAGAACTTGCTCAGGGTCCCACAGTTACATAGAGGTGGAGGTGAGATTTAAATCCAGACCTCTCTGACTTCAAAGATTTTTAATAAAATTTCTCCTTAAGAGGTGTAGGTATGGGAGCTGAATAATTCAGATTAATTCCACAGCATAGTATTTACTTTTTTTACAGAAGGTCCAAATAGCAGTGCTCACCCTAGGGCTCAGAGCCGTGGCGGATTGTCGTAGTGCATAATTCAGTGTGGGTGACTGGCCGAACTGATGACTAAGCCCTGCTTATGGCCAAAAACACATTCCTCTGAGCTCCAAGCACCCTGCCATCTGGAGAAATGCTTCTTTTATGTTTTGAGGAATTGCTAAACCCAGCAGGCTCTCCTGAAGCAAAACATACTTTCCACATGCTTCTGTATGTTCCCTTAACAGCAAGTCCAGCCAAGAGAACACAGCTAACTCAAGAGAGCAGGAAGAGAGCACACATATTTAAAGGGTGCCTCTATTTGCAATCCACATAAATGCACATAAATATGCTCAAACCAGGGAGTTTAGTATACCTATGTAAATGGCCGATATTATA
The DNA here is from genome assembly GCF_024362965.1 of Panthera pardus. Taxonomy (NCBI): domain Eukaryota; kingdom Metazoa; phylum Chordata; class Mammalia; order Carnivora; family Felidae; genus Panthera; species Panthera pardus. The sequence goes on from NW_026526754.1 coordinate 12,330,481, forward strand.
CCAGTACAAGCTTCCCCAAGGTCACCTAGGCATGGCAATATTTTCCAGCCCAGACATCTGACGTGAACCAGATGCCTCCCTTCTTTTTTCATAATAACGTGTTTACTTCTTCTCATCCTCTGTCTGACATTTATGGAATACCTGGTCAGATGAGCAAAGAAAAATAAGACAAGGCTCATGTGCTATTGAAGTGAGGCAGTGTCCTCCCTTCCACAGCTGTCTATTACAGGGCTTTGTGCATTGCCCGAAGCATCACCTGTCTCTTTCAGTTCTTCAGTTCTGTTTTTGCAAACTCCTCCCTCCTCTCCCCAGAGGTGAACACAAATTAATGTGTGCCTCGAGACTCTCACAGGATGACATCAGGATTTTAAGAAAGCCAGTTTTCCCTGTGCATACATGATAGGCTCTCTTCCCCATGGTTCCCCGACTTCTAATCAAGTATAGTAATTTGAACCCCATAAACAAGTGAAGACTCGGAAGAGGGTGGCTTCAAAGAGGTTAAGTGTGGAAAGCTATTCTGAACTCTGCTTATGTCGTGAATGAGTATTTCCTATCCTTTGTTCTTCATCAGTAAGTATTCTGCTCTCAACCTTCATTCTCTTACCTACTGTACAGGATTCCTGAGAATATTTTGCCATCATTTTTATCATAGTTAACAAGGAGCACATACATAATTTTGGTGCTTGATCGATTGATGCTCCATAAACATAGGTATTGGCATCTTTCTTGATCTCCTTTTGATTACATTTGATAGGTGCCAAATACATGTTTATTGAATGAATTAATTAGAAAATGATACAGGCAAGTATCCACGTGATTGTCTTAGTGCCAAGATGTTGAATAAAGCCCAGGTCCATCAAGAAATGGTTTTCATTGTTCCTAGGTGGTATGATATGGAACATTCTCAAGACAAAATACTTATAAAGTGAAAACTCTGAGAGTCAACAAACATCTCTGGATTAGAGGCAAAGGTCGCACCGGCCAAGGTTAACTACCATCTTTTTTGACAGTGCCCTTTTGATCGTCATGGGATGTGATTATGGAGGTATAGAAGAGATAAGAAAGCTAAATCTAGAAGTGGGCCCTGAATATTGCAGTGAGAGAAGTTTTGGGGACATTTTCACAAAAAGTCTTTTTGAGTTCCGTGAAAGATGGTTAAAGCCTGATTGCCATCGTTGGAATTATCTATAGCATCTCCTAGAATTCCACAATCTAGACAGATCTCTCTGTTTCTCTTTTCTCCACTGGCTCAGGACTCCAAGATGCCCCAAGGTTCTTAGAATTTTAGAAAGAACTTTTGATATCGTTGGATCCAAATGACCTTATTTCATAACTGTCTCAAGCTAATTGAATTCCTTAATTTTATTCATTGACTGAACCTCTGTGTCTTTAAAAAAAAATTTAATGTTTATTTATTTAAAAAAATTTTTAATGTTTATTTTTGAGATAGAGAGAGACAGACAGAGTGTGAGCGGGGGAGGGGCAGAGAGAGAGGAAGACACAGAATCTGAAGCAGACTCCAGGCTCCGAACTGCCAGCACAGGGCCCGATGCGGATCTCACGAACCGTGAGATCGTGACCTGGGCTGAAGTTGGATGCTTTAACTGACTTAGCCACCTAGGCGCCCCAGTGTTTATTTTTGAGAGAGAGAGAAAGCGTGAGTGGGGGAGGCGCAGAGAGAGAGGAAGACACAGAATCTGAAACAGGTTCCAGGCTCTGAGCTGTCAGCACAGAGCCCAGCGTGGGGTTTGAACTCATTAACCATGAGATCATGACCTGAGCTGAAGCTGGATGCCTAACTGACTGAGCCACCCAGACACCCCTGATTCAACCTCTGTGTCTTGAAGATCTACCAGATGCCAAGCAGGGAGCTCATGTTCTACAGGGCCACAGTAGTAAATGAAACAGGAACATCCTAACTACATTCTTTGCTTTTGTGTAGTTTATTCTGATGACACAGAGAAAACCAACTGAAGAAATAAATGAGCATGATGGTTTCAGATAGTGGTGAATCCTGTGAGGGAGATAAAACAAGGCGATGAGACAGTGACTGAGAGAGGGGCTGGGTATGAGAATAAGGGAGCACGCCTCTACATGAATATTTGAATTGGGATCTAAATGACAAGGAGTCAGCCTTGCAAAGTTCCACGTGAAGAGTTTCCAGCTGCTTCTCTGGCAAATACCACAAGATGAGAATAAGTCGTTATCTTCAAGAACAGAAAGAAGGCCAGTGTGACTGGATCACAGTGAGGGAGGGGGTGGCGAGAGATGGGCAGCCGTCATATCATGCACAGCTTTGTAAGTCATGGCACATGGTTTGGATTTCACTCTTTGTGCAGTGGGAAATCTGGGGAAGCTTTAAGTAGGGAAGCAAAGTGATTTAATATTATTTTTCAAAGGACTACTCTACCTGTTTAAGGGAAATAGTCCATCGGAGCTGGTAATGGATAAGCCCTCAGGACAGGGAAGAGGCTTCTTCTATGATCCAAATGAATGATAACTCCTTAATCACACAGCGAGTTAATGGCAGAGCCAGGGGTAAAAATACCAGGTTTATTCCAACAACAAGTGGATTCAGTTCACTTGAAAAAATATAAAAATAAAAGAGTAGTTAAAATTTATTAAATGCTCAGTGTTGCCAGACTCTGTGCTACATGCTTTATGTGCAGCAATTTATCTAATAGTTGTCATAATTATCTACGTTAGGTTTCTTTCTTCTATTTTACGAATAGAGAAACTGAAACTTCAAAAACTTTAGTGGCCAAATTCACATAGACAGCAAATGACAGAGAGGTGGAGTGAGGATTAAAACACAGACTAACTCCCAGAGCCCATATGCCACAAAGATCAGTCTCATTACTTGTAGTGAGAGGTGGTATCGCCCAGTGGTTAGGCAGGTGGGTGTTGGAGCCAAACTGCCTGGGTTCAAAGTCTAGCTCTTTTGCTTACTAACTCTGTGACCTTGGTCATGTCACTTCAGTTTTTGTAATATGGTTGAAATTTTTGCTCTCTTGCATCCCTCTCCCCGCTGCTTCCCATGGTGGTTAGTAGTAAAACTCCGGAAAGAGATATGATCCTTGTGCTTTGTCTTTGAAAAGGACAGAGAAGCTGGGAAGACTGGGTCCGGTGTTATAGCCATGGTTTAGTGAGTAGATTGTACCCATGCCTCAGGGAAAGGAATAGATGTCCATTCTCTGGATTCCGGAGAAAAAGGAAAAGTGGACGTGAGAGGAGGGATTCTGTATTAGGCCTAATAGGCAGCCTTGGGGCTGGGAGAGCAGAAAGTCCTCATAGGTTTCCTGGTACACGTGTGGTCTGGTGGTCTCTGAAACCCAAGTTCATGGTTTTCAGGACTGCTCAGTGTCTGTGCTCTTCCATATGATGGTCAGCAGGGGGCAGTGCAGCCAATGTATTACTTGTGAGTGAGGGGTTGTCTGCTTTTAGCACAGGGGTCCAAGGAAGAGTTTATGCAGCCTGAAACTGCACCCATCTGGGCAGGTTCTGGGTAGAGAACACCACCTTCTTTCTCCTCCAGGATCCCATTCTTTCCTCTTTCCTCTTGTCTCCTGTTCTATTCTGCATCCTTTGCTCTGCCTTACATCCCTATGTCTCACCTTTTATCTTTGTAAAGCGAGCTCATACCCATTGCCTCCTGGCATCCTCCCAAGTATTGTTTGAGAGAGACAGGGCCAGGTTAAATATTTATCGTTTACAGACGAAGAAACAAAGGCCTATAGAGGTGCCTGGTCCCTAGCTCCTGTTCTTCCCTCCAGTATACTTACAGGACATGCAAGCCAGGTCGAGGCTTATCGTGTTTCTTATTCTGGAGAAGGCGATCATGCCACCAGTGCACCACATGCACCTTGGAATTAGAGCACAAACCGCCAAAGCAATAAACTGAGAAGGGGCTCGTTCAGAGTTGTGGGCCGTGAGGAACTGTCAGTTGCATGAGGGCCTCCACTGAAAGGATGAAAAGCCAAAGGGCTAAACCCTTTGAATACATGCTCGGGACCAGGTGGGTATAGATAATCTTTGTGCTTTTGAAAGAAAAGAAGCCACCGGGGCCCTCTGGCTCAGGGCCCAGTTGGTTGGACTGAGCCAGTGAAAGCTAAGGCCACACCCTTTGTGCAGAAACATTGGACTGTAAGCAAATTTCTTCATGTCTTTAAACTTTGCTTCTTCTCATATAAGGGCCAATTGTAATAGAGCAGTCGTGATAGAGCCTGCACAGACTCTGAATTCAACTAATATTGCTCCTGGTGTCAAAAAGGGGATCGACTGTTTTCATAGCTACTCATTGTGGACGATTGATTACATCAGGGGCCTAATTAATGACTTCCTGTATCCACATCCTTTGGCATGATAATTTCTAGACCCTGCCCTCTCTGACTTCAAGCTGGCCTTGTGTCTTGCTTTGGCCAACAGAATGGGGCATCTGTTAGTTTCAAGCCTGGGCCTCCAGGAGCCTTGTACTCTTTTGCAATCTCTTGCTGGCTTTGAAACCCTGCCACTCCTGTATGAAAAACCCGGGCTAGCCTGCTGGAGGATGAGAACCACACCTACAGCTCAGGTGTCCTAGTGGGTGTTATCAACCCATAGACCCCCAATCTTGTGAGAGAGCCCAACTAAGATCAGCGGGACTGCCCGCTGGACCCACTGCTGACCTCAGGCACCCATATAGCTGGGACCAGAACTGCTCAACTCACGCATATAGACTCCTGAGCAGCAACAAGTTTATAGTTTGATGTTGCTTAACTTTGAGGAGAGTTTACTATGCAGCTATAGATAACTGATACACTAACAAGTTTTAGGTAGGCTAATTAAAGGAGGGTAATTTGGGGTGGGACTCTTTGGAAGATTACTAACTATGTTACTAAATACTTAAAGCAGTGTGATATTTTTAGTCTGATATTTCTCCCAAGTTCAGAGACAGTTCATGGTGATTCAGAGTAAACACTGGAATAAAACAGACCTGGTTCCAAATCTCTGCTCTACTTACTAAACGTCAAATTTCTCTATGACTCAATTCCTCTTCTGTAAAATGGGGATAATAATAGTTACTGGGAAGGCTGTGAGGATAAAATGGGATAACGTACGTATTTAGTGTGGTGCCTGGCATGTAGCAAGTGCTGAACAAATGCTAAGCATTCTTACTGATGATGAATTTAACCTCCAAAGGACATCTCTACATACGACTACATGGTTGCTGTAGGTCCAACTGGTAATCCAGGCAGGATTTTGCAGTGAATTCTTCTAAAGCTTCGATAAAAGGAGAATTGCAATTACATATATGTTTTTCCTCCTTTCTTTAATTATAAAAGTAACCTATACTGTATACCTTAATCAAAGTCTCTTCTAGGGCAAAATTCCTGATACAAAGAAAATACGTATTGTGAGTCATGACTTATAATTATAAATATTGAACTCTACTTCAGTGCATTGTGGCAGACCCTATTTTCTTAGAAAGGAAATGTGCACACCATGCTCAATTGTGAGATAGGGGCATAAATCTCTCTTTGTTGCAAGTTGTGACAACTTACCTCCTATTTTGTTGAGCAAGGTAACAGCAATTATCCACCATAGCTAAGGCGGAAAAAAATAATCCGACTACATAGCTCTCATGTAAAGATTTAACTTGACAGGAGATCTGAAAAGGAGATCAGATGTAGATTTAATGTTCAGGGCAAAACTTCCCTTCGGTGATCAATTTCTCACCTGCTTTCAGATGCACTAGTTGAAATTCCTGGTGGAGAAGGACAGTTACGAGGGAGATGAGGAGTTGGGGGTGGAAATTCTCCCCAGACTAGAGAGGAATGCCGTGGCAACTTCTTGGTCCTGAGCAGAATTAGAGTGGGTGGGCGTTCACTGATGTTGTTGACTCTTAGTTGATATAATTATAAAAATAATAAACTTGACTGTTTCCCTAAGTACTGGCTCTTAGCCTTTTTTGTTTTGTTTTGTCTTGGCCATGTCATTGGGGTATCCGATATTAGCTATATATGTAGAAAGACCCACAGTACTCTGTATGCAGACAAGGGATTCACAGTCCCTCAAGGACATCAAGGAGCTCCATGGTACTGTTTCAAAGGGAATAGCAAGTTTCCCAAATCCCATTACTCAGTGATGGATCTTTCCAGCCCCTTCTCACACAGATCAGATGGAGGCGTGTCGTCTCTGTATATTCTTCCAGGGATCACAGTGAATGCCCTTGACATTACAGAAATTCATCTGTGAACTGTCTGGCAGAGATACTGGCTCCCCAGTGGGCTATAGAGGAAATCTGTGATCACAAGGAGGTTTCTGTGCTGGGCTGCCACTGGACTCCCACTCAAGAGATCCTGAGGTTCTTGGGTCAGACCTTCCCTCAGCTTCACTCCCTGAGGGTGGCAGGGTGGTCAAGGTGAGAGGGGGGTATGCTTCCACGTGGCAAACAGCTGATGGGTGCCCAGTGTCCAGAAATGGGGCTGCACCAGATGTTTATGGTGAGTTCCCTCTGGATTGGTCTATGTTTGGGTCTTATTGGTTGTTAAATATTATGACTATCATCACCCTTGGGTGTAAGTGACAGAAACCTATGGTTTTTATTATACTTCTGCAAATCCAGGGAAGGAAGTATAGTGCCTTTCTCTTTTCGTATCTGGCTCTGTCGACCCATCTTTGAGCACAGCACAAGATAGCTGACCCATAGTTCCTAATATCATTTCATTTCAAGCCTCTAGCAGAAAATAATCAGTGTCTCTGGGTTGCAATGTGGAATTCTTGGGGGAAGGAATCTCATTGGTCAGGTTTGGGTCAGGTGCCCATCTCCAGTCAGCTGTGGCTGGGGGTGGGTGTCACAGGTCACGTGTTACCATTTAGCCTGCTCAAGTGAGTGGTGAGGCAGGGGGCAGTTACCCGAGAAGGGCATTGTGGTAGGCAGCTTCTGAAATGGTTCCCAGCATTCACACTCTGTGTAATTTCCTCCCCTTGCCTGTGGGCTGGACGTAGTGACTCTTGATTCTAATGAATAGACTATGCCAAAATTAGGTTACGAAAGACTGGGACTTGTACCTTGCTCAAACTCTTTTTTTCTGTTTCTTCTTGTGTACTTATTCTGATAAAGCAGGCTACCATATTGTGCCCTAAGGAGAAGTCCATGTGGTGAGGAAAGGAGGGTGGCAGCTGGCCAAGTGCCAGCAAGGAACTAAATCCTGCCAGTAATCATGATAGTGAGCTTGGAAGTGGATCCTTGGCCAGTTGAGTCTTGAGTTAACTGTGGCCCTGGCTGACTTCCTGAATGTCACCTTATGAGACACCCAGAGGCAGAGGCACCAGCTAAGTTGTGCCAGGATTCCTGACCCACAGTAACTGTGGGGTAACACATGATTTTTTTTTTAATTTTATTATTATTTTTTAAAATTTATATCCAAATTAGTTAGTGTATAGTGCAACAATGATTTCAGGAGTAGATTCCTTAGTGCCCCTTACCCATTTAGCCCATCCCCCCTCCCACACCCACTCCAGTAACCCTCTGTTGGTTTTCCATATTTATGAGTCCCTTATGCTTTGTCCCCCTCCCTGTTTTTTATTATTTTTATTTCCCTTTCCTTATGTTCATCTGTTTTGTCTCTTAAAGTCCTCTTTTGAGTGAAGTCATATGATTTTTGTCTTTCTCTGACTAATTTCACTTAGTATAATACCTTCCAGTTCCATCCATATAGTTGCAAAAGGCAAGATTTCATTCTTTTTGATTGCCAAGTAATACTCCATTGTGTATATATATATATGTATGTGTATATATATACACCACATTTTCTTTATCCGTTCATCCATTGGTGGACATTTGGGCTCTTTGCATACTTTGGCTATTGTTGATAGTGCTGCTATAAACATGGGGGTGCGTATGTCCCTTCAAAACAGCACACCTGTATCCCTTGGATAAATACCTAGTAGTGCAATTGCTGGGTCGTAGAGTAGTTCTATTTTTAGTTTTTTGAGGAACCTCCGTACTGTTTTCCAGAGTGGCTGCACCAGCTTGCATTCCCACCAACAATGCAAAAGAGATCCTCTTTCTCTGCATCCTCGCCAACATCTGTGGTTGCCTGAGTTGTTAACGTTAGCCATTCTGACAGGGGTGAGGTGGTATCTCATTGCGGTTTTGATTTGTATTTCCCTGATGATGAGTGAAGTTGAGCATTTTTTAATGTGTCAATTGGCCATCTGGATGTCTTCTTTGGAGAAGTGTCTATTCATGTCTTTTGCCCATTTCTTTACTGGATTATTTGTTCTTTGGGTGTTGAGTTTGATAAGTTCTTTATAGATGTTGGATACTAACCCTTTATCTGATATGTCGTTTGCAAATATCTCCTCTCATTCTGTCAGTTGCCTTCTAGTTTTGCTGATTATTTCCTTTGCTGTGTAGAAGCTTTTCATTTTGATGAGGTCCCAATAGTTCATTTTTGCTTTTGTTTCCCTTGCCTCCAGAGATGTGTTGAGTAAGAAGTTGCTGCTGCCAAGATCAAAGAGGTTTTTGCCTGCTTTCTCCTTGAGGATTTTGATGGCTTCCTGTCTTACATTGAGGTCTTTCATCCATCTTGAGTTTATTTTTGTGTATGGCGTAAGAAAGTGGTCCAGGTTCATTCTTCTACATGTCGCTGTCCAGTTTTCCCAGCACCACTTGCTGAAGACACTGTCTTTATTCCATTGGATATTCTTTCCCGCTTTGTCAAAGATTAGTTGGCCATACGTTTGTGGGTTCATTTCTGGGTTCTCTATTCTGTTCTATTGATCTGAGTGTTCTTGTGCCAGTACCATACTGTCTTGATAATTACAGCTTTGTAGTGTAGCTTGAAGTCTGGGATTGTGATCCCTCCTTCTTTGGTTTTCTTTCTCAAGATTGCTTTGGCTATTCGGGGTCTTTTCTAGTTCCATACAAATTTTAGGATTATTTGTTTTAGCTCTGTGAAGAATGCTGGTGTTATTTTGATAGGGGTTGCATTGAATATGTAGATTGCTTTGGGTAGTATTGACATTTTAACAATATTGGTTCTTCCTATCCAGGAGCATGGACTCTTTTTCCATTTTTTTGTCTTCTTCAATTTCTTTCATAAGCTTTCTATAGTTTTCAGTGTATAGATTTTTTAGCTCTTTGGTTAGATTTATTCCTATGTATTTTATGGTTTTTGATGCAAGTAAATGGGATCTATTCCTTGATTTCTCTTTGTGTTGCTTCATTGTTGGTGTATAGGAATGCAACCAATTTCTGTGTGTTGATTTTATATCCTGCGACTTTGCTGAGTTCATGAATCAGTTCTAGCAGTTTTTTGGTGGAATCTTTAGGGTTTTCCATGTAGAGTATCATGTCATCTGCAAAGAGTGAAAGTTTGACCTCCTCCTGGCCGATTTGGATGCCTTTTATTTCTTTGTGCTGTCTGATTGCAGAGGCTAAGACTTCCAATACTATGTTGAATAACAGTGGCGAGAGTGGACATCCCTGTCTTGTTCCTGACCTTAGGGGAAAAGCTCAGTTTTTCCCCATTGAGGATGATATTAGTGTTGGGTCATTCATATATGGCTTTTATTATCTTGAGGTATGATCCTTCTATCCCTACTTTCTTGAGGGTTTTTATCAAGAAAGGATGCTGTATTTTGTCAAATGCTTTCTCTGCATCTATTGAGAAGATCATATGGTTCTTGTTCCTTTCTTTTATTGATGTGATAAATCACGTTAATTGTTTTGTGGATATTGAACCAGCCCTGCATCCCAGGTATAAATCCCACTTGGTCGTGGTGAATAATTTTTTTAATGTATTGTTGGATCTGGTTGGCTAATATCTTGTTGAGGATTTTTGCATCCATATTCACCAGGGAAATTAGTCTGTAGTTCTCCTTTTTAGTGGGGTCTCTGTCTGGTTTTGGAATCAAGGTAATGCTGGTTTCATAGAATGAGTTTGGAAGTTTTCTTTCCATTTCTATTTTTTGGAACAGCTTCAAGAGAATAGGTGTTAACTTTTCCTTAAATGTTTGTTAGAATTCCCCTGGAAAGCTGTCTGGCCCTGGACTCTTGTTTTTGGGGAGATTTTTGATTATTAATTCGATTTCCTTACTGGCTATGGGGCTGTTCAAACTTTCTATTTCTTCCTGTTTCAGTTTTGGTAGTGTATATTTTTCTGGGGATTTGTCCATTTCTTCTAGATTGCCCACTTTATTGGCATATAATTGCTCATAATATTCTCTTATCATTGTTTTTATTTCTGCTGTGTTGGTTGTGATCTCTCCTCTTTCATTTTTGATTTTATTTATTTGGGTCCTTTCAATTTTCTTTTTGATCAAACTGGCTAGTGGTTTATCAATTTTGTTAATTCTTTCAAAGAGCCAGCTTCTGGTTTCATTGATCTGTTCTACTGTTTTTGTTTTTTGTTTTTCGGTTTTTTTTTTGGTTTCGATTGCATTGATTTTTGCTCTAATCTTTATTATTTACTGTATTCTGCTGGTTTTGGGTTTTATTTGATGTTCTTTTTCCAGCTCTTTAAGGCATAAGGTTAGGTTGTGTATCTGAGATCTTTCGTCCTTCTTTAGGAAGGCCTGGGTTGCTATATACTTTCTTCTTATGACTGCCTATGCTGTGTCCCAGGGGTTTTGGGTTGTGGTGTTATCATTTTCATTGGCTTCCGTATACTTTTTAATTTATTCTTTAACTTCTTGGTTGGCCCATTCATTCTTTAGTAGGGTGTTCTTCAGTCTCCAAGTATTTGTTACCTTTCCAATTTTTTTCTTGTGGTTGATTTTGAGTTTCACAGTGTTGTGGTCTAAAAATATGCATGGTATGATCTCCATCTTTTGTACTTGCTGAGGGCTGATTTGTGTCCTAGTATGTGGTCTATTCTGGAGAACATTCCATGTGCACTGGAGAAGAATGTATATTCTGCTGCTTTAGGATGAAATGTTCTGAATATACTGTTAAGTCCCTCTGGTCCAGTGTTTCATTCAAAGCCATTGTTTCCTTGTTGATTTTTTGATTACATGATCTGTCCATTGCTGTGAGGAGGGTGTTGAAGTCTCCTACTGTTATGGTATTACTATCGATGAGTTTGTTTGTGATTAATTGACTTTTATATTTGGGTGCTTCCACATTTGGCTCATAAATATTTACAATTGTTAAGTCTTCTCGGTGGATAGACCCCTTGATTATGATATAATGCCCTTTTGCGTCTCTTGATACAGTCTTTATTTTAAAGTCTAGATTGTCTGATATAAGTATGGCTACACTGGCTTTCTTTTGTTGGCCATTAGCATGATAGATGGTTCTCTATCCCCTTACTTTTTTTTTTAATATGAAATTTATTGTCAAATTGGTTTCCATACAACAGCCAGTGCTCATCCCAACAGGTGCCCTCCTCAATACCCATCACCCACCCTCACCTCCCTCCCACCCTGCATCAACCCTCAGTTTGTTCTCAGGTTTTAAGAGTCTCTTATGTTTTGGCTCCCTCTCTCTCTAACCTTCTTTTTTTCCCCTTCCCCTCCCCCGTGGTCTTCTGTTAAGTTTCTCCGGATCCACATAAGAGTGAAAACATATGGTATCTGTCTTTCTCTGTATGACTTATTTCACTTAGCATAACACTGTCCAGTTCCATCCACGTTGCTACAAAGGGCCATATTTCATTCTTTCTCATTGCCACGTAGTATTCCATTGTGTATATAAACCACAGTTTCTTTATCCATTCATCAGTTAATGGACATTTAGGCTCTTTCCATAATTTGGCTATTGTTGAAAGTGCTGCTGTAAACATTGGGATACAAGTGCCCCTATGCATCAGCACTCCTGTATCCCTTGGGTAAATTCCTGGCAGTGCTATTCCTGGGTCATAGGGTAGATCTATTTGTAATTTTTTGAGGAACCTCCACACTGTTTTCCAGAGTGGCTGCACCAGTTTGCATTCCCACCAACGGTGCAAGAGGGTTCCCGTTTCTCTGCATCCTCGCTAGTGTCGATAGTCTCCTGATTTGTTCATTTTAGCCACTCTGACTGGTGTGAGGTGGTATCTGAGTATGGTTTTGATTTGTATTTCCCTGATGAGGAGCGACGTTGAACATCTTTTCATGTGCCTGTTGGACATCTGGATGTCTTCTTTAGAGATGTCTTCCTTAGATGAATAGAAGATGTCTTCTATTCATGTTTTCTGCCCATTTCTTCACTGGAGTATTTGTTTTTCGGGTGTGGAGTTTGGTGAGCCCTTTATAGAGTTTGGATACTAGCCCTTTGTCTGCTATGTCATTTGCAAATATCTTTTCCCATTCCATGGGTTGCCTTTTAGTTTTGTTGATTGTTTCCTTGGCAGTGCAGAAGCTTTTTACCTTCATAAGGTCCCAGTAGTTCATTTTTGCTTTTAATTCCCTTGTCTTTGGGGATGTGTCAAGTAAGAAATTGCTGTGGCTGAGGTCAGAGAGGTTTTTTCCTGCTTTCTCCTCTAGGGTTTTGATGGTTTCCTGTCTCACATTCAGGTCCTTTATCCATTTTGAGTTTGTTTTGTGAATGGTGTAAGAAAGGGGTCCAGTTTCATTCTTCTGCATGTTGCTGTCCAGTTCTCCCAGCACCATTTGTTAAAGAGACTGTCTCTTTTCCATTGGATATTCTTTCCTAGTTTGTCAAAGATTAATTGGCCATACGTTTGCGGGTCTAATTCTGGTGTTTCTATTCTATTCCATTGGTCTATGTGTCTGTTTTTGTGCCAATACCATGCTGTCTTGATGATGACAGCTTTGTAGTAGAGGCTAAAGTCTGGGATTGTGATGCCTCCCGCTTTGGTCTTCTTCTTCAAAATTACTTTGGCTATTCGGGGCCTTTTGTGGTTCTATACAAATTTTAGGACTGCTCGTTCTAGCTTCGAGAAGAATGCTGGTGCAATTTTGATTGGGATTGCATTGAATGTATAGATAGCTTTGGGTAGTATTGACATTTTAACAATATTTATTCTTCCAACCCATGAGCACGGAATGTTTTTCCATTTCTTTATATCTTCTTCAATTTCCTTCCTAAGCTTTCTACAGTTTTCAGCATACAGATCTTTTACGTTTTTGGTTAGGTTAATTCCTAGGTATTTTATGCTTCTTGGTGCAATTGTGAATGGGATCAGTTTCTTTATTTGTCTTTCTGTTGCTTCATTATTAGTGTATAAGAATGCAACTGATTTCTGTACATTGCTTTTGTATCCTGCGACTTTGCTAAATTCATGTATCAGTTGTAGCAGACTTTTGGTGGAGTCTGTTGGGTTTTCCACGTATAATATCATGTCATCTGCAAAAAGTGAAAGCTTGACTTCATCTTTGCCAATTTTGATGCCTTTGATTTCCTTTTTTTGTCTGATTGCTGATGCTAGCACTTCCAACACTATGTTAAACAGCAGCGGTGAAAGTGGACATCCCTGTCGTGTTCCTGACCTCAGGGGGAAAGCTCTCTGTTTTTACCCATTGAGGATGATATTAGTTGTGGGATTTTCATAAATGGCTTTTATGATGTTTAAGTACATTCCTTCTATCCCGACTTTCTTGAGGGTTTTTATTAAAAGAGGAGGCTGAATTCTGTCAAAGGCCTTTTCTGCATCTATTGACAGGATCATATGGTTCTTTTCTTTTCTTTTCTTAATGTGATGTATCACATTGATTGATTTGCGAATGTTGAACCAGCCCTGCAGCCCAGGAATGAATCCCACTTGATCATGGTGAATAATTCTTTTTATATGCTGTTGAATTCGATTTGCTGGTATCTTATTGAGAATTTTTGCATGCATATTCATCAGGGATATTGGCCTGTAGTTCTCTTTTTGCTGGGTCTGTGTCTGGTTTAGGAGTCAACGTAATGCTGGTTCTTGGAATGAATCTGGAAGTTTTCCTTCCCTTCCTATTTTTTGGAACAGCTTGAGAAGGATAGGTATTATCTCTGCTTTAAATGTCTGGTAGAATTCCCCTGGGAAGCCATCTGGTCCTGGACTCTTATTTGTTGGGAGATTTTTGATAACTGATTCAATTTCTTCACCAGTTATGGGTCTGTTCAAGTTTTCTATTTCTTCCTGTTTGAGTTTGGAAGTGTGTGGGTGCTTAGGAATTTGTCCATTTCTTCCAGGTTGTCTAATTTGTTGGCATATAATGTTTCATAGTATTCCCTGATAATTGCTTGTGTTTCTGAGGGATTGGTTATAATAATTCCATTTTCATTCATGATTTTATCCATTTGGGTCATCTCCCTTTTCTTTTTGAGAAACCTGGCTAGAGGTTTATTAATTTTGTTTATTTTTTCAAAAAAACAACTCTTGGTTTCATTGATCTGCTCTACAGTTTTATTTAGATTCTATATTGTGTATTTCTGCTCTGATCTTTATTATTTCTCTCCTTCTGCTGGGTTTGGGGTGTCTTTGCTGTTCTGCTTCTATTTCCTTTAAGGTGCGCCGTTAGATTTTGTATTTGGGATATTTCTTGTTTCTTGAGATAGGCCTGGATTGCAATGTATTTTCCTCTCAGGACTGCCTTCGCTGTATCCCAAAGCATTTGGATTGTTGTATTTTCATTTTCATTTGTTTCCATAGATTTTTTAATTTCTTCTCTAATTGCCTGGTTGACTCACTCATTCGTTAGTAGGGTGTTCTTTAACCTCCATGCTTTTGGAGGTTTTCCAGACTTTTTCCTGTGGTTGATTTCAAGCTTCATAGCATTGTGGTCTGAAAGTGTGCATGGTATGATTTCAATTCTTGTATACTTATGAAGGGCTGTTTTGTGACCCAGTATGTGATCTGTCTTGGAGAATGTTCCATGTGCACTCGAGAAGAAAGTATATTCTGTTGCTTTGGGATGCAGAGTTCTAAATATATCTGTCAAGTCCATCTGATCCAATGTATCATTCAGGGCCCTTGTTTCTTAATTGACTGTGTGTCTAGATGATCTATCCATTGTTGTAAGTGGGGTATTAAAGTCCCCTGCAATGACCATATTCTTATCAATAAGGTTGCTTATGTTTGTGATTGTTTTATATATTTGGGGGCTCCCATATTCGGTGCATAGACATTTATAATTGTTAGCTCTTCCTGATGGATAGACCCTGTAATGATTATATAATGCCCTTCTTCATCTCTTATTACAGCCTTTAATTTAAAGTCTAGTTTGTCTGATATAAGTATGGCTACTCCAGCTTCCTTTTGACTTCCAGTAGCATGATCGATAGTTCTCCATCCCCTCACTTTGAATCTGAAGGTGTCCTCAGGTCTAAAATGAGTCTCTTATAGACAGCAAAGAGATGGGTCTTGTTTTTTTATCCATTCTGATACCCTGTGTCTTTTGGTTAGAGCATTTAGTCCATTTACATTCAGTGTTATTATAGAAAGATATGGGTTTAGAGTCATTGTGATGTCTGTAGGTTTCATGCTTGTAGTGATGTCTCTGGTACTTTGTGCAACATTTCACTCACAGGATCCCCCTTAGGATCTCTTGTAGGGCTGGTTTAGTGGTGATGAATTCCTTCAGTTTCTGTTTGTTTGGGAAGACCTTTATGTCTCCTTCTATTCTGAATGACAGACTTGCTGGATAAAGGATTCTCGACTGCATATTTTTTCTGTTCATCACATGGAAGATTTCCTGCCATTCCTTTCTGGCCTGCCAAGTTTCAGAAGATAGGTCTGCCACTAGTCTTATCGGTCTCCTTTTATATGTTACAGCGTGTTTATCCCTAGCTGCTTTCAGAATTTTCTCTTTATCCTTGTATTTCGCCAGTTTCACAAGGATATGTCATGCAGAAGATCGATTCAAGTTACGTCTGAAGGGAGTTCTTGTGACTCTTGGCTTTCGATGCCTTTTTCCTTCCCCAGGTCAGGGAAGTTCTCATTTATGATTTGTTCAAGTACACCTTCAGCCCCTTTCTCTCTCTTCTTCTTCTTCTGGAATTCCTATGATACGGATATTGTTCCATTTGATTACATCACTTAGGTCTCTAATTCTCCCCTCATACTCCTGGATTTTTTTTCTCTCTCTTTTTCTCAGCCTCCTATTTTTCCATAATTTTATCTTCTAATTCACCTTCTGCCCCTTCAATCTGAGCTGTGGTCGCCTCCATTTTATTTTGCACCTCATTTATAGCATTTTTTTAGCTCCTCCTGACTGTTTCTTAGTCCCTTGATCTCTGTAGCAATAGATTCTCCGCTGTCCTCTATACTTTTTTCAAGCCCAGTGATTAATTTTATGACTATTATTCTAAATACTTGTTGCGTTATATTGCTTAAATTGTTTTTGATCAATTCGTAAGCTGTTGCTACTTCCTGGAGTTTCTTTTGAGGAGAGTTCTTCTGTTTTGTCATTTTGAATAGTCCCTGGGGTGGCGTGCAACTGGAGGGCTCTTCCCCTGTGCTGTCTGGAGTAACTTGTGTTGGTGGCGGGGCCACAGTCTGACCAGATGTCTGTCCCCAGCCCACTGCTAGGGCCACAGTCAGACTGGTGTGTACCTTATCTTCCCCTCTCCCAGGGGCAGGACTCACTGTGGAGTGTTGTGGCCCCTGTCTGGGCTAATTGCACACTGCCAGGCTTGTGGTGTTGCTTTGATGGGTTCTGGCGTATTAGCCAGGGTGGATCTGCAAGGTGCACAGGGACAGGAGGGGCAGGCTCAGCTGGCTTTGCCATCAGTGGTCCCCTGTGGAAGGGACCCTGCAGCACAGGGAGGGAGGGAGGCAGGCAGATCCGTCATAGGGATGGATCCAGAGAAGCACAGCATTGGGTGTTTGCGCGGTGGAAGCAAGTTCGGTGCTGGAAACTGGTTCCCTTTGGGATTTTGGCTGGGGGATGGGAGAGGGAGATGGCGCTGGCCAGTGCCTTTGTTCCCCACTGAGCTGAGTTCTGTCTTCTGGAGCTCAACACCTCTCCCTCCTGGTGTCCTCACGCTCTCCTGCTCTCCGAGCAGAGCTGTTGACTTATAACATTCCAGATGTTAAGTTCCGCTGGCTGTCAGAACTCATGCAGTCTGGCCCCTCCGCTTTTGCAAGCCAGACTCAGGTATTCCGCCTTGCTGGGCGGGCTCCCCCTCCACCTCTCCGGCTCCCTCCTGCCAGTCCGTGTAGCACACACTGCCTCTTCCCCCTTCCTACCCTCTTCCATGGGCCCTTGTCTACACTTGGCTCTGGAGAGTCCATTCTGCTAGTCTTCTGGCGTTTTTCTGGGTTATTTAGGCAGATATGGGTGGAATCTAAGTGATCAGCACGATGAGGTGAGCCCAGCGTCCTCCTACGCCGCCATCTTCCCAGATTATCTCTATCCCCTTACTTTCAATCTGAAGGTGTCTTTAGGTCTAAAGTGGGTCTCTTGTAAACAGCATATGGATGGATCTTGTTTTCTTATCCATTCTGTTACCCTATGTCTTTTGATTGGAGCATTGAGTCCATTGACGTTTAGAGCGAGTACTGAAAGATACGAATTTATTGCCATTATGGTGCTTGTAGAGTTGGAGTTTCTGGTGGTGTTCTCTGGTCCTTTCTAAGCTTTGTTGCTTTTGGTATTCATTTATTTATTTATTTATTTATTCATTCATTCATTCATTCATTCATTCATCTTTTCTCCCCTGAGAGAGTTTCCCTTAAAATTTTTTGCAGGGCTGGTTTAGTGTTCACAGACTCCTTTAATTTTTGTTTGTCTGGGAAACTTTTTATCTCTCCTTCTATTTTGAATGACAGTCTTGCTGGATAAAGAATTATTGGCTGCATGCTTTTCTGATTCAGCACATTGAATATATCCAGCCACTTCTTTCTGTCCTGCCAAGTTTCTGTGGATAGGTCTGCTGCAAACCTCATCTGTCTTCCCTTGTGGGTTAAAGACTTTTTTTCCCTTGCTGCTTTCGTGATTCTCTCCTTGGCTCAGTATTTTGTGAATTTGAGTTTGATATGCCTTGTTGATGGTTGGTTTTTGTTGAATCTAATGGGAGTCCTCTGTGCTTCTGGATTTTGATGTCTGTGTCTTTCCCCAGGTTAGGAAAGTTTTACACTATGATTTGCTCACATAACCCTTCTACCCCCATTTCTCTCTCTTCCACTTCTGGGTCCCATATGATTCTGATGTTGTTCCTTTTTAACGAGTCACTGATCTCTAATTCTTAAGTCGTGCTCTTTTGCCTTAATCTTCCTCTTTTTTTCTGCTTCATTATTCTCCATGTTTGTCCTCTGTATCACTGATTCTCTGTTCTGCCTCCTCCATCCCTGCCGCCATGACATCCATCCGTGATTGCAGCTCAGTTATAGTATCTTTTATTTCATCCTGACTAGTTTTTACTTTTTTTTATCTCCACAGAAAGGGATTCTAATCTATTTTTGACTCCAGCTAGTATTCTTATTATCGTGATTCTAAATTCTGGTTCAGACATCTTGCTTGTATCTGTTTTGGTTAAATCCCTGGCTGTCATTTCTTCGTGCTCTGTCTTGTGGGGTGAATTCCTTCATTTCATCATTTTGAAGGGAGAAAAGGAATTCATGATGTAGAAAAAATTAAAATTAAAAAATATTTAAATTAAAAAATAAAAACACACACACACAAAATCGAATCAATGATGCTAGATCCTAGGTGTGTTTTGGTCTGGGTGTTGAAAGTGGCTTGATAGATTAGAGAAGAAAGGGGGGAAAAAAAGAAAAAAAAAGGAAATCATTTGAAAATTTGAAAAAATTAATACACTGAAGTATACTAAAATGAAATGATGGAAGTAAAATAGAATTTGAAAAAATTTACACAAAAGTAAAAAATGCAGTAAAAAATTTAAAGAAAATATTTTTAATAAAAATTGATAATATAAATGAATTTTTCTCTTTTTGTATTCAAGAAAAAGAAAAGAAGTGAAAAAGAGGAAAAAAAAGAAAGAAAATCGAGTAGAGGGACCTGCTAACAGATTGAAATATGACTGAAATTACTTCATTTTTTTTTATCCTAGAAGTCAGACTATGAAGCTTTGTAGTCCATAAACTTAGCAGGTGGTGAGAATTGTGTTCTTGAAGAGCGAGGTTAGTTCAGTTGGGCAGGGCTTAGTGTAATGGCTCCATTCTCCACTAGATGGTGCTGCTAGCATACTGGGGTGGATTGTTGTGGCGCTCCTAGGTGCAGATGCGCCTGCACAGGAGCTGTGAAAATGGCATCACCCAGCTACTCAGTCTCTGGTATTGGAACTCTCTTTTCCCCCATCAGCAATCATGCACCCGTCCTTTGTCTTCAGCTTTCATCCACTCCCTGCTTTTACACTTTCCATGACCAAGCCCCAGGTAGTACCTCTCTCCTGAGTTTTGTCTCAGATGCAGCTGTTTTCCCTGGCCCCTTACTTCTGAGGGACTGCAGCTTTGACCCTTTCTGCCCTTCTGCAGGAGGGTCTCACCGAGCAATGGCCGAATGCTGGCTGCACCCAGGAATGTTTGCAGGACCATGCTGCTGCCGATGCCAAAAGACTGTGGCCAGGTGCCAGCCCGTCCCAGAAAAAGTTTGTGAGATAGTGTAGCAGCAGCATTTTCAGGGAGTATGGAAAATCACAACACACATTTGACACCAGGCTTCACCCTTAATGACCTTGTTCCACCCGAAAAACAAATAACCCAGTGAAGAAATGGGCAGAAAACATGAATAGACACTTCTCTAAAGAAGACATCCAGATGGCCAACAGGCACATGAAAAGATGTTCAACGTCGCTCCTTATCAGGGAAATACAAATCAAAACCACACTCAGATATCACCTCACGCCAGTCAGAGTGGCCAAAATGAACAAATCAGGAGACTATAGATGCTGGTGAGGATGTGGAGAAACGGGAACCCTCTTGCACTGTTGGTGGGAATGCAAATTGGTGCAGCCGCTCTGGAAAGCAGTGTGGAGGTTCCTCAGAAAATTAAAAATAGACCTACCCTATGACCCAGCAATAGCACTGCTAGGAATTTATCCAAGGGATACAGGAGTACTGATGCACAGGGGCACTTGTACCCCAATGTTTATAGCAGCACTCTCAACAATAGCCAAATTATGGAAAGAGCCTAAATGTCCATCAACTGATGAATGGATAAAGAAATTGTGGTTTATATACACAATGGAATACTATGTGGCAATGAGAAAAAATGAAATATGGCCTTTTGTAGCAACGTGGATGGAACTGGAGAGTGTGATGCTAAGTGAAATAAGCCATACAGAGAAAGACAGATACCATATGTGTTCACTCTTATGTGGATCCTGAGAAACTTAACAGAAACCCATGGGGGAGGGGAAGGAAAAAAAAAAGAGGTTAGAGTGGGAGAGAGCCAAAGCATAAGAGACTCTTAAAAACTGAGAACAAACTGAGGGTTGATGGGGGGTGGGAGGGAGGGGAGGGTGGGTGATGGGTATTGAGGAGGGCACCTTTTGGGATGAGCACTGGGTGTTGTATGGAAACCAATTTGACAATAAATTTCATATATTAAAAAAAAAAAATGACCTTGTTCCAGCACCAGCGAATGTGGCCCTTCTCTGGGGTCTGCTGGGACCAGGTGGCTTCAACAGTCTCTACCAAATGTCCTTCCAGCAGTGGAGCCGCTTTTCCCCATGTGGCTTGAGAACCTCCTGGACCCCACTCTGCTCCTGGGGATTCGCCCTTCCCACCAGAGCACCACCAGGTATTGAGCTGCAGAGTTGCAGACTCTGCGCTCCCCTTGTTTACAGTCTTAATAGAATTTAAACTTTCTCCTTTCTCTCTTTGTAGTTTAGTCACTGCGGCTGTTTCCAATTTTCCACTTTCTCTCCAGCTGCTTTTGGGGAGGGGTGCTTTTCCTGTATTCTTCCCTGCCCCATCTCTGTCCTCTCTCTACCAGCAAAACCAGCTCCCTGCCCTCTGCAGCTTCTCTCTCCCCAAGTTCACCTCTCCGCACTGCGTACCTGCTGAGTTCTGTGGTTCAGGTTGTGCAGATTGTTGTGTTAATCCTCAGATCAATTTTCTAGGTGTGCAGGATGGTTTAGTGTTGGTCTGGCTGTGTTTCATGGACGCGAGACACGCAAAAAACTTCCATGCTGTTCCGCCATCTTGGCTCCCTCCCCATAACACGGGATGTTTTAAGCCACTAAGTTTTGGGGCACCCGGGTGTCTCACTCGCTTAAGTGTTCAACTTTGACTCAGGTCATGATCCATGGATTGTGACTTCAAGCCCTGCATTGGGTTTTCTGCTGTCAGCACTGAGCCCACTTCAGATCCTCTGTCCCCTTCTCTCTCTCTGCCCCTCCCTGCTCACATGTGCTGTCTCTCAAAAATAAATAAACATTAAAAAAAAAAAGGCACTAAGTTTTGCTCCACCATTCCAGAAGACCTCCCCCCACCCCCTGCCAAGCTACTAAATTTGGGGGTAGTTCTTTATATAACAATAGATAACAAATACAGGCACCTTGTGAGGTCAGATGACCCGTGTCTCATCCTAACTCCGCCATGTACCAGCTGTGTGGTTTTGTGCAAGTTATTCTACCTATGCAAGTCACGTTCTCTTCTGTAAAATAGAGATAGTAGTACTAATGTGGTTGTTACGGGGACTAAATGAGTAAACCCAGCGCTTCCATGTAGTCGAGTTATACTAATATTAATAATCAATATTAGTGATAGCAATAAAGCTTAGCTATGTTACTGAGCTTTCACAGCTCTGCTAACCTTAGACGCTGGGATTTTTGGTGCCTCAGTTTCTTCATCAGAGAAGCCTAAAGAATTCTATGCCCCTTGCAGAAATGATATAGCGAGAAACATAAAATACCGAGAAATCTCTGAAGCAAGTGGCAATTTAACTACTAAATATAAAGAACTGTTTCCACTTCCCTTATTTTGGTTTTTATTGTAAAGAATGATTTCCTGTCACAGAGAAGTCAAGTAACAGAATTCATGGTCTCAGATTCAGAATATCAAAAAATATTGGAGTTGATGGAATAGAATTTGTTTTCACAGTTTCCTTTACACAAAGGCATCCAACGAATGTCTGCGGCCGATTATTTTGTGTGTGGAAATGCCAGGGCACTACGCAGGTGGCAGTTTATCCCAGAGATGAAACCCAAAGATGAAGAGCACATGGGTGATCAGTGCTGCTTCAAAGGTTTCTGCCTTCTGAGGCTAAAGCCCGTGGTGTCAAAGGTTTGATGGGATTTGCTCATTAATTCCAAGCTCGGATGTTCAGCTATCTTGTTTTCATTTCTCCTCAGGGATGCTGTTTTTCTCCCACTAGGAGCCGTGGGGCTTGGGTGGTGTGGGAGGTGTTGGATTTGCAGATTTCCCACCTGCCTCACCTCCCTTTTTTTTTTTTAAAGTTTGTTTGTCTGTTTGTTTATATTGAGAGAGAGGGTATGTGTGTGTGAGCAGGGAAGGAGGAGAGAGAGAGGGAGAGAGAGAATCCCAAGCAGGCTCTGCATCGTCAGCTCAGAGCCTGATGTGGGGATTGAGCTCACAAACCATGAGATCATGACCTGAGCCCAAACCAAGAGTCGAATGCGTAACCGCCTGAGCCACCCAGGCATCGCTCCCCTCCCTCTTCATACCACTGCGTCCCAAGGCCACTGCCCAGCCCTGGATTTCCTACCTGTCTCCTGCCACACTGTGACTTTCTGGCAGTCGCCAGGGGCTCAGGCTGTCTGCCCCTCTTCTCCACTCATTCACTCGGCTGAGCTGCTTGCTTCCTGAGCCTGGCTGCGGAGTTGAGGTCGCTTCCTGAGCTTCCCTCACTTTCATTGACATCCTTGGGGCACCTGGGTGGCTCAGTCGGTTAAGCGTCCCACTTCAGCTCAGGTCATGATCTCATGGTTCATGGCTCTGTGCTGACATTAGAGCCTGGAGCCTGCTTTGCATTCTGTGTCTCCCTCTTTCTGCGTCTCCCCAGCTCATGCTCTGTCACTCTCTGTCTCTCAAAAATAAAAATAAACATTAAGCAAAACACACTAAAGTTAAGCTGAACAAAAGCCCTTTGTGTTAAGGGTGACACCACTCCTTGCTGAGAGAACAAAGGGCAGCAGAAAGAGTAGATGGGAAGTGTGGTAGCCAGACAGACTTCACACAAAACAATACCAGGCTCCCTGAGTAGAGCCTGCCACCACCATGAGACTGGGGTGTGCTGGGGTCATCCCCTTGCATCTTGTTTCCCATTCCCACCCTGTCCCTGAGGATGGTCGGGTGAAATGGCCAGACTCCTCGCAGTTATAAAACAACAATACCTTTTGGCTTCCAGAATCACCATCCCCTGTCACTCAGTGAAATAAACTAGTTAAAATAATTACTACCAACAACAGCGAAAGAGGTTATTTTCCTGCTATAAACCGAAAAGTGACAAGAAGAAAAACAGAAGGCTTTGGTGTGACTTTGTGCAGCCCCTAAATCCCCCTTTCCCCTAGAAGTGAAACAAAGGGAGGAAGAAGTGATGTAGGGGACTCAGAAAACTTAGAGAATTCTCCCCAGAAGCCCCTGATTTAGATAGAAGCTGATAAAGTTGGGGCAGGGAGCTTAGAGAAAAGTCGAGGAAATCTCTTCCAAGAGTAGAGGTTCCCGCCTATGATCTCAGTATCATTGTGGAGCCAGGAAAACCCCCCGGGTGTCATCATCTGCCAGGATTTGATGCTAAATCAGGGGATTGAGTTGAAACCTAAGGGTACCACCCCTGCGAGAAGAAGGGGTACCTCAATCTGGATGTTAACAATCTTAGAAGAAAAGGTAGGTCTAGCTCTGTACCAAAGACTGCAGGAAATTTCCCAAGTTCTTACCAAGTTCCTGCCCTCAGGCTATAAGAAAATGGGTGGATCGCAATCCCCGGGCCTGAAAATGTTGCTGGAAGGGAACAAGGTCCCAGATAAGGTTCAGAAGTTGTCACTGAGAATCCACCTTCTTTTTTTTTTCTTCTGTAAATTAATTTATTTTACATTCTTTTTATCCCTGAAAATGATTACGTTCAGGTTTATGGCATGCTTAACATGGTTGTAAGCCAATCTCTGGAGACCTTAACAGTAATGAGACTTCTATATATTGAGTCACTGCTATAAGTGTGACTACTAAAGCTAGGCTTATAATAATACTATGTATTGATTGCATTTATTTTATTGAGTTTCATTTATATAGTTTTCACCATTCAGTCATATTAAAATGAATGTCTGTTTCAACTTTCCTTTTCATTCTTTCTGCCTCAGAAATGTCTGCTCACTTCACTATTCCTCATCTTTCTAAATAAGACCTATAACAAAACACATTTTCACCCATTTCACTATATTCACTTACATTTATCTCTGATATATTTCAGTACCACTTCACTAAGTCTCATGTGTTTAAAAAAAAGTTTCTTTTTTAAAATGTTTGTTTGTTTGTTTATTTAGAGCACAAGCAGGGGAAGGGCAGAGAGAGAGAGAGGGTGAGAGAGACTCCTAAGCAGGCTCCATGCTGTCAGGGCAGAGCCTGACACAGGGCTGGATCTCAACACAGGGTTCGATCTCTCTAACCTTGAGATCATGACCTGAGTGGAAATCACGAGTTAGAGAGAAGCTTAACCATTTGGGCCACCCAGGCAGCCCTGAGAATTCATCTTCTATCAAAGCAAAAGGAAGAACTGGGTAGAGCTGTCCCTAGAGCCTAAGCAAGAAGAAAAGAAGCAACATGGTAACTAAGTAAGCATTCTGCAGGTGAATAAAATGAAGGGAAGATTTAAATGAGTATAGCAGGTGTAAAACAGATGAGAGACTGCAAGAAAAAAAATCCAGACAAGAAAACACCAAGGGATGTAGGAAAGGTTCCCTGCAATTGCTTTGAGCTACAGAGGAAATTAATAGGAACATGGATTCAATAAGACAAGAGGAAAAAAAAACAAAACAAAAACCTCATTTCAGTGATGAAATTTAACAAACCAAAAAATGAATGGGAGGTCAAGAAAAGAAAGACTAATGCAACACTCATTTCCAGTTGATCATGGAATAAATTCTACAAACTTATCAGGAAAAGAAAGTATAAAGGTCCTTTGAGGATAAAGGCTGTGTGAGACCATTTAAAACTTGCGCAAACTTGGCACTTATAAGCCCTCTTAAAAATAAATTCTTAAAACCATGGTAAAAAATTACTTAAGTGGAGAAACAATGGTAAAAGGACTCTAGATGAATCAACTTAGGTATGATGACACCAAGGAATAAGTTGCCTTCTATTGACATGGGAAACTGTGGGTAGAGGGGGTCTTTGGGACTAAAACTCAATTTCAGTTCAGTTTGAGATACCTGTGAGACATCCCAATGGAGACGTTGAGTAGGCAGTATTATATAAGAGACTAGATGTTGAAAGAGAGGTTTGGGATAAAGATATACATTTGGGAATCACAGATGTAGAGATGACATTTAAGGCTTGAGATGGGGTGAGATCATTCAAGGAATGAATGTAGAGAATGGGGTCAAGGAATGAGCCTTGGCTTACCCCAATATTAAGAATCATGGAGAAAGGAGAAACAAGCAAATAAGGAGAAGACAGCTCAGTGATGTAGGAAGTAAACTAGAAGAGAGTGAGATCTGGAAAGCCAATGAAAGGGTAGGTATCCATGAGAAGTAGGTGAGTAGCTGTGTCAAATGCTGCTTGTTGAAAGATTAAAGTAAAATGAGACTTGAGAATGGTCATTTGCCTTTATCATGGGTGACTTGGCAAGAGCTGTTTCAGTGAAGTTGTATAGTTCAGAGCGTGATTGGAGGGGGGCTTTAAAAACAATTTTCAAGAACTTTTGCTGTGAATGGGACAAAGAAAAGGGGGGTGGTAGTTGGCTAGGATGATGGGTCAAGATAATGTTTTCTAAACATGGAACTGGATGTAGTGAATAAAGGGGAAGAGGGGATGATTTCTAATTATATTAGGGCAATTGACTGGCTGGCTCTAGCCTCAGCAGTGAGCTCTGGGTTGGTGAAGTAAATTGAGATTCATCAACATATTTAAGATTACCTGTAAATTATTTAATAATTAGGCAGAGGTATTGGATTCTACAAAGAAGCCTAAGGAAGAATGACCATAGGAGGAAAAGGAGGAGAATGACCATAGGAGGAGATCATGTTGGCACCAAAGTCATGAGAAGAGAATGTTTGAAGAAGGAAAATCACCAGGTTAAATAATGCCAGGAATTCAGTAAAGATAAGGGCAAAAAATTCTAGGTTAGATGTAGCAACAAAAGGAGGTTATTTGGGGTCTTTCAATGAGAGACTCAGGGGTGTAATGAAGGAGAAACACATTTTTCATGAGTTGAAAACTTACTGGGAGATGATGAAGTGGAAACCTTGAGGACACAACTCTTTTAACAAATCTGGAACAACTCTTTTAAGAAAGGAGGTAGGAGAGATAGGGCAATTATTGGAAGAAGATACAGGTTTCAGAAACTGAGTTTCAAGATAGTGGGGACATGCATGCCTGAATGTTGAAGGAGAGTTTCTCAGGGGGGAGGGGGAGAAGCTCCTCTGTGTCTTTGGGATGAAATCGAGGAGAGGGAGACACAGAAAGGAGAGTGATAAATACAGGAGATAGGGAGAGAGGGAGGAGAAGAGGAAAGAGAAGTTGGGGGTGGGGGAGAGTGAGAGACAGAGACAGAGAGAATTGATGGAATCAGTTTCCCTGAGAAGGCAGAAATCCTGGGACACAGAGAACAGAAGGGACTGGTCTTAGACACCTATTCTATTATGACAGGAAGGATAAGAGAGTAGGATAGATACAGATAAATCAGTGGTGAGTGGCAGAATTCTGAAGGAGTTCTCTTTCATGACTTTTATTTCCTTTGTGAAGGAGGAGGTTAGGTCATCTCCTGATAATGCATGAAAGGACAATAGGGTAGGAAATATGAGAGTGGAAGAAGTTTAAAATAGCCTCTGGGAAATAAAAAGAGACTTGTTATTTGGAAACACAGAAAAGGGAGTGTGAAGAAGAATGGAAGAAAGTTATTTATTCCCCTTTCTCCTTTGTCTACTGAACCCAAGAAATGGACCTCTTTTCTTTTTAACATGTTGAGTGTTCAAGATGGATGTTCAAGGAGAATGTGGGTAAGTTGGGCTTGAATTCCTCTGGGTCTCTTAAAGGTCATTTTCAACCAACTCCTCTTGTCCCGTCTGGTCTCATCTTTGCAGCCAGTTTTTTCTCGAGCCTATCTTAATTCCTTAGCTTGGAAATACGAGGGGATATTGATCTAACTCCAACAAGCACTGTGGAAACATTGGGATCAGGACCCTGGAATTTGGGTTGAGGCCAAGAAGATGTTCAGTGAAGCAAGTAGATATGTAGGAGGCTCTGTTTTTCATCTTCTACAGCAAGGCCACAAGCTTTGGTCCATGGGCAATATCCAGCCTTTTTCTGTAATACAGTTTCATTGCAACATGGCCATGTCTCCATTTGCTTTTTAGCTACAACGTCAGAGTGGACTGGTTGTGACAGAGACCTTCTGGACCACAAACTGAAAATATATACTATCTGGTCCTTCTACAGAAAATATTTGTCAATCTTTGTCCTGGAGGAAAGATGGGAAGGTTTCTGAGGAAGTATAACCTGGAGAAAAATCTCAACTCTGAGTCTGTTTCCTTTTCTGCAAAATAAGGACACTATTCATTAAATCATTCTTTCATTTAACAAACATTTATTGATTGCTTACTATGTGCGAGAAGCTGGGAGTGCAGATCAATAAGATCCAGTCTTGTCCTTTCAAAGCCCAGAGCAGAGATAGATGGGTAAACAAATAGTTGGGATAGCTAGAGATAAATGCTGTGTGTGTGCCACAGGGAGGTTTCTCACCTAGCCTGGATGGGGCTGAGAAGGCTTCACAGAAAAATAAAAGAGGAGGGACTCATCAGCGTGTAGGATTGCTGTGGTATGAAACCAGTCAGGGATTATTGCAGCATGAGTAAAGATCAATGAGAGTCAAGGAGGGGACTTCTAGGAGCACCAAGTTAGAATGGGGAAGTGATGGGAGATCGAGACAGAGCAGTGAGAGGAGGAAGGAGAATCAGGAAAGTGTCAGGAATGTTATTGGGACACATAGGAAACCTTCCATCACCCTGCTCTTGACACAGCTCCCTACCTGACCATTGCCCTTCCTGTGGAGCTCAGATGTGGTTTCCCAACTGTCTAAACAGAGCACTGTGGCCAGCCACTATCGCTCAGTTGGAGTTTGTCCCTGAGATGAAACCCACTGCGGATCTTATGGTACACACGAGCAATCTGTTAACCACAAAACGTACCCAAGATGTAATCTGGTGTTAATGACATTAAAATGTAATAATAGGATAATATGTGTATTTCAACCCAGATATCAGAATTTGGAATATATTTTGGTAATGTAAACCTAACACAAAACATAACCCATTTGTAATAGATTCATTATACTCTTCTCGAATTGAATCTGAGAAGCATAATCATTCCTGAAAATCATGCATACGTGTGATTTAGCTGAACAGATGGGTTTCTAAAGTGCATGGGAGTTTGAGTGGATTTAGAAATGAGGCCAATGGTTTCTCTTTTATGTTTAAAATTTTTAGGAAATATTTCAAACATTCAGAAAAGTGAATAGTATAACACCCATGTAGCCACTACCTAGATTTTAAAGATGCCAAGATCTTGCCATAGCTTCAGAGTTTAGTAAAAAGAATGAAAACTTTACAGATACCCTTCATACCCATTTTGTGCTTCTTTCCCATCTCCTCTTGCTTCCCAGAAGTTGCCAGTCTCTGGAAGTTAGTGTGTTTTTATCATCTGTGTTTTTATATTTTGACTATGTTTGTATCAATAAACATGAAACAGAATTGTTTCATGTGTTTTCAAACATTACATAAATGGTAGGCAACGCAAAACTGTTCTGCAGCCTCCCTTTATTATGTTTTTGAAACGCATCCATGTTGGTTCATGTGTTCATTCATTTTACAGCCAGTCTTCTTTCTGTTCTTTGAAACCGGCCCAAATTGTTGAAAACAGAAAGCACATACATCTGACAGCTTCTCAATGACAGCTATGAAATAACTTGGTCTCAAGTGTCTTCTCTTTTTTCCCTTTCTTCTCCTTGGTCTCCCCACCCCCCTCCTTTTCCTGTCCTCTTCTATTAAGGGTTTGGAATATAAGAAGAAACAGCAAAAGGAGAACCTTGCAAGCAGAGTCTGAATTTAGCACCCCATCTTCCAGAAAAGAACAGACATTGTTCAGGAGCAACTAACATCTATCAGATGTCGGCTGAGTGCGAGAGCCTGTGCTAAGTGTTTTACATTAGTTTGTTAATCCTCACTGTGACCCTTGCAGGTGTTGCTTGCCCAAGGCCGTGTAGCCAGTGGGCGGATATTCTAACCCAGGTACTCCAAAGTCAGAGCTTTGGATGAGAAGCTCAAGATGAGAAGCCATATTGATCCCAAGGAGGGACAGTGCTAGGTGAGCTGTTAACAGTA
Organism: Panthera pardus; assembly: GCF_024362965.1. NCBI lineage: Eukaryota > Metazoa > Chordata > Mammalia > Carnivora > Felidae > Panthera > Panthera pardus. Next base: position 12,359,849 of record NW_026526754.1, read on the forward strand.
AAGAGTCCCCCAGGGCTAGTGCTTTAACAACTTTTGGTATTGATTCCACTTCTAAATTAAGTATCATAATTGTTGTTAATAAACAATAATAAAGCAGGTACTTAAGAATCCACAGGGTTGAATGTTACTTTAGTTTTCTTCTCTTTTAAATATTTATTTTTGAGGGAGAGAGAGGAAGACAGAGCACAAGTGGGGGAGGGGCAGAGAGAGAGGGAGACACAGAATCCAAAGCAGGCTCCAGGCTCTGAGCTGTCAGCACAGAGCCCGACACAGGGCTCAAACTCGTGAACTACGAGATCATGACCTGAGCTGAAGTTCGACGCCTTACAGACTGAGCCACCTAGGCGCCCCTGAACGTTCCTTTAGTTTTCTTACCTGAACTTCAGCCACCCGTTGATTTCCAACTCCCTCCTGGATATTTCTGCTTGACTATTCCACTATCATCCCTAACTCTATTTAAAACAAACTTAGTCATTTTTTTCCCTCTTAACCATTTCCTATAGCAGCAGATTCTGGCACCTTAGTCTGGCTTCCATGGTCCTCTATATTCTGGCTCTTCACTACTTGCTATGGACTGAATTGTGTCCCCACAAAATTCATATGTTAAAACTCTAGCCCCCAATGTGATGGTATTTGGAGATGCAGCCTTTGCCACTGGGAGGTAATTAGGTTTAGATGAGCTCATGAGGGTGGGGTCCTCGTGATAGGGTTAGTGTCCTCCTTATAAGAAGAGACCAGAGTGCTTGCTCTCTCCTCCTGCCATGTGGGCACACAGTGAGAAAGTGGCTATCTGCAATCCAGGAAGAGAGTCCTCAACAGGAACCAAATCATCCAGCACTTTAATCTTGGACTTCCCAGCTTCTAGAGCTGGGGGAAATAAGTTTCTGTTCTTTTTTTTTTTTTTTTTTTTTGTAAGTTTTTGTTCTTTAAGTCACCCCGTCTAATAGTATTTTCTTATAGCAGCCTGACCTGAGACACTACCTATATAGCATTTCAGTCTTAACTTTCCATCCCTTTTGTCCATTTTCCCTTCTTCTTGTCTGTCTTCTCACGCACATTATTTTTCCTAAGTTTGACTGGCATTCCCTGTACCCAAATAACAGCAACCTTTTAACACAAAAATTAGAGTCTCTTTCCCCCATCTTTTCCCTGCTATGTCTCCCATCTTTAGACTTCCACAACCCTTAATCTGTACCGTACAATAGAGCACTTAGTCATATAGTGTTATTTATTTTTAAACATCTTGTGTCTGCAATGAAATGATTAAGGCTTCGAGGGTAGGCCACGTCTTGTGTTCTAGTCCATATGCCAGTGTTTACCAACCTTTTTTTTTTAAACTGTGCCCATCTCACAGTAATATATATTGTTTCTTAAACCCTTAAGAATTTTTTAAAAAGTCATTTTGGTCATTTTTACATGAAGAAAATAAAGAAATGATTTTAAGTAAATAAGTATTTTAGGTCAGCATATTATTAATGATTGTATTATGAATATTAAAGTTCATCTAAAATATAAAACACATTTTTACTTTTCCCCTTTTAGTAATTCAATCGAGTTACTACTCAATTGAGTAGACTCAATCTGTTAACTTTAACTATGTAAGGAAACGAATGAATTGCTAAAAAATAAGTTTTGAGAAAGACATTTCATTCTTCATCGTAGTCCTGAATGTTTATTAAAATGCAGAATGAGGTTTAACTACATATTACAACACCAAAAATAGACAAAAACTGCTTTCATAAGCTGACGTTTACAATTTTGCGTTTATGCCTAAAAATTAATTGATTTGTTTTAATAATCTTGTTTAGTTTCTAAATAGTAAGAAAGAAGAGATTTCAGGCTATTTTCAAGCACTTTCCCACAAATACCACAATGTAGATGCTCTACTTGATAGTTGACTAGACAAATTGCTTTTAACTTTTACTGTTTTCTCTTTTTAACATTGTATTTCAACAGCTTAAGGTGCTGTGTGAGAATTTTGATCAGAATGCAATCTAAAGACCTAGTGAAGATGATCATGAGGGAAATTAGAACAATTATTATCAGGTTTATAACCTTTACTGACTTGTAGATTTTCAGTGTCAGTGTTCCCTTCCTTGGTTTGCTGCCTTTATTTTACTTACTTACTTACTTACTTACTTACTTATTTATTTATTTATTTATTTATTTATTTATTTATTTATTAGAGACAGAGACAGAATGCGAGTGGGTTAGGGGCAGAGAGAGAGGGAGACAGAATCTGAAGCAGGCTCCAGGCTCTGAGCTGTCAGCACAGAGCCTGACGCGGGGCTCGAACTCACTAGCTGTGAGATCATGACCTGAGCCAAAGTCGGACCCTCAACTGACTGAGCCACCCAGGCGCCCCTTTATTTTACTTTTTTAAATGTTTATTTATTTTGAGAGAGAGAAAGAGAGCATGAGCAGGGGAGGGGCAGGGAGAGAGGGAGACAGAGAATCCCAAGCAGCCTCCACGCTGTCACTATGGAGCCAGATGCAGGGATCGAATCCACAAACTGTGACCTGAGCCAAAATCAAGAGTCGAATGTTTAACCAACTTAGCCACCCAGGTGCCCTGGTGTGCTGCCTCTAAACAATGGTCCTTTCCAGGTGTCAAGACGAGATTGAACTGGAACACTCTGTGGCAAAGAATAGGAACACTTTAGGGGCGCCTGGGTGGCTCAGTCGGTTAAGCATCCGACTTCGGCTCAGGTCATGATCTCGTGGTCTGTGAGTTCGAGCCCCACGTCAGGCTCTGTGCTGACAGCTCAGAGCCTGGAGCCTGTTTCAGATTCTGTGTCTCCCTCTCTCTCTGACCCTCCCCTGTCCATGCTGTCTCTCCCTGTCTCAAAAATAAAATAAAACGTTAAAAAAAATTAAAAAAAAAAAAAGAATAGGAACACTTTAAGATCGTGTAATGGTCAAAACCAAGCCTGAATGGTGTTCACCAAATCAGATACATGGATCAAATGACTGAACCATAAGAACATTGGCCTGGTTGCTGCCAGATCCAATGCTGTTCACTTAAAGCTCATTCAGAGCTTCTGTTTCCTGTGTTAATGGGAAATACTTTTGCATTTTATTCAGAGCTTCTGTTTCCTGTACTAATGGGAAATACTAGATACTCTTGCATGTATTTTTTTAGTAAGAAGAGGTGCCATTCCTACCTTTTATGATGTGGATCTCTGTTTATTTCTCCCACTGTTTTACTATGAAAAAAATTTCACCAGAGGAAAGCTGAAGGAATTAGTGCACAGCCATGCATCCACCATCTAGATTCTACAGTTGTGAACGTCATACTATACTCACTTCACCACCAATCCATCCCTCTGTTTACGATCCATCTTGTGTGTGGTGCACTTCAAAGTAAGATGTCAGTACACTTCTTTCTAAACACTTCAGCATGCATGTGGGTAACTACAGTTCAATATTTGTTTATGGCTTTTTTTTAAGGTAACGTTTATGTTTACTGAAATCCTCAAATCTTAATTATACCATTTGATAAAATTTGACAGGTACATATACCTCTTAACCTAAACCTTCTTATCAAGCTATAGAACATTTCCATCATCTCAGACAACTCCCTCTGGGATTTTGGAACCATGATTTATACACTGTCACCTCACAGAATCTGTCTGAAGATGTAATTAGAGACTCAGCAAGTTGATTGGTGATAAATGACCACAGAAGCAGTTTAGTTTCTGTTTGCTTTGGCAGAGAAGTATAATCAGAGCAGAGGATGGGGAGCTGGTTGTTTTAATTCTTGTATGCTACTTCTATTCTCATTGTCATGCCAGTTGAGTATAAAGAATGCTCAGGAATCGGAAAGAATAACTAATTGTAGCTAGCTTCCACTCAGATAAATACATATATATGTATGTATGTATTTAAAAGTTGCAGGGCTTGGTTAATTTCCTTCAGTTTTTTAAAGTTTCAGATGCCAGTTTCATCCATTTATAACATTTCATCTTTTCCAAAAATTTTTGCAAACCCTCCTGCTTTTAGGATAAAATAAATGAAACTCATCATTTATATATATATATAAATGCTTATTTTTGAGAGAGAGAGCATGAGCTGGGGAGAGAGAGAGAGAGGGAGAGAGAGAAGCAGGGACACAGGGCTCAATCCCATGAACTGTGAGATAATGACCTGAGCCAAAATCAAGAGTGACTTAAAAGTGCTTAACTGACTGAGCAATCCAGGTGCCCTAAAACTGATCATTTTTAATAAAATCACTGGCCTCATATAAACATTTCTGGCCATGGATGTGGACAATAAAGTTGTTTTTAAATTACTGGATGCAATTTCTAGGAATTCTCTGCAGAACAGATTGGCCTTGGAGTTAGGCACATCTAGGTCCAAACCCTGACTCTGCTAATTGCTGACTCTATGATCTTTAGCAAATTGCTTAATCACTTTGGTCCTTGATTTCTCTGTTTATAAAAGGGGGACAATACACATATCTACTTCATGGAGTTGTTGAGAGGATTAAAGGATTAAAAAAAGGGGAAGTTTTCAGTGCTTAGTGCTGAACTCAACAAATGTTAATTTATGTACTCAACAAATGTTAATTTAATTAATTAATTTTTAAAATATAATTTATTGACAAATTGGTTTTCATACAACACCCAGTGCTCATCCCAACAAGTGCCCTCCTCAATGCTCATCTAATGTTGTGATTATTTTAGTAAAGTTCAGTATGTTTTGTTGTTTGGAATATTCCTGATAATATTTATAAACCTCAGGGAACATAGTAATTGTATTTAAGAGACCATATATCCTTCATCTAGTATCTAGTCCCATAAAAGAACAATATCCACAGATCTTCATTTTTAATTAATGTTTGTTAAGAAACAGATGTAAAAAAGCAACCACCTCCCACCAATAGGTAAAATGACAAAGACTCACAACAGCAAAAGTTGGTGAGGATGTGAAGTAACCAGAATTCTTTGTTGTTGTTTAGTTTTTATTTCATAATCATAAACTTAACTCTGCAATTGAACTTGATGTAGAGGAGGATAAGAAAAATATGTGAACCATACAACTGCTCCAAGGAACACAAAGATTATGGGATATTTTGAGGAGATGAGGGTGAAGGGGTGCTCTCCTAAGCTACAGAAGGAATGAGCTGGCGGTTAAGATATGACGCAAGTCAAATTTATTAGATTTGTCCACATCAGCAATGTTGATTCTCTCTTTTTTAATTATTTTTTTAACGTTTATTTATTATTGAGAGACAGAGAGACACAGAATGTGAACAAGGGAGGGGTAGAGAGAGGGGCAGACATAGAATCTGAAGTAGGCTCCAGGCTCTGAGATGTCAGCACAGAGCCTGATGCAGAGCTCGAACTCATAAACTGCAAGATCATGACCTGAGCCGAAGTTGGTCGCTTAACCAACTGAGCCACCCAGGCGCCCCGGCAGTGTTGATTTTCTTGCTGGTTTTGCCATTCCTGGATCCAAGGTGTTCCACATAGCTTCCACAATAGTCATGCCCTGTTTCTCCTTGCCAAAGACCACACGCTTGCTATCCAATCACTCAGATTTGGCAGTGTAGATGAAACACTGGGAACCGTTTGTGTTGGGTCCAATATTTGCCAAGGACGAGATGCCAGGATCGATATGCTTCAGGATGAAATTCTCATCAAATTTCTCCCCATAGATGGACTTGCTGCCAGTGCCATTATGGTATTAAGGCACCACCATGGCACATAAATCCCAGAATAATACTGTCCAAGCAGAAAACTTTATAACCAAATCCTTTCTCCCCAGTGCTCAGAGCATGAAAGTTTTCTGCTGTCTTTGGAGCTTTGTCTGCCAACAGCTCAGTGGGGATGCAGCCCAAGGGCTCACCATCCATGGCAATGTCCAAGAACAATGTGGGTTGACCACGGCTGGACTGTGTCTGTAAGGCCCAGAATTCTTAGGTATTGTAGGTAGGGATGCAAAATCGTTCAAGCACTCTGGGAAAATTTTTTGGAGGTTTCTTCAAAGTTACGCATAGATCTGCTTCCGTGATTCTCAAAATGACATTAATGCTGAGTTGAGAAACCCTGATCTACTCTATGACCCAGCCATTCATTCCATGCCTAGGTATTCACCTAAAAGTAAAGAAAACATACACTTACAAAAATGTCTTGTACTAGAATATTCATAGCAGGTTTATTCACAATAGCCTCAATCTGGAAACAGAACTCAAATGTCCATCAATAAGAGAATAGATAACTAAATTGTGGTTTATCCATACAATGGCATACTACTTAGCAATAAAAAGGAATGAACTACAGATACATAAAACAACATGGGTGAATATTGACAGGGTTCAGAACATGCTGCCCCAAAATATGTTGATTGGCATATTAAGTATTTTAAGCTGAAGGAATTTGAGAAATGGCAGGTGTAGGAAGGACTCTCTGACCTTCCCCTGAAGCAGCTCACAAGATCCTCATGGGAGATATGTCCTCCCTATACCTGGAGGAAAGGAATATTCTTATTTCTGAAGTTGGAAGGACTCCAAGAGGAATCTGGATGAACATGCCTTGCCTAAATTTCCCCCAGTGTACTACTCTTAGCTCATACTCATTTGTCACATTTCCCCACAACTTTCCACTCCTCATCAAAGTTAGTATGAAAACACTCAGTTTTAATGGTTTCTTCAGATCTTCATTTCCTTGTGGAGGCTCCTGGTCACATAAAATATTAGTAAATTCACATGCTTTTCTCTTGTTAATATATCATTTGTTACAGAGCCCCAGCAGAGAACCTAGAAGGGTAGAAGGAAAACATTTTTTCTCCCCTAATTTCATATATATATATATATATATGTCATATATAGAGTGATATATTTTGGATACAAGTCCTTTGTCATATGTATGTATTGTAAATATCTTCTCCCACTCTGTATGTTGTCTTTTCACTCCCAATGATATCTTACGGTGAATAGATATTCTTAATTTTAGTATGGTTCAGTTTATATAATTTTCCTTTATGATTAGTGCTTTTTCTGACTTGTTGTATACTTTTATCTACTTCATGGTCACAAAGCTGTTTTCTTATGTTTTCTGCTAAAATAATTGTTTGACTTTTTAATTTTTTTAAGTTTATTTTTTAATTTTGAGAGAGAGAGTGCGCGCGCGCGCATGGGGGAGGGGCTCGAGCCACTTGAATCGGGGAGGGAGGATCCCAAGCAGGTTCTGTGCTGTCAGTGCAGAGCCCAACACGGGGCTTGATTATGTGAACCGTGAGAGCATGACCTGAGCGAAAATAAAGAGTGGGCGCTTAACTGACTGAGCCACCCAGGTGCCCTGAGAGTTTTTTGACTTTTAAAATATAGATTGGCATCCCAAATGAAATGTGTTTTTATAATGTAAGAATCCAAATAAAATTTTTTCCATATGAATATCCAAATGTCCTAGACTCATTTTTTGAAAAGACAATTTTCTTTATTGATGGACATCCAGGAGGAATTAGAAAATAATGTGTGTGTGTATATATATATACTTTTTACATAATTTACATGAATGGTTGAAACTCTACACACAGCTCTATATTCTATTTTTATGCAATAGTGTTGCCACACATAACTTATTATTGGCTGAATGGTATCCCATTATATGGATGTATCACAAATAATTTTTTTAAAATGTTTTATTTATTTTTGAGAGAGAGACAGAGTGAGAGCGGGAGAGGGTCAGAGAGAGAAGGAGACACAGAATGCGAAGCAGGCTCCAGGCTCCAGGCTCAGCGCTGTCAGCCCCCCCAGTGGGGGGGCTGGAACTCACAACAGTGAGATTATGACCTGAGCCAAAGTTGGACGCTTAACGGACTCAGCCACCCAGGCACCCCTGTATCACAAAGAATTTAATTAATTCCCTTAAAGTCAACATTTAGAGTTTTTCTTATTGTTGATATTAAGGAGATGAATATTTTGTCCAAAGTGAGGGCTGGTTATGTTGCGTTTCCTAAGGATAAATTTCTTGCAGCGGGAATTGCCCAGCTGGGGTGCGAGGCCATTTTAAAGTTTGCCATCTGTGAAGTTTATGCCAATGTTTACCCCCATGCACAACCGGTATATAAACCGGTTTCTCCTTATTCTCACCAATAGTGGCCATTATGAATCTTTTTAATCTTTGCTAAATCAGGTGAAAATGAAACTTATTTTCATTTCCATGTCTTTCTTTTATAATAGGCTAAAAAGTTTTGTACATCCTTAGTCGCTATTTTACTGGTTTTAGATGGTCTGTTTGAATTTTTGTCTAATTTTCCTTTGAGATTGTTTTTTCCTTTCTGGTTTATAAACATATATATGTTATAACAGAGTATTACGTCGCAGTTGGCCTAGTTTGGCTTTTAACCTCATATTGTCTTTCAAGTCTCAGTTTTAACTCAGCCTGTGTACTAGGAACCAACTTCTGCCTAATAACTTTGGAAAACCTTCCCAACTCAGGGTCTGGGTGGGCGGAGCCGGAGTGTCTCGGACGGGGTTGCCCCGCCCACATTACCGAAGGGGCGGGGCCAAAAGACGCCCCGCCTCCTCGAGCGGTTTCCGTTGCCATAGACGCCTTTCCTCCTCCGGACTTGGCGAGAAAAGAAACCTATAGAGAGCCTGGGCCCGGGCACTGCTAGAGTTGCCGGCGTACGTAACGTTGACGCGTGACGCTAGCCCCACTCGGCTGTGAAGCGCGTGCGCAGTGCGTCTCTCAGGGCTCGGGCTGTTGTCGGCCGGCGACGCGCGGCGGCGCGGCGTGGAGGTGGGTTCCGGGTCCTGGTGTCGAGAGGGCGGGTCCGGGCTTCCTTCCTTGTCTTCTGGCGCACCACCTGCCTTCGCTGCGGCGGGGGGCGCCGTATACCCTACGAGCGACCGTTCCGGGAAGCAGCTCCGGGAGCGGAAGTGGAGGATGGTTTCCTGGAGTGGGGAGAGTGAGTGAAGCGCTGCCTCTCTAGACTCGGGGAGCCAAGGTGGGCGTAAGCGAAGGTAATCAGACCTGGCTTCCGAGCTCGGGTCTTCCTTCGACTTTCCAGAGGATGAGGCAAGGATGAGGCAGGGTCTGGGACTGAGGTTCTTCCACGTCAGGAGGGCTCGGGCCGCTTGAATATAGGTTGAGACTCAGTCCCATCAGGTGAAACGAGATCTTGGCTGCCCCTGGCCCAAAGTAAAGCGCTAGATACACTCTATTATTTTCACGGTTGCTGGGAAGAGGAGTTGCCAGAAACACTTGTAAAACTACTTTGTAAGCGTTAATTGAAGAGAGCCTGTTGATAAGATCTTGTGGGGTTTGTGTCAGGCCCACGGATTTTGCAGGTATTTTCCTTTGTGGCTTGGGGCGGGGCGGGGGGGGGGGCGGGCATGACTTTCTACTCGAATATGTAAATTAAGAATGGTAATACTGACCCTCAGCAGAATTATGATGCCAGAAAGTTCTAAGCAGTGCTTAATGGAAGGGCCAGAGGAACGTATACTGGAAACTTTTTTCCTGTAGTCTGTAAACCACGTGTTTTGTTTGTTTTTTAATTTTTGCTCATGCATTGAAGTGCTGAAGTTATGACTCATATTCGGAACCTAGAGGAGAGCTGTTTGTGCTAAGTATAATATACGTTTGTTTATTAGATACTCACAGAGGGTTTACTGTGTACCTTAAGCACTGTTCTAACCTCGGGGTGATACATGAGTCACCAAAACAAAAGATCCTTGCCCTGTGGAGCTTAGATTCTAGTTTGGGGAAGACAATAATAAACAATAAGCAGATTTAATGTTAGAAAGAAAAGAGTGTCACGGAAAGAAAAAAAGTACAGCAAGATCCTTACCTTTACCATTGTTAGTGCAAGATGCAATTAGGATGTCAGGGTAGGTCTCTTAGAAAAATTACACTTAATTAAATACATGAAGGAGGTGAGGGAGTTAGCTATGCAGGTACTCTGAAGAAAGAGCATTCCAGGCAGAGGGATTGACCAGTGCAAAGGATTTGCAGGTTGCAGTGTGCCTCGTGTTTCAGTGAACAGAAAGTTTATGTGGTTGGAGCAGAATGAATTGGGAGGGATAGTAGACAATCAGGTTAGAGATAGGTTGGGGCTGGAAGGCAGAAATCTTCAAGAGCATTGTAGACTACTGTTAGGACTGTGGCATTTATTTGGGAGCCAAAGGAGGCAAAGATAGAAGAGACCAGTTAGAAGGCTATGGCAGTAATCCAGCAGAGAGTTGACACTGTCTACAATCAGGAAGCTGGTATCTGGAGGTGGGTGAGAAGTGGTTGGATTCTGGGAATTTGATAGGAGGAAACAAAGTTCGGGTTATAGACCTGAAAATTCAGTATTTACATATATACATATTTTTAAGATCTATGTATGTTTGTGTGTGTGTGTGTGTGTATATTCAAGATATGTATTTTATATATAAATACATAAGACATAATCTTGATTTGCATACCACCGGTGTAGTCAGGAAGAACAATGGAATGTTTGAATCACTTTAGTTTTTCTCATGTGAAAGTATTATGTATTATCTTAGGTGACATTTCAGAGCTTCCTTATGCCATTAATTAATATGTGAAGTAAATGACTAAAGTCAGACTTTTTCCAAAGTAGAATATAGTTGCAATCTAAACATGGTTGTAGTTTCCAGTAAGCACAGTGTAAATTAAGATAGAATAACTTGTAATGAACTTTCATTTGCTTTCATTTAGGATTTTAGTGAATGTATCAATGCCCCATTTTTGCCTTCTTTAAGAAATTTGTCTGAATACAGCGTCTAACAGTGAAAAAAAAGCTTTGAGAAAAAGATATTGATGGACACATGTGACTGTTAGCTGTAATTTACATGTATGGTAAATATACTGTGGCAAACAAATGACTAAGAAGATACTTGTTACTTCAAGAAGCTTACAAGCTAGTAGAATAGACAGGATTGTAAATAATTTAAACAAAATATAAAAGAACTGCCAAAAGAACAGTACAAAGTAAATGCTAATAGAATACAGTCTTCTGGATATTATTGTATTTATTGTGGCATTAGCTCATCTTTATTTCCCATTTTAATTATCAAACGTTGGCTTTTTGTGGGACAGTGGTTGTGAATTTTTTGTTTGACAAATTTAGATTCTTTTTGAATATGCTGAGAAATGTGGAACTTATGAACTAAAACACCTATTGATTAACATTGAGCTGACAAGTACTATGTAATACTCATAGCTCTCTCTGCTGGAATTTATGACTTTACCCAACACTATGCCATCAGGCCATGTATCTTCCTCTTATATCTCTTTCCCTCTCCATTGGACAAGTGTTTTTGGTTTCTTAGTGTTAGACCACAAGATGTAGGGTGACTATTTGTAATTTGTATATTCATTGCGAATATTTCTTCAATTTAAAGATCTTCTATCGAAGTGTGTTACTTTTCTTGTTTTTTTTTTTTTTTTTTTTTTTTAAGATTATTTATTTTGAGCGAGAGACAAAGCGTGAGTGAGGAGGGACAGAGAGAGAGGGAGAGAGAAAATCCCAAGCAGGCTCTGCCCTGTCAGTTCAGAGCCTGATGTGGGGCTCAAACTCATGAACCATGAGATTGTGACCTGAGCCAAAGTCGGATGCTTAACTGACTGAGCCACCCAGGCGCCCCAAAGTGTGTTACGTGGCAAGAAGAAATATAGTCGAAGTATGGAGCTGTCTGAGCAGATGAGACAAGAATCTAGTTTATGGACATGCCAGGTTGGACTGTAGTTCACTTTCAGCATTGAACTGAATAGAGACTGACCAGTCAAGTACACCACAGTCAACAAGCAGTATGATGATGAGTGTTAGTAGGTGGATTATGAAAGTGATTTGGCACCACCAAAGTGCATGTTTTAGCAAGAGTGGGAGATCTGGATGAAGGATGTATTTGACAGTCCTTATAGGTAAATAAGTGTGTGGTGGCAGAGACGTCTGGTAGCAATATTAGTACTGGGTTTAGGTGTAGAATCTTCTCCTGGAAGGAGGTGAGATTCAGAAGGAACTAAAAAACTGGAAGTCTTGGGGCACCTGTGTGGTGCAGTTGGTTAAGCATTCAACTCTTGAGCTTGGCTCAGGTCATGATCTCACAGTTTGTGAGTTTGAGCCCCATATTTGGCTCTGTGCTGATGGCATTGGCCTGCTTGGGATTCTGTCTCTCCTTCTCTCTGCCTCTCCTCAGCCTGTGTGCATGTTCTCTCTCTCTCTCTCTCTGTCTCTCAAATAAATAAAAAACAAACAAACAAAAAAAGCTAAAAGTCACTTGTTAAAGCTTGATCAAAGGTCGTGTTCAGGGCTGAATCTTAGTCTGAGAGTGTGTTTGGGGCCATGTGGGTAGAGGCAAACTTTGGGAGGAGCTAGATGGATTAATATGGCAATATGAGCTGCCATCACTGATGATTATTCTTCGGTATATGCTTTTTTTATATGCTAGTATGTTCTATCCTTATCTAAAAAAAATGATACCCTAAATAAGAAACAGACTCAAAGGTGTAATTTTCCCAAGGCTACTTTGTAGCTCTAAGTTGCAGAGTTGGAAATTGAGCTCAGATCTGTTGGGTATGAAAGCCTTTACTTTTTCTTTATTCCAAATTGTCTCATTATGTAACAGCATGTGCTGACATTAGCTTTCCCATTTTATGCAGTTTGTCATGAGTGTGATCCGATTTGCTGTGGATGAGATTTCGCTCTCTAATAAATTTGATTCATTTAATTGTGTGTTTTCTTTTTCTAGATTTTAATTTAATTTGAAAATGAGTAAGTGCAGAAAACCACCCCTGGGTTCAAGTCCTGAGACATTCAGCCCAGATGTTGTTGCTGACATTTTTGAACTCTTTGCCAAGAACTTTTCTTATGGCAAGCCACTTAATAACGAGTGGCAATTACCAGATCCCGGTGAGATTTTCACTTGTGACCACACGGAATTTAATGCATTGCTTGATTTGAAGAACTCCCTAAATGAAGTAAAAAACCTACTAAGTGACAAGAAATTGGATGAGTGGCACGAACACACTGCTTTTACTAACAAAGCTGGAAAAATAATTTCTCATGTGAAAAAATCTGTAAACGCTGAACTTTGTACTCAAGCGTGGTGTAAGTTTCATGAAATTTTGTGCAGCTTTCCACTTATTCCACAGGAAGCTTTTCAGAATGGAAAACTGAATTCCCTACACCTTTGTGAAGCTCCTGGAGCTTTTATAGCTAGTCTCAATCACTACTTAAAATCCCATCGGTTCCCCTGTGATTGGAGTTGGGTAGCTAATACTTTGAATCCATACCATGAAGCAAATGACAATCTTATGATGATTATGGATGACCGACTTATAGCAAATACCTTGCATTGGTGGTACTTTGGTCCAGATAACACCGGTGATATCATGAACTTGAAATATCTGACTGGACTTCAGAATTTCATAAGCAACATGGCTACCATTCACTTGATCACTGCAGATGGGAGTTTTGATTGCCAAGGAAACCCAGGTGAACAAGAAGCTTTAGTCTCTTCTTTGCATTACTGTGAAGTTGTCACTGCTCTGACGACTCTTGGAAATGGTGGCTCTTTTGTTCTGAAGATGTTTACTTTGTTTGAACATTGTTCCATAAACCTGATGTACCTGCTAAACTGTTCTTTTGACCAAGTCCATGTTTTCAAACCTGCTACTAGCAAGGCAGGAAACTCAGAAGTCTATGTGGTGTGTCTCCGTTATAAGGGAAGAGAGGCAATCCATCCTCTGTTATCTAAGATGGTGCTGAACTTTGGGACTGAAATGACCCAGAAAGCTCTCTTTCCCCATCATGTGATTCCCGAATCTTTTCTTAAAAGGCATGAAGAATGTTGTATGTTCTTTCATAAATACCAGCTAGAGACTATTTCTGAGAACATTCGTCTGTTTCAGTGCATGGGAAAAGGGGAACAAATAAAACTGAATACTTTAAGGGACTGTGCTGTTCGATATTTTATGGAAAAGTTTCAGTTGAAGCCTCTTTCCAGAAATAATTGGCTAGTGAAAAAATCTAGTATTGGTTGTAGTACAAATACAAAACGGTTTGGGCAGAGGAACAGATATTTTAAAACCTATAATGAAAGGAAAATGCTGGAAACCCTTTCATGGAAAGATAAGGTGGCCAAAGGATACTTTAATAGTTGGGCGGAAGAACATGCTGTGTATCATTCTGGGCAGAGTTCTCTCTTAGAAGGGACAGCTTCCAGTCTTGAGTGTCACTTATGGCATATTTTAGAGGGAAAGAAACTGCCAAAGGTAAAGTGTTCTCCTTTCTGTGATGGTGAAATTTTAAAGGCTCTTAATGAAGCAATTGAAAAGTCATTAGGAGGAGCCTTGAATTTGGATTCCAAGTTCTGGCCCAAACAGCAGGATTATTGTTCTTGTCATATTTTTACTGAAGAACTGATATTTACTGAGTTGTTTAGCCTTACCAAGTGCCTTCAGGATGAGCAGGCCGTAGAACCCAGCAACCGAATAAAGTGCCTGCTTGTGGGCTTTCCAACCCTCAGTGACATCAAAACGCATATACCGTTGGAAGTTCAGTTCTTGGAACCAGCGGAACTCATGACTTGCAGCTGTTCGTTGCTTCATGATGGAGACCCAGTTTACCAGCAGCTGTTTTTGGACTGCTTTCTACGTGCGTTGCAGCAGCTTCAGACAGGAGATGCTATGATTTTGCCTGTACTTTCTTGTTTTACGAGATTTATGGCTGGTTTGATTTTTGTACTCCACAATTGTTTTAGGTTCATCACATTTTCTTGTCCCACTTCCTCTGAGCCCCTGAAGACCTGTGCAGTCCTGCTGTGTGTGGGTTACCAGGACCTTCCGAATCCAGTTTTCCAGTATCTGCAGAATGTGAATGACTTGTTGAGCTCTTTGCTGGATTCTGATGCACCCCAGCAGGTTTTACAGTTTGTGCCAATGGAGGTGCTCCTTAAGGGGGCACTGCTTGATTTTTTGTGGGATTTGAATGCGGCCATTGCTAAAAGGCATTTGCATGTGATTATTCAAGGAGAGAGAGAAGAAATCATCAGCAGCCTTCAGCTATGAAATTGAAACTTTCTGAGATTTAACTTTATGACTTCTTACAGTTTCCATTGTTATTGTAGTCTTTTGCTATTAATTTAAAACCTTTCATTTGAGGGAAAGGCCAACTTTTGCATCATTGAAAGTCTCATTATTTCTGGAAAACCACCAGCTAGTTCTGATCTCATATATATGCCCATAGGCATAGAGTTTTCCATGTGGTGCAGTCTATGCAGTGATGAAACTCAACCTCAGACGTGAGATGTGTGTGGGTGGACGGGGTAGAGACACCCATACTTATTTAAGCAGTTTTGTTGGTCGTCCTTACCTGTTTAAGATTTGCACCCATGTGCCTTCATTCAAATTAGATTTTTTCCCAACTGATTTCCTCAGTGGATAATGCTGTTAATAAATTGATAGACGTCTTTGATGAAAGGAGGTGGAAACCTCAGCTGCACCGGTTTTCTTTACTCCTGACCACGTCACTTATGGATTCGGGGAACTCCTTTTGCCAGATGCTGAATATGTGCCATTCCTTGCCTTTAGGCCACTGATCCAATTTACTGGTGTGGTTTAAATGAAGCTAGTGTGCTGTTTTATAAATATTTCACTAACCACAGCCATCCAGCTAGTCCATCCAGGACAACTTCAAACCAAAGATCATGTTTAAAACAATGAAAAATCACTGTGGCTAATACACACATGTATCATGAAAAGCTTCATTTAGCAATCATGTAGTAATTTTTAACTTCCAGGAAATAATCTGTGAACTAAAGGATTTTTTTAGATTGCAAAATAGTGCGTATGGTCTCATATTGGAGATGTATGAATGTGATGAACGTAGTGAACCCTAAAGAAAAATTTTAACACTTCCAGAATGATGATTCAACATTTCAGAATTTTTAATTTTATTTCTTTTTTCAGTATGAAAGTAGCACTTTATTAAAAGATTAACCGTAAGATGGTTATTTTATCAGTTATGTCTGATTGCTTTTAAATTATATGTATTCGACCACGTAAATGAGCTTTTCTGGCAAACTGTATTAAGCAAATCTTCATTACTTTGAAATTACACAAAGTGAAGAGTGTACTCTCACATGTGCATTTTAGACATTTGTGTTAGTTATATAAAAAGTAGATGTATTCTCTCATGTATTTGGTTGATAAATATTAATCTGAATTTTTAGAATGTTCTTTGCTATTTTGAGCTACATTATAGATTCATGAATAAAGTCATTAGCAGAGAGATTTTGTGTTCGTCTTTTTTAAAGAGAATCATGGGGGAAGTTAAAAATATAACTTGGAAACATTTTTTTTTAAGGAAGGTTTGAATGGGAGTTAATGTTCTTTCATTTCCTCTGATATGTATTCATTAAAATTTAGTTCTTAATATTGTAATATTTATGGAATTTCTACTTCGGGAAAGAAACTGAATACTTAGGGAGGAGAAGGGGGTAGATTGAGGTCTTGCCAAGGTGGGTACGGAGGCCTGGAGGGAGATTTCCAAAAGAATTGTAATTTCTTATTGGTGGGTGACCTTATGGAAACGGTTCTAGTTGTATAATGATAAAAATCTGACAGAAAATTGGTTACTAGGAGAGAATTAAAAATCACTCTGGGAAAACCATTTTGTACTTAATAGTCTTTATGCCTTGGTTGGTTTGGTCTAATATTAATGGCACAGTTTATTTTTGTTTTTTTTTAACCAGTTCGTTTGAATGAAGTTGAAAGCCTAGGTCCAGGTTTTGGTATTAAAACTGTCTTTTAAGCGTCTCAAATAAGTACTGAATGCTTAGTTGTTGTTGTTGTGTGTGTGTGTGTATTTTGTTTTGTTTTTTTAAACACTAATCACTGTTGGGATGTATAGCATACTGGTGTTTATTAGAATATATTTTGGTATTTAACTTGGCTCTTGGAATCAGTTGCTGTTCATCTGATTTGTTGGATTCAGATTTGCTCTATATAGGTGAGATAGGAGTTGAAGGTTCAAACTGAACTGGATGTGGCTGACAGGTACCAATGATTTAGAGGAATTTCTCTTTGAGAAAAAGGGGAGGAAAAATGCTGTCCAAAAAATGAATGACAAGAAGACAGTAAGGTGAGGGATGGTTTGTATATCAAGGTAGTTACTGTTCTTTAAAAAAAAAAAATTTTTTTTTGTAGATCTAAACAGCCAGAAAATTTAAACTTCACAAAATGTGTTTCCTAAAAGACTTAGATGAGAAAGAGGTTTTATAAATGTAATTTCTTCAGTATTAATTTTTGTCCTCCCTAAGAAAAAAGTCAGTTTTATATTCTAGTGAGGGCTTTTATATATTATCCTAATATTACTTAAATATTTAAATGCATTGAAAATATATTTTCTGGAATAAATTAAAAATTTGAATTTGTATACTTTATTTTATTTAAAAATATTTGTATTAAAGGGGCGCCTGGGTGGCTCAGTTGGTTGGGCATCAGACTTGGGCACAGGTCATGATCTCATGGCTTGTGAGTTTGAGCCCCACTTTGAGCTCTGTGCTGACAGCTCAGAGCCTGGAGCCCGCTTCAGGTTCTGTGTGTCCCTCTCTGCCCCTCCCCTGGTCATGCTCTGTCTCTGTCTCTCTCTCAAAAATAAATAAACATTGAAAAAAATTAAATTTTGTATTCAAATTTTTTCTACTCCAAAGATCTTGGAGTGGAATGAAAGAAGCAAGTTTAAAATATTAGGGAGAGGTGAAAAAAAATGTTGATTGGTGCTTTTGTTGTTTTACTTGTTTTTTTTAATTTTTAATTTTAGCTTTTTTTTTAACGTTTTTTTTTTTTAATGTTTACTTATTTTTGAGACAGAGAGAGACAGAGCATGAGTGGGGGAGGGGCAGAGAGAGAGGGAGACACACAATCGGAAGCAGGCTCCAGGCTCTGAGCTGTCAGCACAGAGCCCGACGTGGGGCTCGAACCCACAGACCGCGAGATCATGACCTGAGCCGAAGTAGGACGCTTAACCGACTGAGCCACCCAGGCACCCCTAGCTTTTTTTTTTTTTTTAATGTTTTATTTATTTTTGAGGGAGCACAAGTTGGGGAGGGTCAGAGAGTGAGGGACAGAGCGGACGCTCAACCAACTGAACTACCCAGGCACCCCTTGTTGTTTTACATATTTTTGATGAGAATATACCAGATGTTTAAAAATATGTAGGCCTTATTTTTCATTTGCAGTTGAGGTCATTATAATTATATTGCTGTGGTGGGCAAATGAAATCAGTTAATCCCTTACATTTTCACATTTTTAGAAATGAAAATGTTTATAAACCCAACCAAAATCTTTTTTCTTTGTTTAAATACTTTTCCATATTTAAATTGATTTGAAAACAAAAGGGTAACACTGATATTTAGTGTATTTTTGCTTTCTAAGGTGAAAGTAAGAAATAGCACATTTTTATTTTTATTTTTTAAAGAATGTTTATTTATTTTGTGTGAGAGTGAGAGAGCTCAAGTAGGGGAGGGGCAGAGAGAGGGAGACAGAATCCCAAGCAGGATCTGCATTGCCAGCTCTGAGCTAGACATGTGGCTTAAATCTATGAACTGTGAGATCATGACCTGAGCTGAGTTTCAGTTTTTAAAATTGTTTTAAGCAATAAATGGTTATCATTTTTTATAAAAGCCGTACATACTTACAAAGATTTTAAAGCATAAGAGGTTTTTTTGTTAATTTTTATGTTCTAAAAAGTAAGAACATTTATTAAACTGGTATAATTAGGCCTTATTTAAATGTCCTTAGTTATCTGTTTAATACATTTTGAACACAACTTAGACTTAATGTAAATATTAACTTCTGTTAAAATGATGACAAATTATTATACATAGATGTGCAAGGCCTGACTATTGAAACTAGAGACTCTATTATTATTTGATAATAGGTCACCCCACCTTTTCCTTTTTTTTCTTTTTTTTTTTTTTTTTACTGGATTAAAACTCTTCAGGCTGATCTTAGGAGCAGAACTAACCATAAAACAAACCTTTCAATATTCCCTAATGAATTTCTATTTGGATGGTAAACATTTTTTAGAGCTGGCCTAATGGCCATGTAGCAAGTAAACTAAAAGCTTGATACAACATATAGTAAGTCATGATATGTAGGTATGTTTTAGGGCATGTAATTAAAGCAATAATCCTCGACATTTATAATGAGTTCTTGCTTATTTTGCACTTCTAATCAATGCATTCTTGATATAAAGTAGCAATCTTGGAATAAAGAATTCTGCCTCCCACCCCCAATCTGTTATTTTTATTTTCTTAGTTTTGGCCAACACAGAAGAAAAAAATAACTTATCTTTGGATAAGGACAAGTGTATACTGGAATGTTTTAGGAAGAGGTGAAGCTGCTTTATGACCACAGATATGGTGAAGATGCCAGCTGTTCTTTATTAGTGAAAATATTTAGAAATTATCTGTCACTGAGCTTAGGTTAGCATTTAATTTTACTCAAGTGAAAATTTTATTTAAAAGTCTAATCTGCTGATGGTGACTTATAGGTTGTATACTCATTTACAAGTTGCACCCATAATAGTGTTGATCTTTCTGTCTTTCCAGAGTATCTTTATAGACCCACTAGGTGTAATTCTGTGTTTCTGTATGCCAGGTGCAGCAGCATCAGTGTAGGCTGTTATCAGACATTTAGTATTACGTATCATTTAATATTGCAGCCACATTGCTGATTTGTAGGTTAAATTTGTCACGATATAATTAAGGAAAACATTTGTAGAGATTGTTCTTTTCCTCTAAATTATTCCTATACCTTCTGCTGAACATTTTATTGAAATGATTCTGTAGATCTTTGTGGGTAAACATTTTATTTACATGTATATCTACATCTTTTTGCTATTTAAGCTTGTGCTTCATTCAACACCAAATTATTTTACTGGCCAAGACAGATGTGCTTTTACTCTCTATGCCTTTGAGAATTTCTGTTGTTTCCAGTGAATTTCAGATTGAAAAATTAGTCTTCATACTAGACTGGCTGAGAAGATACAAAAGAAGCATAAACATATCCTAGTGAATTTTTTTTTTAATTGGAGTAAGCATCATTCCTGTCACTATTAAATAACTCAAGTAATATTAATCTCTTCCTACAGTCATTGCGCTTACTGCTTGAATCATTCAATCTGAGCATTACCCTAAACAACCTTACATTGTTCTTTCTTTTTTTCCTCCATTCTTTCATTTTCCTGCTTGAATTATAAATTTAAGGGCAGGGTGCTATGGCATATACTTATTTTGTATTTCATATTGTCGGTATAGGTGTCTACAGAATACCAGAATACTACTTGATTTTTTAATTACAGGAAACTTTCAAACACACACAAAATTAAAATCAGGTTAACAACCCCTTCACATACCCTGAGCCAGGTTCCATAACTACCAACATTTTGCTGAACTTGAATTATCCTCCTACACTTTTTTTTTTTTTTTTTAGTACTTTAAAACAAATTCATGAAATCTCTCTTAACAGATAAGGACTTTATCACATGTGACAAAATTAATATCACCGAATACTTAGTCCATGTTCAGAATTTTCAGATTGTCTCAAAAATGCCTTTTACAGTTGGTTCAAATAAGGATCCAAATGAGGTTGACACATTGCATTTGCTTTGTGTGCCTCTGAAGTCTATCTGTTTAAAGTCCCTCACCCCACTCTGCAGTCCAACGTTTTCTTTTCCATGCCATGTTAACTGTCCTGTAGTTTCCACAGGCTGGATTTGGCTATTTCATCTTTTGATTTGTATCTCCAAGCCACATATTTCCTATGAATTGGTAGCTAGATCTAGAGGACTGATTACTTTTGGCAAGAAAACATTCTAAGTGGTATTGTGTACTTCCTTTTTTATCACATCACAAAGGACAAAATGGCTAGTCGCCTCCCTCCTTGACATTAAGGTTAATCAGATTCAAATGTCAACCTTATTTATATGCTACTAATTTTCTATTGATCTTTCATTTAATAGTTTTAGCATTTATTGAATATTGATACTTAGCTCTATTAGAGGTTGCAAATTAGTGAATTTTTCTTTTTCTTTTTTTTATTTTTTTGAGAGAGAGAGAGAGAGAGAGAGAGAGAGGAAGCACACAAGCCAGGAGTGGGGAGGGGTAAAGGGAGAGAAAGAGATTTAAGCAGGCTCCACCCCCAGCATGGAGCCCCACCTCACAATCCTGAGATTATGACCTGAGTCAAAAACAGGAGTCAGATAATTAACTGACAGAGCCGCCCAGCCCCCACCATTTAGTGATTTTCTAACCACATTTCTTCAGTATTCATTGGGCTTTATAATATGTACTTGAAGTTATCCACTCTTTGTTTTTCCTGAAATAGGTTATTCAGGGAAAGTGCTTAATGTTTTAAAACATTCTCAGTTTTCAGAACCATAAGGTGATGTTTTAGCAACCTTCAAAGGTGACCAATGGATTTTTTTTTTTTTTGTAGTTTTTAAACTAACTTACTTCTGTAGTTTTTTTTTTTTTTAATTTTGTTTTAATGTTTATTTATTTTTGAGACAGAGAGAGACAGAACATGAACGGGGGAGGGGCAGAGAGAGAGGGAGACACAGAATCGGAAGCAGGCTCCAGGCCTGAGCCATCAGCCCAGAGCCCGATGCGGGGCTCGAACTCACGGACCGCGAGATGGTGACCTGAGCCGAAGTCCGACGCTCAACCGACTGAGCCACCCAGGCGCCCCACTTTTGTAGTTTTTAAACTAAATTACAAATAGTGTTCTCATCCGATGCTCAAATTATCCTATTTTGGCTTGGGTGGGTGTGGGAAAGGGCTCCTTTAGGTTGATACCTATGATATATTTTATATAATTCAAAAAGTCTTCAATAGCTTCAATACTTTCTAGCACAACATATGCCTGTTTCATCTTGTATATTTTCTGCCCAGACTCGACATCATCCTGACCTTAATGGGAATGTCTATAGTGCAGTGGTTCTCAAACTTTTTGGTCTCCGGACCCCTTTACTCTCTTAACAATTATTAAAGAATCCAAAAAGCTTTTGTTCATTAGAGTTATGTCTGTTGAGATGTTCTGTATCGGAAGCTAAAGTTCATAAACATTTTATGTTTTATTAACTAATTGAAAAATGACAAAGATAAAACTATTATGTGTTCACATAAATACATTTTATGAAAAATAACATTTAAAACAAAAGAAGCATGGCAGTGTTTCCATTTTTGTGGCTCTTTTTTGTCTTTATAATAGAAGACAGCTAAATTCTTATATTTGTTTTTACATTCAATCTGTTGCAATACGTTGTTTTGGTTGAAGTACTTAAAAAAATTTGGACTCAAATATATTGGCAATTAGGAAAGGGAGGAGTATTTTAATAACCTTCTCAGGTACTTATGGATGTTCTTTGATGCTAATCCAAAATTTGACAGGTGATAGTTTCTTAACAGTTGATTGCAAAGAAGAATCTTAAACTATATTAGTGAACTTTTTGTACTCTTTTAAAATCCATTGGTCTGTCTTGCACTTTGAATGGATTGCTTATCCACATGTGGTTTTGTAACAGCACGAATTTGTTATTTGGAAAATGAGTTCATGGAGTTATGCAGATCTTGCAAATGTTGAATGCATTTGATTTATACAGTATCCAAAAAGTCATATTTTTAAACATCACTGCTGATCTCATCAGAAAAAAATTTAAACTTTTAATTTTTGCTTGGATGCTTACATTTTCTCATAGCAATGAATATTGTCAGTGGTTTTCCTTGAAATGAGAGCTCATTGTATTAATTATGTAGGAAATATCTGTCAAATATCCATATCTAAAACTATAAACTGTAACTATAAATAGTTATATATATATATATATATATATACACACACACACACACACACACACACACACAAACTATAATATAGTTTGTCTGCCAGTTCTTCCAAGTAAATGTGTTCCATGAAAAATGCTCATCCTCAGTTTGCAACTCAATCACAGAAATGCTTTTCCTGGTGGCAGCCATCCTACTTCAGGATGCAGGAGAAGTGCTTTCTGCCTACTTTCCACTTCTTCACCTAGAATGTTAAAGCCACCTACTCAAAGGTCAAAACTTAATATAGTTAATTATTTTTAACCACCTTCTTAAGGATATTCTTAATTAAAAATAGCTCTTTTCCACCATAATGAACATGTCTGATGTTCATACAATGACCACATAGAGAAGTTTGGTGCCACTACCTTGATTTGTGCTAAGGCACCAACAATTTTGCCCATCGGTGCTTCTGCATCATCAGTGAAACTATTAACATGGCGTAAAGGGGAAATAAATAAGACCATAGTTTGAGAACTGCTGTCCTAGTGTATTCCCATTATATTGGCTGCTGATTTTTTAAAGTTTATTACTTATATCAATGAGATATTCCTGTTTTTGAGACTTTTTAAAAACATAAATGTGTAGTTTTTCCATTGCTAAAATCTGTGGAGATCAGTATATATTTGTCAGTTCTATTAATATAATTAATTGTATTTGCAGATATTGAACAAACACTACTTAATCATGATGATTTTTGGGTCCTATGTGCTACTATTTTATTTACAATTTTTGCATTAACATTAATAAGATTGGTTTATAGTTGTATTTTATTGAGCAATGTTTGTCTGCTTTTGGAATTAATATTAAATTTGTTTTATAAAAATAATTTAGACATTTTGTTTTCAACGCTCTGAAATAGTTTAAGTAGCATTTACATCATCTGATCTAGACAGATTTAGTAGACTTCTTTGTGAAACTGGCTGAGCCTAGTGCCTTTTTGTGGGGGAGCTCTTTTATGACTTTCTATTTCCATATTTCTTTTTACACAGTTCGTTTGTTTAGAATGTTGTGTATTTCATCTATATTTTCTTTAAAAATTTTTTATTTCATAGAGTTGTACAAAGTAGTCTCATGATTAAAAAAAATTCCTCTTCTGACCTTGTTTCTATTTTGTGCTTGTGCTTTCTCCTCATCATTTAAAAATCAAGTTAACTATTTCTGTTTTGTTGACTAGGTTTCAAAGAACCAGCTGTTGTGATTTACTCACTGTTTTTTTTTCTAACTAATCAATTTCTGCTTTATTTTTAAAAATTGAGATATAATTGACATAACATGATAACAGTTTCAGGTGTACCACATAATGATTCAATATATGTATGTATTGTGAAATGATCACCACAATAAGTTTAGTTAACATTCATCAATGTACAGTTATAATATTTTTCCTATGATGAGAAAGATCTACTCTCTTAGCAACTTTCAAATATAACAGTATTATTAACTGTATATATATATATAAAACCTTCCTGCCTCTGGCAACCACCAATCTATTCTCTATATTCATGAACTCATTAAAAAAAATTGTTTTAGATTATACATATAAATGAGATCATATGGTATTTATCTTTTTCTGTCTGACTTATTTCATTTAGCATAAAGCCCTTAAGGTCCATCCTGTTGTTGTAAATGGCAGGATGTCCTTTTTTTTTTTTTTTTTTTTTTTTTTTTTTTTTTAATGGCTGAATAATACTTCATCTTTATCCATTTATCCATCACTGGACTCTTAGGCTGTTTCCATGTTTTGGCTATTGTGAGTAATGTAATGCTGCAATGAACATGGCAGTGCATACATCTTTTTTTTTTTTTTTTTTTTTTAACGTTTATTTATTATATTATTGAGAGAGAGAGAGAGAGAGCATGAGTGCGGGAGGGGCAGAGAAAGAGGGAGACACAGAATCTGAAGCAGGCTTCAGGCTCTGAGCTGTCAGCACAGAGCCCGACACAGGGCTTGAACTCACGGACCGTGAGATCATGACCTGAGTGGAAGTCTGACGCTCAACCGAGTGAGCCACCAGGTGCCCCTCATCTTTTCAATTTAGTGTTTTCATTTCCTTCAGGTAAATACTCAAGTGGAATTGCTGAATCATATGGTAGTTCTATTTTTAGTGTTTTGAAGAACTTCCATACTGTTTCAGTGGAGTAAAACATAGAGGCTGCACCAATTTACATCCCCACTAACAGTGCACTAGTGTTCCCTTTCCACATCCTCACCAACACCTATTTCTTGTCTTTTTGATAACAGCCATCCTAACAAGTATGGAGTAATATCTCATTGTGGTTTTGATTTGCGTTTTCCCAATGATAAATGATGTTGAGCATCTCTTCATGTACCCGTTTGCCATCTTTCTGTCTTTGGAAAAATGTTCAGATCCTCTGCCCATTTTTAATCTTTTATTTAATTTTTATTTATTTTAATACATTTTTTAAGTTTATTTATTTATTTTGAGAGAGCATGAGCTTGAGCTGGTGAGTGGTAGCTGGTATCTGTGAGCATGAAAATCTCACTGGCAAAACTGCAGGAGGTCTGCAGGGGCTGTGCCGGCTGTTGGATTCCTCGGTAGCAAAA
The DNA here is from genome assembly GCF_024362965.1 of Panthera pardus. Classification (NCBI taxonomy): domain Eukaryota; kingdom Metazoa; phylum Chordata; class Mammalia; order Carnivora; family Felidae; genus Panthera; species Panthera pardus. The sequence continues at coordinate 12,385,267 of NW_026526754.1, forward strand.
AGCTGCTGGGGTCCTTTGTGAAGCAGTCTGCTGGAGTCTGTAACGTGACTCGCAGTGGTGAAAGCTGGGGATGGGGTGTGTAGCATCTGCAAGGGCTGTTGAGGTCCTCGGAAGTGAAGATTTTTGTGATGCTCTGCAGAGCAGGCCACTGGGAACCACAGCTGCTCACACCGTGTGGCTGACACTCGTAGCCCCTGCCCTTGTTCTCTGTTCCTAGCCATTTCTAGATGTCTTAGCTTTGCTGGTCTCTGGGCAGGGTGCAACTGAAGTGGGTTCTTTGTGCAGTGTTCCCAAAGGCTGGGGAAGCTCGTAGCTCACCCTTCCTTCCTTTTACCGGTGAGGGGAATTCTCTTGAGCCCTCTTGGCACGGAACAATGCCAGCCTGGGGCGATGGGGTGATGCAGGCAGAATGAAACTTCTTCCTACCCTTTTTGTATGGTTATTCTCAGGTCTTTTGCTCTATTGTGTTGCTGAAGCTCTTAAGTGGACTTTTAAACTCTCCCAGAGTTATTTTTTGTTCACAGATAGGTGTCTAATTGTTTTTTGGGGGGGGGGTGGGGTGGGGAATGGAGGCTCCTACTCCTCCATCTTGATGATGTTACTCTGTCATTCAGCCCTTTAAAAATGTCACTCTACTGTCTTCTAGCTTCCCTGGCTTCTAACAAGATGGCTGTTATAATTCTTGTATTTATTTCTCTTTAAAAAGTTTTCCCCTTTGCCTGCCTTCAAGATTTTCTCTTTGTTTTTTTGTTTTTAGAAGTTGGATATGATATGTCTGTCTCTGGCTCAGATATTTATCTTGGTAGGTGGTTTGATCTGTAGTTTGATAAATGTCATTAATTTTGAAAATTCTTAGCCGTTATCCCTTCAAGTATTTATTCTACCCAATTCCCTGTCTTTTTTTCCTTCTGGAATTCTAATTGTATATCCATTAGATCATTTGATGTTGTCCTATATTTCCTGGATGCTATATTCTCTTTTTATTTTTTACTCATTTCTCTCTTTCAGTCTGAATATTTCACGAATTCTTCTACTGATGAACCTGTCAGTGACCATCTTGATCTCTAATACTATGTTTTTCATTTCCAGCATTTTCATTTGATTTTTTCTTACAGTAAGCATCTCTCTGCTAAAATTACTCATCTGACAACGAATGTTCTCTATTTTTTCCATTGGAGGCTTTGACATATTTTTCATAGTTATTTTATTAAAATTTTTTTTAAGGTTTTGTTTTTAAGTAGTCTCTATAACCAATGTATGGCTCAAACTCACAACTCTGAAATCAAGAGTCACAGGCTCCACAGACTGAGCCAGCCAGGGGCCCCCAAAGTTATTTTAAATTAAATGTTGATAGCTCTGACATCTGTGTTATATATGAGTTTGGTTCTGTTGATTGTTTCGTCTCTTGGCATTAAGAAGTTATTTCTCGTTTTTTGTTTGTTTGTTTTGTTTTTTACACCACATCACCAGCGATTGTTTGTTTGTTTGTTTGTTTGTGTTTGTTTTTGTTGTCATAGGGGAGAGAGAGAAGAAGGATCCGGGCTGGGCTCCATGGCCTTCCTGCAGCAGCTGCTATTCCTCACCCTGAAGCCTGACCCTGAAGCCTGAGGGATGCTTTCTCGGACTCTTGCCATTGTTTTTTGTGAGTATGTTGGCGTTCAGAGAGAGAGAAGCCTGCAAGTGGTGTTAACTCCCCTTTATCTGTAGCCTTCAGGGCTCCGTATTGTGCCACCAGCCAATTCTTAGCCTCCACTATTTTGTTAACAATTCTAGGTGAATTCTTCCTCCCAGTGTTCAACTGCCCCAAGTAAACAAGTGCTTGTATTCTGTCTCCCTGTAGACACTTGTCTCAACTCAGATGTGGAACTAGTTGGCATTTCCTCAACTTCAACTCTGATGGATGCAGGAGAAGTTGTTCACTTACAGTTTGCCAACTTTTTTTTTAATTATCAGGATGGGAGGGATACTCTTTCTACCTCTTTTCCAGCTCTCTATACCCATCTAGAAACTAGAAATCAGATCTTCCTGTTTTATTCCTGATATCACTACTGGCAGGGTGACTTTTTGTCCTGGTTTACACTGGTATAAACAGCATCTCCCTTTCACTCCAGAGTTTCTTCGTTTGAATGATAAATGATCATCCTGTCCTCAAAAATATTACATGAATGAGCTTTCACCAGGAGCTTATGTTAAGTTTGGATGGATTTGTTTACCCTGGAGAAAAAATATTGATCATTTTGGTGATATTCTAAAGGATATGGGAGAAAAGGTGTTAGTGAAAGACACATCAACCAAATCCAACGTGTAGACTTTGGATCTTGTTTACACCAGAAGGATTTTTGGTAGGCAATCAGGAACGTTAGAACATGGGCTATATATTAGAAGTGTTAAGGGGGTGCCTAGGTGGCTCAGTCGGTTAAGTGTCTGACTTTGGCTCAGGTCGTGATCTTGCGGTTCATGAGTTCAAGCCCGGTGTCGGGCTCTGTGCTAACAGCTCAGAGCCTAGAGTCTGCTCTGGACTCTGTGCCTGCCTCTTACTCTCTGCCTCTCCCCCGCTCATGCTCTGTCTGTCTCTCTCTCTCAAAAATAATAAAATAAACATAAAAAAAAAAGAAGTGTTAAGGACTTATGGGGCACCTAGATGGCTCAGTCGATTAAGCATCTGACTTTGGCTCAGGGCATGATCTCACAGTTCATGGGTTCCAACCCTGCGTCGAGCTCTGGGCTTTCAGGCCAGAGCCTCGAGCCTGCTCTTGATTCTGTTGTCTCCCTCTCTTTCTGCCCCTCCCCACTCATGCTCTTCTCTCTCTCTCTCTCTCAAAAATAAGTAAACATTTAAAAAAGAAGTAGTATTAAAGAATTATTGTGATTTTGTTAAGTAGTATAATGATATTACAGATATATTTTTAAAAATCTTGTTTGTTAGAGATAAATTCTAATGTATTTCAAGGTAAAATGGTATGACAGTGGGAGTTTATTTTAACATATTTAAAATAAAAAAAAAGGGTTAAGGGGAAAGAAATGTGTTAAAGACAAAAATGAGAAAATGGTAATTACTGAAGTTAGATGATGTGTATGTGGGGATTAATTATTTTATTATCGCGTCTTTTCTTATTTTTATCAATTTCCATAATCAAAATTTTAAAAAGGTACAAGGGCAATTTCATTTAAAACTAAAAGAACAATATTCGGTTACATACCTGCCACATTTCTTTCAAATATATTCATGGAAATGATGAGGAGAGGATGGTGATTCTCTTCTCCCCTCTAAAAATCCTCCTGCTTAGCTCTGCAAGGAAATCAGAAGACTTTGTCATATCCTGTCCAGAAGAAGTTGAAACGACAGGTATCCTTAAAGAAATAGGTGTAATTAATCATGGTGCTGCTTGTTTTGATGAGCATGTAAGAGTGACAAGTTAATAATAAATCTCCAGCTCATCCAGGGAAGGTGGCTAAGGAGGTGCTGTGGTTTAATTTACATCTTTGGAAGCACCGAAGATTTAATAATCTCCCTGCCTCATACATCAAACTAACACCCCTGAGACAGAAAAGCAAAACATTTTTAACTGTTAATCTGAGAAGCAATAAAATCCTGTCTCAGGTTGCAAATAAATTGAGTTTCTGGTGGTCTCAATGGCCCCCTGGTGTGTGATTTATTCAGATTCCAAAGCTATTCAGAACCCCTGGGAACTTTGGCTGCAAAACCAGGCAAACTGGGAATGTGGGGATTGCCAGTGTAATCATAAGGTCTAGACCGAGGGCAGTGACTGATTTTACCTTAGGTCTACTCAATTTATTTCACCTTCTACCTCAACTACAGGTAGATTATGGGATACAAGCATATGTGAATTTGAGATTCAGTTCTAAATGCTTGCTTTTAGCTGGCATTGTAACCATCTATATATATATATTTAATGTTTTATTTATTTGAGAGAGAGAGAGAGGGAGAGAGACAGAGACAGAGCATGAAGGGGGGGAGGGGCAGAGAGAGAGGGAGACACAGAATCCGAAGCAGGCTTCAGGCTCCCAGCCGTCAGCACAGAGCCTGAAGCGGGGCTTGAACTCAGGAACCGTGAGATCATGACCTGAGCTGAAGTCAGACACTTAACCGACTGAGCCACCCAGGTGCCCCAAATTGTAACCATCTTTATGCTTACGCAGTGCTTGTTCTTAAAAGATCAAAAGCTGTTTTGAAGTTTTTACTTTCAAAGAGTAGGATTTATATTTTGTATTTTAAAATGTTTATTTCTTTATTTTGTGAGGGAGGGAGAGAGTCTGTGAGTGAGCATGAGCTGGGGAAGGACAGAGAGAGGGAGAGAGAATCCCAAGCACGCTCCATGCCTGTGCCGAGCCCGATGTAGGGCTCAACCTCACGAACCATGAGATCATGACCTGAGCCGAAATCAAGATCCAGTTGCTTTAACTGATTGAGCCACCCAGGCACCCTCAAAGTGTGGGATTTTAACCTGCTGGAGAAACTGGGATGCAGAAGGGGGAAGTAACTCTTCATGGCATGGCGAGCCATCTGCAAAATCTAAGCAGTGTTCAGATTTCCAGCTCTTTATTTCTTGAGCAGCTAAGCTATGAGGTGTACTGAATTTATTAATTTGGAAAACTGTTTCCTTATTGATATCATCTTCCTTTTTTAAAGAATGGGCCATGAGGGTCTCAGAGAAAGAGGAAGGTAGAGTTGGTGCATTTGCTCCAATTTGTCATGAAATAATTTAGGGAATTAGATTATAAAATGTGATCTCAGCTCATCTTTTTGCTGCGTATAATTTCCACAGCATCATTTGTGATATTTAATGCACTATTATAGGAAATGGAAAAAAGAGCCTAAATTGGTGGCCTAAAAATAGCCAATTCCCCTTCTCTTCCTACCTCCCTCCAGCACCCCCGTGGCTCTAAATCACAGCTGTAAATTGGAATTGCATTTTGTCATGTCTTCCAAGGATACTGACTGACATAGAACGAGCTTCAGATTATTACTAGCACATCCATTCAACTTACCAATTAGGAAAACACATACCACCACAGATGTACCTGGGCGAACCTCCCTCTCCCTGAGGAAGGCTAGACTCTCCCTGTCAGTTCAGATTGGGCCAGATAAGAGACACCCTGGAAGAGACACTCTTCCTCCTTCAGTAATTAGCAAATATCCATGGACTACCTCAGGTCCTGGGGATGTAAAGGCCATAGGAGATTAGAGGCAAAGAGCACCGTGTCAGTTCCCTATTGCTACCATTAACAAATTACCACAAACTTAGTGGTTTAAAGCAACACAGATTTATTGTCTCTCCCTTCTGAAGTTCGGAAATCTAAAATCAAGGTATTGGCAGGTCTGTGTTCCTTCTTGAGGCTCTAAGGGAGAATGTGTCTTTACCTTTTCCAGCTTCTAAAGGCTGCCTGCTTTCCTTGGCTCATGGTCCCTTTCTTAAATCACTTCAACTCCTGCTTCTGTTGCCACATCTGCTGCTACTCAATATCATCTCCTGCCTCCCTCTTGTAAGGATTGTGATTACATTGAGTCCATTCTGGGTGATTCAGTATAATCACCCTACCTCAAAACCCGTAATTTAATCACACCTATAAAGTCCCATTTTCCATACGCAGTAACATTCACAGGTTCCCGGAATTAGGATGTGGCATATTTGCGGGGGCCATTATTTAGCCCAGAATTTGGCATTGGCCAGGCCTGCCACACTCAGCTTAACATGACTGTTAAGTTTCTTAACCTTTCTGAATCTCAATCTTTTTATCTGGGAAGAGGAATAAATAATGCCCGTCTCACAGGATCTGTGAAGAGTAGATGCCTGAAAACAGTACCATGTCTGACACATATTTCTAGTTCAGTGAATGAGAAGTTTAATGAATTACTGTTCGTAGGTTTCAGTGATGAAAGGGCATAGCCTCACCTTTTTGATGACTTCTGAGTCTAATGGAAAGATAAACAGGTGAACAAATAATTACAAGTCAGTGTGAGGCAGTGTGAAACAGGCTATATTTGTCTCAGGCTTCAGGAATCCTGCAGGCGTGACTTCACCATTATGGGTGGTCACGTGACAATTGAGTTTTGAGGTGAAGGAAGGAAAAATACAGAAGGTCTTCTGAAGCTGTGGCTGCCTTGAAATGTCAGGGTCCTGGAAGGTCGTGTGGTGTTTTTGCTTTTGTGTTTGTTTTTTGATGAGGTCATGTTTTTTTTTCTTTTTTTTCCTCAAGAAAAAAACTAGTTCCAGGTCTTGAGCTAATACGTTAATTATCCTGGTTTAGGGTTTATTCCTTTTTTTTTTTAATTTATTTTTTAATGTTTATTTAATTTTGAGACAGAGAGAGACAGAGCATGAACGGGGGAGGGTCAGAGAGAGGGAGACACAGAATCTGAAACAGGCTCCAGGCTCTGAGCTGTCAGCACAGAGCCCGACGTGGGGCTTGAACTCACGGACCGTGAGATCATGACCTGAGCCGAAGTCGGCTACTTAACCGACTGAGCCACCCAGGCGCCCCAGGGTTTATTCCTTTTAACAATTTAGGGCCTTGGAGGGCTTCAGACCCTATTGTATGGTAAAAGGAGAGACAGTAGTGCAGATCTGTAAGAGAAAGCTGAAAGTCTTTCTGTTCTTTTCATTTCTGCTCTCCTCCTCTTGCTGTTGACCTTCACGCCTTCCCTCCCCCCAAGGTGAAAGAGTGCTGGTCTGATTTGAAACCTTCCAGGGTTCTAGTTGGGCCAAGTTGTCTAGAGACTCTAGAATCCCTGTGTGTGGAAATATTGGCACTCCGCGGGGTGAGGAGGGAGCTTTCATTCAGGTGTCTCTCCCATCTCTGCTGCTGGAGTGGTGAGGACCAAGGTCCACTGTTTTCCTTCTGTGTATGTCCTTTCTTTGTGTATCAGCTGGCCTGAATATGCATGCTGTCCCTACGCTGCCTGTTTTTGGTTCCTTATTCTGTCCTCTGCTTTGTTGACCCTTCAGCAGCCTGTGACACAGACTCCTCATTTGGCTTCTAGAACACTGCTTTCTTCTGTTTTCTTCTCACTTGTGTCCATTCCTTCTCAGTCATCTCTGCTGGATCTTCCTCATTTCCCTGACTTAATATTCAAATATGCTCAAGGTCAGTCCTACGACTTCTCTTTTCTGTCACTAATTTCCCACCCTTATGAATGTAAACACTATCTATATATTGATGATGCTTGCATTAATTTTCCATTGCTACTATAACAAAGACCACAAATTTAGTGGCTTAAAACAACACTGACTTATTATATTACAGTTCTTTAGGCTAGAGGTTTGACAGTCTCTCTGGGCTAAAATAATGTATACCAGGGCCAATTTCCTTTCTGGAGGCTCTAGTGAACAATCCATTTCTTTGCTTTTGCAGCTTCTAGAAGCCTACTTTCCTTAGCTTCTGGTTTCCTTTGTCTTCAAAGCCATCAATATCTTATCTCTTTGATCTTTTTCTTTCATCACCTCTCTCTGTTTCACCATTTAATGACCCATCTGAGTCAGTTTGGCTCAATCATATAATCCAGGATAATCACCCCCATCTCAAAGTCTGTACTCTTAATCACATCTGTGAAGATATTTTTTTTTTTTTTTTTTCCCATGGTAAGGTAATATATTCATATGTTCTGAAGATTAGGTCATGGCCATTTTGGGGAGGGGAGACATTGTTCTGCCTACCACAATGCTCCAATATATGTCTCCAGCCTAGACCATTCTCCCAAACTCCGGAACCATAAGTTCAATTACCTACTCGACTTCTCCATTTGAATGTTTTATAAACATCTTAAACCTAATTTGTCCAAAACTGAGCTTCTGAACAACTTCCACCAAACCTGCTTCTCTCAGTCTTCATCATGACATTTGATGGATCAACCTTCTAGTTGCTTAGGTCAAAACCTAAGGATGATTTTGACTTCACAGGTGTGTTGTCTCTTTCTCACTTATTTCTAGTTCTTCAGGCAAATCCTGGTGGCTTTACCTGTTTTTTGTTTTTTTGTTTTTGGTTTTTTTTGAGAGAGAGAGAAAGCCAGGGCAAGGGAGGGAGAGAAGAGAGGAGAGGAGAGGAGAGGAGAGGAGAAGAGAAGAGAAGAGAAGAGAAGAGAAGAGAAGAGAAAAGAGAAAAGAGAAAAGAATCGTAAGCAAGCTCTACACTCAATGTGGAGCCTGACAGGGGACTCAATCCCACAACCCTGGGATCGTGACCAGAGCCCAAATCAAGAGTCAGATGTTTAACTAACTGAGCCACCCAGGTGCCCCTGGTGGCTCTACTTTTAAAGCTACCATAATGTGGCCACTTTTTACCTTCCTTCTTGCTATCACCCTTGTCTTCGTCACCATCATCTCCCGTCTAGGTTATTACAGTAGCTTCCTAACTGGTCTCTCCATGTCTCTATGCTCGCTCCTCATTCTGTACTCAACACAGCAGCCAGAGAGATGCAATCTTGTTAAAATGCAAGTTGGATAAAGTCATTTCTCTTTCCAAAAAATCACAGATGATTTCCCACATAATGAGTAAAAGCCCAAGTCCTTAAAATGGCCTGTAGTGGTGCTCTGTCCCCTCTGACCTTCACATTACCTCCTTTCTCTCTTCTCTCTTCGCTTTGCTTATTCCTCTCCAGCCACAGTGGCTCCCTTACTATTTCATAAACATTCAAAGCACATTTGTACCTCAGGATTTTCACACAAGCTGTTTCCGCTGCCTGAAATCTCTTCCTCCAGAAAAGCACATGGCTTGTTCTCTTCAAGTGTTTACTCAAATGTCATCCTCTCAGTAGGGTCCACCCTGCAACCGTTTTTTTACAATTGTATCTCCCTCTGTATTGACCTTTCCTGCTTTGTTTTTCTCGTACTCTGTAGTTTACATATTTATTTTGTTGTGGTTTGTTTCTTCCCACTTGAAAGTAAACTCCACAAAAGCAGGAGTTTATTGCTGTAGTGCTCACTGTTCTCCCATCAGTGCCAAGAACAGTGTTTGGCCCATAGTAGGCACTCAGTAAAATTTGTTGCATGGTTGTGTGAGCTCCCTCTGGCATTGGTGAGTGGTTTTTGGGTTAGCCTTTCTTACATCAGAAAAAAATAAAATTTGAATGTTAGGAGACTAGAGTGAATGATACTACATTGACAACTCTAGCTTTAGGGTAAGGTGCTTCTAGAAATTGAAGTGCTTATTACTTTTAAATGTTTCTATTAGAGAAATAAACACTTGTGAATAAAACAAGTGGACTCCCAGATCTGTCACTTATCTGTCAATATCATTGTGATATTGTGACATAATAATAAATACATATATTTGATCTGCTCTTGTACCTGGCACAGAGCTCCTAAAATTGGAATTTCCTAAGTGATAGGGGTGACAGGAACATTGATCCTCATTCATAATAAGGCCCTTTCAACCACAGCTGAGTCTATGCTAATTAAAATTAATAAAGGTACATAATTAAGTATTCTGTCTTTCCTGTAAGAACTGTGTTCAGGAAAAGATAGCTGATGAGGGAAGGTGGTTTTTTGTTTTTTCTTTGTTTCAAGTTTTTATTTAAATTCTAGTGGGGCACCTGGGTGGCTTAGTCGGTTAAGCTTCTGACTTCGGCTCAGGTCATGATCTCATGGTTCGTGAGTTTGAGCCCTGCATCGGGATCTGTGCTGACAGCTCAGAGCCTGGAGCCTGTTTCCGATCCTGTGTCTCCCTCCATCTGTGCCCCTCCTCTGCTTGCACTGTTTCTCTCTCTCTTAAAAATAAATAAATGTTAAAAAAATTTTATTTTAGATTCCAGTTAACATATAATGTAATGTTAGTTTTAGGAGTAGAATTTAATGTTTAGGGATTCACCACTTACATATAACATTTGTGCTCATCACAAGTGGCCTACTTGATGCCCATCACCCATTTAGCTCATCCCCCACCCCACCTCCCCTCAGTTTGTTCTCTATAGTTAATAATCTCTTATGGTTTGCACCCCCCTTCTTCTTTCCCCTATGTTCATTTGTTTCTTAAATTCCTCATGAGTGAAATCATTTGGTATTTGTCTTTCTCAGACTAACTTATTTCACTTACCATAATACACTCTAGCTCCATCCATGTCATTGCAAATGGCAAGATTTCTTTCTTTTTGATGGCTAAGTAATATTCCACCATGTATATATCCCACATCTTCTTTATCCATTCATCAGTCACTGAATACAAGGGTGGTTCAGTATTCACAAATCAATCAATGTGATATACCACATTAATAAAAGAAAGGATAAGAACCATATGATCCTCTCTATAGATAAGGTATTTTGTTAATTGTATAATTTTTTCTTATTGAAATAATCTCAAACTTACCAAGAATGTCAAGTATAGTACAATGAATTACTTTTTTCAGCCATTTGAGAGGAAGTTACCAAGCTGATGCCCCTTCATCCCTGAATACCGAATACCTGAAATACTTTGCATTTTCCATAAATAAGGACACTCTCTTAGATAACCACACTACAGTCATCAAATTTCAGAAATTAACATAAATGCTCACTTGTATTAATAACATCCTTTGTAGCAAGAGTCCTTTTGTACCTTTGTGTCAAGTGGTATCTGATTTTTATTTGTCCCATTACTGATGATGCTCATTTTGATTAGTTTATTCAGGTGGGGTCTATTGGACTTCTTCATTGTGAAGTTACTCTTTTTCCTTTGTAATCATTAAGTATTTTTTGAGGAGGTACTTTGAAAATATGTAAATATCCTGTTCTTCATCCAACATTTATTGTATTTACTTATTTATATCAGCAAATCAATGGATTCTCATTTTATTTAATGGGTTGTAATCTGTTACTATCATTATTTATTTTGAGCCCCATCAATCTGACCTTTGTGCCTGACCCGTTATTCTTTGATTACTTCCTTACTTTCTAGCACAAGAGGTCCTGAGAACATCTTATACTTTCCTTGCTCTAACCCTTGGATCAGCCATTTCCCCCTGCTTCCTTTTAGTGGAGAGTAATACTTAGAAACCAAAATCAGGTGTTATTGCTGTTGGATACCATTGCCCCCAGCCTTTCACCCTACTAGTGGATAGAGCTGGGGAGTCTGTGTGTGTGTGTGTGTGTGTGTGTGTGTGTGTGTGTGTGTGATGCAATGTGTGGATCTTGTTTGTATTTAGATTCAGATGAACTAGTTATAAAAAGACATTTTGAGACAATTGGGGAAACTTTATAGGATCTGGGAATTTAAATGATATAAAGGACTTGTTAACTTTGTTATGTGTGATAAAGACATTGTGATTATGTTAGAAAAAGATCTTTGTCTGAGTCAACTGACATACTCACAGGTGAACTCTACCTTCCTTTATGGTGGTTAAATGAGATAATAATATAGGTAGAAAGGACTATGTAAATAACTTCCTATTCCATGTACTGTGTATGTATATGTATATACTCACATATACATGTACTATATATATATACATACATATATACGTGTACATATACACACACATATAAAATAACTTGGTAATTAAGTATCTAGAACCTCAGCCCTTTTATATACAATGTCTGGAGCTCATGTAATCCAAAAGTTCCCTGTTAAAATAAATTTGTATCACAAGCTTTGTTTATGAGACCCAGAAAGGTTTTGAGTATGTCTAGAGGAGAAGACTTATTTCCTGACCATCATTTTGGTGGTTTGTATGCATCTTAAACCAAAGATAGAACATGATAATTTGAGAAATCACAATGTATTCTTGGTTTTGGTTCAGTTTTTCTCAAATTAAGAGGTTATTTAAGACCAAATATAAAGCCTGTCCTTTGTAATCTTGTCTGTGAACTGTCACTGGTATAACAGGAAGATTGATACAGACATAAGGACTTCTGCCCTTCATTGAGTAGGATAGCTGGTCTCTAACCCCTGAAATTGTTCCCTGCTGGAATGGTCATAGTTCCTAGGTGCTCTTTGACATCCTCAGCAGCTGTAACAGCAAGTGATTTAGTGCAAAATAATCCATCAGTTAATCTCTTTGTTATTGGACACTTCAGACACTTGTATCTTGGTTCATACTATAAATGAAGTGGGAAGTGGCATGACTCTTGATTGTCACAGGCATCTCGCAACATCATCGTTGTCCTGCCTACTCGGGCAGTGACCCACGGAGGGCTCCAGAGCCCAGAGAAGAAGCATTAGGAGGTGGTGAGGCATGTATACAACTTTCTCACCATCAGCAGTGACTCTCCCCTTCATCTTCCACTTCAGGAAACATATCAAAATGAATGAGAGGGCTAGCCTGGAACTATGAAATTAAGTAAATTATTCAGGAACTTAAATACTTGGAATCTTGGTAACAAACAGTGTCAGGATATCATGGTTCCAAGCTATAGCTCTAATGGAATAGTTTTAATAAAAAAAAGAAATGTAAAACAATGTCTACACACTTCAGCAGAATTGTCCAGAGGCCTGACTCTTGCCAAAACTGAAAAGTCCCTTGGAAGTCACCAGCTTCACACTTAATTACCACCTTCTTTGGCTGTTTCTCTTTTACTGCTTTTCTCTCCTCTTCCTGTGATTTTCCTTCTTGCTGCCAAACACACTTTCTCTTCCAGATACCATCTGTTTTCAGAATACATTTGCATTTCCTTTTTCCTTCCCCAAATGGCCCTCCTTTGGGGCCCCTCGAGAGTGAACTGTCTCCATGTTACCACATGGACTGGAGGAAAGAAAGCTGTGGCTTATAAAATTGAAATATAACCAGGAACTGGATAGAGACATTCTTTCCGAACTTGGGTGTGTGCTCTCTGTTCCTAGGGCGCCCACCTTCTTAAGAATCTTGGAGCACAGGGATTAGTTTGGGGTATGTCTTTAAAATACCTTTTGTTTGTTATAAAACTTCAAAGAATTTCAAGGTGTAAAAAGGAGCAAGTGCATACCATTCTCTCCAACATCAGTCATATTCCTCAGGGGGACATGAACCCCTCAGCCACACACACTGACCACTGTCAGTAGTTCTAGTCTTTATGCTATGTGCATATCAAAATGTGCAATATGAACATACAGAAATTGAAAACAGAAATTGGATCATACTCTATATATTATTTGCAATTTATTATTTTACATCCATATCATGGGCATGTTTTCATATCAACACGCATAAAATTTCTCATTATATTTAACAACTGGCATTCCAAAGTATAAATGTACCATGATTTCTTTACTGATCCATATTTTTTCAGATTTCTCATTTTTAACAGTGCCTAACACATTTATCTTTATGCGTCTGCAACTGTATTTGTAGGATGATTGGAATTGCTTCATCAAAGGATATGTGCATTTTAAACATTGATAGATATTCTCCTAAATTTTATATCTAATCACTAAGAGAAGCATAGCATTTTCTCCCCTCAATTATCAGAGATTATAGTGAGATGAATGATAATGATTTGTAAAGGATAAAGTATTTTACAAAGTATTTTTATTCTACTTATTTAACACAGATACGCTAGAGGGAAGTAATGATCTCCAATTCACAGATGAAAAAATGAGGGTTCATTGAGATTAAGAGATTTGCCCAAGGTAATACACTTGGAAGTGACTGAGCTGAGCCCAAGTCCCTCTTATCTAGGAGCCTGAAATTCCTGCACTTTGTCCTACACAGCTTTAGCTTTTCATGGGGTAGCACTGAAACTTCCACTGTGATGGATTGACTGAGCCTAGGTTGGGGAGAGGGAGTGTGGGGAGATTAATGGCCAGCCAACTTCATGTTAATGTGGCACACCCACGGACATACAAGACGTTTCTCTCCCTGCCATTACTCCCTTAGTAATCTCATTTGGTCACAGTTTCAAATATCATCTGTGTGTCAGTGACTCCCAAACTTTATTTCATTGTAGAACTCTCTCCTTAACATACCCTATTCCTAACTCTGGCTATTTCTTCCAAAGCCTGCTCTCCCTGCAGCCTCCACCGTCTCAGTTGTAACTACTGCACCCTTTTACTTTTTCAGGCCCGGATCCTTGATTCTTCTTTCACACCCTCATTCGCAGGGGCTATTACCAAGGCCTTTGTGTGACTTTCCAACCAGGTTTCAAATTAAAATCCAGTCTCATCTTGTTCTAAACAAACCTGGATTATACTGCGTTATTCTAATTAAAAAAAAATTTTTTTTTAATCTTTATTTATTGTTGAGAGAGAGACAGAGTGTGAGTGGAAGAGGAGCAGAGAAAGAGGGAGACACAGAATCCGAAGCAGGCTCCAGGCCCTGAGCGGTCAGCACAGAGCCCAACGCAGGGCTCGAACTCACAAACCACGAGATCATGACCTGAGCTGAAGTCTGATGCTCAACTGACTGAGCCACTCAGGTGTCCCTACACTGTGTTATTTTAATCCTACTAGCATGAAAGGTGATTCTGATCTGATGCTTGGAACTTGCACTCTAATTTAAGAGACCATGGACCGAGTGAATGTTTGGAGACGAGAGGACATTCATAATATATTTGTTTCTACTGGTTTTTAAGATTAAGAAAAATAGAAAGGCTGAGTTAAATTTATTGAAAAGATAATCAATTTAATCTTAGCTGAGAGATCAGTGGGCCCAAATTTTGCAAGCCCTCAAGTCCTCCTGAGATCAGTGCTTCCTTCTAGCGTGCGCATTGGTAAGGAGAAGGAAAACGGGGACAAGTGGAGTCCCAGAAGTGAGCCTCTTGCACTGCTGCTTTTTCTCTCCCTCCCAGAAGTACAGGTGCAAAATGAATATCTTCGAGTGGAAAGGCAGCTGATTTCAAGGGCTTAAACAGGAGCTGAGGCAAAGCTGTGGATCTTCCTTAATGCACAAAGGAAAGCAAGCTCTTAAGTAAACTGTGGTAAAAAACTTAAATTATTGATCAGAAGGGGGATTTAATTTGTCAGGAAGCATTTTTATTTGCTCCTAGCCTACTGAGCCACCCAGGTGCCCATATCCATTGTCCTCTTGGTGGAGATTTCAGTTGTTTCCAGTTTGGGGCTTTTACAAGTAGTACTGCTTTGAAATTTCTCATACGTCATCTTTTGGTGAAACTATGGATGCAATTTCTGGGTCAAGTAGAATTTCTCAGGGGATATCAGCTTGAGCAGGCACCACCAACCAGTTTCCCAAAGTGGTTGTTCCGAGTTAAATCCCTACTAGCAGTTGCTCCATATCCTCACCAACTCTTGGTGTTTTTGATGTTTTCGTTTTGGCCATTCTAATGGGCTTGTAGCATTATCACATTGTAGTTTGAATTTGTATTTCTCTGGTGACCTAATAAAGTTGAATACCTTATCATGTATACATTAAACACTGTGTCTGGTATATAGAAAGTATGCAATAAATGTTAGCCATATCATTATTATTATTCTCTGGCAACCAAAGAATAACTTTTCAAGTGGGACCACAGATTTCTAGAAGCTTCAAAACAGTTTATACTCTCTTGGCCTACCTTCTGTCTCCCATGTATGCTCTTCCCCACACCTGTCTCTTCTCCGTGTTAACTTCCCTATAAATAAACTCCCTGACTGTCTCTGAGTCTGGACATGCTGAATAAGAACTGAAAGCCAGGTGCGACTTCTGACCTCCACCCCAAACAGGTTCTCACCTTTGCTCAGATGTGCCCATTCCAAGAGGAACAGAAAAGATCCTCACTGAGAGGCTCCAGGTCACCCAGAGTCTCATCCAGCTGACCTGACCTCCCTCTAGCTCTTTTGTGATAAATGGCTTTGACGACTTTCTCATTATTATGGTGTCTGGTCCAAATCAGACTTGAATCTTTAATGCTTCCCATTAGGAAAAATGCATCACTTGACTTTTAAGATGCAGACAAAATTCCCCTTGCAAAGCCAGTTTCTTGAGGGGTTTGTTAATGCATCAAGCCATGTGCCTTTGAGGAAAATTCCATTATGTCCCTAAAACAAGAAGGCAGTTAGTTTAGCCCTTCTTGCTAAACTGTAGGAGAAAAGAACAACAAAAATGTGTAATTGGGGGTTGACCTGCATCTTATAAGATCTTGGGAAAGAGACAGAAAGAAGACAGACAGCTTAATACTTCCCAAACCAGGTCAAAAATTTTCATCCATGTTTGTATAAAATATTTATTATGTAATGTAATAGATACAATTTTATTCTCTATGTAGCTAGGCTAAGATTTTCTCGTGATGAGACCCACCTTTGTCAAGAAATTTCTTGGTATATCCCCTGTGGAATAAAATGTGGGACCCCTACCCCTAAGGAGCTTAAGAGACAGAAATAGTCTAGAAAAGACAAGAAAATGAAACTGCTGGCCACAATAGAAGCTGCAGAGAAGAGAAAGAAAGAGGGATGCTAAGCAGGCAAAGAGATGGTTTAAGGCTGTTCAGGGGGACCCCTTAAGTTTTGGGGAGAGCTGCTTAATTCATTAAATACATAGTGCGAGGTGAATGTTTTGTGGAAACCCATGGAGGAACTGAGCTCTGTGTGCGCATCAAGCAGGGATGAAATCGGAAAAGCCTGAATACAGAAGCCACGAGAAGGGGCAGAAGGAACAACCAGCCTGGGATGAACCTGAGGTGTGGTGAGGGCTCTTGACTCAGTCGAGCTTGGGGGAACCAACTTGTAACTGTTTAGGCAGAACTTTCCAAAGTTAGTGTCCCAAGGATCCCCTCAATCGGTTAGGAGCTCCACTCTTGGTTTCTGCTCCGATCATGATCTCACGGTTCGTGAGTTTGAGCCCCATATCGAACTTGGGATTCTCTCTCTCTCTCTCTCTCTCTCTCTCTCTCTCTCTCTCTGCCCCCTCCCACCCCCACTCATGCTGTCTCTGTCACAAAATAAGTAAATAAATTTAGAAGAGTAGAATGGATCAGTAAATCATAGAATATTCACACGTTGTACTACCGAATAGCAATGAGGATGAATAAACTCTCAACTGCATGCAGTACTGGATGAATCTCATTTATTCACTGTAACTTGATGAGGCGGTACTTATTATTACTCTCGTTTTGCACACGAGGGAAGTGAGCACAGAGAGGATATGTTATTGCTGGATCCCACAGAACTAGGTAGTGAAGTAGTTGGGATTCACAACCTTGGCAGTTGAGTTCCATCCTCTGATCCTTGTGTACCACTGCCGCAAGCCTCCAGCCATACCAGCAGCAGGCACTTAGTGTGTGTGCTTCTTTGGTGTAACATACCCAGAGGCACAGGGTGGACCTGGTGCAGGCTGGTCCTGCAAAAGGTGTCTACCAGCCAAGTGCGATGACCGTGTTCCAGGCTGTATACAAGTGCTCCCCCTAGAATATAATGTTTGATCCTCACAGCAGCCCTTTGTAGTGAGTACTGCTGTGCCCATTTTTACAAAAGGGGAAACAGATACGGAGAGGTAAGGTAACTGACTAAAATCTTATTATAGTATGTGACGGAGCCAGGATTCAAAGCCAAATCTGTGTGCTATGGAGTCCATGCCCTTTACCAACCCACCACGTGCCTCTCCTCAGCACCAACCAGGGCAGCGAAGCCACAGGGTGGTAGTCCGGCAGGAACTATTGCTCCTGGTCGCGGAACTTGAGTTCTTTGAGCTGTATCAATTGACAAAAGCAACGAATAAAAAATGAATATGCGACCAAACCCCTGAGGATTCGTGAGGTCAACTGGCTTTTGGGAAAAGTATCTGCCATAGTTTGTCTTCACTCACTTTCAAATGAAGAAAGAGCCAGCATCTCCACTGCCTTGACCACATCTTCGCTAATCTCTGCAGTGTTTGCAGCTCTGCCAAAGTGCGCCCAGCAGGCCGCGAGCATGGCCCCCTTCTAACAGCCAGAGCGGAGACGGCTTGTACTGGGGAGAAGGGAGACTTACTTAGCAGATGGTGGAGGTGCACACGGAATCCCGCAGTGGACTCTGAAACAGGTGAGGGCCTGTGCCCCAGGGTCCTCCAATGAGAGGACGCTCGGACGCTGGCAAACTCTAGCCACTGGCTGCTCGAGAAACAGATGCTAGGCCTTACTGCATTGCCAAGAGCAAAAGTCCTTGGGGACTCAAGGTTCTTTTGCTTGACTGTGTTGGAGGCATGAGAAGACAGGAGAGTTGAGGAATTTTTAATATTTCCTCCTGATTTTCTAGAGTATCATCCTCTCCAGTCTCAATCATTACAGTGGCTTCCTACCTGGTCTCCCTAACTTGAGTCTGTCTCCTCCTGGATTGACCTAAATTCATACCCAAAGCTCTAGCTGCCATTTCCCCAAGCATGCCATGTCACCACGGCATGTATACAAGTGCTTCCCCTAGAATATCATGTTTAATCCCCAAGCGTGGCTGTCACCATGTCGTTGCAAATGCTGAATACTCCCTCTCTGCATGACAGGAGACAGCTTATCCTTGACGGCCCAGTTCAAAGCTGTCTCCCTGGTGTTGCCCTTCCTGACCACCTATCCAGAGAGAATTCATTGTTTCCTCCTCAGCACTCCCAAAATATTTTTTTTTCTCTTTTTAATGTAATATCCGTGCTCTAACAGTGTACTGTAATTATTTGTGATCCTATCTCTAGAGTAGACTGTGAGCTTCTTATGGGCAGGAACTATGGCACATTCATCATATCCCTGGCATCTACAGTACTTTGCTTGTCTAGGTGCTAAATGTACATTTGTTGGATGAACTCCAAAAGCACAGATGTTTGAGGTATATGATCATAGTTTCTTTGCAACTCCGATGTAGCATTGACCAAAAAAAAAAAAAAAAAAAAAATGCTTTCCTTAGGCCAACTTTACTGTTGTTACATTGCTTTCTCATATGTGCTCCTTTTTGCCATTTGAACATTAGTACCAAAAACTATTTTTTTGTTTATTTATTTATTTTTAATTTACATCCAAGTTAGTTAGCATACAGTGCAATAATGTTTTGGGGAGTGGATTCCAGTGATTCATCCCCTATGCATAACACCCATTGCTTATCCCGACAAGTGTCTTCCTTAATGCCCCTTGCCCATTTAGCTCATGCCCTCTCCCACACCCCTCCAGCAACCCTTAGTTTGTTCTCTGTATTTAAGAGTCTCATGTTTTGTCCCTCTCCCTGTTTTTATATTATTTTTGCTTCCCTTCCCTTATGTTCATCTGTTTTGTATCTTAAATTCCACATGAGTGAAGTCGTATGATATTTGTCTTTCTCTGACTAATTTTTTTTAGCGTAATAGCCTCTAGTTCCATCCACGTAGTTGCAAATGGCAAGATTTTCATTCTTTTTGATTGTCGAGTAATACTCTATTGTGTGTGTGTGTGTGTGTGTATGTGTGTGTGTGTGTGTATATATATATATATATATATATATGTATATATATATATATATATATATATATATATATATATAACATCTTCTTTTTCCATTCATCTGTTGATAGACATTTGGGCTTTCTCCATGCTTTGGCTGTTGTCGATAGCTTTGCTATAAACATTGGGGTGCATGTACCCCTTCGAAACAGCACACCTGTACCCCTTGGATAAATACTTAGTAGTGCAATTGCTGGGTCGTAGGGTAGTTCTATTTTTAACTTTTTGAGGAACCTCCATACTGTTTTCCAGAGTGGCTGCACCAGTTTGCATTCCCACCAGCAGTGCATAAGAGATCTTTCTCCGCATCCTCGGCCACATCTGTTGTTGCCTGACTTGTTAATGTTAGCCATTCTGACAGGTGTGAGGTGGTATCTTATTGTGGTTTTAATTTGTGTTTCCCTGATGATGAGTGATGTTGAGCACTTTTTCATGTGTCTATTAGCCATCTGGATGTCTTCCTTGGAAAAATGTCTATTCATGTTTTTTGCCCATTTCTTCACTAGATTATTTGTTTTTTGAGTGTTGAGTTTGATAAGTTCTTTCTAGATTTTGGATACTAACCTTTTATCTGATATGTCGTTTGCAAATATCTTCTCCCATTCCGTTGGTTGCCTTTTAGTTTTGCTGATTGTTTCTTTCACTGTGCAGAAGCTTTTTGTCTTGATGAGGTCCCAATAATTCATTTTTGCTTTTGTTTCCCTTGCCTCCAGAGACATGTTGAGTAAGAAGTTGCTGTGGCTGAGGTCAAAGAAGTTCTTGCCTGCTTTCTCCTCCAGGATTTTGATGGCTTCCTGTCTTACCTTTAGGTCTTTCATCCATTTTGAAGAAACTCTATCTTTTAAGTGTAGGTAGTGAGGTGCTTTCCTCCACCTCAGCTTTCTCATTTGAGTGGGTGTTGGGATGGTGGTGGACTTATCAGTGATGTGGTCTAACATGAAACTGGAGTATTTGTAGGTGGGGAACAAAAGCTTCTTTGTTTCCTGTGCCCCACCCTCTCCAGCTCCCAGGAGGGATTAGCAGGTATCAAAAGCTTTATAAGCAGTTTTTTGCTGCTTAGTAAAATTAGATTTTATTTTTTTATTTTCTATTATTTTTTAATGTTTGTTTGTTTGTTTATTTATTTATTTATTTATTTATTTATTTATTTATTTTGAGAGAGAGAACATGCAAGCAGAGGAAGGGGCAGAGAGAGGGAGAGAGAGAATCCCAGGCAGGCTCCTCACTGTCAGCACAGAGCCTGATGCAGGGCTTGAACCCAGGAACTGTGAGATCATGACCTGAGCCGAAATCAAGAGTCAGATGCTTAACTGATTGAACCACCCAGGCCCTCCCCCCGCCAAAATTGGCTTTTACTTTTTAGAACAGTTAGCTAAAGTTTATCATTTATTCAGATTTCCTTAGCTTTTACCTAATGTCTTTTTCTGTTCCAGGATGCTATCCAGGATAAGACATTACCTTTAGTTTATCATGTTGAATTAGGTTTCTTTCTGCTGTGACAGTTTCTTAGACTTTCCTTGTTTGGGATCACCTTGACAGTTTCAACAAGTACTGGTCATGTATATTGTAGGATATCCCTCTAATGGAATTTGTCTGCTGTTTTCCTCATGATTAGACTGGAGTTACAGTTGTAGGGGAGTAAGATTACAGGTAAGGTGTCATTTTCATCACATCATGTCAAGAGTATAAGCAAACTTTAAAAAGTGTCAGTGTATAATAACTCTTCCCTCTCCTCAAATTTGTGTTCCCTTCTGTATTCCCTATCTCGATTAGTGGCATCATCACCCACACAGTCATGAAGGCTACAAATCGCATCTGCTCTTTCTTCTCCATCTTCCATCGAACTAGCCATCAATTAGTAAGATGCTAGTGCCCCGTGGCTTTGTATTTTTCCTCTTCTCTCATTCATGCTGCGTCTGGTTAACTCTGTGTTATTTTTCCTGTGAACTGTTACCATGGCCCCCTACCTGGTCTCTCTGTTTCCACTGCCTTACCTGTCCATGGCATCCCTCCTAATACTCAGGGTTAACTGTTGGTTTAACATCAACTCCACCTTCAGAAATCTCAGAATGGTTCCCCATCACATGCAGAATGTTTAATTTGTTGGTGGAATTCAAGGCTCTTCTAGGGCTAGCTCCAAATAATCTCATATGCATTGGTAAATATTATTTCCTTTATAGTGAATGGTTCTGGGGAATTTATCTCAAAAACAAATAAATATTTTCTAAAACTAATTTTCCCCTTCATTAGAGTAAGTGAAACGATGTGTGTATGCTGTACATACTTCATGGGGGATACATACCTGTCCAGGCCATGACTTTTGCTGAGAGAAAGAGCTACCCTTGTCTTAAAGTCTGGTATGAATAGACAGGCCCACTTGCTGCATAGTTCGTATCAAGTTAGAAAAGATGAGAGGGAAGAAGAAGGGAAGGAGGAAATACAGTTGCCCAGGGTGTGAAAAAGAAGGGAAGGAGGAAATACAGTTGCCTGGGGTGTGTGTGTGCGCGCTCAACAAAACCTTTACTCAGTTTCCTTTTTCAGTGGCTAGAACTACAACATCTGTCTATTCTCTCACAGTTTCTGTGGGTCAGGAGTCCTGGCACAGCTTAGCTGGCTCCTCTGGCTCCGGCTTCCCACAAGCAAGGTATAGCTGCTCCGCTGGGTTTTGCAGTTCTATCACAAACATTTTCTAAAATTCACTGGCTAAACCTCAACGACTTCAAACTTCTGTAACTCAGAGAGCTTTTGTCACTCTGCACGAATGGTGTTTAAATGTACATTAAATTCCTTCTTGTATCGGATAGCCAGTTGTCTATGTCACAGGTTGTGAAATGAGTCCATTGTGCTTGAGTTTATAATATGGCTGTTCAAAATTTTAATGAGCAAAAGAAATTGGCTTTCACATTCCATCTGCCAGTTATTCATGTAAGTAAGTTCACAGTCTTCATTATTAAAATGTAAAAGTGCACGAGGAATTTGTGAAAGTCTCTTAGGTGTCTGCTGAGGAATGCGTAAGCAGTCTAGACCAGGGATCATTTTTAATGCCCAGCACTAGGCAAAGAGAAAGGCTAACAGAGGCCAGGAACTAAGAGTGGAGAGAGCAGGAACCACGGGTCCCGGAGTGCTCACAGGCAAGAATTTGGGTAAGTCATTGAATTAATTAATCAGGAAGATTAATGCTCTCTTTGCATGCTTATAAATATTGAACTGTTAGCTCATCAAAGCTGTGTTATGGGAAAAGGCAGAGACTATACAGAAGTAGTCACAACTGATTCGCAAACTGTTTTCATTTCCCAAGCTCCTAAATAATGAAACTATTTTCTGAGAGTGGCACAAGAGCTGTTACTCTGGGATGGGAAACATGCACAGATCATCTGGTGAAAGCAGCAACTATAACCAAACCTCTGATGTTTTTATGCTCCGAGAATCCCATTTATCCGTGGTGGAGAATGCGTCCATATTACTCGATTCCTTACACGATTTCTGATAATGCTATGTTGCCAGCAGCAGAAGTAAAGACTGTTTATTAAGGGTTTACGTGGCAGGGTGCAGACATCGAGAGACCAAGACAGTTGGTCAGAAACAGGAAGAACACATGGACAGAACCACATCATGTAATTCCACTATATCCAAGTGGATTTAGAAACACACACACACACACACACACACACACACACACACACACACTCACTCACTACCCATCCATGTATATACCAGCCATGTTCCTCCACTATTTTTCCTCACTGATGCTAAGAATATTTCAAAATACCCACTTTTGATGTATTGTCTATGCTGTGACTACCTTTATTAGTGCAGGCAGGGAATATTTGATTTAATAAACAATCGATGATGCTACTACTACCCTATTTTAATTTTTATTTCTCCTTTCCCCCTCTATTCCTATGGGGGGGTTATTTTTCTTAAATCCTAACATAATTTTAGATTTTGCCTTGCAGTTCATTCCCCACCAAAAGTCATTGCTCTCAACTTTCAAAGTCATAACCATCTTTATAGGATCAGCAACTAAGACCAAATCATATCAGGGTCATCCCTGGCTGTCATTAACCCGTCTGATACATCCATCTGCTTTTCTAATGACGCCAGGGGCCTGAGGACTGTCCAAAGCCTCAGGGTTGGTCTGATGGGAAGACAAGGGCAATGGGGTGCTTTTAAATTTGCTCTCTTGTTTCCTTCTAACATTCAGCCTGGACAGCTTACAGAAGACCACTAGCTCAATGCCTGCCTCTTTCTGGTCCCTTCCCATGGCATTATTATAGAGACTGTACCTTCTATGTTTAATCTAGCTAGAAAGTAAACAACTGAAAAATTTCCTCTCTTTGTCCCTCATATCTGACACAGCTGATACAGTCCTGAATACCTAGATATCTGAGAACTAGGTGTTTAAATGAATGAGTTGATGGGTTCTTATATATTCCTCTCAATTTCTGTAACAGATATAATCATCAGAGCAAAATTTTTATATGGACTCAAACATTTCCTTCTTCTCTTTTAGGTCATCTAGGCATTTCACAGATCTTTCTTCATTTTTCCAGAAAGAGAATGTGAGATTTGTCTCCCCTCCTTCCCTCCAAAGTCAAAATAGTAGCCCACCTCCATTTTCTCTTTTATGCAAGTGCCCAGCTTTGTCACTCACCAGTCTGTTATTATCAACCACCTAAGTTTACATTTTATCTTGAAAATTTCCATCTTTACCATGGCTTAGCCCTGATGAACACCCTGTTTACAGGGGTGTTGTAGCCCCCACAACTGGAAACCTCACTCCTATCCCTCTGCTCTCTACGGCTTTGTGTTTTCACAGTGGCATCTCCAGTGCCTGGCATGGAGGAAGCACTCACGAATAGCTGTGGAATATGATAATAAAGCTTCAGCCTCCCTTACCCCCCACCCCCACCAGTGACTGGCCTATCTGCTCTAAGAGCAAGGACTCAATATACTATTTGAAGAACCCATCAAAGCACATTGATGAGTGAGTCAAAATTTCAGTAGTCCTTCAATGGCTGCTTCAAGTTCATCCTCCTCTGAGGCTTTCCTGACAGCCCCAGCCAGTTTTTCCCTTCTTAACCACGCTTGCTTGTATTACTGAATCTTTTTATAGACTATTACAGTGCTATTTATTTTGTGATGTACTTTACATCGGTTTTCGTGTGTCTAAGGTGCCTCATCTCCCCTTGAATGCAAGCTTCATCCAGGTACTAATTTTTGTGGAATCTGAAGCTTCTACACTTTTGGAAGCTCTTTAGTACAAATACAAACTAGATACAAAAGTGAATTTTTTTTTTAGGATGAGTTGTAACACATTATAACTTTAAAAAAACTGATGAGCACCACACACATCACAAAATAAAGAGATAAGATTTTTATTCATTAGCCGCTTGCCATATTTTTATGATTTTCTTTTATACTTGTGTCTGCCTAACCTTTGATTGCCTCTTCATATAACAATGGTTTGGTAGTATCATTTTCTAGAGAAAATAGGTGTTTCAGTCTTTTATCTTGGATGGTTGATGTAATTTGGTGTTTTTGACTATTGATAGTTTCATATATATCATTGTATGCTACTTCACACCCAGACATAATCAATTTTTTTAGTACTGCTACACTGTGGACCCTACAAACATAGGGATTCTATTTTGTGAAATTTGCTTTTTTCTGTTTTTTATTTTTTTAATGTTTATTTATTTATTTATTTATTCATTTAAATATGAAATTTATTGTCAAATTGGTTTCCATATAACACCAGGTGCTTATCCCAACAGGTGCCCACCTCAATGCCCATCACCCACTTTCCCCTCTCCCCCACCCCCATCAACCCTCAGTTTATTCTCAGTTTTTAAGAGTCTCTATGGTTTGGCTCCACCCTCTCTCTTTTTTTTTTTTTTTCCTTCCCCTCCCCCATGGTCTTCTGTTAAGTTTCTCAGGATCCACCTAAGAGTGAAAACATGTGGTATCTGTCTTTCTCTGTATGGCTTATTTCACTTAGCATAACACTCTCCACTTCCATCCATGTTGCTACAAAGGGCCATATTTCATTCTTTCTCATTGCCACGTAGTATTCTATTGTGTATATAAACCACAATTTCTCTATCTATTCATCAGTTGATGGACATTTAGGCTCTTTCCATAATTTGGCTATTGTTGAAAGTGCTGCTATAACCATTGGGGTACAAATGCCCCTATGCATCAGCACACTTGTATCCCTTGGGTAAATTCCTGGCAGAGCTATTGCTGGGTCATAGGGTACATCTATTTTTAATTTTTTGAGGAACCTCCACACTGTTTTCCAGAGCGGCTGCACCAGTTTGCATTCCCACCAACAGTGCAAGAGGGTTGCCGTTTATCCACATCCTTGTCAGCGTCTATAGTCTCCTGATTTGTTCATTTTAGCCACTGTGACTGGTGTGAGGTGATATCTGAGTGTGGTTTTGATTTGTATTTCCCTGATGAGGAGCAATGTTGAGCATCTTTTCATGTGCCTGTTGGCCATCTGGATGTCTTTAGAGATGTTTTCTTTAGATGAATAGAAGATGTTTTCTATTCATGTTTTCTGCCCATTTCTTCACTGGATTATTTGTTTTTCGGGTGTGGAGTTTGGTGAGCTCTTTATAGATTTTGGAGACTAGCCCTTTGTCCGATAGGTCATTTGCAAATATCTTTTCCCATTTCGTTGGTTGCCTTTCAGTTTTGTTGATTGTTTCCTTGGCACTGCAGCAGCTTTTTATCTTCATGAGGTCCCAATAGTTCATTTTTGCTTTTAATTCCCTTGCCTTTGGGGATGTGTCAAGTAAGAAATTGCTGCGGCTGAGGTCAGAGAGGTTTTTTTCCTGCTTTCTCCTCTAGGGTTTTGATGGTTTCCTGTCTCACATTCAGGTCCTTTATCCATTTTGAGTTTGTTTTTGTGAATGGTGTAAGAAAGGGGTCCAGTTTCATTCTTCTGCATGTTGCTGTCCAGTTCTCCCAGCACCATTTGTTAAAGAGACTGTCTTTTTTCCATTGGATGTTCTTTCCTAGTTTGTCAAAGATTAGTTGGCCATACTTTTGTGGGTCTAATTCTGGTGTTTCTATTCTATTCTATTGGTCTATGTGTCTGTTTTTGTGCCAATACCATGCTGTCTTGATGATTACAGCTTTGTAGTAGAGGCTAAAGTCTGGGATTGTGATGCCTCCCGCTTTGGTCTTCTTCAAGATTACTTTGGCTATTCGGGGCCTTTTGTGGTTCCATACACATTTTAGGACTGCTCGTTCTAGCTTCGAGAAGAATGCTGGTGCAATTTTGATTGGGATTGCATTGAATATATAGATAGCTTTGGGCAGTATTGACAGTTTAACAATATTTATTCTTCCAATCCACGAGCATGGAATGTTTTTCCATTTCTTTATATCTTCTTCAATTTCCTTCCTAAGCTTTCTATAGTTTTCACCATACAGATCTTTTCCATTTTTGGTTAGGTTAATTCCTAGGTATTTTATGCTTCTTGGTGCAATTATGAATGGGATCAGTTTCTTTATTTGTCTTTCTGTTGCTTCATTATTAGTGTATAAGAATGCAACTGATTTCTGTACATTACTTTTGTATCCTGTGACTTTGCTGAATTCATGTATCAGTTCTAGCAGACTTTTGGTGGAGTCTATCGGGTTTTCCACGTATAATATCATGTCATCTGCAAAAAGTGAAAGCTTGACTTCATCTTTGCCAATTTTGATGCCTTTGATTTCCTTTTTTTGTCTGATTGCTGATGCTAGCACTTCCAACACTATGTTAAACAGCAGCAATGAGAGTGGACGTCCCTGTCGTGTTCCTGATCTCAGGGAAAAAGCTCTGTTTTTCCCCATTAGGATGATGTTAGCTGTGGGCTTTTCATAAATGGCTTTTATTATGTTTAAGTATGTTCCTTCTATCCTGACTTTCTCGAAGGTTTTTATTAAGAGAGGATGCTGAATTCTGTCAAATGTTTTTTCTGCATCGATTGACAGGATCATATGGTTCTTATCTTTTCTTTTATTAATGCGATGTATCACATTGATTGATTTGCGAATGTTGAACCAGTCCTGCAGCCCAGGAATGAATCCCACTTGATCATGGTGAATAATTCTTTTTATATGCTGTTGAATTCGATTTGCTAGTATCTTATTGAGAATTTTTGCACCCATATTCATCAGGGATATTGGCCTGTAGTTCTCTTTTTTTTGCTGGGTCTCTGTCTGGTTTAGGAGTCAACATAATGCTGGTTCTTGGAATGAGTCTGGAAGTTTTCCTTCCCTTCCTATTTTTTGGAACAGCTTGAGAAGGATAGGTATTATCTCTGCTTTAAATGTCTGGTAGAATTCCCCTGGGAAGCCATCTGGTCCTGGACTCTTATTTGTTGGGAGATTTTTGATAACTGGTTCAATTTCTTCGCTGGTATAGGTCTGTTTTTTCCTGTTTGAGTTTTGGAAGTGTGTGGGTGCTTAGGAATTTGTCCATTTCTTCCAGGTTGTCTAGTTTGTTGGCATATAATGTTTCATAGTATTCCCTGATAATTGCTTGTATTTCTGAGGGATTGGTTGTAATAATTCCATTTTCATTCATGATTTTATCCATTTGGGTCATCTCCCTTTTCTTTTTGAGAAACCTGGCTAGAGGTTTATCAATTTTGTTTATTTTTTCAAAAAAACAACTCTTGGTTTCATTGATCTGCTCTACAGTTTTATTTAGATTCTATATTGTGTATTTCTGCTCTGCTCTTTATTATTTCTCTCCTTCTGCTGGGTTTGGGGTGTCTTTGCTGTTCTGCTTCTATTTCCTTTAGGTGTGCCGTTAGAGTTTGTATTTGGCATTTTTCTTGTTTCTTGAGATAGGCCTGGATTGCAATGTATTTTCCTCTCAGGACTGCCTTCGCTGTATCCCAAAGCATTCGGATTGTTGTATTTTCATTTTCATTTGTTTCCATAGATTTTTAAATTTCTTCTCTAATTGCCTGGTTGACCCATCCATTCTTTAGTAGGGTGTTCTTTAACCTCCATGCTTTTGGAGGTTTTCCAGACTTTTTCCTGTGGTTGATTTCAAGCTTCATAGCATTGTGGTCTGAAAATGTGCATGGTATGATCTCAATTCTTGTATACTTATGAAGGGCTGTTTTGTGACCCAGTATGTGATCTATCTTGGAGAATGTTCCATGTGCACTCAAGAAGAAAGTATATTCTGTTGCTTTGGGATGCAGAGTTCTAAATATATTTGTCAAGTCCATCTGATCCAATGTATCATTCAGGGCCTTTGTTTCTTTGTTTATCCTGTGTCTAGATGATCTATCCATTGTTGTAAGTGCAGTATTAAAGTCCCCTGCAATGACCACATTCTTATCAATAAGGTTGCTTATGTTTGTGATTGTTTTATATATTTGGGGGCTCCCATATTTGGTGCATAGACATTTATAATTGTTAGCTCTTCCTGATGGATAGACCCTGTAATGATTATATAATGCCCTTCTTCATCTCTTGTTACAGCCTTTAATTTAAAGTCTAGTTTGTCTGATATAAGTATGGCTACTCTAGCTTCCTTTTGACTTCCAGTAGCATGATCAATAGTTCTCCACCCCCTCACTTTGAATCTGAAGGTGTCCTCAGGTCTAAAATGAGTCTCTTGTAGACAACAGACAGATGGGTCTCGTTTTTTTATCCTTTCTGATACCCTATGTCTTTTGGTTGGAGCATTTAGTCCATTTACATTCAGTGTTATTATAGAAAGATATGGGTTTAGAGTCATTGTGATGTCTGTAGGTTTCATGCTTGTAGTGATGTCTCTGGTACTTTGTGGTCCTTGTAACATTTCACTCACAGAATCCCCCTTAGGATCTCTTGTAGGGCTGGTTTAGTGGTGATGAATTCCTTCAGTTTTTGTTTGTTTGGGAAGACCTTTATGTCTCCTTCTATTCTGAATGACAGACTTGCTGGGTAAAGGATTCTCGACTGCATGGTTTTTCTGTTCATCACATTGAAGATTTCCTGCCATTCCTTTCTGGCCTGCCATGTTTCAGAAGATAGGTCTGCCACTAGTCTTATTGGTCTCCTTTTATATGTTACAGCGTGTTTATCCCTAGCTGCTTTCAGAATTTTCTCTTTATCCTTGTATTTTGTCAGTTTCACAAGGATATGTCGTGCAGAAGATCGATTCAAGTTACGTCTGAAGGGAGTTCTCTGTGCCTCTTGGATTTCAATGCCTTTTTCCTTCCCAGATCAGGGAAGTCTCAGTTATGATTTGTTCAAGTACACCTTCAACCCTTTCTCTCTTTCTTCCTCTTCTGCAATTCCTACTATATGGATGTTCTGTTTGGTTGCATCCCTTAGTTCTCCCTATTTTCCCCTCATACTCCTGGATTTTTTTTTGTCTCTCTTTTTCTCAGCTTCCTCTTTTTCCATAATTTTATCTTCTAATTCACCTAGTCTCTCCTCTGCCTCTTCATTCTGAGCTGTGGCCACCTCCATTTTATTTTACACCATTTATAGCATTTTTTAGCTCCTCCTGACTGTTTCTTAGTTCCTTGATCTCTGTAGCAATAGATTCTCTGCTGTCCTCTATACTTTTTTCAAGCCCAGTGATTAATTTTATGACTATTATTCTAAATTCTTGTTGCGTTATATTGCTTAAATCATTTTTGATCAATTCGTTAGCTTTCGCTACTTCCTGGAGTTTCTTTTGAGGAGAGTTCTTCTGTTTCATCATTTTGGGTAGTCCCTGGGGTGGTGTGGAACTGCAGGGCCCTTCCCCTGTGCTGTCTGGAGTAACTTGTGCTGGTGGGCATGGCCACAGTCTGACCAGATGTCTGTCCCCAGCCCACTGCTGGGGACACAGTCTGACTGGTGTGTACCTTATCTTCCCCTCTCCCAGGGGCAGGACTCACTGCGGAGTGTTGTGGCCCCTGTCTGGGCTACTTGCACACTGCCAGGCTTGTGGTGCTGCTTCGATGGGATTGACGTATTAGCTGGGGTGGATCCTCAAGGTGCACAGGGGCAGGAGGGGCAGACTCGCTTGCTTTGCCTTCGGTGGTCTGCTTCGGGAGGGGCCTGTGGCACCGAGAGGGAGGCAGACCCGTCGGAGGGATGGATCCACAGAAGCACAGCATTGGGTGTGTGAGCGGTGCAAGCAAGTTCGGTCCCGGGAACTGATTCCCTTTGGGATTTTGGCTGGGGGATGGGAGAGGGAGATGGTGTTGGCCAACGCCTTTGTTCCCTACCGAGCTGAGCTCTGTCTTCCAGGGCTCAACATCTCTCCCTCCAGGTGTCCTCTTGTCCTCCCCCTCTCTGAGCAGAGCTGTTGACTTTTTACATTCCAGATGTTAAGTCCTGCTGGCTGTCAGAACTCATGCAGTCAGGCCCCTCCACTTTTGTAAGCCAGACTCGGGGGGCTATTCCTTGCCAGGTGAGCTGCCCCTCCACCGCCCCGGCTCCCTCCTGCCAGTCTGTGTAGTGCATACCGCCTCTCCGCCCTTCCTATCCTCTTCCCTGGGCCTCTCGTCTACACTTGGCTCCCGAGAGTATGTTCTGCTAGTCTTCTGATAGTCTTCTGGGTTATTTGGCAGATGTGGGTGGAATCTAAGTGATCAGCAGGGCGAGGTGAGCCCAGCGTCCTCCTACACTGCCATCTTCTCCGTGACTGAATATTTATTTATTTATTTATTTATTTAAAAAATTTTTTTTTACTGTTTATTTATTTTTGAGACAGAGAGAGACAGAGCATGAACAGGGGAGGAGCAGAGAAAGAGGGAGACACAGAATATGAAACAGGCTCCAGGCTCTGAGCTGTCCGCACAGAGCCCGACACGGGGCTTGAACTCATGGACCGTGAGATCATGACCTGAGCCGAAGTCGGACGCTTAACCGACCAAGCCACCCAGGTGCCCCGATATTTTTGAGAGAGAGAGAGGGCACGAGCAGGGAAGGGGAAGAGAGAGAGGGTGACACAGAATTTGAAGCAGGCTCCAGGCTCTGAGCTTGTCAGTACAGAGCCCGATGTGGAGCTCGAACTCATGGACCATGAGATCATGACCTGAACTCAAGTCGGACACTTAACCCACTCAACCATCCAGGTGCTCCTATTCTGTGAGATTTCATCAAAAAGGGGGGAAAAGTGTAGTGCATCTGTAATTGTAGACACTGCTTTATCAACTATTTGCCTAGCAGAAGACTCTTTTGATTTTGCCTGAGTTTTGGCAAGAATGAAAGCCTCTGCCTAAAACTGTGTATGGCTGATGATTGGCAGAATTTTTCACAGATGAGGTCTGGGTCCCTCCCTTTTAAACTGTAGGTCTTCTCTACCACATGCTTTTGGTTCCATATCACAGTTTCATGTCATGAATCAATCCTTGATCCTGGGTCCTCACTTATACTACTGTTTAAATTATGACTCATGGCTGCCAGACACAACAAGTGTCTGGTGTCTCCTCATGACGAGTGTTTCTCTCTGGGTCTCCTCTTGACAGTTAATCACTGGCAGTGCAATCCTGTTGGCAGTTCTTGGATTTGCATTTTTAGGAAGTCCAAAACAGAATAAAGTCTGCTTTTAAATTCTCTTCCGACCCAGACATAGTCTGTATTGACTAATCATCAGGACATGAGGCAAGATATATTTCCCCCCTACAAGCAAGACAGTGGGTAATTAAACATGGTGCTGACAGTTTTTATTCCTAGGCCTTTTATAATTAGTCTTTTAATTGTTGAGCTGAGCCCGATGTTCTAGCAAGAGAGATCCAGTTCCTCAAATTGAATAAATAGAAATCACTCATAGGAAAGGGTCAGGCCGAGCAGATGGAGTGTGCACAGGACTAGACGAGGACACAGGTGACATCATCTTGATTAAGGCCCAGACTCAGGTCAGACAGACCTAATTACTGCCACTGACTGCCTGTGGGATTTTTGAGCAAGTCACTTGTGCTTTCTGAGCCTCAGTGCCTCTTTTGTGAAAGGAAGGGAATAACCCTATGGGGTTGTGAAGATTCGTGTGTGTAGAGCACTCTGTACAGAAGCACAGTGTAAGAACTTCAGAAATGTTAGGCGTCATTTCTTCTAATGTTCCTCTCTTCTAGGTCTGTCTAGATATCTAGCTATCTGATATCTTTGGTTGTTGAAGCTTTTTTCCAGAATCCAGACTCTTCAGCTGTTTTTCAAAACCAACTTTTTTTGACAAGAGGGTTCAGACGTTAGTCATTTTCTGCCTGCAGTGTCTCAAAGCAGCATTTTGCAAATAATAATCCCTCCCATTCATTTCACAATCTACTATTTACAGGGCTCCTGGGTGGCTCAGTCAGTTAAGCATCTGACTTCAGATCAGGTCATGACCTCGCAGTTTGTGAGTTCGAGCCCCCGTCGGGCTTGTTGCTGTCAGTGCAGAGCCCACTTTGCATCCTCTGTCCCCCTCTCTCTCTGCCCACCCCCCACTCACATATGCTCTATCTCTCTCTGAAAAAAATAAATAAACCTTAAAAAAAACAATCTACTATTTACAAAGTGTTTTTCTTTTTTTATTAAATTGTTTTTAATATTTACTCATTTTTGAGACAGAGAGAGACAGAGCATGAATGGGGGAAGGTCAGAGAGAGAAGGAGACACAGAATCTGAAACGGGCTCCAGGCTCTGAGCTGTCAGCACAGAGCCCGACGCGGGGCTCAAACTCATGGACCGCAAGATGATGACCTGAGCCAAAGTCGGACGCCCAACCGACTGAGCCACCCAGGCGCCCCATGTGTTTTTCTATACTGTATGAGTCAGTCTTCAAAATGACCCTCTCTCTAATGGCAGTGTCACTGAGTTCACCATGCTCCACCCTTCTCTGGCCTCTCACCAGGCTGGTGCCCAGCGAGAATATCATGTTAGCAGCTCCTCCCTTTAGATGCTGGTTGCCCCTGCTTGTCATTCACATCTCACCACGGGGGTCACCTTTTCAGAGGGGCCTCTGGCTCATCCCCTCAGACATTCTCCATCATAGCATCCTATTTTATTATTTCATAGCACTTTGCACGTCTGCTATTTTACTTATTTTTTGTCCAAATTTTCATGCTAGAACATAGGCTTTGTGAAAGCAGAAATGTTTTCTTCTCTGTTTCCATAGGGTGTGTATTCTCAATAGGGGTGATATCCCAAGGGGCAAAAACTGGTTCTAGAGGGGGCAAAATAATCTCACCTTTTAATGTATAGAACACAGATTTATATACAGTGCATAGACTGATATACCTTGTATAAAGGATTTTAAAATTTGGGAGCCATAATTAGAACAAAAGAGTCTAAAAAGTCTCCTTAGGGGAGCAATAATGAAAGAAAAAAGGTTGAGAACACTGTTTTACAGTATAGAACACTGCTGAGCACAGAGTAGCCTCATAAATAATATTTTTGAATGACTGAATTGCATCTTTTAGAAGCTGCAGAAACATGTTCAGAGAGGTGAAATAGCTACAGCCTCGGGGCAAAAAGTGGTACATGGGAGAACTGAATCTCCAACCTGGGTTTCCTGGGTCTTGTGCTTTTTCTTTCCAAGCCTCCTGTTAAATGCACAATATATACTTTTTGAGTTGGCTTGAACGTATTGGACATTTCCACAAGAGGAAGCAAAATGAGCCTATAATTTGTAAGTGACAATAAATGATCTCAGACATTCTATTCAGAAGAGTCCAGCTAGTCTTCTCTGGGGGCATTACTGATGCGTTCTGTGTGGCTCATCTTTGAAATGGGAGTCAATACCCATCTCCTGCTCTTGGGAAAATAGGAGTAAAAAGATGGGCAATATTTTTTAGTGTCTTAGCAATTGCTTCACAGCATCTGTAGGCCAAAAGAAATAGCCAACAATTCCATTTATTAAGTAATCAGGTCCGGATAGCTTAATAAGCACATGCATCCTAATGAGGTACTACTGCCTGTTGATCACTGCACACTTTCTCAGGCCTAGAAACGTATCAGACACCATCGTCCTCATTTCCTCTTCCACATCGATTTCCAAGTGGTGCTTGTTTTCATCACAGCAGTTATTGAAAACCCAGCTGTGAAATGATTTGGTCATTGGAAACAGTATAATAATCTCGTGTTGAAACTGTGGACTGTCTCAAGCTTGTAGTTTCCGACAGAGATCACTGTGATTCCTGTGAAAATTTAAAACATCCGGTTGTCTGCAAATTCACTGTGGTATCCTGAGGTGCCTTGGCACAGTCTGAGAACCGTGGCACTAGACCAAGGCAAGGCGTGATGCTGGCTTGAGGTAGATTCGTGGCAGGAGAGTTGGAAAGGAGTATAGGAGTGAAAAGTTGTGTAGAAGTGAAAAATTGAAGACAGGGAAAACTGGTACAAAAATGATGAGTGAGGGGCGCCTGGCTGGTAGAGCACCCAACTCTTGATCTCAGGGTTGTGAGTTCAAGCCCCACATTGGGTGTAGAGATTAATTAAAGAAAACAAAATAAAACACAAAAATGATGAATGAACAGGATGTGGGGAGGGGGGAAAGAGGTTTAGAAAATCAAATTGGGGGCCTGGATGATTGGAGAACTCCCATGTCATAGATGGCTTTTGGGGACTCGGACTCTCATTTTCTTGGTAACAACAACCATCCTCCATACAGGAGTGGCCCAGCCCCCATCTATCCAGTATGGCTCATCTCTGGCAGGTGATTGAATTAGAGGAATATGTTGCCCTTGTGTCAGCCTAAGCCAGTCAGATTTGCTCTTCCAAGAATTTGGAATTGAAACTTAGCGTGTTCATTTCCTATGACTGCAGCAACAAACATGGCTTCAAACAACAGAAATTTATTCTTTCGCAATTCTGGAGGCCAGAAATTGAGGCGTAGTCAGGCCTGCACTCATTTTGGAGGTTCTGGGGAGAATCCTTCCTTGCCTCTTCTAGATTCTGGTGGCTGGTGGTGGTCTTAGGCTTCCTTGGCCATACCACTCTAATCTCTGCCTCTTACATGTCTGTGACTTCTCCCATTCTGCCTTTTACAAGGTCAGTGGATTTAGGGGTCACCTGGGTAATTTGGAATAATCTCTCTCAAGACCCTTAACTTAATTACATGTGCAAAGACCTTTTTTTCCAAATAAGGTAACATTCATAGGGTGTAGGTATTAGGATGTGGACATACCTTTTTCAAAGCCAACATGTAACCCACCACACTTGGAGACTTAGAGATGTTTGTGCACTGAGAGGATAGGTATGTAGGGCACTGGGATGACTCTTTGGGTAGAGAATAGAGAGAGGTATAAGGTGAAGGAAAAAAGAATGACACAGGTATATCTATGGAGAAATAGGGACATTTGGCTCAGGGAGTGATAGGAAGACACAGGGACCAGCCCTGCTTTTGTTCTGCTAAATTTTCCACTTCTTGATTCCTGTCCCCCAGAAAGCCCAGCTGCCCTTAGGTTCTATGATTTAGTTGAATTCTTCAATAAATTCTCCTATTTGCTTAAGTTAGTTGGAGTGGGTTTCTTTGATTTTCAACCTAGAGCCTTGAAGGCAAAATAGCAATAAGGGTAGGGAGATGGGTCTCAATTTTGGCAAAGCTTCAGTCTCCTTCAGGCTGTGATTTATGCTACCCAAACATCAACAGAAAATTTTGGCAGTGGCTACTCACAAAATGAAGCTGATTAGAATTTGTTTTTCATGTAAAACAGGAAAAATGTGGTTCATTTACCCCACTGTCTCATATGTGAGGAATTAAATTTTTTTTTCTTACAAGACTCCCATTCTACACACACCTCAGAGCACTTGAGAGAAATGTATTTCATTTTGAGCTACCATGAAGGAGGGCATTCTGGGATTTGTCCTACATGGGCAGGATACAAAGGGACTAGAAGTCATGCCATGTGAGAAACTGTTGAAGAGACTCAAGTGGTTTAATCTGAAAAATGGAGGACTTGGAAAACCATGATGGATGGTTTTTAAACTGGAAGGACTGTCACATAAAAGAGAAATATAAGAGTCACATTCTGGGCTATTTCAGGAACAAGTTTTCACAAATTTTAGCTGCTCAAAAATGGGGCATCCTGATGCTTGATCTTAGGTTTGAGAAGATATGAGAAGTAAGCATCCTAAACAAACAAACAAAAGACAGCCCCTTGAGGACAGGGACTGCATCTTATTCACTGAGTATACTCTAAGCTCAGTGCTTAGTGGGTTCTCAGTCAAAGGTTGGTAAAGGGAAGAACAAAGAACAAGAATTTAACCAGAAACTAGGTATCTTAGTTCGTTTGGATTACTGTGACAAAAATACAATAGACTGGATGGGTTAAAGAATAAAAATTTATTTCTTACAGTTCTGGAAGCTGGGAAGTCTAAGATCAAGGTGTTGGCAGATTCAGTATCTGGTGAGAGCCCACTTCCTGGTTCATAGCTGCTGTCTTTTTGCTGTAAACTTACATGGTGGACAGCCTCTAGGGAGCTCTCTGGGGTCTATTTTATAAGGGCATTAATTCCGTTCATGAGGGCTCCACCCTCCTAATCTAATCACACCCAAAGGCCCCACTTCTTAAAACCATCACATTGGGGGCGTCTGGGTGGCTTGGTCGGTTGGGCGTCCGACTTCGGCTCAGGTCATGATCTCACGGTCCGTGAGTTTGAGCCCCGCGTTGGGCTCTGTGCTGACAGCTCGGAGCCTGGAGCCTGTTTCAGATTCTGTGTCTCCCTCTCTCTCTGCCCTTCCCCTGTTCATGTCTGTCTCTCTCTGTCTCAAAAATAAATAAACATTAAAAAAAATTAAAAAAAAAAACCATCACATTGGGGGGTAGTGAATTCTGAATTTTGAATAATGACACCAACATTCAGTTTTGAGCACTGGGCAACTATTTGGAGGTGATGTCAGAGAGAAAACTGGACTGAAGAATGGTGACAATATTAATAAGAGTCATAGCTTTCCTTCATCAAGCCCTTGGTTTGTGTTATTATCTTATTTAATCTTCAATGATCCTACGTGGTAGTTGCCCCTATTTTACAGATGTTGTAACTTAACTACAGAGTGGTTAAGTAGTGAACTCCACATAGAGATTAAGTTTAGAACTAGAGTCATCTTATAATAGTAAGAAAAATCATTGCTCATGTATTGAACAACTGCTATGTTCTAAAAGTTTTATACACAGTGATCTCTAAGGCTCTTTATAATGGTGAGCCCATGATTTCTGGGTATCTGCCCCCTAAGTTCTTGACCATGACCCTCCTCTGCCTGGGTCTCATGGACCAGGATTGCTGAGGTAGGCTGCGTGGCTTGAGGCCCCCAGGGCAACTGGCCTACTTAACTAACCACTCTGAAGTCTAAAGAAGGCTCAGTCTTGACTGCTCATTAATCTAATTACCTTAGAAAGAACGGTCCCGGCCTCATCTCTTACCCAGTGCAAGTGTGAGGTTCCTTGGGGGTCATCCAGCTCTAGGATAGAGAAGTCTTCATCCTTCCTATTAACATTCTTGCTTGAAGGTAAATGTAAGTTAACCAAGATCTTCAAATTTGATCTACTTGTTAATACCATAATTAGTTTTCAGTGGGATTTCCATTTCTAGAACCATGGCTTTTATTTTGTTTTGTTTTTGTGTTTGTTTTTCCCTGTGCTGACTGCCCACCTGTCGATCTGGCGCTGAGAACAAGCCAGGCTTTCATCCCTGTGCAGCAGCTGCAGATCGGCCCTGAGGGAACAGTGGCTCTCAGAAGCCCCAGAAAGGCCTCTGGGAATGGAGGGGGGTAAATGGTAGTCTTAGGTCTGGCTCTGAGGATGTGACTTTAGATCATCTATTTTTCTCCCTGTGATAATATGTGCTTCAATCCTTAACTTTATACATCTTCTACTGCTCTGTACACTTCAAGAATAACACATGTTTCTGCTTGTATTTATAGCCTGTCTCATATTTCTTCTGTAACCCTGAAGTCAGACAAGCATGACATGTGGCTGCAGTCATAAAGCAATTTAATTTTTGTCTTCTAGTTTCTCTTTAAAATGTCTCTGTGGGACAAATTGTTTCCCTGCCTGTGGCTGAACTCAGTCAGGTGCCAAGACTTTTATGGACCCTCTTGTGTGTCAAAACCCAGCCTCAGTACAGTTGTTAAAAAGTTCTGTCCAAAGTGATATTCAAAACTTTTAAAGTTGTGTCTCCTTTCCTTTTTTTTTTTTTTTTTTTTTTTTTTTAGCTTGGGCTGCTGCAAGTAGGAACCCTTTAGCTGGGGAATGAAAGCAGGGTCACCTTCTTCTTTCCTCTTGTCTTCTACTTGGGTTCATTGCCAGCCTCTACACCTGTGCCCCCAGTTGGGCCACTGTTTTCTGGCCCCGGTGAGATTAGAGCATGAAGAGGTAGGGAAGAAAAAGACGCTAAGAAAATTGTTACTTGTGTGATACTGCCATGATTAAGATGATACTTCTGCTTGTGGGGCACTTTCAAGGGTCTTTCAGAAAGCTTACCCTCATCACTGGGCATCTATCTGTACCCTGCAGTTCTCTTAATGGGGTCAAATGCATCTCTCTTTTGCTTGGTTCTTTGCTTTTCCTTGGCCCCTAGAAACCTAACAATATCCTCAGTTTCCCTTGGCTGAAGTCTCTTTTCCCACCAGATTTTCCTCTTAAAAGGATCCAAAATGACCCTACACATCTTTCTTGAGTGGCCCACGTCTGCTCCATAGAAAATCCTCATGCATTTTTTTACCTTGAGAAATCTTGAGGGAAAGGGACAAGTTGTCCCCAACCCAACAATTCTTCCTTTGCTCTGCTGTCTGCTGACAAGTTCAGCCATCTCTTGCCCTTTAGATTCCAGGTGGGATTCAGACACAAGCACTCTGTGCCCTCTGATATGTTAAACTCATTGGTGGTCCCCGCAAAGCCCCTTTATTTTGACTGGAGGTTTAGGAGGTGGGGCTCACAGCTCAGCCCTCTTTGAAGAAATCCTTCCCAATCGTCTACTCCTGACCCTTTTATACACTCATGTGTGAAAGTCTTAAGAGTTGTCTAACCTATTTTCTTTGTAAGTTCTTGATCTAGTTCCTCTATTTGAAGTTTGCTAGCTATTTTGCCTCAGATGAAATGTCTACTTTAACATCTGTAATAAGATGTCACTTGTTTATTCAACCTGCATTAAACTCCCACTAGACCAGTGCTGTCCAATAGAAATATAATGCAAGCCAGACACATAATTTAACATTTTCTAACAGTGAGATTAAAAAACAAGAAACAAGTGAAAATAATTTTAATGATAATCTTGTTTAACCCAATATATCCAAAATGTTATTATTTCAATATGAAATCAATATTAAAAAAAATTTAATGAGATATTTTACAGTCTTGTTTTGAACTAAGTCTTTGAAATCTGGAGTTTATACTTGCTCCACATTCCAATTTGGACCAGCCACATACCAAGTGCTCAGTGGCCCCAAGTATCTGCTGGCTACTGTCATAGACAGCATGGCAGTGGACTGGAAGCTTTCCAGTGAAGACCGGTATTCTTCTTGGTCATTACTATATACCACAGTGCTTGGCATATAGTTAGCACTGGATATTTGTGAAATTGAACAGAAATAGAATGAAGAACTTATCAAGGGAGCTGTTCATCAGCTTTCCACAGCACGTATAGTCTAAATCATCCAATTCTGCCTACATTTCATTTGCCCACATAGTTTTTAATTCATTTATTCCACCAAGCATTTACCCTTCGTAAAGGCAGAGGTGTCTTTGTCTTGTCCCCACGATCCATCACTATTCCTAGTATTGTAATATGGAGATTGATGCAGTCAGCAAATATTTATTTGGTGTCCATGCTAGGCCAATTTTTTTAGGTGCTGGGGATCCCATGTTGAGTTGTCTCTGTCCTTGGGGAGATCAAAGACAGTAAAAAGCCACAAGGGCTATGAAGGAAAGAACTGGGGTAATGTGATAGGGTGTGACTGGGGATGGGGGAGTAAGGGAGTAGGAAGGAGAAGTTGCCAGTCCTTTGAAGAGCTAGGGGAAGGGCAATTTGATTGCATCTTCCCACAGCCCTACAAGCTGTCTCCTTTTCAGTTATATTGGCCTTTCATTTTCTCTAATATTCAAATTCATTGCTTTTAACTTCATTTCCTGTTCCTGTGTTTCTGTCTTCCTTGCTCTTCTTTAGCTGCTGTCTTCTCACGTCTTGGCTCAAAGGCCATCTCCTCTATGTGAACTGCTCTGACCACCCTGTCTATAGGGCGTGTTACCTTAGACACTTGATGTCATATCACCACATTTTATTTATTATCATAAACTAAAATGACCTTGTTTATTCATCTGTTGTCTCTCACACCATAAGGAAAACTCTAAGAAATTAGGGACTTTGTTTTCATAATTGCTATATTCTAGTGGCTAGAAAGGTGCCTCTCTGACAAATGTATGACCCCATAATTAGTGATCAATAAATATTTATTGATGAATGAATGAATGAATGAATGTCAAGAGTTAAAGTCTTTGGGAGCTGTTCCAAGGCAGGGTTTGAATGAGGCCAAGATCTAAAGTCTGGCAAGAACCGCACTATTTAAAAAAATTTTTTAAGTTTATTTATTTATTTTTGAGAGAGAGAGGCAGAGAGAGTGAGCAGGGGAGGGACAGAGAGAGAGGAAGAGAGAATCCCAAGCAGGCACTGCAGTGTCAGCACAGAGCCTGATATGGAGCTCGAACTCATGAACCATGGAGATCATGATCTGAGCCAAAACCAGGAGTCCCACCGTTAACCAACTAAACCATGCAGACGTCCCCCACATTACTTTTAAAAAAGATTTTAGGGGCGCCTGGGTGGCTCAGTCGGTTGAGCATCCGACTTCGGCTCAGGTCATGATCTCACAGCCTGTGAGTTTGAGCCCCACGTCGGGCTCTGTGCTGA
Source organism: Panthera pardus (assembly GCF_024362965.1). NCBI lineage: Eukaryota > Metazoa > Chordata > Mammalia > Carnivora > Felidae > Panthera > Panthera pardus. The sequence goes on from NW_026526754.1 coordinate 12,426,357, forward strand.
CAGCGCAGAGCCTGGAGCCTGCTTCGGATTCTGTGTCTCCCTCTCTCTCTGCCCCTCCCCTGCTCATGCTGTGTCTCTCTCTCTCTCTGTGTCAAAAATAAATGAACAGTAAAAAAATCTATTAAAAATAAATAAAAATAAAAAGATTTTATTTGTAAGTAATCTCTACACCCAGTGCAGGGCTGGAACCCACAACCCCAAGATCAAGAGCTGGCATGCTCTATGGACTGAGCCAGCCAGGCCCCCCAGAACCGTACTATTTTTATCTGTGGTCTCTGAGAAGGAAGATGGGGTTAATGCATATAGAAGTTATTCTTTTGGACTGTCTTGGGTTCTAGTTCTGCCTCCTTTGAAAATCTAGAGTTATGGACCATCCTACTGAGTAAATGGACATAAACTTTTGCATGTAACTTAGGGGAGTTCATGGACATTTTACCTGAAGAGGTAAAATTGACCCCAAGTTAAAAATTTCTGTGGAGGGGCGCCTGGGTGGCTCGTCAGTTGACCCTCCGACTTCGGCTCAGGTCATGATCTGGCGGTTTGTGAGTTTGAGCCCCGTGTCGGGCTCTGTGCTGACAGCTCGGAGCCTGGAGCCTGCTTTGGATTCTATGTCTCCTTCTGTCTCTTCCCATCCCCCGCTTGTGTCTCGCTTTGTCTCTCAAAAATAAATAAATAAATGTAAAAAAAAATTAAAAAAATTTTTCTGTGAAAATGAGAACTCTCACAGTAACACAGAGAGACAAATGTTTTAATGAGATACTGCATGAATTACATTTAAAGAGCTAGGACAAGTGCCTGCCGAAGGATGCCTTTAGGGAGAGGTGTCCGAAGAATTCCTGAAAATGAAATTCTTTCCTACCAAGTAGTGCGGCCTGGCAGTTGCTATGGACGCTTGCCTGCTCCAATCATGTTTCAGCTTGCTAGGCCGTGCAGCGCTCTGTCGTTGCTGTGGCAACGGATGGCAACAACTCGGCCCAGACTGCTGGAGGAGAGCAGGCTGCTTGGAGCTGGTACGGAGGGACAGACTCCTTGGCTTCGGCGTCTGTGAGTTGGACGCAGGGTCTTGGAGGAGGAACAGGGCGCGGGAAATGACAGGCAGTTGGCGGGGGTGGGGGGGGGGGTGGGTGTTGTTCCAGGGTCCGAAGTCCTTGCAGTGATCATGGGGTCACAGTTCGAAGGACTTGGGGACTGGCTGGGACATCCTCTCCTCGTGTTCCGGCCCTGCATCCAGGTGTTACTCAAGCTTTCCAGACTCCATTCCTCCTCAGCCTTCCCTCGCCCCTTCTTCTCATTCCCATTAGAATAGCCCATCCTCCCACCTGGGTGTTCACTTTGTTCTATGTAGATGTGAGGCCTTGGGCAAATCATTTTCCATCGTTTCTCTCCCAAATGGGGTGCCACGCTCCCTCTCCCTTCCTTCCCTCCCCCTTTCCTTCTCAGGAAGACTCTGAGGATCAATTCCTGACCAATATGGTCACATATATGGTCACATTTCATAGCCATGGTCCTGTGAAGTGATTTTAATGATTAACCTGCCTTTACAGTGGAGCACCTTTGTGCTCAGAAAGTGCCCCATGATGAGGGCTAGTTAGTAGCCGGTTGCTATGACTTAATCACCATCTCTGCTGGATACCAGGTGTGTTGTCTTCTGTGTGTGTTCACCTGTTTACTTTGGATTTGTTTCTTCCTCCCTTCCTCTGTTGGGTCTTGTCCTTTCCATTTGACAATACTTCATATACTGTGTAATTTATGAAGATGATTCTTCCCCATTCTTCTTTACTCCTTCAAGTAACTGAGGTCCCACCTCCCGTCTAGTACTAAGGTAGGTGTACTGCAGGAAAAAAAAGGAAAAAAAAATATTGTTACTACACGATCTGTGTGCCCTTGATGAGGTTATATGGTGGAGTCACGTTTTACTGTATTAGGTTTAGAAGTGCTAAAGTCAAAGTTGGATGCAGTCAAAAATATCCCTGGACAAACTCTTAAATCACCTGGGAGCAACCCAATTCAGAAATTCAACCATTGAGGGGAGTCTGGCTGGCTCAGTTGGTGGAGCATGCGACTCTTGATCTCGGGGTTGTGAGTTTGAGCCCCATGTTGGGTGTAGAGATTACAGAAATCAAGCCATTGAAAAGCTTTCATTTTGAGAATATTTAAAATTCTGATTTATAGACTTTTCCTATCTGTCACCAAAAATTAGTAGAAGGATAGATTTATGAGTTCCATTATGTCTTTATTCTTCTAAATTTTGCTCTGGCCCTCAATTCATACTTCAGTTTCTTTCTTAACAATGGCGAGGAGGCTGGACCCATTTGAATGGCTACGTGGACATCACTCTTTGATTGTTGGGCTGGTAAATCCTTAGAATCATTCATTCATGCATCCCTTCTGTGGTCTCCCCAGTCTGTATTAGGCAGACACACTGTGCCAGAAGTGATGAAACCAACACGAGCATCTTCAGGACTATCTCACCTTACCCAATAGTCCACTGACTGGAATGGCAAAGACAACCACCCAACTATTTTAAAGGTTATTCTTGTCTTTTAATTTAGCTAAGTATAAACATAGTTGAAATTCCATCATCCCCATTGATGTAAATCTTTTGGGGTCTTATTGTAGAGATTATAGTTGTTTGTAGGCATCAACACTTGGTATTTTCAATATTTGGAAAGTTTGTCTTTCTGATGTGAAAATAATGGTGATCACTCTGTTATAATTTACATTTGTCAGATTACTGGAGAGATTGAGCAGTTTATATCTGTTGACTATTGATAATTGGTCTTCTGTGGATTGCCTGTCTTTATCTTTGCCCAATTTAAATGTCACTGTCCTTTTTGTATTGATTTGTAAGATTACTGTACATATCCTGGATATTGATACCTTTTATGCTATGTTGAGATATAAATTAAATTAATGTTTTCTCCTGGTATATTCTTAGTTATTTTTTAAAGTCAGGTTTATAATATATAAATTATATACTATAAAATTCACTTCTTTTGTGAGTACAGTTCCATGATTTTTGAAAAATACTTTGAAAAATATAGTTGTGTAACCACATTAATCTATAGAATGATTCCATTAGCTCAAAAAGTTCCCTTGTACCTAGTTATAGTCAATCCCCTTTCCCTACCTCCAGCCCCTGGCAACTAATGATCTGATTTCTGTTTCTGCCTTTTCCAGAATATCATAATAGTGGAATCATAAGATACATAGCACTTTTTGTCTGGATTGTTTTATTTAATACATCGCTTTTGAGATTTATCCATGTTGTTGCATGTAACACTAGTTCATTGTTTATTATTGCTGAGGTCTATTCAGTTGAGTGGATATACCACCAGGTGATGGACTTTGGGGTTGCCTTCAGTATTTGGTGATTATGAATAAATAAAGCTGCGATAAGCATCACATACAGCTCTTTGTATCCACGTGTTTTGTACATATGTTATACTCCCAGATAAATACCTGGGAGTAGGATTGCTAGGTTCTATGGTAAGTGTATGTTTAATTTTATAAGAAACTGCCAAACTATTTTCCATGTGACTGTACCATTTTGCACTTCTTCCAGGATAGTGTAAGAGTTTCGTTTGCTCTACAGTCTTGCCAGCAGGTAACAATTTTGTTAATTTTAATTATTCTTGTAGATGCGTAGTGGTATCTCATTCTGTTTTTAAGAGATTCACATTTCCTTGATGACTAACATTGTTGAACTGCATGTGCTTCTTTGTTACTCTGTTTTGTTTTTGGTGAGGTTTCTGTGCATATCATTTGCCCATGTCCTGCTCGGTTGCCTTCTTATTGAGTTTTGTTTTGAAGTCACTTTTTTCTTTTTAATTTTGAGGAAGTCCAATTTATCACTGTTTTCTTCTATGGATTATCCTACCTAGAACTCTTTGCCTAACCCAAGGTAACACAGATTTTCTTCTGTGTTTTCTTCTGGAAGTTTTATAGATTTGGGTTTTACATTTTATTTCATTTCTGTCATTTAAAAAATTGTTTCATTTTTATCATTTTATTGTTTTGTAATTTCATTTTATTTTATTTGTATATGAGCAAACTCAGATTTATTTGGGCAAAGTCACAGCAATACTTATGTGTGAGAATGATTTTTGCAACCACAAAGTAGAGGGGAAGTTATTGTTATTAATTAGTGGCATAGTTTGACAAACTTCAAAATAGTTTTGAGAATGTTTCTCCATGTTAGCAGCAAAAACATTTAGAACATGAAAAGTCTCATCAAGTTTGAAAGACACCCTCATAGCTTGTGAGCATTGAAATCAAGTTTTAACCGATAACGCTTTAGGATCTGTGTAAAGTAGAGATTTTGACCTTGGATATGTGGACCTTTAGATGTTATGTTTATGTTCATTTTGGGGGAGATAGTGTTTATAGCTTTTATCCAGTTCCTAGTGGGACTCAGACCTCAAAGGTAAAAGGTCACTGGTTTAGGATGAGCACATTTCAGAGCGCAGGGGATAGTAGTACACTCGATCATGGTTGCTGTCATCGAAAGTAAAGACACAGCCGTTTCTTGCAGGCAGTCTCCTTGTCTCAAATGATTTCTTCCAAGATCTATTTCCTCATTAACACTGCAAAGGCACTTAGCATTTGGCTTCTCTTCATATAAAATGTCTTGCAAGGGGAATGAGGGCTCAAAATAAGGCAAAAAATAATTGTCAGATCATGGCTGGAAGGATTTCAGGTTGGGCAGAGAACGATAATTGAGGAATTGACAAATCACCAGATGCCTCTATTGTGTTTTAATTTGAAAAACTGTGCAGTCTTTTTATTTCTTTGAGGATTTAAAGTGCTTAAGTGCTGATTTTTTAAAAGAGTCATATTTACCCCTTACGGTGGTAGGGAAGAGGAGTGGGCTTTTAAAAAATGATCTTTGCTTGATCGAAAGGCTTGTCAGAAAGCATATGATCTTGTTAAAGTAGTGGTCTTCATCTTACAATGAATACCAAAGAGTCAACTTGGTCGACTTTAAAGAAAAATTAGTGTTGGGGCGCCTGGGTGGCTCAGTCAATTGAGTGTCCAACTCTTGATTTGGGCTCAGGTCATGGCCTCACAGTCTTGAGATCAAGCCCTGTGTTAGGCTCTGCACTGGGCATGGAGTCTGCTTAAGATCCTCTCTCTCCCTCTGCCCCTCCTGGCTGCTGTGCTTGCATGCTCTCTCTCTGTCAAATAAAGGACGAAAGAAAGAAAGAAAGTTTAGTGTGAAATGACTAAGAAATCTCTCGTAATATCTTGGTAGTTCATAAATCTGCATTTTATTTGGCATGTTCTTGCTTTAATAGTCTATCTAAAATGTCCTGAATGTAAGGTTGCTCTAATAACATTATGATCTGACTGTGTCTGTGTCTGTTTTTATTTCTTTAAACTACTATTGTAAGCCCAAGTTAAATAACTTTCCCTAATTCTATGTTCTCTACAACTATGTTGTTGATGCTGGTTTTTATTATAAACAATCCACCCAAGTTTGCAGCAGTGGCTTTGAAAAATCCCTAATTAAAATAAATTTCAAGGTTAAGCTATTTTTATTCTTGCCTGAAAACAATTACCAATACTTGTGGCTTTTAAAATAATAGTGTTGTAAGCATATTTCAGAACCAGGAAGGCAGAAATTTGTGTTTATGAAAGCCAAAAAATTACTCTTGCAATACTTTGGAATGTCCTTATAATTAATTATAGGTGATGTCTATTATATGGAACCTCAAAGATTTTAGCGGGAGGTGGAAAAAAAGGGGCCATATATATTTCATTTCTGATATAATTCCCTTCACTTTCAGAGGGAATTAAAGTTTAATAAAAAGGAATAACAGAGGGATATAATCTAAGAATAGTAATTAATAACTTTAGCTTTACCAGAATGAGATTCCATAATAAATGGTAGGCTGTCATTTGCTAAATCATGAAATATTGCAGAGAGGGAAAAGGCAACATACTCTTTCACAATATGGCTCGTTATGTTAAAACTGTTAGTGGTAGGGGAGTTTTGTACTTGTTAAGCATTTGTGTTTTTACATCGCTGCTTGTAATTATAATTAAACAGATGGTTCCTGAAAAGAGAGTGTGTTCTTAGCAATTAAAACCATGGCAAGTAGCTTTTCTTCTTCTCCAACATACAATTAAACTGAATGGAATCACACACGCTGTGGGTTCTTCAGAGGAAAGGTTCTGTGCAGATTCAAGTAGATTAGTATTCTGTTCCCAAGCCCTGTCATCTAGCCCCTACAACATACTGAGAGCTTTGCAGCTGCAGAGGACTTCCAAACATGGGTTTTAAGAAGTAGTAACCCCTTCTCTGCTTTCTCCCCAAATCCTATTCTTGCCATGGGAATACTGATCGATTACATTTTTAAATGGGATTTTTGGAACAGTCTCTAACAATCATTGGATGTATTGTATTTTACATGGCTTTCTAAATTCTGGTTTCTCAGCTAGCCCATGAAATTCCTCGAGGGCAAAGGAAAATTAGACTTTTATTTTTCCTTCTTAAGACAACTAACATTGGCAATGTTTGTTTGTGAAAATCTTTCATTTCAGAGTTTTTATCGAAAGAGTATAGAATTTACTTTGGGTTCTAGGAAAACCCAATTCTGTTTCATTTACAATTCCTATTGCAGCAAATAAACATTAGGAGAAAACATTTTTTTTCTTTGTTTTTTTTCAATATATGAAATTTATTGTCAAATTGGTTTCCATACAACACCCAGTGCTCATCCCAAAAGGTGCCCTCCTCAATACCCATCACCCACCCTCCCCTCCCTCCCACCCCCCATCAACCCTCAGTTTGTTCTCAGTTTTTAAGAGTCTCTTATGCTTTGGCTCTCTCCCACTCTAACCTCTTTTTTTTTTTTTTCCTTCCCCTCCTCCATGGGTTTCTGTTAAGTTTCTCAGGATCCACATAAGAGTGAAAACATATGGTATCTGTCTTTCTCTGTATGGCTTATTTCACTTAGCATCACACTCTCCAGTTCCATCCACGTTGCTACAAAGGGCCATATTTCGTTCTTTCTCATTGCCATGTAGTACTCCATTGTGTATATAAACCACAATTTCTTTACCCATTCATCAGTTGATGGACATGTAGGCTCTTTCCATAATTTGGCTATTGTTGAGAGTGCTGCTATAAACATTGGGATCCAAGTGCCCCTATGCATCAGTACTCCTGTATCCCTTGGGTAAATTCCTAGCAGTGCTATTGCTGGGTCATAGGGCAGGTCTATTTTTAATTTTCTGAGGAACCTCCACACTGCTTTCCAGAGTGGCTGCACCAATTTGCATTCCCACCAACAGTGCAAGAGGGTTCCCGTTTTAGGAGATTTTTTCAACAAGGATTCAGCACCCCATGAAATATTTCACCACCTGAAATACAGCTTTGTGGCCAGTGGTCCCTCCCTTGAACCAGACCGCAGCAGTGTTAATGGGTCTCCCCCAGAGCAGGGCAGTGTGAGCCTGTGGTGCTCTGTTCACAGATGAAACCTTGGAACAAGTGTTTTGTTTGCATGAACAAAAATAGGCCCAAATATACTTTCAATGATTTTAGGTACAGGCTTTTGTGCCCACAAGTAAGCAGTTATTTGCTGGGGTAATTAACCATCTGCACCTTATTAGAAGGGTGCAGCTGGCTAATTATGCCCAGTGCCATAGGGCAGGTTACACTTCTCATCTGCATACGAAGTGGATTTGCAGCAAAGGACACTGACCTTTACAAATGAGTCCCTAAATTTAACCAGTTCAGTTTGAGGTCACCACTCATAGATCTTTGTTTTGTTTTGTTTTGTTTTGTTCTGTTCAGAAGTGAAATTTATATATGGGTAATGACATTTCTATTTGTAAAGTAATTAATACAGAACCGTAGGATAGACATATTATTACGATCAGGGACAATGAGATCCCTGCTGAGTTCACATTGTTTTGCTTCCTCATGTTGGAAAAGTGGTACATTAGTATGGATGTGCACGTATTCATGAACTTGTATGAATGACAACTGGAAGTACCATGGAGACTTCAAATGGGGGTGAATTTGTGTATTAGCCATTTCAGAATCATTTTCAGCAGTCGTTGGACATTATTCTTGTATCCATCCTATAGTTGTACGTTATTGGATGGATCAGTTTAAGGAAAGGGCAGACTACTGGAGAGCAGAATGTTATAATTCAGTGCAGGTTAAATCAAAATTCATGGACAGTGCTAATTGACTAAGTTTAAGGAGGTTGGCTAGGTTGAACTTCCCATATCTATTTGTCTAAAATTGTCCTTAATTTGCCCTTACTCTTGAAAGATATTTTTGCTGGTTATAGAATTAAAAGATGGCAGTTTTTTCTTTAAACACATTTGAATTCATCATTCTACTATCTTCTGGCTTCCACTGTATTGAGAAATTAGCTCTCATGAAATCATGGCTCTGTTGAAAATAATCTTTTTTATTGGCTCTTTTAATAATTTTTCCCTTAATTTTTGGTTCCTCACCCTCTCTGAGTCTAGGTATGGATTTTTTTTCTCCATCTGTGTAACTTGGGATTTGATGGGTTCTTTGAACCTATAGATTGGTCTTTTCCAATGTTTCAGTAGAGTTCTCAGCTATTGGTTTTCAGTTATTGCCTCTAACTCTTCTCTCTTCTTTCACTCATGACTCCACTGACATCACATCTCTGTCCTTCATGTCCCTTGACCTCATTTGTGTATTTTCTATTTCTTTGTCACTCCATGTACTGACCTGCATAATTCTTCTGATCCATTTTCTAGTTCACTCATATATTCTTCAGCTATTTAAAATATGCTTATTATCTATCCAAAAATTTCTAAATTTAATTAGTGTCTTTCTTTGCTAGATGTTCTGTTGGAATCTTTTTTGAATCCACTGTATAACTCCCCCCTACAACATTTTGTTTTTAAAAATATTCAAACCTAAGAAAAACTTGAAGTAATCGTACCTAAGTACTCTTTACTCAGAGTCATCAGTTATTGTTACCATTCTGCCACATTTGCCTTTGTTCTTTCTCTCTCTTTATCTTTTGAATCATTTGAAAGCAAATATATAACATTCTTTTACATAACCATAATGCTGTTATCACAGTCTATAAACTTAAAATTGATATAGTATTTTCTGATAGATACTCCATGTTCATATCTCCCTAGTTTTTCAATAATCTTACAGTGGTTTTTAAAAATGAAGTCCAGTGACTTCACAACAAGTGTCCTTCCTTCTGAATACCCAATGCCCATCTAGCCCATTGTGCCGCATATTAACTAAAATACAAATAAAATAAATAAAAATAAAAATGAAGTCCAGGACCCAATCAAGGATCATATGCTACATTGCATTGTTAAGCTTTTTAGTCTCCTTTAGTGTAGATCAGTTTCCTTGACATTTGAGGGGGAGGGGACTTGTTGGGTTTTTGTTTTTCAGGACATTGACATTTTTGGAGTCCATTTGTCTTATAGAATTGTTGTAATTTTATTTTATTTTTTTAATTTTAAAATCTGTTTGTTTATTTATTTATTTATTGAGAGAAAGGATGAGTTGGGGAGGGGCGGAGAGAGAGAGGGAGAGAGAGAATTCCAAGCACGTTCTCAGCTGTCAGCGCAGAGCTGATGTGGGGCTTGAACTCACAAACCATGAGATCATGACCTGAGCTGAAATCAAGAGTCAGACTTAACCCACTGAGCCACCCAGGCACCCCAGAATTGTTGTAATTTAAAAAAAATGATTCACATGTCCTGAAGATATCTTCGGGTTTATCTGTTAGTAGTTCAAATGGTAAAAACACAGTTGTTTTATGGTCTGTATCTAATAAGTCCCATATGTGAAGCCTTTGATGGTCTTTCTGATATCTTTAGCTTCTGCTAATTGTGTTCATGGTGTCTAGTTTTCTTGTGTGTTTGCTTATTTCTATTCCTCATTGTCCTAAAATATTATTTGTAGGGATGTTTAGTTTTTGAGGTCTGGCATTGATGGTGCTTTCCTTGACAGGAGAATGATATTTGCTTCTGCCCTGCACCTTAGAATCTGTTAATCTGGGACTGCCCTAGACCTAACTCATGATTTGAAGTTCTCTGGACAGTTTAGTAGTATGGACACGGGCTGCAATTTTGAGTCACAAGTGACCCCAACTTTGGGGATATTTTTTCCTTTATTTTTCTTTTCTTTCTTTGCTTAGCACCTTGGCAAGTTTTACTGTGACTTTTTGGGGATGGTGTTGGAGTGGTCAGTTTTAATTTTGGGTCCCAGTATAAGGTGAAAAAAGAGTTCTCATTATATTTCCCATCTTGAGCAGACTCTAATCATTGACTTCTGTTTCACTGCCCAGCAAGGCCACCAAACAAAGCCCCAGGTTTTCAAGGTTAGTGAGTGCCCTGGAGCAAAAGTGGTTATGGAGGTTAGTGCTTTGCTTACTTCTCTGGTGTTTGATTGCATTTAGATTTTGGTCTGGTAATTGCTTACTATATTGATAGCCTTTTAATACTTTTAAGAAGATTGCAGTTTTTTTCACCTAAAGTTTTTAGTAGTGTTCACTTGAATGGTTGGTTCAACCAACTGTTACCTGCCATTATTGGAAATGGAAGTCCTCCTTATTTTAGGAGAAAAAATTATTTTTGTTCTTATTAGAAATGTAGGCTGGATACAGGCATTTTTCATACTATTGTAATAGAAATCGATCTGGCCAAGCTCTGTGGCACCAACACACTAAGAATTTCCTAGTCAATATTTACCAGTGTGATAACTGAGAGAAGAAAAATGGCCCTGTTTTATGCCAGACGGCTCAAGTACAGTTTTATAGTATGTAACTAATCTCTGTCATTGGTTTTCATTACTGAATTCTGTTACGACAGCCATCCAGTATGAATTAAAAGAATTACTTTTGACATTTTAATAAAAAGTAGACATATAGCATTTAACAAGTAGCTGCTAGTGAGGATGTATGAGACAGTGATCCCTGTTGAAAGCACTCAGTTTGAGCAGGGTCAAGCAGCTTGCTATTCACTTGCTTCTGGGAATTACCACATTCCCAATGACTGGTGGAGATTGATGAAAGCACCAGTGCCTTTCTTCATTGATGTTAGTTGGAGCCACAGAAGGGTCGATGAATAAATCCGGGTTTGCTCTAATACGTATGGCTGGTTTCATGAAAGGGATTCTGAATATTTTCTGTGAAAGGAAGTCTGATTCCCAGGCATTATTTTTGTCAGAGGATTTGATTAACAAATAAGATCACTTAAAAGAATTTTTTTTGACGTTTATTTATTTTTTAGAGAGAAGGTTGGGGGAAAGGCAGAGAGAGGGAGACACAGAATCCGAAGCAGGCTCTAGGATCTGAGCTTTCAGCACAGAGCCTGACATGGGGCTCAAACTCACGAGCCCTGAGATCATGACCTGAGCTGAAGTTGGACACTTAACTGACTGAGCCATCCAGGTGCCCCAGATCACTTTTAAATAATGTTGGCAAATAACTTCACTTTGTTAGTACTTAGAAGAAATGCATGTAAAATGTACCAATTTTCCGTAAAGAATTTTGTCTATAACCCTCTATAGGGTTGTATACTTCTTTAAAGTATGAAAATGAAGTATATCTAGTTATCTTCTGGACTCAGATGACCCAGAATTTTTGGATCCATGTGAACTTCTGCAGAGACGGTGCCATGTGCTAGCTATGTTCAGATATGAACTAATTTGTGTATGGAATTACCTGTCCTGGGTTACTCAATCCAAATATCTAATGACTTTTCATGATTTCCAGAGTTTTAGGCATCCTGGACGGTACATTTAATGGTACAAAACACTTAGTCTATGTGTTGTATGTAAGTGCAAAATGTATAAGCTTATTCTCTCCTATTCTAATAGAAATAAGACATTTTCAGTTTGCTTCATAAATAGCAACTTGCTCCATTACATATTAGTTATTTGCAAATCTTCGTAATAAACCCCAGGAATAAATTTTAAGTAAATGTCTGATTCCTAAAAATATAATAATTATCATCAGAGAGTGCTAGGTTTCAAGTAGTAGAAACTTAGTTCAAACTTCAATACAGCTTAATTACAATAAGGAATTTATTAGTCCATTAAGTTAGGACACCATGATGGCTGATAGGATCAAAAGATGAACCACTTGTACCAGAGCCACAAAGTTTAGGATTGCTTTCAATAGCAATACAATGAACTCACATTCATCATTCTTTCCTCCTGTCATCTATCCATCTTGCTCACGTTTCTGCTTTTATCTCCTTGGCTTTTTCTGCAAGAAAGCCTTTTCCCTGGGACACCTGGGCAACTCAGTTGGTTAAGCGTCTGACTCCTGATTTCACCTCAGGTCACGAACCCATGGTTGTGAGATTGAGTCCTTTGGTCATGCTTCAAGCTGAGCTTGAAGCCAGCTCAGGATTCTCTCTCCCTCTCTCTGCCCCTCCCCTGCTCACTCTTTATTTCACTCTCTCAAAATAAATAAATACATATTAAAAAAAAAAAGCCTTTTGCATGTGGTGGGGAAGATGGCTGCCAATAGCTTTAAATTCATTTTCAGCCCAGGAAATCCAAGGAAAAAATATTCTCTTTGTCAAGGTCCAGCTGTCATTCAAGGGGAGGATTCATGCTCACACACAAGACCAGCCAGAACATAGGATAATTGGATACTCTGATTGGCTAGGTCTCTCTTCTGGATAGGGCATTGGGTTCTTATAGAAAGAAGGAGAATGGGAGAATGGGTGGGTGTGTGTGTGGGGGGGAATTATACTAGACAGCCAAAAGAAATCCTTTATAAAAGTAGATTGTTAAAAGGAGTTAAAAGCGTTGAAGAGTATTCCTAATTGAGCATGCATTCTTGAATCCAAGTAAGATACGTAGATTTGAGAAAATTATTTACTAATCCCATTATAGGCATATGAAAAGATATTTTCTCATGTTAAAAAATTTCATAATTAGAATAATTGATAGAATAATTGATTGAATAATTAGAATAATTAGAATAATTGATAGAATAATACAGCACACTGGAGGAAAGGACACTTGAATTAGGGATTGTTGTGTTAGGAAAAGAAATTTACACACCCACTATTTTCCTTTGCTTATATTTCTTCCACAAAGGAGTTGCAAAGAAATGATAGACTGCAGCTTTTTTTAAACAATTATTTTTAATTTTTGCTAAGCCAACAGGAGGGGGCCGTTACATCTGTTGTTGATATTAAAATATGAGTTGATGGTTAATTTGATTGATTGATTTGGTGGTTAAATTCAAAATAAGGAATTTTAGTTATCAATGAATGGTGATTGCAATATCTCTTTTTCATTGTAGCAAATTCATAAATAACTATGTATTTGTTTATGAATTACTGCAATGTAAACAATATGAATTGCCTAGCATTCATAAGAAGCTTATAAAATTGTTCACCTTGAGTGACGTGTGTGTGGTGTGAATTGAAGCAAATTCTTCAAATGAACATTCATCCTGTGTAATAGTTGTAGAAGTCAGAGGCATTCCGTTTGTGTGCTTCTACAAGCCAACTGGTCTGCAGGATCTGGTGCTAACAGAATCAATGGTATATAAAGTAGAAGTTATTATATTTTAATAAAGCAAACATGGATTTAAAATAGCTTGTCTGCCATGTTTATATCAGCATATTTGACAAAATTAACAAGACCATCAAGAACTGCCTTTGCAAACTTTGGTCTAAATGGTTCTCAAGCTATTCATGCCATGGTAACACATTAGAAATAATAGACTGCAATTATTTATAAGGAATTCACTTTGTCAAGAGATCGTGTCCACAGAATATAGCTCAAATGACATTTGTGTCAGAGAACATTAATTGGCTCAGATAACTTAGAAATTCCTGGCTGGATCTAAGGATTTAAATGATGTCATCAGAATTCAGTCTCATGGTACAGTGTTCATGTGTGGCTTCATTCTTAACACCCTCTCTCCTCTCAGAGGGGCAAGAGGGCTGCCGACAGCTTCAAGCTCATAACCTAGTTAGCAACCTCAGTGGAAAGAAGGCATGCCTCTTTGGCAGCTGTTCCAATGTAATCAGAATTAAGCCTCATTGGCTCCGACTGGTTTGACTTTAATCACTTGCCATGTCCAGGACCAATCACTGTGGCCAGAGAGATGTGATATTGGGATAAGCCTCTTCTGGACTGGGGTATGGAGTGGGGTGATTCCTTGAGGGAAAATGATTTTGATACCGGAAGCAGGATAAGTAGATACAGGGTGGTAAAAACTTATAAATATCTGACAAATGATTCCTTTTATTTTTAATTTTTTTTAATTTTTTAATTTTTTGTTAAAAATTTTTAAATATTTATTATTGAGAGACAGAGAGACACAGAGTGTGAGCAGGGGAGTCATAGAGAAAGGGGGAGACATAGAATCTGAAGTAGGCTCCAGGCTGTGAGTTGTCAGCACAGAGCCCGACGCGGGGCTCGAACTCACAAACTGCGAGATCATGACCTGAGCCAAAGTCAGTAGCTTAACCAGCTGAGCCACCCAGGTGCCCCATGATTCCTTTTTTTAAAAAAATAAAGCATAAGTGGTTTAGTGATTTAGCTACCTATCCAATCATTCAACAAATATTTATTGACTCCATGTTAGGCATTATTTTAGGTATATACGCCAGTGATGAGGATAATGGTCAAGGTCTCTTATCTCATGGGACTTGCTCTCTGGTGAAGAAGGCAGACGTAGAAATGTAGTTACACAAATTATTTACTCCATGTGTGAAAAGTGAAATTGCTATGAGACTTCAGGAAAGGCTTTCTAGAGGCAGCGATGTTACAACTGACCCCTATAGGATGAGACTAAGTTAGCATGGGAAAGGGGGTGGGGCGGAAGAAGAGAGTTCCAGAGATTTATCTCTAAATAATCTTGTAGTTTGATCAGGGGAAACAGGGCAGCCTGAGAACCTAGACAGAAGGGACCAGAGCATACCAGTAGGGTTAATGGACTTGAAAGGAGAGGCTGGGCATTCCAGAGACAAGAACTATGCATTTTACCATGTTATCTGAGGGTATCTGTAATAGTGTCTCATAATTCAGATCCATACATGGATCAGGACACTTTCTGAAAGAAGATCTAGCTAAAGCTCAGAGTCTCAATTTTAATATACCTTTTCAAAAAATATATTGCTTTTTTTTTGGTTCTTCAAATGAGAAGGGGCTTGAAAATATGTCCTTGGTTGCTTGGTGGAGAAATTTAAAATGTTTACTTCTGGCCATTAAAGTTCTGCAAGTAAATTTTCATTGTTAATACACCAAGTTGACAATAATTGTATCTCAACTTGATACCTAAAATAAATCACAATGTCAAGATATCAGCTCTATAAATCTTGGATTAGGTGACATAAATGGATAATCCAGGTTAATTTCAGACATCTGAGGAGTGCTCTAACTTAACTTTTACTAGTCCTGGGCATTGTTTGTATTGTGCTTCATTTTTCGATTTTATCTTCAAATTTTAAACAATGTTCTATTTTTGCAGTGGAAAATTCAATAGACATGAAGTAGGTTTTCTCCCCTTCTACCATTTACACTCGGCAAATGAGGATGTCTGCTTTTTTTTTTAAATGTTTATTTATGTTTTTGAGAGAGAGAGAGAGAGAGAGACAGAGTGTGAGTGGGGGAGGGGCAGAGAGAGAGGGAGACACAGAATCTGAAGCAGGCTCCAGGCTCTGAGCTGTCAGCACAGAGCCCGATGCGGGACTCGAACTCATGGACCGTGAGATCATGACCTGAGCTGAAGTTGGACGCTGAACCAACAGCCACCCAGGTGCCTCGAGGATGTCTGCTTCTGAGAAGGGTAGACTAGGTAGTGCAGGTCTGTCCTCCTGCTGAGGACATCTAGGAAACCTGGAAAGATTATAAACAGAAGCCTTCTTCAGGGCACTAGAAGGTGACAAGGTGGTGAAGAATTATCAGGCCAGCTCTAGGGGCTACAGGTACCCAGGGAAGTGAGCCTCAAACTTAGAACCCCTGAGAGCACATGCAAATTCCAAGGAAGAAGCTGAGAGACTAAGAGTTGGGACAGTCTTTGTGGACTAAGGCAACAGGGATTGGTGACTAGGGCCTGCCAAGTATAGAAGACTCCAGGTGAATTCCTGTTGGGGTTTGGACCTCAAAAGGCTGCCTCAAAGGAATAGGGATGAACTGGAAGTTGGCCCATGAAGCCCCTTGAATTGAAAAAACAAGCCATAGAGTGGGCAAAGACATCTACAAAAATATGGAACTGACAAAGTGTTTGCATCCAGAATATTTGAAGGACTTCTACAAATCAAGAAATAAAAGACAACCCAACTGAAAAAGTCAAGAGATTTGAACACTTCACACAACATTTCATAAAAGGGGACATCCAAATGGGCAGTCAACATATGTGAACCTACTCAATCTCATTAGTTATCAGGGAAATGCAGATTAATAGGACAATGAGCTATGATGATACACCATTGGTTAGCTAAAATTTAGGTTGCTAATAGCAAGTGTTAGTAAATTTGGATGGCAACCAGATCTCTCATACACTACTGGTGGGAGCATAGATAGGTACAATGACTTTGGAAAACTGTTTAGCATTATCTACCATAGTTTCAGATACTCTTACCCTACAACCCAGCACTTCCATTCCAAGATATATCGTCTGCTTGGCCTTGTGTGCAGAAAGACATTTATAAGACTGTTCATAACTGTCTTATTCATGTAACCTCAAGCTGGAAACAACTCAAATGTTAACCAGTAGTAGAATGGACTCATAAATAATAGTATACTTCAAATAGTGAACTATTAAACTTAAATGAAAAGAGATTACAGCTATATGCAATGAAATAGGTACATAGAGCAGAACAGAGGAAGCCAGACACAGAAGACTACCTACTGTATGATTCCATTGTTTCAAATATTAGAAACTGGGCAAAACTATAGTGTTTAGGGATCCATGCTTAGGTAATAAAAGAAAATCGAGGAAGTGATTTCTACAAAAGTGAAGATAGTGATTGCCTTTAGTAGGGAGAAAGGGCTTAGTGATTGAGAAGGGATATGAGGGTCCTTCTGGGGGTGCTGACAGTGTTCTGTTTCTTTACCTGCATGATCATAACATGGATGTTCATGTGGTAAATTAATTGAGCTGTAATGGATATAACTTTTCTGTATGTATGTAAAATTTCACAGTAAAATTTTTTAAAAGACCATATCACTTTATCTTTTATCCACCTCATTGTAACTAAAAGCAGAATTTATCACATGCTCAATCAAATTGCAACAATGCTTTTCACTTAGAGTTGTGACCAAGGCTGAATGTGGGAAGATATGCAAAATCAAAGTCAAAATCCAGTTAGATTTCTGGGTGCTTGTTACTGTATGCTAGAGGCTATAACACTCAGTTTCTTCTTCACTCTTCAAAACCAATATGATTTTTATTTTTTTTTAATTTAATTTATTTATTTTTAAAGTTTATTGATTTTGAGAGAGAGAAAGTGGGTGTGTGTGCAAGCTGGGGAGGGACAGAGAGAGAGGGTGAGAGAGAGAATCCCAAGCAGGGCTTGGACTCATGAATCATGTGGGGCTTGAACTCATGAACCATGAGATCATGCCCTGAACCAAAATCTAGAGTCAGATGCTCAAGCCACTGAGACACCCACGCGCCCCTGATTTTATTTTTAATTAATATAGTACTTTGCAAGTAGTAGATACTCTATTAAATCGAAAGATAATTGAATTCCATATGAGAAAAGCAATTTATTGTGGAACAGTAATACTTGTAAATTCTTGTTTAAATCATGAAAATGATGTGAATTGGGGCTCACAAATAATAAATAAGCACTTTCTGCAGCTGTATCTCTCTCTATTCCTGTCCTTAGTGTTGAAAAAAAAAAAGAAAAGAAAAGAAAAAAAGAAACAACAGACCCCACATAGTGTCACTTGTGCTAAGCCCATGTCAGTAAATCAAGACTTACTACCTAATCTGATTGCAGTTTCGGCCTCTTCTAGGAATGTTACCTTTACCTATTCGATCTGGAATTACCTGGTCAGCAGTAGGGAGGTAATCTCCTTGATAGATCTGATCCATGACTGTGTCTGGCCTGGTTCTAAGTTTGAACAAGCTTCTAGCACTTGACATTTTTTTTCTCTGAGAAGCAGTTCTTTTTGTAATTTGAAGCCTAGGAAAATTAGTTCTCACCATGCATCTTGTGATATTTGGGTTTATAACACGAAGTATATATTTGGTTTTCATCATTTCTTTACAGGGCTCCTAAAACCCTTGGAATTTCCTAAGGGAGGAAAGCAGTAAAGGTGTCTTTTGTTATGTTAATGAGATGACTTTTGGACCCCACCTGAGAATGGGGGCTGGTTGCCAGAAGAACCAACCATGTGATTCGAGGGTTGGAACTCTCAGTCCCTTCCACCTCTGGGGAGGAGACACTGGAGGAGAGTGGGGCTGGAGGTTGAATCAGTGTTGTTATTCTTTTTTAATTAAAAAAATTTTTAAAATATTTATTTATTTTGAGAGAGAGAGAGTGTGAGCAGGAGAGGGGCAGAGAGAGAGGGAGAGAGAGAATCCCAGGCAGGCTCCACATTCAGTGCAGAGCCAAGAATCAGTTTTTAAAGGCTAATAGTTTGATCAATCATGCCTATGTAGTAAATCCTCCATAAATGCCCAAGAGGACAGGGTTTGGAAAGCTTCCAGGTTGGTGAACATGTAGAGATTTGGGGAGAGGGGAGCTTTGGGAGAAGGCATGGAAGTTCTGTACCCCTTCCCACATGCCTTGTCCTCTGCATCTCTTCTATCTGGCTGTTCCTAAGTTATATGCTTTTATAATAAACCAATGCTCTAGTTAAGTGAAATGTTTCTCTGAGTTCTGGGAGTCACTCTAGCAAATTAATGAAACCTGAGGAGGGGGTGTTGGGAACCTCTGATTTATCTCTAGTTGCTCAGAAGTACAGGTAATACTCTGGGCTTGTGATGAGCATCTGGTGGTCCTGGGGGGGGGGGTCTTGTAGGAATGAACCCTTAACTTGTGGAATCTGATGCTAGCTCTGGGTTGATAATGTCAAAATTGAGTTGAATTGTAGGACAGCCAACTGGTATCCTGAGAATTGCTTGTTGGTGTGGGGAACACTCCCCTCCGCCCTACCCTTCCACCTCCCACATTGCAATTGGTAACCAGGAAAAAATACATCTTCATTTTTCTTTTCTTCAACACGGGTCAAACAAGAGGATTCTTTGTGAAATTTATCTCTCTAATCTACATCAGATATAACAGGTCATACATTCTGCAGAGATAGATTGTTTTCAGGAAGTATTTCAAGGAGAAAGAGAGCAGAGGCCAGTGGGAAACCTGTGACATCTAAAGTAATCCAACTTAAAAGAGATAAGACAAATAGAAAACCAGGGAGCATAGCAGCTTAAGAAACAGTAGAAACACGGAAGATGAAGTAAGATTAAAACATTGAAATTAGTCCTTTTATTCTGAGTTCCTGAAGAACCCCTCACTGAGAACAAAAGTCATGTTGCACTTGAGCATTTCCCCTAATTTTTTCTTTGGTATTTTCCTGCTAAAATGGTGTTTGGGGCTAAAGAAAAATTTATCAGTGTTCCAGAGTATAATTGCCCTGCCCTTGCTGTGGCAGTAGCAGAAATTGAAGACATGAACAAATTCATCGCTTTTCTTCTTACACCAAACTTTCTGCTAATGCTAACACTAAGAACAATTATATGCCAGGTACTATACAAAGTAAAGTACTTTATATACACTATCTTCATTTAATCCTCATACTAAACACGGGGTCAATGTAGTAGCTGGCTTTCAAGATGGCTCCTGGTGAGCCTCCCTTCCTGGTGATCACGTCCTTGTGTGGCTTCTCCCACACTGAATGAGGATGATTGGTGTTGCATAAATGATGGTGTGTGACTTCTGGGTCACAAAGGACATTGCAGCCTCTCCCTTGGTCTCTTGGGTTGCTTGCTCTGAAGGTCATCATGCCATGAGGACACTTAAGCAGCCCTTTAGAGGGACCCATGAGGAGAGGAATTGACGTGTCCCCCTGAGAGCCAGGACCATCTTGCTAGCTGTGTGAGTGAGCCATCTTGGAAGTGCATTTTTCCAACCTTAGGTAAGCCTTCAGATAGCTACAGCCCTTGCTGCCAGCTTTGACTGCAAACTCCTAAGAGAGCCTAAGCCAGAATCACCTACACCAGCGTCTTTCAAATTCTTGAATCACAGAAACTGTGAGAAATGACAAAATGTTTTGTGTTGTTTCTAACTGCTAACTTTTGGAGCAATTTGTTACATGGTAATAGATAACTTATTAGAGTAGGCTCACTACCGTTATCTCCGTTCTACAGATGAGAAAATAGAGGCTTTGGAAGATTAAAACCCAGGTCTGATGACTCCAAAACCTTTGGCCTTAACAAAAATAGAATACTTCTTCAGGATTTTGGTTTATTACTGCTGACAATACCTTCTGAGAGGAAAAAAATTATTTTTCAAAACTATGGGAAAACATCTTTAGTCTGTCAACCTATATAGTTAAATGTGTTAGAGGCATGTGGGCTACTGCAATGCACGAATAAACATGAAAGACAGTGTTTGGCACAGAAGTTCTTTGAGATTTGTTTTCATCTTACATGTTGCTCACAGGGGAGAAAAGATTTTAACTTGTTCTGAGATTTAAACTGGGAGCCCATATGCCAATTTTTTGTCTGGCTCTCCACAAAGGAGGGACTTGGGGATGGAAGGAGAAGGCAAGAATAAAAATACAAGGCAATAAGTCTTTGAGACATTTAAGATGAAGGGAAAGCAAGAAGAGATGGACGGAAATGAGGAATGGGGGACGGTTATGATGATCATGATGGTTGTTTATGTGGCATGTACATATCCCCACAGGGTCTGGGGGGCATTCTAATTTAATAATATATGTCATGCAGTCCTCCCAGCCTGGGGTAGGAGGGAAGAGCAGCTGAACTGACCCAGGGTTGGGGTTTTACTGGCTGAGACAGCAAGACCTGCAGTCAAGATGTTGACAGTACTGCTCAGAGATTGGGCCGGGGTCCGCTGTGAGATGTGGGCTGCAGAGGCAAGAGTGAAGATATGAGAAGGGTTGAGGAGGCAGGAGTTGAGGGGGACTCTCAGACTATTGGCTTGAGGAACAGATGGTGAAAACCAAGATGATGAGAAATAGAGGAAGAGAAAGAAAAAGGAGTGTGCATGTGAGTGTACATGTTCACACGTGCATGTGCATGCTGGCTATACAGGGGAATGGAGGGTGGAAAAAGATATATTGGGTATTTAATTAAAATAGAATTCCAGGAGTTTGTGTTCATTTATTTTTTATTTTTATTTGTATTTTTTTAATATATGAAATTTATTGTCAAATTGGTTTCCATACAACACCCAGTGCCCATCCCAAAAGGTGCCCTCCTCAATACCCATCACCCACCCTCCCCTCCCTCCCACCCCCATCAACCCTCAGTTTGTTCTCAGTTTTTAAGACTCTCTTATGCTTTGGCTCCCTCCCACTCTAACCTCCTTTTTTTTTTTTTCCTTCCCCTCCCCCATGGGTTTCTGTTAAGTTTCTCAGGATCCACATAAGAGTGAAAACATATGGTATCTGTCTTTCCCTGTATGGCTTATTTCACCTAGCATCACACTCTCCAGTTCTATCCACGTTTCTACAAAAGGCCATATTTCATACTTTCTCATTGCCACGTAGTACTCCATTGTGTATATAAACCACAATTTCTTTATCCATTCATCAGTTGATGGACATTTAGGTTTTTTCCACAATTTGGCTATTGTTGAGAGTACTGCTGTAAACATTGGGGTACAAATGCGCCTATGCATCAGTACTCCTGTATCCCTTGGGTAAATTCCTAGCAGTGCTACTGCTGGGTCATAGGGCACATCTATTTTTAATTTTTTGAGGAATCTCCACACTGTTTTCCAGAGCAGCTGCACCAGTTTACATTCCCAACAACAGTGCAAGAGGGTTCCCATTTCTCCACATCCTCACCAGCATCTATAGTCTCCTGATTTGTTCATTTTGGCCAGTCTGACTGGCGTGAGGTGATATCTGAGTGTGGTTTTGATTTGTATTTCCCTGATGAGGAGCGACGTTGAACATCTTTTCATGTGCCTGTTGGCCATCCGGATGTCTTCTTTAGAGAAGTGTCTATTCATGTTTTCTGCCCATTTCTTCACTGGATTATTTGTTTTTCGGGTGTGGAGTTTGGTGAGCTCTTTATAGATTTTGAATACTAGCCCTTTGTCCGCTATGTCATTTGCAAATATCTTTTCCCATTCCGTGGGTTGCCTTTTAGTTTTGTTGATTGTTTCCTTTGCTGTGCAGAAGCTTTTTATCTTCATGAGGTCCCAAGAGTTCATTTTTGCTTTTAATTTCCTTGCCTTTGGGGATGTGTCGAGTAAGAGATTGCTACGGCTGAGGTCAGAGAGGTCTTTTCCTGCTTTCTCCTCTAGGGTTTTGATGGTTTCCTGTCTCACATTCAGGTCCTTTATCCATTTTGAGTTTGTTTTTGTGAATGGTGTAAGAAAGGGGTCTAGTTTCATTCTTCTGCATGTTGCTGTCCAGTTCTCCCAGCACCATTTGTTAAAGAGACTGTCTTTTTTCCATTGGATGTTCTTTCCTAGTTTGTCAAAGATTAGTTGGCCATACTTTTGTGGGTCTAGTTCTGGGGTTTCTATTCTATTCCATTGGTGTATGTGTCTGTTTTTGTGCCAATACCATGCTGTCTTGATGATTACAGCTTTGTAGTAGAGTCTAAAGTCTGGGATTGTGATGCCTCCCGCTTTGGTCTTCTTCAAAATTACTTTGGCTATTCGGGGCCTTTTGTGGTTCCAAATGAATTTTAGGATTGCTCGTTCTAGCTTCGAGAAGAATGCTGGTGCAATTTTGATTGGGATTGCATTGAATGTGTAGATAGCCTTGGGTAGTATTGACATTTTAACAATATTTATTCTTCCAACCCACAAGCACGGAATGTTTTTCCATTTCTTTATATCTTCTTCAATTTCCTTCCTAAGCTTTCTATAGTTTTCAGCATACAGATCTTGTACATCTTTGGTTAGATTTATTCCTAGGTGTTTTATGCCTCTTGGTGCAATTGTGAATGGGATCAGTTTCTTTATTTGTCTTTCTGTTGCTTCATTATTAGTGTATAAGAATGCAACTGATTTCAGTACTTTGATTTTGTATCCTGCAACTTTGCTGAATTCATGTATCAGTTCTAGCAGACTTTTGGTGGAGTCTATCGGGTTTTCCACGTATAATATCATGTCATCTGCAAAAAGTGAAAGCTTGACTGCATCTTTGCCAATTTTGATGCCTTTGATTTCCTTTTGTTGTCTGATTGCTGATGCTAGAACTTCCAGCACTACGTTAAACAACAGCGGTGAGAGTGGGCATCCCTGTCGTGTTCCTGATCTCAGGGAAAAAGCTCCCAGTTTTTCCCCATTGAGGATGATGTTAGCTGTGGGCTTTTCATAAATGGCTTTTATGATCTTTAAGTATGTTCCTTCTATCCCGACTTTCTCGGGGGTTTTTATTAAGAAAGGGTACTGGATTTTGTCAAAGGCCTTTTCTGCATCGATTGACAGGATCATATGGT
This sequence comes from Panthera pardus, assembly GCF_024362965.1. NCBI lineage: Eukaryota > Metazoa > Chordata > Mammalia > Carnivora > Felidae > Panthera > Panthera pardus. The sequence goes on from NW_026526754.1 coordinate 12,449,960, forward strand.
TCTTCTCTTTTTTTTGTTAATGTGATGTATCACATTGATTGATTTGCGAATGTTGAACCAGCCCTGCATCCCAGGAATGAATCCCACTTGATCATGGTGAATAATTCTTTTTATATGCCGTTGAATTCGATTTGCTAGTATCTTATTGAGAATTTTTGTATCCATATTCATCAGGGATATTGGCCTGTAGTTCTCTTTTTTTACTGGGTCTCTGTCTGGTTTAGGAATCAAAGTAATACTGGCTTCATAGAATGAGTCTGGAAGTTTTCCTTCCCTTTCTATTTTCTGGAATAGCTTGAGAAGGGTAGGTATTATCTCTGCTTTAAATGTGTGGTAGAATTCCCCTGGGAAGCCATCTGGTCCTGGACTCTTATTTGTTGGGAGATTTTTGATAACCGATTCAATTTCTTTGCTGGTTATGGGTCTGTTCAAGCTTTCTATTTCCTTCTGTTTGAGTTTTGGAAGTGTGTGGGTGTTTAGGAATTTGTCCATTTCTTCCAGGTTGTCCAGTTTGTTGGCATATAATTTTTCATAGTATTCTCTGATAACTGCTTGTATTTCTGAGGATTGGTTGTAATCATTCCATTTTCATTCATGATTTTATCTATTTGGGTCATCTCCCTTTTCTTTTTGAGAAGCCTGGCTAGAGGTTTATCAATTTTGTGTATTTTTTCAAAAAACCAACTCTTGGTTTCTTTGATCTGCTCTACAGTTTTTTAGATTCTATATTGTTTATTTCTGCTCTTATCTTTATTATTTCTCTTCTTCTGCTGGGTTTGGGGTGTCTTTGCTGTTCTGCTTCTATTTCCTTTAGGTGTGGTGTTAGAATTTGTGTTTGGGATTTTTCTTGTTTCTTGAGATAGGCCTGGATTGCAATGTATTTTCCTCTCAGGACTGCCTTCGCTGCATCCCAAAGCGTTTGGATTGTTGTATTTTCATTTTCGTTTGTTTCCATATATTTTTTTAATTTCTTCTCTAATTGCCTAGTTGACCCATTCATTCTTTAATAGGGTGTTCTTTAACCTCCATGCTTTTGGAGGTTTTCCAGACTTTTTCCTGTGGTTGATTTCAAGCTTCATAGCATTGTGGTCCAAAAGTATGCATGGTATGATCTCAATTCTTGTATACTTATGAAGGGCTGTTTTGTGACCCAGTATGTGATCTGTCTTGGAGAATGTTCCATGTGCACTGAAGAAGAAAGTATATTCTGTTGCTTTGGGATGCAGAGTTCTAAATATATCTGTCAAGTCCATCTGATCCAATGTATCATTCAGGGCCCTTGTTTCTTAATTGACCATGTGTCTAGATCATCTATCCATTTTTGTGAGTGGGGTATTAAAGTCCCCTGCAATGACCACATTCTTGTCAATAAGGTTGCTTATGTTTGTGATTAATTGTTTTATATATTTGGGGGCTCCCATATTCGGCGCATAGACATTTATAATTGTTAGTTCTTCTTGATGAATAGATCCTGTAATTATTATAATGCCCTTCTTTATCTCTTGTTACAGCCTTTAAAGTCTAGTTTGTCTGATATAAGTATGGTTACTCCAGCTTTCTTCTGACTTCCAGTAGCATGATAAATAGTTCTCCATCCCCTTACTTTCAATCTGAAAGTGTCCTCAGGTCTAAAGTGGTCTCTTGTAGACAGAAAATAGATCTGTCTTGTTTTTTTTATCCATTCTGATACCCTGTGTCTTTTGGTTGGCGCATTGAGTCCATTTACATTCAGTGTTATTATGGAAAGATATGGGTTTAGAGTCATTGTGATGTCTGTAGGTTTCATGCTTGTAGTGATATCTGGTACTTTGTCTCACAGGATCCCCCTTAGGATCTCTTGTAGGGCTGGTTTAGTGGTGACGAATTCCTTCAGTCTTTGTTTGTTTGGGAAGACCTTTATCTTTCCTTGTGTTTAAATGATAGATTTGCTGGATAGAGGATTCTCAGCTGCATATTTTTTCTGTTCATCATATTGAAGATTTCCTGCCTTTCCTTTCTGGCCTGCCAGGTTTCAGTAGAGAGGTCCGTTCACTAGTCTTATCGGTTTCCCTTTATATGTTAGAGCACATTTATCCCTAGCTGCTTTTAGAATTTTCTCTTTATCCTTGTATTTTGCCAGTTTCACCATGATGTGTCGTGCCAAAGATCGATTCAAGGTACGTCTGAAGGGAGTTCTCTATGCCTCTTGGATTTCAATGCCTTTTGCCTTCCCTAGATCAGGGAAATTCTCAGCTATTATTTCTTCAAGTACACCTTCAGCACCTTTCCCTCTCTTCCTCCTCTGTAATACCAATTATGCGTTGATTATTTCTCTTCAGTGCATCACTTAGTTCTCTAATTTTCCCCTCGTACTCCTGGATTTTTTTATCTCTCTTTTTCTCAGCTTCTTCTTTTTCCATAATTTTATCTTCTAATTCACCTATTCTCTCCTCTACCTCTTCAATCCGAGCTGTGGTCGTCTCCATTTTATTTTGCAGCTCATTAATAGCACTTTTTAGCTCCCCCTGGCTGTTCCTTAGTCCCTTGATCTCTGTAGCAAGAGATTCTCTGCTGTCCTTTATACTGTTTTCAAGCCCAGCGATTAATTTTATGACTATTTTTCTAAATTCACTTTCTGTTATATTGTTTAAATCCTTTTTGATCAGTTCATTAGCTGTCGTTATTTCCTGGAGATTCTTTTGAGGGGAATTCTTCTGTTTCGTCATTTTGGATAGTCCCTGGAGTGGTGCAGAACTACAGGGCACCTCCCCTGTGCTGTCTTGAATAACTTGCGTTTGTGGGTGGGGCCACAATCAGACCTGATGTCTGCCCCCAGTCCACCGCTGGGGCCACAGTCAGACTGGTGTGTGCCTTCTCTTCCCCTCTCCTAGGGGCGGGATTCACTGTGGGGTGGTGTGGCCCGTCTGGGCTACTTGCACACTGCCAGGCTTGTGGTGCTGGGGATCTGGCGTATTAGCTGGGGTCGATCGGCAAGGTGAACAGGTGGGAGGAGCAAGGTGGGAGGAGCAGGCTCAGTTCACTTTTCCTTGGGAGATCCGCTTCCGGAGGGGCCCTGCGGCACAGGGAGGGAGTCAGACCCACCGGACGGATGGATCCATAGAAGCACAGCGTTGGGTGTTTGCACAGTGCAAGCAAGTTCCCTGACAGGAACTGGTTCCCTTTGTGGTTTCGGCTGGGGGATGGGTGAGGGAGATGGCACTGGTGAGCACCTTTGTTTCCTGCCAAGCTGTGCTGTCATCCAGGGCTCAACAACTCTCCCTCCCGTTGTCCTCCAGCCCTCCCGCTCTCCGAGCAGATCTGTTAACTTACAACGTTCCAGATATTAAATCCTGCTTGCTGTCCGAACACACTCCCTCCAGCCCCTCCGCTTTTGCAACCCAGACTCAGGGGCTCTGCTTGGCTGGCGGGCTGCCCCTCCTCCCTGGCTCCCTCCCGCCAGTCTGTGTAGGGTGCACTGCCTCTCCACCCTTCCTACCCTCTTCCGTGGTCCTCTCGTCTACGCTTGTCTCCGGAGAATCCGTTCTGGTAGGCTTCTGGTGATTTTCTGGGCATTTAGGCAGGTGTGGGTGGAATCTAAGTGATCCACAGGATGCGGTGAGCCCAGCATCCTCCTATGCTGCCATCTTCCCCAAAGTTCATTTAAAAAAATAAAAATTTATTATTGGTGCAAACTGAAGATTTGGTGTATATGCCTAGTTGGTGCAGTAAATGCCCTAATAAAAGTGTTATCCAGACCTCCTTAGTTAAAAAGTTCTTTGGTTCATGGCCCCTTTTACCATATTTTTGATCAGAGGATGGTCTTTTAAAGCAGGGTGTTGGGGCATCTGGGTGGCTCAGTCAGGTAAGCATCTGACTCTTGATTTCTGCTCAGGTCATGATCTCAGAGTTGTGAGATCGAGCCCCACATTAGGTTCTGTTCTGACCGTGGAATCTGCTCAAGATTCTCTCTCTCTCCGTCTCTGTCCCTCTCATGCACTCTCTCTCTCTCTAAATAAATAAATAAACTTAAAAACATTAAAAAGCAGGGCATTAAGTTGACTGATGGATTACATGAGCCAAGGCATTCCAGGGACATGAATGCATTTGGCCTATTTGTATGGATTCAGTTTTGTGTTAGATATTGGAGCAGCAGGTTAGCTGATTGTCATTTTTAATAACACCCCTGAATATCGACTCTGTCTAATTTACTGGTCAGTGGTTCATTAGAAATTCATAGGCATGCATTAAATACAAGGCAGTATGCATTACAGTCTCTACCTCAAGGAGTCTATGGTCTATTAAGATCAGAATAAGCACACACATAACTATAAAGTAGAAAGTTTTAGGTGTCATAAAAGAGAGAAAAAGTAAGATACTGGAAGGTCAGAGATGTTGAACAGTCACTTCAAGCTGGTAAGATCAGAAACAAATTGCTTTGATAAGGAAATGACATTTGAATCAGGAAGGGATCTGTGCAGAGGTAAAGAAAGGATGTTGCAGACAGAAGGAGCAGTGTGAGCAGATTTTTAGGGAAAAATATCTTAACCCTTGTTGTTAAGGAACTGCAGCAGCATGATCCAAATCCTGCAGGCCTGAATTGTAATCATGGTATTAGTGGCCAAAACAGGAAGAAAATAAAAGAAGAAAATGGCCAAGATATTTAAAGCACTTAAGAAATCAGTTATAGAAAGAAATTAGTTTTAATAAAAAAATACCCGAGTCATCAGATTTTAACAAGGTAACTGCTTTGTGTTTTGGTTTGATAGAAATCATTGTATTTCCGTTCTGTTGAAATAGAATGGTCAATTCAAGTTACAGCGTAGCTTATGAATACGTCTTTCCATATCTGGGGTAAATCCTCCAGCAGAACATATTTATGCATCAAAGAATAGGCACAATTTTTAAAGGTTGCCAAAATGAAGTTAGCTGTAGGGTACAAATGCCCACCTTTATAACATCTTCATCAACAATGAGTTTTGCCTGTCTCTCTTTCTTTTTCTTAAAAAACTTTTAAAACATTTTATTTTGAAATAACTATAGATTCACAGGAAGTTGCAAAGGAAGCACGGAGAGGTCTCATATATCCTTGACCTCCTATTTCCCTCATGGTAACATCTTATATAACTAGAGCATAATATCACAATCAAAAATTCGTCCTTGGTACAATGTGTGTGTATAGTTCCATGTCAATATATTGCATGTGTAAATATATATAACTTCCACCACAATCAAGTTACAGAAATCCCTTTGTTAGGTTCAGTAATAGCACTAGAAATCGAATGCATAACTTGTAAGAAGTAAAAAACTTCCTATTAGCAAATTTTCTTATTCACTCCAACTCTATAAGCCTTAAGATTTTTGCCTATCATCTAATTTCTTCCCTGTGTCTATTTTATCACCACAGACATCCCCCCGCCAGCACCATCTGTAACCTGTGGCAGCCACTAATTTGTCCTTCGTCTCTGTAATTGTGTCATTTGAGAATATCATATAAATGGAATCACACAGTATGCAACCTGTTGGGATTGTCGTCTTTTTCCATTTTCTTTTTGTCCCTGAGATCCATCCAGGTTGTTATCAATCATTTGTTCTTTTTTATTGCGGCACCAAGTACCACTCTTTGTTTCATCATGCCCTGCTGAGGGACATTTAGGTGTGAAAGCTCTTATGAATAATCATGCACAGGATTTTGTACGTATTAATATTTTAATTATGAAAATTTAAAAACGTACACAAAAGTGGAGAGAATGCTATATCTTCGATGTTTGTCAGTATTCTCCCATTCTTATTTCTTCTGTCCTTCTCCCTCACATACCCACGCACCCATACCTGCATTCCTACCCCCACACACATTTTTTCCTGGAGTATTTAAAAAATATTTTTTAATGTTTATTTATTTTTGAGAGAGAGAGAGAGAAACAGAACACAAGCGGGGAGGGACAGAGAGAGAGGGAGACACGGAATCTGAAGCGGTCCCCAGGCTCTGAGCGGACAGCACAGAGCCCGATTTGGGGCTCAAAGACACAGACTGTGAGATCATGACCTGAGCCGAAGTCACTCGCTTAACCAACTGAGCTACCCAGGCACCCCTCATGGAGTATTTTAAAGTAAATTTCAGACATAATTCCCCTTTACCCATAAATGATACATATCTCTAACAGATAAGAATATTCTTTAAAAAAAACCACATCCACGGTACCATTATCCTACAAAAAACTCAGTAATTATTTTATATCATCTTTTATTCACGTATTTGAATCATCATCCAAACGAGATGTAGCTTTGCATTTGGTTGGTTTAAGGTTCTTCTAATTTATAACTGCCTCCCACCCACAACTCTCTGATTTTCTCTCATTTTCCTATAATATTTCCCACATTCTGCACTTAGCTTAATTGTATTCCTCCAGAATATACTTGTTCCTCCATTCCCCGTGTCTCCTACAACCTGGCTGGTAGGTCTAGAGGTGTAGATTTTTGTTAACAGTTCTGCATAGCTGGTGCTGTGTGGTACATCATGACAGGAGGCACATAATATGTCTGGTTTTCACTCATTTGGTGTTGAGATTGATTCAGAGGGCTCAGGTGTTGTTAGCCTGATTGAGCCATTATAGAGTTCTTCAGCAACATCTTTCCTAATGGTTTTAGCATTGATGATCTTTCGTTTCATTAGGGACTGCATAATGGTCATTTTTTTTCTGTTACTTCTGAGTTTATTAGCTGGAATTGTTCTATGAAGAATCATTTTCCTTCCTCAATCATTTGGTTAACTTGCAGTGCAATTTGAACAAAAAAAGTGCACGACAAATGATTGATTCTTTCCTTTTATTATTTCCAAAATAGTTTTGTGCCTTAGCAACTTCCAAAGGTGACCAATGAGTTTTTTTTTTTTTTAGTATCATTTGAACTTAGATTTTTAGAGACTTATCCATTGAAGACTTTTAAAAAAAACATATTCAAATTGTCTTATCTTTGGTGAATGGGAACTCCTTCAAATTACTCTGGGTCCTTCAGACACAACCCCAGTTGCCTTTGATAATGTCCTTGTTCTATGGTAAAATAGAATGTTCCAAGTTCATCGTAAACATTTTATGCCTCAGACCTCAAATTACCCATGTCTCCAAGGAGCAGTGGTTCCTTTTAGTGGGGTATTTAGAGACCACAGTATGTCCTTGGACTATTATTGCTTACCGGGCCTTCATTGTTTCTGAGCTCTTTCATTATGCATGTTATTTAATTTTTTTTTAAGTTTATTCATTTATTTTGAGAAAGAGAGAGAGAGAGAGAGAGAGAGAGATTGAGAGAGAAACAGAGAGAGAGAGAATAAAGAGAGAATCCCAAGCAGGCTCCATGCTATCAGCATTCAGCCTGATATGGGGCTTGATCCCACAAACCATGAGACCATGACCTAAGCCGAGATCAGGAGTGGGACAATTAACCAACTGAGTCATCCAGGCATCCCAGTAGTCAGGCTATTTAAAAGGAGAAAATAATCACGAACTTACAATTATTTTCAATTTAAATGTAAGATTATAGGATTTATTAATATAAGAACTTTGGTTTTATTTTTTATGAAGCTGAAATGCTTTTGTTCTTAACAAAATTGATTTAATTACATGTTTTAAAAATATTATTACTGGGGTGCCTGGCTGGCTCAGTCAGTAGAGCGTGCAACTCTTGATCTTGGGGTTGTTAGTTCAAGCCTCATTTTGGGGCTAGAGCCAAAGAAAAATATTATTACTAATATTATGACTAACACTAAGACTACAATGAAGATAGTCTAGTCAAAACACTGTATTTTAAGGTCAGTTGGAATAATTGTTTTCTCTTTGTGGTTATGACACCGACTTGATGTACAGCAAGGTTCATTCCTTTTGCTGGTTTTCAGTTTTTAAGAATTGATTTTTAAAATGTTTTTAAATGTATTTTTAACAACTTTATTGAGATTAAACTCACATACCATACAATTTACCCTTAAGGCATATATAGAACTCAGTAGTTTTTAGTATATTCACAAATATGTGCAATCATCACCACAGTCAATTTTAGAACATTTTCATCATCTCAATAAGATATCCCATCCCTTTTAGGTATCACCCTGCCATTCCTTCATTTCTTGTAGCCCTAGGCAACTGCTAATTTACTCTTTCTCTCTAGAGATTTCCCTGTTTTGGACACTTCATGTGCATAGACTCATGCAATATGTGGTCTTTTATAAACTGGCTTATTTTACTGAACATAAAGTTTCTGAGGTTCTCCCATGTCTCTCTGATCCAAGGGGGCACTTCAGCCTCACCTCTGGGCTCTGGGATTTTCACAAAGGTATCTTGAGTATGGATAGTTTCTAGTTGGTTTTTTTTATGAAGTTGGCACCTGTTGCACCATGTTGGTGACATCACTTCCAATATTACTTTGTGTTGTAATAATTATGTGCATTACAGTTAATTTTTTGTGTTTGTCTTTCTATGTTTAGTATGTCTTCTTTGCTTTTTCTAAAATTTCTTTTGGTATTTAGGAAGGTTTACTTTTAGGTTTAGTTTTTTTGGTGTGTATAAAACCCATATAATGCCTACAGTAGTAATTTATTGCTATGTAACAAATTACCCCCAACCAAAGCCATGAATATTAGTTTTCTCCCATTTTCTATGGGTCAGGAATCTAGCTGTGGCTTATTAGCTGGTGCTTCCTCCTCAGTGTCTGTCTTGCATCTCAAATCAAGCTGTTGGCTGGGCCTGTAGTCATTCCAACACAAAAATGGAGATGGCAAATCCACCTTCAAGCTCATTCACATGGTTGTTGGCAGGCCTTGGAAGATCCCCTTCCAGGTTCACTCATGTCATTGCTGGCAGGCTTGGTCCCTCACCACATGGGCTTCTCTATAGGCTTTCTGAGTGTCCTTACAATGTGGCAGCTGATGATCTTACAGGGAGCCAGATAGTACCCAAGATGGAACCACGTCTCTTTATGACTAATCTCAGAAAGTGACACACTTTGCTTGTGCCGCATTATATTTGTTAGAATACCAAAGGATAGTCTGCACTCAGGGACAGGGCATTACACAAACACATGAGTGCTTGGAAACAGGTATCATTGACTGCCATTGTACAGGCTTTCTACCATAATTCCTTAAGCTCCTTTATTTTTTAAACTTTTTTAACGTTTATTTTTTGAGAGACAGAGACAGAGTATGAGCGGGGGAGGGGCAGAGAAGGAGGGAGTCACAATTCCAAAACAGGCTCCAGGCTCTGAACTGTCAGCACAGGTCCCGATGTGAGGCTCCAACTCACAAACCGCGAGATCATGACTTGAACCGAAGTGGGTCGCTCAACCCACTGAGTCACCCAGTCGCCCCCCTAAGCTCCTTTATTCTATCTGGTTAAACAGTTTGACTCCTACCTATTACTTACACAATTGTTAATGATCTTAGTCAACTTTTGATTTTATTTCTATTTTTTACTTTTAAAATTGTATTTCTACTTTGTCAGAAAATATGTTTGAATTCTATTTTCTCCTTGTGTCTCCAACTTCATCATTAAAATTAGCTCTACAGTTAAATACATGAAATGTTCATTGTCAGTTCTTTTGCTGAGGTTCCTGGTCACTTTTTGGTTGGCTGAAGCCCATCCTCTGGTAGATTCCTAAGGAAGGGAACTTGTTTACAATTTTCCCTGAAATTTTGCATGTTCAAAACTCCTTTCCTGTAGCTTTGATAACTGAAGGAGAGCTTGGATGTATATAAACTCCTTGGCTCACACTTTTTAAAGTTTTTGGAAAATGTTGCTCCTCTCTTTTCTCATTTCATAGGTTGCAAAAGCATAGTTGAAAAATCAAGGTCCAATGACATCTAATTCTCTTGCCCTTGTAAGTTACTTTATCTTTTTGTCTGGAGGATATGAGGCCTTTTAAAAATTCTGTAAAGTCTAATAGTTCTGTTATGGTGTGATTCAGAGTTGGACCACCTGGGTGGCTCAGTCTACTGAGCGCCTGATTCTTGATTTTGGCTCAGGTCTTGATCTCATCGTTTCGTGAGTTCTGTACCTGCGTGGGCTCTGTGCTGACAGCGTGGAGCCTGCTTGGGGTTCTCTGTCTTTCTCTGCCCCTCTCCCACTCCAACTCTGTTTGTCTCTCTCAAAATAAATAAATAAGCTTAAAAAAACCCGAACAGATATGGCTCAGAGTTGACCATTCTGGGTCTGTCTTCCTGAGTAACTACCAGTCCCTTTTCATTATGTTTTCTTTTATTTCTGTAAAGTTTTCTTGGATGATAGTTTTTTTTAAATTTTTTTTTTAAACGTTTATTTATTTTTGAGACAGAGAGACAGAGCATGAACAGGGGAGGGGCAGAGAGAGAGGGAGACACAGAATCTGAAACAGGCTCCAGGCTCTGAGCTGTCAGCACAGAGCCCGACGCGGGGCTTGAACTCACGGACCATGAGATCATGACCTGAGCCGAAGTCGGACGCTTAACCGACCGAGCCACCCAGACGCCCCTGGATGATAGTTTTAAATATTAGTTCCACTTCAGTAATTTTTCTTCTTCATGGGCACCAGTTATAGTGTGTTGGATCTTCTTCTTTTTTTTTAATTTTTAAAAAATGTTTTATTCAATTTTGAGAGACAGAGAGATACAGAGCGCTAACAGGGGAGGGGCAGAGACAGAGGGAGACACGGAATCTGAAGCAGGCTCCAGGGTCTGAGCCATCAGCATAGAGCCCGATGCAGGGCTCGAACCCACTAACTGTGAGATCATGACCTGAGCCGAAAAAGTTGGACACTTAATGGACTGAGCCATCCAGGTGCCTCAGATCTACTTTTGGACTGTCTACTATTTCAACCATTTATTCTCTGATTTTTTTTTTTTCCTTTTCTAAAATTTCATGTTCATTTCCTTGGATGTTTTGCTGCTTTAGTTTAGTGTACCTTATTAAAATTTTCACTCAGATTTATTTTTCTTTATGTACCTCTTTCTTCACTTGTTTTTTCCTGGTAATGACTTCTTGTCTTGTGAGGTTTGTAATGATTTTTACGGGTTTTTTTTTGACATGGTATCAAGCATTGTTAGGTGTTTTATTTATTTGTTTATTCCCTTTGGCACAGGGTTGGATAAACTAGTGTGCTATATTACTGAAAGTAGAAATCCCCATGTAGTTATAAATAGGCCCCCACAGTTGCAAGTATCCTCCTACAAGGCATAAGGAAGAATTTATGGAGGGCAGATGTCTTAGCTCTTTGATTTGGGATGTGGGGGGTGGCTGTTTAATAACTTATTTATGACTAAAAACTTCAAAAATTCTCCAGAAACTTCCTCATCCTTATCTCATCTCCTACTGGGTTTTTAGTCTCTGCCCAGCTGTGAAGGCCTGAAGCCTTATGTTTTTTTTCTGTTTGGAGGGTGTCATGAGAGAGAATTATCAAATAAGCCTATAAAGTAGCAAGCTATGAAGTGTATTTATTGAGCAGTGTTTACTTTTTTTGTCTTGGAGGATAAAAGTACCAAAATGTAAGAACTGCTTATATTTCCACATCTTGCCTGAGCTCACTCCAGAATCACTTGGTTTGTCTAAAAGGAACCCTAGATTTTGGAAGGAGGCCAACTCTGGACTAAGTACATGGAATAGATTCCTTTAGTTAAGGCATTTGTTACAAGAATTCAATGTGTTTTTGAAGATTGGTCTTTTCTAAAACTTTTGCATTTGAAAAAGCTTTTAATAAATTGTGACCCATATTCAGGAATTAGCTGTTATTTTCTCTAAAACTTTTTTATTTTCACTCCTAGGTGAATGAAAGAAAGAACTAAAGATGGCGGGTAGAAGACTCGAGGAGTCCATGGGGGCTGTTCAGATGGGGTTAGTCAGAATGCTGAAAGGGTTCCAAAGCAAGGTTTTGCCACCCTTAAATCCAAAGTTGGTTACAAAAGAAGAAGTAAATCGAATGGTAATGTATCTGAGACTTTCTGTGTAACATACCTAATGCAGCCTCCTCAGGAGGACGACAGCTGCTACTTGGCAGTCTCAGAGATCACATGGAGAAGTGCGGACTGATGAGATCCATTTAGATAACATGGTAGCTTGGGGCAGAGCACAGGCACCACTCAGAGCCGGGAGAGTTTTTGAAACCACGTACCTCAAAGTAGAGGCTTGAATTGCTTCAGTTAATCAGTTGAAGTAAGACTATGCAATCAAATTATTATGGTTTTCCAAATGTTGGGTTGAACCCTGTGAGACTGTGTAGTTCAAACCAATCAGATATCAGAATTTCATAGGGTTTAACTTAAATAATTTATTATGTGTTGATTGGCAAGAGTTGTTTCTGTTTGCATATTTGTAGAACATAGAGTATCAAAGTAAAGACTATATGATATCAAAGAAAAATACATTTTCCCTGTCCTTTAAAATAAAAAATATTTCTGGTTTTTTTTTTTTTTAATTTTTTTTTTTTCAACGTTTATTTATTTTTGGAACAGAGAGAGACAGAGCATGAATGGGGGAGGGGCAGAGAGAGAGGGAGACACAGAATCGGAAACAGCCTCCAGGCTCTGAGCCATCAGCCCAGAGCCTGACGCGGGGCTCGAACTCACGGACCGCGAGATCGTGACCTGGCTGAAGTCGGACGCTTAACCGACTGCGCCACCCAGGCGCCCCAAAATATTTCTGTTTTTAATGAGTTATAATAATTTGATGAGAACTGAATTATAAACTCATGCTATAGAGAATATCAACAATAATGTGTAGGGTTCGAGATGGTATTCACCATGTTTAAAAAACTAGTCTCAAGTTATGTTCTGATTGAAAAAATAAAACCTATCATCAATCACTTTTATGGTGGTTATAGTTTTGTATTTAAAGTAACTCCTGACATTTGCTTTTAAGATTTTATTATTTTTATTTAAACCGCAACACAGCTGAAATTTCCTAACATTTTAGTATTCTAATCTGGGTTCCAGTCAAAAAGAACCTCAAAAATGAAGTCGGAAGCTGTATTAGAAATATGCCTTCATTTAAATGGATTCAATCACAGAAATTAATTTTGTATGCATTTTGAAGAGCAGTGATTTTAACCCAAGGTGAAATCAATCAACTAAATTGTATAACCTCTGAATGTTTTAAAAAGTCTTGGTATATGCTCAAGCATGATGTTGCTGTCAGTGATCATCATCCCCCCTTGCATATAAAGTAAGCCCTGGAACATTCCAGAACAACAATAAGTAGATAATGGTGTTTGGTCCTGGGTAACTAAACCTTGTTGGGTTATTTAAATGATTTTTATTTAAATAATAGGTTACATCCCCCCCCCCCCCCCCCCCCCATAATATTAGAAAGTGTTAAAGCATTTTGTGTTCCTGTTTGGGTGTGTGACTATGACTGGCTGCTGGTTCTGGTGATGGATGGGCTTCAAGCTCTTTTAAAACAAGGTCTAAATGCGCTCTTGTGATTTCGAAAGAGTTCAAACTCATTCCTAAGCTGTGCAGTCACACTTCCTAGATCCTCCTCATTTCACAAGATTCCTCTTTAACCTGATACAGCAGGATAGTGAAAACACCCACAGGCTTTGTTTGTTGTAACTGGAGTTGAGAAATAGAAGCATTTCAAATTCCTTAGTTCTGAAGACCAGAAGTGATTTTGGAAGCAGGGTTGTATGTTCAGATGCTCCTTCTGAACATAAATGTTAAGCTCTTTGGATATGTTCCTGTGCAATTTCTTGACTCCCCTCCCTCCTCCCAGTTTCTTTTGTGTGATTTCTTAAAAATGACAAGGAAACAGCAACCACATGTCATTTCAAATTACTGTGCAAAGAGCTTAAAAGTCCACAGGTACTTCTCTTGTATTATTTAGTTAATTCAAATATTTTATAAGGGAACTTAGTGGCATTCCAGAATTACCCTGAAAGTTGCAAACACAAATTATTCATTACTGGCACTCATGAAAATACTTTTTCAGTATAACCATTTATGAATCTTCAGCTGTTTTCTTTTAAATTCTAGCTGACACCCTCGGAGTTCCTGAAGGAAATGTCCCTCACCACAGAGCAGAGACTGGCTAATACACGTTTGATGTGCCGACCACAGATCATCGAACTTTTAGATATGGGGGAAACAACACACCAAAAGGTAGCTGCTTTCTGTCATAGTTACCTATGAAGCAGGTCCTGGAATAATGTGAACATTCTAGAACAACAGTAACTAATAGCTATCATTTCTGGGATAAATCCTTATTGGGTTTGTGTATTCATTCATTCATTCATTCATTCATTCATTCAGAGAGTGCAAGCGGGGGAGGGGCAGAGGGAGAGGAAGAGAGAATCCCAAGCAGGCTCCATGTCCAGCATGGAACCTGATGTGGGGCTCAATCTCATGACCCTGAGATCATGACTTGAGCCGAAATCAAGAGTCACATGCTCAACTCATTAAGCCGTCCAGGCACTCCTGTGTTATATGTTCTTTTTCTACCTCTGTTGATCTTGATATCTATGATTTGATATGGAGAGAATTACAATTAATAAGTACAAATAACTTTTGAGGAGTCACATTTCTTTCCTAGCTACTTCTGGACACCGTTATTTATAGATTAGTAGTTCCAAGGATTCCAGTACCAAATCCAATTAAGTCATCTTAACACAACAACAAATCCCTTCTTACCTGAGCTGTCATCACTAGAAAGGAAGAAGGCGGAATTGTTTATTAAAGGAGACATTTGTTGTCTCTCCCGGCTCACTTCCAATAGCAAATGTATCCTTTTAGTCTCTAAGGGACAGTTATTTTAACCTGTTTCTGTATTTTAATGTAAACTGTATGTTCTAGGCTTTAGGAGCATATGATTATAAGATAAGGTCTTATTCCTACTTTTAAGTTAATTTCTTGAATTATATGCTTTACTTTTTATGTACAGATTATGGTATGAACGTCCATGAGTTTAACTGCTGGAGATCAGCCTCCTCTCAAAGGCTTCCTGGGTATTCCCGAGAGATTTTTCAGAGATCTTTCCCCGGATGAATGAGTCCCCGAGACTCATTTGCTCTTGCTGCAACACCATTGCCTCCCCTGTTTGGGATCTGCACAATATCTGCTCTTCTTCTGAGCGCTGCTAGCTTTAGTTATTGTTTCTTCTCTTCTCTGCCAGCACCCTCTACCTTTGAGGGCAGCGAACAAGGCTTTTCCCAAAGCTGATTCATCATTGTTCTTTTCCCATAGCGTGACTGAGACCAGACTATGAATATTTTCCTGTGTGTACTGCTTGTGTGTGTTTTAACATTGTGACCCTGCTATGAAGGATGAGGAAATTAGTATACTTTCCTATATCTCATCATTTCTCCTCTTTCTTCTTTCAACTCAGTTGGTTATTTTTACTTTATTTTCTGGAGTTTCATTTGTTCTTAGTTGGGTGATAGTCATCCCCTACTAATACCTTCAAGAAGAGCTTATGGAAACTGTATTTCCTTGGTTTTATGTGTTTGACAATATTTGTGTCTTGCCTTTATACCGAACTTCAGATTTGCCTTCATGGGTCACGTATATTCCTCGTAAGAGCTCTGTGGGCATTTTCCTCACCTTCTGGCTTTAATGGTAAGCAGAAGAAAGATGCATAATGGTATGTAGAGGTGTGATGACACCGGCTTGATTTATAGAGACTTGAATCTTTTAGCACATATGCCCCAAGATTGTTTATTCTAATTTAATATCCAGTGATTTTATTAGGGTGTGACTAAACTTTTCTTGAGATACTATCTATCTTTAGTTTACTTCTAGAAAGTTTTTCTTGAATTACCCATTATTTGTTCTTGCCATTTTTGGTTCTTTTTTTTTTTTCTGCTCATTTACATTTCCTTGTTATTATATCCATCAGGGTATCCTCTGTGTCCCTTACTTTGAGTTTTGTGTATGTATGTTTCTCTTATAATTCACCCTTATGCTTGACTAATTTGACACTTCTGGGTTCTCTCACAGCATTTGACTCAGTGTCTCTTTCTTATACCTTTTTTTTTTTTTTAATTTTTTTTAACGTTTATTTATTTTTGGGACAGAGAGAGACAGAGCATGAACGGGGGAGGGGCAGAGAGAGAGGAAGACACAGAATCGGAAGCAGGCTCCAGGCTCTGAGCCATCAGCCCAGAGCCCAATGCGGGGCTCGAACTCACGGACCGCGAGATCATGACCTGAGCCGAAGTCAGACGCTTAACCGACTGAGCCACCCAGGCGCCCCTCTTATACCTTTTTATTCACTTGTAGCTCAGATATGATACTCCTTTGGTTTTCTTCCAACTTCACTGGCTGTTTTTGTCTTATTTATTTATTTACTTATTTATTTATTTATTTATTTATTTATTTATTTATTTATTTATTTATTTATTTTGATGGCTTTCCTCTTCCTGATCGCTAAATGTACTTTTACGACGAGTAGTGAGCTCCCCATTACTTGCTCCTTCAACTTCTTTCTCTTTTCAACTCATTCTTTAGGTGACTCCTTCTAGGAATAAGGCTTTAAATCCTACTTTTTAAATGATTACTTTCATAATTATTTCTTCTGCTATGGCCTATGTTCTGAACTCTGAATCGCGTATTCAGCCCAATGAATGATTGGCAGCTCAGACTGAAAATATCTAAGATCTCATGTTTGTGTTATGTTCCTTTCCTGAAGATGTGATCTCTTCTCTTTTGTCTCCTTCCTCTAGTATATAGTACCCCCATTTATCTTTTTCCTCAGGCCAGAAACCTACCTTGGAGTTATCTCGGATTCCTCTCTTTTTCTTGCATCTTATATGAGGTCCAATGACAAATGCTATAACAAATATATATTTGTTATATATATATTTATATATATCTGCTTTCACAAATATATATTTAATCAAACTACTTCTCACCACCTCCACCACCACCCTCCCAGTTCAAGCCACCATCCTATAGACTACTGAAGTAGTCTCCCTGTTTCCATCTCATTGCCCCATCATCAGTTCTGCACAAAGAAGAATTATTTTTTAAAAATGTGAATTAGAACATGTTACTTCCATATCTAAAACCATCCAACAGCTTCCTATTGCCCTCAGAGTTATAAGACTGTGCATCATCTAATCCTACCTACTTCTCTCATAGACCTCGTTTTCTTCCACTCTTCCTGTTTCATTGTCTTCTAGCTATGCTATATCCATCAGCTGCTCTTCGAACATTCAGAGATAATTCCCACCCCAGGGCCTTTGTACTTGCTATTCCTTCTAACTGGAATGTTATTCTCTCAGATCTTTGCATGGCTTGCTTCACATCTCTACTTGGATGACTTTTTCTCAGAGAGGCCATCCCTTGACCACCTCCTGAAGAGAGCATACATCCTGCATTCACTCTTTCTCCTTGTCCTATTTTAGTTTACTTCATGGCATATCACTGCCTGACCTCATATTATATATTTCTTTATTTCTACTTTTTTTATCCATTTCCCCCAAGAATGTAAGCTTCCTGAGGTCAAGGACTTTGTTGGCTTTGTTCAGTACTATATGCTTAACATATGAAAAATATTGGAAACTCAATTAGTATTTATTGAGTGAACACATGAATTTTTCATCTCTTTGATTGCTTTTTTTTATTCCCTGCGCTCTTAATTATTTGCTTGGTGCTCTCAGATTTTTTCCATTATGTTTTTTGAGTTTATAGTGAAATGGTGTGGCTAATATTTTCATTGCTTCATGGCAACTTTTCTGTTAACTATTCTTCATTTGCCATTTCTTATTTTTTTTGTTCTTGAAGTTTGTATAGATCTTGATTTATCATTATTATTATCATTACCACTCATTTTCAAAAGGAAGAAGGACATTTTTCCTGGGCTTGCTATTGCAGGCAGTTACTGTTGAGGCAGGGCCTGGCAGTGTCCCAGACCAGCAGGAATCCTCCACGATTCTCCATGCAGAGTTTTATGAAAGAGGATTGTGTGTTGTGTTTATTTGGAAGAGGACTGAGAAGAAGGAAGGAAGAATGACTGAATTGTGTTAGCCTTTCCTTCTCCCCAGAGTTGTGACTTGTAGGGACCCTTCTGATTCACAGTTTTTCTCTTCTAGCCTGTCTCAGTGACAAGCTGCTTCCTATAAATATGCAGATTTATGTGTAGCCCTAATCAGCCCAGCCTTCCTTACTATTTACTGGTGCTAGATGACATCCAGGGGATTTCTTGTTGCCCTTCCTATTATTCCAGACAAGGAGTTGGTGGTTTTGCCTATCAGAGTATGTCGTCTGCTTTGATCTGTATTGTGCCAGCCTCACCAGAGATCTGAAGTTGTGGACGTTCTCACTGGGCATCTTCTCTCAACCCTGGTTATTTGTGGCAGGAGGGGTGGGGAAGGGAACTCACACTGCCAGTTACAGCCTACACGCAGTCCATCTGGGATTCTAAGTGTCGTTTATGCTGAGATCCGTTGTCTCCTTCTGCACCACAGTGCCTTTGTCATATATTCAGTGATCCATATGCAAGGATCTGTTTCTGGACTTTTCCACGCTATTGGTCAATTTATTTTAATCCACACCACAGCGTTTTAGTTGCTATATATTTGAATATCTATAAATATAATAAGATACTTTGTTCTTTAAAGGTATTTACTCTTAGGAATTTTCAAAAGTATCTTGGCTTCTTTTGGCTCTTTGCATTGCCATATACATTTTAGAATCAATTTATTAATCAGAGAGATTTTGATTGAGATTGCATTGTCTATAAATTAACTTAGGGAGAATTTATATCCTCGTGATATTAATTCTTTTAATCCACGGACATAGTGTATCTCCCGTTTCTTGAAACCTTCTTTAATTTCTCTCAGTGAAGTTTGATAGTTTTCCCTATAGAGATCTTTTCATATCTGTTCTATTTTAGTCTCAGGTATTTGGGTGCAATGTTATATTTGGGTGCAATGTTATATAATGTGATTTTCCCTCACTTTAACATTTTTGTTTTATTTATTGAAAGATAACTTCTAATAGTATCTATCTGAAAATTTCCTTTTTAACTCTTGCCACTCTCATTTTTAATTGTAATACTTCATCTATGGATTTATTTGGATTGTCTTTGAAAATACTTATTACCTTTGAATAATGGCAGTTTTATTTCTTTCTTTCCCATCTTGAATGTTTACAAATTAATAGATAATTTTTTAGAGAAGTTTTAGGTTTATAGAAAAATTGATTGAGAAGTACAGAGAGTTCTCACATGCCCCATTTCCCTACCCTACCACACACATTTGTCCCTATTATTTATATCTTGTATTAGTGTGGTAGTTTTTTTGTTTGTTTGTTTTTTTTACAATTGGTGAGCCAATATTGATACATTATTATTAACTAAAGTCCATAGTTAACACTGGGGTTCACCGTGCATCTGTATATTCTATAATAGCTTTTGACAGATGTGTAATGACATAGATCTGTCATAACTGTATCATAGAGAATAGCTTCACTGCCCTAAAAATCATGTGTTCAAGTAGCCATCTTTCCCTCCCACCCCCTGAACCAGTGATAATCACTTTTCCAGAATGTCATATATCTGAAATCATATAGTATGTATCCTTTTCTGATTGGCTTCTCTCAGCAGTATGTTTTTAAGGTTCCTTTTAATCTTAATTTTTTACATATTTCACCTGCTTCTCTGAATTTACTACTAGGTTTAATAGAATACTGAGTACAAGTTATGATCAAAGGTATCCTGTCTTGCTTCCTAAAGTAAAAGAAAAAAAACCCCAGCATGTTAACATTAAGTGTAATGTTATTATTTTCTTTGTGAGGATCTGGATACTCTCTGTCAGACTGAGGAAGTTACCTGTTTTGCTTTGTGTGCTAGGAGTTTTTTTTTTTTTTTATTGTGAATAGATACTTAATTTTATCAAATGTTTTTCTACATCTATTGAAATGATTGTAATAATTTTCTCCTTTATTCTCTTGTGTCGAAAATACATTGTAAGTAAAAATTTTATTGAATTTGTGAGTGTGTATGTGGGTGTATTATGAGCACATAGCTTGATGAATTTTCACAAAGTAAGGATACTCATATCACCACCACTCAGATGAAGCAATGTAAGATATAACATTACTGGCATCCTGGAAGCTTTCTTATGTCCTTCTCTGTCATTACCTTTCCCTCTTCTTCAGAAGAACTGCTGATCACAGGTTTATTTTTTCTTTATTCAATCTCATATGAGTGGAATACCACAGTATATACTCTTTAATTTCTGGCTAATTTAACTCAATATATTAAGTTTTGAAGATTTGTGTTGTGCTTAGTAATAGGTGGTTCATTTTTATCGTTGTATGGTATTCCACTGTATGACTACACCACCAGATGTTTATCCATTTTACTGTTGATGAGCATTTGGCTTTTCCCACATTTTGGATCTTATAAATGATGGTGTTATAAACAGTCTTGTACATTTCTTTTAGTGCACACGTATGCATTTCTATTGGGCCTACACATAAAAGTGGAATTTCTAGGTGATAGGCTATGCATATGTGTCTGTTTAGTAGTAACTGCCAGTTTTTAAAGTGTTTGTACCGTCATATGGCCATTAGCTGTGTGTGGGAATTCCAGTTGGAATTGCTAATACTTGCTAATGCTTAACATTGTCAGTTTCTTTAATTGAAATGATTCTATTGGGAGTGTAGTGTTGTCATGGTGTGGCTTAATTTTCAGTTTCTTGATTTCTAATGAGGTTAAGCAACTTTTCATGTATATTAGCCATCTGGTTATCATCTTTTATAAATTGCATGTTTATGTGCTTTGTCCATTTCTTACTGTTTTGTATAAGTTCATATATCCTGGAGATTAGTCCTTTATCAGTTATGTGTATTACAAATAATCTTCTCCCATTCTTTGGATTTCTTTTTCATTTCTTAAGGGAATCTTTTGATGAACATGTTTCAAATTTCAATATGACTTAATTTATGAAATTATGACTTAATAATTAATAATTATGACTTAATATATGAAATTTACTGTCAAATTGGTTTCCATATAACACCCAGTGCTCATCCCAAAAGGTGCCCTCCTCAATACCCATCACCCACCCTGCCCTCCCTCCCACCCTGCCCTCCCTCCCACCCTGCCCTCCCTCCCACCCCCCATCAACCCTCAGTTTGTTCTCAGTTTTTAACAGTCTCTTATGCTTTGGCTCTCTCCCACTCTAACCTCTTTTTTTTTTTTTTTTTCCTTCCCCTCCCCCATGGGTTTCTGTTATGTTTCTCAGGATCCACATAAGAGTGAAACCATATGGTATCTGTCTTTCTCTGTATGGCTTATTTCACTTAGCATCACCCTCTCCAGTTCCATCCATGTTGCTACAAAAGGCCATATTTCATTTTTTCTCATTGCCACGTAGTATTCCATTGTGTATATAAACCACAATTTCTTTATCCATTCATCAGTTGATGGACATTTAGGCTCTTTC
This sequence comes from Panthera pardus, assembly GCF_024362965.1. Classification (NCBI taxonomy): domain Eukaryota; kingdom Metazoa; phylum Chordata; class Mammalia; order Carnivora; family Felidae; genus Panthera; species Panthera pardus. The sequence goes on from NW_026526754.1 coordinate 12,471,332, forward strand.
CATAATTTGGCTATTGTTGAGAGTGCCGCTATAAACATTGGGGTACAGGTGCCCCTATGCATCAGTACTCCTGTATCCCTTGGATAAATTCCTAGCAGTGCTATTGCTGGGTCATAGGGTAGGTCTATTTTTAATTTTCTGAGGAACCTCCACACTGCTTTCCAGAGCGGCTGCACCAATTTGCATTCCCACCAACAGTGCAAGAGGGTTCCTGTTTCTTATTGGTTTTTAAATTTATGTTTTGTATTTTCTGTGCCCCATTAAAGAACATTTTGCATTCTTCAACATCGTGAAGATATTCCTCTTGGTCTTCTTCTGAAAACATTGTTTTAACCTTTCATATTGAGAGCTTTGATACCCTTGGAATGGTGTATGATAGGGATTAAATTGATATTTTTCATATGGAATATCCAGTTAACCCAACACCGTTCATTGAAGAGAATTTCTCTTCCTCAATGCTTGTTAGTGTTACCTTTGTCATAAATCAAGTGATGATATATTTAAGGATTTGTTTCTGGGCTTTTAAATCTGGTATATTTGTTTTTATGATAAATCTTGTGCTAACATTTCACTATTTTAATTATTGATAAATAACAGTATATGATATGTAATAATATAATAAATCTTGCTGCCTGATAAAGCAAGCCCTCCTATCTTGTTCTTCAAATGTATCTTGTCTATTCTTGGTCCCTTTGTTTTACATATAAATTTTGTAATCAGCTTTTTAATTTTCAAAAAAATTTTCTACCAGGATTTTTTTTATTGGATTGCATTGAATTTTTAGATCAGTTTGCGGAGTATTTGACATCCTTAAAATATTGTCTTTCAATTCATGAACATGGTATTATTACTGTATTTACATAGGTCTTCTTTAATTCCTCTCAGTAATATCTTGTGGCTTTTCTAGTTGAAGGTTTTACACATCTTTCATTGGATTTATTTCTATGTATTTTATGTTTTGGGAGGCTATTAAATCGTATTGTTTATATATTTTATTTCCTAAATGTTCATTGTTAGTACCTAGTAATATAATTGATTTTTATTTGTTGGCCTCATACTCAGTGACCTTGATAAATAATTTATTAATTGTAACTTCTAATAGTTTATCTATAAGTTGTTTTGAATTTTCTAAGTAAACAATTTTTCTTCTTATGACAATTTTGTTTCTTTTTAATGAGCTTCTGTTAAAACAACTTTGAATTTCTGAGTTATACCCAATTTGATCATGATGTGTTATCCTTTTTATATACTGTGAGTTTCAATTTGCTAATGTTTTATTCCTTTAAAAAAAACTCTATCGTTTCTAAGACTAGCCTATAGTTTTCCTTTCTCCCACCATCTTTCTTAGTTATATGAAAGTTATGCTAACATCATCGAGTTGGGAGACATTAATTTTTTTTCTTTCCTTTAGGAGAGGTCCTATAATATTTGATTTGTATCTTTAAATGTTTGCTAGAATTTGCTTGTAAAGTTATTTGGGCTGGAGTTTTCTCTATGAAAATGTTTTACTTACAGTTTTAATTTATCTAATGGTTACAGAACTACTAAAATTTTCTTTGTTTTTGTGCTACTTTTGATAAATTTTATTTTCTTAAGATATGTACTTTTTAATGTACATTTTACCATTTATTGACATACTATCCATTTGTTATCTTTTTACATAGTTCAGTTTCTGTTGTAATATCCCTATTTTCATTCTTTATCTTGGCTTATTGTAACTTTTGTCTTATTTTCTTGATCATGCTCATTAGGTATTTTATCAATTTTATCAGTCTTTTTAAAGACTCAACTTTTGGCTTTGTTGATTCTGTAGTATGGTTACTTTCTATTTCATTATTTTTTGCTGTTGTTTTTGTTATGTCGCTTTTTCATTTGTTTGGTCTTTCTTTCTTTCTTTCTTTCTTTCTTTCTTATGTTTGCTATTGCTTTTCTAAATTATTGAGATGGTTGCTTACATCTTCACTTTCCAACCTATACTAAGGTGCCCCAGGGTGCAACTATAAACTCACAGGGCATCATGTGATATTCTAAAATTTTAAGGAAACATGGCAATACTCAAAACCTGTTGGGTACTACACAAGCTAATAGTTTGAGATAATTCATAATTTCAACATTAGATCAGACTGTCTTGTTAGCTTTTCAGTGCCTCCAAGCAGATATTTGTTGATACAGTTTTTCTTGTTATTTTAATAGGGGGATTGGTTCAAAGTATTCACCATTGACATAAATGGAAGTTTTGGGTTGGTGTTCTAATTAGCCTATATTTTTTTAACTGAGGACAAAATCTTCTACTTTGTTTTGTATTAAACAAGTTGATGGCAGTGAGAAAGAATGAAGTCTGGCCATTTGTAGCAACGTGGATGGAACTGGAGAGTATTATGCTAAGTTAATAAGTCAGGCAAAGGAAGATGGATACCATATGTTTTCACTCTTATGTGGATCCTGAGAAAGTTAACAGAAGACCGGGGCGGGGAGGGAAAGGGGGGTAAAAAGTTACAGAGAGGGAAGGAGGCAAGCCATAAGAGACCCTTAAATACTGAGAACAAACTGAGGGTTGATGGGGGGTGGGGGAGAGGGGAAAGTGGGTGATGGGCATTGAGGAGGGCACCTGTTGGGATGAGCATTCAGAGTTGTATGGAAACCATTTTGACAATAAATTATATATATATATATATATGTATATATATATATATATACATATATATATATATATACACACACACACACACACACGTATATTTATATATATATATATAAATACATATACATACATATACATGTATGTATACACACATATATATTAATTATATATATATACATATATATACATATAATAAACAAGTTGATCACAGTAACTTTACTACTTATAACAATTATTGTTTATAGTAGTTACTCCTTTCTGAGTATTTCCTATGTTTTTAGTGTTAGTATCCATAGGTCTATATAGTATTTTCATATCTTCCCCAGTCATTTCTGCCACTGTGTGACTATATAATGGATTTATTCTTTCAATGCAGTTTTCAGGAATTGACCTGGATCAGGCATTATTCCAGCCCTTTCCATCAGAAATTGTGTTTCAGAACTATACTCCCTGTGAAGTCTATGAAGTTCCACTGGTTTTGAGAAACAATGACAAAGTGAGTATGTTTGCTGAATGTACCTCTCATGGAATATAAAAAGGGATTAAATAAAATGGAATCCTGTAGGATCTTAGATGGATTCTAAGAAAATAGTTGAAAACATGCCCTTTGACTATAAGCTTAATGAAGACAAGACTGGGTTGGTGTGTTCATACATGTTCAGGCCCAAGTCAATGCCCACCAAATGGTCAACTCCCAACATGTGCAGTAACATTTTTTGAGTAAAATATTGGTTAGGGAAATGTCATGAAGTTCTTATGTGTGACTGGTTCAAGACAATTACTCTTCATGCTTACATACTGTGTGTTAGAGCCACCGTTTCCCACAAGAAGGTATAAACTCTACTCATATGAATTGAGGTTGTTCAGCCAAATTATTTATACTTTATAAATTGTATTTAAGAAAAAAATCTCCAAAAAAAATGGAGTTCCTGTTCCCCTTTTTCTGTCTCCTCCCTTCTACCTCAGATAGCCTTCAGATTTTGTCTATAGATAGTTTTGGACAGCTTCTCCCACTGTCTATACCTTGTCCTTTTCTGGTTGCCACTGAATCTCTTCTCAATCCATATGCCTTTTCTCCCCAAGAGATAAATTAGGGTTTACTTCAAGAAAAAAGTATTAAGTTCCTGAAGATTTCCTGGACATGTAACAATAATGGAAGAAAGAATAATGTGGGAGGTCAGCATGAAGCACAGTTAAAGTGTGAAAAGTAGTCAGATGGGGAGGAAGGCATCTGAGAGATGCTAAACTTCAGATGTGAAGGCAGGTAGGAATACCTCAGGAGTTTGAGAGTGTGGAGACAAAAAGCCTAGCTGTAAGAGAAAAGAAAAAAAATAAAGACTATGCAAGAACTTGCAGTTATATTTGGCAGTAACTCATTAAAGGAATCAGTGATGCCTTTCAGAGATCAATGGGGTGATTTAGTGGCAGCAAAGTCAGACTCTGAAGAAAATGGTGTATTTAGTTCTTGGCAGCAGAAGTGTTAGCAAGAGAAGCTCAAGGGACAGAAGTTAAAAGGGTAGTCAGAGAGAAGAAAGAGAATCTGAGATGCTCAGGATTAGGCCCCTAGACCTCAAGAAGAGATACTTTACATACACAGTAGGGCTCTCTCTTTTCATGTAGGACTGCCAACCAAGTCACTTTGTCACTTCCACTTCTCTTTTTCCCTTTCGCCATGACTTTTTGACTCTTGCTCAGGTATTTTAAGGCTATTAAAGAAAGAGGAGCTAGCCCAAGGGTACTTTGGCCACTCCTGCTCAGCCCTAAATAAGACACGATTCCCAGCAGGCATATACGAGCAAGTAAAGGGTATAGGGCATGTGTCAGTTTTGTCTGCCAGAGGGCACTCACTTCTCATGGGTAACCCAACACCTCTTGGTTATATGCTGCTGTGCTGTTAGACCTCATGAAAGGAGGGTCCCCCTCCAGGGAAAGTCCAGCTGCCAAAAGCAGATAGATTTCTCTAGCCTAGGAAGGCTTGTTCTTGGGCATGTGACTCTCAGGACCCTTATACTAGGTGGCTGATAAAAGCCTGCTTCTCTACTTCCTTAGCTCACGGACTCGTAAAGAACTGCTGGGATAGAATTTCTGTGCTGTTCACTATTTATTTGCTTCCTCATTGGCATTGAATGCAAACAACGGAGACCATTTGGTCCTCATTCCTCTATCTCCCACACACACAAGATGAAAGTAAGCTGTGAGCACTCTACAAGCCACAGCGCACTGTACTTGGGATATAATTATTAGCACCCAGACTCTAGAGTCAAACTCATCTGTCTCCCAGCTGCAGACCTTGGGTAAGTCACTTCACTTCTCTGGGCCATGGGAATACTAGTAGTACCCATTTCTTTTTTTTTTTTTTTTAATTTTTTTTAATGTTTATTTATTATTGAGAGACAGAGAGACACAGAGCATGAGCAGGGGAGGGGCCGAGAGTTGGAGAGACACAGAATCCAAGCAGGCTTCAGGCTCTGGGCTGTCAGCACAGAGCCTGACGCGGGGCTCAAACCCACAAACCGCGAGATCATGACCTGAGCTGAAGTCGGACGTTCAACCGACTGAGCCACCCAGGAGCCCCTAATAGTACCCATTTTAATAGGTTGTTTGGAATATTAAATGAGGTGATGCGTGTAAAGTATTCAGCTCAGCACCTGTCACATAGGAAGCACTAAACCAATATTATCGTTATTATTCCTAGGGTTGTTGGTGTTTTCCTTTCTAGTTTTTTAAATCCATAATTATGCTCTTACCAAAAGTATTCCCAGCAGCTTAAGTAGTATCATTCTGCACATTGTAAATGACACTGCACATTCCCCTTACCAGCCACTCCTGTTGGGCTCCTATCAGATTTGCACACATCTCTTCCCTGCCTCCTTACTTTCTAGTCTTAAGATCAGCCTTGAGTCTGATCTTCGGCATTTCTTCTTCCCTTGCCCATCTGGATTTCAGTTTTGAGAGACTGTGGGGGTTTTGTTCTCATTTTTCCCCTGAGACTTCTCAGTCATACTTAACTATATTCACTTTCTTTTGCTCCCTTCAAGTCTTAAAAAAAAAGTCATCCCTTTCCTTGTGTCCCTAGAACCTCTAGGTTCTCCTCACATTTATATTTGCTTTATTGCTTAGACTGTCTTTGTTAAACAGAGAAGCATACCGTGGGCGAGGCAAGTAGAGCAGAGGAGGACTTGAAGAGAATGAAACTTTCTGAAGCCACTCTGACACTGGCCTGGGGACCCTGTGCTGCTTGCTCTTTGTTCTTGTGCACAGTGGTGTCTACTTAGGACAGCCCCCAAGAGGGAAGGTGGAGTGAGGCTGGGACTGGGTGAAGCTATCGCACTTAAGGAAAAGTGTCTTGTTCTCCTTCTGTAGAATGGGAGTCATAATGAAGCTCAGGGTTATTGAGAGGATTAAGCGGCTCATCGTGTACGGCTCATGGTGGATGGTCCATAGCAGGACAGCAGTAAATGTGATTTCTTCTCCCAGAGCAGTCCTCAAATGATGGGAAATCGAGCTGATCTCTACCATGTGGGTGGGGTTTTAGCTGACCACGAGGTTCTTCTTCAAAGATAGTCCCATTTAAATGAGAAAATGAACAAAGGCTTGCAGTAATGATAAAAGTGAATAATAATTAAAAAAAAAATAAAGCTCAGATGCACTGAATGAGTCACCTCGTCTCACATTTGAGGAGACAGAAGTTAAGCCTTGACCTAGGTCGAGTGGCTGGTAAGTAGTAGATGGAGATTTCCTGGTGGACTACAAAGCCTGTGCTTTTGCTTTTGCTTTTTCACGGGCAGAGTGGCCACTGTGGTGTGTTTTTCTTGCAGATTCCGAGGATGGTGAAAGTTGTTGAGGAAAGTTCGCCTTACTTTAAAGTAATCAGCCCCAAAGACATTGGCCACAAAGTAGCTCCAGGAGTGCCGTCCATATTCCGAATCCTCTTCACTCCGGAGGAGAACAAGGTAAGAAAGTGGTTGTGTACTTGCCGTTAGCAGTTGGCAATTCCGAACATTCCTGGAGGCGTTGGTAGTATTGCCGTGAGTGGTATTGGTTGCGGTGTTGGTGGTTGTGTTGCTGACGGTGTTGGTGGTGTTGGTGTCGATGGTATTAGTGGTGGTGATGGTGGTGGTGGTTAGAGTGGTGGTCAGGGTGGCTGAGCGGAGGGGATAGTGCACCCCTGGGGATGAGAGAAGAATCATCAACCAGAGCTGAGGGCTTACATGAGCTGTCAGCAGCCAGGGTATAAAGAAGGGTGATCCTTCTGGGTGCTCCGTCAACCCCCTCCCCTACCTCAGCATATTTATATTTGAGTATCAGCCACAGGGTCACCAAAAAGGAACCAGTGTGCTCCAGATGCAGTGAGCCAAGGCAAAGCATAAAGATTATGGCTTATTGGAAGTTTAGGATCGTAGTTAGTTGCATCCCTCCTCCCTGGATTCTAACTAGTTCAGGAAAGAGACCCAAGATCCAAATATTGATCACAGTATTAGTCTCATTAATGGCAAAGAATGTGGCCAGTACCTGAGGCCTGGATAGGGCATCCTCCTCCCCAGTGACTGGCAAATTAAGTGGCCCTGAAGGGCTGACACATGGATAGCTCCACCCGAGCTTGAGTGGGGCAGCTGCAGCTGAGAGCGGAGACCTGCCTGGTCTGCTTAGCCCTGTCCGCACCTAGGCTGCTAGAAAGAGCCTGAGTTCAAAAAGAGGCCTTTTCCCTGCAGTACCATTCCAGCTGTGGGGGAGCCAGTCCATCCCCAAACCCTTCTCAGTTATAGAAATTCCAGTTCCTCCTGGAAGGAAGGACCAGCTACGGGAGACTGAGGCTAGAGGCTTCCTCCCCAGCCCTTTTCCAGGAGTGCAAAATTGTGGGTTGAGTTTTCTTCTCTCTGGGCCAAAGTAGGGACTTGTGCAGAGGAGGAAAGGAGTTTTACCAGCAAAACCAAAGGAGTCGGGTTGAAAAACAAGACTCAAATAAGCATGACAAAATGTCAGGTTATTATATAGTGTTAATGGTGTGTGTGCTTATCTGTATTGTGCCGTTAGGGTTGGAATCAAAACATGATAGAGACAGAAAGTACTAGCTTTGAATCCCTGCTTCTTCATCACTCGTACAAGTCAGCTGCTGTTAATGCCATTACTAGTGTCCCTGCTACTATTGCTGCTCTTTCTACTTTTCTGGAGAGCAGGAGTAGAGAATATAATGTGGCCTGCCACTCATGTATCACTGTAGTGAGTGGTTAGAAATTCTATTAGAATGATGCTGCTGTTATTATTTTTTGACTTTGTGGTAATACTATTTATTTCTCAGGTTGTGCTTATTATGTACATGTAATTTTGCTTGGGGTACTATTGAAATAAATGAAAAGATAAAAGTTCCAGAAGTTGTGGTGGTGGTGGGCAGGGGCGTTGATGTTGCTGTTACTTTGTTATATGTTATCAAAGTCCTTTTTTTTTTTTTTCCTTGAGTGTCTGTATCTGAATACTGTCTATGAAGAGAATGGTGTCTGGATTGAGTTTGGGTATGAAATTCCTACACTGTCATTTCAGTAGAAAGATGATTAGAAGCCTCTGTGCAGCTTGAAAAATAGAAATAGAAAGTTTGTTCTATTTGCTGAATTGGATTTCCTTATTTTTTTTCCTGTGATGGAGAAAAAATGTCTTCTGTTGGATAACTACCTGTAGGTATTATGGCTGGGAAATGGACACATGGAACTTTCTTAGGACGTAGAATGTTCTATATTGTGATAAGTGTGTGGGGTATACGGATTAATTCATTTGTTAAAATTATACTTTTAATACTTATGCCTTCTACTATATCTAAATTTTACCTTAAAAACTATAAAGTAAAATAATAACAATGGAAGGGGGAAGAAAGCGTTGGGTTGAGGTATAGGTGAAGCCAGAATGGCAGAGTGTTAATATTTGTTGAATCTGGGTGGTGGGTACATGGGGTTTGTTACACTCATTTGTTTTCTTTGTGTATGTTTAAAACTTTCCCTAATCAAAAGCTAAAAGTAAAGAGAAAGATTTTATTACTGCTTATGTATACAGCAAATAAATAGTTGAAATGTATCTTAAGTCTGTTTGTATTTATTATATAAATATGAAATGCTAACATTCCTATTGAGGGTTATTACTTTGCTATATTTTGTGGTGGCTTACCTTAATCTGGCTTTTTTATTCCCTCTTAACCTTTCCATTTCACCAACACTGTCTGTCTGTTGGGAAACCCCTAATTTAAAAAAATTAAGTTGTAGTTTGTTTTACTGTTTCTTTTAAGGATTTGAAAGTTCTCAACAGCTACATGCATGTATGAGGAGACACAGAGTGAGAGTCTTGGTGACCTATGAGAAATTTAAGTATTCAACTTTGGGTACATTAAGATTTTGTGTTGGATTTGGACTCTAAGCTATAATTTACATAATATGTTTTTTTAGAACATAGTGATTTCTCCTTTTGCTGACTGCCTTAGACTGATGGTGAGAATTTGGGGAAGCCCCTGCTGCTAGTTTTGGTCCCCCTTTCCTGCAAAGGTCCTGTTATACTTGCACCATCAGCAGGGCCCTACTCTCAGTAGTTTTTTTCAGTCGTCTGGGCATCTGCATTTGCTCACTGTTGGAGAGCCATCAGGGCCATGCACAGAATGACCAGCTAGGATTACCCATGCTGCCTTTAGTGCTGTTCCAGAATGTGGCAGAGGACTCAGATTTATTTTAGGAAAAATAGAAGTCAATCTTTTCCCTGTGTCACTTTTTCTTCAGTTGGCTAAATTGATAGCCAACGTACATATGTATTTCTCTTCTTTATCCCCTGCTGATCTGAGCATACTCCATTCTCATTTACCCTCCTCACATCTGGAGGGTGAGATATGTAAATTGCAGCATGCCACAGCTTAATAAGCCAGTCCCCTTTCAATTGGATTTTCAGCACCCATGTATATTAGCATGTCGAAGATGATAATGTAATTTACATTTTTTCCTGTCATCTTTTAATCTGGCTTCCTGGGGATTTAACTTGTTAAGAATGCCAAGTGCCCAGATAACAGGTGCAGCAGGTTCACTTTGGCTTTCCGTATCTCTTCTTGTCACACAGACTTTTTAAAAAAAATGATAGGATATGTTATTAATTTAATAATCTTAGTGTATGTCAATGTGGTAGAAATAGAATAGTCAGTGTTATCATAACACTATAAAATTCTGGAGCCTGGCACTTTTCTTGACCTCTTAAATTTGTATCTTTACTATTAAAGGGAGAATGAAAAGTACTAGGCTTTTGTAGGAAAGCAAAACTGGGTACTTTCTTGGACTTATGAAAGCATTTGTTTACTATAGAATTGCCATATGGAAATGACTGCGGTAGTTTGAAGAGCAATTTTATTGCTCAGTTATGTTTTAAGGAAATATATAACTTGTGGTTAAAATAGTTTTCCTGGTTTGTTACTATGAAATTTAAAAATTGTGGTCCAGGAAGACTAGAAAATGCTACTGTATTTAATGTTACCTAGGTATACAACGATGGTGAACTATATTGCCAGCATTTTTAATTAAATTGTAGACACCATAAAATTTTCCACAATTAACCATTTTTTTTGGCAAAAATTATGATAGGGATTTTGTTTTCTTCCTGTCTAGAATTAGTCCTCCCTAGCCTAGTGCAATGCCTGACAAATAAGAAACTTGTGGTAAATATTTGTTGAGTAAAACAAGTAAGTAAAAGTTAATCCCAAGAAAATATAAGGTTTCTTCAACTTGAGGATGGCCTACAGATGATAAAAGCAAAAGCATATAAAAAGGGCTCAAATATCTTTTTGTACCATGAATGTATTAGATTTTAGCTTTTTCTTGTTTCTCTCCACTTAATTACATATCCTCAGTGAGTCTATGTCACTACTTTTTAGCATTCTGGACTTCATAAATATCATTTTATAATAAGGCTAATGAGGATGTTGGGAATTCTCTTTATGAAGAAGTCTTGGTAGTTTAGGGTCTAAATAAAAATATTAAAAATGAGTAATATTCTCTCATTCACTCCGTGCCAGGTCTACTTCTGTGAGCCAGGATCCACTGGAGAACAAAACAAGCTTTGGCCTTCATGGAGCTTATGTTCCTCAATGAATAATGAGCAAATGTGTAATTTAATGTCAGATATTGACATAGTAGAGAATAGAGAGTGATGGGCTTCTGTTTCTTATCAGTAGGAGGATTCTGTGATGAGGTTACATTGAGCAGAGAACCAAATTAAGCTGTGCAAATACCAGAGGGAAGATATTTGTTGGGGAGAGGGAATAGCAAGCAGAAAGTCCTGTGACTGAAGCATGCTTGACAGCAGGCACAGGGAAGTGAGGAAGGCACGTGACGAGTGGAGGAACCTGCTGGAACATGGTAGGAGACCAGGGTGCAGAGGGCAAGGTCATGAAGGGTTATAGAAACCATGTACAGTGCGATAGGAAGCCACTGAAAGCTTGCTTATGGAAGCTTGTACCCTATGTAAAACCAGAATGAGCTGTCATCATCCAGATTTTCAGGTTACCTGCACATGACCAATCTTGCTTCATCTATGCTGCTCCTGCCCAGAGGATTTTGTAGTGAGTCCCATGCATCATATTATTTTCATCTGCAAGTACTTCATTTTTTGTCTCTGAGAGATCAGGACCCTTTAAAAAGTTAACATAACTACAATACCACTATCACCCCTAAAAAAATGACAGTAGCTCCTCGATATCATCAAATATCTAGTCACTATTCATATCTCCCTCGTTTAAAAAAAAATATATATATATATGGTGTGTATATATATATATGGTGTGTGTATATATACATATATATACACACACACACTATATATATATATATATATATATACACACTATATATATATATATAGTGTGTATATATATATATATATATATATAGTGTGTGTGTGTATATATATATATATTTTTTTTTTTTTTTTTTTAACTTGGCTTACTTTAATCAGGATCCAAACAAGGTGTTGAATGCATCCCCAGCAGATGTAGAATGGTTCTCTGTCCCTTCTGTTTCCTATAAACTGGTAGTTAGATTCAGAGGCTTGATTCGATTAATATTTGACTTTGGGGGGGGGCAAGAATTCTTAGGTGATGTGGTACTTCCTATTGTATCACATCAAAAGGCACAGAATGTCTGTTGTTATGTTTTGTTTTGTTTTTGTAACGATCCAATGAGGATGATGAGGTGCAGCTCATACAGGAAAGATAGGATAAATACTGAATCCTTTCCCCGTATCTACCCCAGTGGGTTTTGAATACGAATGACATCTCTGCCTTACATTTGGGGATTAGTCTGGTTGCTGCACAGAGGATAGACTGAAGGGAGTGTGCGGTGTAATAGCTAGTGGCCCACCCTTAACATCTGTTTTCTCTTTCTTCATTGGTAAGAGAATCCCAAATTTCGATTGGATTCACTGCTGCCTGAAATAAAAGATTGCATTTCCCCAACCTTCTTTGCAGCTATTTGTGTCTGTGTTGATCAGTGAGATGTGAGCGGGACTTCCAAGCATGTATTGACAAAAGCTGACTCAGCATGGAGGTGCTTTGTTTTGTCCTTCTGCCTTTTTTTGGCCTGTAGCCTGGCTGTGAGAAATAGCTGGCATCCTAAGAATTACTCTGCTACATGGGGTGACATTGAGGATAGATGCTGTGTGCTAGAATGGTGGTAGAGCAGCAATTTAGGAATTTGGGTCCCTGGTGTCACTGTGGAGCCACCGTACCCATCCAGCCTGCCTACTTCCAGATTGAGAGATTGAGAGATGATAGAGAGAGAAACTTCTGTCTATCTAGTTTAAGTTGCTCTGATTTTGTTCTGTTTCCTGTCATGTGTAGCAGAACTGAACCCCGATTAATACAGGGATAAGAGGCTATTGTAATAGTTTGGGTAAAAGTGGTGGATGATTTGGATTAGGGTGGTGACAGTGAAAGTGTGGGAAGTAGGTAGATAAAGGATATACATTTTTATGGTAGAGCTGTCAGGATTTGTTCATGGATTGGATAACGGGTGTGAGAAAAGAGTCTAGTTTGATTCATAGTTTTTTGACCAGCACTGACCGAATGGTGGCACCATTTGCCGAGGTAGGGAAAAGTGGAGGGAAAGCAGGTTTGTGAAACTGGGTGGGAGTAAGGTAGGGAATCAGAAGGATTCAGGGAATATGTTTTGGTTTTTTTTTTAGTGTTTATTTTATTTTTGAGAGAGAGAGAGAGAGAGAGAGAGAGAGAGAGAGAGAGAGAGAGAGAGAGACAGAGCATGAGTTCGGGAGGGGCAGAGAGGGAGGGAGACACAGAATTGATAGCAGGTTCCAGGCTCTACACTGTCAGCACAGAGCCTGACACAGGGCTCGAACTCACAAACCTTGAAATCATGACCTGAGTCCATCGGATGCTTAACCAACTGAGCCACCCAGGCGCCCCCAGGGAATCTGGTTTTTATATGTTAAGTTGGATCTTCCCGTTAGACATCCAAGTGGAAATACCAAATAGGCAGCTGGACACAATTATCTATGGCAAAAGGGAGATGTTGGCTAGAGATGAAGATTTGAAAATCATGTAAAAGATGACACTTTTCACCAAGAGGTGGATGAGCTGATGTTGAGAGTGGGTGTACATAAAGGAGATGCTGGTAAAAGGAGGAGATGCCAACAGAGGATGACACAAAGAGGAAGGGGTGGTCATGAAGTAGGAGGAAAACCAGAAGATTACAGTGCCTTGGAATCACAAATGGATACAGCATTTCAAAAGGGAAGGAGAGATCGATTTTGGATTACGTCCAAAGTTATGGAAAGTCGAATTATAAGGATGTGGAATGAGCCACTGGATTTGGCAACACCATGAGTGACCTTGGCAGAAAGAGTTTCTGTGGAATGTTGTGTACAGAAGCCTAATGGGATGGGTTGAAGAGAGAATGAACAGCCAGGATGTGGTGATATTGAGTGTAAATAATACCTGTGAGCAGTTTTGCTGTAAAGAGTAATTGGAAAAATGGGGCAGTAGCTGGAGGTGGATGTTGGACTCAAAAGTAGATTATTTAATATTTAAGAGGAAGCTACTTGTGCTGATGTGTGAATGTTCAATAAAGAGGGAAAATTGATGTTTCAGGAAAATCATGGAGTGAGCTAGAAAGATTGAGATCTAATATATAAGTGCAAGGTTTAAGCTTAGCAATAGGAGTGAAGGCAGAGTACATGGGTATAGGTATAGGTGGATTAATAGATCTAGGGGTAACTTGGAAAGCAAAAAGTTACAGAGGAAATTAAGTACCTTAAGTGGGCAATTTCTACATGAATCATGAAGTAACCACATTATCATTGTACACTAAGGATAAAAAGGGTCAAAATAAATTTGGAAGTCTCAGATTTCTTTTCACACCAAAGGTCATAGGTCATTCTCTTTGTTTTTTTGTGTTTTTTTTTAATATATGAAATAAATTGTCAAATTGGTTTCCATACAACACCCAGTGCTCATCCCAAAAGGTACCCTCCTCAATATCCATCACCCACCCTCCCCTCCCTCCCACCCCCCCATCAACCCTCAGTTTGTTCTCAGCTTTTAACAGTCTCATGGGGCGCCTGGGTGGCTCAGTCGGTTGAGCGTCTGACTTCAGCTCAGGTCACGATCTTGCGGTCCGTGAGTTCGAGCCCCGCGTCGGGCTCTGGGCTGATGGCTCAGAGCCTGGAGCCTGTTTCCGATTCTGTGTTTCCCTCTGTCTGCCCCTCCCCCGTTCATGCTCTGTCTCTCTCTGTCCCAAAAATAAATAAACGTTAAAAAAAAAAAATTTAACAGTCTCTTATGCTTTGGTTCTCTCCCACTCTAACCTCTTTTTTTTTTTCTTCCCCTCCCCCATGGGTTTCTGTTACGTTTCTCAGGATCCACATAAGAGTGAAACCATATGGTATCTGTCTTTCTCTGTATGGCTTATTTCACTTAGCATCACACTCTCCAGTTCCATCCACGTTGCTACAAAAGGCCATATTTCATTCTTTCTCATTGCCACGTAGGATTCCATTGTGTATATAAACCACAATTTCTTTATCCATTCATCAGTTGATGGACATTTAGGCTCTTTCCACAATTTGGCTATTGTTGAGAGTGCTGCTATAAACATTGGGGTACAAGTGCCCCTATGCATCAGTACTCCTGTATCGCTTGGGTAAATTCCTAGCAGTGCTATTGCTGGGTCATAGGGTAGGTCTATTTTTAATTTTCTGAGGAACCTCCACACTGCTTGCCAGAGCGGCTGCACCAATTTGCATTCCCACCAACAGTGCAAGAGGGTTCCCGTTTCTCCACATCCTCTCCAACATCTATAGTCTCCTGATTTGTTCATTTTGGCCACTCTGACTGGCGTGAGGTGATATCTGAGTGTGGTTTTGATTTGTATTTCCCTGATAAGGAGCGACGTTGAACATCTTTTCATGTGCCTGTTGGCCATCCGGATGTCTTCTTTAGAGAAGTGTCTATTCATGTTTTCTGCCCATTTCTTCACTGGGTTATTTGTTTTTCGGGTGTGGAGTTTGGTGAGCTCTTTATAGATTTTGGATACTAGCCCTTTGTCTGCTATGTCATTTGCAAATATCTTTTCCCATTCCGTGGGTTGCCTTTTAGTTTTGTTGGTGTTTCCTTTGCTGTGCAGAAGCTTTTTATCTTCATAAGATCCCAGTAATTCACTTTTGCTTTTAATTCCCTTGCCTTTGGGGATGTGTCGAGTAAGAGATTGCTACGGCTGAGGTCAGAGAGGTCTTTTCCTGCTTTCTCCTCTAGGGTTTTGATGGTTTCCTGTCTCACATTCAGGTCCTTTATCCATTTTGAGTTTATTTTTGTGAATGGTGTGAGAAAGTGGTCTAGTTTCAACTTTCTGCATGTTGCTGTCCAGTTCTCCCAGCACCATTTGTTAAAGAGACTGTCTTTTTTCCATTGGATGTTCTTTCCTGCTTTGTCAAAGATGAGTTGGCCATACGTTTGTGGATCTAGTTCTGGTGTTTCTATTCTATTCCATTGGTCGATGTGTCTGTTTTTGTGCCAATACCATGCTGTCTTGATGATGACAGCTTTGTAGTAGAGGCTAAAGTCTGGGATTGTGATGCCTCCCGCTTTGGTCTTCTTCTTCAAAATTACTTTGGCTATTCGGGGCCTTTTGTGGTTCCATATGAATTTTAGGATTGCTTGTTCTAGTTTCGAGAAGAATGCTGGTGCAATTTTGATTGGGATTGCATTGAATGTGTAGATAGCTTTGGGTAGTATTGACATTTTGACAATATTTATTCTTCCAATCCATGAGCAGGGAATGTCTTTCCATTTCTTTATATCTTCTTCAATTTCCTTCCTAAGCTTTCTATAGTTTTCAGCATACAGATCTTTTACATCTTTGGTTAGATTTATTCCTAGGTATTTTATGCTTCTTGGTGCAATTGTGAATGGGATCAGTTTCTTTATTTGTCTTTCTGTTGCTTCGTTATTAGTGTATAAGAATGCAACTGATTTCAGTACTTTGATTTTATATCCTGCAACTTTGCTGAATTCATGTATCAGTTCTAGCAGACTTTTGGTGGAGTCTGTCGGATTTTCCATGTATAATATCATGTCATCTGCAAAAAGTGAAAGCTTGACTTCATCTTTGCCAATTTTGATGCCTTTGATTTCCTTTTGTTGTCTGATTGCTGATGCTAGAACTTCCAGCACTATGTTAAACAACAGCGGTGAGAGTGGACATCCCTGTCGTGTTCCTGATCTCAGGGAAAAAGCTCCCAGTTTTTCCCCATTGAGGATGATGTTAGCTGTGGGCTTTTCATAAATGGCTTTTATGATCTTTAAGTATGTTCCTTCTATCCCAACTTTCTCAAGGGTTTTTATTAAGAAAGTGTGCTGGATTTTGTCAAAGGCCTTTTCTGCATCGATTGACAGGATCATATGGTTCTTCTCTTTTTTTTTTATTAATGTGATGTATCACGTTGATTGATTTGCGAATGTTGAACCAGCCCTGCATCCCAGGAATGAATCCCACTTGATCATGGTGAATAATTCTTTTTATATGCCGTTGAATTCGATTTGCTAGTATCTTATTGAGAATTTTTGCATCCATATTCATCAGGGATATTGGCCTGTAGTTCTCTTTTTTTACTGGGTCTCTGTCTGGTTTAGGAATCAAAGTAATACTGGCTTCATAGAATGAGTCTGGAAGTTTTCCTTCCCTTTCTATTTCTTGGAATAGCTTGAGAAGGATAGGTATTATCTCTGCTTTAAACGTCTGGTAGAACTCCCCTGGGAAGCCATCTGGTCCCGGACTCTTATTTGTTGGGAGATTTTTGATAACCGATTCAATTTCTTCGCTGGTTATGGGTCTGTTCAAGCTTTCTATTTCTTCCTGATTGAGTTTTGGAAGCGTGTGGGTGTTTAGGAATTTGTCCATTTCTTCCAGGTTGTCCAATTTGTTGGCGTATAATTTTTCATAGTATTCCCTGATAATTGTTTGTATCTCTGAGGGATTGGTTGTAATAATTCCATTTTCATTCATGATTTTATCTATTTGGGTCATCTCCCTTTTCTTTTTGAGAAGCCTGGCTAGAGGTTTATCAGTTTTGTTTATTTTTTCAAAAAAACCAACTCTTGGTTTCGTTGATCTGCTCGACAGTTTTTTTAGATTCTATATTGTTTATTTCTGCTCTGATCTTTATTATTTCTCGTCTTCTGCTGGGTTTAGGCTGCCTTTGCTGTTCTGCTTCTATTTCCTTTAGGTGTGGTGTTAGAATTTGTGTTTGGGATTTTTCTTGTTTCTTGAGATAGGCCTGGATTGCAATGTGTTTTCCTCTCAGGACTGCCTTCGCTGCATCCCAAAGCGTTTGGATTGTTGTATTTTCATTTTCATTTGTTTCCATATATTTTTTAATTTCTTCTCTAATTGCCTGGTTGACTCACTCATTCGTTAGTAGGGTGTTCTTTAACCTCCATGCTTTTGGAGGTTTTCCAGACTTTTTCCTGTGGTTGATTTCAAGCTTCATAGCATTGTGGTCTGAAAGTATGCATGGTATAATTTCAATTCTTGTAAACTTATGAAGGGCTGTTTTGTGACCCAGTATATGATCTATCTTGGAGAATGTTCCATGTGCACTCGAGAAGAAAGTATATTCTGTTGCTTTGGGATGCAGAGTTCTAAATATATCTGTCAAGTCCATCTGATCCAATGTATCATTCAGGGCCCTTGTTTCTTTATTGACCGTGTGTCTAGATGATCTATCCATTGTTGTAAGTGGTGTGTTAAAGTCCCCTGCAATTACCACATTCTTATCAATGAGGTTGCTTATGTTTGTGAGTAATTGTTTTATATATTTGGGGGCTCCGGTATTCGGCACATAGACATTTATAATTGTTAGCTCTTCCTGATGGATAGACCCTGTAATTATTATGTAATGCCCTTCTTCATCTCTTGTAAATAGTTCTCCATCCCCTCACTCTCAATCTAAAGGTGTCCTCAGATCTAAAATGAGTCTCTTGTAGACAGCAAATAGATGGGTCTTGTTTTTTTATCCATTCTGATACCCTATGTCTTTTGGTTGGCGCATTTAATCCATTTACATTTAGTGTTATTATAGAAACATACGGGTTTAGAGTCATTGTGATGTCTGTATGTTTTATGCTTGTAGTGATGTCTCTGGTACTTTGTCTCACAGGATCCCCCTTAGGATCTCTTGTAGGGCTGGTTTCGTGGTGACAAATTCCTTCAGTTTTTGTTTGTTTGGGAAGACCTTTATCTCTCCTTCTATTCTAAATGACAGACTTGCTGGATAAAGGATTCTCGGCTGCATATTTTTTCTGTTTAGCACACTGAAGATATCGTGCCAATCCTTTCTGGCCTGCCAAGTTTCAAAAGAGAGATCAGTCACGAGTCTTATAGGTCTCCCTTTATATGTGAGGGCACGTTTATCCCTGGCTGCCTTCAGAATTTTCTTTTTATCCTTGTATTTTGCCAGTTTCACTATGATATGTCGTGCAGAAGATGGATTCAAGTTACGTCTGAAGGGAGTTCTCTGTGCCTCTTGGATTTCAATGCCTTTTTCCTTCCCCAGTTCAGGGAAGTTCTCAGCTATAATTTCCTCAAGTACCCCTTCAGCACCTTTCCCTCTCTCTTCCTCTCTGGGATACCAATTATGCGTATATTATTTCTTTTTAGTGTATCACTTAGTTCTCTAATTTTCCCCTCATACTCCTGGATTTTTTTATCTCTCTTTCTCTCAGCTTCTTCTTTTTCCATAACTTTATCCTCTAATTCACCTATTCTCTCCTCTGCCTCTTCAATCCGAGCCGTCGTGGTTTCCATTTTGTTTTGGATTTCGTTTAAAGCGCTTTTCAGCTCCTCATGACTGTTCCTTAGTCCCTTGATCTCTGTAGCAAGAGATTCTCTGCTGTCCTCTATACTGTTTTCAAGCCCAGTGATTAATTTTTTGACTATTATTCTAAATTCACTTTCTTTTATATTATTTAAATCCTTTTTGATCAGTTCATTAGCTGTTGTTATTTCCTGGAGATCCTTCTGAGGGGAATTCTTCCGTTTGGTCATTTTGGATAATCCCTGGAGTGGTGAGGACCTGCAGGGCACTTCCCCTGTGCTGTGGTGTATAACTGGAGTTGGTGGGCGGGGCCACAGTCCGACCTGATGTCTGCCCCCAGCCCACCGCTGGGGCCACAGTCAGACTGGTGTGCGCTTTCTCTTCCCCTCTCCTAGGGGCGGGATTCACTGTGGGGTGGCAGGGCCCGTCTGGGCTACTTGCACACTGCCAGGCTTGTGGTGCTGGGGATCTGGCGTATTAGCTGGGGTGGGTAGGCAAGGTGCACGGGGGCAGGAGGGGCAGGCTTAGCTCGCTTCTCCTTAGGTGATCCACTTCAGGAGGGGCCCCTCTTCCTTGGGCCTCTTGTCTGCGCTTGGCTCCAGAGACTCCGTTCTGCTAATCCTCTGGCGGTTTTCTGGGTTATTTAGGCAGGTGTAGGTGGAATCTAAGTGATCAGCAGGACGCGCGGTGAGCCCAGCGTCCTCCTACGCCGCCATCTTCCCTCTCTCTTCCTCATTCTCTTTGAATAGATGGGGAAATATAGCTACCGCCAGGAAGCTGAGACCCAGCTAAGTCAAATGAAGAGTCACAGTGGTAGAGGATAAGGCCCGTGGTGCCTGACCAGTCTCATTTTTAAACTTATTAGAACTTCAGAGCTGAATCTTCTCTTTTGAAGGATGAGTTTCCGATTGAGAAGATACTTTAACCCTCTGGGGAATTGATAGCATTTTCTGGGGACACCAAGTATTAAATTCACTGAGTCCTAGTCACATCTAGTTGTAGTTTTACTCTGTGTGAGACATTCTCCCATGAAGTTTAGGAGTGGAGAAAAGGCAAAAAAAAAGAGGGTTGTGAGGGTTTAACCACATTGGCCATGCTTGCCTTTGCCTCGAGGGTCATTTGCTGCAGGAGAGGACACCATTTTCCTTTGCTGGAGACTTTAAAGGACAGAATTATTGCCATGCTTACTCTCTATCATGGAGCCAATATAAAATCAAGATTCATTTTTTTTCTGCTTCTCAGAAAGTTAGATCTTCCATTTTCATATTCTGTTGCTGGTTTTTTAAAGTTTGCGGGCTAGGCAGGTTGGAAGGAAGGCAAATGGACAAAAAGTAGACTGGATGTTTCACCTGGAGAGCATTGTTATAAAAGATAACATTTTAGGAGAGAAAGTGATTCATAGCCATGTCTCTCACAGTAGAGGGGAAAAGCTTGGAATAAATATTTTGGCTCTGAACGGTGACCTGATTGCTCTGAATCTAAATGCAGTGGAAGGGAGTATATAAACTAAAGTGATTGCTTAGCTTGAAGGCTGACAGAGTCTCCCCGGGCATTACATCTGAATTAATTTTCAGTCAGTAGAGCAGTATATAATTGTATTTTACATAATCTAATATAGTCATATTAAATATAGAACTTCAGAGATTAGAAGACATTTTTATGGAGTTGTTTAAAGAATTCCTTCATATTCTTTTATGAGTATGTGAATTGATTATGATAAAAACATGTCATTCAGATCAAACTTTAAATCTTCCTCATTTGGAAATTTGAAAAGTTTGAAAATATCTCTGTGAATATTTCAATTAGCCTTCTAAACTACTTTAAGCTGTCTTCAATTCCTCATAGAACAAGGCAGAGAACGTGTAAATACAGAATAAAATAAGACAAATTACTTTGGGATCACATCTCATTCTGGATTCAGTAGCATCTTTTTTCTTTCTCTCAAATCCTCAGTTAATAGGAAGTTTCCACATGTGCCAGAAGCTTTCCGGTTCCTAATTCCCAACAAAAACTTTGCTTGCTGGGTTTGATCCACTAAGAAAAAATGAAAACAGTACTTATCTCTTTAGGATTCTGATGTAATCAGAGTAGATTATTTCGTTGGTGAATTCTGTGGGGTTTTCTAGGATCAAGTGTGCTTAATGTAATTTGTACTCCCTTATGTCTGAATAGCATAATTTTTGAGCCTGGGATTAACCGTCTACAAACCGGAATCAGTTGAAGAGCTGAGTCCAACAACTCAATTTTAATACATTTCATGAATACTTCCCATTAATTTTTATTACTTGTTCCTACCTTAAGACCTTTACATTTGCAATTCCTCTTTCTGGGAACAATCCATTCCTAGATCTCACTTGACTGGCTCCTTTTGCTGTTCAGGTCTCCACCCAAAGATCGCCTCCTCAGGAAATCCTCCTTGGTTGTTCTCACCTAAAGCAGCCCCTTCCAACATTATCACTTTACCATGTTTTATTTTCTTCAAAGCTCTTGTTGCTTTCTGAAATTATCTTGTATTATTGTTATTATTATCATTAGGGTTATCATTATTATTATCTTCACAATAAGAGGAAACACAAGTTGAGTTTTTCCCATATGCCTTATACAATCATTATATTTAATACAACGTTTTAATGACAGCTAGCGTTTAAGGAGTGCTTGCTACTCACCAAACGCTAGGTGGAGCATTTACCACCCTCGGCTAGGTCACTGTCCTGTTTGCCCAGACTGTTGCAGGGGCTTCCTAACTGGCCTCGGTTTTCGCATTTTAACCTCTTAGAGTTTTCTGCCCACATAGCAGTTAGTGATCTTTCTAAAACATAAATCAGGTCCATCATGATCAGCTTTCAGCATCAGATGCTTTTGGCCTTTTTCGGGTCCCAACTGGCTTACAACGTCTGGCGCGATCTGGCCCCTACAACCGCGCTGCCAGGTCTCTAACCTCTCCTGACCTCTGGCCACTGGCTCCAAGTCACACTTTGCCCAGAGTGCCATGCATCCGCGCAATGGTTCAGGTCTCAATTCGCTCAGATCTCTGCTGAAATGTCACTGCTCATAGAGGCCCTTCCCACGTGTGCCATGTGAAAAAGCAAGCGAACACTCTCCATCCCCTTCTGATGCTTCATTTTTCACCACTCACTACTGCCCAACATTGCGTTACTCATTTCCGTGCACTCAGCAAATATTTTTTGAAGGTTTACTGTGTCCTAGGCCCTGTCTAGGCACTGGATATATGAAATCAATACAATAGCCAGAGTCCCTGTTGACGTTGGAGATTCTAGGGACAGGCATATACTAGACTCAACAAATAGGTAAAATATATGCTATGTTGGATGCTTTGGGGCAACTGAAGCAGGAGGAAAGGCTGGGGAGTGATGCATAGAAGGGGGAGGAGTAAGTTTCAAATAGGACTGTCAGGGAGGCCTCAGTGAGCCTTGCAAAGTCCTGAAGGAGGTGAGGGAGTGAGCTATATGAGTAACTAGAGGAAAGCGTGTTCTACACAGAAAGAACATTGGGTTTGAAGGCTCTGGAGGAGGAGCAGTTCTAGCATGTTCAAGGAGCAGCAAGGATGCCCATTGTGGAGCAGAGTGAGCAATCGGGGGAGAGGCTCTGGCCAGAGAAGTGATATGAGCACTGGGCTGTAGCATTCACAGGCCTCATCCTGGGACACTGAGCAGAGGAACAACCTAAGCCAGACCCCTGGGGCCCTTGTGTGGAAAACAGACTGTGAGGGAACAAGAGCTGAAGTAGAGTCCATTTGCCCAGGAAAGATAGGAATGGCGAGGGCCAGGTGGCAGGGCAGAGATGAGAAGTGATCATGGTCTGGATGTGTTTGAAAGGTCAGTTCTACAGAATTTACTGAGAAATTGAGAAATAGAATAATCAAGAATGCCTCATTCCAGGGTTTCCAATCCAGGCCTCTGGAACAATGGAGATACCAGTACTGAGACAGGGAGGCAGTGAGGAAACAGGCCATGAGCAGGACCTCAGATGGCATCGTGGAGGCTTTGTGGGTATGAGAAAAAGGCTTCCCCTCTGGGCGGATGTAGTTGGAGCCAGCAGAGTGGGCTGGATTTCGGCCCCAATCCTCCTCGATGGGGCGTTTGTGCCAGTGGCATTAATCTGCTTAAGTTTGTGACGTACATCCAGTGAGATGCTGACTGAGCAGCTGGGTGAGAGTCTGGAGTTCAGGGAGACAGAGAGACTGCAGGTGCACAGGGCTCTGTCACACGAGCATTCCTGGCTCTTTTATCTTTATATTTCTTTTTATATGTATTACATTGTATATTAGATATGCTTTATTAACTTTCCACCATCTCCATTGTTATGTAAGCTTGAAGTGATCCGTGTCTGTGTTTCCTGCTTCATTTGCAAACCGAGCTCCGTACCTGGTCCCTGAACACTTAATAAACATGGTTGAATAGATAAACTAATCGGGGAGACCACTGCTTTATACTCGTCCTGTGGGTTACGTGAGATGGAGTGCACCCCCAGGTTTATACGTCAATCTATATGTCAGACATCCCCATTCCCACTCTATACTGAAAGCCCAAAGCGAGTTTTTCTAAAACCTCCACCTTCTATTACCATTTACTACATGATTACTGAAAGGAAATTTAACTTCGATGTGGACTTGACATTTACCAATGTTGCCTTGCTGCTAAATGATGGGAAAACTTAAAATGAAAAAAAAAAAAGCCTGGTTTAGATAACAAATTCCTCTCATAGCAACTTTTGAGCTTCTGGTCTATTCTTGGGACTGTTAATACTTTCCTTTTATATTTAGTTTTGTTTGTTGGTGAACATTCCATTTTTACTTTTTCTTTGGTACATTGAGGATGAGAGTTCTATTTTCCTATCTTATGAAATGTCGTGAAGGGGCAATTTAATTCAGCATTTCTGTTGCATTTAAATCCAAGACTGGGGAAGATATATGCCTTGGACCTCAGCATTTTTATTTAGAATTGTCAGTGATGGCCTTGCATGACAGATGAGGTTTATTTTATTTAAAAAATTTTTTTTAATGTTTTAATTTATTTTTGAGACACAGAGAGACAGAGCATGAGCAGGGGAGGGGCAGAGAGAGAGGGAGACACAGAATCCGAAACAGGCTCCAGGCTCCGAGCTGTCAGCACAGAGCCCGACATGGGGCTCGAACAGATGAGGTTTAAATTGGGCTATGTATCAGTTAGTTATTGTATATAGTAACAGACCACGCCCGAACCCATTGGTTTCAAATAATAAATATTATTGCTCACGAGACTCTGGTTCAGCTGGTCTTGACTGGGCCCACTCATGTGTTGGGTAGGCAATTCTGCTCATCTGGGTTGGGCTCTCTCACATATCTGGGGCTATAGGCTGGTCTGGCATGGCTTACATGTCTGGGACATCCGGGCTCTCATCCTGCAATAAGCTGGATGGTGTTTATTCACATGGCAGTGACAGGGTTCCAAGAGCAAGACTGGAAATACCCAAGGCTTCTTGAGGTCTCAACTTGGAACTAGCACAGCATCATTTCTGCCACATTCCATTGGTCAAAGCATGGGATGGAGAAATAGACTGGCTGCACTCATGATGGAGAGGCTGCAAAGTCATGTTGCAGATTATGGGCTTAGAGACACCATAAATTGGAGCCATTAATATAATGGCTTGAAGGATAAATAGGTCTAGAAGGAGGATGTGAGGAACTGGTGTGAACTTCCTCTGATCTAAAGAAAAATGTGCTTCGGGGCCTGGGTGGCTCGTCCTTGTTAAGCATCTGACTTTGGCCCAGGTCATTATCTCATGGTTTGTAAATTCAAGTTCCACATGAGGTGAGCTTGAGCCCTGCTTGGGGTGATCACGAGGCCCTCTTGGGGTGAACATGAGCCCCTTTGGTTAAACATGAGCCCCACTTCAGGTGAGCCCGGTTCTCTCCCTCCCCCCCTTTCCCCCCCTCTCCCTCCCTCCCTGTCTCTCTCTTCCTCTCTCTCTCTCTCCCCCCTCTGTCCCTCCTGGGACTCTCTCTCTCTCTCATTCTCTCTCTGCCACTTGCTCACTTGCACCCTCAATCTTTCTCAAGAAAGGAAGAAAGAAAGAAAGAAAGAAAGAAAGAAAGAAAGAAAGAAAGAAAGAAAGAAAGAAAACTTGACCCTTGACTGGTTTCCATCTCACCTCCTAAACACATGAAGCATAAACTTCTCCTGACTTGTAAATGTTGACACTTGAACTGTTCCCTTTCTCTCAGAAAAGAGTATCTCATTGAAAGTACATCTATAATTGTCTTGAGAAGCTTTCACAGAGTATATTAAGTTGTTTTGCAAGATAGCTGGCATATGGCCATATTTCTTGCACAGTTATCTTGATCATGTTGGCATTTCCACAAATAATGATTGTACCCTTCTGTCTTAGGATTATGCCCATATGTTGACCTGCATAACTGAAAGAGAAAAGTTTATTGTACCCATCAAAGCAAGAGGTGCACGAGCCATCCTAGATTTTCCTGACAAGCTGAATTTTTCCACTTGCCCTGTCAAATACAGCACTCAGAAGATTCTGCTGGTACGAAACATTGGCAACAAAGATGCTGTGTTTCGCATCAAAACTCATAGGTATGCATTCCTTCAGTTCTTGGTTTTGATTGATTATAGCTAAATCGAGTCATCGCAAGTAATTTGCTGGAATAGCATTCAGGGTAGAATTGCTTGTTACAGTCTCTGGCTGGAAGGCAGAGAGACCGTACTGAGGTGGGCCAAACTTCCTCTTCAGCCAGAGAGGAAACTGAAATTCAAGGTTACCTTTGAGTGACCTCGGGTTTAGGTAAAGATGTTTTTCTGAAATGTTGATAAAAGTCTTTCTATTTAGCACAGAGAAATCTATTAATAAATATTTGCGTTTTGACAGGGAATTTTTTTAACTGGCTGTATATCAGTTTTCTGTTGCTAATGTAGCAAGTTATCACAAATTTACTGGATTAAAGCATCAAATTTATTATCTGGTATTTCAGTAGACCAGGAACCTCACTGGGTCAAAATTCAAGTGTGGGTGGGCCTGTGTTCTTTTCTGGAGGCTTTAAGGAGAATCTATTTCTTTGCCCTTTCCAGATTCTGGGGGCCACCCACATTCCTTGCTTCATGTGCCACATTCCTTGGCTGAAAAAAAAAAGGGAAAAAGTGTAGTAGCTGCTTCATAGGGTTGTTGTGAGGAATAAATGAATCGATAAATATAACCTGTTCACACACAGAGGGTGCCTGGCTGGCTCAGTCCGTAGAGCAAGTGACTCTTGATCTCAGGGTCATGAGTTCAAGCCCCACATTGTGTACAGAGTTTACTTTAAAAATAAATAAATAGGGGCGCCTGGGTGGCTCAGTCAGTTGAGCGTCTGACTTTGGCTCAGGTCATGATCTCATGGTTCGTGAGTTCAAGCCCCGTGTCGGGCTCTGTGCTGACAGCTCAGGGCCGGGAGCCTGCTTTGAATTCTGTGTCTCCCTCTCTCTCTGCTCCTTCCCTGCTCACACTCTGTCTCTCTCTCAAAAATAAATAAAGATTAAAAAAAATTTTTTAATAAATAAACAAACAGACTGTTGGTACATAGAAAGTGCTATCTAGGGGCGCCTGGGTGGCTCAGTCGGTTGAGCATCTGACTTCAGCTCAGGTCATGATCTCACGGTTCGTGAGTTCGAGCCCCGTGTCGGGCTCTGGGCTGATGGCTCAGAGCCTGGAGCCTGCTTCCGATTCTGTGTCTCCCTCTCTCTCTGCCCTTCCCCCATTCATGCTCTGTCTCTCTCTGTCTCAAAAATAAATAAACATTAAAAAAAAAAATTAAAAAAAAAAGTGCTATCTAACTAGTGGGTTTTGTTGTTGTTGTTGTTGTTGTTGTTGTTGTTGTTGTTTTTCTTCAGATGAACTATTGCCAGTGTATACAATACAATGTTACATGACAAAGGGGGATTTGGAGTGCAGATATAATTAAGGCTGCTAATCAGCTGACCTCAAAATGGGGGAAATTATCTTGGATTATCTGGGTGGGCCCGTGTGTCCTTTAAAATAGAAGAGGGAGGCAGAAGAGTTCACAGAGATGAAAGTTAAATAGAACTCCACCTGCATTGACCTTGAGGATGAGAAGACTGAGGCATAGTTGTACAACTATACAGGTTGTACAGCTTTGCTCAAGAGCACATAGATAGTAAGGGAAGGAGAGGAATTTATTCTGGTTATTTATGGAGTAGCTATAGTGTGGTAGACACCAAAACGATGACACAGCCCTTGCTCTTGAGGAGCTCCCTTACTAGACGGGTAAGAACGATTGTCATGGGGCATATGCATGGTGTTAAATCAGTGGGGCCATAACAAGAATGACCAGCTTGGGAAGACAGGAAGCAGAGGGTCAAGTTCTTTTCTATGAATTTGTAAGAAGTAATGTGTGTATTGGTCTGGATTGTGAACTCATTTTCAGAAAGGTATTATCTATGGAATCCTTTGCAAGTTAAGGGCATGTCTCTCCAGAAAGGATTAGCATTTGCTTCTGCTTAGTTCCTAAAGGTTAGACTGTGTAGATTTCTCTTCTGGTAATTTGTTGGCTTAGAGGTTCCTGGACTGATAATGTATAGTCAAACCTCAAACCTGCATAAGACACATGTCCAGAGTTATGAATTCTCTAGAGAAACTTTGTTTCCTTCACTTAAATCAAGACAGACATTTTTCCTTGTGCTAATGGGAGAATGTTTTAGTCGTTTAAGTTTCCCCAGTGTATGTGGGGATTTTCTTACCCGTCCCCTGACTTAACAGTCTCAAGGTTTTGTCTCCTGCTCTAGCAGGGCTATTAAAACCTAGGCTTCGGGAGGAGTTAAGATGGAAGAGAAGTAGGCAGACGGTGGGCTGTCCTTGTCCCTCAAACACAGCTCTATTGAGGTCACATCATTTGGAATATTCAGGAAATCAATCTGTGGACTGGCAGAAGGCTCTCTGTGGTTGCAGGGAGACAGTGTGACAGGTGCAGGGTGTGTGGAAATGAATTGGAGAAGAGAAAAACGGCAGTGCCGCAAAGAGGGAGGGAACCTATTCCACAGAGAGACATAAGTGAGAAAGAGAGGAGTTGAGAGAGTGCGGCATCAAGTTCATACAGGAGGAAAACCTCTCCGGATCACGTACTGCGGAGAGAGAAGTACTGCGTGTCACAGGTTTTTTGTTTTGTTTTGTTTTTTTCAAACAGCATTTGGAGCTCAAACTCAGGTTTTGGAAGTATGCGACTTTGGAGCAGAGCTGTGGTGTGCACTCCTGGGGAGAGGGAGGGAGCTGGCTTGAGAGTGCATAGCATGGTGTGGGGATCTCCGGGGTACACTGGGAAAGAACATTCTCCTTCGTGGAGTACTTTTGGAAAAGGGTATATTGCCTGTCCAAGGACAAAAGACCATGTAGGTGCCAGTAAAAGGCCTTTCATTGGCAGGGGACAGGGCGTATGACCTTTTTGCTGCTTTTAGCGGTGCTGCATCATAGAGTCCTTGCACCATGCAGGCATGGGGCTGTTTTTCAGCAACAGAGGACTTAAGACACAGCGTGAAGAGCCTCTACTCGAGAGGCAGTTCGTGCAGTGCCAGGTCCTTTAAGACTTTGGGTTTTGAATCCCAGGTGTGCACCAAAGAAAAAATGCAGGAAAGCTGTGGCACAGGGCTCACTATTCTAGGAGGGAATGCTTGAACAGCGGGGGGGTGTGAGATCCCCTGTCTGGGAATGAGAGATTGGGGTGGTGCCATTTTCCCCTCAACACTAACACAGTGGGACTTGAGGGAGCAGCACAGCGACCTCCAGTGGAGGTGGGACCCCCTTACATCAAACCTGCCCCTCTGTGCCTGGCAACTGCTTATTTACTGGAGCAAGGTTGACTCTGAGCCTACAACGGGCATTTCCTCCAAAAGACCAGCACAGCCAGCACCCCGCATGCACCAAGTGTACTGAAAATCAAGTGCTTCATAACAACCCCTGCAGTTCTGGTGGAAATAGAACCAGACTTACCTTTTTCCTCCACTTCTTTTTCTTTCTTTTTTTCTTTTGGAATCAGGCTCATAGCTTCTTCTTATTTTTTTTGTTTGTTTTTCCTTTCCTTTTCTCTTTTTATGACTCAGTCTTCTTTTTTTCTTTTTCTTTCTTTCTTCTTCTTTGAAATCAGACTTACAGTTTTTTGATTCTCTGGTGTTGTTGTTCCCTTTCCTTTTCTCTCTCTCTCTCTCTCTTTTTTTTTTTTTTTTTTTTTTGGATCTGGCTTTCCCCTCTTTTTGCCAGGCTTATTTTAGCAAACAAATCAAAGAACACCTAAAGATCCAAACACTCTCCACTGCAAGCAGGGAAGAGCTCTGCAGAAGACTGACCAGTGGGATAGAGCAGCCAAAATAGTGCACGCAGCATACACCAGAAACACTTCTGGAAGTTCCAGGCCCTGGACAGAGCATGACCCCTTTTTAATATAGCATTACTCTAAGTTGCAGGAAACATAACATGCTATTGAAACACACAAAAGACAGAAACTTAGCCAAAATGATAAGATGGAGGAATTCTCCCCAAAAGAAAGGTCAAGAAGAAATCACAGCCAGGGACTTGCTCAAAACAGATATAAGCAACATATCTGAACAAGAATTTAGAACAAGAGTCATAAGACTACTATCTGGACTTGAAAAAAGCATAGAAGACACTGGAGAAACCCTTACTGCAGAGATCAAAGCTGGAAAAACTAGTCAGACTGAAATTTTAAAAATGCTATAACTGAGATGCAAAACTGAATGAATATAGTCACAATGAATTGAAGAAGCAGAGGAGAGAATAGGTGATATAAAAGATAAAATTATGGGAAAAAATAAAGCTGAAAGTAAGAGGGAAAGGAAAGTATTATATCATGAAGGAAGACTTAGAGAACTTAGTGATTCCATAAAACAAGACAATATCTGTACCATAGGAGTCCCAGAAGAAGAGTGGGAAAAGGGGACAGAAGGTTTATTTGAAAAAATTATAGCTGCGAACTTCACTAATCTGGGGAAGGAAATAGGCATTCAAATTCAAGAAGCATAAAAAACTCTTCTGGAAATCAACAAAAATAGGTAACACCATGACATATCATAGTGAAACTTTCAAAATACAAAGATAGAGAGAATTCTGAAAGCAGCTATGGTCAAAAGGTCCTTAACCTACATAAGATTAGCAGCAGACCTGTCCACAGAAACTTGGCAGGCCAGAAGGGAGTGGCAGGAGATATTCAATGTGCTGAATGGGAAAAATATGCAGCCAAGAATTCTTTATCCAGCAAGGCTATCATTCAAAATAGAAGGAGAGATAAAAATTTCCCCAGACAGGGGCGCCTGGGTGACTTGGTCGGTTAAGCGTCCAACTTTGGCTCAGGTCATGATCTCGCGGTCTGTGAGTTTGAGCCCTGCGTCGGGCTCTGTGCTGACAGCTCAGAGCCTGGAGCCTGTTTCAGATTCTGTGTCTCCCTCTCTCTCTGCCCCTCCCCTGTTCATGCTCTGTCTCTCTCTGTCTCAAAAATAAATAAACGTTAAAAAAAATTAAAAAAAAAAATTCCCCAGACAAACAAAAACTAAAGGACTTCATGACTACTAAATCAACCTTGCAAGGAATTTTAAGGGGGATTCTCTGAGTGGAGGAAAAAAAAGAAGAGCAAAGACTACAAAGGATCAGAGAACATCACAGAAACACCAAGTATACACGTAACACAATGGCACTAAATTCATATCTTTCAATAATCACTGTGAATGTAAATGGAGTAAATGATCCAGTCAAAAGACATGGAGTACCAGAATGAACAAAAAAAAAAAGAAAGAAAGAAAGAAAAAAGAAAACAAGATTCATCTATATGTTGCCTACAAGAGACTCATTTTAGATCTAAAGACACCTGCAGATTGAAAGTGAGGGGAGGGAGAAACATCTATGATGCTAATGGATGTCAAAAGAAAGCTGGAGTAGCCTTACTTATGTCAGACAAACTGGATTTTAAACCAAAGACTGTAGCAAGAGATGAAGAAGGGCATTTTATCATAATTAAGGGATCTATCCATCAAGAAGATCTAATAATTGTAAATATTTGTGCCCCCAACTTGAAAACACCCAAGTATATACATTAATAACAAACAAAGAAATTCATTGATAATGATACCATTTTCAATGGTATCAATTTAATATCCCGCTTACAGTAATGGACAGATCATCTAAGCAGAAAATCAACAAGGAAACAATGGCTTTGAATGACACACTAGACCAGATGGACTTAACAGATATTTTCAGAACGTTTCATCCTAAAGCAGCAGACTACACATTCTTCTCGAGTGCACATGGAACATTCTCCAGAATAGATCACATACTGGGTCACAAATCAGCCCTCAACAGGTACAAAAAGATTGAGATCATACCATGCATGTTTTCAGATCACAAGGCTATGAAACTTGAAATCAATCACAAGAAAAAAATTGGAAAGCCCTCAAATATGTGAAGGTTAAAGAACATCGTACTAAAGAATGAATAAGTTAACCAGGAAATTAAAGAAGAATTAAAAAAATAATGGAAGGGAATGAAAATGAAAACATGACAGTCCAAACCCTTTGAGATGCAGCAAAGGCAGTCCTAAGGGGGAAGTATATTGTAATTCAGGCCTATGTCAAGAAGCAATCTAACCTTACACCTAAAGGAGCTAGAAATGGAACAGCAAGTAAAGCCTAAAGCCACCAGAAGAAAGGAAATAATAAAGATTGGAGCATAAATAAATGATATAGGAACAACAACAACAAAACCCCCAGTAGAACAGATCAATGAAACTAAGAGCTGGTTCTTTGAAAGAATAAACAAAATTGATAAACTCCTAGCCAGACTTATCAAAAAGAAAAGAGAAAGGATCCAAATAGAGGAAATCATGAATGAAAGAGGAGAGATCACAACCAACACCAGAGAAATACAAACAATTCTAAGAGAAACAGGAAAAATTATATGCCAACAAACTGGGAAATCTGGAAGAAATTAACAAATTCTGACTCACACTACCAAAAGTGAAAAAGAAGAAATAGAAATTTGAGCAGACCCCTAACCAGCAGAGATTGAATTAGTTATCAAAAATCTCCCAAAAAAACAAGAGTCCTGGGCCAGATAGCTTCCCAGGGGAATTCTACCAGACATTTAAAACAGAGTTAATACCTCTTCTTCTCAGACTATTCCAAAAAATAGAAATGGAAGGAAAGCTTCATTCTATGAAGCCAGAATTACTTTGATTCCAAAACCAGATAAAGATCCCCCCTAAAAAGGAGAATTACAGGCCAATATCCTTGATGAAACTGGTTGCAAAAATTCTCAGCAAGATACCAGCAAATCAAATTCAACAGTACATTAAAAGAATTATTCACCATGATCAAGTGGGATTTATTCCTGGGCTACAGGGCTGGTTCAATACTTGCAAATCAATCAGTAAAAGATATACCATATTAATGAAAGAAAGGGTAAGAACCACATGATCCTGTCAATAGATGCAGAAAAAGCATTTGACAATATATAGCATCGTTTTTTGAAAGAAAGTAGGTACCCTCAAAAAGGAAGATAAAGGCCATATATGAAAGGCTCACAGCTAATATCATCCTCAGTGGGGAAAAACTGAGAACTTTCCTCCTAACATCAGGGATGCAAGCGAGATGTCTACTCTCACCATTGTTGTTCAAGATAGTACCGGAAGTCCTAGCCTCAGGAGTCAACAAAACAAAGACAACAAAAAGAAATAAAAGGCATCCACATTGGCAAGGAAAAAGTCAAAATTTCACTCTTCACAGACAGCATGGGCTCTACATGGAAAACCTGAAAGACTCCACGAAAAAAATGCTATAACTGATAGGTGAATGCAGCAAAGTCGCAGAATATAAAATTAATGTACAGAAATTGGCTGCATTTCTATACACCAATAATGAAGCAACAGAAAGAGAAATCAAGGAATCAATCCTGTTTACAAGTACACCCCAAACCATAAAATACCTAGGAATAAGCCTAACCAAAGAGGTAAAAGATCTATATCCTGAAAACTATAGAAAGCTTATGAAAGAAATTGAAGAAGACAGAAATGGAAAACCATTCAATATCCATGGATTGGAAGAACAAATATTGTTAAAATGTCCATACTATGCAAAGCAATCTGCACATTCAGTGAAATCCCTATCAAAATAACACCCGCATTCTTCACAGAGTTAGAACTAACAATTCTAAAATTTGTATGGAACCAGTAAAGACCCCGAATAGCCAAAGAACTCCTGAAAAAGAGAAACAAAGCTGGAGGCATCACAATTCTGGACTTCAAGCTGTATTACAAAGCTGTAATCATCAAGACAGTATGGTACTGGCACAAAAACAGACACATAGGTTAATAGAACAGAATAGAGAACTCAGAAATGGACACACAAATGTATGGCCAACTAATCTTTGACAAAGAAGGAAAGGATATCCAATGGAAAAAAGACAGTTTCTTCATCAAATGGTGTTGGGAAAACTGGACAGCAACATGAAGAAGAATGAACCTGGAACACTTACTTACACCATACACAAAAATAAATTCAAAATGGATGGAAGACCTAAATGTAAGATGGGAACCATCAAAATCCTAGAAGAAAAAAATGGGCAACAACCTCTTTGACCTTGGTCATAGCACCTTCTTACTAGACATACCTATGGAGGCAAGGGAAACAAAAGCAAAAATGAACATTGGGACCTCATCAAGATAAAAAACTTCTGCACAGTGAAGGAAACAATCAGCAAAACTAAAAGGCAACCAATGAAATGGAAGAAGATATTTGTAATAGACATATTGGATAAAGAGTTAGTAGTCAAAATCTATAAAGAACTTATCAAAATCAATACCCAAAAACCAAATAATCCAGTGACTAAATGGGCAGAAGACATGAATAGACAGTCTTCCAAAGAAGATACCCAGGTGGCCGACAGACACACGGAAAGATGCTTACTATCACTCATTATCAGGCAAATGCAAATTGAAACCACAATGAGATACTACCTCACACCCTTCAGAATGGCTAAAATTAACAACTCAGGCAACAACAAATATTGGTGAGGATGCGGAGAAAGGGGAACTCTTTTGCACTGTTGGTGGGAATGCAAACTGGTGCAACATCTCTGGAGAACAGTATGAAGTTACCTGAAAAAATAAAAAACAGAACTACCCTACAACCCAGTAATTGAAATACTAGCTATTTATCCAAAGGATACAAAAATGATTCGAAGGAGCACATGCACCTCAATGTTTATAGCAGTGCTATCAACAATACCCAAATTATGGAGAGAGCCCAAATGTCCATCGACTGATGAATGGATAAAGAAAATGTGGTGTGTGTGTTTGTGTGTGTGTGTGTACACACACACAATGGAATATTGCTGGGCATTCAGAGAGAATGAAATCTTGCCATTTGCAACAACATGGATGGAACTGGAGTGTATTATGCTAAGTGAAATAAATCAGTCAGAAAAAGGTAAATATTTGATTTCACTCATATGTGGAATTTAAGAAATGAAACAAATGAAAATAGGGTAAGGGAAGGAAAAATAAGATAAAAACAGACAGGGAGACAAACCCATAAGAGACTCTTAAATATAGAGAACAAACTGCGGGTTGCTGGAGGGGGGTGGCTGTGGGATGGGCTAAAATGGGTGATGGGCATTAAGGAGGGCATTTATTGGGGTTAAGCATTGGATGTTATATGTAAGTGATGAATCACTAAATTTCCTGAAACCAATACTACACTATATGTTAACTAACTTGAATTTAAATAAAACAAACAAACTAAAATGACCAGGGCTTTAAGGTTATTGAGAATCCAGGTCAGACCTAGCATTAGCTCAGTGACTAACTGCCCTGGTTCTTAGCTTCCTCTTTGCTTTTAAATCCTGTAGATTTGCCTTTTTTTAATGCATGCTCAGCTGCACATTTATATAGGTTATATTTTATCTAGTCTTTCTAGGTATTTTCTGGTGGAAGAGCTTTCAGGTTACCTGTTCTGCCATATTGTAGGTGGTAGGGCTGCCATAATGTGGGTGGAAGGCACATCCCTTGGGAGGGGAATTGTGTTTATTGTTCACAGGAGCATCCCAGGAGCATCACTATCTCTGAACAGTTTTATGTAGGTCTAAGTTTATGTCTGGTATCCTATTTTCCTGGTTGAAAAACTACTTTTAATATTTCTCATAGCACAGCTCTATTGGAAATTCTGTTTCGTCTATTTGAAAGAAAGTATTTTGCCTTCATTTTTGAAATGTATTTTCTCTACAGTTTAGAATTCTGGGCTGACAGTTCTTCATAATTTTTTCAGGAGTTTAAAGATGTCATTTCATTGTCTTTTGGCTTACATTTTTCTTAAGAGAACCCTGCCATAACTCTTATCTTTGTTCCTCTGTACATAACTATGTCTTTTTTCTTGGGCTGCCTTTAAGATTTTGTGTTTATATTTGATTTTTAGCAATTTGAATAAGATATGTCTAGATGTGGGTTTTGTTTTTGTATTTGGTCTTGTTGTTTTAAGGATTTTGTTTTGCTTTTGTTTAGTTTTGGTTTCCATCCTGCATGAGGTTCCAAGGTTCCTAGATCTTTCATTATTTTTGGAAAATCTCAGCCATTATCTCTTCAAACATTTTTTCTGTTCCATTCTTTCTTGCTGTTTCTTCTGCCTGGCGGGAAGTTCTGTCTGCCACAGGTATAACGGTCTGTACCTTTCCCATCTCCCCTGAGGGCGGGTGGATTGTCCATCTTTAGATTTCAGGCTACTTGTTTGCTCTGCAACATCTCCTTTCTGATTGGTTCGAGAAAAGTTGTGATTTTATTGTTTAGCTGGCTTTTCTTCATTGTTGGGGTGGGCAACCTCTTTCTAGCTTTCTGCATCCCAGGTAGAAGCAAGACCCATTGAGCTAATTTATAAATCAACCAGCAAAGGCAAAGGCAAAGGCAAAGTTCTTTTGAAGATTAGTGTCTTTTGACATTGTCCATAAGTGCCTATAGAGCCTTTGCCATCTTGTGAGATTCACAGAGTTCGACTGAAGGAGAAAGAAGCAGTTTAACTGGCTCACCATGAGTTAGAAAGCATGAACCTTTTTTTATTTAAAAGGACCTTCCACAACCACGTTCCATAATACACATTAAAAACTCCCTGTTACACTGGCATTTTTCCTGTGAAAAATAAAATCCACTTAAGGTGGAAAACCAGGTGCAGGCAGCATATCTTCCTGGAATGTTTGACTGAATCCTAAAAACTACACATAAATGGAACTTATTATATATCATAGCCATACAAAAGTGAAGCAAAATCACTGCATGGATTTCATAGTGTGAAGTTGCATGACAAGATCTAAAACTTTTCTATCCATATAACTATGAATGCCAATCATCTTCTCCTAATATAGAAATACTTGCAAGGTAAAATGGTAAGTCCACTCAAGGACTAGCTAGTA
The DNA here is from genome assembly GCF_024362965.1 of Panthera pardus. NCBI lineage: Eukaryota > Metazoa > Chordata > Mammalia > Carnivora > Felidae > Panthera > Panthera pardus. The sequence continues at coordinate 12,507,765 of NW_026526754.1, forward strand.
ATCATAACGACATCAGAAACTCTAGTCCAACATTCCCATTTTACAGATGATGGAAATAAGGCCTGATAAGGGAAATGGCTTATCCAAGTTCCCCCAGTAAATTAATAGCAAAAAGCCTAGATCAGAATTAACATGGGCCAGTTCTGCGCTTACTTACCCTCAGATCCACTCCTTGCCCTTCCCAGGCTCTATTCAGTATCTCTGGGCTGTTAGCCTTCCTAGCTGCCTAGGCCAGCTGGATTCCTGTTGGGTTTGACCACTGAGGGGTAAGGGGGAGGGCACTAGAAGGAGATTGCAGGGTAGCAAACAGCCAGGGCATTTCTCCTCCTCCCTCTCAGACTTCAGCAGAGTCCCCAGCAGTGAACCATCTCCTCTCTGGTTCTAATTGTCAGCAGAGCAGCCTGCCGTGGTTTCAACTTCTGCCAGGTCCCCAGGATCTGATAACACTTCCTCCTCTTCTTGTGTCTCCAACCCAGGAGTGGAAATGGCTAACTGCTGTTACTAACCCCTGAGGAATCTCACCATCTTAAGTTGGGCTTCTCATTTCTCTCATCAATCTCTCAAATTCCCTGTTTGCAAATATTTTTGCTTTTCTGCTTAGATATAGTATCTATTCATGATACAGTAATTTCATGTTCTTTCCACAAAATTGTATTTTCCAACCATGCTGTCAATTTTGTGAGCTACCCCAAATCCTTCCAGTAAATCCCTTTTCTGTTTAAGTTAGCCAGAGTTGGTTTCTTTTGTTTTCAACTGAGAACCTTGCTGGCTACAATGAGAAAGGATGTAATTGAACTTGTGGTCACATTGCATTGAATCAGAATCTTGGGGAGATGCCCTGACAAGCATCCCTTCTCAAAAAAGGACAGGTGGTTTTGTTGCCCCCACAGGGGTGAGGACCACTCTTTTCAGTTAATATGATTGCCAATAGACATGGGAGGGAAATGGATATACTGTGAGACTTTGCATTGGAAAAACCTAGGGTCTCCTGTTTGGTCCCGTTTAGAGTCAATACACAGTTAGAAACAGTATCTCATGGGAAATTCTTTAAAAAACAGATCATATTCTTTTTATTGAAATAACGATTTAATTAATGACTAAGTTTATAAATGGTTGGGTTCATATAAATTTTAAAAATAAAACTTTATTTGCCTGTCTGTTGCCCTCATTAGAATATGAGCTTCTCAAATGCAAAGGTTGTATCTAACTCTTTTCATTTGTATTTTCCTAGCATCAAATATAGTGCCTAGAAGAAATAAGTGCTCAATAAATGTTTATAGGATGCCTATCCAGCAGTATATCACAAAGGCAAAGCTACAGCTATAAACCTGTACAATGATTTAAAGTAAAAAAAAATGCTCCCAGAACTATAAAATAGGCATAATGGTTTTTGTATGAATAAAAGGAGTTGCGATGTACTGTAAAATATACAGAGAACATAAACAATTACTCTTCAACTTTATTACAGATTTGATGTGAAAGTCTAGTAGGTACCAGAATAATTTTGACTCTTAAAGTAAGCTTAATTTTGGAAGGTGCAATAGAAAAGTTTAGGAAGCAATCTCAAAATCTAAAACCTCAGGTTAGGAATCAGCTAATAAGAAAGATTGTCTGAAGAAAACATACTAATATTATATTCCATATTTAATATAACAGAGCCAATCTTGACCTTTTGCTAAAATATTGAATCTAAATTGAACTAAAATATTAGTTTTCAAGAGCAGTTTATAGGGAATTGAACGAAAACTCAAAATCTTTGTTATGTCTCCTGATTTTTCATGAACTCGGGTTCTGTCCCTAATCAAGCACTCAGTATTAATGAGAATATTATATCAAAACCAAACATTTTGGTAGACAGAGCCAGCCTTATGCCCTTGAGAGACAATGCCTTTTACCTCTTAGTTAAGAGCATTTTCTGATACTTGATATTTTCTAGCCAGTTCAGCCTGTCTGCCTGTGGTAAAAATGAAGTACGAAATCGAATTATAGACAATGTTTAAGCACCAGAACTTAACACACTGTACCCAATTAACATCTGATTTATTGAGAAAGCTTAGGCTAAGTAACATTGGTGATCCCAGGTGATTTTTTAACTGCTGAAGAAATTTAATGTAATATAAACCTCACAGTGAGCACAACAGGAAAGTATCTGTTACCTTTGTATAGAATTTGGATTTCTGGAGGTCCTAGAGAGGGGTCTCCTTGTCCATAGAAAATTAGCTTGGGTTTTGCAACTGAGATAATGCTATCCAATTGATTTCAAAACTGTGCCTTTTGCCACCAAGAAATGTTTGAAAAGAAAATGAAAGCACCATGTAGGAAGAAAAATATTAGAAACTAGGGAAGCAAAGATAGAAGAAAATATCACAACATTGTTCCCAAAGTCAGGAAACTGGGCCCAGTTGTCAATTCTTAAGATTCTTACTGATGCCATAAGGAAGGAAAAAACTTTTAAGACTGTGAGATTTATTTTGGATGACTTACCTTCATCTCAGGAAGCAGGGCTTCTTGAGATACTGAAAGGCTGTTCCTTTTTGTTCCACCAAGATGTTATAAAGATTATTTAATGATTACAGATATTTTTATTTCACTCTGAAAGTTGGTTATAATTCAATCTACAACCTCTTCTGAGAGACTTCTGTGAGTACAGAACTGTGTGGGGGGTGAGAGACACAAAGATAAGCCTAACTAGGTGATTTCCATGTTCAGGGATGGTTTGGGTAGGCAGGAAGAACTTGAACTTGAAGGCAACTCCACCACTACCTGGTTGGGCAACTTTGGGCCAGTTGCCTGCCCTTTTGGAGCATCTATTTTCTCATGTCTAAAATGCAATAATAATACCTACTTACTGCAGGTTTTTTCCAGGATTACAAGGTTTGGCATATGTAAGGTGCCCAGTGTAGTGCCCAGTATGGAGTCCATGCTCATGGAAGTTTATTGGCTTTCCCTCTCCTGTCATCTCAAGAGTCTGTAGCTATTGACAGGGTCAGGCATGAAAACTAACTGTCGTACAAGCTGAACTGAAGTAAGAAGTGAAAAGAAAGTCACAGCTCTGAGAGGAAAGAGACTTTGTTAACAAGACAGAGAATCAGGGAAGAGTCTATCTAAGAGGTGGCTTTGAGTCTGAGCAATTTTAAGTGGCTTTGGGAGAAGTATGACCTGTGGAAAATGGTAAGTACTCTTGTGTGACCTTAGTGGTCTGTGTAGAGGGCACAGTCTAGTTGGAAGAGGGAGGTGGTGCAGTGCTAGGTGAGGTTCAAGTGTAGAGAGCAGAGCCCTCTCACCCTGTCCCTCCCCATTCTGACTTGGAATGTGACAGATGTTTGGGACATTCGGACAGATGTATGTGTTTAATAAGAATGCAAAATGTAGTTGGGAGCAGATTGCATGGGACCTCAAATGCCTAGGACTTTGAACTTGATTACATAGATTATGAGGACCACTGAAGGTGTTTGAACAAAGATGAATGTGTTACTACCTGTGTATGTTTTTTACAGTATCCCTAGAGCAGTGTGAAGGATTGAGAGGAGAATAATAAGACCTTGAACTCATCTAAACAGCCAAGATCATCCTCAGGCCATCTCCCATCTAGAGGCTGCCAGTGAGAGAGATAACATAAATAATAATAAACACTTGTTTAGCACTTCCTATGTGCCAGGCATTGTTTTAAGCTCTTCACCTGTCCCAGCTCCTTTAGTCCTCCCTACAGCCCTATGAAGTAGGTGCTGTCGTCACCCCCATAGAGACAAAATGTTCAGTGACTTGCTGTAAGGTCATGGCAGAGCTGGATTTTGAACTTCTTAGGTGGCTTCATGCTAAGGACCACTACTGCATAGAGCCTCGACAGAAATGCCCGGAGTTTGCTGGAGGATTGGTACTGTAGGTGTGGGAAAATCACATAGGCATGGGAAGATAAAGAAGTGAAAGTAGAGGGAGATCCAAGTCGAGAGCCCCAGAGGAAATAAACAGTTGCCCGTGGTAGGAAGCACTGAACATCTTGCAATGATGATCACAGGTACCACCACGTGCTACCCTAGCCACAGCTATCTCCTCACCGAAGAAAGTTCAGGTTTTCTGACATTAAATTCATTATCTAAGGAAAGATTCAAGGGATGAAACTAAAAAATGGTTGTGATGGAAGTAAATAATCAGAAGCAGCTTAGCCTGCCAGATACATTGTACAACGCATTACTTTGAAAAACTAGCAATTTAGAGAAGTGAAATGGACCATGAAAATAATTAAATGGGCTGGGTTTTTTTATTGAAAAGGAAGAATGCTGTAAGTTATTTAAGGTACTTCATGGTCAGATCCAGCTTCTCTCTTAACACTTCCAGGGAAATTAGATGAAACTATTTCCTGTTCCCAAATCTACCCTATCACTCCATAATGTCTACATGCCCAAATTCTATTTTCCACACAGGACTTGTCCCCAGTTTGCCTTTAAAAAAAAAAAAATTTTTTTTTAATGTTTATTTATTTTTGACACAGAGAGACAGAACATGAATGGGGGTGGGCAGGGGAGGGGGGTGGGAAGAGAGAGAGGGAGACACAGAATCTGAAGCAGGCTCCAGGCTCTGAGCTTCAGCACAGAGCCTGACCTGGGGCTCGAACTCATGAACCATGACATCATGACCTGAGCTGAAGTCGGACGCGTAACCGACTGAGCCACCCAGGCACCCCCCAGCTTGCCTTTCTAAATGTTCTCCACCCTTCTCCAGCTTGCTGTCCCCCAGAGGGCTGACCTGTATGGCTTAGGTCAGCAGACTCCCAAGGCTTTGGCTTCTAGTTCGGTTCAGCCAGTAGGGGTCCCAGCAGGTGATGAGACAGGAGGATGTGAGGTCAGGACAGTTTCTCCCCTAGTGTCTTCTCTGTGAGGCCACCTGGGCTGTCTGTCTTGACTGAAGCTCTTTGCTCCTCATAAGGCAGCATTCTCAAGTAGGACTCTTGTGGGCTTCAAAACCACCGCTGCTCCTTGGCTCTTTGGGCCTAGAGGTCATAAAGGCTTTACTGTTTATAGCCCTGGGGGATTGTATCATCTTTTGTAGTTCCTGTATATCCCTAAGCCCCTTTTCAATAGACCCCTTGTTAAACTGCCCTCAAATTATCTTCCTGTGATTGTGTGATCTTTTGGGACTCTGATATATTTTTCCATTATGAAAACTTCACTGAACTGTCACAAAACTTGATTTCTATCCCTTTGAACGTACTTTTCTGTTGCAGCTTACAGTATTTGCATACATGTTTTAAGTCTGACCACTGGAATCACTCAATGAATGCTAAAAGAATGGCTGAAAGGCAAGGACACAAACAAGAATATTATGATACCGTTTAAATTTCTCTTAGACTTGTTGATCTGTTACTGCTATTTTAACCTTAAAACCAAAATCTTTCACATTAGGGGGTAAAGTATACTGTCCTTCTGATTCATTCAGTTGGGGCGGGGGGTCTGAGCTGTCTACAGAACCACAAGTCCTGTCTCTATCTTCTCCTCCTCCTCTCACACGTGTCAGGATGTGTTCTGATGGTGCGTCTTCATGTGTGCTGCAGGCCTTTCTCCGTAGAGCCACCTGTTGGAACTCTTAATGTGGGAGAGTCCATGCAACTGGAAGTGGACTTTGAGCCACAGACTGTGGGCAATCACAGCAAAAGACTTATTGTGCATTATGACACAGGTATGTGTTATTCTTTGTCCAAAGTTCTACATGTTAAGAAAGGTCAAGTGGAAAATATGGTGAAGCAGAGTAGCAGGTGGTTATTTTGGCTGCATTAGAGTAAGCTAAGAGCCACAAGGTCAAGAACCGAAGAATGAATGTCTCCAGCAGAAATAATGTTGATCCAGATAGAGGTCCCACCTGACTGGTTTCTCCAGTGCTTGAAAGCCTGAGAAATACAGAGCTCTGGAAGGAAAGTATACCCTGCAGTCACACAGATAGTTTAAGGTTATTTATGTGTACATGGAACTTGAAGGTAAATTAATACCATGTTTTCCATTTGATTTATTACTGCATTTGTCTAACATCATAAAAATGTGAACTCCAATTCAGAATGTTCTTGTGTGTACCCACTAGTCTATGTAAGGCCCAGCTGCTTTAATTCTTGGAATGTGCAAGTATCTTACTTAATGTCTTACTTAAATGTAGTACTGTGTCTACTGCCACTAGCATTTTTTGAAGGCCACAGTCTGTATAATCATGAAAATTATACAATTGTTTTTGCTAATATTTAATTTATGGTTGTGTGGACTGCATGTACGTTATGCAAGTCCCCAAAGCTGGTTTTCAAATTAATATTTTACCATTGCCATTTATTATTTCATGATTTTTCTCATTTTCCTCTCACTTTTTCTTTAACCATTCATGTTTATTGACCCAGATTGTCTGCATCAGAAGGCCACTGTAGGCAGAAAACACAAGGCACAGCCAGGGGAAGAGTAACAAATGATGTGTAGTTCACAGTTCAGACTTTCTGGCTTTGTGGATGCATATCTGAGCGGGACGTTCGAGTCCTTGCCTATGGACCTGTGGTTAAGCGGTCCAAGTTCCACATTGCCTGGCATAACAGCGACACATACCCAGTGGTACCATCCACGTATCTTATCTTTTAGTGTAGGACAGAATTCCCTGGCTGCTCTCAAGACAAACGTGATCTGAACCAGCTTAAGCAAAAAGGGGAGAGCTTTGGCCCATGTAATACAAGAGAGGAGGGTAAAAAGCACAGTTTATAACACAGAAGGGACATCCATTTTTCCGAAGTAGTTGTGTCATTTTACGCTCCCGCCAACAAAGTGTGTGACTTCCAATTGCTTCACGTCCTTGCCAATAAAGTGTTCTCTTTTTTTCCCTCCTGCTACCACATAGTGTTGTCTTGATCATTTTAGACATGCAAGTAGTGTCAAGGTAGGTCCTCTAGTGGTTTTAATTTTCATCTGATTAATGATGTTGAGCACCTTTTCCTGTGCTTTCTGGCCATTCATATATCTTTTTTAATGAAGTGTCTGTTGAAGTCTTGCTCATTTTTTATTGAGTTGTTTTTCTTTTATTATTAATTTGTAAGAGTACTTTATAACTTGATATTCTCAGTACTAACCATTTGTCAGATATATGTGCCGTTAATATATTCTTCCAGTCCGTAGCTTGCCTTTTCATCCCCTTCATGTTTCTTGATCAGCAGAAATTTTTAACGTTGATAAAGTCAGCATTCCCAATGATATTCCTTTAGGATGAATGCTTTTTGCCTTCTTGCTAAGAAATGATTATCTTCTCCAAGATCACAAACATAGTCTCCTATGTTTACTTTTAGAGGGTAATAGTTGTAGCTTCAGTGTTTAGGTTGATGGGTGATCTTTGAATTCATATATGTATATGTGTGAGGTAGGGGCTGTGTTTAATTTTTGTTCCCCATACAGATTATTGGCTCTTCTCCCTTTTATTATCTTGTTCTGGAATTCCAATTAGTTACTCTATTGTTCTGTTTCTATTACTACTTTACTATTTATTCCTTTTAACCTTTATTTTATGTTTTCCATCTCTTTGACTCTGTAGCACTTCTCTGGATACTTTCTTCTCCATTCACTAATTCCCTCTTCCATGAAGTCTCATCTGCTGAGGTTTTTTGTTTTTTTGGTTTTTTTTTTAATGTTTATTTGTTTTTGAGAGAGAGAGAGAGAGCAAGCGAGCAGGAGGAGGGCAGAGGGAGAGAGGGAGAGGGAGATACAGAATCTGAAGTAGGCTCCAGTCTTTGAGCTGTCAGCATAGAGCCTGACGCAGGGCTCAAACCCATGAACTGTGAGATCATGCCTGAGCCGGAGTTGGACGCTTAACCGACTGAGCCGCCCAGGCACCCCTCATCTGCCGAATTTTAATTTTTCCACTCTTGCATGTATTTTGCTTTCTGAAATTTTATTTGGTTCTTGATTAAATCTGTTCTTAAATCTGATTTCTCTCTACTCTTTCATTTTTCAAGTTTCCCTTTTATTTCTTAAATATGTTAAACATCGTTATTTTCGTTCTGCATCTCATCACTTAAATATATTATATCTGCTTATTTATTTATTTAGTTTCTGTTTATTGTTTATGATGGTTTTCAACCACAGTATCTATAGGGGAGGAAAAACATATTTTTCCTCCACCCTTCTAGGCTTTTGGGTGGGGCCCTGTAACAAAGACAGATCAAGAAGAGAAAAGCATACACTTATTTAATATAAGTTTTCCTTTGATGCAGGCAGGCTGAGTCTGGGGACCCAGAGGGGTCCTGCAGGAGCAGCCAGGAGGGTCCTCGGCTTCATGTAGGAGGGAAATCAAACATGAGCCCACAGGAAATAAGAGCAGAATTTATTGAACATATAGAGAGCTCAGATACAGACACAGCATTCGACAAACTCAGAAAGGGAAGGAGGGGGTCTTGTCTTTGTTCGGATTCTGGTATACGTGTCCCCTCAGGCATCCAGGAACTGGTTAGAAGACCAAGGCCCAGGTGTTATTCTTGGAGCCAGGGAACCTTGGCATCAGGAAGTATAGAGCCTTGGTCTGGAATGCACATATGCTGGCTTCCTCAGGTCCTTCTCACCTGGCCCTTCCTTAGATATCATCTATTCTAGAGGAATCATGAACTCCTTGTCCCTTACCAGGAGGGCATTCTGAGGCATGTGTAAAGTGGGCTGGGGTTGCATGTGCTGGCAAGAACAGAAAGCAGGAAGAAGAACAAAAGCTGATTTTTATGGGGTCCTTCCATTTCCCCATCTCACCTTGGCATGGGAGCTTTCAGAAAGAAATGAAGACCTTGAAGAAGTAGTTAAACCTGGGTATTTTTTTGCTAGGTTTGATGAAGAGTAGAGTTGTGGAAAAATGTGTTAGGACCAAAACGGGTATGAGCTAAGTGTAAACTTGGGACAACAACTTCCTCTCAATGTCCCTCTGTCTCTAGACAAGTCTGCTCCTTTCATCCAAGTACAGGAGGGTACTTCTCACATGTGGGTCTTACGGCCTGCTTCAGTGGAAGATCAGAAAATCCTTTCTTATCTGCCGTTTCTCGGATTCCTTCCACTTGAAATAGGATGCCAAGGTGTGCCATATTTTGGGACAGTGTGTGCTGAACCCCATCATACCTCCTGCCCTTTTGTGTTTTGTAAATTCTGGATTTAGCATCCCCACTTCAGTCAGGCCCTCGACTTTATCTGCCATCATATGCACACAATGCAGTAGTTAAAGGAGAGGCTCAAGGGTTAACAGAAGCCATTACAACAAAAGACAGCCTTGGTACTACATTATTTCCTACAATTCTTCACCTCACTTTGATGTTCTTATTATCCTATAGGGTTAGGGATCAATTTTAAAGTAGTTTAAAAAGTATTTTGTTGAGAAGTTTGGTTATTTCAAACCTCAGTTTAATTTGCTGGTAAAATTGACTCCAATTTATGTCTTTTTTCACATCATTCAGCATTATTTATTTCCTACTATTCTGTAATCCTCTCCATATATCATATTATAAACACGGTTTATCCCTTCATGTATTTACGTTTTCTCTAGTTTTTCTCAACAGTTTTCTGGGTAGAAGTCTCAAACACTGTGGTTAGATTTATTCCTATACATTCAATATTTTGTATGTTTGTGTAAGTGATTTTTTAATTACATTTTTATTGAGGTATAATTTAGGCACAATAAGATGCACAGATGTTCACTGTACAGTTTGATGAGTTTTTTCACGTGTAAATACCTGTGTAACCACCACTCCCTGTGAGACAGAATATCCACGGCTTCCGAGAGTGCCTCATGCCCTCTCCAATCAGTCTCTCCATCTCCATCCTAGACATTTGGGGTCCTGTCACTCCATATTAGTATTGCTTGTTCTTGGACTTCAAATAAATGTGCTCACATAGCACATCCTCTTTTGTGTCTGGTTTCTTTCACTCAACATAATGTCTTTGACATTTATGCATGTTGTTGCATGTATCAGAAATTCCCTATTTGCTCCTGAGAAGCATTCCACTGTACAGTTATACATAGTTCATTCATTTTCCTGTTAGTGTAACTTTAGACCGTTTGAAGTTTGGGGCGATTATGAACAAAGCTTTAATAACAATTCTTGTACGAGTTGTATGTGTGCGTATGTTTTTACTTTGCTCAGGTCAATGTTTAGGAGTGGAGCTGCTGGGTCCTAGAGTAGGTATACGCTTAACTGCTTAACTTTCTGCGAAACTTCCAAGCAGTTTCCTAAAGTGGTTGAAGCATTTTCCATACCGCAACCCGCCCCCACCCCAACACTGGCAGTGGATGAGGGCTCCAGTTACTCCACATTCTCATCAACTCTTCCTCATTGTCAGTCTTTTATTTTTAGTCATCCTACTGGGTATGAAGTTATCACCAGCCAAATGTCAGCAAAAGCCTATGTATTTCATTTTTAATTGGCATTTCTGTATATGACTGATAATGTCGAGTGTCTTTTCACGTGCTTTGGACCTTTTTATGTTTTCTGTTCTCATGTGTATTCAGATTTTTTTGCCTATTCTTTATGGGGTTGTTTGTCCTTTTGCTTTTGACTTGTAGTTTTTAAAAATATATTCTCAATATAAGTCTTTCAGAAATAATTATTGTGAATATCTCCTCACAGTGGATTATTTTTCTAATTTTCTTAATGGTGTTTTTTCGTTAGCAAAATAATTTAATTTTTATGAAGTACACTTTATCATTTTTTCCTCTTATAGATAGTATGGTATTTTTCTTCTAATTTTATTTTCTTAATTTTGGAGGGTATATCAAAAAAGGAGTTGACTTTTGTATATCGGTCTTTTATGTCTTCTCACCCTGATAAATTAACTTCCTGACTCAGTTTATCTGTAGATGATTTTAGATTTTGTATATATACAATCAGGTCATCTGCAAATAATGATAATTTTATTCTTTTTCAATCCTTAAACCTTTTATTTCTTTTTCTTTCTTGCAGAGCTAGGCCTTTACCACAGCGTTCAATAGTAATGATGATGGCAAACATCCTTCTCTTGCTCTCAGTCTCAGAGGGGAAATACTCAGTGTTTCATCATTTAGTATGATGCTTTTGGTGGGCACTTTATCAGATTAAGAAAATTCCTTTCTATCTCTAGGTTTCTAAGACCTTTAATTTTGAACAGGTATTGACTTTCATCCATTACTTCCGTATTTTTTGAGATGATCATATATGATTTCACCTTTTCATGTAATGGCTTTGTCTTTAATCTGAAAAAACAAATTGGTCTCATAAAACAAGTAGGGAATTATACTACTTTTTTTATTCTCTGGAAGGGTTTTGTTGTCATTTCTAATATTCATGTTATTTTTTCTTTAAGTGATTGAAAAATTCATTTTTCAATCTATCTGGGCCTGGAGACTTTTTTTGTATGAAGGTTGTAAGTTATTCAGTTATTCAACTTATTTAGTACACTTAGATTTACTCAGATGTCTCTCTTTTTTTTTTCTTGTATAATTTTTGGTAAACTTTTTCAAGGAATCTTTGCATTTAATCTAAAAATTTTAATTTGTTGACATAAAGTTTATCATAATAACCCCAAACTTTGTAATGTCTGTAGGATCTATAGTGATGTCTCCTCTTTCATTACCGGTATTGGTAATTTCTGCCTTTTCTCCCCTTTCTTTCTTTCTTTCTTTCTTTCTTTCTTTCTTTCTTTCTTTCTTTCTTTTTCTTTCTTCTTTCATGAATTTCAACAAAAGCCTTTGTGTTGTTAGTGTTGCTACTGGATGAAAGTGAAAAGTATGAGTGTTAATAAATTCAGTCACTGATACATTTCTTCCACCTGGATCTCTGTATCTTTGTGAGTATCATTTTTGTTAATGTCAAACCCTAAAATTAAGTATTGGAAAAAATGTGGCCTTAGAATCATGTTTTGATACTATATCACAAGAATGAAGTGTAGTCAATCTTTTGTTGGTAAACACATCAAATAAGTTATCTTTAAGATATTATTCATGTTTAACTCATCTTTTTAAATATTTTGGGTCATATTTTTTTAAATGTGTATTTATTTTTGAGAGAGAGAGTGCAAGCAGGGGAGGGGCAGAGAAAGAGGGAGACACAGGATCCGAAGCAGACTCCAGGCTCTGAGCTGTCAGCACAAAGCCCGACGTGGGGCTTGAACTCATGAACTGTGAGATCATAACCTGAGCCAAAGTCAGACACTAAACTGACTCAGCCACCCAACTGCCCCTGAGTCATATTTTTAATACATTTCACATATGCGTACTCTAGTATATTATGTATAGTATATATATCATTTATAAACAAATAAGTACACATGGTAGGAGTATAATGTCAAAAAATTTTGTTTGGTTGGGTTTTGAGGCTAACAGCTTAGAGTGCTCATAGATCAATAGAATCAAAGCTTGAGAGAAGATCTAACTAATAATCAAATCCAGTTCTTAGATTTTACAAATGAAAAACTGAAGCTTTAAGAAATTAAGTGGCTTGCCCAACGTTGCATATGGAGCCAGAAGCACTATTAGAACCCAGGCTCAAACTCTAACCTCCTGTGCGGTGATTTCTCCACCAGAGTGGGTCATCTCTCTAATCTGTTGTATCACTCCCTGTGCATTTTTTACTCCCTTAATCCATTGACTTTGAAATGCAGCTGCTTTCTCTCAGTGGCCCTCAATCTGGATTTTACTTTTAGGTAAGTATTTGGATTGGCACCCATACTTACATTTGTAGTCCTGTGCTAAAGGAAATGAATATCTGTGTACTAAAATTTAATCACTGTGGCAAAGTTTATTTCCACACTGTGAGGTTTCTTGTAGACTTTGGTTCACAAATGAAGGCATTTTCTAAAGATTACGGATAGAAGTAGGTAAACTATCTTGTAGCATTTTTCTTTACATGAAATGAACAGCTAATAAGAATATGCTTTCATCATTATTGTGGGTTATCAATGACCAGAACCTATAACCTTTCATTAGTGAAAAACAGTAATGACTGCCTAAACACAATTAATTAATCATGGAGCTTTTCCAAGCAGCTATGATCATTGCCTTCTCTTTTCACTAAATAAGCATCTGATTGAACTTTCTGCAGCTGTTTAAGTATGAATTGATTTGAGGAGGGACATTTAGCATGGATTTTTTTCACACTTCCCCAAACAATATTCCAGAAGGAGGAGCATTGATAATCCTCAGTGGGAAGTCCTCAATCACATTTCTCACAGTTGTGTTTATGCCCTTCAGTTGCTTGCCCTCCATTCTTGATTAAACAGCTAGGAGATTTTGCTTTTTTAGCAATCAGAGTTTGAACCAGTGCTCTAGCCATTAACAAGGTTGAGTGTAAATTTCACCGCAATCTAATATTTTACTTATCAGCGATACCTGACCCAGAACTCTTCCCTCCTTTCTTATGCATATGCTCTTCTGTGGTAAAACCAAGTTGTTTAGGGAATTGATTTTAGCCCAGAAATGATTTAGTTACCTTTTTATTATGGTCTAAAACAGAGGACCTAAAGTAACTTCATACCTTTTATAAACTAATTCCTCCTGAAGAGATTAAGAACACAGTTACTCAAGGGGTGCCTGGCTGGCCCAGTTGGTGGAGTGTGCGACTCTTGATCTCAAGATTGTGAGTTCAAGCCCCATGTTGGGTGTAGAGATTACTTAAAAATAAAATCTTCAAAAAAATAAAACAACAACTACTCAAGACTACATTTTTAACAAAATAAAACAGAAACAGAAACAAAAAAACAGCACAGTTGAGTAAACTAGTTCTATCATTTCAATAAAACTGAGAAGTGAAAATATTATTTGATTAATAAAAGACAAGCAAATGGTAATTGCTTAAATTTTGCACTTTGAACTGGATGTTGAGAAACTTTATATAATCTAAGGGTTCATGGAGATATTAGTATTCAGACAGGCTTTAAGAAAAAAGACATTCTTATTAAACCTTTGGTTACTTGAATGAACCCCCGAAGTAGGACCATAGCACTGTTTTTTATTCAATCCCTGGTAAGGTTGCTGTCACCTTAAAGGTGACATTAACCACTGGCATAATCAGGAAATAGAGCTGATGCACTTACTCAGCATTTTAAAAGTATTATGTCTCTTACTGAAGAGGAGCTATTTCAATTCAGATGTCAGAAGTTGGCAAAAAGGCTCCTTTCCCCAAAGGCATGATAATGTATTATTATTAAAGATACAAGTAATCATAATATTAGTACTTCACAGGACAGCTTTACAGTCATTTTATATTTTACTCTAATAAACCACAAAGAAGTTCTTTTTTTTTTCTCCTAAAGGTCAATAAAGGAATACCAAAATACAACATAGTAAGTAATTGAGTGCAATATGTTATCTTACAGTTGAAACTACTAAGTAATATGTATCTGAGCATACCTATGCAGGCTTGGCTGCATAAGCTTTGTTTCAATTGTGTGGTTATTATAGTTAATTGTAAGAGTGTGCTGTTATAATTAGAAAACCTAGCAGAACATAGTTATTACAAAAGAGTAAATGTTGTAACGTGGTTTCAGAAGCAATGGAAACATTCCTTGACCCAGTTTTCTTTTCTTCATTTCTTATTCCATACCTGAGGATAGGGAATAGCAGAAGTTTGGACACACTGATGGTTGGAGATTGTTAGGAAGGTGGAATGAGGTTTCTGTAAATTACATAGCAAGTGAAGACTCAAGTCATTAGGTGTTTGTATTTAAAGGGACATTAGAGGACTTTTCTTAACTCCATTTATTTTATTAAAAAAACTTTTAATTGATGTATAGTTGACATACAACATAGTAGTTTTGGGTGTACAACATGGTGACTGGACATTTATATACATTACAAATTGTTTGCCATGGTAAGTATAGTTGCCATCTGTCACCATACAAAATTACTGCAGTATTACTGACTGTATTCCCTATTCTCTACTTTTCATCCCTGTGATAATTTTATAACTGAAAATTTGTACCTCTTAATACCCTTCATTTACTTCATCTTGCCCCCCACTTCCCTCCCCTCTGGCAGCCACCATATTGTTCTTTGTGTTTATTTAACTCCCTTTATTTTAATGATGAGTAAACTAAGGCCCAGAGACATTAAATGACCGTATACCCACAATGGAATACTACGTGGCAATGAGAAAGAATGAAACATGGCCTTTTGTAGCAACGTGGATGGAACTGGAGAGTGTGATGCTAAGTGAAATAAGCCATACAGAGAAAGACAGATACCATATGGTTTCACTCTTATGTGGATCCTGAGAAACTTAACAGAAACCCATGGGGGAGGGGAAGGAAAAAAAAAAAAGAGGTTAGAGTGGGAGAGAGCCAAAGCATAAGAGACTGTTAAAAACTGAGAACAAACTGAGGGTTGATGGGGGGTGGGAGGGAGGGGAGGGTGGGTGATGGGTATTGAGGAGGGCACCTTTTGGGATGAGCACTGGGTGTTGTATGGAAACCAATTTGACAATAAATTTCATATATTAAAAAAAAATAAAAAAATAAAAAAAAATAAATGACCGTATACCTAAGTAAAGCTGGAACTTGAACCCAGGTCTTTGGCACCCTCTGAGGCCAGCATACTTTCTCAGTCGTACACTACCTTCCATATAGATGGGGAATACTGCCTTTGCATTGCCGCGATGTGCTGGGTAAGCTCAGTCAAGTCTAGTAAGTTGTTTCCTGAGCCCTTCAGAGAATGAGCACTTCTGATGAAGTTTGATTTAGCAATTCACTTGCATGGTGAATTTGATCCTGCTGTGATGAAGAGATGAGAAACACCCTTTCCATCAACCTGCTAGTTGCTAGAGAATTTATGGCTCCACTCATACATTTTATTTATTACCCTCTGTTTTCTGAAAGTACTGAAACCACAGTATGAAATGTGTTGTGTATATAGCTGGCTTCATATTTTTTTTTTTTGTAAAATTAATTTTGTTCTTTTTTTTTGTTCTTTTTTGTTTGTTTGATAGTAGCAAAATGTAATGGCAAGATGTAATGAGACTTCCACAAAACATATTTTTACTAGGACATAATAAATGACCGTGGTTAACCTCATCTACAATGATTACAACGTTCAACCCCAGAAACTAAAAAGGAAGCAAAGTGGGAACAGGCCTTCCAAGGAGACACAAAAATTCCAATGCTGCCAACAGCAACCTTATCCATTCTCACAGGCATAATATTCCTTTCATCCTATCTGTTTTCTCAGTAGCTTGGGATTGGGAACACTTTCTAAGGTTGTAGAAATAAGACAGGAGTTACTGCTTCCTTTACTTTGTGGATCTGATGATTTGGGGAAGATAGATTGAAAAAAAATCAATATTAGATGGTTTTCAAAAAGAGTATAATGGCTCTTGCTATATTTCTGGAAAACAGTTTTGCTGTGATCAATTCAAATTGATGACATTAGTCCCTCTGACCCTAGATTTGTATGAAATAAGTAAGCCCTTGGATCTTTCCCCTTGATTAGATTTTAAGCAATGAAATAACTTCAAATAACTACAGAAGCACAGAAATAATAAAACCAACAGCCATTATATTTAACACATCTCAACATTTTGCTATACACATTTCTTTCAGATGTTTTATGGAAAACTAAACTGATAATAGATTTGAAGTTCTCTCATTATTCTTTCCTGATCTAATTCCCATGGCTTGGTCCTCAGAGGAACTGTATTGGGTACATTTTAATGCTATTTTTACATATTTATCCATAAATAATGTATCTATTGTCTTGAGTAGTTTTAAGCTTCACATAAGTGATATCATACTGTATATACCATTTCCCAACTTGACTTTTTCATTCAACCTTATGTTTTAAATATCTAAACACATAGATACAAATAGCTGTCATTCATTTTAACACCATGAACATGCTATAATCTACCTGTTCTCCTACTGAATATTAGTATGTTCTTCCCAGTTTTTTGCTATTACAAACAGTGCCACAGTGAGTATCTCTGTAGATGTCTTGTGCAGCTGGATGAGATTGTCTTTATGAAGTGCAATTGCAGAGTTATACAGCAAGTATGTCTTGAGCTTTATTGGAAACTAAGTTGGTTAGTCAGGTGGTTGTACCAATTTGTATTTTCATCAGCATTATATGGAAATTCTTGTTTTTTCCACACCACTGCCAATAGAGTACCAAGCAGCATTTCAAACTGTTTGAATTTTGTTAATCTAATTGTTACAAAATAGTATTTTAGTGTATATTTCTCTCATTACTATTGCTATCTGACAGCTTTACATGTTTTCTGAAGGCCCTATAATGCTTCCTTACATTAAAGTTTTGGATGAGTAATGTATTCATGTGTTCAAAAATCAAAAGTTTATATTGCAAGGTGTCATTTCTACTTTACCTCATTCATCCCACACAGCTCTAATTTTATTCCAGTGTTTTTATGCAAATAGATGCAAACATGAATGCATATTCTTAATTTCCCTCCTTACATAAAAACAGCACACTATGAATTGTTCTAAACCTTACTTTTTTTCACTTAATCATATACCCTGGAGATCTTTCCATATCACCTTTTTTAATTTTATTTTTTATTTTTTAAAATTTACTTCCAAATTATTTAGCATATAGCGCAACAATGATTTCAGGAGGAGATTCCTTAGCGCCCCTTACCCGTTTAGCCCATTCCCCCTCCCACAACCCCTCCAGTCACCCTCTGTTTGTTCTCTACATTTATGAGTCTCTTCTGTTTTGTCCCCCTTCCTGTTTTTATATTAATTTTGTTTCCCTTCCCTTATGTTCATCTGTTTTGTCTCTTCAAGTCCTCATATGAGTGAAGTCATATGATATCTGTCTTTCTCTGACTAATTTCACTTAGCATAATACCCTCCAGTTCCATCCACATAGTTGCAAATGGCAAGATTTCATTCTTTTTGATTGCCGAGTAACACTCCATTATACACACACACACACACACACACACACACACACACACACACACACTACATCTTTATCCATTCATCCATCGATGGACATTTGGGCTCTTTCCATACTTTGGCTATTGTTGATAGTGTTGCTATAAACATGGGGGTGCATGTGTCCCTGCGAAACAGCACACCTGTATCCCGTGGATAAATGCCTAGTAGTGCAATTGCTGGGTCATAGGGTAGTTCTATTTTTAGTTTTTTAAGGAACCTCCATATTGCTTTCCAGAGTGGCTGCACCAGCTTGCATTCCCAGTGGCACAAATACTTTAACCACTTTTTTCTTTTGTTTTTACTTAAAACTTTTGCACCATGAAAAATTTCTTTTTTCATTTTTATGTAATAAAATTTCTTAATATGTTTTAGAGGAATCTGGATTTTGAGACATGGTTAGAAAACTTCCCCCTGTAAAGTTACAAATACTGTGTATTGTTCTACTTTTATGGTTTCACGTTGAACACTTAAATATTTTATTCATTTGACATCTATTCTATTGTTAGATGTAGGATATGTTTCTTCCTATGGTTACCAAGTTGTCCCAAAAGCACTTTTTTTTTTTTTTTTTTTTTTACAAAAAGCTTATTGTTACACCAATGATTTGAGATGCTGACTTTGTAATATAATACACTCCAACATGTATTTGGGCCTATTTTAACTTTTAATTCTATTCCCTTGATCTGTTTCTTAATGCCATTTTATTTATTTTTTTTTTAATTTTTTTAACGTTTTATTTATTTTTGAGACAGAGAGAGACAGAGCATGAACGGGGGAGGGGCAGAGAGAGAGGGAGACACAGAATCGGAAGCAGGCTCCAGGCTCTGAGCCATCAGCCCACAGCCTGATGCGGGGCTCAAACTCACGGACCGCGAGATCGTGACCTGAGCTGAAGTCGGCCGCTTAACCGACTGAGCCACCCAGGCGCCCCACTTAATGCCATTTTATTTTGACTTTATACTATGTTTTAAGTCTCTCAGTTCCTATATTATTGAATTTTTAAAATAAAAAATATGGTTTGAATTTTGTCAAATTCTTTTTCAGCATCAATGGAGAACATTATATAATTTTTCTCCTTGGATCTATTCTGTATTAATAGATTTTCTAATAGTGAGCCATCTTTTCATTCCTGAAATAAACTCCACTTGGTTGTGAAGTATCTTTTAATGTGTTGATGAATTATGATTTTTAATTTTTTCTTTAGGATTTTACATTGATATTCAGAAGTGTAATCAGTTTATGTGTTGGCCTATTTTAATACCAATGTTATACTGAAAATACAATGTTGGAAATGAAAAACTAATTGTATTAGCTTAATAGTAGAATGTACATAGCAGAAGACAGCGCTAGTATACCTGAAAATATCTAAACTGAAGCACAGAGAGAAACAAAAAAGAATGGGAAAAAAAATAGAGCAGAAAGCAAAAGCCATGCAGGACACATTCAAAAGGTCAACATGCATATAATTGGAGTTTTAGAAATAGAGGAGAGAGTGGGGTAAAAAAATATTTTAAGAGATAATGGCTGAGAATTTTCCCAAAATGCTGAATGACATTAATTCATGGTTCACAAAGCTTAGCAACCACTTGTTAGTACAAACACTACTGAAAACTAAAGTAAGAGGATGTCATAAAAGGAGTCAGAAGAAAAAAAGACACATTTACCTTAAAGGGCATACTAATAATACTGATGACAAACTTTTCAGCTGAAATTATGAAGCCAGAAGATAGTAACATGGTATTATTCAAGTGCTGAAAGAAAAATAATGCTAATTTATAATCCTTTACTTTTTGACAAAATCCTTAAAAATAAAGACAAAACAAAGATATTTATAGACAAAAAAAAGAATGAAAAACTATAACTTTTTGGTTGGCATTGTTTTTTACTTCATCACATTGAAGAAGCCATTCCATTTTTGTTTGTTTGTTTTTTTGTTTCCATTGTTTCAGTTGAAAAGTTAGCTGTATTTCTAACCATGCATCCTTTTGAAGATAATCTGTCTCTTTTGAAGATATATCTATCTTTTCCTCTGGCTGTTTTTAGGATTTTCTCTTTGTCTTTGGTTTTCTTTAGTTTTCTTTTACTACAATATATTCATGTATTAATTTCTCTTAATTTATTCTACCTGACATTTGTTGGGCTTTTTGAATTGTAAAGTGATACATTTAATCAATCCTAGAAAACTCATAACCATCATCTCTTGAAATACTGTCTTTGCTTTATTATATATTTCTTCTCCAAGTTTCCAATTAAACACTTTTATACATTTTCATTCCATCTACCTAGTCTCTTACTTATTCATTGTTCATTTTTCATATATTTTTACTTCTTCATTGCCTTTTGTATTTTCGGAACCACATTCCATTTAACTAATTTTTCATAAAATTATTAAATTATCTTATTAATCTTATTTTTAGAGATTTAAAATTTTGGGTGATTTTATTTTATTTTATTTCTATAAGAGCCTAGAGTATGACTCTTTTTCACATTTTCTTTTCTTTTTTCTGTACCTTCTTTTTTTTTTGGATTTTTTTTTTCAATATATGAAATTTATTGTCAGATTGGTTTCCATACAACACCCAGTGCTCATCCCAAAAGGTGCCCTCCTCACTACCCATCACCCACCCTCCCCTCCCTCCCACCCCCCATCAACCTTCAGTTTGTTCTCAGTTTTTAACAGTCTCTTATGCTTTGGCTCTCCCCACTCTAACCTCTTTTTTTTTTTTTTTTCCTTCCCCTCTCCCATGGGTTTCTGTTAAGTTTCCCAGGATCCACATAAGATCTTTTTCACATTTTCTAGATCTTTGTTTGATTTCCCACTCCTTTTGTATAACTTCAAGTTCATCTTTTGTTTCTTTATTATTTATTTATTTAATTTATTTATTTTATTATATTAAATTTATTGTCAAATTAGTTCCCATACAACACCCAGTGCTCATCCCAAAAGATGCCCTCTTCAATGCCCATCACCTACTCTCCCCTCCCTCCCACCCCCCATCAACCCTCAGTTTGTTCTTAGTATCTTTTGTTTCTTTAAGTGTAGTTGGTTTTCAGTCTATGTGATGATTCTAGTATATAATTCTTTGTTAATCTGTTTCTGTTTTTCTTATATCTGCTCATTCAAATAAATGGAGGTTTTTTTTCAATATATGAAATTTATTGTCAAATTGGTTTCCATACAACACCCAGTGCTCATCCCAAAAGGTGCCCTCCTCAATACCCATCACCCACCCTCCCCTCCCTCCCACCCCCCCATCAACCCTCAGTTTGTTCTCAGTTTTTAACAGTCTCTTATGCTTTGGCTCTCTCCCACTCTAACCTCTTTCTTTTTCCCTTCCCCTTCCCCATGGGCTTCTGTTAAGTTTCTCAGGATCCACATAAGATCTTTTTCACATTTTCTAGATCTTTGTTTGATTTCCCACTCCTTTGGTATAGCTTCAAGTTCATCTTTTGTTTCTTTAAGTGTAGTTGGTTTTCAGTCTATGTGATGATTCTAGTATATAATTCTTTGTTAATCTGTTTCTGGTTTTCTTATATCTGCTCATTCAAATAAATGGAGTTTTGTCCTGGTTATATTGGGCTGTGTACTTAAAAAATGTTGAAAATTTTGAAATCTCTGTACCTTTTGGATATACAGGTACTTTCCTCTAAAGAGAAATGAGTTGCTTATGCTAGGCTTCTGAGGGTGAAACCAGTCCATGATCGCCACATCCAAGGACTGAAGTTCCCTGCAAGATAAAGACAATTCCAGTGTAATATTTAACTCTGTTAACTTTCTCTATATGTGTTCATATATGTTCTTCCATGCATGCTCATTGATCTTTTTGGTCCTATTTTTCCTAAAATTTTGGCCTGGTAGTTTAGTATCATTGCTGGGGGAAAAAAATCACGTATGTCTCATTTTAAATAGTACAATGAGCCAGACTTGTTTATGGTCTCCTTTGTTTCTTTAAGAAAGGAGCTACTTTTTTTTTATATCAAATTTATTGTCAAATTGGTTTCCATACAACACCCAGTGCTCATCCCAAAAGGTGCCCTCCTCAAAGGAGCTACTTTTAAAGGGAAGGTGGTTGGGGCGCCTGGGTGGCTCAGTCAGTTAAGCTTCCAACTTTGGCTCAGGTCAGATCTCATGGTCTGTGAGTTCAAGCCCCTCGGAGCCTGCTTCACATTCTGTGTCTCCCTCTCTCTCTGACCCTCCCCTGTTCATGCTCTGTCTCTCTCTGTCTCAAAAATAAATAAATGTTAAAAAAAAATTTTTTAAAGGGAAGGTGGAAGTTGAAATAAGAATGTAATTGCAAAATAAATAAACTTATTTTTAAAAGTCATAAGGAAAAGAGGGCGCGGTGGCACGCGCGGGTAGTCCCAGCTACTCGGGAGGCTGAGGCAGGAGGATCGCTTGAGCTCAGGAGTTCTGGGCTGTAGCGCGCTACGCCGATCGGGTGTCCGCGCTAAGTTCGGCATCAATATGGTGACCTCCTGGGAGCGGGGGACCACCAGGTTGCCTAAGGAGGGGTGAACTGGCCCAGGTTGGAAAAGCCATAAAGAAAAGAATTAAATTAGACTACATAAAGACTCAGAAAAAAAGACTTAGGAAAAAGTCATAAAGAAATTCAAATGTCTAAAAGAGGAAAAAAGTGCAACATGTATGACAAAAAGCTAATTTTTTTTAATGTTTATTTTTGAGAGAGAGAGCGTGAGCAGGGGAGGAGCAGAGAGAGAGGGAGACACAGAATCCAAAGGAGGCTCTAGGCTCTGAGCTGTCAGCACAGAGCCCAACACAGGGCTCAAACCCATGAACTGTGAGATCATGACATGAGCCAAAGTTGGACGCTTAACCAACTGAGCCACGGAGGCGTCCCAAAAACTATTTTCTTAATATCAAAAAGATCTCACAAATTGATAACCAAAAGGTAAACTTCTCAAAAGGAAAACCACCAAGGCTAAAATAGGCTTCTCACAGAAAAAAACTACACACACACACACACACACACACACACACACACACACATATCGAATTAATAGATGAAAAGATGTTCAACATCACCCATAATTAAGACTATGCAAATTAAAACAACGAGTTTTTCCACCTACCAGATTGTTAAATTTAGCTAATCAGAAAGTTTAAAAGTTGACAAGAATTCTTTCTTTCCTTCTTTCATTCCTTCATTCATTTTTGAGAGAGAGAGAGTGCATGAGGGAAGGGGCAGAGAGAGAGGGGGACAGGGGATCTGAAGCAGCTCTGTGCTGACAAAAGTGATCCTGATGTGGGTCTTGAACTCACAAACTGTGAGATCATGACCTGAGCTGAAGTCAGATGTTTAACCAACTGAGCCCCCCAGTGTCCCTATTTTGTTTTCTTTCTATGTAACTACTATGTAATTATGTAATCCAGATAGAATGTGTGTGTGTGTGTGTGTGTGTGTGTGTGTGTGTGTGTGTGTGTGTGTGTTTCATTTTTGTTTTCTTTTCATTGCTGCTGTTTAAAGAAGTGGTTCCTTTCAAGTAGTCAGCTTTTTACTAATGTAGTTAGTTATTCTTTTTTTCTGATCTCCTTTGATTGGACTTAGATCCTTGCATGATGTTCAGCTCTTCCCAGATATTACTTGGTATAGTTACTTTAAGAATCATGGGCACCTGGGTGGCTCAGTTGGTTAAACATCTGACTTTGGCTCAGGTCATGATCTTGTGGCTCATGAGTTTGAGCCTCACATTGAGCTCTGTGCTGATAGCTTGAAGCCTGGAGTCGGCTTCACATTCTGTGTCTCCCTCTCTCTCTGCCCCTTCCCTGCTCGTACTCGTTCTCTCTCTCTCTCAGCCATAAACATTAAAAAAAAAAAGAATCAGAATTCTGGGGAGCCCGGGTGGCTCAGTCAGTTGAGCCTCTGACTTCAGCTCAGGCCATGATCTCATGGTTAAGAGTTCGAGCTCTCCTTTGGGCCCTGTGTTCTCAGTGCAGAGCCTGCTTTGGATCCTCTGTGTCCCTCTCTGCCACTCTCCAACTTGTGCTTTCCCTCTCTCTCAAAAATAAATAAACATTAAAAAAAAAAAAAGAAGGGTTCTGGGTGGCCAGGTGGCCCTAGGTAGCTGATTCAGTTAAGCACTGGACTCTTGTTTTCAGCTTAGGTCATAATCTCGTCGTTCATGAGTTCAAGCCCCACATCGGACTCTGTGCTGACAGTGTGGAGCCAGCTTGGCCTTCTCTCTCTCCTTCCCTCTCTCTCTGCCCCTCCCAATCTCTTTCTCTCTCTTGAAATAAATAAATAAACTTAAAAAAAAGCAATTTCTTATTTAAAAAAGGAATCAGATTTCCAATTCATGTTTTGAATAAAAATGAGGCATGTGGTTATAATTCTAAAACTCAAGTACCCTCGTGGTCAGGCTGTAGAATTTAGAAATGTTACAAAGAAGAAAAGGTCTTGTCATACCCACCATAGAAATTCATATTTTATGTGGTTTTTACAGTGACCAAATAAGATAGTCTGATTCTCTATAACTACACAGTACATAATATTTAAGTTTTCTGATCATGTCTGGTTTCTGGATTGATGGAGGAGAAAAAAGAATAAAATGTCTAGTGCTTGTCCTATCACTTTATCTTGGGGAAAAAATTGCCTGGTAGCATCATTCTAGAATAAATCTCAAAGTGTGTTTATACTTTGTTAATTTCTAGGTGAAAAAATATTTCTATCTCTTTATGGAGCTGCCATAGACATGAATATAAGGCTGGACAGGAATTCCTTGATCATTGAGAAAACCTACATATCTCTGGCCAGTCAGCGAACTGTAACTATTCACAACCGCAGTAACATCATTGCCCATTTCCAGTGGAAGATATTTGCTACCCAGGAAGAGGAAGACAGAGAAAAGTATAGGTTTGTAAGAAAAACACCTATATGCTATAATTTGGGGGACCTCAAAGCTCAGTTATTATGAAAAATCAGTGACTTTTGTGGTAAGTTTTTAACCACCTCAAACAAGGTCAGCTTTTTATAGCTTGGTTCCAGTGTATGATGCTCCTTTTTTCATTTAAAGAAAAGAATTTAAAAACTTGAATTTCACTTAAAGAATTTCATTTAAAGAGCTATGTGGAACACAGTATTGCCCATCCTCAGTTCATCTTAACCTGGCTTTAATTTATTAGTAGCTAAACTCCTGGATTTTAAAGACCAAATATATCAGGGGCACCTGGGTATCTCAGTAGGTTAAGCATCCAACTCTTGGCTATGGCTCAGGTCAGGATCTCACAGTTATGTGGATTTGATCCCAGACAGTTGGGCTCTGTGCTCACAGCGTGGAGCCTTCTTGGAATTCTTTCTCCCTCTCTCTGCACTGTCTTTGTCTCTCTCAAAATAAATAAACAAACTTTAAAAGAAAAATGAAGACCGAATATATCATTTTTTCACTGTTCTTTCAAAACTAACCTACAGGTCTGTATTTTGTCTCAATCTCTAATCAGATTGGTCAGATTTCATAGTTTCTAAAAATAACCTCTTTTGGATTGGGATCAATGTGAAATTTTTTTTCGGTGAAAAAATATTTCCAGAAAACAAAGAATTAGGAAAAAGAAAGGCTTAGATATAATGACTTTTATATTCTCAGTTTTAGTAGCATTGCTCGATCCCTGCTAACCATATAATTTAATAATGATTCCTTGTTGGTATCTTTAATCTTCTACTTTTTAAAATGATACTTCAGGCAGTGGAGAAAATTAATGAAATGGAAAACCAAACTCTTTTAACTAATCTCATCACTGTTCAATTTTGAGTATTTCTTTTTACCAAGTCTGTCCTTGCCTCTTTTAAAGTCCAATTTCATTTTTATCTCCTTCCACCCTCCCTGAATTAGCACTTTTGCTGCTTTCATTGGAATTTATTTCAGCCTTTTTTATTTGCCTCTCCATTTTCATTAAAGATTAGCCCTGGGAAGCTTCAAAGCTTTGTTTAAAACCAAGTTAGTATGTGATAAAAGTAAAAGTCTTGGGTCCATGGAAACCAGGCAGAAATCCCCCAGTGTGCTGTCCCTAATTGAATCAGAAGGAGCTGTGACAATGGCAGGACACAGTGGACCAGAAGCTTTATCATTCAGACAATGAGCTTTAATCACTGGATTACCACTGTGCCATCTTTAAAAAGTGAGAAAAGAAAAGGCTTTCCTGCTTAAAAACTTCAGTTTGCCTCATACCATAGAAATGCCAGTAGTTCAAAAGGCAAGAGAAAATTGCTCATCCACTGCTTCATTTGTCCTGATTCCTTCGTTCACGAGTGTACCAACAATGAGAATGGTCCAAGCATGTTTAAAGATAAAATAGGAGAGCAGGTACAAACACAGAGATGCCAGTAAACCGTGTTTCAATATCCTGCTTGTCCTGTGGGCATAATCTTTTTGGGAGGATGGGTGCACACTATCAGAAGGAAAGCCAGCTTCAGCTTCAACTATGTGTGTTTGACTATATGTATAAGACATGACTGATGCCATGCCAATGTCCAAAAAGTGTTTAAGGAAGTTAATTTAAATAGTTGAACTTAAGAAAAAAAATTCAAACCAGTTATTATCAGAGATGCCAGGGATAGAGAATATAATTTCAACTATACATGGATGGGCATTTCTTTCTTTTTTCCCCTCTACTTTACCTCCCCTGATACTCATGCCCCTATTTCTTTCATATTATTCTGAGGCTTATTTTTCCTTTTCTCTTGTGTTGTCTCTCTTTTTTTTTTTTATTTTTTATTTTTTATTTTTTATTTATTTATTTATTTTTTTTTGTGTGTTGTCTTTCTTTTATTATCTCTCTTGGTCTATTATTTCCTATAGTATTTTTTTTGTAACAAAGGAATAATATGGAATAGTATTTCCATAACCATGATTGGAAGCCTCCTTTCATCATCTAAGACTATGCCCCTCCATTAAATAATGAACTTGAAAAGTGGTTTCAAATGCCTAAATAAGAATACTTCCATTTTCACTTTGGGAGTCATGGCAGCCCAACTCATGTTTCTCCAAACTGGATTGGTTGATCTAAGTGAAGAGTTTATTGAGTATGCTGCTCCTTACCTTCTCCCTCCCCCCTCTCCTAGGGCCAGATGGCTAGGGCAAGAGGTAAAATAGAGAGGATACAAAGCCATTTATGCCCAATTGCTTATTTGACCAGAGTGTCTTTTCTGTTTTATGCCTGTCTTGTGCCTTGATATATCCCCAAATCTGCCACAACTTTCATTTTTTAATGTATTTTTAAAAATCAAAGTTCATGTTGTTAGTTATCAATTTTTGTTCTGGACATAACTAGCCATGGAATGCTCATCCTCTTGAAAAGCAAGGCAAACACCATTAGTTTGGTCCTCAACTTGGAACAGAGAGGATCTATTCTAAATGGGCTCATGCATATACTTTGAGAGACTACAGTTTCCTTTTGTAGCTCCCCAAGGACCTAAGATTTAATACGTCAGTGTAGATTTCTAGGTGAGACTCAAGAATCTGCCCGCTGCTCTCTAGTTATAATATGGCTTAAAGCTGGTCCTAAGGCATTCATCTTACAGGGGCTGAAAGTTGCTCACTGTTAGGTTGAGAATGCTAATTGCTTTAATGGATACCCTCAAGACCATTCTAGCCATTGCGGTTTCTGTCCTCCAGCATCTTAGTGATGTGGCCTGAGTCAAGACTTGGAGATCTTGAATTTCAGCCTTAATCAGGAGTAGGAAACCCTATTCCTTTCTGGCTGTTTATTATTTCCATTCTAAGAAGGATGACTTCCTCTTTACCTACCAAAACCTCGTGACACGTGTCCATATTTGAGGACCTTGGGCTAATCCTAGGCTCTAGACTCTGACAATGAAGATGTCACTCCCCCTAGGAAGAAGTTCTGGGATTTGTTTCGTTTTTCTTTTTTTTTTTAACCTTCAGAATCAGATATGTGGAACTTTAAGAAGTTTTCCTTTGGGTCTTCATGTTTGTTGATGTTTTTTCTGGGACTTGCAGAGAAATTAATCTCTTCAGAAATGGAGGATTCATTCCTCTCTCCTTGCCTCCTCCTCCTTGTCCTGAGAGATTATAAAACATCCTACAAGATTCTTTTATACTCATTATAATCACAGTTTATTCTATTCAGAGACTTGGCATGGGCTTTTGAGGATTTTTGCTCCCCATTTCTCCATGATGGTCATGGCCATTGTTTTAATAGCATTTGGCTATAATTCTAGATTTGTTCTATACAAGAACTTCAAGAATCCTCGATGGAACCCCCACAAAGTTGTCAGCATGGATTTTTTTCCACACCATTCAGGTGTAGGAATTGATGTGTTTCTCTAGATAGATCAGTTTTAATTGGACTTTGAACCTGCCCTGTGGCTAGTAATAAATTTAATCTTACTTGTATTTGAGGGGACCTTCTCTTCTGTAGGGTTGTACAAGAATCTGAAGACTTGAATGGTACTTGGTAAACAGGAAGGGAGATCTCTAGTCTTCAGTTTATAATAGTCATCACAGAGTTGCCTGGTGTCCAGGGTCACACCGTACATTTGAAGTTGGATGGCTTCATATTTTCCATGCCAAGTGTGTGGATATGGGAGTATTTCTCTCTTGAAGCCCAAGGCTCTTAGTTTTTAATCTCCTCAGCACCCAGTTTACTATCTTTTGAGGGTGCTGCAAAGGAGCAGGGTCTGTAGCACCTCAACATGAGGGAACATTACTGGTTCAATGCAGCTGTACCTGAGACACATTTCTTCCCCATTCACTATAGTCTATAGGCTGGACTGTACTTGATGCCTGAAGGTGGCTAGCTCTCTGATAAGAGGTTTCCTCACTGTAAAACAGAACCCCCTCTGAATGTAGGAGACCATGAATACCAGCAGGACAAGATGGCCAGACAATAGACTGAGGTATAGAGAATCACTTGTTGGAGTCAACCCAGCTCAAGGTGTTGCATGTTCCCTTCTTAGACTCTCAGCCATGGCTCCAGTTCTCTAATCAGAGGACACAGAGGGAGACATACAGTATATCATGACCCCCTTTGCATTATGTGGTTGTTAGTGATTCATGAATGCCAACAGTGTGGGAGAAGAGCTTTTGGGAATTTTTGTTTTGTTCTGTTTTGTTTTCTGTTGTAAGGTTTAAGGTAATCATTCTCATCAGTTCCTGCAGAATTTTCATCCTCGATCCATACAAGACATTTCATCCCCACACTGCACTCCCAATAACCCAATAACCTAAAGAAATGTAATGTTTATGATTCCCATTATTTTTTTTAACCAGTCCTTCAGTCTCTCACATCAAATTTACCCACATCTGTTGGTAGTGTGGCTAGCACTTTGATGAACATCTTTCTGGCTATGTCGTTGTTTTTATCCATGATTGTTTCTTCATGGTGTATCCTAAAGGTAGGTATCAAAATTCCACTCACAGGAGTAAGTGGTTTCCCTTCTCTCTGTGGACTGAGGTCTCTTTAATTTGTCTCAGCAGTGTACAAGGTCTGCTGCTCTGGTTACCTTGGACGCTGCTTTCAAGCTAGCAATGAAAAGGAAGCCCGTGCATCCTCTGATGCTTTCTTCCTCGGGACCAGAACACATTGAACCCATTTCTTTGACTTCTTTATGTTCTGTGACCAAAGGACCCTGAATGCTAAAATTATAAAAAAGAGCTATTTGACATTGCTAAACATAACGGTTTGCATGAAGTCATTTAGAAAATAGTTGGGGCTGGGACAGGGATTTGGTGACTCAGGGTTCTTACTGAGCACTCACTTAACTAAATAAGTTGTCTCTCACCATTGATAATACCAGTAAAATGCTGGAAAATAGTCATACATCCTGGGAGGAGATAGAATTCAGTCTTCTAAGTGCAGGTGAAGTAACAGATACTAGGAGTACTGTGAGCACAGCTCTGGTGAGGGTAGTGAGGAGAGGGTTGGGAAAGGCTGCTTTTCTGACTTACCACAATGGATGTTAAGAGCTAGAAGGAGAGAAAAGAGGAGCTCACTTTAGGTGTGGTTTGAGCATTTTAAAAGCTTTACAGCTTGGTAATTGCCTATGCTTGACCCAGGGAGAAAACTTGTATTTATTGAGTACCTGCTGTGTCCTAGGAACTGCACCAGGTCCTTATTCATGTTGAATCGTCAACACATCTTTATGATGGAGGAGCTCCTATTATTTCTGTTTTTTAGGTGAAGGCACTGAGGCTTCAATAACCCCCAAAGTCATAGAGCTAGTAAATGGTAGTAGCATCAGTAACCAAGACTGGTCCTTGCTGGTTCCAGATTCTTTTCTCTAGGGGACTAACAGCTGAGAAAGAATTAGAGCTAAGCGGGGGCTCCTGGGTGGCTCAGGTCATGACTTCATGGTTTTGTTAGTTCAAGCCCCGTGTCAGGCTCTGCACTGGCATCATGGAGTCTACTTGGGATTCTCTCTTTTCCTCTCCCCCACTCACGCTGTTTCTGTCTCTGTCAAAATAAATAATTAAACTTAAAAAAAAAATCTAAGCAAGTTTAAAAAGAAACAAAATTGTTTTTCAAGTGTAAGATGTAGGGTAAATGTTAAATATTTAAAAAACAGCCTGGGAGGGGTGCATGAGTGGTGCAGTTGGTTAAGCGTCGGACTTTTGATCTTGGCTGAGGTCATGATCTCACAGTTTGCGAGTTCAAGCCCTGCATCGGGCTCTGTGCTAATGGTGCAAGGCCTGCTTGGGATTCTGTCTCTCCCTCTCTCTGCCTCTCCCACTCTTGTGCTCTGTCTCTCTCAAAATAAATAAATAAACTTAAAAAAAAAAAGAAGCCTGAGAAACATAATTACCTGAAAGAAAATATTTGTCTAAATATACATAAGGACTCAGGAGTAAGTAAATGGGCATGAGTGGAACAGGAAACCTGGGAGGGCTTGTCAAATGAAGTGACTAACCGATGAGCAAACTGATGCTCTTAAGAGGTTAAAGTCCAAAGTCACCCAGCTGGTATGTTACAGACTTAGGGCAAGGAGGGACTACCTCAGGGTGATGGGCAAGACCATTTCCAGCAGGATGGACTGGAGGGGAGGCCTTTACAATGTTCTTCATGGGAGTATCAAAATGAATCTCATGTTTCCTCTATTTTTTTAGGGTCTGTGATGATCTGAGCAAAGAGGAAAAGAATGAGACTGATGAGTTTCTTGAAGAGTGTGTTATTGATCCTTCACTCCGAGAACGTCTTTCCATTTTGTCCCACACCTTTGAGAATCAGAGGAAGCTGGTTCAGGAAGACAGCATGCTCTTCTTGAGTAACATTTTCACTGTTGAGCCACTGGTGAGCACATAAATAAAATCTGACTGTACAGGAGACATAAATGGGGGTACAGAGTTTATTTTGATAAAATACTCACTCTAGAATTGATATAGTGAGTTCTGAGACCATGAAGATTTCAGTTGAAAGCTTCATGTCATTATGAGACAATGAATAAAGGCTGACAGTAAGAATGCTCACGGGTCACATTTATAGGTCATACTTTCTATGCACCAATCACTGTGTTAAACATCTCGTATGTGTTACTCAGTTTATCTCTTTTGTATATATATTATCTTACTACAATCTTATAATCAGTTCTGCATTCTACAGATGAGGAAATTAAGACTTAGAAAAATTCGACAACTTGCTCAAAGCCAAATAGTGTTTGTATTTAGAAATTTATCCCTGATCAACATAACTCTGGGTTTCTCAACATTTGGGGCTAGATAGTTCTTTGTCCTGTACATTGTAGGATGTTTCATAGCATCCCTGACATTCACCCACCAGATGCTAATTGTGACAGCCCAAACTGTCTCCGGCCATTGTCAAATGTCTTCCTGGTAGGCAAAATCATTTGTGTTGAGAACTGCTTTGTCCTTAATTCACTCGATAAATACTTAACTAACTGTATGTTCTGTCCTAGGCACTGTGTGTGTATAAGGCATGAATGAGCAAAACAGACATAGTCCTCAATCTCACTGGTGAGGGCTGGGCCAGACTTAGAACGGGGTCGGTCATTTTCCACAGACCCAACTCCTAACCACATTCTCTACTGCTTCAAAATGAAAGTAGCTCGAATCTTCTGTATTCACTATGTACTAGGCACTGTGCATGACTTTACACTTAGCAAGCAGAGTGATGTGAGGATAAAGACAGCAATAGACATTGAGAAAGCCCAAAGCTAATTGGAGCTGCTGGATTATTACTACTCCAACCAGCTGGAAAGAAGACATGGGCACATGGACACATTAGAATACAAAATCACTTATGGGAAATGCCACTGACTTGTGGAGACCTGTTTTCCTTATATCTGTGCTTCCAAATTATTATTAAAGGATAGAAGATAGAAAAGGGATTCCACAGCTAAATAAGTTTCAGTAACAGGGCATTCAATATTGTTTGGAAGATTTCTTTGCTGTAAGATTTCTAAGTCTTTTTTTTTTAACGTTTATTTATTTTTGAGACAGAGAGAGATAGAGCATGAACAGAGGAGGGGCAGAGAGAGAGGGAGACACAGAATCGAAAGCAGGCTCCAGGCTCTGAGCCATCAGCCCAGAGCCCGATGCGGGGCTCGAACTCACGACCGCGAGATCGACCTGAACTGAAGTCGGATGCTTAGCCGACTGAGCCACCCAGGCGCCCCTCTAAGTCTTTAATATGATAATTTGCACTGTAACTCTCCAAGAGAGAGTCTTCTCCTTGGAGACATGCTTTGGGACTGTTGTTTTGCAGGACCTGCTGCATGAATCTCTGATGAAGACAGTCAGTACACTAGTTCAGAGGTTGAAGCCAAATTAGAGAAGGTTTCATGGGAGCAGAGCCTTGAACGGGGTCTTACAGGACAGGACTTTTGAAAAACAAAATGAGGGATGTGTATAGCTTGGATAATTCAAGTCTCCATGAATGGATTAGTTTGCTTAAAGTGAAGAGTTCATGTGGGATGATAAGGTTGGTGATATGGCTTGAGGCTAAACCTTCTCTCACCTCAGAAGACTGGGCTCATCTGAGCAAAGGGATCTTCAGATATGATGTGCTAGACCAGCAAAAGGGTAAAACAAGATGAACATAAAGTCTTAGAAGAACAGGACTGGTCTCTATGATGATAGGTCAAGCCTGAAGATATTAAAGAGATCAGGAAGGCATTATAAGTTCAAGTAAGCATGGGCTGAGCTGAGCTGAGCAGAGGCAGGGAAGAGCAATCAGTCATGGTAATCTTAGACATACCAGTAAGGTCCAGAGTACAGACAGTTCAAGATTCTTCCCAGCTTATACTGGAGATCCAGGCTGATGACTGTTCTCCTGTTGTCATAGCTTTTTGGGAATGAATGACTCTGGGATGGCAAACATTGGTGGTCAGGAGGAGGTGGGAGGTCCACAGGTGAGTTTTGTACATTTTCAATTCAGAAAGTAGAAAGAGTAGGGATACCTCAGATTTCCTTCTCTTCACATGCTCTTCTATAACCTGAAGCTTCTTAGGGAGATTGTGGAGATATATGTGTGTTAAAATATGACATTTAATGATTGCTTTTAACTTTAAATAGGAACTGAATTGGGCATTATTATCACAAGGCATCTTTTCACCATTAAGAAAAAAAATTTTTAAATAATGATATGCAGAAATGTTACCTTTTAAATAAATGAGACTAGTTTTGTTTATATCATGTGAAAAAAATTACTAGAAACGGGAAGAGAATAATATTCACTTAGTGGTGTTTATGGCATCTGTAATGATTTTGTTCTTTCTGTACACTATTCACTTTTCTTCTCATGATAGCATTAATTAGCTGGTTCTTGAAATTTTTTGCAAAATGAAAATGAAGGCATGAGACTTTCCTAGTGTCTTCCTAAAGTTATTCTGGTTAAAAAAGCAGAATTCATTGTCAGTAATAGTGAATATTTTATTGATGTTAAATATTCTTTTTCCCCCTCCTTCTAGATCCTGACTGCTTTGTAGAAATCCATTTCTTGGAAATGTAATATAATCTTACCTTGTAGATTAATTTAAAGGTATTTGTTAGGGAAAATTTTGCCATTTAATTAGCTTCTTGACCCATCTGAGAGCTATGCGTGTTTTCTGCTGTTGAGACTTTGGTTTTTTGATACAAGTAAATACATGCTACAGGAGTTTGGGATGAGAGAGTTGGGAAATGATTTATTGAAGAGATGAGACCTGAACTGAATTTTGGAAGAAGCATAAGATTTAAGTAAGTGGAAAGGAAGAAGTAGAATATTTCCAGTTGGATAAATTGTGAAAATAAAGTATTAAATAATGATGAATGGAGCAGTTTTGCCAGAGCAGGCAGTCATTGGAAGGATGGGAAGGAGAATAAAGGAAGTCTGGGCTGCCTGGCCAACCTGTTGAACTGTAGCCTACAGGCTATTGCTTCCCACAGTGTGTTTCTGCCATCACTGGATTTGAGGGGTGGTAATGTGTGTTCCTTGCAAAAAGGAAGTTCTTTGGTCATATATGTTTGAGAGATACTAGTTCAAGAGAAAATAATTCTCCAAGGGGTAGAGTGCAAGTGGTATTTTCCCATAAGTACAGACCTCTTCTCCCACACAGTGTGCTGAGCATATCTGAGATTCATTGTGGGGTTTGGAGCAGAAGTATGATGTGTACCAAGTGTTTTAGAAATGTTATCATGGTAGCCACATATGGTTCAAATTGGAGGGTGGTGTAGGTCAGGCAGGGGAAATGTCCTAGTGCAGGAAGTACCAGGGAGACTGAACATCTCTGCAGGCAAGTTCAGGGTGATGTGTGAAGGTCACGTTGACCTAGATGATTGGCCTGCTGATGGTCAGAAAGCAAAGGAAATGGCAGGTGTGAGGGATGTTCAAAAGAAAGACATTAAAGTGCTTTTTATTGGTTGTTGAGATTGGGACATGGTGAGGAATCATGTGTCTCCTCAGATCTTAAGTAGAGTGGCTGGGACAAGTATGATGTCCTTGATGGAAATTAGCAGATCAGGAGTGCTGGGTTTAATGCCTGGCTTTGCCAATAGCAATTGTGACCTTAAACAAGCCATTTGATCTCTCTGGGCTTTGGTTGCCTTGTACACAAAATAAGGATTTTGAGGTAGGACACTTAGATCTTTTTTGACTCAACTTTTGATTCTCCAATTTGGAACAAACTCTGAGCTCCTTAAGGTCAAGGAGTGCCTTATCCTTATCTGTGCCCCAGGTCTACCACAGTACCAATAGAAGGAGGGAGGGAGGAAGGGAGGGAAGGAGGGAGGGAGGGAGGAAGGAAGGAAGGAAGGAAGGAAGGAAGGAAGGGAGGAAGGAAGGAAGGAAGGAAGGAAGAAGGGAGGGAGGAATGGAAATCAGTGGGTGGTGATGAGTTTGGTTCTGAATATGGTGAATTTGAGATGACAGTAGATATCCAAGAAATTTTGGAAATGCAGTACTAAATTTGTAAGAGAGGAATTGGAAGTAGAAGCAAGATTTGTGAGTATTATATAGAGACCTTCACTGAAGGCATGTAAAGAAGATGGAAATTCTAAGAACAGAGCAAACTAGGAAAATTGCACAGGGCCCAAGACAGCCCCCCAGATGCTCACCTTTAGGGACCCTGAAAAAAGAGGAGAGGCTGTAAATTCACAGAGAAGGATGGCTAAGAGGAGAACCAGCTAGCTGAGAGCTCATCAACATATCTTACATGTCTTTCTCCCCCTTTCTGGTGGGTTCATCACTATTTTCTCCTGAAGTTGTCTTCTGAATCTTGCTTGTGTATTAGATCAGCTATGCCAAATGGCCACTATTTAATTTCTGACAGTTGAGTTATGCATCAGTGATTAGTTTTTTATTAGGGTGTGATTCCTTTTAATTAGTTTTTTTATATGAGCTGAATTTACAGTAGAAGCAGGGGGGATTAAAATCAAGCAGTGTCATCTACTGATCTAACAGTCAATCTCTAATGGATACCCTGTCCAAAAAATAAAAATGAAAGGCTGGTGCAGTAGCTTAGAGACCACCTTGCTTTCTGATGGGCTCTTCAGCCTCTGTGTCCATTGAGGAAGGACATTGTCTTCAAATGAGGTAAACTTAAAAAGGAAAATCACCTGTTACCTTAGGGTCTGAAAAGAAATAAATGATAGGCTTATTTTCTCAGACGTATGTCTAAATATCTTGGTTCTTCAAATGCACCACCTAAAACCAAGGTTAGTTTAGCCCTTACTGTGTTCTGTGAATATTGAATATTTTATGGGAATTCTGTTCCTATTCTAGTGGCTCTTTCAGTTTAAGGCAAGTAGATTTAAGATCCAGATCAGTCACTGTCCCTAAAATGCCCCGAGGTGGTGATGAGTTTGAATTTAATAAAATTTTATTAATTTGATCATGTGAGAAGTACTTTAATTCAATGCTGACCCAAACTCTAGAACTGCAAATTCTTACTCTTTTCTACCACCTGTTCACCACTTGGCCATTGGTTAGTTCCTTTGTCTTGACTCACTTTCTTCTCAATATGTTCATTGTATAACATTGCCATAGAGTCTGTTGTTCAAACTTTGAGTTATGCTGGAGTGTCTTGGGTACTGATATGGTCTCAGAATGCAGAGATGGGAGTTTGTCTTTGGAGAAACCCCAAAGGTGTTCACTGGTAGAGAAAGGGAGTAGATAAGGACGCCGAGTGACTACAGGGAGAAGTCAGTTCAGGACAGATATAGGACATAGAAGTCTGGAAGGATTTTTGTTTTTAGCTTTACTTGGTAATTTATTAATATTCTAGTGGTAGCCATGATTGTTGTTCTAGTCATCAGTGCATGTAGTGTATTACTACTATTTATATCAAGTCCTCATGTGAATTCTTTTGATAATGTCTTGGAGTATTGGCCTAAAAATTTCCATTTATGTCTTCCTTGGGGAAGGTACTGCATTTGGTAGAATACTGATTGTTTCTCAAGCTATCTGCTTCTGTATCGTTTTTTCCCCCTTTTGGAAAAAAAATTGCAAAATTGAGTCTATTATGCATGTTTTGTGCCTTCCAGAAAAGCAAGTGAAATTGACTACTTTCAGAAATATAATATTCTATTTTACTAGATGGAATCTGGCTATACAGAATTTTGACAGTCTCATTATGTTATATCCGCTGCTTAGGTCTCTTGGGTACTTGAGTGAGAGAGATTCAAAGACGAAAACCACAATTCTGAGAACTGTGAGGCAGAAGAATATCACACGGCAAAAAGAGAATTAAGCTTTAAATTTCCATGGGTGTCTGGGAATCCTCTGAGAAATCACAGCACACATGTGCTGCCCTTATCTCTGGACTCTGGTCCCACTGGCCTAGGTCACACTTTTAAAAGATGCAGCAAATTTTTGAATATTGAACGCTTGATATTTTCTCCAAAAGGAAGGCCTGACAATTTAAAGGTATTTGCCCAAACTGGTCCTCACTGATTGCCTGACATTGGTGAGCCAGGAAAACATTTTTACTTCTGGTAGCAAATGTCTTTTCCATTAAAGAAAACTTCATCCAGGAGCACCTGTGTGGCTCAAGTCAGTTAAGTGTCTGACTTCGGTTCAGGTCATGATCTCATGGTTCCATGAGTTTGAGCCCCACATCAGACTGTCTGCTGTCAGCGCAGAGCCCCCTTCAGATCCGCTCACTCCCTTTCTCTGCCCTTCCCCCACTCATACTCTCACTCTCTCTCAAAAATAAATAAACATTAAGAAAATTAAAAATTAAAAAACTTCATCCAGTGTCCTGAGGGAAGCTTTAGCTTAATTTAAGCCTCAAAAAGGAAGGGAAACTTGATAATTTCTTTATTACCAGGTAAGTAATAGTAAACCATGCTTTGTCGTCACCTAAGCCTACAGAAAACATGTGGTTCAGCAATTCAGACTGAAAGCACAGCTCAAATTTAGTTTGCTTTATTTTTCCCAAATCGGCATAGCATGTAGGCTCAGCAGAACCAGGTTGGGTGGAAGCCCAGATGGCTACCAAAGAGGAAAGATCTAGCTTTTTGCTGCAAACCCCTTCCACTTGTACCATTAGTCATGAGTCACATTGCAAACATGTGGGAGCTGACTCCTCAGAAATGGACACCAGAAAGGAGAAAGGAGGACAGGAATCTGCTGAGAGCAAAGTGTCCTTGACAAGTCACAGCTCTTCTGTCAGTATGGTTTTCCATCCTTCAGTCTCCTTTTATTATTGTTCGTCCTCTCAGATCTTTGTGCTCAGGCAAACCTTTTCCGCCTGGTACATCCACTATTGTATTGGAGAGCCATAGTAGGTGGAGGGAGGCCTGGGGGAGTCTTTAGAAACAGGAAAGTTTCCCATGGCTCATTAAATAAAAGTTAACACCCTTCTGTGTTAAAAGAGACAAGAATCTGTTCTCTCTAGAGAAGGGCATGAACATCGCACACAACTACCTCATCTCCTCCAAAACTTCAGTGGAATTTTCACTGCAGACGGGTTGGAGTATCTCATTGAAAACAGGACACATCTTCAGTGAAGCTTGCTCTGACAATGGTCAGATCTTAGTTCCCTCTCTTAAAATTTTTTCTGGTCATTATTTTGAGAATCAAAACTTTATGAAAAGCACAGCGTCTTGCCTCAGGAATTACAATGGAGTACAAGTATGTCCTTGCCTGTCACATGCCGACTCGATCTTTTCTCTCAATGATAATTAGGATAGTTTACCTTCAGTATATTAGCTTCCATTTTTGTTTCTTATTTCTCTTGGAGACAACTTCTACTTGTCCCGAGTGATGATAAAGAGAGCTATGATATTTCTCATTGATCTGGAAGATTCTAGAAGAGCAATTGTAGGTGGTGAAACAGAGTATAGCTTCCTATCAGTGCTTCTGTTTTTAATTGATTGATAGAAACCTGATTAAGAAGGTATTTTTATTTCCCATGAGAAGTTAAAAATTTTTTCCTTAAATATGACAACACAGCTGAAAATATTTATTGATGTAGTCGGGAACTTTTCCATTTTGCTGGAACATGATGGGATTCACCACATGTTATACAGATGTTCTTGAAGCCATTGTTCACTGTACTTGTTCTGAGCTGACTGTACCCTGACCCAACTAGGATAGCTTTATAATGATATACCAATGCATTTCTCTAGAGTTGCGACATATTACTGTTGACTATGTCATCCAAAAAATCTCCTGAGACACCTTCCAAAGTAACTGAACATATGAGCATATAGGCTCTCCTACCATGTTTGCCAGATGGGAGCACCAGGTCATGCTGGCCTCATCTCAGCCCAACGTTATCAGTTGTAGTGGTTTTAGATTTCTTCTGGCATTTTTTTTTTTACGATGTGAGGAAGGTGAGGCCTGACCTTTTGTTATAATTGCGGGCGGTGGTGGGGTGGGGGTTCAGGAAATTAAAGAAATTAAAGAAAAATATATTATAAAATCCCAGCTCTACTGCTGGTGTGGTCTTGGATGAGATACTTCTGTTTGCCTTGGTTGTCTCATCTTTAAAATGGGGATAATACTACACAAGGTTGTAAAGTTTGAGGCAGATAATGTATATCAGCACTTAACACAGTGCTGGGAACATGAACTCTTGGTTAATGGTTGCCAATATTATGATTTAGTTAGATTCAATTCAATCTCATTAGATTAGGGAGTAAGATTGGAAAGTATAACATCTGAATAGCAAACATTTGGCTCACTCTCCTAAATTTAAGTTGGGGATCAAAATGCAACTATTTTATATGACAAAGGTAGGCATTGAGCCATATTGTAAACTACTTTCCAGAAAAACCAAGTGAATTAAACATATATATGTAGCTCTGTTCTTGCATTTGGGCTCTAATTTTGCAAAACTTTCCATAATCTTTCATTGGAAGGGAGGGAGGGAGGGAGGAAAGAAGGAAGGAAGGAGGAAGAAGGAGGAAGGAGATGGGTGATAGGTGGGAAGGAAGGTGATTTTTATTTTAAAATTATTTTTTTAAGTTTATTTATTTTGAGAGCGGGGGAAGGGCAGAGAGGGAGAGAGGGAGAGAGAGAGAGAATCCCAAGCAGGCTTCATGCTACCAGCACAGAATCTGATGTAGGGCTCGAACTCATGAACTGTGAGATCCTGACCTGAGCCGAAATCAAGAGTCGCACACTTAAGACACTGAGCTACCCAGGCACCCAGGAAGGTGATTTTTAAAACATTTTGTTTTGGGGGGCACCTGGGTGGCTCATTCAGTTAAGCATTGGACTTTGGCTTAGATCATGATCCCTTAGTTTGTGAGTTTGAGCCTCATGTTGGGCTCTGTGCTGACAGCTCATAGAGAACCTAGATTCTGTGTCTCCCTCTCTCTCTGACCCTCCCCCGCTCGCCCTCTGTCTCTCTCAAAATTAAATAAACGTTAAACATTTTTAAAAAAATATTTTGTTTTTTATTTAAGGGTTCTTAAAGGATATTTTTAAAATAGCCCCTTTAGTCATTGTCAATGTAGGTTTTTTAAGAAGATAACTTTAAAAGGACAACTTTATCATGATGGTATCAATCACCTGTTATGAACTAGTGGCAGTGTGTTCATAGACAGCTTTCCAAAAGTCTCAAAACTATCTGGCAAGTCGGTTGGTTGTTCTTGTTCCAGAAGGAAGCATGACATCCCATTTCTAGAATTATTTAATATTTGAGTAAAAGCTGCAGTATGAGAGTTAGCTTTGGACCTGAAAATTCAAAGCTGATTCCTTCTAGTAGGCTGCTTGATTGAGAAATGAAATGCAGTTGTGGATCTGAGGAAAAAACAAATACTAAGATCAAGAAGGAAGATAATTGCAACATAACTGAAGGCCATTTTGACAATTATTTTCA
Organism: Panthera pardus; assembly: GCF_024362965.1. Classification (NCBI taxonomy): domain Eukaryota; kingdom Metazoa; phylum Chordata; class Mammalia; order Carnivora; family Felidae; genus Panthera; species Panthera pardus. The sequence goes on from NW_026526754.1 coordinate 12,548,401, forward strand.
ACAAACAAAGTAAGAGTCACTTACGGGTCACATTCTGTATACTCAGTCTCTCATTTGGAGTAGAAGAATAGATGATGGTAGAAGATGGGTCATACACACACACCCCCACCCCCCCCCCCCCAAAACACACATGGAAGAAAGCAGAACAGCAGGGGTTCTGTGTGGTGAGGTTGGTTTCAGAGGACTGGGAAGAAAGGATATTGATGGCAGAGCCAACAGGGAGAATTCTGAGTGTTTTGGTTTTCAGAAAGAGATTTTAAAATGGAGCAATAATGAAGGAAAAATTCTTTTCAGAGACTTGAATGACACGGAAATTTAATTTCAGAAGAGTCGAGAAGTAATGTGAAATGTTTCAGAGCTATGTAAGTAAAAGTGGGGTCAGTTTAGGCTGATTGCCTGTTTCTGAGGTTTGTTTTCTCTGATTTGCTAGAAGGTGCTATAAAGAGTTTTTGCTGTAAAGAAATAGAAGTTGGAGCAGCAGTGGCTCAGTCAGTTAGATGACCACCTCTTGATTTCAACTCAGGTCGTGATCTCATGGTTTGTGTGTTCAAGCCCCCGTGCCAGGCTCCATGCTGGCAGTGCATAGACTACTTGGAAGTCTCTCTCTCTCTCTCTCTCTCTCTCTCTCTCTGCTCCACCCCTCCTCAAAATAAATAAATAAAACATTTTTTAAAATGTGAAAAAAAGGAAAAAAAGAAATAGAAGTTACTTAACTTTTAAATCCCAAGTGAAAAATAAGTGTCCTTCTACAAGTTCCTAACTCCTTCAAATGACCTGATATTGAAAGCATCCCTCTGTGAGAGGAAATGGAATGACCACATTTCTCTTTTTATAGATACACATAGTCCTCTTAATGTACATTAACTCCTACAAGCCCAGGAGACGGTTTTCTTCCTTCCTCCCTCGTTCCCTCCTTTCTCTCTCTCTCTCTCTCTCTCTCTCACCCCCTCTCTCCCTCTTTCCCTCTCTCTCTTTCTTTTCTTTTCTTTTTCTATTATTTCTGAGAAAGCATGCATGCAAGAGTGAGAGAGGAACAGAGGGAGAAGGAGGGATCGACAATATTAAGCAGGCTCCATGCTCAGTGTGGAGCCCAACAGGGGGCTCAGTCTCACGATTGTGAGATCATGACCTGAGCCAAAATCAAGAGTCAGATGCTTAACTGACAGAGCCACCCAGGCACCCCCAGGAGAGGGTTTTAGAATAGGATTTGTGCTTGAATTTTCTCCCAGGGCTCAGTAAAAGCTGCAGGTGACTAGCAGATGTTGCTGGCACAGTAAAACCACCGCAGCCCAGGATAAGGAGGCACTGAGCCCATGGTCCCATTCACTCAGACTGAACCCTGTGGACTCAGATTCCCTCACACTCGTCTTTCCTCACTATACAGAATGGCTTATCAGCCTCCAGGAGCCTCCAGATCAGAGGATCCTCTTATGGATCACATCCAAACACCAATGCTCCCTCCTCTGGGGGAGATTCTGGTCACCTCCAGAGTGTGTCTTCCCACTGTTTTCCAACCCACCAGTTCTGCTAATCAGACTTTTGTGGTGATGCGGTGTCCAAGAATGCTTCTAGGATGGAACTTAAGTGTGTTTCCATCTTGTGTGCACATGGATCCTGGATTCTCTTGCTGGGATAATGCTTTTGAAAGTCATCTGGTGCACCCCAAACACTAAGAGGCTTGAATTTTCTCACATGTACTGAGCTTATCTGATTTCCAGTGTATCCTTCTTGGGACCACATCTTACTGTCCTGGTGAGACTTTTCTAGCATAGGTTTTCTTAGGATCCAAAGTAGCTCCTTTGGTCAGTCAGTTTGGATAGGAACAGGTTAGTCGTGTCTGTTCTGCACCCGCAAACAGAGCAGCATCTAAACCCACCAGAAGAATACATTTGTCTACTGGTTAGGAGGAAGTCCGGATCTTCAGTTCTAAGATGAAATGTGCACCATTGGGCCTGTGAATGGACGAGCCACCTCTTGTGCCTGACCACTTTGTCTGTTCTAGCTGAGAGTGTTCCTAACTCTCCATATCATCGGAGCCCCAAGTCATAAGGGACCAGCATTTGCCATTTATCAGAAGGGAACAAATAGTGGTTTCAAAGTTTGGAAAAGTGAAATGCCTCAATAAGTGAAAGCACTTAGGGCTTCCCTATCCCCACATGATCCTAGAGGTCCCTTTCAGCTCTAAATTTGTATGACTTTTGTCCAGTTGAGAATATGGCAGATATAGGCTGCAAAGATGAATAGGCATCGGCTGATAACTATACAGTCGTGGATACAGCCGATTGAATAAATATGTTGAGGACTATGAGCCACTTGTGGGTTAGGTGCTGGGAATAAAACGGTCCCTGCAGTCATGGGGCCTTCATTCTAGTGGGCTGATCTCGGATGTGAGAGCTTGCAGGATCCATGCAACACTCGCAGCCCTCACCACTGCTTCTGTGCCCTTCATCATTGTGACGTCAGGATACTGCCTGGGAAGTTCACTGATCAGTCTGTTGCCTTCATGAACAAACCCGAGTTGGCTCTAGTTTTCTATTTCCACCCTCTTGTTCGATGTCTGCTTTGTAAACCATTTTGTTCCTTGCTTGATTCTTTACTCTACCACTATGTGCATTTCCAGCCAGCCTGGAGTGAATACAATATGCATTGGGGATTGTCTGAAACAGAGCCAAGTTGTCTTTTTTTAGTTTTCTCTTTAGCCAGTGGGGTCATTTATAACTTTCCTGATGTGATTATCACTTTTTCCCTACTTGGTCCTATTTACAAAAACCATAGAAAAATACACACCATCCCCCCCCCCTAATTTTTGAAAAATACTTTTATTCTTTCCAGGTGGCGTAAAGGTAACATCACTTATATTAAGCAGTTATTTATTGAGCTCTAACTGTGTACCAAGTGTGGGGCAAAGCATTTGACCTGCATGACCTTGTCAGACTTTGGGTGGGAAACCCTTTGAAGCAGGTGTTACTGGCATCTCCTTTTACAGTCCTGACAATTTAATGAAGAGGCCCCAGGTTACATGGTTAATACAAAAATCTTTTTCAATGAATACCTCAAGGAGATTCTCCTATGTGGCATGTTGTATTACAATTTCAAAACTTGGTTTCTTTATTACTACTTTCGAGTGGTTTGCATTAAAACAAGAAATATCACACTCGATTAGAACCAGCGTTTGATCTGGGCATTGTTTTGCTTTGGACCATTGCTATGTTTTCACAAGTTAAGAGTATGTCCTTGTGCTGTCACCTTAAAAGTTAGGAACGTGGCCCCTCCATCAAGTAAGTTACTCATCTGGACCATATAGATAGATAGGTATGATATACAGATCATATAGATAGATAGATAGATAGATAGATAGATAGATAGACATACAGACAGATATGGTGCAGCACCTATCACATCTATCATAAAATATTTGTAAGCATACTTATGACCCCTTTAAGATGTGAGTTCCTTGTAGTCTCAGACCTCACCTTTCTTCATCCCTGAAGCCCAGTGTCGGGCATCTGTTGGCATACAACAAGTGTCCATTGGATACGCAAATACTGAAAATGTTCTAAACATCCTAGTTTTCTGTAGTAATTATATATTCATGAACTCACTGAAATTATCTTTGAAGCTTGCTTCCAACTGGTACCACCTCTTAACGAGTAGAATAAATTTACTGTCTGTTGGGTAAAATAGTGCTTTCTTTTATCTGTTGTAAAAATATTGCCTTCAAATTTTCTGAGGTTATAACATAATAGCAATATTTAAAAGCAGTGTCTTCCCTTTATCACATTGTTTTTTTAATGATTCTTTTATGGTTTCAGGAAGGTGATGTCTGGCCTAACTCATCAGCTGAAATCACTGTGTACTTTAATCCCCTGGAAGCCAAGCTCTATCAGCAGACAGTTTACTGTGACATTTCAGGTAAAGACTTTCTTTGTGTGGTAAACTCAGGTTACCAAGTGCCCAGAGCATCAAGAGGGGTGCATGCATGTGTGTGCGTGTGTGTTTGTGTGCAGACTACAGGAAGTACATGATATCAACAGGGGAATAATAGAGTCAAGCTATGCGCTTTTCATTTTTTCTCGAACAGATCAAACTTTGAAGTACATTACAATTATAGTGTAGTCACGGGGATAGGAAACCACGGAGCTGGGTTTGCTCTTGATTTTTGGAACAATAAAGAATATTACTTGACACAAAGCCTCAACATTTGATTCTTGTTCTTTTTATAGTCTTTGGCTTTTGAATTTTTTACTTTTTGAGTTTTTAATCAAAATAATGCAGCCAGGGAGGATGGGAAGACAGCCTGGCAGTGGCCAGAAGCTGCAAGGGGGATGTACAAATAGAGTGGTAACCTGACAGCTTCAGAAGATTGGATACAGGTAGAGGAATTAAACACAAAAGTAAATATATTGAGAATAACAAAAGCCAGTATTTTTCACTCTTGGAGGAGGCAGATAGACAGATATGTATATGTGGTAAGGAGAAAGGCTAAGATGAGGCTTTGGTATTGGAATGGAATTGGAGTTCCTTCCCTATGAACTCATGGTTGTTGATATGCACAGAGGCAGAAATAAATAGATGTATAAATGTGTGTATACGTTTATGTACATAGAGCTGCATCTTTCCTAACTGTGTCTATTAAGAGATCCTGGCAGCTTTAAGACCCTAATTGCAGTGAGCACACTGAGTACCCAAAGTTTGGTTTCTGAATCCTGCCCTCTGCCATGAGGGCCTTTTATCAGGACTGAGGCAGAGAAAGAAGATGAGCTGGGAACATTCCTTTCCTGCTGGAAACTAAGGAAATGCTCAAAGAATGACAGGGTTATGTCAAAGTGATACAGAAGCCAGCAAAGGGACTTCCACTGACCAAATTTGAAACAAGTTAAGAATCAAAATAAATAATGATAGCTAATAGATTACAACACATTGATTAAATAGGAATCTCTGAATCCACTAAATAAAAATTGACCATTTAGCACTTCGGGTAATAATGAATTCAGGTAAAAAGCATTCTGAAGATTTAATGGATCTTAAAATAATGGGTGAAAGCAGGGTATAGAACAGGATTTTATGTAGTCTCAAAATATCCTACCTCAGAATGCTTATTAATTATAAAGGGGAGAAATCTAACTTTACAATGAAGAAAACTGGGAGGTGTTATCTTAGTTAATACTAACAGTAGTCATCCAGCAAATCAACCTCACAGACTGCTCACTAGGATACAATGAAAACAAACATCTCTTCACTGATATTAGGGTCAAAATATCTAACACGGTCTAATTATGGGGAAACGTTAGATTAACCCAAATTGAAGAAAAAACCAAAATTAACAGCTTGTAATCTTCAAAAATATCAAGCTCATGCAAGTCAAGAAAAGACTGAACTGTTCCAGATTGAGTGAGACTCAAGAGACATGACATCTGGATGACTGGATCCTTTGCTTTCGAGGAGATTATTGGGTAAAGGATGTATGGAGGCTCTTCGTACTACTCTGGAAGGTGTTCTATATTTTAAAAATGCCTCAGAATTCTCTTTTAAAATACTGATGCCAATAAATAAGTAAAACAGGTAGATAATAAGATGATAAAGCTAAAGAGTAGTCTCCAGTGTTACTTTCAAGATGAAGCGCTTTTGGCTGTTTCTTGTGGTGGTAATTTTCCTTACTAATTCTATGCTTATGTTGCTGTTTTGTTTATTACCTCTTGAGACTCCTGCTCTGAAAGATAAGGATTTAGTTCCCTTATGATCTTATTGTTCCCTTGCTCGCCTTACTGAGTTATAATATACATACAGTTGGGGCGCCTGGGTGGCTCAGGCCGTTAAGTGTCCAGCTTTTGATTTTGGCTCAGATCATGATCTCACAGTTCGTGGGTTCAAGTCCTACATTTGTTTCTGCGCTGACAACATGGAGCCTACTTGGGATTCTCTCTCTCCCTCTCTCTGCCCCTCCCCTGCTCTCTCTCTCTCTGTCTCTCAAAATAAATGAATATACCTTTTTTTTTTAAAGCGTATTCCTTTTAAAAAATAATAATTTACATGCAGTGTATTTCACCGGTTTTTGGTGTACAGTTCGGCAAGCCTTGACAAACCCCAATAGAATAACTGCCACCATAATAAAGGTACAGAATATTTCCATCACACCACGAAGTTCCTTCCTGCCACGTCACAGGCCATCCCATTCCTCCACCTCAGCCCCTGGCAACCCAATTATTTTTATTTTATTTTTCGAGTTTTATTTGTAGCTTTAAATAATATACTTAAAACTGTATTTTTTGTTCCATCAATTCTACGGTCTCTCTTTGACACGTACAGGTGTTGGGACCCCTGACCTGCTCACCACCATTCCATCCTCTCAAATTTTCTTGTTAATTTTTTAAAATATTTATTTATTTCTGAGATAGAGAGAGACAGAGCATGAGTGGGGGAGGAGCAGAGAGAGAAGGAGACACAGAATCCGAAGCAGGCTCCAGGCTCTTAGTTGTCAGCACAGAGCCCGACGCAGGGCTCGAACTCACAAACCATGAGATCGTGACCTGGGCCGAAGTCGGTCCCTCAACCAACTGAGCCACCCAGGTGCCCCACCCTCTCAAATTCTATGAGTTGTTCTACTTTTGTATTAAAATGATTGGTAACCATATTTAAATCCTCTAGTTCGTCTACATAAATTCTGTACACTGAAGGGCCAAGTTCTGGGATTAAACTTTTTTAATCCTCTGATGGTTGGATGTTCTGACCTCTATTGGTGAATGTTAATCAGCAAAGAATTCCCCTAAGGTGTGTAGCAATTAGTTTCCCTCTCTTCACCGTCCACGAGGTCTCACAATTATGCCTCACGTTAGCTTACTTCATCATCGAATTGACTCTTTTGTGCAGCTTTTGCCGAACCCCCCCCGCCCCCCGCCGATGTTTCTCATTCTTCATTTCTTCCATCCTATCTAATTTTAGAATACATGCTCTTCTTTTCCTTGAAGACATTTTTCTCAGAGCCCACAAGCTTCTCATTCCAAGTCAGATCAGCCACCTCCTGCATAGTTATTACCAGGGAATTTTTTAAATTTCCATGTGTGTTCCATTGTATCTTTTTACTTTCACTTTGCTCAAGTAGCTTCCACAGAAAGGGTATATAGAAGGGAAACTTTGATCCCTGCATACCTGGTAATTTCTCATTCTGCCTCCATACTCACCTGATAGTTTAGCTGACACTTCTAGGTTAAAATTTTTTGTCTTCAGAATGTTGAAGACATTGTGCCAACTTTATGGTAAAGGTCCGGAAGTCTGAAGTCACCTAGTTCTCATTCCTTGCTAGGTGGCCTGTTATTTCTCTCTCAATATTTTCTAGGGTTTTCTTTTTGTACTTGAGGTCTGAAATGTCATGAAGCCATATCCAAGGGTGAGGTTTCTAACTCATCCTTCTCAGCTTTCTATGGGCCATTTGAGTCTGATTACTCATGTGTTACTTCAGCTCTGGAAAATTGTATTATTTTTTACATATTTTCCTCTGTCATATTTCATTTTATTCTTCTGGAGATCTTAACAGTCTAATGTTAGACGTATAGGATTGATCATCTGTTGTCAAAGAACCAGATTTTAATCAAACATGAGCAGTGAATGACATTAAATGCCATTCAATGCTCTTAAATAAGGATGTGAAGAGAAGTATTTATTTGTCAGAAAATTCCAAGGTAGCAAGTGTCAGGCAGTCACAGAGTTCCTTCCAGTGCCTTCTGATCTGTGGTTGTTCATTTGTATATAAGAATGAGAAAGTGGGTTTAATTTTCAGGGTAATTAGTGCTATTTACTTCTGCTGTTTAATGTTTAGGTCTCCTAGGATTTACAGCTGTGGCGGTTATTTTAATAACAAAATATTAAATGTCTAGAGAGAGAGAGTAATAAGAATGCACAATCGCTAGCAACTTCAAGGCAAAAATCCCACTGTTCTGCTCTGCCTAGCATGTTGTCAGTGCATGTCTACACAGCCACTTTTCTCTGTATATAAAGAGGGCAAGCAGTCTAAGAACAGTATAGAAGGATGGGCTGCCTAAGCCAAGATTGTGCTGCCCTCCCCCTCCCCCCAGTTATATATGTCCCTTCCTGATGACGTTTTCCCCCATTCTCCCTGGAAGTAACCATCACTTTGACTTGTATGATCATGATTTGTTTTGTTTGTTTTCACTTACATGCTTGTTTAAAAAATTTATATATTGAAATGACACTCTATTATGCTGTTAGCACCAGGAAGATAAAGTCACTCGATAAATATTGATTCCATAAATGAGCAAATAAATGAAAAAAATGAATGAGTGAATGAATCCTGGTTTGATCTGGTCGTTGCCTTGCTCATGAATGCAGGATTCTCAAGATTGCCCCAGAATGGATGCAGAATGGACCAGGGGCTTCAGGATCGACATAAATCCATTTCTACACTTCATAGCAGCATCATTTACCCCAGACTTCTAAATGGGTCTGGAGGAAATGCTGGTACATCAGTGTTCAGACAGAGGCTGGAAATGCTCCAGTGGCCCCCATGCCACAGGTGGTAGATCCTCCCTCCCATCTATGACTAGCGGGATGTCGTGCTTGGCCACGTTCCAGGGGGTTGGCTGCTCTCCAGGAGGTTCCCAAACATTACATAACTAGCTGTGTTCGTCTATTGTTTTGTTTGCAGTTGTGAATTCTGCCACAGAATTCACATCCTGGATCAACTGAATAGTATAATTTTCCATCTGCATGACATTCTTCTTTATTCTGATAGTGGTTTATTAAAAGACATGATTGCCAGAGAAGGGTTTTGTTTACCTTGTAATTCCATATTATCTTCCTTGTAAATTCCATGTAATTCACTGTGTCTTTTCAAGGGCTGGTGATGATTCCTTAGTATTATCTTCAAAGAATTGGTAAAACTTCCTGGTTTTAGGTCACTAAAAAATGCTTTTTAGGCAGATAGAAAAGCCCCTTCCCTTGTTTCATTTTGCTTTGCTTTTGCATTTAAAAAATACTTTGAGCCTATAGAAGAAAATACGTATGGATATGCTTCCCCTTCATGCCTTTTTACATAAATTATAGCATACTATACACAATGGTTTTGACACTGCTTATTAAGTATTTCTTGCAGATTATTCCATGAACACTAAATAAAAAGTGTCATTCTTTTTCATGGTCCCATAGGAATCCTTAGTATTTACATACTATCATTTAATTTTTAACCTTTTGTCACTAAGAAACAAGACATACAGGGGCGCCTGGGTGGCTCAGTCCGTTGAGCATCCGACTTTGGCTCAGGTCATGATCTCCTGGTCTGTGAGTTCAAGCCCTGCATCGGGCTCTGTGCTGACAGCTCAGAGCCTGGAGCCTGCTTCTGATTCTGTGTCTCCCTCTCTCTCTGCCCCTCCCCCGCTCACCCTCTGTCTCAGAAATAAATAAACATTAAAAATTTTTTTTTAAAAAGAAACAAGACATACATTCACAAATGTGCATAAAATATACTGTCGTAGGCAGAGCAACAGCCTCCCAAAGATGTCCATCTCCAAACCTGTGAATATGTTACTGTGGTTGTGTTACATTGCCTGACAAAGGGAAATTAGGGCGGAAAATGGAGTTTCAGTTACCAATGAGCTGACCTTAACATAGGGAGATTAACCTGGATTATGCGAGTGGCTCAGTAGATAATCATAAGTGTCCTTTAACTTCAAAGAGGGAGGCAAAAGTATCAGTCTCAGTGTCAGAGTGATGTGATAAGAGAATGACTCAACCAGCCGTTTCTGGCTTTGAAGATAAATGGCCAAGAGATGTGGACAGCCTCTAGAAGCTGGAAAAGGCAAGAAAATAGATTTCTCCCCAGAGTCTCCAGAAGGAAATTCAGCTCTGCCAACACCTTGATTTTAGTCCATTGAAACCCATCTTGCATCTTAGACTTCTGACCTCTATAATTTTTAAGATAATAAACCTGTGCACTAAGGCATTTAGTTTGTGATGACCTGTTTTAGCAGCAACAGGGAACTAATACACATGCATATATATTATAAGACAAATATCACATACATGCTACTAAGATAATATTTCCAGTCCTGAGAAGCCCCCTGTGTGTCCCTTCCCAGGCACACTTCCCTCACCCCAACCTCCCCCTGAGATCGTCACCATTCTATCCTTCATGGTCATTATTTCATTGCCTTCATTTGTAGTTTTTACCCCAATGTGTGTGCGCATAAACAATGCAAGTTGGTACTGTCTGTTTTTGAAACGTACGTAATTGGCATCAATCTGCATGTCTGTCTCATCCATGTTGTTGCTCATAGCCCCAGTCCTATTTTGTTTTCATTGTTGTGTACTATTCCATCCTGTAAATATATGTTCAGAAACAGGAAGTAGCAGGGAAGGCCAGTGTCATTTGTCTTGAGGAGGCCTCTTGAGATGCATGAAATTTAACCCACATCTCCACCTGCAACTTTTTTTTTCTTTTGAAAGCTTTTATATCTAGGCACCATGAGTACAAAGATGTACAAAACCAGAGCTCCTGCCCTCAGAAAGCATTAGAAATGAGTGGAGGAAAGTAACCAGCAATTATATTGCAATGCTATCCAGTGAATGAATGCATTAATAGATGAGGGTACAGGGCACACACAGCTCAGTCTCGGTTTCTAGGGAAGGCTCCTCAGGGAAAGTGACCCTTCTGGAGTATTTGTTAGTCAAATAAAAAAAGGATGTGTGTGGGTGGGGGGAGGTGCTGGGCATGTCAGGGAGGGAAACACTTTGTGAAAATACATGGCAAGAGGATGAAATGGCAAAGAATTGCAAATTCTTGGCATGTGTCTGCCAAAAAGACAGAGAGACTGGGAGGAGAGAAGGGGCAGGAAATGGAGTTGGATGCTGAAGGAGTAGTTAGCTCAGGGACAGCTGCTCTTGACTGCCAGACTAAGAACCTTGGAATTCCTCCTGGCTGCTGTGGGAAATCACAGAAGGGCCCTAAGCAAGGGAGTGAGTGACCTGCTTAAATCTGAATATAGGAAATACAACATTACTGAAATCTTTTCAGTTCATCTGAAACTGAAATGTTTTTCTTCACTTAAATTTTCAGATTTTCTTAGAAGTAGTTAAACTGGATGTTAGATATTGATAAAGACTTGCTGATGGTCTGATCTGTGGCTTGAAACTGACTTTTTATCTATCTTGACTTTCCAATGTAATGTGGAAAATCCTAATCTAATCATGAAGAGATGACCTTTAAAAAAAAAAAAAAACTCAACGGGAAACCACACATATTTGGTTTGGATCACCATATGGGAGCTTCAAAGTAAGCAACACTTTCTGATTTAAACTGTGAAATATATTGCTAGATAACATCGTTAGTGGGTGCTTCAGAGTCAGATGTGAAAAAGCAGCATGATGGAAACGATGCCAGATGTACCTACTTCCGTTAAGGACCCAATTAAAATGTAACTACTGTGTCCATTTTCCTTCTGCCCATCATAAGAAAGAAACATCTGAATTTTTAGCACAATTTAGAGCTTTTGACCTTTATCTCAGCTGAACTATAGAATGGACACTTAGGAGAGAGAAAGCTAAATCACCCCAATCACTGAAAACATTTTTGAGTTTTCAGAATAATAAATAATGCTCTACATATTTGTAGGTTTTCTTCTTCAAAACTCATCAGACTGCAACCTCATAATAATATAGGGTTTCTTAGTCCTATGAATGAGAAATTATTTTCTTGATCAACTACCTTATTTACTTTAAGTTGTATGTTCAATTATCAAATATTTCAAACATACAGAATATAGGGAAAATATATATGTATCCATACCCAGATTTAGGAAAACTCAAACAAATGGAAAGGTATGTTGATAGTTTTGGTCAGGAATATCAACATTATAAATTGGTCAGTTCTCCTGGTAAATAACGTGATCTCAGTGGTAATATCAAGGTTTTTTTTTTAATTAGGTTTATTCCAAAGTTCTTATGGAGGAAATAAATGAACTAGAACTGCTTAGAAAGTTCAGAAAAACAAGAATAATATGAGAGGACTAACCCCACCACGTGTTAAAACATATTTAAAAGCTACAATAAGTACCACTGTATGGTTCTGGAACTTGAAGAGAATGTAGCTATTGAGTCAATATTAATCCTTTTCTTCCTTACCAGTTATCATCATCATCAAGAGCAGCAGCATGCCTTCAACCCCTAAACCCTCCCTTCCCCCAAATCCACATTTCCCAATGTCCCGGATATGTGAGCAAGTAAAAACCCTAATTACGTAAGCCACTTTGTCCATTTTATCTTTTGTGCATAACAAACCACCCTAAAGGTTTAGTGGCTTAAAACAACTGGCAGCCATTTATTCTGCTCACAGATCTGCAGACTGGTCCCGATTCAGCAAGGACATCTCCACTTTGCTCTCCCTGGAGACAGCTGGACAGGCCTGAAGGTGAAAGCTGGTATCATTTTATAGCTCTTCCACCTACATGTCTGGCAGTTAATCCTAGCTCTTGACAGGGACCTCGCCAGGTTCTGTCTGCTGGAACCCTCATCCATGGTCTCTCCATGAGGCTGCTTGCTTCCTCCAAATATGGACAAGGGACCATATGGTTACTGTGGGAAATCTCCTGCAGCTTAACTGTCCTTTCTTTCAGTTGCCTATCTTTTGTATCAGATTGACAGAAGAATTACTCCATCCTTTGGTTTTCTACAGCTTCCCTGTGGTGAATTTGCCTTTGTTTAGCCTACTTGGGTACTAAACCTGCATCTTCAGTCTAAGAATCTCTCATCAGTTCTGGAATTCCTTAGCACTTATCTCTTCAGTGTTGTTTTCATCTCAATATCTCAGTTTTCTCCCTCTGGAATTTTTTTTAGATATATGTCTTTCCCATGGACTCACCATACCTTCTGACTTCTTTACATTTTTTATTTCTTTGTTTCTCTTTGACATATTCTGGGTATTTTTCTAAGATCTTTCTCTCAGTTGATTAGTTGTTTAGCTACTTCTACTCTTTGGTATTCATCTACTCCGTTTTTAATTTCATAAACTTGGTTTCTATTTCTGTGTTTACTTCTTGAGAGATTTTAAGATGAGAGGTTAGAGTTCCTTTAAGAGTTTTCTATTATCTCAAACTCTTGGCGTACTAATTTGCATGTTTGTGGTAAACACTGACTTTCCTCCTACTGGATTGTTTCTTGAGATGGTTTGAAATGTTTGCATTGTGAGCCCATCTTTAGCATGTGCTGTGGACTGAATATTTGTGTTCTCCCAAAATTCATATGTTGAAACCTATTAGCATACTTAATATTCAACCTTGTTGAAACAAGGTTCATGTTTCTTTGGGTAACATCCCTAGAGAATCTGCATAGAATTACTCTGGCTGATCATTAAAAATGTAGATTCTTGGGCTTCATCTATGTTTTATTGAATCAAAATCTGTGGAGATTGTGTTAGAGAATATCTGTTTTAAATGAAGGCTGAAAAGTAAGTGTGTAGTAGGGTTGCAGGATACAAGATCTATATAGAGAGAATCAGTTGTATTTCTATACAGTGAACAATGGGAAATTGAAATTTAAAAAAACACTGTCACTTAAAATAGCATTAAGAAATCCTAAATACTTAGAGATAAATTTGACAAGAGATGTGTAAGACCTGTACATTGAAAACTATAAAACATTGCTGGGAGAAATTAAAGACCCAAATAAAGGGAAAACTATACCTTGTTAACAAGTGGATAATTAATATTAGTAAGATGTCATTTCTTCCTCAAGTTTGTTGATAGACTCAATGCAATCCAAATAGAAATTCTAGTTGCTTGCGTGTGTGTGTGTGTGTGTGTGTGTGTGTGTGTGTGCGCACGCACATGCGTGCATGTGGGTGTATAGAAATTGACGGGCTGATTCTAAAATTCATATGGAAATGCAAAGAACCTAGAATAGCCAAAATAACTCTGGAAAAGAACAAAATTGGAAGGCTACCACTACCTTATTTCTACAGTTTTTAAGCTACAATAATAAAGATCATCTAGGATCATCTCCCCATCTCAGAATTCTTAATCACTCACTTACTTTGCCATATAAGGTAATATTCACTCTTTTACTATATAAGGTGATATTTACAGGAATTAGGACATGGGACCACCTTTGAGGGCCATTATTCAATCTACCACAGGTGCCATGTGGATGTCCATCTGTTTTGGCTCTGTGCATTCCAGTCCATCTTCCCTTCTGTCATAAATTCACATATATGTGTACATTTATTCTGAGTTTTTTGTTGTTTCCTTAATCATTTTGTACCTTCTGCCCCAATACCACATTAACTTAATTATAATAGCTTTATAATAGACCTTAATATATCAAAGAGCAAATTAGCCCTATTTATTCTTTTAAAGAATGTCTTGGTTGCTATTGGCCCCTTGATTTTACATTTAAATTGTATAATCAATCTGTACATTCTACCCGATGGCATTTTGCTTAGCAGAGTGTTGAAATTAAAGATCAGTTGGAAGAAAATTGACAATTTTATGATATTGAGTCTTCCTTCTCAAGGACATAACCTACTTCTCCATTTAATTAGATCTTTGTTAATATCTTTCAATAAACTTTTATGATTTGCCCCTTGAAGATCTTAAATATATATTGTTACATTTATTTCTAGGTACTTTATATTTTTGTTGCTATTGTAAATAGTGTCTTGGAAATTAATTTTTCTGGTTGTTGCTATATGGAGAAATGCACTTTACTTTTGAATATTGATTTGGTAACCATCAATATTACTGTATCTTACTAATTAAAAAATTATTCACAGAGTCTTTAGGATTTTCCAGGTGGATAGTCCTAAAATACGTGAATAATGACAGTTTGTTCTATTTATACTTTTCCTCCTCTTTTTTCTTGCCTTACTGCACAGGAATGGAGTTCAAGTATAATATTGGACGTCTAAGATAGATGGCAAGTTTTTGCAAGCCCCTGGTTATATTTTCTGGATCACATCTAAATGCAATGTGATCCTGTTGCATTCAGGCCTTCAAGGCTATTAGAGCGGGTTCTGTAGTGCATTTCCCTGCTTCTTGTGTGAAATCAGGTCGCTGTAATCAGAGATAGGAAACTCCCCTGTTTTACATATGTATGTATGTATGTATGTATTTAATTTTATTTTTAATTTTATTTTTTAACTTACATCCAAATTAGTTAGCATATAGTGCAACAATGATTTCAGGAATAGATTTCTTAATGCCTCTTACCCATTTAGCCCATCCCCCCTCCCACATCCCCTCTAGTAACCCTCTGTTTGTTCTCCATGTTTAAGAGTCTCTTATGTTTTGTCCCCACCCCCTGTTATTTTATTTTTGCTTCCCTTCCCTTATGTTCATCTGTTCTGTGTCTTAAAGTCCTCATATGATATTTGTCTTTCTCTAATTTTGCCTAGCATAGTACCCTCTAGTTCCATCCATGTAGTTGCAAATGGCAAGATTTCATTCTTTTTGATTGCCAGATAATACTCTATTGTGTATATATACCACATCTTCTTTATCCATCCATCCATTGATGGACATTTGGGCTCTTCCCATACTTTGGCTATTGTTGATAGTCCTGCTATAAACATTGGGGTGCATGTGTCCCTTTGAAACAGCACACCTGTATCCCTTGGATAAATACCTAGTAGTGCAATTGCTGGGTCACAGGGTAGTTCTATTTTTAGTTTTTTGAGGAACCTTCATACTGTTTTCCAGAGTGGCTGCAGCAGTTTGCACTCCCACCAGTAGTGCAAGAGAGATCCTCTTTCTCCGCATCCTTGCCAACATCTGTTGTTGCCTGAGTTGTTAACGTTAGCCATTCTGACAGGTGTGAGGTGGTATCTCATTGTGGTTTTGATTTGTATTTCCTTGATGATGAGTGATGTTGAGCATTTTTTCACGTGTCAGTTGGCCATCTGGATGTCTTCTTTCCAGAAGTGTCTATTCATGTCTTTTGGCCATTTCTTCACTGGATTATTTGTTTTTTTGGATGTTGAGTTTGATAAGTTCTTTATAGATGTTGGATACTAACCCTTTATCTGATATGTCTTTTGCAAATATCTTCTCCCATTCTGTCAGTTGCCTTTTAGTTTTGCTGATTGTTTCCTTCACTGTGCAGAAGCTTTTTATTTTGATGAGGTCCCAATAGTTCATTTTTGCTTTTGTTTCCCTTGCCTCTGGAGATGTGTTGAGTAAGAAGTTGCTGCAGCCAACATCAGAGAGGTTTTTGCCTGCTTTCTCCTCGAGGATTTTGATGGCTTCCTGTCTTACATTGAGGTCTTTCATCCATCTTGAGTTTATTTTTGTGTATGGTGTAAGAAAGTGGTCCAGGTTCATTCTTCTGCATGTCGCTGTCCAGTTTTCCCAGCACCACTTGCTGAAGAGACTATCTTTATTCCATTGGATATTCTTTCCCGCTTTGTCAAAGATTAGTTGGCCATACATTTGTGGGTCCATTTCTGGGTCCATTTCTCTATTCTGTTCCATTGATTTGAGTGTTCTTGTGCCAGTACCATACTGTCTTGATAATTACAGCTTTGTAGTATAGCTTGAAGTCTGGGATTGTGATGCCTCCTGCTTTGGTTTTCTGTTTCAAGATCACTTTGGCTATTCGGGGTCTTTTCTGGTTCCATACAAATTTTAGGATTATTTGTTCTAGCTCTGTGAAGGATGCTGGTGTTATTTGGATGGGATTGCATTGAATATGTAGATTGCTTTGGGTAGTATTGACGTTTTAACAATATTCGTTTTTCCTATCCGGGTGCATGGAATATTTTTCCACTTTTTTGTGTCTTCTTCAATTTCTTTCATAAGCTTTCTACAGTTTTCAGTGTATAGATTTTTCACCTCTTTGGTTAGATTTATTCCTGGGTATTTTATGTTGTTTGGTGCAATTGTAAATGGGATCTATTCCTTGATTTCTCTTTCTGTTGCTTCATTGTTGGTGTATAGGAATGCAACCGATTTCTGTGCATTGATTTTATATCCTGTGACTTTCCTGAATTCATGAATCAGTTCTAGCAGTTTTTTGGTGGAATCTTTTGGGTTTTCCATATAGAGTATTGTGTCATCTGGAAATTGCCCTGTTTAAAAAAAAATTGGGGGGCAACTGAGTTGCTCAGTCGGTTAAGCGTCTGATTTTGTCTCAGGTCATGATCTTGCAGTTCATGGGTTTGAGCCCTGAATCAGGCTCTGTGCTGACAGCTCAGAGTCTGCTTTGGAGTCTGTCTCCCCTTCTCTCACTGCCCCTCCCCTGCTTGCACTCTCTCTCTCTCAAAAGTAAATGAACATTAAAAAAACGATTTTAGGGGCGCCTGGGTGGCTCAGTCGGTTAAGCATCCGACTTCGGCTCAGGTCATGATCTCGTGGTTCATGAGTTCGAGCCCGCATCGGGCTCCTGTGCTGACAGCTCGGAGCCTGGAGTCTGCTTCGGATTCTGTGTCTCCCTCTCTTTCTGTCCCTCCCTTGCTCATACTCTGTCTCTCTCTGCCTCAAAAATAAATAAAACATTAACAAAACTTTAAAAATAAAATAAAATAAAATAAATAAAATAAAATAAAATAAAATAAACATTTTAATACTTCAGTCTTCTAGCAAGGAATCTGTCCTAGAGCTTACTAGTTCCTTCACATTTGTCCCTCTTGCTGTCTTTTGCCAAGACAAGAAAAATCCCTGCTTCATAAATCTTACAGAAAAGTAGCATTTGTAATGTGACCTTAAAATGTAGACTAACTCTGGCAAAAGTACTGCTGGTTATCACTTGTACTCCTATCCTAGGTGAAGGAAATGGCTAGCTACACATAAAACAATCTCCGTTGAAGTAATTAATAATTCCCAAAGAAACATTAGCTCACTGCTTTATTACAACACATCTCCTTTTTTTAAAAAAAGTTATTATTAAGGAAGGCAGTCAAGGTAACAGATGGGGAAAGCTTTAAGCCTGACAGTTATAAATAGTCTTGCTGTTTATTCCACAATATATTTGCAATTCTCCTTCTTTGCCGTTCTGAAAGTTGGATCTCTGTCAAAATACTTTTCTCTTGACCAAGCAGTAAAAATCATTGCCAGTAGATTAGAACTCTAAAATAATGGAGTGAGTTGATGAGGTTCTCTGAAAGTTTTACTTATATTCTACAGTATTGTTAACACAAACACCTGATCTTCAGAGTGATCTCTTTTCCAGGGATCAGATGGATTGGGGGAACCCTTTGAATGGATCACTTGTCCCAAATATTGCTGATTGCTCTTGTTTCTTATGATCAAAGTAATACATGCCTAATGACCACTGTGTTGCCAAGCACTAGAGGGGACATAGAGACAAATACCCCTGTCTTTGAAGGGACAGTCATGGAGAGAAAGCCTTAAAGATACAGAAGCTAAGTAGCAACAAAAGGCTGGAACATAAATTTCCATAAGGCATTATAATGATAATAATAATAAATTATAAATATGGCTTGATTGTTCAAAGCACAGTCACTATAATACTAAAGATTATATCTAACAGAGCATCAAAAGTATTTTTCAATGTTCAAAATGTTACAGAGCAAATCTTTTATTTTTGCTTAAAGAGTTTGAAATGTAAATGGTATACATTTAAGGAAAACCTATCAAATTATCAAAGATTTTCAAAAGTGTGATATCCCCACTATCAGGGAGGGTAGGGAGAGACAGACCTTTAAATACTGTTGTTTGTGTGCAAATTCCTACAACCATTCTGGAGGGCAACATGCCCATAGCTATCAAAATGTCAAATGTGCATCCCTTCGTTCTGGCAATTCTATTTCCAATAACAGTGGGCTAGGCAATTTGGATTCTCTGTCTCTGTCTCTCTGTGTCTCTCTAAAACACAACTAGAAGAGCAAGGCAAAATATTTTCAAGGACTTTTTATAGTCAAAAGAGAGCTACCAAGACAGTAGAGAATTACAGGTCCAAGATCCAAGAGAAGAGGAAAGCCAAGACAGTCAGACTTTGGACACCACTTTATCCTTAGAGACACCACCTTTTTGGTAGATACTACAGACAAGCTGAAAAGTTAAGTACAGTTAGGGAAGAAACATGGGAGTTCATGGGATGCCCAAGGAGAAAGGGCCCTCATAACTCCCCAGACTTTATAATGGGACCCAGTGAAGTGGGGACTGGAAATGGATCAGCCCTCCCAAAGGTTGAAGCTCAGCTTTGACTGCTTTTTCAATTATCAATTTGATTACAACAGTTCTTCGCTGAGGTTCTAGGAAGTAATCTCTAATGTTCTAAGGCATCAATTAAATATGAGGAATTAACTTCTCTTTTATAATTAGCATAGTACTAGCTATATGCCCTTCTTGGGAGAATTGAGAAGATAGTCACTCATGACTTGGTACAGAGCTTAATTCTCTCACAGAATCTTAGTGGAGAGTGGTAAGATTGGGTAATGCTAATACTCCTTAGTCACCAGCCAGAAGCAAGAGGAAGTTACTATCTTCTCAGGGCTTCAGATGACCACTTCAGGTTTTATGTACACTGACCAGCACTCAGTCAAAAATAATCAAACATATAAGGAGACAACACAGTCTGATAGAACACCAAGATAAACAATATAAACTTCATAGAGAGCCAAAAAACATAATTATTTGATAGATTTTTTTAATGTTAAACATTTTTTTTAATATTCTCAAAAGATTGAGCAGAGGCCTGGAAACTATAAAAAATCTAATGGGAAGTCTGGAACTGAAAAGTTACATTAACAAATTAAGAACTCAGTAGAATTGAATAGCCTGTTACATGCAGCCAGAGATAGATTTTATAAACTGAAAAATAAATCTAAAGAAAATATCCATACTGAGGCGTATAGAGATAAATATAGAAAAGAGCATCAGAGTCAAATAGAATGTGGTAAAAATTTATCTGTGTGGATGGAAAGAAATGAGAAAATGGAGCATAGGCAATATTTGAAGACATAATGACTGAAAATTTAAAAACTGATGCATGGCACTCATCCAGAGATTCACAAATTGCTATAAACCTTAGGAATAATACATGAAAATGTCACCTGGGAACATGGTATAACTGGTAGAAACCAAAAACAAAAAGAGAATCTTTTTAAAAATTTAAAAAAAAATTTTTTTAATTTTTTTTAACGTTTATTTATTTTTGAGACAGAGAAAGACAGAGCATGAACGGGGGAGGAGCCGAGAGAGAGGGAGACACAGAATCGGAAGCAGGCTCCAGGCTCTGAGCCATCAGCCCAGAGCCCGACACGGGGCTCGAGCTCACGGACCGTGAGATCGTGACCTGAGCTGAAGTCGGACGCCCAACCGACTGAGCCACCCAGGCACCCCTTAAAAATGTTTTTTATTTATTTTTAAGACAGAGACAGAGCTCCAGCAGAGAGAGAGGGAGACACAGAATCTGAGCAGGCTCCAGGCTCTGAGCTGTCAGCACAGAGCCCGACGCAGGGCTCGAACCCATGAACCGTGAGATCATTACCTGGGCTGAAGTCAGATGCTTAACCAAATAAGCCACTCAGGTATCCCCCAAAAGAAAATCTTAATGCAGTCAGAGGAAAAGACATTTACCTCAAATGAGCAGTAAGACAGTAAGCTGACTTTTCAACAGGAGCTGTAGGAGATAAGAAACAATAGAAAATCTTTGAAGTGCCTAAACAAATTATTCATAATGTGTTCAAGGATATTAATTACATTGTAATTTGTTGAATGAAAACCTGGAAACGATTTAAATATCCAACAAGAGGGACTGGTTAAAAATATTTAACTCATCTTCAAGTGATGGTATGTAAAGATGTTGCAGATATTGGGGCACCTGAGTGGCTCATTCGGTTAAGCTTCCAACGTCAGCTCAGGTCATGATCTTGTGGTATGTGAGTTCAAGCCCCGCATCAGGCTCTTTGCTGACAAGCTCGGGAGTCTGGAGCCTGCTTTGGATTCGGTGTCTCCTTCTCTCTCTGCCCTTGCTCCTCTCACACTCTGTCTGTTTCTCTCTCAAAAATAAATAAACATTTTATTTTTTCAACGTTTTTTTTTTTTTTTTTTTTATTTGTGGGACAGAGAGAGACAGAGCATGAACGGGGGAGGGACAGAGAGAGAGGGAGACACAGAATCGGAAACAGGCTCCAGGCTCTGAGCCATCAGCCCAGAGCCTGACGCGGGGCTCGAACTCACAGACCGTGAGATCGTGACCTGGCTGAAGTCGGACGCTTAACCGACTGCGCCACCCAGGCGCCCCAGTAAACATTTTTAAAAAATTATTAAAAAATGTTGTAGATGTATTGTTAAGTGAAAAAAGCAGTTACAAAGTAATAACAGCATATGCTTTCATTTCCATTAAACTTAATATAGTATTTACTATTTAAATATGACCATGTAGCACTTTAGTATTTAAACATGATTGAGTATGGAAGGGTAGGCACCAAAATGCTAATAGTAGTTATCTTTGGGTAGTAGAATTATGTGAGAATTTCTACTTTCTTTATAATATTTTTATAATGATCATATATTATCAGATAAAGGTATATCCATTTTAAAAAAGGAAACAAAGCCAGTCAATACCCTAAACGTTGTGCTCTCTGTTCACCCGCCCTGGGTCCACTGTGGGTGTGCAGTCGTGGATATTGTGAGTGGATCCCATTACCCCTACTGAAAGAAACTCTATGGTAAGACTCCTAGACACAGATCCTTTAATACCATTATCTTCCTAACTGTAGGGAAAATCATTGAGAATGATGTCCTGTGGAGGCCCATGGTGACTCTCGTTTTATAAGAAGCATCTATCAGTGGTCACTCTTCTCTGATTTAGAAAAATTACATTGTTTTAAAAATAAGGAACAAGAATACCATTGAGACTGGGTTAAAATTTAAAAAAATTTTTCTGCTAAAATATCCGCCTTAATTACAATGTAAGCTGCTCTCTAAAGATAAGAAACTACCAGTATTCGTGTTTCCTAAAGATAAGCAAAATCTTCAGCATTGGTTAAATTGCAGTTCCCTGGGTCCAGCACAGGGATTTGATACAGAACTCTTGATTGCTTACATTGGCACCACGTCATGTATAGTTTGGGGGTAATGAAGCATCCTTCAGGGTAATAAAGTCTGACTTGTTTTTATAGGCCGAGAGATCCGTCTGCCCCTCCGAATCAAAGGCGAAGGAATGGGGCCAAAGATTCACTTCAATCTTGAACTGCTGGACATTGGAAAAGTTTTCGTTGGATCTGTACATTGTTATGAGGTAAGCACGAGAATTGTTCATTGAGACTCAGATAGTACTTGGCTTTTTTGGTTTATTTTATTTTGTGTGTGTGTTTATCGATACAAAACGTGTACAATCACATCCATTTGCCGTTACTCATGCTCAGACTCCAGAATGATCTGGCTCTTCCTTCCTTTCCTAGCAAGCCTCCTTGAGGATTTCCCCTCTAGCTTTCCTGAAGGCAACAAAGCCATAATTTAATTGGTTTTATTTATCCTCCTCATCTTGTGGATTGCAATCTTATCCCCATCTGATTAATGCTTGTTCTCCGACAACATAAATGCTATAGACCAGAGGACAGAAAAACTCTCAAATTTTCCAGAATGTCCTAATGAGGATAGGCATTTTCACACTTCAGAGTTTTCTCTGAATGCACTGGTCTTTAATACATGATTAAAAACCAGTCATTGTGCTTTCTGGAACTTTCTGTTTGAAATTCTGTGCTTTGTCTTTCCAATTAAATAGAAAATGATCTTTTACAGGATATACTCATGGGTTCTTCAGGATCAAAGTCACTTCAGTGTCTCCTCACCACTAACTTTGTACCTAGGGTATTTTTTTGCACTATATCAAATTGTGACCACTGAAACTTTATTTTACAATGATTCCTAAACTTTAAATGTTTGTATTTCTATAAAAGTAATACAAGCAGTTATTTAATGAGTGACAAATAGGTGTCAGGTTCCATGCTCTATTGTGTATGCTTGTCTATCTGTATGTATTTAGTTTCTAATCCTTAGAAACTACTTTATAAAGGAAAAATAAGAGGCAGAGAGTGGTTAATACCATCAACAACATCGTCTTTCAAATATGTTGAGCACAGTACCAGTGCTTTTATATTCATTAGTTCGTTTGGTCCTCCCTAAACCCTGTGCAGCATTGCAGTGACTCTTCCCATTTCACAGCCGAGGAACCTGGAGCCTGGAGAAGTTTTACTAGTTAAGATAATGGTAGATACTGTAACAAACAAATATGAAGATCTGTACTATCTAGGACATGATAGATGTCTATTTTGTTGCTTACGTAAAGTCTCAGGGTTACCTATCAGCAGATGGCTCTCCGTCAGCAGAGCATCGGGACCCCGGCTCCTTCCGTCTCATAGCTCTGCCACCCCTAACGTGTAGCCCGCAAGGCCGCAACCCCACATTTGTCATGCGGGCAGAAGGGGAAAGAGCATGGAGAGACGTGCACGAAAGATCTTTTATAGGAGTTGGTCCTATAGGTGGCACGCATCGCGCTCATTCACATCCCACAGCTGCAAGATTGGCTGGGAAATGCAGTCTAGTTGTGAGCACAGGAGGAAGAGGGAGTGGGGTCAGTGAATAGCGAACCTGACCCTGCCACGTCTGTTAAGTAACTTGGCAAGGTCATACAGCTGGTAAATGTTAGTGAGCACTGGGTTACTGGGGCTCTGTAGCCTGGAAAGGGAAGGTTTTGTGCTGCCCTTCACCACGGAGCAAATCCAACCTACAGCCAACTCAGATCTCAGCCCAGCCCAGCCTTGGCGTGGGAGGCAAATGCCCGGTTGCTACTGAGAGCTTCCTACTGTATTGTTCATCCCCACATTCATTAGACTAACCGTGGCCTAAATGGGATGATGCGCAAGGTAAACAGAGACATTAGTGTCATCTGAGATGGAATATACATAAGAACACAAGTTAAATGAAAAAACCAGTCACATGACTGCCATGAAATGAAAAATGGCACAGCTACTATGTTGCATTGTCTTTCGCATTTTGAAAAAAGGGTCACTTCGGGAGGAAAAAATGTGCGAAACTTATTAAATTGATATTGTGTCCATAATTTATCCAGTGTGAATTTCCCTTACATCCTAAGTATTGTGTCTTATGGATGCCACAATAGAAAAAGACCTTTAGTTCTGATACAAAATGGATAAGGTTTCCCTGAGTGTAATAATAATTTCTAACAAATTTAACCGAAGTGTATTTGAGGCCACCACCTTCCCACCCACCATCCCAGATTTGAAATAGTAAAGTACATCGCAGCCAGCTAAGTAAGTGTTATATGAGGTGCTGCATCAGAGTGGACAATTTTGAGGGCTGTGCAATGGCAGAGAAGGACATGGTGAGTTGCTTCTTATGGGAATATTTTGCACTCTCTGCGTATTTAGTGCTGATGCCTCATTGCATCTCTCTTTCAATTTATTACGTTACCTACTTGAGACAAATTTGAATAACTAGCTATTGCCCTTAGTCATTGCTGAGCTTAGCAAATACATAAAAAGTAAACCATAGCCCCAAGGGTGTTCACTATTCCCCAGTGTAATTAGAAGGAAAACTAGGTGAAGCTCTATTATAAATTTTCTCCTCGCCAAGGAATTGGACTGCAAGGGTAAGGTCATCAAAAGGTCTCAGGGTTTTGTCCCAAATGATTTGCTGGATTCTGCAGACACATGAAGGTGCTCTTTTGTCAGGGGGAGAAGAATGACATGTATGTTCTTGAAAATGGAGGAGCTTGTGCCTTCTACAAAATCTGAGTAAAGTATTGCTGTTACCCGAAAAATAAAAAGGCAATCTGTGCATTTCCTCGGAGAGGAAAACAATTGCCTTTGAATTGAATTCCCTTTGAATTCCCTTTGAATTACCTCAAACACCTTTGAGTTGCCTTTAAGTTATCACTAACGTGTGTCAGTTGCTTCTTAAGCACAGGTAAATTTTAAACCCATTCTGCATAGCTCTGGGAATACAGGTAGCAACCACTGTCATTTATAAGCACTATTCTAAGAGTTACAAAAATTAATTTCATCTTCAAAGCACTCTGAGAAGTTAGCAGTTCTTACCCTTTACAGATGGAGACACTGGGGGACAGAGAGGCAAAGCACGTTCTCTAAGGTCACACAGCTAGGAAGTCAGTGGTAAAGCTGGGATTTGAGCCCAGGCTATTTGGCTTCTGAGTCCCTGGCCATAATCACTTTCTACATGGTCTCTTTAGAAAGAATGAAGGGTGAAGCATGAATTCTATGACCAGGGAACTTAAAACAAAGTGAGGGAGAATGGGAAATGAATGTAAAAAGATGAATAAAATATCAAGCAACAATTAGTTATATATCTCTTTTGGTCCATCATCCATCTTCTCTTGGAAGAAGTGGTGATTTTCCTTTCCAAAGGCCCCTGACTCTGTTCTATATATACTCTTGATTCCCTCTTCTTTGCTTCTCAGGAGGTAACTTAAGCTGGTGGACACACCACACCCACCCAGACCCCATTCCCTTGGTTACCTAGCTCTATTCTCTTATTACAACAAACATATGGGCCCAGCACTGAGTATGCATTATGTCATTTAATATAAATATACTGGGTCTCCTCTACCATACTTCCCACAGCTTTGTCTCCCCCACTCTCCCTCCTCACCACTCATCCTCTCAAAATCGGAATCTCGAATTGTCAACCACTATTTCTTCCACACCCACGCACTCCCTAAACGTCTGGACTCTGGATTCTACTGTCACACTCCATTGGAGTTACTTTCTTCTTCAAGGGCAGGGCTGGCCTCTAATGAAAAATAAAAAATCTGTAACATTTTCTCAGAGTGTATTCCCCATGAACTCTGTCCACAGTTAACCCCTTCTGGAAATTCTCCTCCTTCTTCTAGGTTCCTGACATTCCCCACATGCCTTTCTGAACATTTCTTCATGATCTCCTATGCTCTTTTTTCTCTAATACTTGGAGTGTAGGTTGAAGGTAGTACACAGAGAGAGGGAACGTGCTGTCCACCAATTCAGGTGTAAGCACTGGCAAGGAATAGAGAGCTGCGTGGCTACAGCACAGGCTCACTGGACAGACACCAGGGGAGATGGGAGTGGGAGCGATGGACCGAGTCAGGTGTGGAGGACTCTGAATGCCAGGCAAGAACTTTTCATACACACACATCTAGTGTGCAAGCAAATATGGACAATGGCACTAGTGTATAGGAATAAAACTTGTCTGTAGTAAAACACTTGCAAGTATCCCCAAACAGTAGAGTTTGAGATGAAGGTATCCCAGTAGAATGCAATCTAATAGCACAATAAAGAGGATCCTTGTCGTCTGGAATCCACAGTGATGTCGCGTTCATATTCTCCAGGCTACACTATAGATGTAGGCTTAGGTAGCTCTTGCGCCTCTATTCTGACTGCTTATTTTTCAGTATGCTGCTCATTCTCAGCTTTCTCATGCATAGAAGAGAAATACCGGCCTTCCCTCAGTTACCTTATAGAATATCAGAAAGAGGTATTTTAAGGTTCTTTTTCAGTAGATATAATTACAATCAGTATTGATAACACGGCTATAATACATGTGACTAACTCTGTTTTAAAGAGGATACTAAAAGCACAAAATGACTTCTGGATCGGGATTCCTGCCTTCAGACCTTCAAGGCAGAAGACTATTCATTTCTCCCCTGGAGTTTTTCTCTGGCTTTACTTCCTGTAACTGTCTATGTGTTGGTATTAAACAGTACAGCCACATGCTTCTATGAAAATAAATATGATGTCCATGCTGTATCTTTGCATTCTTGGCTTTTTATTGATATAGGCAGTACTCTCCAACAAAGGCAGCATTGATGCTCTCTTCAACGTGGGCCCTCCAACTTCGGCTTTGGGGGCCTGCTTTGTTTTCAGCCCCAAGGAAGGCATCATCGAACCAAGTGGAGTCCAGGCGGTCCAGATCTCTTTCAGTTCTTCCATTCTGGGGCACTTTGAAGAAGAGTTCCTGGTCAATGTCAATGGGTCCCCTGAGCCTGTGAAACTGACCATTAGGTAAGATATATCTATAACTAACGTGGAAGCTAACCGAAGCTTTTATCTACTGCTTTCTTAAACTTCAAAACCAGATTGTGTCTTGGATGTCCATAACTGTCTTTGTTGATGGGAATACATTAAAATAATGGAGTGTTTTACAATTCTGTGAGTGTTTACCTACTGAACACATGTAACTTATTATTGTCATATGGATACAGATGCTGTTCGGGGATCTAGTTTGTCTAGAAGCTATAACTTTATAACATAAGCACTTAAACCTAGTTATGCTCTCTGTTTTAGGATATTTAGGGAAAATAAATCATTACAGTAACACCTGGATAAAATCATATTCTTGACTAGGCTTTCGCTATTATCACAGTTTCTCTAAACTTTCATCTTTCATATTTATTTTAAGGAAATTCTTTAAATACTCTTACCTATGATACCTTCGGGTATTGTA
Source organism: Panthera pardus (assembly GCF_024362965.1). Lineage (NCBI taxonomy): Eukaryota > Metazoa > Chordata > Mammalia > Carnivora > Felidae > Panthera > Panthera pardus. The sequence continues at coordinate 12,575,823 of NW_026526754.1, forward strand.
AAAGAATCTACTTATAGCATCAGTCAGCCACGGCTAGAAATGTGCAGCTTTTCTGCTAGAAGTCCTTTGATGGCTTTTCCAGCTGTTTGTGATAATTGCAAGTCATTAATAGCAGAGTTTGTCCTCAGGTTTTAAAAAGAAGTTCTCTCTGACCAACCCATTGGGCAGATCCACAACTTTTGTTCCTGGTGCTTAGAAAGATCCTATCTTCAGAACACATTGCAGATCCCGTCTGGATTTTCACAGCAACAGGTTGTTAATTACCATGGCAGTCTCTCTTATTATGGTTATTGCTTGCAGGCCCTCCTTCCCTCTACAGCTAAGATCTCCCTTGGGGTCTGAGGATAACATAGAAAAGAGACACAGACACATATGGCCTGAAGGATCCTAAGAAAATTTATTGGTCTCAAGATAGCTACTGGAAATTCAGATTCTTAAGATCAGCTTAAAAGTTATTACCACTTCTTTCAATTCTTCCACCTAAGCATCCCTGTTATGGGGTGAATTATGTCCTCCCGAATTCATATATATTGATATCCTAATACCCAGTACTTAAGAATGTGACTGCACTTGGAGATAGGACTTTTAAAGAAGTAATTAAGGTAAGATGAGGTCGTATGGGTGGGTCCTAATACAGTGTGACTGGTGTCTTCATAAGAACAAGCACACCGAGAGGAAGAGACCATGTAAACACATGGAAGATGGCCATCTACAACCTGACAAGGGAGTCCCTCAGAAGAAACTAACCCTGCTAACACGTTGATCTTGGACTTCCAGCCTATAGAGCTATGAGGAAATAAATTTCTGTTGTGTAAGCCACTCCATCCGTGGTATTTTATTATGGCAGCCCTAGCAAACTAATACAACCTCTCACAAATAAGGAGAGTGAATGTATGTGTTTCAAGGGTTCTGCGGCGTGGCTGAGACAGCCTGCCATAATCAGAAACTTTACTGAAGTCTTAAGGTGTATCTAGAACATTCAGAAGTCATTTATGTTTTCTTCTGTAACACACCTGTGTTTGTGACAAAAGAGAAGAAAAATCACTGTTGCTTTCCAAATATTTGAATAACATTGACTCTTCAAGAAGATGCACCAGAAAATGAGGACGACAGGAGTACCTTTTTATATCACATGAACTCCAGTTCATCTCCCACTTCAATAACAATTCACATCTCATGACAAGCAATGGAGGGGGTGATCTGGAGAAGCAGGAAGAGCAAACTTGCGAATGCAACCTTCGTCTCCCTTTCAGAGATTTTCTGATCCTTGAGAGTTCTCAGTAAATTCCAGCAGATCAGCTCTTCAAAGCTCTATTTGAATAAGGTTTTCTGACTTCATGGGTTCAAGAGGTATCACTCAGAATCATGAGTACCTTCCACAATATCCAGCATCATTGATGGGCCTCCATCCCAAATGGGGAAGACAAAACCTTAAAGCTTTGCTCTTATAAACATTTAGGATCAAAATGATCACCCTATCTCAGGGTAAAAGAGTATAGGATATTAAAGGACCATAATTTTACTCTTCATATAGGGGAAAGGAAAATACTGGCCAAGACAGGTTGAACAAGAAAGCCCAACCCCATTTCATCTGGCCACTCCCTAATTAAGTACAGCCTAATAATAATGCATTTACACACACACACACACACACACACACACACACACACTGCTACTCTATTAGGAATAAATGTGTATTTTGGATATTCACTTAATAAACTTATTGAGCACCTTCCACATGCAAGGTTATATACTAGGGACAGTGACTGGCAAATTTGAGTTTGTTAGACATTCCTGTGTCCTAAGACCTACTGTCTTTTTTTTTTAATTAATTAATTTTTTGAGAGAGAGATAGAGTGCAAGCAGTGGAGGGGCAGAGAGAGATGGAGCACAGAATTCGAAGCAAGCTCCAGGCTCTGAGCTGTCAGCACAGAGCCTGATGCGGGGCTCAAACTCACGGACCGCAAGATCATGACCTGAGCCGAAGTTGGACGCTTAACCGACTGAGCCACCCCAGGCACCCCTAAGTCCTACTGTCTTAACCTGTGACTCTGTGAATTATTTTTCCAAATTCAAGATGTAATTGCCCATTCTCTAAAATATTCCCTAAACTAACTAAAAAATGTAGTGAAAGAAGTGACATTAATTAAAAACTAAAGGGCTACACTAAGAAAATATCCATTTAACATAAAGGGAGGCAATAATGGAGGAATAGAGTGATAAAAAAGGCACAAAGACATAAGAAACAAATAGTAAAGTGGAAGACATGAATCCTACTTTATCAGTAATTACATCAAGTATAAATATATTTAACACTTTAATTAAAAGGCAGAGATTGGTAGAATGGATTTTTTTAAACCCACAAAACACAATCCAATTATATGCTGTCTACAAGAGACACATTTTAAATCCAAAAATATGAATAAGTTGAAACTAAAAGGATAGAAAAAGATACACTATGCAAACAGTAACCAAAAGAACAGACTTTAAAACAAAAATTGTTATTTGAGACAAAGAGGGACATTTTATAATAGTGAAAGAGTCAAGCCATCAAGGAAATACAACAATTAGAAACACAGGCACCTAACAGCAGAGCCCCCAAAAATGTGAAGAATAGACTGACAGAAGCAAAGGGAGAAATGGGAATATGGTGATTGCTCAGGGTTGGGGGTGTGGGACAGAGCATGATAGCTAAAGGCCATGGTGTTTCTTTTCAAAATGATGAAAATGTTCTAGAATTGACTGTGGTGATGGTTGCACATATCTGTGAATATACAAAAGCCATTGATTTATACACTTTAAGGGGGTGAATTATATGGCACGTGAATTACATTTCAAAGACGCTGTGATTGTTAATTTCAGGAGTCTATAATATTGGATGGTGGTTAGTTCCTTCATTACGTAGGTGAATTTTTAAAATCTCTGATCTCTTCTCCTGAAGATCCCAACTAGTAGTACACATCACTAGCAATGCCTGAATAGGTTAGGGTGCACTGGGGTTTTCCACTGTGAATAATAGGATTTAGGAATCCCCCAGGAACCTACTCACAAGCAAACTTGGACTAGTTAATACTTCAACTGCTCTGGGGAGGATAAGTCTCTCATTTTATCCTCTGGACATTACATTCACCCAAACTGCTATACCAGTCTCTTATTTTGGATGTTATTCCTGTTTTTTTTTTTTTCAAAGGGAAGGAAAATCTGACTGGGGAAAGAATGTTTGCGTGCATCCAAAAATGAATCACAAATTTCTAAGAGAAATATTTTTTTTAATTTAAAATTTGTGTTTTTTTGGGTATAACTGACACACAATGTTAACATTATTTCAGGTGAACAACATAGTTCGACAGGTTTATACATTACGTTGTGCTCACCGCAAGTGCAGCTACCATCAGTCACCATCAACACTATCACAGTACCATTGACTGTACCTTTTATTCCCATGACTTACTCATTCTATAACTGGAAGCATGTATCTCCTATTCCTCTTCACCCATTTTGCCCAGCCCCTAACCCCCCCGCCCTCTGGCAGCGGTCACTTTGTTCTAAGAGAAATATCCTTATCTAAATCACACTTGTCCAAAAGTGTTCTTGCGCTTCAAACCATGAATAATCGTTTTTGAAAACCTGGTAAATATCTGGTATCCCAAATATATGTCTAATGTATAATTATAATATACTTCCAGCTCCACACATTAATATTGACTTTACTTATGACTTCTCCAGAAATACTTTCTTAGCCCTTGTGGCCTAAGAAATCTCTGTAAAGTTAATATGATGGATTATGGACTTTTGTTTCTTATTATTTTATTGTCAGGTACTCTTCTTTCCTCAATACCACATAATTTTGGCTAGTCTGCCTTGAAAGGTCAGGACAGTTATCATACTTTTGCTTTTTCTATTTACTCCTCTAACTACATGACACAGTACTTTAAGTGGTTGGATTAACAACACTGTGAAGTTAATGTGACTTAAAAAAAATTACCCGTGAGTAGTTTTGTTGCCTCCAATCTTTACATATGTAATTTCATAAAGTGTTAACCATAACATAGATATATTTTGTATTCAACTTGTTTCACCTAACATATCATAATACTTCAGTCTTCCTATCTCTTGTCTTTAAAATTACAATTGATCCTGAACAACACAGGCTTGAACTACACGTGTCCTTTTACATGTGAATAATTTTTGATAAATACAGTGTAGTAAAACTTGTATTTTTTTCTTCCTTCTGATTAAAAAAAATTTTTTAATGTTTATTTATTTTTGAAAGAGAGACAGACAGTGAGTAGGGGAGGGGCAGAGAGAGAGGGAGACACAGAATCCGAAACAGACTCCAGGCTCTGAGCTGTCAGTACAGGGCCTGACATGGGGCTTGAACTCACAAACTGTGAGATCGTGACCTGAGCCGAAGTTGGGCGCTTAACTGACTAAGCCACCCAGGTGTTCCTCTTACTTCTGAGTTTCTGAATAACATTTTCTTTCCTGTAGCTTACTTTATTATAGGAATACAGTATATAATACATATATAAAATATGTTTTAATTGTCTCTTCATGTTATCAGTAAGGCTTCTGGTCAAGAATAGGCTATTAGTAGTTAAGTTTGGGAGATATATCAGAAGCTATACATGGATTTTCAACTGCACAGGGGGTCAGCACCCCTAACCTCTGCATCATTCAAGGGTCAACAGTATAATTTTAACAGACCACTGCATTGATGAAGGGTACAAATTTGCAGAGACTATTTGAATATTCAGAATCCCTTGTAGAATGAATGCAGCCATATCCAATTCCAGTTGGTATTTGGCCACAGTTCTCTTAGTTATATGAACAGATGTGATTTAATTCCAGTTCTTTCTACATCTGCACCTGTTAAACAACTGCTTTGTACAATTTTGTGAGCTTCTTTCTTACTTTCTTTAGCATTTGTGCATTTCCATCCCTTTGATCTCTTTGTTACTTGGCCTCACGAAACCTCTTTTACAAGTCAAGCATCTATCCTATAGGCCTGTTTGACTTCAGTCTCAACTGGATCCTAATTCTTTGCCAAGTACCAGCCACTCCTTTTGAAACTACTTTGGATCATTCGCATGAAATAGAATAGCTGGTCCCGAGAAAGGCTTTTAGGATTGAAATTTGCTTTTAGAATTGAGTCTTTGATGGGATGGCTCCTCCCAGACTTGCAACAGCCCCTGCCCACATTAGGTCAGACGTACAGCAGCCCGAAGTACCACCAGGGCACGGACGCATTCAGCACAGTATGGCACACCCACTTCACAAACATCGAGCCGGGTGAATGAGGATGTTCCTGATTAACGCATTTTCTGGTATCTGTAGGTCTATAATTTTTAAAAGCTTGGCACATAGATGGGGATTATCTCAGTTCTTACCTAGATTCTAGGGATATGGATCATGGTAAAAATCAAGAATAAGCTAATACATATTTATTAGTCTTCTGTTACTCCTACATTAAACTTTGTAGCTTAAAACAATACAAATTTATTATTCTATAGCTCTATTCTTTTGAAGTCCAACATAGGTCTTATTGGGCTAAAATCAAGGTCTTGACTGGACTGTGTTGCTTCCTGGAGGCTCCAGGAGAGAATCCATTTCCTAGCCATTTCCAGCTTCTTGAAGCTGCCCACAGTGTTCTGCTCAGGGTCCCCTTCCTCTTTCTTCAGAGCCAGCAATAGCTGGTTGAGTCCTTCTCACATTGCATTACTCCAGCCTCCTCTTTGCATCCTTTTGTATTTTTAAAGACACTTTGATTACATGGGGCCCACCAGGATAATCTAGGAAAGTCTCCCTATTTTAAGATCTGTTAATTAGGAACCTTAATTTCTTCTGCAACCTTAATTCCCCTTTATCATGTAATCTAACATATCCACACATTCTGAGGAGTAGCACATCGACATCATTGGGGACCATTATGCTATTTACTGCAGCTGAAGTCAACTAGAAACTGTAGAATCTCTCTACTATTTACTTTAAGCTAGAGAATCACTCCAAGATCCTGAGGCCTTGCACTGAGAGAGAAATGAATCAACATTTACAGCAAAGGTCCTTCAAGGTCACCTATACCAGATTGCAGTCTTTTCTTTTATACAGGAGGAAAAGAAACTGGGGGCTATGGGGGTAATGTGACTGGCCAAGATCACAACTAGTTGGTGGTAGGAATTGGAAAAACAGTTTTATAAAAGTTAGGACCAGGAATATTGGTGCCATTGATAGTTTTTAATGCTTATTATTTTAATGCTATAATTTTTGTTTCTTGTCTAAGAATAACTTTTCATGATATGTATCTTATCCATATTAATATTCTGTGTCATTGGTTTGGTGATGTGTCTGTCCTGCCTCATTCATTGGTAGGCATTTGGTGATAAATTAATCACAGCATCATTTGCTAAAACCCAGTGGTTTGAGTCTTGAAAAAGAATTCTAAGAACCACTGCGATAAGACCATCAGCTTGTGGTTTCTTTAAGTGCTAGATTCTGTACTTGACTTAATGCCAGTTTATGGCTTTAATGTTTACTGTCTTCCTAGTTCCTGACTGTTACACTGAATTCACTGGATTCTCTATCCACTCCCCCCAACTTGTATTCCTACTTGCAGAGGCTGTGTCATTGGACCTACCTTCCACTTTAATGTTCCTGCTCTGCACTTTGGCGATGTTTCCTTTGGTGAGTAATTTTTCCATATTAAATTAGAAATTGAGTGGAATTGCCTCTCTCTCTACATGGAAGGAGGAAAGTTTACACAAAAGCTCTCTTACCAATTTTTTACGAGTAATAGCAAGAAAGTCTAGAATTGTTCTCTTCTTCCTCTGCAGCAATGACATTTCAGTGCCATTTCCTAGTTTATCTGTGAAAGTTGTAACTATGTCCTGGGCACTAATAGCTGTCAGGCCATGGTTGTCCTTGCTCGTTCAGCAGTGGAACAATAGAAAGCCTTAAACTTCACACTGCTATCTGAATGTTCTGAACACTCCATTTTATATGCAGTTTCTGATTTGCCAGTATGTCTACACAACAGCCTCTTCACAGAGATGCTCTCAAGTTTCAAGTGAATTCAGTGGTGGTTTGACTCAGGTGTCCTATCACTCCAAGCTGAAGACTTCTATATTTTTCTGTTGTCTTCTTGCTCAGTTACTTCCCCTGAGTCATTTCCTCCTGTCTCCACCTTTCCAAAGAGTAACAGTGGTAACAGCAGTGGTGGCATTAGCAGTAAAAGTTTCCATTTATTGGTTCTTTCTTATATTCTAATCTTTGCTAAGTGAATCACATTCAGTACTGCATTTAACCCTTTAAATCCTTTGGGGAGATACTATTTAAGGTTCCCCTTTCGGAGCTGGAAGAACTGATCATTCGAACAGTTAAATAACTTCCCATGGTCATATAGCAGTGGCAGAATGAGTATTTCACTTGAGCTCTCTCTAAATCATACACTGTCAACAGGGATGATTTTGCCCCCAAAGGGTCAAAAATTGTTTGCTTGGGGTTGAAGAGTGTAGATCTAACCTACATTTGTGGTCCTCCAAAGTTCAACCCTACCCAATAGAATCTTCTTCCTTAGTATTTAATTTTTCTCATTAGGGAGAAATTAATCTAATTTAAATTATATTTAATTAATTGATTTCACTGAAAATTAATTAATCACAGTGGTTCTTTTTAGGAGGTGATGATAATTTAGGAAAGACTGAGAAACCTTAGCCTGAATCTATAGTCCATAATCCTTTCCATTTTTCTCAGTTGCCTCCCATTTTGACTTTCAGTTCTTTTGCTTCAAGTAGGGCCATCTACTTGGGGAAAATTTTTTCTTTACAAAAAATATCCTTTCTTTGCAAAAAGCTGATTAATAACGTTTTTATCCATTGCTTTAACATTTAACATTTCCTAAATACAGGAAAATCCATATCAATGGAGTTGAATGTCTGTTTGTTACCATAGAATATGAGAATGGCTAGAGGAATTTTTAGAAATTTGTAGTGCATGTTTGAGTTGTAGAGTTTTCGAAGGAAAGTAAAAGTGACCCACAATTTGAAAATTGTCTGTTGGCCAACTGAGAGAGGCATACTCTCTCAAGGGAAACCGTGACTGATATGCAGTGAGAGGTGAATTACCCAAAGACCTATGCACTTACCCTCCAACCAGCTCAACTGAGTTCACAGAGAGTTCTGGGCAACTGATGCATGACAGCAACATACCCTCACAGGCATTTAAATATGAGCTCCAACACAGAACATTTGGAAGATATGCCCTGTATCATATTGCCCTGGAGGGAGAAAAAATAATCCAAATAAAAACCTCAAATCAGTCACTCCAAGAAATATCATACTGATTCATTATCTAGAATCTGCCCTATTGAAAGGTTAATGTAAATAGTGTACCAACGATAAGCCAATTTTTGAGCCCTGAGAATATCTGGAACACTTTTATCTAGAATCCAAACATTTAAAAGCATCAAGGCCCCTAATGGTGCATTTCAGCGAAATATGGCAAACAGGAGGTGTTCAAAATGCTGTATTTGATATTGGCAAGCTCTGGGTAACACAGTAGATAAAACCATTTATGCATGCTCCAAAGCTAGGTAGGTTTTTTTCCCATTATCATCTTCCATTTGGTCCTCTCTTATCCCTAAGTATATAGGAAAAGCCATTATTGGGTAATTTATTCATTGTTTCCTTGAGCTATAGAGAAAATAATCAACAGTTGTTTCTCATAGTTGGTCCAGCTAGAAGTTTTGGTAACTAGCTTAGATGAAAATTACAAAAAGTTTATTTTTCTTTTGTTGTACAACATCTTACTGAACCATTTGGCAATAACGCAGCTAGATAAGAGTGGGAAGACACTACAGAGCCATGACCCAACAGTCCCCAGGTCTGAGACGTAAAAACTTATCCCACTTAAGTCCACCTTCAAAATTCAAGTTACATTTCTTTTAGTTTGGATATGGATTCCTTAATCTTCCCTGTGGTGTGGCAGGAAATATTAATGAAAAACATACCTTTTTGCTTGCCAACAGGAAATCTAGGGCTATTTCATTTTTCAAAACCACTTGGGTCAGTCAATTCAGGCTACTTTGCTGTGCTTCTGGATTCTGCAATGTATCAGCCAAAGTTAGGAACCATTTTGTGATACAGTTTTAGAATTATTTGATGATAATATTGTTAAGTCCTAAAGTTGGTACTAGAGTTCTTTCATGACTCCTACCCAAAGTGTCATTATTTATTTCTCCAGGAAGATAGGCCTCCTGTCACAAAGAAACATGGTACATTGAAGAGTTATTTATTGGCAACTTCCTAATTATTACCTCACATGTGCAAATATGGCTTTGATGAGGCAGACAAAAGTAAGCATGTGATTGGCTCAGGAATGAAAGACCAGTAGGTCTTTCGATAGTTCGATAGTTCGAAATGCAAGAGAAATTAATGGTTACAGGAATAAGCCAGGAATTGAAGGAATTTTTTTAGTTATATCAGAATGACAGACATATTGTTAAAGTTGGTGATATCGTCCCCATCTTGGCAAAAAGGCATGTTCTTGAAGAGGTGTCTGTTATAGGTTAGTGTTGGAGACATAGCCTTTATTTGCTTAGAGATGCAGATCTAGATTAGGCATCAGGACCTATTGGGATTGATGGTGTTAGATTACTATAAGTACCCTAAAGTAGACGACAGGTAATAGTACTGTTGTTTGGTATCTGAAATGTTTAAAGTATGGCTATAAATATTTTGATGGTAGGATTGGATGTTGGATGACATTTTGAATAATTAGGTTGATGGAAGCTAGAAGGGTGAAAGAGTCAGATTCTAGAATATAGGTGGTGATGATCTCTGAAAGAGCAGTGAAGCTTTGATAAGTCCTCAGATTCATCAAAGAATACAATGGACCAGGTAACAACTGAGATGCCAGATTATAGACCAAAAGGGCAGAGTGTAAGTATTTGCAAACTCACTGTTTTTCGAGAGGTACAGGAATATGTGGAATGAGAATAGGGAGTTTGGAAAACTCCAGACATTCAGTGGACCTGACCATTGGATAATTTGGCCAGAGAAGTTAGGGTTTAAGGGCCATAAACATTTTTTAAAAATCACGATAGTTGTCTTCCATGGCCCAGGTACGAACAGGCAGTATTTCACTCAAGAAGAAATATTTAAATTGATTTTAGGATGTTGTAAAGTGGGGGCCCAGGGACAATTAATTGTAATTATCCCTTACAACCTTTTTTTTTAAGTTTATTTTTATTTATTTTGAGAGAGACATAGAGAACATGGAGGGGAAGGGCAGAGACAGAGGGAGACAGAATCCCAAGCAGAAGCCTCACTGTCAGCTCAGAGCCTGATGCAGGGCTCGATCTCATGAACCATGAGATCAGACCCGAGCCAAAGTCGAGAGGTGGACGCTTAACTGACTGAGCCACCCACGTTCCCCTGTCCCTTACAATCTTAATTATAATGATTATAGAAAGATCTGAGAAAGGTTAGCAGAAGAGATCATTGAAAGCATGAGGGAAGCCTAAACCCAATAGTATTAGGATTTGGTGCAAGCAGAAAGCTAGGAGTAACACTTGTATTATTAATGACCCTTCAGTCTTTAACAAAATAATACCACTTTCTTTAGGCTTTTTAGCAAGCGATATGGGGTTTACAGGTCATTGTACAAGGAATTGTTCTAGTTAGGAGGTTATAGTTGGCTTTATTCTCAAAAAACCTTCTAGCTTCAGGGAAATAGTCTGAGCAATGGTTTGGAAGGACCCATCTGAATCTTTATACAAACCACTTCCAGCGTACCCTATACATTAGAAGAGTGCTGATCCTATAAATGGTCAAGTAAAAATAAACAAGGGTGAGGGATCTACAGTTTCAATAGTCTTTGCTGGGAAAGTTCTAGAAAGCTGAATGCAGCAATACATGATTATTAAATGGACTTTCTAGCAGCTCCTCTGGAATTTCCAAGAAAGTCCTTCAGGTACATTTAAGCAGGCAATTCTTTTTCCATAAGAGATCTCTTCCAAGTAGATTGGCAGGTAATATCACAAAGGAGACATAAATGCATTTCCTCCAACAGTCCTAATGTGTAGACAAAGGCTCAGAAATGGGGAGACAAATAGATCAGTCCAAAATATCCCCCGCAGTAATGTAGTAACTAGCAGAGACCAATTGTGTTTTACTGCATTAGGGCTCCAGGTAGAAAGAATAGTGTTTGCATCCCATAGAAATATGCAGATAGAGTGGCCACCTCGGGAATCCAAAATCAGAGCTCAGTTTATTGCCTGCCAGGCAAGGAGGATCCACATCTCTTAGAAAAGGAACAGGAGTCTCACTGAACTGAACGTAGGAAGGCTGGATTTAACGTGAAAAAGTAGCTTTGTCTAAGGGAGGTAAAAGCCAGTGTGTTAGTCTCTGGCTGGCTCAAAAGCAGATTGTAAAGTCTCTCTCAGGAGACGCTATTATTTGATTTTGTGTCATCGACCCTGGGAGCATGAGCCTCAGACAGGTCCAGGAGGAGTTATATAATATCTTGGCGGGCTCTGGGTCACACAGCAGGGAAAACCACACAGGCTTCTCCTTTCACACGTTGGCAGATAAAAAGAGCAAACGTGATTCAATTTTTTAAAAAAATCTGTATTCTGTGTAAAAATTAAATGCAAAGCATACTTCTGGAGAACTACTCACCAAACAGATAATAATAGATGCTGCTTCTTGAGAGGGACCTGGATGAACATCAAGTGATTGGTTTTATGTCTATAGTTGCTACATAGTACGCATATATAAGTATTCACTGACTGACTGAATGAATGAATGAAATGCATTCATTGATGGTACAATTGAGGACAATATCAGGGAGAGGTGGAGTTAAGCAAGTGGTGATGAATTGCACAGGCAGTTCACTTAAGTGGTTTGGCAATAGTAGCAGAGGTTGAAGTTTCAAGGGAGGCTATAGTGGGGCTTTGATATCTCACCTTACATTTTGTTTTCCAGGTTTCCCTCATACCTTGATATGTTCCCTCAATAATACCTCCTTAGTCCCCATGACCTTCAAACTGCGCGTCCCTGGAGATGGCGATGGCCAGAAAAGCATTTCAAGATGTGAGCAGTATTCAGACAACAAAAGACCGCTTTGGAACAAGGACGAAAGACCCATAACGAAACCAAAAGAATTCACCATCACTCCCAGCAGTGGCACCATTCGCCCCCAAGGATTTGCTGCTATCAGGGTAAAGTGCACAGCCTCCCAGCACATACTCCCAGGCAGCCACGCTCTCAGATAGTTACTAGGATCACAGCTAGGATTTGCTTTATACATCCGTTGTCAGCGGGAGGGAGTGCCTCTAATTCATGTGGAAAAGTGAGCCTATAAGGACATAAACCACGGAGGCACAAGAAACCAGATACACATATATTGGGCACAAGAACTGACACTGCTCCCGTGAATTTCCACCAATCCAGAGGCATTGCCTTCACCAAAACGTGGATTCTCGAGAAATCCAGTGAAACCCCTGCTCTGCATAGATAGTACACTCATCAATACAGATGTAAAAAGATTTAAGAACTCACTGATAATTAGGTGCTCCTTTCCTTCAGAATCTAATTGTTTATACCAATCAATGTCCGTATTTGTGCCCCAGATGATACCCAGTTTATTCAGATTTTTAATACAAATCTGGGCTTCGTGGTGAACGTAGATGTGATATCCCTAACAGTGCTTTATATTTAGGCCCACAGTGTGATGCTCTGGGCATGGCCTAGCAGAGCCACCAGCAGAATTATTTCACAGCTCACTGAGAAGGATTTTACTGTCTTCCTTCACCTACTTTTGCTCTTCCAAACAGTTAGGTCTAGCATTACTGAAGGCTGCTAAGTTGAAATGATTTTTATCTTTTCTGGGAAAGAAAAAAGAGAAGACTTCCATGGCGAAGGTTGGCAATTTTCTCTTTATTTTTTTTTTTATAATTTTTTTTTCAACGTCTTTTTATTTATTTTTGGGACAGAGAGAGACAGAGCATGAACGGGGGAGGGGCAGAGAGAGAGGGAGACACAGAATCGGAAACAGGCTCCAGGCTCCGAGCCATCAGCCCAGAGCCCGATGTGGGGCTCGAACTCACGGCCCGCGAGATCGTGACGTGGCTGAAGTCGGACGCTTAACCGACTGCGCCACCCAGGCGCCCCGGCAATTTTCTCTTTTGTCATGACCTTTGAATATTTAATTCAGGTATGGTTTTAGGCCCCACATTTGCTTTAAATGTTTCATAATATCTCACCGTGAAGCCGCTCATCCTAAATCTTTTCTGGGAGTCTTTGGCTCTCCCAAGGGCATCTCCGTGGGCCCAATGAGGTTTATATCACATATCATTGTCACTTCTCAGGTTCCCAGTCTTAGTCCATTTGGGCTGCTATTACAAATACTTGAGGGGCACCTGGGTGGCACCATGGGTTAAGTGTCTGACTCTTGATCTCAGTTCGGGTCTTGATCTCAGGGTTGTGAGTTCAAGCCCCGCATTGGGCTCCATGCTGGGCGTGGAGCCTACTTAACAAAAAATGTTAAAAAAAAAACCCAAATACTTGAGACTGGGTGGTTTATAAACAACAGAAATTTATTTCTCACGGTTTGGAGGCTGGAAGTCTAAAATCAGGGTGACACATGGTAGAGTTCTGGTGAGGGGCGGCCTGCTGACTTATGTCCTCACGTGCGGAGAGGAGCTGTGGGGTCTTTCTCATTAGGGTCCTCATCCTGTTCATGAGAGCTCCACCCTCATGACCTAATCACCCCCAGTGGCCCCACCTCCTAATTCCCACCACACTGGGGGTTAGGATTTCAACATATGAATTTGGGGGGTGGGACACAACCTTTCAGATCATGGCAGTTGCTCACTGTGGCTTTCCCAGGAAGAAGCGCTGTTGCAAAGAATTTATTTTTTACTTCGTGCTCAGCCTACACATCACCCACCTTTCCTTTTTTCCCTCTCACGCATCGCACAGGAAGGTTTGCGAAGACGTAGCACCTGCCTAGCAGCCTTCTGTGAGAGCCACTTGCTCTGCCTTCTAACCAGAGCTCAGAGACAGGAACAGGGGTTAGAGTCACTCCAGGAGCCTCTGCATGCTGGGCCAACTGCTTCTCTCCACATCTGACAAATTTTCTTTCCAAATCAGTGGCTCCACCTTCACTTTATTTTCCCTTCAGATTTGGAAAAGCTTTCCCCAAGCTTCAATGTTCACTCCTGAACTACATCAACCATGTCTGTGTGGACTCAAATTTGCATCCAGTGATTCCCTTTGCAACCAAAAAAAAAATTCTTTAATTAGTCCTTCATACATAATTTATGTACTGAAAAGCTTTAACCTATGCTAGAAGCTGTTCTCTAGACTTACAAGTATCTCTTCCACTACAAATCATTTTTAAGCAATTAAAAACGGTGACAGGACCTCAACAGCTAAATGTAATATTTCACAATAATAAATAAAAATCAGAGGATAGAATATACTGGGCACATACTGTCCTTGAATAGACCTTTCTTTGGAGCTTCCCATTTTCTGTTCTAATAATGAATATGGTGGACAGTGGGGAGACAAGATTTTGATTAAAAAAAAAAAGTCTAGTTGATTTCTTAGGCCCTTTTCTGGAACTGACATGGTTTCATGTTCATTTATTTTGCTGTAAGAGAAACTTAGCTGTAGTGTTTTATTGGTGTGTTGAATTTTTGTAATTTCTATAGCCAGGAGGCATAGAGAACAATTTAAATTGAGTAATGAAAGTTTGCTTGTTACGGCTTATCTTTCAGGGTCATTTTTTTCCCCTTATGCAGGTATATGACTTCTTTGATACAGTCTTCTCAGAAATGAGCAAACCTATTGTACTAAAAGCCATTTGGTTTCTAACCTCGCCTTTGAAAAAACTCAGCATGCCCTGACCCCAAAATGTAACTTGTTCAACTGAAAATGTAAAACGCCAAACACCCCATGAAAAGTACTCAGAAGCCGTCCTCATCAGTGCTGTCCTCCGCTGGCTCCTTTCTCCACTGCACAGAGGGAGGGCCGGCCTTGTGGAAGAGCGGCTTTTCACCTTTATCTTTCCAGGTGACCTTATGCTCCAACACCGTGCAGAAATATGAGCTGGCCCTGGTGGTGGACGTGGAGGGCATCGGGGAAGAAGTGCTGGCGCTCCTAATCACAGCCAGGTATCACACTCACCTGCTTTCTCTCCTCCTGCGTCTCCCCTGAGCCGCCAGCCAGCAATGGCTGCCTCTCACGGAGGCAGCATGCCTGCAATCAGTTCTCACTGCATTTGTTCTGCTTTCCTGGGAAAGCAAATCTGATGGAATCTGATATTCAAATGATAAAGCTTTAAAACAGCAAGCACACACCTCTGGTGCAGATAAGAAAAGGGGTGTGTGTGTGTGTGTGTGTGTGTGTGTGTGTGTGTGTGTGTGCGTGCGCACGCGTTTTGCAGCGTTAGGAATAATAGTGCTCCCTAATGGTCTGACTTTCCGTGTATGTAACTGAAAGGGTTCTACCAGGAAGAGGTGAACAGTTGCTGTTTTTCTTTACATTTTTTTTAGTGTTTCTTTTATTTTTGAGAGAGAGAGGCATAGCGTGAGCAGGGGAGGAGCAGAGAGAGAGAGGGAGACAGAATCCGAAGCAGGCTCCAGGCTCTGAGCTGTCAGCACAGAGCCAGACGTGGGGCTTGACCTGAGATCATGACCTGAGCCGAAGTTGGACACTTGAAGGACTGAGCCACCCAGGCACCCCATAAGTTGCTGTTTTTGTAATTTTTATCTTTAAATATAGTACTCCAGGGTTATGCCCAGAAAGAGTGGTGCTCACAGGCCTGCAGTGGAAGGTCCATTTAGCAAGACAGTTCTGCACTAGGACACTTACTATGACTTCAATGCAGGCTGCAAGCAGGCCTCCCGAATGAGGCTAACAACATAAACTCCTCAGAACTGTACCCACCTTCTCTCCATTTTAATAGAGGCAGCAGTGGACTCTCAAGTCAGGTTAAGATCCTGGCTCTGCCATTTGTTGATTGTGTCTCCTTGACCAAGTTGGGGTCTTCCTAAGAGTGGAGTGTGATGCTAATGATGACAGTGATCCTGATTAAATAAATAAAATCGTGGACCACACTCTTGCCAAAGCAAACAGGTATTCAGGTCTGGGGCTTTAGAGGGTTTGTATGAAAATGCCATCTAAATGAAATTGAGAAAATTACTTAATAAAAGCCTGATAACATATCCATCCCTAGAGTTTAGGTCTCATGAATTTCAGATGTATCAGAAAGAACTTGAAGGTCAAGGCCTTGCCATGGTCTACTTAGTCCTTCCAAAGACCTAACTAATTGTTTTGCGTGTTTAAAAACAGAAAAAGCTCTTTCATCTGGTCCTTTCTATACCCAGGTTTAGCTTTTTTGTCTAGGCTTGCATTTCTTTTCTGGGTGGGTTGATTCTGATACTTTCCCCTTTTCAGCCCCCTTTCCCTGAAGCTGTCAATGGGAAACCCTGAGTTAAAGAAAACAACAACAACAACAACAGAGTCCTAAGAGGCTATGAGTTTCCTACCATGTGTACTCTGTGACCCAAGTGAAATACTCTAAGTCCTATCAGCCACAGTGTTTCAGGTAGTGAAGGGTTAGCTTTATGCAAGTCATCGGGTCAACTGACAGCTTCCATTCTAGCTAAAAATGAACACTCATCCCGTGCTAAACCTCAAATTTTGGGTTAACAAGACTCACTTTCATGTCATTATTTTTGGTGTAATCGGTAGGAACTGCTTGAAGACCCTCAACAAAAGAATTGCTTTCAGAACTTGCAGAGAGCCAGCCGTGACAGCTCGCGGTGCCCTCTACCACAGGTTAATCATCTCTGACTGAGCTCTCGCTCAGTGCATTAGGCACTGTGCTGTGCTCTTCTCTCACGTTAGCTCCTGTATTTCCCACAACACTCTGAGTTAATTATGCTAATGTCAATCCCTAGAATTGCCTTCATTTTACCTAGGAGCAAAATGCAACTCCGGTAGGGAAAGCAACTTGCTCAAGGTTGTATTTGTTAAGGTCACTCTTTGAGCCTGGCTCTGATTCAGACACCACTGCTCCTCACCACGACACTATATTGTGACGGTGCAGCGAGGCAGGGAAGACTTTGAGTTGTAGACACAAAATGAAACACAGATAACCTCATGATAGACCAACTGCACACACAGGGCTTCAACTCCTCCTCCCCTGCACCCCACTCTGCCTCCCCTCCCCTACCACACCCACCTTCACGTTGAGCACCACTGTCACGGTGCCATTTCTGGGTTGAGCAGCTGCCCAAGCCTGATCCAAGACAGCTGTTCTGCCTAGGAATTAGAATTATTACCATAATTTAGATGGTGCAAACTGTAGCTCGTCCTCGGGGGACTCTGACTGGTCCAGAGTGTCACAGCTAGTTAGGACCCCATGCTGGTAGCATTGGCCCTATTTGCCTTGGAAACAGTTCCACTACCCTAAGGAACTTACACTGTGGGAGCCCCTTGGTAAAAGAAAGCCAAATATGAAAAACAATGGAAATGTTAGTCATTACTCATGGAAGACCGCTGTTTAAGGAGTCTTGCTTCTAGCCCTTTTTTGATTAAACAGTGGTGACTGGGGGCTAAGGGATAGGAATGACAGGAGAGAAGATTTAAAAATGATTAATGTAGTTATTAGAGAAAAACCATGTGACAGTGACAAATGTGTTTAACTTGGGACTCTGCATTCTCCATCTGTAAACAAGCTCTCTATCCTTTTGAATTCTTTAATGGGTCTTTCCTTTGAGCAGGTGTATCGTACCTACCCTCCACATGGTGAACACAGAGGTGGACTTTGGGCACTGCTTCCTGAAGTACCCCTATGAGAAAACGGTCCAGCTTGTCAATCACGATGACCTCCCAGGATGCTATGAGGTTCTACCTCAGGTGACTTACTTTATCCTTTTTCAGTGTTGATTTTTCTTCAGTTGGATTCCCTCAATGAGAAAGAGAAATCCTTCTAAAGAGCCATATTCCTGAACACATGACCTTCTGTAATTCTGATTTTGAACCCTGGGATAAAACGGGCATGGGGTCATAAAGCCACAGCTGGGTTGCCACCTGCATGATCGAGCAGCTGCAGGTGTAAACAGTTCTTAATTTCCCAGGGAAATTGCCTTTGATAAAGAAAGGCAAGGGTCAATTAAGCCAACATGCAGAAGTTTCACCTACAAATAATTGCCTATGAATTAATCAGTCGTGGGAAATGAGGCAGAGCTAAGAGTTTTCATTTATGGCTATGGCTGTGACTTTAACAGCATCGCTAAAATACAGTAATACAGTATTTATAAATGGACTTGTTGAACTAGAAGGCTAGAGACACTACAAAAAGAAAAAATGAAGTTGCCTTCAAATGTTTTATGAATGGATCTGTCCACATGCCACTACACCCAGCTAGGTGGGGCACTGAGCAATGAAGCACATATGGGTTCAAGAGTCAAAAAGATCTGCATAGACTAAAGTAATGGAAGGTCACTAATAGGATGCAATTTACCAAGAATGCATTTGGGTTTAAAACTCTATTGTTCTGTAAGGACAGTACTCTAATAAAAATTCATGCCAAAAAAAAAAAAAAAATCCCAAAAACAAGTCAGATGGGGGTTTTATTTGACTACAGTTTCAAAATGTGTTCAAAGACCAGTATGGAGGCCTCAGAACCAAGGCAGGTTAGGCTGTATAAGAGAAACACTGTGATCAGCTAAAGGAAGGAGATAGCTACTGCTCAAGGCAGTGCCAGGTTTTGTCTTCAGATATTGACACTGTATTTTTTTAGTGGAAACATGAGAAAAAAAATCACATGTGAAGTAACCAGAATGGCAATCAACATCATCTGGAAATCCAAGTTATATGAGGAGCACAGTGTTTAATTGGGAACAGGAAAGCCTTAACTAGGATGAAATAGCCACCCTTCCCTTCAAAGAGCTATTATATAGAAGAGGAAATTAGAACTATTGTATGGGCTTCTCTGAGACAAAACCAGAAACCAAGGGTTGGGTTGATGGGAGACAACATTTCTAACTTTTAGACGATCAACAATGGAACAGGCTAGCCTTGAGTATTGTATGATCATCTCAAGATCTTAGAGCACAGTTTACTTACATCTGGGGTAATGAGGAAGCTTTTTCTGCACAGGCGGGCTTGGAAACGGGTGAGGCACTTGCCATGAGCACAGAATTTGGTTGGTGGGGGGAGCCAAAAAACTCAGGGATCAAGATAAATCATATTTTCATGTCACATTTTAAGAAATCAAAATTAATAGTTCATAAAAAAATCAAGATAATAGATAAAGGCAGAATCAGCTGATTTTCCCTTTTGCTTCAGGTTCCAGTAAGGCTGGGCAGAGCAGTGCTACATAGGCAAGATGCGTTAGATTAGGCCATGTTAGGCCAGCCCAGGTGTACGAAGACCATGGGGGTCCCTGGACAGGTGAAATCTGTATGTTCTGTCTTTCTCCAACAGCTAAGGTTTCCCAGAATTACCCAAACTTATTTGGTCATGAGATTTTTTTTAAGATTTTTTTTAATGTTTATTTATTTATTTTTGAGAGAGAGAGAGCCACACACGTGAGCGGGGGAGGGACAGAGAGGAAGAATCCCAAGCAGGCTTCTGGCTGCTAACATAGAGACTGACATGGGGCTCAATCTCACAGACCATGAGATTGTGACTGGAGCTGAAATCAAGAGTCAGATGCTCAACCAACTGAGTCACCCAAGCACCCCCATCTAGCTAAAGTTTTATTTGTTGCTGTTGTTCCATAAAAGCGAGTAATATAGGGGCGCCTGGGTGGCTCAGTGGGTTAAGCTTAGTCTGACTTCAGTTCACGTCACCATCTCACAATCCGTGAGTTTGAGCCCCACATCAGGCTCTGTGCTGACAGCTCAGAGCCTGGAGCCTGCTTCGGATTCTGTGCCTCCCTCTCTCTCTGCCCCTCCCCTGCTCATGCTCTGTCTCTCTCTGTCTCAAAAATAAAATAATAAAATAAAATAAAAACATTAAAGAAAAGCTAGTAATATGCTGCGGAGCAAGGTTCTAAAGGACATACATTGGTAAACACTGGGTAACATTCATTCATTCACCTACCTATTTTGCCATTTAAAAAACATGTAGTGAGCATATGTGTTGGGCCAGCAATCGCGCCAGCAGAGGCCCAGGTCATGCCCTAGGAAGTTGACAGCCCATGGAACAGATGGACACAGATAGTACATGCTACGGAGAAGGACTGTAGGATGCCCCCTAGGGACAGAGGAAACACCCTTACACTAGAGCACGAAGGATACCTGTGGGTATTCAGGATAAATGTGCAGGTCCATTGAAGGGAGAGGGCATTCCAGAGTGTTGGAAGTAGGAAGCAGTATCATGTGTTCAGGAAAATCCAGTGGTCCCTGTTGACAAAGCGTAAAGGGACCAGGTGGTGGAGGACGTGGAAGGCCAGGTGAAGGAATTTGGCCATGGGAAGCTGTTCCCATGAACTAATTCACACTGTGGATAATTTCTGCATCTTGCTGGGTTGTGCACTTTGGATTGGGGCCTTCTGCACACCCTGCTTCCCTTTAGCAGAATTGAGGTGCTGATCCCCATTTACTTGCCTGAATGATGACATCCTCCTAAAGAACCTGCATGGACTTGGGGCCTCACCTGTTTCAAAATAATCTAATATGCTATTTATTTTGTGCCCTGCCAGGGGCTTGCTTATCCTTCCAGCTTGTCTCTCCCACCAGGTACATGAAGACATGCCGGCTG
Source organism: Panthera pardus (assembly GCF_024362965.1). NCBI lineage: Eukaryota > Metazoa > Chordata > Mammalia > Carnivora > Felidae > Panthera > Panthera pardus. The sequence continues at coordinate 12,596,603 of NW_026526754.1, forward strand.
TGTTACTCTCCAGTCCTACCCCCTGTGGAGTCATCCCCCCCCACAGCACCATTCACATACCTCTGGCCCTGGAGACCCAGGTCACTGGGGAATATAGGTCCATAGTTTACATCTCAACCTTTGGGAGCCCGGACCCCCCTATGGTGAGAGCCAGTTTTCAGACTTACGTTTAAAGTTGCTGTATATCTTGCATATTCCATATCTGCATATCCTCTGCTTTCTCGCAATTCTAGAATTGTACATTTTCACTCTGCAGTGGCAAAGCACTAGTGTTGTGTTACTTCGGGAACTTATCTTCAGATCCATTGAGAAGTAGTGCTGTTTTATAGCATTTGTTCTTTTTAATTCCTTATTCATTCTATTTTATTTATTTTTTAATTTTTAATTTTTCTACAATTTACTTTTTGTGTTCAATTAAATAATTTTTTTTATTTAAAAAAGTTTTATTTTATTTAACATTTTTTTCATTAAAAAATTTTATTTATTTATTTATTTATTTTTTTATTTTTTAATATATGAAATTTACTGTCAAATTGGTTTCCATACAACACCCAGTGCTCATCCCAAAAGGTGCCCTCCTCAATACCCATCACCCACCCTGCCCTCCCTCCCACCCCCCATCAACCCTCAGTTTGTTCTCAGTTTTTAACAGTCTCTAATGCTTTGGCTCTCTCCCACTCTAACCTCTTTTTTTTTTTTTTTTTTTTTTTACCTTCCCCTCCCCCATGGGTTTCTGTTATGTTTCTCAGGATCCACATAAGAGTGAAACCATATGGTATCTGTCTTTCTCTGTATGGCTTATTTCACTTAGCATCACACTCTCCAGTTCCATCCATGTTGCTACAAAAGGCCATATTTCATTTTTTCTCATTGCCACGTAGTATTCCATTGTGTATATAAACCACAATTTCTTTATCCATTCATCAGTTGATGGACATTTAGGCTCTTTTCCATAATTTGGCTATTGTTGAGAGTACCGCTATAAACATTGGGGTACAGGTGCCCCTATGCATCAGTACTCCTGTATCCCTTGGATAAATTCCTAGCAGTGCTATTGCTGGGTCATAGGGTAGGTCTATTTTTAATTTTCTGAGGAACCTCCACACTGCTTTCCAGAGCGGCTGCACCAATTTGCATTCCCACCAACAGTGCAAGAGGGTTCCTGTTTCTCCACATCCTCTCCAGCATCTATAGTCTCCTGATTTCTTCATTTTGGCCACTCTGACTGGCGTGAGGTGGTATCTGAGTGTGGTTTTGATTTGTATTTCCCTGATGAGGAGCGACGTTGAACATCTTTTCATGTGCCTGTTGGCCATCCGGATGTCTTCTTTAGAGAAGTGTCTATTCATGTTTTCTGCCCATTTCTTCACTGGGTTATTTGTTTTTCGGGTGTGGAGTTTGATGAGCTCTTTATAGATTTTGGATACTAGCCCTTTGTCCGATGTGTCATTTGCAAATATCTTTTCCCATTCCGTTGGTTGCCTTTTAGTTTTGTTGGTTGTTTCCTTTGCTGTGCAGAAGCTTTTTATCTTCATAAGGTCCCAGTAATTCACTTTTGCTTTTAATTCCCTTGCCTTTGGGGATGTGCCGAGTAAGAGATTGCTACGGCTGAGGTCAGAGAGGTCTTTTCCTGCTTTCTCCTCTAAGGTTTTGATGGTTTCCTGTCTCACATTCAGGTCCTTTATCCATTTTGAGTTTATTTTTGTGAATGGTGTGAGAAAGTGGTCTAGTTTCAACCTTCTGCATGTTGCTGTCCAGTTCTCCCAGCACCATTTGTTAAAGAGACTGTCTTTTTTCCATTGGATGTTCTTTCCTGCTTTGTCAAAGATGAGTTGGCCATACGTTTGTGGGTCTAGTTCTGGGGTTTCTATTCTATTCCATTGGTCTATGTGTCTGTTTTTATGCCAATACCATGCTGTCTTGATGATGATATAGTCAACATATAGTGTCATATGAGTTTCAGGTGTACAATACAGCGATGCAACAAATCTATATATTACTCCATGCTCATCATAAGTGCACTCTTAATCCCTTCACCTATTTCACCATTTCTCCCCTCACCCCCCACCTCTCCTCTGGTAACCGTCTGTTTTTTCTCCATAGTTAAGAGTCTGTTTTTTGGTTTGTCTCTTTTTTTTCCCTTTGTTTTTTTTTATTTCTTAAATCCACATATGAATGAAATTGTATAGTATTTGTCTTTGACTGACTGACTTATTTTGTTTAGTATTATACTCTCTAGATCCATCCATGTTGTCACAAATGGCAAGATTGCATTCCTTTTTATGGCTATGTATGGTATTCCATTTATGGTGTTATATATATATATATATATATATATATATATATATATATATATATATATGGAAATTTCTTGTCTACAGCAATAGATCCATCCATGTTGTCACATATGGTAAGATTTCATTCTTTTTTATGGCTGAATAATACCTTGTGTGTGTGTATATATATACACACACATGCACACACACACATATATATGGTATTACATATACATATATATATATATGTTTATGGAATTTTCTTGTCAATAGCAGTTGTTCTTAAACTCCTATCAGGAGTTCCTCACACACACAGACATGCCTGGCCCCTTTCCAGTCCTATTAAATCAGAATCTCTGAGGGGAGAGCAGATCTGTGTGTTTAACATCCTCCTCAGTTGTTCCTGGTACAAAGCTGAGTATCACTCGCTTGCTGCATGTGGACTCTGAGAGTGGTTTCAGTCACTGCTCACTGGATCTTTCCTGTATATTGACTGGACTCATAGCTCAAATTAACCTACTGAAGCTTTGAGAACTGACCTCTCTCCAAGTGTGGGAAGAAGGAGACACGGAAAGCTGTCTGCTGCCTGGGCTGAATCAAAGGGTGAATCTTGAATCTTGAAGGAGGTTCCCCAACAGGCAATGAATCCTTAGACATTCTGAATGCTTAGAGAGGAGAATATATTCTGCTTTTATCTCTAACACGTAAGATGCCATAGATAAGCCACCTGACTTAGAAAGCAACATCACAGAGTCAGCCCAACCCAAAAGGTGCCACCGGTCCAGCCACCTTCCCTGCACAGATGCAGCCCATGAAAAGGTTGCTTGCTGAGCAGGTAGCACTTCATGAAAGAAAAAAGTCCCCCTTCCTCAGGCAGACACAATGCCTGGATGAAGGCACAGGACTGGGGGGAATAGAGCAAGTCCCCAACCTCCACTGCTGTGTGCAATGGGCAGTCCTGTTGTGCCACTAGTAAGCAATAGAATGGGGGCTCCATCCAGCCACTTCTGACTCTGAAGTGTCAGTCCTTAAGCCCACTCTGAGTGTTCTCGAGGCTGGAGTGCTGGCTGGCATGTAGAGGACCATTATTCTCATTTCCCTACAATGCACAACTTGGGCTGACCAGGGAAGCCAATCATCCTTCTTGGGGAGGAATTCCAGGCTGGATTCACGGGTCTGACCAGCATGGCCATCTCTGGGTCACTCTGACCACAGACTGCAGGGATAAAGAACGACAGATCTCATAAGCACCCTTTTGCACCCCTGCTCTTTATAAAAGAGATGGCCAGAATCTTCTGTTTCAAGTGATCTTTGAAGGCCAGCTGTTTTCAGCTGTCCTCATGTTCTTTCTCTTGTGTGGAACACAGGTATGTCACTTAAAGAGCATCGGAGAAGGCCCAGTTATCTATGTACATCCCACTCAAGTTGATTTTGGCAATATCTACGTCCTGAAAGACTCCTCAAGGATTCTCAACCTATCTAACCAGTCCTTCATCCCCGCGTTATTTCAGGCACGCATGGTGAGTAAGTAGATGGCTGGGCCATCATATGATGAAATTACAGCTTTGCCTCTATCTTATAGGCAGTGGTCCTATTTTTGCAAAATGACTTTGAAAGAAATGGATCAGCAGGAGTAGAGATGTATATGGTTCAATTGCATTAAATTATGTCATTTTCATCCCCAATTGCTCTTTATTATAATCCTTTTGTTGACTAAGAAACACAATATGTATATAGTTTGGTAATCAATATATCTACTCTAGTTTTGGGAAGATGCTTCAAAGATCTTCTCACTGAACTGTACCTAAGCCTAGCCTTTCACCTCCAGAAAACACCTTTTAAATGTCTCTGTAACTGAAAATGCCTTTTTATCTTGAATTTGAACACTTTTGGCCACAAATATGTTAGTATGCTTATTCTCTCTTCCTTTTAAAAAGCAGTATTTTGACATAGCTTATAAGGATGTTTGAAATACAGCAATATTCGCCGAAAGTAGAAATTAAAGAAAACAGCAAAACAAAGATAAATGCAAAAATAGATATATAATAGTCCTAGAAATGAGTCTGTCTTGTGTCTCTGCATTTTATAATGATATTTAGATCTGCTAGTCTCCTATAAGCTCATTTTTAACAGAGATAATACCAATTTTTGCAGAATGTAGGGATTTCTAGTCAGCAATTGAAAATATGTTTGGTTTTAGAAGATTTTTTGATTTAAATATAAATTTTTAAATAGCACATCCCTTCTCCTACCCCCAAATTATTGACATTTGAATGAACACTAACACTTGGTTTCAGCATGTGTCACATAGTTCTGAAAAATCAATGATTAATTTTCTCAAAGTCACTATTAGAAGGAACAGGATCACAGTTTTCTGCTGACATGTGGCAGCTCCTCAGAGTCATTGGTCCCAATTAGCATTCATTTATCATGATCATTATTCCTTTTTATTATCATTTGTCATTACTCCTCATAAAGGCAGCCATTTCCTGTGCAGTCACTGCTCTTTTTAGCCTGAGGTTCGGACACAACTCCACACTTGTCCCAGTGCCTTATGGATCTTGTGTGGAGAATAATGTTTAACGATACTTTAAAAACCTACAGAAAAGACCTCTTTGCTAGCTTTTATCCAGTGAGTTAGTTGATGTGCTTGCTGGAAAACATGGGGTGTTGCCCAGAAAGTGCTGCTCTCTGTGTAGTTGTGTACATGCAGGGTTCACAGCGGAGAGACAGAGAGGCAGCCGAGTTGTCAAGGACAATGAGAGGTGGCTCAGGAGGGTGCTGGCAGATTACAGAAGCTGAAAAAGGACAGAGACGACAAGAATGCTTAGGTACCAGTGGAGCAACCACCGACCTGCTCATTTTCAGATAACTCCAGATTTCACTTTTTATGTTACCCTTAGATACATTTTAAGAACCAAAAAAGCACATCAAGGTTCTGTTGTTTTTTACTAATATACTTTACATATTGAATGACCCAGCTGGTTGTTAAAATGAGACTCTTTCTTTTCCACGAAGGCTTCATGATTCCATCTTTTGATTCTTTAATATCATCTTAAAACAGCAAGCTCCAGTTCCAAGGAGCCAAACGTGTGATATTAGTGGTCTGCTGTAGAATGTTGTTTTTCCTGCAATCCTTTTCTGGAAAACTGGTGTTTATTGAGTTGGTTGTCCTTGCAGCATAGAGGTACTTCAACTGTAATTCTCATGGGTGAAGATTAAACTCCTTTCATATTTCAGCTGGAGTTTTGAGGGATATCCTAGTCAATAAACACTATATGTGTTAATATTATAGGAATTGAATGACACTAACTTGGAAGTTAACTACAGTGGGAAGAAATTTCAACTTGATATACAGTACTGAAACTGCAAATTCATTCTCACAGAAATTCCCAGGCATTAGGAAAAGTTTCAATTAATAGTTGTTTTTTCTCCATCTAAGCCTAGAGCTCAGTACCCAGGTTAGCGGTGGTCACATATTTGTTGCATTTAATTTCTCACTCAGAAAAAAGCAGGGCAATGGCACATTCTTCATTTCTTCTGTTATTACTATGAATTCAGGTCCGAAAGTTCTCTTTTCCCGCTGGATGCCCTGACAGAAGGGGTCATCATCTCTCCTCTTTTGGCTGTCAGTGAATGGTGAATGTCAGCTCTCACCACATGCTGCACCCACTTAACCTCAGCCTTGAGCCTTTGTCACACTCAGCCTTGTGCGTGGTCTGCACATCTCGGCAACCCCTGTGATTAGCTTCTCCCTGGGCAAGAAGCATGCTTGTTATCAGCTGGAGGGTCAGGGGATGGGAAGCTGGAAGCCCACCTTCCGTTCTGTTGGGAAGATAAACGACACTTAGATTGATCTTGAATTTCTCAGAAATAAATGCTGGGGGCACCTCAGTCGGTCAAGCATCTGGCTCTTGACTTCTTGACTTCGGCTCAGTTCGTGATCTCACACTTTGTGAGATCAAGCCCTGCTTCGGGCTCTGCGCTAACAGAATGGAGCCTGCTTGAGATTCTTTCTCCCTCTCTCTCTGCCCCTTCCCCACTCTCTTGCCCTCTCTCTTGTTCTCTCTCTCTCTCAAAATACATAAATAAATAAATAAACATTTAACAAAAAAAGAGAAAGAAATGCTGTACCAAAAAAATGATTAAAAAGCCTGACATTTCTTAGTATAATATGGAGTGAAGACAGTGAAGATTTTATTTTTTCTGTTTCAGTAAAGTATAAAAAAACAAAACAAAAAAGTTGATCAGTAAAAGCAGACTGTTCTGTGACCTGGAGCAGTAAGTCTCCTTTGCTTTGGAATGCCGGAAATACCAGACTCCCCTAAAGGTTCCCCGTGGCTGATTTATTTGGATTTAAGCTGAAGGTCTCAAAACAACAGAGTAAGTCACCTCCAGTTTGGAGGGTTAAAAAACATCAGAATGTGAGAGCAGAGCAGAGGAAGGCTGTTTGGGCAACAGTGTATGGGCTCGGCTCATACACACAGCGCTCCTTGGGTGACAGCACAAAAGAGGGCAAGAATATGATAGGACCTCAGCCCTGGGCTAGAAGATAGAGAGTCCTTCTTTGCATGGGTGCCCCTTGCTAGACAGAGAAAGCGCATTGCTCAGCACTTATCTGGAAACATTTGGAACCCGTTCAACCTAGGGGAACTGTTAACTTGAGAACTTGCGTACAGATGTTAGTGACACCTTGGGATTCAGCGGGTGCTAAAGCATTTCGCGGGGGCCCTCTGCCTCTGTGATCTGTGGGAGAGACCATTTTAGTTAGACCTTTAGAGTTTCTAGGATCCAGGAAACAAGAATTCTGATGCCTGAGTCAAGCATGGTTCCTTTTAAACATTTATTTTGTTGGTCACTTGCCAGAGCCATTCACGGTGATACAGCATCCCGGGAATCTTTGGGCTTTCACATCTCCTTCAGACCCTAAGCCATTGGGGTATTCCCTTGTTTAAGTAGGGATGCCCTTTCTATATTTCCTTGTTTGTATGCTCCTTGTTTGTCTCCTGCAAATGACAAGGGTCTCCGCTTTGAATTCCTAGCACCGAGCAGCAGGCTTGGGCATATGATGATGATGGTATGATGGAATTGATGGTATGATGGAATTAATTGTAACTAATGTTTATTTTGTTCTATTTGCCACTTTATGTTCAGTATTTCACTTATCATAACTCTCTGAGAGAAATATGTTATAGTGCCCATTTTAAGGAGGTAGAAACGGAGGCACAGACAGGTTAAATAAATTGGCATAAAAACCATCTAAGTGGCAAAATATTCAGTTCACATATGTAAATGTGTGTAGAAGTTCTTCACTACCATAGCTCTTAGAAGAGTTTAAAAACAAAATTATGACCTAGTTTAGCAAAATAAATAGACAAACTCAGAAGGAGATTGGCAGGCATTTCATATCCATTGAGACTGTTGGTGCTGGACCCTGTCCATTTTAGGACATAGTGGAATTGTAGCCATTCTGGAGAGCTTGTTTGTTTATTTGTTTGTTTGTTTGCTTGTTTGTTTGTTTTGAGAGAGATAGAGTGAGCGAGCATGCACAAGCTGGGGAGAAGGGCAGAGGGAGAGAGAGAGAGAGAGAGAGAGAGAGAGAGAGAGTGAGCGCATCTCAAGCAGGCTCCACACTCAGCACAGAGCCCGACACAGGGTTCAATCCCACGACCCTGGGATCATGACTTGAAATCAAGAGTCAGCTGCTCAACCAACTGAGCCACCCAGGTATCTCTGGGGATCTTATTTTTAACTTGTGACAACTGGTTTGTTAAAATCTATAGATATACCTTATATACTACACCATCCTGAAATACCTGAAGGTCATAATGGATCTAGAATTTCGTCCTCCTTTGGGGAACTTAATGTAGTAGGGAATTAGTGCTAGAGAGATTTCTAATGGACAGACTAATTGTCCAAGGCCTTTTGATAGATGATTATTAAGATATCACACCCCAGGGGCTCCTGGGTGACTCAGTCGGTTGAGCATCCAACTCTTGTGTTCAGCTCAAGTCATGATCTCGTGGTTCATGAGATTGAGCCCCACATTGGGTTCCGTGCTTTCAGTGCAGAGCCTACTTGGGATCTCTCTCTCCCTCTCCCTCTGGCTCTCTCTCAAAATAAATAAATAAACTTAAAAAAAAGATACCATATCCATAATGTGTGTGTGAAGAGAAGAGAGAATGAGCTTTTTCTCAGCTTTTAAATAGCTTTTTGTTGTATTCCATTTATCTACCCCCGATTCAATATCCCTGGTGTCTTAAATGGTGGAGCTTAATGATAACAGTAATAGCTAACATTATTATGTACCAAGTACTGTTCTAAGTTTTTCATGTGTATTATTTTATATAATCTCAAGGACTTGACTGCATGGGTATGAGGCACAGGGATGATGAATAAGTTGTCCAAATTTGCATGACTATAAAATGAACACTAGAGCTATACTGCTATAATTAGTCTGGATATCTATTAGGGTTCCTTTTATGTCCTTTAGTAAAGGCTTATTCATCCTTTGTCATATCTTCTGAGTTTCTTCCTGTGAATGGTACCTTCTAATTAGATGTTAACCATGTATAGGAACTCTGTTGAATTATGTGTATCCGTCTATATCAGTCTTCAATCTTGCTACACATCTGTTAATTAGTTCTAATTGTTGGTAAACCCTCATGTGCAGACTTCCTGTCCAGTCCTTACACCTTGCTTCTTATTCTTTACTTATCACATTAGATAGGATCCTCAACGTAATATTGAAAAGTAAAGTAAGTTAGAGTGAGCATCTCTATCTTATCCCTGACTTTAATGAATAAGCTTCAAATGTTTCACTTTAAGCTAATATCTTCCACGGATTTTTGATAAATACCTATGTCACATTCAGGAAGTTCCCATCTATCCCTCTTCTCATATCATGAACATGTACTAAAACTTAATGTGTTTCCTGTGTCCATTCAAATGATATGATTTTCTTCTTCTGTTAGTACAGTGAATTAAGTTAATAGACTTTCTGGTTGTAAATCACCTTTACATTCTTGGGATGACTCTAATCAGTTATAATGTTATTTGAGTACACTACTGATAAGATTGCTATCATATTATTTAGATTTTTGCATCTTTTTGTTAACAATTTTTTTTTACATTGCGTTTTTCTGGTTTTGGTATCAAGAATATTGTATTCTTACACTATGAGTTAGCTTTTCCTCTTTTGAATCTTTGAAAAGATCTTTACATAATCTATATAAAGAAGTAGTAAAGAAATTTTAACTAGCATGCAAGAAATAGTAAAGAAATTTCAACTAATGATTTATTTTCTATAATGGTTATTTAGATTTTAATTTTTCTAGAAATTTTTCATTTTATCTAAATTTGCAAATGTATTGGCATAAAATTATTCCAATGTTTTTATGATTTAAAAATGTCCATGTACTAATTTCTGCTCTTAGTTTTACCATTTTTTTCTACATTCCTTACAATTATTTTGTTCTTCTTCAAGTACCTTAAACTGGAATGTTTAACAATATTTTAAATCTTAGTTTAATCATGTATTTAAAGTTTATAAATATTTATGTAACACTTTAGCTCCATAGCAATCATCTTTATTTGCAACACTTTTTTATAAATATTTGGTAAACTTTACTGTGATTTTATTTTTAATATGTGAGTTATATATGGTTGTATATTTTTAATTTTTTACATTTCCATTTTGTATGGAAATTTAATAGATAACTTTAAACTGTAATGAAATTGAAACACATGGTTTGTGTGACACATAGTCTTTGAATTTGTGCTTTGGGATACAGTGCTATGGTTGGTTTTGATAAATATTTCATATGATCTTAAAAAAGAGTATAGCCTCTCTAGTGATTGAGTGTGACAGACTAATCATCTATCTGTGTGTTTGTATTAGATCAAGCTTATTGAGTGTATTGTTTAAATCTTTTACAGCCTTACTAATTATCTGTATGATATAACAGTTTCCTATAGATTTTATCAAAGTCTTCCACTTTTCCGTTTCTCCTAGTACTTACATCAATTTTTTCTCCATGTATTTCAAGGCTATGTTAGTAGGTGCATATAAATTCATGACTTTTATTTCTCCTTGGCATATTATTCCTTTTTTTATAATATATTGTCCATCTTAATTCCTGTATATACTTTCTGACTTAAATTATGTTTTACCTGATAGTTAGCATTTGCCTGGTATATCTTTCTATTCCTTTATTTTCATATTTGTGTGTGTGTGTGTGTGTGTGTGTGTGTGTGTGTAATTTGTTTTGTATGTTAACAAAATCTCTTTTAAATAGCATGTGACTACATTTTAAAAAATCTGATGATAGACTCAGTCTTTTAATTGACAAGTATCTTGGTTTCATATTATTGCTGTAATATATTTATTATAGTTCTGGAAGACATTAGTCTAAATGTTTTGATAAAAGACTGTGTACTTTTTTAAGATTCTGGAGGAGAATCTGATTCCTTGCCTTTTATAGCTTCTGGAGACCACCTGCATTCCTTGGCTTGTGGCCTCTTCCTCCATCTTCAAAGCCACCAGCATACCATCTTTTCTACTCCCTGACATCTGCTTCCATCCCTATATCTCTCTCTGACTCTGACCCTCTTGCCTCTTTCATATAAGAATATTTCATATGAGGATATTTCAAAATCGTTAATCACATCTAAAAGTCCCTTTTGTCATGTGAGGCAACATATTCATAGATATCAGAGGTTAGGACATGGACATCTTTGAAGGCCCATTATTCAACTTACCATACCAAGATTTTTAAAAATTTATTGTGATTGTTGATGTATATGAACTTACTTCTACCCTATCATTTCCTATATACTATGCTGTTTTTTCCTTCTTTATTTCTTTTTTTGCTTTGTATTGGATTGATGAATTTTCTCCAAGCCCTCCTCCAACCTCTACTACCTCTCATACATTTTTCCTATATTCGTTTGAAAGCTATAGAACTTATTTATTTTACTTAAGTAGCTCTCCTCACATTGTTAAGAAATAAATCATATCTTTTTCTAACACTAATGAAAGAATTTAGTAACTTTGTCCTCCTCAAGAATAAGACGAGGACCCCATCACACATTTATTATCTCTTGATCTTTCCCCACTTCCGTAATATTTTTATTATTGTGTAGAATTTTGGATCTTCTCATCTTTACCACAAAGTTGTTGGTTTTAGTCAGTTGGTAGTTTTCTACTCACTAGTTACCGAAATAGTTTGGTGATTTTTCTTTATTCTTTTTTTCCCCTTGTATCTCTGTGCTTCCTACTTGGTTTATATTTCTTCTTGCTAAATTATATCCTTCTAGGTTCTGTGCTAGAGGTCTCATTGTTTATGTATGTTTGACTATATCTTGATTTCACCTTCACTCTTGCATGATAGTTTAGCTGAGTATGAAATTCTATTTTACAAGTTTTTATTTCTTTGAAGATTGATCTCTGGCACCAATAAAATTCCATTGCTAGCCTGATTATTGTTAGTTGCTGATAAAATTTCATTGTTAGTATAATTATTACTCCTTTTTAGGTAATTTGTTTTTCTCACAAGGTGCTTTTAAGACTGTGTTCTTATCCTTCATTTTCTTAGATTTCTCTTTAATGCATCAAAAGATTTGACCCTTCTAAATACTGGAAAGTTTTTGTCATTATCTCCTCAAATATTTCTTGTTTTCCAATCCTTCTATTTCTCCTACTTTGAGAAGCACACACACACACACACACACACACACACGCGTTCCACCACAATTCTACATGTCTATTTTTATTTTTCATCCATATCTTTCATCTCTTTATCTCTGTGCTGCCTCCTATGCTCCAGTTTACAAATTCTGTCTTTGATTTTGGCAAATGTAAAGTTTATCTCATTTAATTTTTTAGTTTAATTTGACTATATTTTTCAATTCCAAGATTTATAATTGATTATTCATAACCACTATTCTTGATGAATATCTGTTTTTGTTTCATAATACTTGTTTTATATATATTATCCTACTCTGCATATCTTTGAGGATCTCAGAAACATTTTCTAATCAATTTCAATTAGTTCTATTGATTGCTCAAGAATGAATTCAATAGCTGATTGTTTCCAAATGTGCTTCTTAGCATTTAGAATTGATAGATTAATCTGGTGTGAAGTATATTTTTTCTAATTGTCAGTAGTCTTACCTCCCTGTCTAACATTTTATATTTGCCTTCACCTGGACAAATATCACTAGTCCAGAATCAGGTTTTGAGCCTTTTTTTTCCTGTGGGGATATTGGAAAAATCACAGATTCAGTCATTACACTTGACAGTGGCTTACATAGGGCCTGTCTGTATGACAGCTTTTACTTCACCACCACCACTGGCACACGTCTGTGTGTAGACTATTACCTTGGGAAGATCACAGTTTTGTTTGGCATCCTTTCAAATGCAGGAAAGCTCTTTTGGCTGGGAACCCTGGAACCCTTACTTCCTGAAGGATCTTTTTGGTTTTCAGTTTTACTCCTCAAGCTTTTACTGATTTTAGGACCTACAGCCCAGGATGTCTGTGGCTTCAGGACCTTCTTATTGCTTCTGTTACACACAATGTTAATTTTGTTTTTGAGTATAACTATGCCTGGTTCTTCCTTGTTTCAAAATATTATTTCTTTTTTTTCTGTGTGTCAGAGTGAAAGGCATGCTTTAAAGCTTGAACTCACTGATTTATAGTCCATCCTCTTAACTAATTTTTATAGTGCTTTATAAACTATCAGTGAGTACTTACAAAAGAGTGGTGAAATGTGTCTTCACTTGACATAAGAGAGCAGAATTCTTATATCTTTGCCCTAGCTATGAAAAATCTATAAAATAAACTCACAAGAATAGGTAAATAAGAGAGTAACATTCTGGTTTATCATGGTGGGCATCTTTTCTTTAACACATAAATGTCACAGCCATTCCAAAATGGATTCTGCTTTTCCTGAACCATTGCAAGAGACTCATTCAGTGATGAGAGGATACCAGTGACGATAATATCAAGAGGCTTACAGAAGCAAAGGTTTGTGCTTGACAGAGAGCTGTGAGCCTCTTACCCCAACTCTTACTTGAGACTTCTTTTATTTTGGCAGAGCTAAATGCAAAACCCAGAAGATGGATTCCAGTAGGTCATATTGATTATAAACCACACTGAGAAAAAGAAAGCTGTAGATGAATGTTAGGTAACATGATGGGTCAGCACCTTCCCTGAATTTAGAAATACAGCTCTACTGATTGAATATAATTAGTTTAAGTGTAAGCTAAACCAGAATGGAAGGAGGAGTTTTTGTTCCCTTGTCATTAAAGGGCTATCTAGAAAATAAAAGAAAAATATATTAGTTTCTTGCATGCTTTGCAAGACTTTCCATCTTCATTTTGCCTGTCCCAGCTATTAATTAGCTTTAGCAAATTGTTTTTTCTAATTAATTATTATTCAGTCATACAGTTAATACTTGTCACCACAGAGGGAGATTAAGGTAAACTTCCTTTATATGGATCAGATGTGGTTTTTTTCCAAATTCCACCTTCTCTCCTCCATAAAAATTTATAACTACTTCCCCATTACCAGCATCATCATCTAGCCAATTGTTATGCACTAAATGTTTGTGTCCCTCCAAAATTCATATATTGAAATCATCCCCCCCAATATGATGATATAAGGAGATGAGGGGTTTGGGAGGTAATTAGGTCATGAAGGTAGAGTCCTCATAAATGTGATTGGCATCCTTATAAAAGAGACCCCAGAGAGCTCTCACCTTTTCTATCATGTGAGGATACAATGAGAAAAATGGCCATCTGCAACCTGGAGGAGGGCTCTCACCAAAACCTGACCATATTGACACTCTGATCTCAGACTTCCACCCTCTAGAACTATGAGAAATAAATTTCTGTTGTTTATAAACCACCCAGTCTTTGGTATTCTTTAGAAAAACCTTAACTAACTAAGATACCAACCAATGCCACTATTAAGGGATGGCTATCATTGTCGTTATCAACTGAAGAATCTATTCTGATTGTGCACTGACAGTAGACAGTCATATTCAATAATAGGCTAGTATAAAATGAAATAAACACTTTTATACAATTAACAAAGATAAGAAGATATGCATTAAGTAGTATGGTGTAAAGGTTTATTAATAGTATGAAATCCCCAACACACGTATGTTGAAATTATAAGATGTTTATCAGAGAGAAAATCATAACTTTTTACTACTCTCATTTCATCTTCCTTGTCGCAAGCACAAGGACAGAGACTGGAGGGGCATATATGACATGGTGGAGCTCTCCATAGGATGGCACTTGGGGTATGTCTTTTTTAATGTCATTTGTGATGAAATTGTTTATGCAGCATTAAGTCTCATACTTTAGAAGAGAAAATTCCCCTCTGGGATGTTAGAACATTTAATCGGGATGTATTTGAGAGGTAAGGGAAGTATTATCTGAGAGCAGGCATGGTCATGTGTCACACACAGTTGTCTTACATGTGGTATTCACTCAACAAAGAGTTGCTTAGTATATGAGTGTTGAAGTAGTATTCTGTACTATCAAGAGTAAGGATGTTGGGAATCAGACAGATCTGGAATGAAGTCCTAACTCTACACACATGAACTCTGGGAAAATTATTTAACCTTTCTAAGACTTTGGTTCCTTGCCTTTAAATGGAACTAAAAATGGCATCTAGAAGATTAAACATGTTAATATATATAGAGAGTGCTTGGCGAAAAATAAGCATTTGGCATTCAATAAATGCTAGCTTTGACTATTAATGTTGAGAGACAAAAACATCTAGGTGAAATTACTTGTGGTAAGACTTAAATCTTTATGACACTATATCTTAAGATATTTTATATATTTTTCCTTAGATAGAAAAGAAAAAAAAAAATAAGGTACACTCAGAGAGGACCTAAGGATTCAAACTAACTGATCCATATAGTGCAGAGCTCTATGAAATGGTAGCTCTGATGCCGCCTTTTTCCTCACTCTTCACTTGGTTCTCTAAATTTTTGACATGAAGCCACCTTGTAAAGTAGAAAATATTTGTATTAATGAATAAATATATGTTCTTCCACATCAAAGAAAAGGTTTATTAGAAAATAAGTTTCTATTTAGAAAGGTCAACTTCAATACTTTTCTGATTCTCTATATCCTTGGAGCTTATTTATTCATTTATTTGTATAGATGCTCCCTGGAACCTGTGTAAATCATGTCTACATGCTCAGGAGCTGTCTTCTTTCCTTTTACTTAACTATCTTCATGCCTTGTGTTTGATCTGACACCTTTCACTGAGTTTTGAGAAGGCAATGACTTTCAGAAAGAACATTAAAGTCCTTGTTCAAAGATATATCCTAGTAGCCTGAAAAGATTCTTGGTACATATTACTTAAAAGCAATGTAAATTACGTATACCTGCTTTCCTCATGCAACCAAACTTAGCTGGCCTTAAAATTCTTACTTTTTCCCCCCCAAACAGGGAAATCAAGAGGTAGGGCTATTATTTGACCCCTAGTAAGTCTCAGCAGATCAGTGACCAAGCGCTTCCTATTCAATCTATTATGCCAAACTACTTCCCTCTAAGAATGAGGAGAAAATCTTAGCAAAACATAAAAAATTGTGAGTTTAAGGGAATTAGAGAGCAGCAAAACCAGTGACAAACAAAAAGAAACAGGAAACAAAGAGATCTATGCTCAGCATTTGGTACTATTTTTTCCTGTGTAGTTCCAGCAGAGGTTGAAAAACTGAAAAGAAGGGCACCTGGATGGCTCAGTTAGTAGAGTGTACAACTCTTGATCTTGGGGTTGTGAGTTTGAGGCCCATGTTGGGTGTAGAGATTACTTAAAAATGAAATCTTAAAAAAAAAAAAAGAAAACTGAAAAGAACATTCATAAAAGTCACTGGCCTATGAAAATAAAAATTGAAATCAGGACTGGCTAAAGAGATAAAAATTGGAGCACATACTTGGTAAAACTCTCAGCCTTTCGGGTAGGACTCTGAAAAGCTACACCCTGAGAACAAAGGTAAAGTAGTACAGATCCTCATTTTAAAACATTTTAATCTCTAACTGGATAAAGGACATCTAGAAATGCTAGTTCTCCCCACATCTTTCCTAGAGGCAAATATATATTACTCTCATCAAAGAAAGAAAACATTATTTTAAGATTCAAAGTATTTTGTGTATCTATGGTTTTTGTGTACAGTATCCAACAGTTAATTTTAAAATAACCAGGCATACAAGGAGATAAGACTACTGAACAGAAAACTACAATATACTTAATGCGCTCCAGGAACTAAAAGGCAAAATTTAAAACTTTGGTAGAGATATGCAAAGTATAAAAGAGAACGAATAGAAATGAAGACCTAAAAAATACAATTGAAATTAGGGACTCTATAAATGGGTTTAACGGCCTATTAGATATAGATGAAAAGAGAATTGTGGAAGTGGAAGATAGGTCAGAAGAAACTACCCAAAATTCAATGCAGAGAGATAAAAGGATGAAAAATGTAGAAGAGTTGGTCAAACAAACAAATACACACAAGGAGTATAGTTATTGGAGTACCAGAAGGAGAGAAGAGAATGGAGCAGAAGATATAATGGCCAGGACATAAAACCAGATTTAAAAAGCATTATAAACAGAAAGCAAGATAAATATAAAGAAAACCACATCTAAACACAATATAGTAAGATTACTTAAGACCAAAGAGTAGATATTAAAGGTAGCCAGAAACAAAAAGACAGTTTATCTTAAAAGGAATATTAGTAAACTGGCTGCTGACTTCTCAGGCATTGCTGAGAGCAGGATGCCAGTGTGAAAATAAGAGGACTACAAGAAAGTCTTAATACTGAAAGGTAGTGCTCCAATCCCCTTCTCCCTCAATCCCCAGAACATGGGCAGAAGATTGGAATATTCTCAGGGCAATTTCACCAGCCACAAGGAAAGGCAGAAATAAACTGATAGTTGGGCTCTAAAATATCTGGGTCCCTTAGCTGACTGCTTCCCAAGCACATAACAGTTTTAGTGCTTCACTCTTAAATGTAAGTACTTAACTTTAAGCTGCACCAAGAAAGCCTGTAATACAGAAGCAAGAAACTAGAAAACATAAAATTGAGAACTTGGAGGAAACAAAGGCATTACAGTGAGAAGAATCTCAGGAAAATAAAAGATGACTATGACTTTGTGCCCATGAACAAAAACAGGATGTTAGTTTAAAAAAAAAAGAGCAACAAAAGTGTGCTCATAAAAGTTAAAAATACAATCACATAAATTAAAATTTTGATAAAAGAATCGAAAATAAAATTGAGAAGCTATCAGAGAGTAGAACATGAGAAAAAGCTAGAAATGAGGGGAGAAAGATTAGAAAATTAGATAATGTGTTCAGCAGTTCAAAGATGCAAATAAGCAGTTCTAGAAAGAACAAATGAAAAAATGGAGGGCAGGATATTATACAGGAAATAATTCAAAGAATATATCCAGAACTAACAGAGAGGGATTTATGGAAAGGTGTCATCAAATATGCTGCATAATTGATGAAAATAGGCCCATGTGAAGACACATCATTAAATTCCAGATGGAAAGAATTAGTGGTCAAAAAACAAATCAGGAATCAGAGTGGCATCAAACTTCTAGAGAGCAACACTGGGAGAGAAAAAAAAAGACTTTGAAGGAAAATAAATCTTATTCTTAAATTCATCATCCAGCCCAAAGACTAATCAAGCACAGGGATAAAATGATGACATTTTAGAGATGCAAGATCTCAAAAAATTTACCCCCCATGAATCCTTTCTTGGGAAGGTACTGAAGAATGTTCCCCACCAAAGTGAGGGAAACGAGATCCAGGATACAAGGGCTCAGACACAGGAGAGAAGCTCAAGGAATGCACAGGATGCTGCATGGCCTTCTTAGGAAGCCAGCTGTACTGCAGGCCCAGAGAGCAGCCAGTCCAGAAGGAAATTGCAGAACAGATGGGTCAGGAGAGATTTGTCTCTAAGAAAATGGAACTGATAGAAAATCTGATGTTTCTGAACCTATTGATAGGATATTTACTCCTTTGATTGAGAGTTTGGGGGCGAGATAGATACCTTTAAAAAACAAGCAAATTCAAGGCAATAATTCCTTAGAAAATAAAAGTTGTACAAGAAAGAAATTGCAATCATAGTATGCTTTCATGGCTCAGCCATGAATAGTATTTGCATTCCCATACTGGTATAGATTCTCACCAGAAAATAGGTTTTAACTATATTGGGAGGATGGGGAGAAGAAAGTAAAGGAGAGAAAGAAAGGGACGGGAAAGAGGGAGAGAAGAGAGCTGTCATTGTCTCCTATAGAGAGGAGTAAATTGATAATGCTCAAACTGAAAAATTAAGAAGTAGCAGTAGATGAGAGGAAGGCAAACATCAAAAGAAAAATGCAAATAGAATTGACAGTGGTTGCTTCCACTTAATGGACAACCGTGGAACTAATGGGGAAGGGTGGGAGAGTGGGTTCAAGGGACTACTGCTTTTCATATGTTTTTTTTTAGAACCATTTGACTTTGCAAATTATTTGTAGGTATACATTTCATAAAAATAGCACTTACAAATTTAAGTCATACTGCAGGACAGTATTATAGTATGCTACCATTTGTGTAAGAAAAAGTAGTACATGTGCAAATGTGCTTTTTTTTAAGCCATGAAGTATGTCTGGAAAGATATGCAGAAAACCAGTAACATTGGCTGCCTCTTGGGATGGCAGCTAGTGGCCATGAACAGACAGGAAAGAAAGAGACTCTTTTCCCTTATACTCATCTGAATTTTATACTGTGTACATGTATTATTTATTTACAAAGAAAAACTTCTTAGAAAGAAAGGAACTGGGAATGAAATGGAAGCAAGAGAGAAAACAAAGTTAAAATTAAATGGACTCTAAAGAGAGTGATCATATCCTTTTAGGATGAGTTCTTTATTCAGTAAGTATTAGTGTGTGTCTTCTTGTTATTCAATTGACTTTATCCTTATAGAACAAATGGAGGAAGAAAAAAATCACTCATAGTGCCACCATGCATATAACCACTGTTAAACTTTTGATGTATATCTTCTGAAACGTTACTGTGTATGTGCGTTTGTGCATTCTTACCCCCTCCCATGTGATAATACTATTTAACTACCAGCTATTTTTATTCAACAATGTAGTGTAGTCGCTTTTGATGTGAATTATTAAGAAATATCCATGTTCAGATCATTTTCAGTGACTGATTTTATTGCATCACTTGGCTCTACCACAGTTGATTTAATTAATCCCCTATTGGTAGTTTTCAGTTTTTCACCACTGTAAACAATGCTCATGTCCTAATTGCTGATCACATTCCTGTTTCCTTAGAGTAGACTTCTAATAATGCATTTCCTGGGTCATTTGGCATGAACACAACTAAAAATCTTGATATAACATGAAATTATCTCCCAGAAAATGTATACCAGTTTATGGCCCATCCCCAACAGAGTTGAAGAATGTCATCCTCTCCCAGACCCTTGACAGAAGTTTATTTGTTCTTGCCAAATCTGACAGATGAAAAAAATGTTGTATTGTTAGTGTTTCTTTGGCTTACAGGTAAGGCTGAACATTTTTCACGTATTTATTGACCAAAAAATATTTTTTGAACACCCTTCCCCTCCCTGGTACTGTGCTAACTGTATCTAGAGGCATAAAAGCATATAGAATGGTCTCTTTCTTCGAAGAGTTTACAATCTCAAAACACAGAAATGAATCCACAACCTATACAGTACTACAATGCCCTGTGCTATGATATGTAACCACAGGGGAGGAAGTGATTAATTCCAATATAAAATTTAAAATGTTCATAGGTAAAACATTTGAGTAGAGACTTGAAGGATAAGGAGGAGGAAGTCAGGGAAATGGAGTGTACATTTCCAGAGTGTAGCCTAGTTAAGTGCATTGTTGAGTACAGTACACTTGGGAAGGGTGAGTGAGCTGGTGTGGCCGAAGCCAAGGGTGCATGTTGGAAATTGACAGTGCCTAGGAAGTAAGCCTGGAGAAGTGCGTTGGGGCCCTTTCCTGAAGAATTTGGGATAGATTCTCCAGACCAAAGCCTCCTGTCTGATATACCAGTCTTGATTGCAGGCCGCCATGTTTCAAACAGAAAAAGTGACAAATATCCACCATGAGCCCTGAAAATTATCCGTAACGTTTAGGAAGAAGTGTGTGTGTGTGTGTGTGTGTGTGTGTGTGTGCGCGTGCACGCACGTGTATGAGAATTCCATAGCATTCTCAAAGAGATAAAGAATTCAACATCACTGGTCCAGACTTTGGAGAGCCCTCCGGTATCTTCAGCAGGAGAGGAACAGGATCAGCCCTGTGAAAAAGAACCATGTCAATAATATGTATTGGGGAGGGCACATGCAGGAAGGAGAACTGGAAGTGAACTTTTGATAGGTAACATTAATAATACCCACCATTTATTGAGAATTTACTCTGTGGTAGACAAAGTGCTAGATGCTTGGCACCCCTTTTATTTCATCTTCAAGCAGCACATTTAAAAGATGAGGAGACTGAAACCTAGATTTTAATCCTGGATCACCTGGCTACCAATGGCAGAGTCCACAGTTGACCACCAGGTCATGTGACTTCAAAGCCCACTCGTTTAAACATTACCCTCTACTGCCTCTTTTGTAAAGCTCTGCCATCATTTCTTTTATACTTCCTCCCCTAATTTCCAGTTAATTGTCTTAACTAGCAAAGTGACTCACTTCAGGGAAGAGAATCAAATGACTCGAGATACCATTTAGCAGTCGAAAAGGAGAAAGGCCTTGGTGACTGTTCATTGTTCTTGTTCCACAAAGAACTGATCGTCCGCTGAGATAATAGTATTAATCCAAAGAAACCCCTAGCTCTGCACACTGGTTCCTGTTGTTATTTGTGTCTCCTCATTCCATGGAAGGAAATTCTTGCAGATTTCAACTGGCAAACAAATCATTCTGAAGAAAGTGCACAATTTTCTTCAAGCTTCATGGTCATTAGCACTGTGGAACAGGAGGTCTGCCTAAGTATATTCACTCTCATTTATTATTGAAATGACATGTGCAAACAATAGCATGCATTTCTATCTTTCATGGCAAATATTAAATACACCATAAGGAAACTTACAAAAGCTCCAGCTGTATTACCTTGGGAGCTGAGTGCTGCCTAAGAAGTGCACTGGTGCCTTATTGTCAAATAAAAAGCAAATGTTATCTTTGGACATGTGAAACCTCAGGGCATGGCACTAATCACCAGAGGGCATGGGATTCTGAATTGCAAAAGAATACCATCTCTCCATCTCTCATGGTTGTGTGCACTTGCTTGTGCTAACCTTCTGTATGCATTGTTCATGGGCTACTGTAATGACTCTGGCTTTTTACCCCCCAGTTCACAGAAAAACAAACAGAGGCAGCTGTTGCTAAAGTTTTGCTGGAAGGCTTAGGAAAGCTCATTTTTATCATCTTTTGAACAAATATGTGAAACCCCGTATTAGTTTTCTATTGCTGTGTAACAAATTACCACAAACTTAGTGGCTTAACACAGACAGATTTATTATCTCAGTTTCTTTTTTTTTCTTCAATATATGAAGTTTACTGTCAAATTGGTTTCCATACAACACCCAGTGCTCATCCCAAAAGGTGCCCTCCTCAATGCCCATCACCCACCCTTCCCTCTCTCCCACCCCCATCAACCCTCAGTTTGTTCTCAGTTTTTAAGAGTCTCTTATGCTTTGGCTCTCTTCCACTCTAACCTCTTTTTTTTCCCCTTCCCCTCCCCCATGGGTTTCTGTTAAGTTTCTCAGGATCCACATAAGAGTGAAACCATATGGTATTTGTCTTTCTCTGTATGGTTTATTTCACTTAGCATCACACTCTCCAGTTCCATCCATGTTGCTACAAAGGGTCATATTTCATTCTTTCTCATTGCCACATAGTATTCCATTGTGTATATAAACCACATTTTTTTTTATCCATTCATCAGTTGATGGACATTTAGGCTCTTTCCATAATTTGGCTATTGTTGAGAGTGCTGCTATAAACATTGGGGTACAAGTGCCCCTGTGCATCAGTACTCCTGTATCCCTTGGGTAAATTCCTAGCAGTGCTATTGCTGGGTCATAGGGTAGGTCTATTTTTAATTTTTTGAGGAACCTCCACACTGCTTTCCAGAGTGGCTGCACCATTTGCATTCCCACCAACAGTGCAAGAGGGTTCCCATTTCTCCACATCCTCGCCAGCATCTATAGTCTCCTGATTTGTTCATTTTAGCCACTCTGACTGGCGTGAGGTGATATATGGTGTGGTTTTGATTTGTATTTCCCTGATGAGGAGTGACATTGAGCATCTTTTCATGTGCCTGTTGGCCATCCGGATGTCTTCTTTAGGGAAGTGTCTATTCATGTTTTCTGCCCATTTCTTCACTGGGTTATTTGTTTTTCGGGTGTGGAGTTTGGTGAGCTCTTTATAGATTTTGGAGACTAGCCCTTTGTCCGATATGTCATTTGCAAATATCTTTTCCCATTCCGTGGGTTACCTTTTAGTTTTGTTGGTTGTTTCCTTTGCTGTGCAGAAGCTTTTTATCTTCATAAGGTCCCAATAGTTCATTTTTGCTTTTAATTCCCTTGCCTTTGGGGATGTGACAAGTAAGAAATTGCTACGGCTGAGGTCAGAGAGGTCTTTCCTGCTTTCTCCTCTAGGGTTTTGATGGTTTCCTGTCTCACATTCAGGTCCTTTATCCATTTTGAGTTTATTTTTGTGAATGGTGTGAGAAAGTGGTCTAGTTTCAATCTTCTGCATGCTGCTGTCCAGTTCTCCCAGCACCATTTGTTAAAGAGACTGTCTTTTTTCCATTGGATATTCTTTCCTGCTTTGTCAAAGATTAGTTGGCCATACGTTTGTGGGTCTAGTTCTGGGGTTTCTATTCTATTCCATTGGTGTATGTGTCTGTTTTTGTGCCAATACCATGCTGTCTTGATGATTACAGCTTTATAGTAGAGGCTAAAGTCTGGGATTGTGATGCCTCCTGCTTTGGTCTTCTTCTACAAAATTACCTTGGCTATTCGGGGCCTTTTGTGGTTCCATATGAATTTTAAGATTGCTTGTTCTAGTTTTGAGAAGAATGCTGGTGCAATTTTGATTGGGATTGCATTGAATGTGTAGATAGCTTTGGGTAGTATTGACATTTTGACAATATTTATTCTTCCAATCCATGAGCATGGAATGTTTTTCCATTTTTTTATATCTTCTTCAATTTCCTTCCTAAGCTTTCTATAGTTTTCAGCATACAGATATTTTACATCTTTGGTTAGATTTATTCCTAGGTATTTTATGCTTCTTGGTGCAATTGTGAATGGGATCAGTTTCTTTATTTGTCTTTCTGTGGCTTCATTATTAGTGTATAAGAATGCAACTGATTTCTCTACATTGCTTTTGTATCCTGCAACTTTGCTAAATTCATGTATCAGTCCTAGCAGACTTTTGGTGGAGTCTATTGGACTTTCCATGTATAATATCATGTCATCTGCAAAAAGTGAAAGCTTAACTTCATCTTTGCCAATTTTTATGCCTTTGATTTCCTTTTGTTGTCTGATTGCTGATGCTAGAACTTCCAACACTATGTTAAACAACAGCGGTGAGAGTGGACATCCCTGTCGTGTTCCTGATCTCAAGGAAAAAGCTCTCAGTTTTTCCCCATTGAGGATGATGTTAGCTGTGGGCTTTTCATAAATGGCTTTTATGATCTTTAAGTATGTTCCTTCTATCCCAACTTTCTCGAGGGATTTTATTAAGAAAGGTTGCTGAATTTTGTCAAAGGCCTTTTCTGCATCGATTGACAGGATCATATGGTTCTTATCTTTTCTTTTATTAATGTGATGTATCACATTGATTGATTTGTGAATGTTCAACCAGCCCTGCATCCCAGGAATGAATCCCACTTGATCATGGTGAATAATTCTTTTTATATGCTGTTGAATTCGATTTGCTAGTATCTCATTGAGAATTTTTGCATCCATATTCATCAGGGATATTGGTCTGTAGTTCTCTTTTTTTACTAGGTCTCTGTCTGGTTTAGGAATCAAAGTAATACTGGCTTCATAAAATGAGTCTGGAAGTTTTCCTTCCCTTTCTATTTTTTGGAATAGCTTGAGAAGGATAGGTATTATCTCTGCCTTAAACGTCTGGTAGAACTCCCCTGGGAAGCCATCTGGTCCTGGACTCTTATTTGTTGGGAGATTTTTGATAACCGATTCAATTTCTTCGCTGGTTATCGGTCTGTTCAAGCTTTCTATTTCCTCCTGATTGAGTTTTGGAAGCGTGTGGGTGTTTAGGAATTTGTCCATTTCTTCCAGGTTGTCCAGTTTGTTGGCATATAATTTTTCATAGTATTCCCTGATAATTGCTTGTATCTCTGAGGGATTGGTTGTAATCATTCCATTTTCATTCATGATTTTATCTATTTGGGTCATCTCCCTTTTCTTTTTGAGAAGCCTGGCTAGAGGTTTATCAATTTTGTTTATTTTTTCAAAAAAACACTCTTGGTTTCATTGATCTGTTCTACAGTTTTTTTTTTTTAGATTCTATATTGTTTATTTCCGCTCTGATCTTTATTATTTCTCTTCTTCTGCTGGATTTAGGCTGTCTTTGCTGTTCTGCTTCTATTTCCTTTAGGTGTGCTGTTACAGTTTGTATTTGGGATTTTTCTTGTTTCTTGAGATAGGCCTGGATTGCAATGTATTTTCCTCTCAGGACTGCCTTCGCTGCCTTCCCAAAGCATTTAGATTGTCGTATTTTTATTTTCATTTGTTTCTATATATTTTTTAATTTCTTCTCTAATTGCCTGGTTGACCCATTCAATCTTTAGTAGGGTATTCTTTAATCTCCATGCTTTTGGAGGTTTTCCAGACTTTTTCCTGTGGTTGATCTCAAGCTTCATAGCATTGTGGTCTGAAAGTATGCATGGTATGATTTCATTTCTTGTATACTTATGAAGGGCTGTTTTGTGACCCAGTATGTGATCTATCATGTTGAATGTTCCATGTGCACTTGAGAAGAAAGTATATTCTGTTGCTTTGGGATGCAGAGTTCTAAATACATCTGTCAAGTCCATCTGATCCAATGTATCATTCAGGGCCCTTGTTTCTTTATTGACCGTGTGTCTAGATGATCTATCCATTTCTGTAAGTGGAGTGTTAAAGTCCCCTGCAATGACCACATTCTTATCAATAAGGTTGCTTATGTTTGTGAGTAATTGTTTTATATATTTGTGGGCTCCTGTATTCGGCGCATAGACATTTATAATTATTAGCGCTTCCTGATGGATAGACCCTGTGATTATGATATAATGCCCTTCTTCATCTCTTGTTACAGCCTTTAATTGAAAGTCTAGTTTGTCTGATAGAAGTATGGCTACTCCAGCTCTCTTTTGACTTCCAGTGGCATGATAAATAGTTCTCCATCCCCTCACTCTCAATCTGAAGGTGTCTTCAGGTCTAAAATGAGTCTCTTGTAGACAGCAAATAGATGGGTCTTGTTTTTTTATCCATTCTGATACACTATGTCTTTTGGTTGGTGCATTTAGTCCAATTCAGTACATTAGTACATCAGTACAATTAGTACATTCAGTGTTATTATAGAAAGATACAGGTTTAGAGTCATTGTGATGTCCGTAGGTTTCATGCTTGTAGCGATCTCTCTGGCACTTTGTCTCACAGTATCCCCCTTAGAATCTCTTGTAGGGCTGGTTTAGTGGTGACGAATTCCTTCAGTTTTTGTTTGTTTGGGAAGACCTTTATCTCTCCTTCTATTCTAAATGACAGACTTGCTGGATAAAGGATTCTCGGCTGCATATTTTTTCTGTTCATCACATTGAAGATCTCCTGCCATTCCTTTCTGTCCTGCCAAGTTTCAGTAGAGAGATTGGTCACAAGTCTTATAGGTCTCCCTTTTTATGTTAGAGCACGTTTATCTCTAGCTGCTTTCAGAATTTTCTCTTTATCCTTGTATTTTGCCAGTTTCACTATGATATGTCGTGCAGAAGATCGATTCAAGTTATGTCTGAAGGGAGTTCTCTGTGCCTCTTGGATTTCAATGCCTTTTTCCTTCCCCTGATCCGGGAAGTTCTCAACTATTATTTCTTCAAGTACACCTTCAGCACCTTTCCCTCTCTCTTCCTCCTCTGGAATACCAATTATGCGTATATTATTTCTCTTTAGTGCATCACTTAGTTCTCTAATTTTCCCCTCATACTCCTGGATTTTTTTATCTCTCTTTTTCTCAGCTTCTTCTTTTTCCATAATTTTATCTTCTAGTTCACCTATTCTCTCCTCTGCCTCTTCAATCTGAGCCATAGTTGTCTCCAATTTATTTTGCAACTCATTGATAGCATTTTTTAGTTCCTCCTGGCTGTTTCTTAGTCCCTTGATCTCTGTAGCAAGAGATTCTCTGCTGTCCTTTATACTGTTTTCAAGCCCAGCGATTAATTTTATGACTATTATTCTAAATTCACTTTCTGTTATATTGTTTAAATCATTTTTGATCAGTTCGTTAGCTGTTGTTATTTCCTGGACGTTCTTCTGAGGGGAATTCTTCCGTTTTGTCATTTTGGATAGTCCCTGGAGTGGTGCGGGACTGTGGGGCACTTCCCCTGTGCTGTCTTGAATAACTTGGTTTGGTGGGTGGGGCCGCATTCAGACCCAATATCTGCCCCCAGCCCACCGCTGGGGCCACGGTCAGACTGGTGTGTGCCTTCTCTTCCCCTCTCCTAGGGGCAGGAGTCACTGTGGGTGGCATGGCCCATCTGGGCTACTTGCACACTGCCAGGCTTGTGGTGCTGGGAATCTGGCGTATTAGCTTGGGTGGATCGGTAAGGTGCACAGGGGCAGGAGGGCCAGGCTCAGCTCGCTTTTCCTTCGGAGTCCCGCTTCGGGAGGGGCCCTGTGGCACCAGGAGGGAGTCAGACCCGCCGGAGGGATGGATCTGCAGAAGCACAGCGTTGGGTGTTTGTGTGGTGCAAGCAAGTTCCCTGGCAGGAACTGGTTGCCTTTGGGATTTTGGCTGGGGGATGGGCGAGGGAGATGGTGCTGGCGAGCACCTTTGCTCCCCGCCAAGCTGAGCTCTGTCGTCCGGGGCTCAACAACTCTCCCTCCCATTGTCCTCCAGCCCTCCCGTTCTCCGAGCAGAGCTGTTAGCTTATAACCTTCCAGATGTCAAGTCCCGCTTGGTGTCGGAACACACTCCGTCAGGCCCCTCCGCTTTTACAAGCCAGATTCGGGGGCTCTGCTTGGCCGGTGGGCCACCCCTCCGCCCCGGCTCCCTCCCGCCAGTCGGTGGAGCGCGCACCGCCTCTCCGCCCTTCCTACCCTCTTCCGTGGGCCTCTCGTCTGGGCTTGGCTCCGGAGACTCCATTCTGCTAGTCTTCTGGCAGTTTTCTGGGTTATTTAGGCAGGTGTAGGTGGAATCTAAGTGATCCGCAGGACGCGCCGTGAGCCCAGCGTCCTCCTACGCTGCCATCTTCCCAGGATCCCCTTTTATCTCAGTTTCAATAGGTCAGAAGTCTGGCAATGAGTTGGCTGGATCCTCTCGTTAGGCTCTCAAAACACTAAAGTCAAGGCAGTGGTAGAACTGCATTCTCTTCAGGAGGCTTGACTAAGGAAAGGTTCACTTCTAGGCCCCCTCAGGTTGTCGGCAGAATTTATTTCCTTGCAGTGAGAGACTGAGGCCGCCCCTTTTTTCTTGCTAGCTGCCTGCTAGGGTCTGCACTCAGCTGCTGTTGAAACACCCACAGCCCCCTTCCATGTAGTCCCTTCCATAGCCCCTCTCACACTTGAAGTCTTTTGACTAGGAAGAGCCCGATCACTTCTAAAATCTCATCGGATCCACCAACGATATTCTCCCCACCTTAAAGTCAATGGATGTAGGATCTTGACTTCATCTGCAAAATCCCTTCACAGCAGCACATAGATTATTGTTTGATTAAATAACTGGGAAAGATAACTATACATCAGGAGATAAACATCTTGGGGGCCACTTGCAGTTCTGCCTGCCACAAACCCTTACAAGCTCCTTCTCTTCTGGCAAGAGTATTGTATGTTATATGCTTTCTTAGCATCCATCTTTGTTTTCTCAGTTCTATAATCCATATATTTAGCAAATACTATGGAGCCCATAATTATGTGTCATGTGGAGCATTTCATATTTTGGTAAAATGATGACAGTAGCTAGGACTTTCTATTTGTCAGACACTATTCTGAGTTTTACTCACATTACCTCATTTAAATATTACCACGGTGCTATGCAGAAGGTGCAGTTGGTGTCCCAGGCTACAGATGAGAAAACTGAGGCCAGCCATGGTTAAGTGACACGCCCAAGACCCGACAGTCAGAACCCAGTGGAGCTGGGACTTAAACCCACATTGCTTTTCCTTCAGAGCCCTCCCTCCTAACCTATTTCCATCAGTAGTTGTCTTACTATATTGTAGTTTTGAAAGATTATGAAATGTTCTCCATAGCTATGCTGATTATCATTCATCCACTCCTTTTCTGTCAAATTTGTCACCTAATAACAGAAAATGTCACATATGCCAAGTTCTTTCTAGTAGCAAAGGACATCCCCCAAAAGTCAAATAGCAAAGAGACACAGGGGTGTTAGAGCAACTAGTTTAAAGGTTGACTTTGGGTGAGGACAGTCCAGTACCTTAGCAGTTGGTGTTTTAGTGTTCCTTGTTCGTGGATTCTATGATATACTTTGCTGCCTGGTTTTATGCCAAACATTGATTAATAACCTTCATCAAAAAGAAAACTCACCAATTCAGCCCTGGAGAGCAACTTTGTGTCTTCTTTCCAGAGCAGCCAACCTGTGTCAGCAGGAATCAGAATAGAAATGGTACCCATCCATTGAAAACTAATGTCCCCTGACCTGAAATACCACTTATACTGGTGACACCCTATCTTCATTGTGAACAGAGGACTGACCTATGCTACTGGCTAGGGGAGGAAAATAAATGGTTATAAGGGGAAAGATGACATTGACAGAACCCTCTTCTGAAAGACATTTGCTTTTTTTTTTTAATATGAAATTTATTGTCAAATTGGTTTCCATACAACACTCAGTGCTCATTCCAGAAGGTGCCCTCCTCAATACCCATCACCCACCCTCCCCTCCCTCCCACCCCCCATCAACCCTCAGTTTGTTCTCAGTTTTTAACAGTCTCTTATGCTTTGACTCTCTCCCTCTCTAATCTTTTTTTTTTTTTTTTGAAAGAAGGAGAAAAATGGCACCAATTTATGTTTTAATTGTAAGCTGGGTCTCAAAAATGAGTAAAACTATGTAGAGTGCTCCAAGGCCACTAATTTGGGAACAAGGGCCAACAGCTGAGATCATCTGGCCTAGAACTTCCTTATTTTCTCTTCTTGCTGCCCTTCTATTTGTCCTAACAACAGGTAGATAGGAACTCCAGGTCTGCAATCCCCATAGGAGTTGAAATGCCAAGTTATGTGCCCACTTCTGTGTTCTGATGGTGTAAATTCTTCGCCTTCCAAAATCTGGGATCCAGGGAAGTTGGGGGAAGACTTAAGGATCTGGTAGTAGACAACCATCAGGGTGGCCTTAACAGCAAGTAGCTAGCAGTTCACCACAACCGTTCCCTTTTACTCTTAGATTCAGAGCCAGATGACATTTCTCAGCCTTTTTTGAAGCTAAGGTGGCTGCCTGAGTTGTGTACAGTGGAAGTAGCGGAAGTGATGTGTGACACTTCCAGGGTTGGTACATAAAATCTCAGCATGTGACTCTCCCTCCTCTTTCTTCTCTTCTTGGTCAGCTGGATGTCATTATCTAGGGTGGCTGAGATGCTTCAAGTTAAGCATGTTACAATAAAGGTTTTCAATATCCTCTGCTCTGAAGAAGCATCTTGTTCTTTAGGTGTCTGCCCCTGAAGTGCCTTTACCCCAGCCTCTTCTGACTCACATTTTTGTTGTTTACATGGGAAAGCAAGAACATCATAGGTGTGTTTAAAAGTGACTTGCACACAGCTGAAGAAAAAATTAGTGAACTGGAAGATAGCTCAGAACAAATACAAAATGAAACACAAAGGGCAAAAGAATGGAAAATGCAGATGGGAGTCTGCAGAGACAGAGAGGACATATCAGAAAAGTCACATACATTCAAGGAAAAGAGAAAGAAAATGAGGCAGAAACAATATTTAAACAGATAATAGCTGAGAAGTTTTCAGAAATAAGAGATATCAAACCACAGATTCTAGAAAAGTAGCAAATTCCAAGAAGGATATGCAAATAAACTAACTACATACCATACGGAGAACCTGCCCTACACACAATTAAACATAAAGAGAAAATCTTAAAAGCAGCCTGAAAAAACAGATAAATTACCATCAAGGAAGCACAATTTATATTTTTAGATTAAATAAGCATTAGTCATTTTTTTATGACTTGACACCTTAACCAAAATCTTAACTTTGGAGCCTGATTGTACTATATGAGATTTTCTTCTAAAGGTGGGATGCAGGATTTGAAGGGCTGTTAAGTAAAGAGGGAGCTTCAGTTTATTCTATTTATCTCCAAGGGAGTGGACCAAATTCCAATGTTGTGGAAGGTACAAAAAAAGTATATCTCCACTTTACATAAGGAAGAGATATGTAACAATTTGAGGTATTAAAATCTGGGGTAAGTTACCTTAGATGAGAATTGAGTTTTCTAACATCAAAGGCAGATACATTAATTCATTTGTCATATATTTATTAAGCATCTACTATGTTCCAGGCATAGTTGCAGGTGCTGGGGATATATCAGTGAACACAAACAAGAACAAAAAACATAAACATCCCTTCTATGGAGAGCATATATCCTAGTGCAAGGAGACAAACAAACATGAAAAATAAGTTAATTGTGCACTAAGTTAGAAGATGATAAGTGCTAAAAAAAAAAAAACAGAACAGGGTAAAGGGGATCAGGAGGACTCAGGGAAAGTTCGAAATTAAAAATGTGATGTGCAGGGTAGGCTTTGTTGAGAGATATCGTTTGGCCAAAGAACGACTTTAGGGAGTAAAGAATGAGCTATGAGGGTCTACATGGTTAAAGGAAACAGATTAGTGGGCATCACTTCCAACTCTAGAATTTAACCCTGTCATATATTTCAAAATAAGTTTGGAGTTTTAGCAAACGAAATTCCATTGATTATTATGAAATAATATAAATCAAGATGACTTCCTACATTGTGTTTATTAATGAAAGCTGTTTATCCTCACTATAACATCATAGACACTTTGCACTTGAAAAACATTTGCTTTAAAAATTACAAGTTCCAGGGGTGCCTGGGTGGCTTGGTCAGTTAAGCGTCCGACTTCGGCTCAGGTCATGATCTCATGGTCCGTGAGTTCGAGCCCCACGTCGGGCTCTGTGCTGACCGCTCAGAGCCTGGAGCCTGTTTCAGATTCTGTGTCTCCCTCTCTCTCTGCCCCTCCCCTGTTCATGCTCTGTCTCTCTCTGTCTCAAAAATAAATAAACGTTAAAAAAAAAATTAAAAATTACAAGTTCCAGGAAGGATGTTGTACCTTCTGCTGGTATCTCAGAATTTGGAGATTAGAGCAGATAATTAGCATAAGCTTGTTAGAGAACTGGACTGTCATCTTGAGAAAGAGATGTAAAGAATCTTCACAGAGCATTCAAAAGTAGAATTGTAGGTTTGCTCTTCAAAATCACATTGCGTTTTGAAAAAAAGAAAAGCCAACAAACACCCAGCTGCTTTGATTCAAAAAAATAATGTTTGTCTCTGATGTTCAGTTCTGCAGTGCCAGTCATTTGAACTATAGAGGGCTTTGACATGTGCAGAATGAAAAGCCAAGAATATCTTCACTGTTAACTTGTACTCTTGTGTTGCAGGCACACAAAAAATCCCTTTGGACAATTGAACCCAATGAAGGCATGGTTCCCCCAGAAACTGATTTTCAGCTGACGCTGACAGCCAACCTGAATGACATACTGACATTCAAAGACACAGTTATTTTGAGCATAGAAAATAGCAACACCTACCGGATTCCTGTCCAGGCTTCAGGAGTTGGTTCCACCATTGTTTCAGATAAGCCCTTTGCTCCAGAGCTCAATTTGGGAGCACATTTCAGGTAGGGAAATACCCTGGACTGATTCTTCCAGATACTACGTCTGTTTCATAAACTGAGCATCACCTCTACTTTGAAAAATTACTTTCAGTAAATAGAACTAATGTCTTCAGCCCCCCTCCCTTTTCCCATCTTCACTTTACCCCCTCCAAATGGGTACATCAGCCACAAGAAGACCTTTCCTAGGCACAGTGTAGTTGCATTTTCCCAGCTGTGTCCCTCTACACCAGAGAAGACATTTATAGAAGTGCATTTTTCTTTCAAACATACAATGGCTTCTTCGTGACAAATTTAGTGTCTCGATCATGATTCCTCCTCTTTAATTCCATCTGACACATTGCTAATTCCTCTCCATGACCGTGGAAAATACAGATATAACTTGGTGGTGACCTAAGTACAGTATAAGTAGGAAGGCTGAAAATTTATTGCAAATGTATATTATCTGGTGTTGCAGAGCCAGTCATTTTGTTTTGTTTTGTTTTATGTCCTCTGCTCATCTCCCCACCAAAGCACCAACAAATGAGATGCTTGCAGTTGGCTCCTCCTGAAAAGCTAGAGAATCTCAATATTTAAATAAAAGGTGGTACAGTATAGATGTCTCTGAGCAGAACAGCCTAAATGTGTGTCTCTGAAAGTGTATGAGGTTTGAATGCTAACAGTGGAGGAGACATTTGGGGGGTTATTCATGGCTCCTCATCGGAGTCACATGGCTGCCACTCGTTGATTCTTGGGGCCAGTTGAATGTGGCCTGTCTGTTGCAGTACTGTGAGCAGGTCTCAGAGGGGTGCTCCTGCCTTGTGGTGTAACAGGTCGTGAAACCAAGATGGACACTGTGCTTAGAGGGGATGTACCTGACAAAAACCAGTTGGGAGCCCTCCCCACAAGCCCATCCATACCTCCTTTCCTCTGCTCCATCTACAACACATGACACTTGATTGAAAATACATTAACCAGTAGGAATTAAGTAACAGGCAAGTCAGATAGTTGAATTGCACATGTTTTCAGACAAACATCCAATTACAGTTTGGGTGTCAACCGGATATAAAAATACTCCTCTCCACCCATCTGTTGGCCATAAGCTAGGGCGTTTTTTCATTGCATACCATGCTTCTATTTCCAAATTTCTTTGTTAAGTGCACTCAAATATAATTATAGAAAACAATGTACTGCAAGCCAGATTTAATTACATGTTCTCCTTAGTCTACAAATAGTGTCAAATAGCCCCAAAGGATATTCTGACACTCGCCTAGAAATGGAGGGTTAGCTAATAGTTTCCTGTGAATGTAGAAGCAAACTGCAGCTTTTAGCTGCCAAGTTTTCCTCTGGCTAAGCTCTATAGTTATTCTTTTTGCCATAAAATCGTGATGCCAGCAATCTCCAGAAGAATGATCAAAAGCAGGGGTGGGCAAACTGCAGCCCACTGCCTTTTTCTATAAATAGAGTTTTATAGGAATACAGCCATGCCCATTCCTATACATACATTCTCTATGGCTTCTTTCACACTACAGTGGAGAGTTGAGTTGTTGTGACAGACCATGTGGCCCAAGAAGTCTTACGTATTTATTATTCATCCCTTTATAGAAAAAGTTTGCCAAACTTTTGATCATAAGGGTCTGAAGAAATACCCATATGCCACCTTTTCTGACTACATATTTTTGGGCAACTCCCTTAAATTTTCAGAGCTTCTATTTCTTTATCTATAAAATGAGAACAAACATACTTATTATTACCGTATTGCTGTGACAGTTGAAATATGTACTGTGTACAAGTGACAGATATACTGCCTACAGTTTATATTATTTATATTATATATCGTATATTATTTACACATATAATTTATATGTTTATATTATTTATTATTATATTTATTATTTCCCCAAAGCCTGGACTTAGCCATGAAGTCAAACTACTCCAATAAGCATGCTCTGTAAATACCTATTTAGATAGAAATGGTTACGCCTGACAATCGGCAAATATTCCTTATTATTTATTTATTATTTATGCTTCAACTCACTTATTAGTATATGATAGTATTTCTAATGAGGAACAGAGGGGATGAAATCTCAAAGCCTAATAAGATTTTAAAAATAAAAAACAGTGCCAAGGTGAGTCTTCTCCCTGAGAAAAAAATAATTTAAATAAACTTATAAATCAGTTTTGTTTTAATTCCAAACAAAATCATGTTTGAACCAAGTCCAAGATCTCAGAAATCCCAGTGTCTTGCAAAGAGCCAGACAATCAAGAGGTTCTTAATAAATGTTCATGGAATAGATGAATGAATGAACAAATGACTTGATGAATGAAATAGCATTTTTAAAGCACTCCTCTGAGAAAAATGACCAATCCAGGTGATGTTCTGGTCCATGGTACAGTCCCCTTGAGCTTTGGTCAGGCTTGGAGGATGTGCTTGGCTTCCCTTCCAAGTTCCCTTCAACTTGAGCTCGTCACAAGAGATTTCATTCAGTCAGTAGAAATACACTCAATACAATTTGAAATATATTTCTCCTCCAGTAGGTATTTTACTTTCCTTTCACTCATTAGAACCATTTATCATAAATTAGAGTGATTTTTGCATATACTGTGTCTGTGTTTATATACCACTTCCCTGGTGGTGGAAACTCAGGGACCAAACCCAGGTACTGGACTCCAGTCTCTGGACTCCATAAGTAGATACTACCTCGTTCCCTTACTGTGGCAGCTCCTCATAGCATCATGATGTAGCATTCCTAAATTTTTAAAAATAAAGAGTATTTCATTACTTACCTTTTAAATACTTTTCAGAGGAGAAAAATCCCAAGGGTGTGGAGCTGAACAGAACACCCCAATTTGAGCCCTCTCAATTCCTGCCTCCTCTTTTGCAGCCTGGACACCTATTATTACCGCTTCAAGTTGACCAACAAGGGACGTCGGGTCCAACAGTTGTTCTGGAGGAACGAAGATTTCCATCCACAGAACAAGCTGAGCAAGAAGGGCCTGGCTAAGAAGGGACTTGCTAAGAGCCAGCCCCGACCCCGGCACTTCCAGGAGCCCGGCGCCCCACAGAACCCCGTGTTTCAGATCCACCCAGTCAGAATGGAGCTGTACCCAGACCGGACGATCGATGTGATACTTGAAGGCTATTCTGCTACTCCCAGGGTAAGAGGACAGCACTCTTAGAAGCCATTTTCTCCTAAATAAATCTTTGCTGTATTTCTAAGGAGAGTCCCTTAACATTTATCTGAAGAAAGGATGCAGTTTTCTCAAGGTTTTCACACAGCACTGAGTTACCATGGCAGCACCTATTGCTTCCAAGATTCGGCTCTGCTCAGTTTTTTGTTTGTTTCTACAGCTACCATGATCCCAACCCTAAAATACCATTTAAAGTAGGTTCTCATCCCCAGGATCAGAGGGACATCCAGCATTCACCCAAAGCTAAACCTCCTCTTAACACATAGCAATATTAATTTCCTATTTATTCAAAAAGGATGTTTTTAGAGACACTCAGCTGCCTCTGCTCTCCAGGTGTTGGGACATCCTTGGCCCCTTTCCTCTCAACCTGACACAACAGCTTCCTATTTGTAACCATCATCTTGTTATGTATCAACTAAAAAGCTGAGTTACCTTCAGCAACGTGCTTGTCCTGCTCATATTTATATTATCAACATTCTGCTTTAAACATTTAAGCAGCTCCAAAACATGTGCCTATTTATTCCTATTCCCTCATGGAAATTGGAAACCATCAAAAACACAAAAGAAACTTCCCAAATCACTTACGAGCCTCTTCTACCTCACTAGTGCAGACTTTATGGATGAGAAATGATCATCCTTGAGCTCCTGCTGGGGTCACTGAATTAGGAGGTAGTACTGGATTTTCCCTCATGAGATAGGAAACAATGGAAACTTGTCTCCCAGTAGACAAGATGGGAAAGCTCGCCCACAGCTTAAGTCCTCTAGGGTGGCAGGTTCACTTGACTTCATTTGCATTGATTCTTCACAGCACACGTTCAGGTAAAACCCATCCTCAGTGCAAAAACAAAAAGGTCATTTCCCATCATGGGAGTGCATCATATGCTCTTTCTTTCTGTCATTCGGGGATTCAGCCAACTTTTACTGAGTGTATACCACAGGACAAACACTGATGCAAAGATGGATAGAATGCAGCCTCTCAACTCAAGACACTGACAGGCTGTCCCAGGAGCACATTTACAATGTTGTTACCAGGAGCTGATCATATTTTTAAAGGCATTAAATCTGAGAAGCTGGGATTCTAAGTTCAGTTTAAGATTTGCTAAATGCTTCCCTGAATGTTCTTCTATGTGGTAGTACATAACTGAGAAGAGACTTGAATTCATTAACATCCAAAACCTGAATACTCTTCAGTGTAAGCTGTTCTGGTATAATGTCACTCTAGGTCCTTTCTACTTTCTAAAAATCTGGGCCTCTTGGATCCAAAGAAGTATTGGTTTCTATAGCACGATTTTTATTTTTTTTTAAGGCTTTTAATAGCTTGTTTGTTTATTTGTTTGTTTATTTTAATAATGATTTCAGGAATAAGATTTAGTGATTCATCACTTACATATAACACCCAGTGCTCATCCCAACAAGTGTCCCCTTAATACCCATTATCCATTTAACCCTTCCCCCACCTAACACCCTGCCAGCAACCTTCAGTTTGTTCTCTGTATTTAAGAGTCTCTTATGGTTTGTCTCCCTCTCTGTTTTTATATTACTTTTGCTTTCCTTTCCTTGTGTTCATTTGTTTTGTATCTTAAATTCCACATATGAGTGAAATCAGATGATAGTTGTTTTTGTCTGACTGACTTATTTCGCTTAGCATGATATACTCTAGTTGCATCCACGTTGTTGCAAATGGCAAGATTTCATTCTTTTTGATCGCCAAGTAGTATTCCATTGTATGTATGTATACGCCACATCTTTACCCATTTCTCAGCTGATGGACATTTGGGCTCTTTCCATACTTTGGCCATCATCAATAGGGCTGCTATAAACATTGGGGTGCATGCACCCCTTTGAATCAGCACTCCTGTATCCTTTGGATAAATACCTAGTAATGCAACTTCTGAGTTGTAGGGTAGTTCTATTTTTAATTTTTTGAGGAACCTCCATACTGTTTTCCAGAGTAGCTGCACCAACTTGCATTCCCACCAGCAGTGCAAAAGGGTTCCTCTTTCTCCACATGCTCACCAGCATCTGTTGTTGCCTGAGTTGTTAACATTAGCCATTCTAACAGGTGTCAGGTGGTATCTCATTGTGATTTTTATGTTTCCCTGATGATGAGTGATGTGAGCATTTTTTCATGTGTCTGTTAGCCATCTGCCTGTCTTCTTTTGAAAAGTGTCTATTCATGTCTTTTGCCCATTTCTTCACTGGATTATTTGTTTTCTGAGTGTTGAGTTTGATAAGTTCTTCATAGATTTTGGATGCTAACCCTTTATCTAATATGTCATTTGCAAATATCTTCTCCCATTCTGTCAGTTGCCTTTTAGTTTTACTGATTCTTTCCTTCACTGTGCAGAAGCTTTTTATTTTGATGAGGTTCCAATCATTCATTTTTGCTTTTGTTTCCTTTGCCTCCAGAGACATATCAAGTACGAAGTTGCTGCAGCCAAGGTCACAGAGGTTGTTGCCTGTTTTCTCCTCTAGGATTTTGATGGCTTCCTGTCTTACATTTAGGTCTTTCATTCATTTTGAATTTATTTTTGAGTATGGTGTAAGAAAGTGGTCCAGGTTCATTTTTCTGCATGTCACTGCCCAGTTTTCCCAACACCATTTGCTGAAGAGACTTTTTTCCATTGGATATTCTTTCCTGCATTGTCAAAGATTAGTTGCCATACATTTGTGGGTCAGTTTCTGGGTTCTCTGTTCTATTCCATTGGTTTATGTGTCTGTTTTGTAATACAGCTTAAAATCCAGAATGGTGATGCCTCCAACTTTGCTTTTCTTTTTCAGGATTGCTTTGGCTATTCGGGGTCTTTTCTGGTCTATACAAATGTTAGGATTGTTTGTTCTAGCTCTGCAAAGAATGCTGGTGTTATTTTGATAGTGATTGCATTGAATATGTAGATTGCTTTGGGTAATATCGACATTTTAACAATATTTGTTTTTCCAATCCATGAGCATGGAATGTTTTTCCATTTGTGTGTGTGTCTTCTTCAACTTCTCTCATAAGCTTTCTATAGTTTTCATTGTATAGATTTTTTACCTCTTTGGTTAGGTTTATTCCTAGGTATTTCATCGTTTTTGGTGTACTTGTAAAAGGGATCGATTCCTTGATTTCTCTTTCTGCTGTTTCATTATTGGTGTATAGAAATGCAACTGATTTCAGTACATTTATTTTATACCCTGTGACTGTTGAATTCATGGATTAGTTCTAGCAATTTTTTGGTGGAGTCTTTTGGGTTTTCCACACAGAGTATCATGTCATCTGGGAAGAGTGGAAGTTTGACTTCTTCCTTTCCAATTTGGATGCCTTTTCTTTGTGTTGTCTGATTGCTGAGCCTAGGACTTCCAATACTATATTGAACAACAGTGGTGAAAGTGGACATTCTTGTCGTGTTCCTGACCTTAGAGGGAAAGCTCTCAGTTTTTCCCCATTGAGGGTGATATTAGTGGTAGGTCTTTCATATGTGGCTTTTATGATCTTGAGGTATGATTCTTCTATCCCTATTTTCATGAGGGTTTTTATCAAGAAGGGATGCTGTGTATTGTCAAACACTTTCTCTGCATCTATTGAGAGGATCATGTGGTTCTTATCCTTTCTTTTATTACTGTGATGTATCACATTGATTGATTTGCTGGTGTTTCATTGAGGATTTTTGCATCCATGTTCAACAGGGATACTGGCCTGTAACTCTTTTTAGTGGGTGTTTTTGTCTAGTTTTGGAATCAGGGTAATGCTGGCCTCAGAGAATGAGTTTGGAAGTATTTATTCCATTTCTTTTTTTGGAACAGCTTCAAAATAATAGGTGTTAACTCTTATTTAAATGTTTGGTAGAATTCCCCTGGAAAGCCATCCGGCCTTGGACTCCTTTTGTTGGGAGAATCTACAGCATGATTTTTAAACATTCAAGCATGAAAGGCAAAATTTTTCTAGCCATAGTTCCTGCCTAGCTTGATAAGAAATCATGTATCTACCCGAACCATAAGCCCAGTAAGGATTTTACCTGCTTTGTCTGCCTTGTCTGTTTTGTATGTTCAGTCCCTAGCAGTTCTGATGCATGATACATTTTCCTGTAATATATATGTATATGTAGGTTGAACTGAATGTAAATTGATTGTGTCCTTGGGAGCAGTCAGAAACAAACACATCCAGGACATATTCAACCAATCAGACTTTAATTGTGTGACAGAGAGCAATCCCTGAAATGCACTATTTGGAAAAATGTGCTCTTTCCTGGTGTCACCAGGCAGGTAGTTGAGAATCAGCTTGTTGATTTTGAGAATTAAGTTTTCTGAGCTATGGATATTCCACAAGTGCTGATGTGTCTCGTCTACAGATAGTCAAAGAAAAGCTGGTGTGCCATGCCATCATCGGGGCACAGAAGGGGAAGAGCTTGCTGATGACTGTGAATATCATCTGTGAGTTTATAGCGCCACTTATCCAGCTCTCCACCAAACAGCTCATATACCGACTGGAGAAGGTCAGTGCTGCCTGGGGCGGGTGCACTAAGTAGGGGTCAGCACGTTCACACTTTCATTTTGGAAGCTAAATTAATGGGAAGCCTGTTATACCCACACCCAGTGAATGTTTTCTAAGCTTCAGAGACCAATACACATTTAACTAAAACTTCTGAATCTAAACCTACATTCCTTTGAAATGTGAATTGTTATGGAAATTCTACTTGCCTCATTCCTGATATATAAGACAAAGTAAATGAAGGCGTATTCCAGTGCACTGAAAATGCATTTTAGTTGATCCTTTTATTCTAACTAGGTGAAATAAACATCTCAGTATAGAAAAGGTTAGAGTAGAATTATTGATAATTATAATAATCAGTAAGAAAAGCTGCCATTTACTGATTGGTAGGCACTGGCATCAGGCCATGTTCCTCAACTACATTTTCCCAGTTGTTTCCTCACAACAATCTATCCAGTGGGTTCTATTATCATTCCGTCATACGTGTAAGGGAACGGAGATGCAAGTTAAGCTGTTATGCGGTCACCTAACACTGCTTGAGAATAATCAACCTAAACTCTTTGATTCGTACTCTTTAATTTATATGGCTATGAATGCCCATGACTTTATATAACTATTAAGGACAAGCACTAAATGGAGGAGGCATAGGACAGGGGAAATGAAGAATGGCTGCTGCTCAGGGCAGAGGGGTCAGGATGGCAAAGAGGTGGAAGGAGACATCACAGCAGGACTGGACGTACTCCTCGGCAGACTTCCATCCTAGAATCATGTACCATTCAAAATAGATAGGTAGAGAACGCCCCTTCTGAGTTGAGGACTGCATTGGTGCTGGAAATCTGGTGAACCAGCCTGACATCGTCAAAGCTAAGAGACTGGTCAGGGTTATAGACCATGAACAAATTATTACAATTTAGTTGTTTAAGATTCAATTCTAAACAGTGTTATGAAGATAAGGTATAAGGCGCTACGAGAACATGCCTTGGAGACATGGGCATATTTGTACGTGTGGTCCTAGATGGCTCTGTCAGCAAGTGCCTAGACTTGAGACTTGAAGGAGAAATAGAAGTTA
Organism: Panthera pardus; assembly: GCF_024362965.1. Classification (NCBI taxonomy): domain Eukaryota; kingdom Metazoa; phylum Chordata; class Mammalia; order Carnivora; family Felidae; genus Panthera; species Panthera pardus. Next base: position 12,637,721 of record NW_026526754.1, read on the forward strand.
GTATAGTGATGAGGGGCGAGCAGAGAATCAATAGGCAGAGGGAACTGCACATGTGAAGGGCCCAAGTTAGGAAAGAGCTTGGTGAATATATACAACTGAAAGGCCACTTTAGAGAACGTGCCCAGAATGACATGAGGTCCATCTAGAGAAATGGGCAGAGGCCAGAGGAATTTGACATGGCTGGGAGGTATGTTCTGGACTTTGGGTTTTGTTCTGGGTGACCATTGGAGGGCTTTAGGGACCGAGGGGAGTGACATGGTCAGATTTATTCAATGAAACAGTCATGCTGGCTGCTGAGTGGAGTATTTATCAAGGCCTACCATGTCCTAGGCACTGTGTTGAGTGCTAGGGATATAGCAGTGAGACTAGACCCACCCAGATGAACCTCATGCCAGCTGGGAAAACTGGGTATTAAGTAAGCCATTGTTCCGTAGTGTGGGATGTACATAATCCAAGCTAAGTCCTGACATGGTGTCGTACAAATGGGCTATGTCTGGCAGCGCCTAACTGATCATGGGGCAATCAACCAGGATTCCTTTCACTACTTGGAGGCTTGCAGGAGAATGTTCAAGATCATTTATTCTGTTAGTGGATTTCGTTATATTTTGTTAATATTAAATAAATATCTATTGAGCACCCACCATGGATAAAGTGCTCTGTTAGGATATGAGTAAGGGAGCTTATAATCAAGTAAGGGAGGTGAGATGTACAAGTTCACTTCAAACCAACAGATAATTTTCAGCACTTACATTATATTAGGCCGCCAAGGCAAGGCAAAACCCTGGCTTAATGGACTAGTGCAGAAAGCAGACACTGAAGAAGTAGAATAAGGGTTTCAGCTACAGGATGATAAACCAGCTGAAACAAGCTCCATGAGACATATAACAAGAAAATACTACAGGAGTTTCTGCCAGAGTTACTAAGTTTTCATTACTGTTTTAAATTCTTCCTTTTTTAAGTAATCAGGAAAGATATTTATTGGCAACAGCTGCACCAAATTTGGCGGCATCATGTTTCCTCTAAATTCCGCTATTCAGAGAAAATTCAGTAAGTATTTATTGAATAGCTATTCCTTGCAAGACATTACAGTGTATGTTAAATATGCAGCCCGGTTTCTTATTAGATATTTTTTTCTAAGCCTATAAACACCCATAAAAATGTGTGTATAGTGTTCCTTCTTTTTTATATCCTTAAGCATTGGGTTGTTTTTTTTTAACATATTCTTGTTTACATCTCTGAGTTTATCACTAAAATAAAAGAGCAAATATTTTATATATGGCAGCAACTTATCGAATTAAAAAACAAATTGTCAGAACTCCGTGTTTGTTTTTGCCCTTCTCTCCTTCCCCCCCCAAATATTATAATTGTGAAATCTGTCCAACTAGTATATTTTTCATTGTTTATTTCCTGCTCATATTTAAGCCACACCAGGGACAATGAAGAAATGCAACTTTATTAAACTAGTATGCACAAGAGGCCTGTTGGTGTTGGTGTTCAGATTTAATTACATAACACCAAATTGTCTGTCCTGTCTCATTTTGGGCTCAAGGCAGCATATATGAATTAGTACATTAGACTATAATGATACCAGCCCTGCCTATGGGAAGAATTTTTCTATAACCATTTCCTCAGATTTGATCTACTTTATAACTGTGATGCCATTCCTAAGGCACACAGATGAAATCACATCTCTGGGGAATTGAAAAGGTCAACTGAAAGTAGCAGCCAGTTTGCTTCATGAAGTCCACCAGCAAAACCTGTCTCTTGATATTTGGGGAGACAAACAACCCAGAGAGAAGGGGTCATTTTAAAATAGAACGGCTCTGTGTGCATCAACTCCTCTTCATCTCTAACCTCTAAATGGCCTCTTGCCAAAACCAACCGACTATGGCTTCTTCACTTCAATGCTTCCTGCAGTGACACAGCGGCCTGGGGGAAGGTCACTGAGTGGACAGCTTTGTATGGCCCAAAAGTGCTGCTTCATCCTTCTCACAAAATGTAGTATATCATCATCTGCAAATACAAGGTGAATTCAGTGCCTGTATTGCCATGTTAGAGGGAGGGAAACAATGCCTGGCATCTCATGGTAAGTGCCAGACTGAGCCCCTCAGAGAACTCTGGGAGTGCGTAGGGATCTAGAACAGTGCAGCCGAGGCAGGATGCTTGAGCTAACTGTTATGGACTGAATGTTTATGTCTTCCCCAAATTCACATGTTGAAGTCCTAATCCCCAGTGTGATGATGTTGGAGGTAAGGCCTTTGGGAGGATGATTAGGTCATGAAGGTAGAGACCTCAGGAATGGGATTAGGGCGACTGGGTGACTCAGTCAGTTAAGCATCCAACTGCGGCTCAGGTCATGATCTCATGGTTCATGAGTTCAAGCCCCGCATCGGGCTCGGTGCTGACAGCTTGGAGCCTGGAGACTGCTTTGGATTGTGTCTCCCTCTCTCGCTGCCCCTCCCCTGCTTGTGCTCTGTCTCTGTCTCTCAAAAATAAATAAACATTAAAAAAAATTTTTAAAAGAATGGGATTAGTGCCCTGAAAAATGGAGACAAGAGAGATCATCTCCTTCTCAGCCATGCAAGGACATAGTGAGAAGATAGCCATCTAAAGCCAGACACCGGATCTGCTGGCACCTTGATCTTGGACTTCCCAACCTCCAGAACTCTGAAACATCTGTTATTGAAGCCACCCAGTCTATGATATTTGTTATAGCAGCCCAAGCCAACAAAGACACAATGGGCACTGGTTACCTAAGCACCTCAGAGCCAGGGGAGCCAGGAACCACAGGAGAAGGAAGATTGTGTTGAACAAAGAAGCAGAGACAGAGTCAGACCAAAATGTAGAATCAGAATGATTTAACTGAAATTGGAACAGCAAATCAAAACCATGAGGCCTGGGGAAAACAGGCCAGAGTTGTGGAAGAGCCAGGGAATGATTGGAGGGAGTCTATTGTTGGAAGCCACAGATTGAGGCTTCTGTTGCCTCCTGCTGTTATTAAAAGACCCCCTTTCCAAAGCACACAAGAAATGATGTGGACTCCAACATTAGAATGAGAAAAATTCAGTCTGACCAGAAATTTTCAGGTTAAGATCCACTGCTGATGCTTTCTTCAGTTGAAGAATGAAATTTGATGTATCTAAGAAAGTGGAAAGATGCTTCTACATCAACAATCCCAGTGTTATTGGGAAAAATTTACAGAAATAGTTATGAGCATTTTGTCAATATAACAATATATTACAAATGTATATATTTTTGCAAATTGGATATTTTGAGCATAGAAAAAAATAAGGAAAATAATGTTTTGTTCATTATAATGATGCATGGGTTCTTCCATTTGTATCACTAATTATTAGACTTTGTTTTATGACACTGGAAACTTCTATACTAATAGTACTCTCCAGAGGCATGGCATGTATAGGTGTTTTTAACCTGGCCACAAGAGAGTAAGAAATCTAATCTTTGTTTTCTGGCTTATGCAGGATCACTTTTCAATAGTCCACCATAAATTGCGAATGAATTATCTAAGTCTGTACAAGGATAGGGGGAAGACAGTGAAAGACAGAGAGCAAGGAGGGGTGGGGAATGCTAATTCTGTTGTTAACACTGATGATGAGACTTTGGTTGCTAAAGGCTTACATGTTTATCATAACTTGGTTTCTTCTTTTTCCCTTTTTGCAGAAACCAAACACTGTCCTGGAACCTGATTACCAGCCGTTGGTCATGAAGAACATTTCCACCCTGCCCGTGAATGTGTTGCTCTCCACAAGCAGACCCTTCTGTATCTGCGAGACTGATAAATCTCCACTGCCATTAACTCCTGAGGTAAGTTGACAGAGTGCTGTCTTAACAAGCTCCTAGGAGAGTTGTGTGTGTGACAAAGGAAGAGAATAATGTCAGCATGCTACCTAATTTCAGTCCAGACAGGTAGGAAGAATTTAAGAAACAAAGAGGAAAGAATAAAGAAGATTTATATGTCATAAATTCCAATATCACTCAACTATTTTTTAATTTTGTTAAATATTTATATGTGAGAGAGAAAGGGAACGAGCGAGGAAGGGGCAGAGAGAGAAGGAGACACAGAATCTGAAGCAGGCTCCAGGCTCTGAGCTGTCAGCACAGAGCCCAGTAGGGGGCTTAAACTCACAAGTGGTGAGATCATGACCTGAGCCGAAATCAGACGCTTAACCGAATGAGCCACCCAGTCGCCCCTCCACTATGATTTTTTTTAATGTTTATTTATTTATTTATTTATTTTTGAGAGAGAGAAAGGGAAAGAGATCATGGGGGAGAGGGAGAGGCTGAGAGAAAGGGAGACAGAGAATCCCAAGCAGGCTCCATTGCTGTCAGTGCAGAGCCCAGTGTGGGGCTCAAATTCATGAACCTTGAGATCATGACCTGAGCTGAGTCAGACTCTTAACCCAACTGTTATTAATGGTGTAAGAACTTTGGCTCATTATGATAACCCTTCATTCTTGCCCATTGTAATCTTTAGAAAACAGTGACTTCCCACTAATGATAATAGAAACCTATTAATTCTACTTTTCTAAAGCAAAGTTCCATACTCTAGGCAACAAGGAAATGGCTCAAACCCAGTCCCTAAACCAGAGAGCCCATCTCCAGATACTAAGAAATCTGAACTGGGCTGGGAGAGGAGGCTGTGAGCCATTGAGCCTCCCCAGTCTGACGCAGGATGCAGTGTTCTCTAAACATCCCTACAAGATCACCCTTGTGCAGGGCGCCTGGGTGGCTCAGTCAGTTGAGTGTCCAACTCTTAATTTCAGTTCAGGTCGTGATCTCACGGTTCATGGGATAGAGCCCTATGCTGTTAGCATTCTCTCTTTTCTTAGGATTCTCTCTTTCCCTCTTCCTGTCTCCCTCTCTGCTCCTCTCTTAGTTGCACTCTCTCTTTCTCTCTCAAAATAAACAAATAAACTTTAAAAAAAAAAAAAAAGATCACCCCTGCGATCCTTTGCGGAACATGCGGACATTGGTGGGAACGGCGGGGCCATGCGGCCGGTGGCACTGCAGAGCTGTAGAGGAGGAGTGAGGGAGAAACCAGATCCATACACCACTGTGTTCAGCCTCCCAATCTGGGGAGACAGCTAATGAAGAAGAGGTAAAAAGGAGGAAGGGAGGGCAGGCAGCAATCCTGAGATCTCAGAAGAGGGAGCCCATGGCTGAAGGAGATTTGCCGTGAGCCTCGCTCAGGGAGATGGATCTTGGAGGGAGATGGGGGGACAGAGGTGCTTAGTGAGAGGGTTGCAGACAATACCTGACTGGTGGCTGTAAACTGCACTACCACCCTCCCTTCCCCACCAATTACTTAGTGGGTTTCCTTCAAGCCTGAGCTGGGAAAACACCAGCTAAGATCTTTGAATAGAGAAATAAAAGGGAGAGGCAGAAGAAAAACCTACTGCTAGGGAGCCTATACAAGGAAGGAGACCGAAAGTATAAATGTAGTTTTCTGCAGCCTCAGAGAAACGGTAGATGGTATGACCTGTCTTTAAAAAGAGCTTAAAGATGAGATTCAAGTGTTCAAAGTGGAGATGAAGGGTAAGCTCACAGGGCAGAGGAGAACAAATGGATGATAAAGTGAAAATTCAGATATGAGCAGCTTTCTCCATCTGGGTGGTAGATTAGACACACTCTCTTGTCCCTCCTGAAATCTTAAGATAAAAGTAGAAATGTTCAGAAAGAAAGAAGCCCAGAACAGTAAAATAAAGAAGGAAGAAGATGGTTATAAGCAGATAATGGGAGATTTAAACAAATTCTAGAAGACAGAATGAGGATGGAGTGGATTGACCAAAAGGGCACGGGCACAAAAACCAGCATTCTAGAAAATTCTCCTGTGAGACCGCAGAGACATGAGAGTCCTTCAAGCTGAGTAGCATGGGCTCGGAGGCAACAAGTGTGAGGAGAACACTGAAAATAGAGAGATTCCATGTGTACTAGACAGCTGTCCCACCTGACCCCACACACAAAAAACATGGGCAGCTGGCTTTTATCCCCAGATCTAAAGATAAGTGCTCTTCCCAGAGAAATGGATCAAAGTGCCAGGGGAACTTCAGTGTTTCTAGTGTGATTTTAGCCCTCCAGGATAATAACTGGTGTCTGGGGTATGTCCACCAACTGATCGCCCCTTCTCTGCCCAAGGAAGCTGTTCTGTAGACCAGTCCTACTACACAAATTGATGGTGGTCTCTGGACTGTTAGGATCCCTGGTTGGGTCAGGAACTATTGCTTCCTATAATAATTCTGATAGCACAGTTGGGCCTTTCATATTATTTGCATGTGTAACTTTAATAACAGCATACATATAGTTTAAAAAATAAAGAGCTTTGGGGCACCTGGGTGGCTCAGTTGGTTGAGTGTCTGACATTGGCTTAGGTCATGATCTCACAGTTTGTGAGTTCAAGTCCTGCACTGGGCTCAGAGCCTAGTGCCTACTTCAGATTCTGTCTCCCTCTCTCTCTGCCCCTCCCCCACTCACTCACACACTCTCTCTCTCTCTCTCTCTCTCCTCAAAAATAAATAAATATTTAAAAATAAATAAAGAGCTTTTACAAATCAATAGGAAAACACCAATAGAAAAATAGGCAAAGGAAATGAATAGAGTTCACAGAAAGAAAAATAAAGTGGCTCTTAAATATATGAAAATGTATTCAACTTTAATCACATTAGAAGAGATGCAAATTAATTTTCCTATCAGATTGGCAAAGAGCAAAAATTCGATAGTGCTCTGTGTTGGAGGGGCATGTAGAAATAGGCACCCCCACAGTGTTGGGGAAGTATACATTGGAAGGCAATATGGCTACAGCTATCAAAATCTCAAATGTCCATACCCTTTGACCTAGTTATTCTTCTGCTAGGAATTTACCCTTCAGATATAGACACAATATTCAACATATAGACAAGGGTATTCACTGTAACAGTGATTATAAGAGCAAAAGATTGGGAGCCAATATCCATCAGTAGGAGATTGGTTAAATCAATGATGGCGGAATTATATGATGGAATAAAATGCAGCTCCACATGCACTGAGTGATCTCCCAGTGAAAAAAGCAAATTGCAGAACAAGAGTGCACAGTGTACCATCATGTGTATACAAAAATTTTAAATACATATATGAATGTGATCTTTTTTTATCCATACATTATCTCCACAAGGATAAGCAATACACTTGTAACCCTGGTGCCTCAGGGGCAGGGAACTATTTGGCTTGGATAAGAGGCTTAGATTTTTAAAAGCAAAGCCATACCTTGTCTTGGGACAAAATGTTATGGAATATCCAACAGTGAGTCATATCTTGGTGAAATTACTGGTCTTATTGGTAATCCAAAAATTCTATGGCCTCTATGCAGAAAAGAAGGGACCGAGCCATCAAGGGAAGAGTTTAGACTGACTTCAACTTCTCCACCGTAATCCTTAGTGCCAGATGACAATGCAGCAATGGCTACAGAGTTTTGAGAGAGAGAGTCACCCAGGGCTAGGAAGGCTAAGCAGTGTTGCTGAAATTCACAGAGCTGGTAAATGACAGAGGCTGGATTTTGACCCAAGAAGTCTGGCTCCAGAGTTGATGGTTTTAGGATTATTATCTCTTATGTAAGAATATTTTTTCAAGTGTTTTTTTTTTTTTTTTGAGGAAAAAATCAAACATTTAAAAAATAAGTTAGTTTAATTTCATTTTTGTAAAAATGTTATTTATCCACCCATTATGTCTGGACTCATGCTTACAAAATGTTAACTCTGAGAAATAATATATGGTGAAATTTTGGATGAGTTTTTAATTTCTCCTCCTCGTGCTTTTATATATAATGTGAATTTTTGTGGATGTGTATCATTTCTACAAAACAACAAAGGGGGGAAATGTTTAACTCAATTTTCAAAGATATTTAAATACCAGGCATTGCAATACCACGTGTTACCGTCTGCAAGAATAGGTTCTAAATTCTGCCGAGCCACCTGTACAAGCACAGGCCACACTTTCAGATGGGATTAGCTGCCTGAGGAGTCATTGCCCTCTCTCTGATTCTTGAATCAGGTGATTGGCTTTATCAACAGAAACCATCTAATCATGTCACTGAAGTGCACAGTTAAATACCTGAACCTGATAACTCAGGGGAGAGGGAAGTACTCTCTGAAAGACTCATCCCTGTGTGCATGCCTCCCAACTGCCTCAGGGCACTTTCTGCAAAACCAGGAGGTGGCTTTCCTGTGGATTAACTGTGGGAATTGAGCAATTCCTAAAAAAGCTAACTCATAGCCAGGCTTTCTATGGTAAGGTATTCCAGTGGCCTTGACATCAAGAAACACACGGGGATTTGAATCAAAGAGAGAAAAGAATAAACATAATCTACTGAATAAACTCTGTCAAGCTTCCGGGAGTGTCATTTTAAGTTGAATAGAAGACAGCAGAAAGTAAATAACACTGTGCTTAAGAGTTAGAATTGCAGGCATTAGAAAAGAAATTAAATTGCCTAATCCATCCTTTTCTGGGTCACCCTCTACAGAGCCCCTCCCCTAGGGCTTTAGAAAGCCTTTTAAAAGTTTCTTAAGCCACGAATGTTTCCCACTTGTTTAGGAAGAGCATTTTACAATCTAATTTATATTCAGTTAAGAATATTTTATAAGTTATTCATTGCAGACTTTCCCTTTTGCAACTCGCAATCCTTATAACCTCACAACTATTGTTAAAATCTCTTCCTTCAGAACAAACTGAGGGTTGATGGGGGTTGGGGAGAGGGGAAAGTGGGTGATGGGCATTGAGGAGGGCACTTGTTGGGATGAGCACTGGGTGCTGTATGAAAGCCAATTTGACAATAAATTAAAAAAAAAAAGTAAGTGAAAACATATACTCTAAAGAAACCTGTTTCAGTGTTGTAATAATTAAGAATTCTAGTGTATCAGTAAATATATGGAAATATTATTTGCATTTCCTAGTTATAATTTAGATATGTGTCTAATCAAATAAAGAAATTTTCAGGTTAATTTTTAAGATTAAATTTAAATCTAATCATGCAATGGTATCTTGATTCCTCAACAAATGAAAAAAATAATAATAAAATAAAATAAAATCTCTTCCTTCAAATGATTCCCATCCAGATTTTCCTTGCTTTCATGTTCAACTAATAAAAGATGTGTGTGCATATATGTATATAAAATATCCATAGTTATTGATATAGTGTAGATATCCATATGGATTTAGATATACCAGCTATTTAATTATGTTTCAGTGTGAATACATAATTATGGACAAAAGAAATGTGGCTGTGTATGTATTTCATACTAATCTAATTGTACTGATATGTGCATCTGTATGTGTGTATTTCCATAAATATATATAAATAACTTTGGTTTTCCTGTTCCATGGAGCAGGTTGAAAATGCATCGTATAGGTTGGTAATTGCCAATTGTCTTATTTGTAGCCTATCAAACTGGAGATTGATGGAGAAAAAAACTTGCTGGTCAAATTTGACCCTTCCTATAGAAATGACTTGAACAATTGGGTAGCAGAAGAAATTCTAGCAATCAAGTATGTAGAGCACCCTCAAGTAGACAGCCTGAGACTGCGTGGAGAAGTGAACTACCCCAACCTCAGCTTTGAGACCATGGAGCTGGATTTTGGCTGCATCCTGAATGATACAGAGGTGATCCGATATATAACAATCACCAATTGCAGCTCCTTGGTTGTGAAGTTCCGCTGGTTCTTCCTGGTAGACAACGAGGAAAATCAGATAAGGTACCCCAGCCTGTCTGCCCCTCATAGCTCTTTTCTGCGGTTCCCATTTCTCTCCTTTGGGCTTTGTACTGGGTTTCCCGGATTCTGTGCACTGGTCTTTCATGGTGTTCAGTTCTGGCAACTAATTATTGGCAGAAAGAACAAAGGGTCTCAAATCGTGGTTCATCCTAGATTTTCAAACAGGAAGAGCAGCTAAAACATCTTTGAAAGCCCCAATTACCACCAGATTAGCAAAGCAGTATCCGTAAGCCTGCTTTAATTTTGAATCTAGTGGTTGGATCATTAGAAATGTGTCACTAAAAAAATGAAGTCTTAAGCATTTCAAACCCAAAGCATGGATTGAATATGATGATACATTGAGTAAATGCTGCACAGAGCTCCACATTCTGCCTGTCTTGGTGGGTTTCATTCTTTTTTTTTTTTTTTTTAACTTTTTTTTTTTAACATTTATTCATTTTTCAGAGACAGAGAAAGAGTGTGAGTGGTGGAGGGGCAGAGAGAGAAGGAGACACAGAATCCAAAGCAGGCTCCAGGCTCCGAGCTGTTAGCACAGAGCCTGACGCAGGGCTCGAACTCATGAACCATGAGATCATGACCTGACGTTGGGCACTTAATGGACTGAGCCACCCAGGCGCCCCTTGGTGGGTTTCATTCTAAACGATACATATATATACAGATGTATACATATGTACAAAATAGTGGGAGGTGGTGAATGCAGAAAGAGGAAAGCTGTGTTCACAATATTTGGATTTAGAAGTGTCTCTGTTCATTTAGAAGCTAAATCCAAACTTAATTTGGAGAACACTCCTTAAAAAACATATAAACAGGCTGTTTTAGTCAAGCCTTAGTAACATTTTCATCTGAGTCTGAAGTCTTGTTCACAAGCAGGACATTCAGGCTCCTCTGTGTCTCCTTACTGGATATTTGGACAGCTTTGGGTTCAGTACCTGAATGCCGAGCTGCCACTCTGCATAGGGAAGCCTCATGTTGTTTCCTTGGGTTGTCGGTACCTCCCATATGCAACCTTCATCTTGTATATGACAGCCAGCTTTTCCCTTCCCTGGCTTGTTTCCACAGTAACAGCGGCTTGCTCTAGATGTCTTCCGTAGACATCTAATGATGACCCAGCATGGCACTGGAGGCGGGCCTGGGCCTGAATGACAGAGCCTGCTCGTTAGGTGCCGAGTACTGTTTAGGTTTGGGGTAAAATCAGCCAACCTGACCTAATGAGCTTCGAATACCAGATTCTCTGAAGTTATTCTGATGTAACATAGCTACATGGGTTTATTCTACCAAGGCACAAGGGACATGTTTTCATTTTTGAGAGGCCATTTCCATAATTAAAATAATGGCATTTTGAAAATGGACTTAGCCAGGCCTGGAGAATGGATGCACTTAATTTTTCATTGTGTTAAGCATTTATTTAACCATTTTTTCCCCTCTCTTCAGTATCTTCCTGTATCTCGATATTGAACTTTTGCTTATAATTCATTTGTTCACTCATTCATTCATTCCAAGAGTCATTCAGAAAGCATCCAGTAAGTGACTCTTATGCACCGGACGACGTACAAGGCATTGGGGATATAACAGTGAATGAGACGTTGTCCCTGGCCTGAGGCTATTGGGGAATCACAGGGAACATGGGTTAATGCCAGGCTCTGAGGAAGGACAGAGGTAGGGACGAGAGCTCAGAAGAATCCAAGAAGGCTGCGCTGAGAAGCACAGTTAAATGTCTCAGATGGGGCAACAGGGAAACATTCTAAGTAACAGGAACAGCATGTTTATATCAGTTAGGATTCATGGATTCTATTCCGTTGCAAGTGACAGGAAACATGACCCTCAACAAAAATGAAAAGGAAAAGACATTCACTGGGTCCTACAACTCAAAAGTCCAGATTCACTCTGGCTTCTGGCCCAGCTTAAAGCTCCATCTCTTAGCTTTGCTTTCATGTGTTACAGCCAAGTTTTGGGGTCAGCTTTTCTCCCATGGTTCCCACATGGCTGCCAGCTCTCCTGGGGCCACGTCCTCGCAGATCTGATCTCCGGGAAAGGAACATTAGCCTTTGTACATGAACTGTCTTAAGATTCACTGTGATCGGACCAGCTCAGTCACATTTCCTGTCCCCTCCCCAAGTCAGTCACTCAATGGAGGGTGAAGCACTGATCAGCATTAGCCTGGCCACATGCCCCACACCAAGGGCTGCCGTGGTGACCTCAGCGCCCCATGGACTGAATGGGGTGGGAGGGGGCAGATCTCCAAACAAAAACTGACATATGAGAGAATGAATGCTGGAGAGGCAAATGACACTCATCTACCAGTGTCCACAGAGGCCCCATCAGCGTGGCCACAGCACAGGCTTCACTGGCGAGGGAGAAGCCAGGGAGAATTCTTGGATGCAGGTTGGCAGTCGCGTGTGAGAGGCCTGGTGCTGGGATAAGGAGTTTAGACTCTTGGAAACAGCAGGAAGATTTGTAATCAAGAGGCAAAAAAGTCTGCCTTTTTTTTTTCCAGGAAGATAACTCTTAGCCTCATTCAACATGGCTACCCAATCCCTCCTTCCGAAACCCTTGCCTTTCTTCCTTTGAATACCACTGTATTCTCCTGCTTTCCTGCTTATCCCCTCAACCTTTCCCTACTTCTCAGCCCTGGGACAGCAGCAGGTGCACTGAGTGTGTGTAGGTTGCAGGGCTCCATCCTGGGCCCCTGCTCTCCGTGCAGTGGCAGTTAGTGCCGGCACCTGAGGCTTCCAACCGTCTCCGCCTAGACCCTCTGCTGAGTCCCGAGGGCATCTCATTCTTCATCTCTTGGATGTTTCCCATGTGACTTGTGTCCAACGTGCCCCATGCCAAACTCAGGCTCTCCACCTGCCCCCTCCCTGCCTTTCCTCCAGGGCCCCTCACCCCTGTGAATGACATCACTGTCCTGAGAGGAATCCAGATTCCTTCCTCTCCCTGACCTCACCCATCAAAGCCATCACCAAGTTCTACCTCTTCTGCCTTCTAACCCCCTCATTCCCATTCCATGATGATTATCCTAGTTCAGGTCACCATCCTCTCTTGCCTGGACCATTTTGATGTCCCTAACTGGACTCTATCATCCAGCCAGTGGCCAAGTGATGAACATGTCACTGCTCTGGTTTTCAGCCTTCAACAGCACCCATGCTTCTTAGGATGAAGTACAGAATACTTACTGTGTTCAGCAAGGCTCAGCATGGGCTTTCCCTGTGTTCCTCCCCAGTTTCTTCTCACTTCACTCTGCCCTCACCACACTGGCCCCTTTCCTGTCCAGGCCCATTCCTATCTGAGCACACAGTCTCTGCTGGAAGCTCCTTCCACGCCTCACTTCACCAGCCCCTGCTCCCTTGTCAAGTCTCAGCTCCAGGTTCTTCCCTGGGAAGCCCTCTTGAGACCCTTGCCTACATGACCTCCCCTGGCATAGGCCCTGGCAGCCCATCTCCTTCGTGACACATCACACTTGTCATTATGGCTCAGTGTCCAATTTCCTAGCTGGCTCTTAAACCCTTGAGGCCAGGGAGCACATCTGTCCTGTTACCTCTGGATCCCAGAGCCCATAGCACAGAGTAGGCAGCACAGAGTAGGTCCTCAAAGGATGTTTTCTAATTTGTAACTGCTCCCTGCTGGGTATTTGTGGTGAGGGAGAATCATTTCATAACTGATTAAAGATTCTTTTCTGTCAGCTTCTTGGCACCTGTCAAATGAAAAGGTTCAAGGTATAAATGTCACCTTGGATAGCAAAAAAAAAGACCAAAAAACACTCCACTTGCCCTTCAGATGGGCTTTCTCTGCAGACCCTCAGGAAAACATAAGACATTCAGTGGCTAAAGGTCACTTTTATCAGATACACCAACACTAACCTTTCTTTTCCAATTAGAATTCTCCTAAGCCTTACCATTAGTAAAAGAAACAAAGGATAAAAGAGGCTTTTCTTTTTCTTCTATTAGGGCAGCATGTGAGGACACCCAGACACTTTCAATATCCCTGCCTGTCACAACACACACATCAGCCATGTGAACACACACGTGTATACACACGTGTGTGTGTGCGTGACTTTGCAGGCAATTCTGACTGGGCCATCTAAAGCATCTCTCTTGTTTGAGCTTATTTTTTTTCCAAGTTGGCCCTCATGTCACATATAAGAACAAAGAAAGAAGGAAAATGGACAAGTATGCTAAAAAATCACTCCCTAAGAGGAAAGCCAGTCATTGTCTCAGAAGCCAGCTCACCCATGGGAGTTCAGATTCGTGACTGGGTTCGAGACTGACTTTGGTAGATGACAGTCTAGGCTGTACACATGACATGAGGAAGCCACCAGCACTACCGGAATGTGCCCTTTCTTGGGTCTGTCTCTTCGACGTGACTGCTCAGCTGGTCGAGAATGTGATGCTTCATGACACCTGTGTGAAAGGGGCACACAGGGCAGCCCGCACCTGAAGCGGCCCTTACCCTCTAAGAGGCCAGAGGGTGATCCTGGTGGATACTAGCCCAGCCGGTATCTCTGCCCAGGCTCAGGGCCGCAAAGCTGAGGCGATGATGGGACTTACAGCACGTGGCCAAGTGGTCTCCAAGGACAGCTTTGCCTTTTTGTTTCCAAATCTTATTATAGATAAATTGAATACAGGGGCCTAAGGGAGCCCAGCCCTGCAACAAAGGAGCACGTGTTGATCTCACATTGATTTTTCTGTGATGAGCGTCAGTTGTCCCACATTGTGATTGGAAGAAGAGGGTGGAAGGACTGGAGGGAAGGTAGGGGAAGCCTCATTTCTGGATGCTTCCATTTGTCTCTTCATCATTCTTTAATTTCTTTTGCCTCAAAAATGGAACTTTTTTTTTTTCAGCAGTCAAAGGCTTTATGTGGGAACTAAGTTCTCGGGCGAGGTTCCGTGACTCAGGGAGAGAGAGAGAGAGGAGTCAGGGAAGTCGCCCCCAGGTGTGGTGCGGTGGGGTTTTTAAGCAGCAGCGGTCGGAACTTTTTTTTAATATTTATTTATTTTTGAGAGGGGTGGGAAGGGGCAGAGAGAGAGGGATCTGAAGCGGGCTCTGTGCTGACCCAAGCTCCAAGCGGGGCTCGAGCTCACCAACCGCGAGATCATGACCTAAGCCTAAGTCAGACGCTCAACTGACTGAGCCACCAGGCTCATTGGAACTTTTTTTTTTCTAAGACATGATATGTTAGTGGTAGTTGAGGTCCTGGGCTGTGGTGTTGGACATGGCTGGTTAGAATCCGGGCTCTGTCCTCCTGGCCACAGGATCCTGTGCTCTGGTTTATGAATAAATGCAGATAACATGGACACCTAAAAGAGCTGTCGTGAGGATTAAATGAGATGTGTCTATAAAGTGCATGTCTCTGAGATAAAAAGGAAAATATGAAACTAGTGACTGTTTTTGGGTTTTCAGAGGGTTCCTTTGTCTCCTGCATTCCCTCATACCAAGTGCTGCTAAGTGAAACACTCCCTGGGACGCTAAAGTCTTGGCGCTATAGGTCCCTCAGACACCAGGTGAAGGTGCTTTCTGACACGAGGTAGAAAATCCTTTCCTACGCCAGGCTGCATCCACCAAGGCTGAAGCTGGATGGCTCGGCACACCTCCTTGTCCTCCCCGCCCCTCCTCCCTACAGCCAGGTTCTTCAGTTTTCTTTAGAAAGGAAACCGGCTTTATTGATTGCATGGAGGCAGGCCCTGGGTATCCTTGCATCCAGCTGTCCCAAGCTGCTCAGTGTGCTGGCCAAGAGCCTGGCAGCCTGGCCAAGAGGACTCTGAGGCAGCCTCCCGCTCAGCTGCCTGCCCCATGTGACCTTGGACTCCCCTACCTGCAGAGCTCTCGGTATGGTCCCTGTCATGTAATACATGCTCAGCGAATGCCAGGCTCTTACAGACATTCCTTTATGGAGGAAACTGAGAAGCCTAATGTTAATGTTCATTAATTAAATGTTAATACCAGGCCATGTCGGAGAAGAAGCATCCCAGGGGTGGCTCTGAGACATTTTCTCTCGAAATTGGTCTGAAGGCTGAAGTCTGAGGGTGACAGGTGCCTCTCGCTGGCCTAAGCATTGATCCCTTCTGTAAATCTCCCTCTCTGTTCCCCACTGGCCCTGCAGGCCTCAGGAGGCTTTAAGTTCCTGCACCCACACATTTTTTTCTTTTTGCACCTCCCAGAGGAGTTTGGATAAGAGATAAAACCAAGCAAGCATGGAACCCTGGCACTAGAGGAAACGCAACTCTGGTGACAGAGAACAAGGCCCAGAGTGGGAACAGAAGCAGTGGGCACAAATGGCCTTGGGCACAATGGCGAGTCAGGCTCTAAGCCCCTCCAGGTCCCTGTCTTCCTTAACTCTCTCCTGTGTGTGTCTGAGCTAAAATGACGATTTCACAACCCAAAGAATGAATCCAGTGGGAATGAGGGCCATCCCCCTCCCCCGTATTAGGTTTCTTATTATGTGACAAATCACCGTAAACTGGGTGGCTTAAAACAACGAGAATTTATTCTCTTCCAGTTCTGGAGGTCCAGAGTCTGAATCCACTTCACTGGGCCTAAGTCAAGTGTGGACAGGGCCACACGCTCCCTCTACTCCCTCCAGAGGCTCTAGGGAAAATATAGGAAAGTCCCCATTCTTGCCTTTCTCAGCTTCTGGAGCTGCATTCCTGGCATGCCTTGGCTCCTGGCCCCTTCCTCCTTCCTCAAAGCCCACAGCATAGTGTCCTCCCATCTCTCTCTCCACTGAGATGGCCACATCCCCCTCTCCATTCTCTGCAGTAGTATCACTCTCTGCCGCCTTCTTGTAAGGACACTTGTGATCATATCATGGGTCTCACCCAGATGCAAAGCCCCCATCGCAAGACCTTAACTTACTCACATCTGCAAAGTCCCTTTGCTGTATAAGGAAACGTTCCCAGGCTGTGGGGCTTCAAACAGGGACATGTGGAGGATGCCCATCAGTCAACCAACCAGATGCCCTGACTCTGCCAGCACCAAGTTCTCATGCTCTCTTCACTCTCTGCCAGGCCAGATTGGCTTTTTTAAAAGGTAAAATGGATTTTCAATACTGATGACTTTATAATACCATAAGGAAGTTTTGGTTTTAGTTTATAGCAAACATGACTCAAACTAACATATAAAAAAATAGAACGCACTGTCTCATGTAACAGAAAGTGTCTAGGTGTGGGTTTCAGGCACAGCTCGACCCAAGGTCAGGCAGTGTCACCTGTGCGTCGTATCTCCCCCACTGTCTCTTCGCTCTGTCCTCTGCTGTGTCGGCTCCATTCTCAGGCAGGTTCTGCACACACTGTTGCAAGATGACTTAGAAGCTCCAGCAGCTCCAGCTTTCATATGCCAGGTTCAAGTCCGGAGGAAAAAGGTAGAGGTTTTTCTCTGAATAAGCCCTGGCAAATGTTTGGCTACAGCTCACTGGCTCTGGTTGGTTCCCGTGTCCGTTCCTCCACTAAGGCCTGGGGAACCCAGTGCTGCCCCTGGACTAGGCTGAAAGTTAGAGATAGACTAATTGCCAGAGGGAAATGTAAGGCACCTGAGCAGAGAAAGGGAGCCTGGATCCCCGGTAGCACAGAGCAAAGATGCCCAGCACAATGGTAAGAACAGTGTGTTTCTATTACAAATCCCAAGCCAAAGACATGAGCATCTAATTATGAAATAGGCACCAGCTGCTTGGAAAGCTGTTTGAGAGACCTTACCAGTGCCCCAGGGACATGATAAGCTGATAGGACCCTCAGACATTGGAAAACAACTCATGATGAGACCTTTGCACCTATTCCCAGCACCGCCACCCTGTCACCATGGAGCGCAGGGCACCAGCTTCATGGGCACCTTTCACATTTTCTCGTTCTGCAGCCTTGATTTTTCACATGAAATATAATGTCCGCATCTTTGAAACGTTAGGATTAGACCACCAATACGGTGAACAAATCCACATCTTTACTATAGAAAAACCGCTTTCAACAGCTTCCCAGAGCAAAATATGTCTGAAGTAGGAATTACCTCCTGTAGACAATGGTGTAAGGCCATATCTCCAATAAAGAGATAATATTAGGAGCATGAGAGAAAGATTCTGTAATTTTGACCATAAAAATAACCATAATTGTGTGCTTATCATGTGCCAGGCACAATTCTAACCCCATTATGTCTCTTAGCTCATGTCCTACAACAATCCTGTTAAGTATTAACATCTCCCCTTGAAACTGACCCCACGCAACGGATCCAACCTGCCACGTGTGCGCTGATGGCAAAGCCCCTGCCTTAACCACTACCTTCTGCTGACATATGAAAGTGCACTTTTCTCTATATTTTATTACTGTATATCCATCTTTCATTTAAATGAGCCTTTTGTGAATACTCCATCCAAACATTGTGCTAGGTACTGTGGATACTGCGGAGATAAATGAGACCCTTCCCTGTCCCTACAAATTGATAAACCACTGGTGATGGCAGGTGGTCGTGGTCATGGTTTAGTATTTGTCCAATTCATTCTTGCATGCTCTCATCCCCACTCACCATCCAAGACTCTGAAGGGACCTATGTGGGAAAACACGTGTGCTGAGAAGTGGAGAGGCATCTTGTGGGGCCCAGCCACCTCCCGGCGCTTCAGAAGCGAGGGCTCCAAACTCAGCTGGTTCTTCCTTCTCGTACTTCACAGTTTGCAACCAGAGAATCATTGCAGAACCTCACTTTAAAACCTTTTGCTTAGAATTTTTAACTGTTTGAAGGATACCATTTTGGCCTTTAAGAATCAGGTTGGCCCAAGCAAGAAGTAACAACAGAGCTTGACAGCAGTCAAGTTGGAGTAGCTGTTGGGTTTGCTTCTGGAGAAAGAATGGAAAGGAGAAACTGACGAGTGAGATCCCGAAAATGAGCTAAATGTATAAAGGTGCTGTCCCAAGGACTGTGGTAACCTGAGAACTGCTGTGGTCGGTAGCCAGGTGGGAGGTATTTTAGAGGAGGACCGAATGGGACTTGCTGAGGGGCTGGATATGAGGGGGAAGAGAAGGGTATATCAAGGTCGGTGCCTGAATTTTCAGTTCAAGGAACTAGATAAGTGATAGTGCTGGTGGGTGAGAAGAGAAACAGTCCAGATTTGCTGGTAGAAGGAGAAAGAGGGTCTGGGTCTAGACAAGATTACAATAAAGCTCCATGAATATTTGCCTTCCCGCCCTCCCTCCCTGGCCATAAAGCAAGAATCAATGTAGAAAATTAATTGGGCTCCTTCAGCACAACCTGGTGAGTAGCAGGTGCTGTGTGACACCAGGTCAACAACAGAAATAGTTTCCAGTAAACAGGACCTGAGGGATGGATTTTTTTTGAGTAACAGATTTGTGAATCTCTGTCATAGAAACTTAGCTCCTTACGATGCATTACGGCTGGCCCTTAGCCGCCTCTGTTCATTTAAGAACTTCTGGCAGGACTAGGGGATGGCAAACAGGAAGATGGAAATCTGAGTTCTTCTTGGTCCAATGACAAGATGTAAGAAGTTTGGTGGATATGCGGTTTTGTCTTCCTCAGTCTACTCTTTTCACTTTGCAGATGAGGTGCTGGGGATATCAGGATAATGTGCTTTCTCATGTCAGCATTCTGTGATTCTAGGAGGACCAAGAAGGGGACTTTGAAGAGTAGGCAAAATTAGAGGACTCACCAAGGAAGGCTGAGAAAGAAGAAAGTGGCCACCTAAACCAAGAAAAGGGAATTTGTTTTTAAATGGCAGGGAAACAGTTCCACTTCCAGGAATAGGATGAGCTAAATTTATATTTATATATATATATTAATTTCGAGGTTATGAATGAGCTAACAGAAATTCCTACAGGTAAAGTTCCAAGGAACATTGAATGTTCATGTTAGTTTCCTATAATGTACTAGTTTGCTACTTTACCTCAGACTGGGAGGCTTAAACAACAGAAATTTTTTTTTTTTTTTAAGTTCTGGAAGCTACAATCCTGAGATCAAAGGGTTGAAAGGGTTAGTTCCTTCTGTGGAGTATGAGGGAAGAATCTGTTCTAGGCCTTCTTCTTGGCTTGGAGATGACTGTCTTCTCCTTGTGGCTTTTCTTTGTACATGTCTGTGGCCAAATTTCCAAAATTTATAATAATAAAATGCATGTCACATCACATCCGTTATAAATACCACATTCTTAGTAAATTTGAAGCCCTTTGTGAAAGAGAACACTGTGAGGTCGGCCTCTAGCTGACCTGCTTATACTCCGTGCTGATGCCTCTAGAAGCCTCCGGGGCCTCCCTCATCAGGCTTTCCACAGCCCATCCATCTAGAATCTTCTCTCCTGCTATGATGCCCCAGCTAATTTACCTGACCAGGGGGTCAGATTAGCCTCGGGGAATGATGGGAGGACTATGGCCATCTCTCAAGTCTAGGCTTCCAGAAACAAGTTCCTGCTTTTGTAGTGGACCTGAAAGAGATCAAGGCCAAGCCTTCGAAGGACACCTTTGAAGAGGGTGGGCCTTTTGCTCTTTTCATATTTAATTTAAAGGTGATCACCATTAAGGATCATATTGTCTCCTTCTGTTTGCAATGGGTCAGTACAATTTCATGAGATACCCTGTCTGTTATCCCATAGAGAAATTAACTGAGCTGTTTTTCATTTCAATTTTGAGTGTTATGAAACTTTTCATCCTGCTTTTATGTTGTTACAGAAGAACTCTGGCTACCTTATTAGAGATTCATTCTTTTTAAGGCATCTTCCCAGTGCCTCCACTACCAGTGGAGGGCATCAGCCACGTTGATATTCAGTGTGAGCTAAGCTGGCTTCTAAAGAAATCAGTGGAAAGCATCAGTGCATATTTGAACCTAACCTGAGTTAGGGTTATGTCTGCTTGGTTCATTTAGTGATCTGATTCTTAAAAAGAGTCTATTTGATTTATCTGCGTTTTCATATTAATTAAAATCCCCCAAAGCTAGCTACATCTACTGAAGACCAGACATTAAAAGAAATTAACTTGAAAAAACCATCCTGTTTTGAAAGTATTTCTAAAGGACTTTGAAACTGATTGATTATAAGGGAGATTTCACAGTCTATCTACCTGTTCAGCCTTTCGAAGAGTATGTAGCAGTGGGGACACCTTCTGGAGCTTTTATGGAAGTGGCCATTTCTCACAGAAAAGAGCAAGGAGATTCTGGACACATTCCTCCACTACGCACCTTGCAGCAAAACTCTTTGTGGGAAGTCACTTCGAGGCAAGGTCAACTGTGTCTTGCTTCTCCTTACCTTGATTACAATTGGGATGGATCCCTCATCGTCCAAAGGAAGGTTCTAGACAATACATTGTATGTTCTTTATTGTATGTTGTGGGTTCCAGTTACTTTTAAAATGAAAAAGCCTGCGAGTCACTGCCATGGGCACAGCACGGCAGAAGTAACCAAGGAGAAGCCCCTACTGATGAGGTAGAGTGTCCAGCAAAGCTGTTAAGATAGTGTTAGCTCTGGATCCAGGCTAACTGATCTCAGCCACTTACTTGCTTTCTGAGCTTCAGTTTTGTCACCTGAAGACTGAGGACCATCACAACACCTGCCTCATTAAGCTGCCGTGAACATTTAGCTAGGCAGTCCTTATTAAGTGTTTAATATGGTACCTGGTAGAGAGGAAGTGCTGAGTAGCGTTGGCTGCAGTTACTTAATTAGGACATGTTTTAGTCTGTTTGGACTGCTGTAACAAAATAGCAGAGATTGGCCGGCTTACAAGCAGCACACGTCCATCTCTCACACTTCCGGAGGCTGAGAAGTCCAGATGATGGCACAGACAGACTTGGTGTCTGGTGAGAACTGCTTCGTGTTTCACAGATGGTGTGTTTTGCTGTGTGCTCACAGGTGGAAAGACCCAGCTAGTTGTCTGGGCTGTCCTTTAGAAGGTCACTAATCCCAGTCATGGGGGCTCAGCCCTCATGACCTGATCACCTCTCAAAGGTCCCTCCTCCTAATACCATCACCTTATGGGTTAGGATCCCAACATATGAAATCTGAAGGGACACAAACATTTGGACCGTAGCAGGGCTCTTGTTTTACCACTACTTTCCCTACCTTCTTGCCACCACCTTTTTAATCAATGGTTCTCAGCCTTGAAAGCACATTAGAATCATGTTGGAAGCTTTTAAATATCTTGATTCCAAGTAAATCAGAATCTCTGCAGCTGGGGCTCAGGCATCAGTTCTTAGAGTTCCATAGGTGATTCCAATGGACAGCTGCAGGGGAACCACTATTCTAGAAGCTCCAATTGCAAATTCTTTTGATAAAAATATGATTTCACCCCCTGAGTTCTGAGTAACTTGAGTTTCAGCTTCTCAGTTATGTTCCACCAACTTTTCCCTTAGCACAGGTGACAGGTTCGAATCCTTCTGGGACATAATAAAGTCACAGGGCTAAGCCAAGCTGTCTTTCATAATGGGTATGTGTCTGCGGTTTGCTTCCCTTTCTCCTGTGGCAGAACTGGAACGATCTGGCAGGGAATGCACTGAGCCAGCCCCCATCTGTCGTTTGCTTCCCAGTGTGGGAGGTTCAGCAAGTGTAAGACCACACAGCCAGGCAATAGATAAGGAAAGGTGCTGGGACTTTGTGCCCAAAGGGGCTTGCCTACTTTTAAGTTGAGGTAAAGCAATGATTATAATCTGCTCCATTTAGAAATAGAAAACAGGGGCTGATCTAATCTGGAGCAGGTTTGTGAGGAGTGGAGTAAGAGGAAGGGAGTGAGGGAGGCAGGGAGGGAATTCATCTGAAGTCCAACAAGGAAAGTGTTTGCCACCAGCCCCAGCACAAGAGCAGCTCACCTGCACTGGACATTTACCATGACCTAGGCTCCCTGCTGGGTCTGTTCCATGTATTAAGCCTCAATCAGATGAGGAGGGCTCTATCACTAACACAATACCCAGGTCACATAGTGTGTGAATGGGGAAGCCAGAGTTCAAACCCAGGCCGTCTGACCCCTTGGCCTTGAACCGAACCATTGTGCACTCTGCAGGTCTTGCTGTTGGAGCATTTGTATCCTGAATCGTACCCACTCCTGTGTCTCTGACTCTGATCCACTGGCCTCTGAGTCCCTTGAAGCAAGATTTGGCTTTCTTATCTTTGGAATCATAGAATGCTGCAGTGGTCTCCCTAGAAACAGAGCCTGAGATGGTGATTCTTGGGCAGGTGATTTATTGAGATGGAGTTCTTGGTGGGGGGAAAACTGTAAGAGAGTAAGAAAAATGAGATAGGGCAAGGGGGGAAACGAGGAGATCTGTCTGAGCCCATGGGGAGCTCTAGAGTATTAATTGCCTGAGAGTTTGTCCCACTCAGAGTCCTCACCCTCATCTAGCCATCCTGGCTTGCTGTTCACACACTATGGGAGGGAGGGCATCACCTCCTGGGGAGCTCAGGGCAGGGGAGGCAACTGACAAGGAGCCAGCTGGAGAAAGAAAGATGCAACCAACACCCACAGCAGCCAGTGAGGGGTGCGTCATCCTGGTGAAGGAGATCTAAACAGTGTGTGCCAACAGCAACTGCTACGGTCGATAATTTAAATATATAAAACAGCGTAAGAGCCAAACAAAACACACCTTTTTCCCCCAGCCAGTGGTGGTTTTCACCCTTTGTATGGACACTCCCGGATTCCAGGTCCAACAAATCATTGATTTAGAAGTCATTGTATGTCTACTGTGAGGCTGTCCTCACCCCCCAGAGACCTCACGGCAGCAGGTGGCCAGCATACACCATTCCATCTCCAAATATCATCTGAACCAAGCACAAAATCTTAACCGAAACACAAGCATGTTAGGGGGTGGCGGTGGGTTATTATGATGCAGCCCTACTTCCAGGGAAGGGAGAACAGCAAATAAGCCTGATGGACTTTTTAAGTTTGCAACACACAAAAAAGTGTATTGATCCTAACTCACCCAGGAGTGGAAAATAAAACATGAAGAGGGGAGTTGCTGAGCCCAAACCAGTGTGGCTGATGGACGGTGTGTGGCATTCATGTGATCTGTCACAGCTAAAGGCAGGGTTTCTCTCCTGGGTCCTCCAGCGATTCTGATATGGGTAGCTCTGGAACCGGAGCAGTATTGCTTTTCCTTATTTGCTACATATTCTCTTTTAAAAATAACTGATTCTAATCCTGTTTGGGTCAGCATAATGGGAAAGCCATCATCTGTTCCTGAGGCTAAAATGAAATCTGATCGAAAAATAAAACTGCCAACATTCTATTTCAATTGTATGGAACAGGTTTTTTTTTTTTTTTAATGATAAATTAAAGCTTTCATTATGACAGAGGTTTCACTGTCCCCTGTGGCTGAGTCTGTTAGCAGTGGGGCTGCCTTCCCAGTATCCTTTGTTTCCAGAGACCTCTCACTTCCACTCGTCCAGGTATCATTATCACCCGAGGTGTTGTTTTTCCTCAGGTCTACAGACACACTGCCACTTTGAATTTTTCCTTTACAGATATTCCCATATGCTTTTTTTTTTTTTCTGTTGAGCACAACATCCCAGGGGTGTGCAAATGTTGGATGAGAGAGTGCTATTGTGTGGGGCAACTCTGGCAGAGTCTCCCCAGGCATCTCTGCTGACCTGGGGTGATTTAATGAGTGCCTTGAATCATCCTCTGCTGATCCGCACTGTCCCTAGCTGGTGCGGCTGAGTGACAGCCTCATATTAATTATCAGCTCCAGTCCTTAGCCAAATTGTTGCCATTGCTACCCACCATGGGTCTGAAAGCTGGCTGCATATTGGAATCACCTGGTAAGGCTGTGAAAAACCTAATTCCTGGGCCTTCTCTGAGTCCTGCCAAATCAGAATTTACCCAAGAATGGGGTTCAGGAACTTTTATTTTAATGTGCTTCCCAGCACCCAGCCCAACATGGGTCCTCAGCCCAGAATGATGTGGTTTCAATCTAAGGTGATGTCATCTGGAGACATCTGTCCTGGAATAAGCCAAATGGAGGCTGATGCAAGAAACTGACTCTTAAAAACTGAGAACAAACTGAGGGTTGATGGGGGGTGGGAGGGAGGGGAGGGCGGGTGATGGGCATTGAGGAGGGCACCTGTTGGGATGAGCACCGGGTGTTGTGTTGAAACCAATTTGACAATAAATTTCACATTAAAAAAAAAAAAAGAAAGTGAAAAGAGCTTTTGCACTCTTCTCCCAAGATCTTAGGGAATGGGATCCGCGGGGGGTGGAGGTGGAGGTGCGGTGTAAACTCTGACTGCCCCGTGGTTGTTTTTTCTTTTCTTTTTTTTTTTTTTGTAATGCAAGTGCCTGACTTAAGTTTTGCTTGCCGAGTCATCCGTGTCAAAGAGGCACTTTGCCAGCCATACAACTAGATAAGGAGCCGGACCACCTGGCGCACTGAGATTCCTTCGATGTAGAAATCTTGGTTGATTTCAATAACTGACCATTTGGGCCACTTGTCTCTTCTCTTCCCTGCACTTGAAATTCCTACTCTTATGTTTTAAGTTCACCAGTACAGAGTGAGCCTAAGAAATCCTAGCTCTCCACCCTCCACCCCAATAAAAGCAAAACCTAGGCCCACACTGTCTTTCTATCCACAATGTCCCTGTGTGGCCCCAGGTGTGCTGTGTAGTTTTCAGTTCCTGTAACTAATAACCTTTTATTTTCCCAAAGTTTCCTGATGGTTGCTGCTGAAGGGCATCTTCCAATCATAATAAGAACTACAAGGGCTGGTCCCACCACAACACTGGTTATTGATAGGCTGAGAGTAGCACAAAACACACAAAATAGTCCAGTTACCTGTGTGCTGTTTACCTGTTCTCACGCAACCATCCATGCGTGCATCCATCCATCCATCTGTCCATTCAGTCAGACACATATTGAGCTCATGCTCTGTGTAGAAGACCCTCAGCAACGAGGGCTGTGAAGAAGGAACCTCTTGGTCCCGCCCTCCAAGTGCTCACAGTTCTATAGTGAGGTGTCAGCCCAGTGTTTTCCCAAGGGGAAATTGAACTGCTCTCTCTTCTTAAAAAGAGCAGTCAGGGCTCAGCTCAGAGCCCTCACCAGGTGAGAAAATAATAATGTTGATTTTTCTAAACATGGTGGATAAAACTGGGTTTTAATTTATAGCAATGATACATGATTTTCCCTTAAAATAAGCCTATTAGTCAACGTCATGCTTGAATGGTTCAAACTTAAAATTTAAAAGACTGAATACCGAGTGTGCATGAGGTTGTGGGCCTTCTTGAGCTCTCACCTTCACTGTGAAGATAGTGTTAAATGGAGTAAAACCACTTTGGAAGACTGTGTGGCAGTATCCTATAATTTTAAACATACATGTACCATATAACCAAGCGGTTCTTTTCCCAGGAATTGGCTCAGGAGGAATGAAAACATACATCTATGTAAAAACTTGTACACAAATATTCTTAGCAACCGTATTCATAACATTAAAAGCTGGAAACAGCCGCATTGCCCACCAACGAGATGGATAAACACATTAGTCATCCATACTATGGAATACTGCTCAGTTATTAAAAAAAGAAAAGATCAGACTACTTAGTGCTCCTTGAAATAACATAAATGAATCTAAAAACATTATGCTGAGCAAAAGAAGTTAGACTCAAGAGTACATATTTATGATTCCATTTGTAAGAAACCGTAGACATATCTAATCCACGGTAACATAAGGCAAAGGAATGTTTGTCTGGTACCCTAGTCCTGGCTCTGCTTTCTGTTTGGTTACCTGGACCCAGGATCCCTGGTCATTCATTCACGCATTCATAACCATGCCTGAGTACCTACTGCAGGCCAGGCACTGTATTAGATGCCATATTAGGTACAGGTCCTCAGGGAGCTCATGGTCTAGCAGGGACAGGAAAAATAAGTGTGAAGTCGAAGCCCAGGGGCTGTAGGCACTCAGAGGAGAGTCACTGGACCCAGACTGGGAGACAATGGTGAGGAAACTTTTTAGGAGAAAGTGAAACCTAAGATTTGAACAAGGTAAGTCTAAGGGGTGGTGTAGGGCAGGTCCTTCTAGGCCCGCCTGTCTAGGATTTATTTGGGGCTTAGCCATAGAAACTGAGAGCCCACTGAGCACCGATTTGCAAAAGCTGATGTGTGCCTCCATCCACCCTGCTTTTGTAGGTTTGTGCCACAGCCAAGGAAGCCCACCAGTGCCCCCCTGTCCCAGGTGGAATCCATCCCAGTGACCTCAGCTTCTGCCAGCTCTCCAGCAATGCCAGTAACAGAGTCCCCTGAGATGGAGCTAAATGGTTTTGTTAAGTAAGTGCAAATGCAAGGCTAGAATGGATTTTTTAAAATAACATTTTTTTTCTCTACCCTGACTTACATTCTCAAGCCCGTCCCTTATTTATTCATCCAGCAGCTCACTGGTCAACAGTTTAGTGAGTGACTTCTGCGTGTGAGGCCCTGGACTGTGCAGGTGGAATAGAGTTGAAAAGCATCTCTACTTTCAGGAGGTCATAGCCTCCTGATTCCTGGAGGACTAAGCCCTTCCTATCACATAACCTTCTCCATCTGTCCAGAGTCGGCAGCCAGGGTCAGGTCAAGGGTAGCAAGCAGAAAAGGATATGGCAGTTGGCCAAACAGTGTATCCTCACGATAAAGTGCTCCAGTAAATAATAAACCTTAACATTGAGCACTGGAGACACAGAAAATTGTCTGAAGCATTGCTAGAGCTTCCCAGAACTTTTTGTAATTTGGACATGGGCTTGGTAGGCCAGGAAAGAAGGGTTGGAGTCTGTGGAAAATTGACTAGCCTGATGCCCTATACTCCATGTTTGGGGACAGGGAGTAACAGAGCACTGACCAGCTGACCTTGTGAAAAAAGCATGCTTTGAGTGAGAACCCCACTTATCCTTTGGGGTACAGTAGAGGGAGAGAGGAAGATGAAGTGATGATGTAGCTGAAGGCTGTGTCAGGATGGTTGCCAAATGAGTGATTCTCCACATTTTGTTCAACTCCCCAGGACTATCCTCATGGATGAAGATGTCAGGCCTGAAGAAGGACAATACAAGAAAGCACAAGCACCCATCATGATCATCTCCGATGTACGGTTTTCTCTCCATGGGATGGGTTAGCAAGCCGAGGGTCCTTCCTGTAAAACAAAAACAGAGCCAGGAGCAGTGACAAGTGCAAGGCTGGGGATTGGGTGGGATGAGGCTGTGGAACTTTATCCACATCACTTCCCAACCAAACACCCATAGAGCTAACACCCCAGTGAGAGCCAGACATCTCAGCACATAGATTTTTCTCTGTAATGAAGAAGCCAGTTACCTCTAAACCTTGGCATTCTTCCCAGCCCCCAGATAGAGGCTACAAAAGGAGAAAGATTTCTCTCCGTAATTCCATAGTAAAAACAAAGGGGAAATCAAGGGAGTTTAAAAATTCATACCATTAAATTCTCCTTCTAGAAGGATGGCCTAAGGAAATCATTGGAGATAAAAAAAATTTATGTACAAAGATGTTTGTCACAACACTTTAGAGATAGAATAAAAATTGGAAAAATAAATTACTGCATATCCATGACCATATACAGTCTTTTAAAATACAGTTTGACTCAGTAGTGGCAGAGCAGGGGGTAAGCAAGCATTTTTATATTTTGTAGGTAGGGTTATGAATTCACATCGCCTCTGTGGCATATAATTTGGGGAGTATATCAGAATTTAATGCACATTTCCACTGCTAGGATACTATTCTCCAGATCTGCCTTTACATGTGCATAGACATGGAACTCTCCTTGGACACTGCAGCTTTGTTGGTAAAAGCAAGAAAAATTGGAAACAACTTGACTCCACCAGTAGGAGACTGACTTGTGTTTGCACAAGGCAATGCTATAAAATCTTTTCTTAAAAAATGAGGAAGTTCTCTAACACTGACTTAAAGCAATCTCTGGTATATTAAGTAAAAAAAAAATGTTCTATATTTTTAATTTTATTTTAATCCAGTATAGCTAATATGCAGTATTATATTAGTTTTGGCTCTACAATATAGTGGTTCAACAAGTCTGAATATTACTTAGGGCTCATCACAGTAAGTGCACTCTTAATCCCTATGCCCTGTTTCACCCATATCCCCACCCACCTCTCCTCTGGTAACCATGTTTGTCCTCTGTACTTAAGAGTCTGGTTTTGGTTTGTCTCTTCTTTTAATGTGTTCATTTGCTTTGTTTCTTAAATTCCACGTATGAGTGAGATCATATGGTGTTTGTCATCCTCTGACTGACTTATCTCACTTAGCATTATACTCTCTAGGTCCATTCATGTTGTTGCAAATGGCAAGATTTCATTCTTTTTTATGGCTGAATATTCTATTGTATGTATATACCACCTCTTCTTTACCCATTCATCTATCAGTGGACACTTGGGCTGCTTCCATAATTTGGCTATTGTAAATAATGCTGCAATAAAAATATGAGGTGCGTATATCCTTTCAAATTAGTGTTTTCATATTCTTTGGGTAAACACCCAGTAGTGAAATCACTAGATTATATGGTATTCTATTTTTAATTTTTTGAGGAACCTCCACACTGTTTTCCACAGTGTCTGCACAATTTTGCATTCCCAACAACAGTGTATGAAGGTTCCTTTTTCTCCACATCCTCGCCAACACTTGTGGCTGATTATGTTTTTTATTTTAGCCATTCTGACAGGTGTGAGGGGATACCTCATTGTGGTTTTGATCTGCATAATTGATGTTGAGCATCTTTTTGTGTATCTGTCGGCTACATGTTCTATTTTTTAAAAGTATTTTAGATAATGCTTGTGAAGAATATTTATGGAAATGCAGCACTCCTATAACTGACAGATCAGAATACAAGTACATACCCTTATATAAACACATTGTACACACACATACATATGTGTGTGTGTGTGTGTGTGTGTGTGTGTGTGTAGTATAAGTAATTTATTTGTATTTCTCTCTTTGAAGTTTTCTATATTTTCCAACTTTTTTTAGAATATATGTATGTATATAAAATACCTTTAAATGTTAATTTTCTTTTTCTATTTTCAAAGAAGTTTGTCATAGAAGAGTCAAGAATACAGAAAACTGAAAGCAAAAATCCTTACAATGCCACCATTTATGAAAAAGAGCCACTGAGGGGTGCCTGGGTGGCTCAGTTGGTAAAGTGTCTGACTTCAGCTCAGGTCATGATCTCACAGTTCATGAGTTTGAGCCCCGTGTTGGGCTCTGTACGGACAGCTCAGAGCCTGGAACCTGCTTTGGATTCTGTGTCTCCCTCTCTCTCTGACCCTCCCCATCTTGTGCTCGCTTGCTCTCTCTCTCTCTCTCTCTCTCTCTCAAAAATTAATAAACATTAAAAAAATTTTTTTAATTTAAAAAAAATAAGAAAAAGAGCCACTGAAATTTTAGCAAACAACCTCCCAGTAACTCTATTTGCATACACAAATCTCTGAATGAATTTACACACGCTTGTACCTTCAGGTGTGATACATGGGCATATGCCATTTTACATAAATGGAACTGCTTTTTCACTCAGTAATATGTTGAGCATATGATTCCTGATCCCTAAATATACATATACTGCATCATCCTCCATGGACAGAGGACCCACACACACTCCATTTATTTATTTATTTAAGTTTATGTATTTATTTTGATAGAGACAGAGACAGAGTGCGTGGGGGAGGGGCAGAGAGAGAGGGAGAGAGAGAAAATCCCAAGCAGGCTCCGCACCACCAGCATGGAGCCCAATGCAGGGCTTGAACTCACAAAACCACGAGACTATGACCTGAGCCGAAACCAAGAGTCAGATGCTTAATCAACTAAGCCACCCAGGCGCTCCCCACACATACTCCATTTAAAATAATCCCCTATTGTTAAGTTTCTCAGGATCCACATAAGAGTGAAAACATGTGGATCCTGAGAAATTTAACAGAAGACCATGGGGGAGAGGAAGAAAAAAAAAAAGGTTAGGGAGGGAGCCAAAACATAAGAGACTCTTAAAAACTGAGAACAAACTGAGGGTTGATGGGGGGGTGGGAGGGTGGGGAGGGTGGGTGATGGGTATTGAGGAAGGCACCTGTTGGGATGAGCACTGGGTGTTGTATGGAAACCAATTTGACAACAAATTTCATATTAAAAATAAATAAATAAATAACCTTTAAAATATAAAAAATAAAACTTTAACAAAAAGATAAAGTAAAATAAAATAATCCCCTATTGATAGGCATTTAGTTTGCTTCCAAAGTTTTGCTACTGTAAGTAATGCTGCAGGAAACATCCTTGTACGTATATTTTGGGCATTTGTCCAGTTCTCTCCATAAGAAAAAAAATGTACTATTTTTTAAGGTATAGACAACATACATCAGTTTTCTGTCACTGGTGGGGAGGAGCACATTGATGAACCGTTGTGAATGCTTACTAGCTTTTCCTCATGCCTCTGATTTCTAGGGATTAAGTTTTAACTCTGCTGAAACTGAAAGAATAAACCCAAACCAGAGCCAGGTGGAGTCTCAGGAACCCCCATGGAGCTTTGAACGGGAAGAAATGCTTCCCATTGGGGTAGAAGAAGTAAGTAACACCTCATGGGCCCTAAAGTCAGATGATACTAACTCTTCTCACTGAGCACCTGCCCCAAGTTAGAAATCTAAATCCTGCCGGGCCAGTCTTCCCCCGGCATTACCATCAGGTATGTCCAGGGTTCTGGGCTAGGCACCTTTCATGAAGTCAAACAAGTTAAAGTCAGGAATTAATCTGTAAGCTGACTGGAGTTTAACCTACCCTCTGTAGGCCCTTCATCCTGATTGATGCTCTCCTACAGAATGACTTTCTCTGCAGGTGTTTGATATCCTGCCCCTATATGGAGTGCTGAAGCCGCATAGTAGCCACCAGATATCGTTCACCTTCTACGGACACTGTGACATCATTGCACAGGCTAAAGCCCTGTGTGAAGTAGAAGGAGGGCCCACCTATGAGATCATGCTGAGGGGAGAGGCATCCCTGGTCAACTACTCCTTTGACACCAAGGATATTAACTATGGATTACAGGTATTGCCAACCACAGGGAGATTTCCTGGTTTTGCCTTAAACATCGCACATAGTCCTGTGCTCTAACCTGTCCTAGAGCCCCAGATCATCACCGTCTCAGCACTACCCCTAACCTTGATCCCTGATCCGCTTCCCTAACCCTAATCATCCCACTGCCAACTGTTTGCCAGACTTTTTCACTTACTTTTCTGTCTCCTGAAATTCAGCATGTTAGACACTAAAACTTGCATCTTCCATCTCAGTCCAGAAGCCCATACCAACCTCTCCGTTTCTTCAATAGCGCTACCACCTTCTCTGTCCCTTGAGTTTACAGTCTCCAAGCATTTTCCACTACACGCTTCCCTTTGCCTCCCCATATCCTGCAAGCATCCAGGTTAGCGAATTCATCAAGCAGGATCCCTCTGTGTTGATTTTCCCTTCCCATGGCCACTGCAGTTGTCACACCACAGGGGTTCATCAAGCCATTACTAAGATATTACAGCAATTCTTCTGAAACCATAACGTGCATACAAATCACCTGAGAATCTTGTTCCAGTGCAGATTCTGATTCAGTAGGTCCTGGGTGGAGCCTCAGAATCTGCGTTTCTCCCAAGCTCCCAGGTGATGCCAAGGACTCCATGGAAGCAAGGGGTTACACCGCATTCAGGGCTTTGGCCACTAACCCATCTAAACAGCATTGCCACATAGATTTTCCCCAAATCGCATTTTCATCCTATCAACCCTCAACAATTAGCCCCAGCAGCATTTAGGAAGCAACTTAGTATTGAGAAAAGAACATGGTTTTGCTGTCAGAAAAACTGAGATAGTATCCCAGTTTTACTTCCTACTGACTATGTAGCATATCACCTGACATCTCCAAGCCTCAGTACCCCTCATCTATCAGCTAGGAATGGGGTAGCAGTACCTAGCTCACCAGGTGCTTGTGGTTATTAAAGTGCCGGGTCAATACTGTGCATGGGTCAGAGAAGGCCTCCAATCATGAGTCCCTTTCTCTGTCATCCATTGGATCAGAACCAAGCTCCTCCACCTGGATGAGGGGATCCTAAGCCCCTCTATTAACTTAACTGATGTCCCTTACACATTAAATTTGGTTTCTCTTAGTTTCTCACTGTAGGCCATTCATCCATTTGTGGCCAAACTGGTTTACCCACTGACCCTAATACATCCCAGTCCTTCTTGCCTCAATACTTCCTTTTATATAATCCCTCTCATCCTCCACTCTGCCAACCCCAAATCTACACATACTGTAAGATTCAGTTCAGCTCTTCAGCTTTCAGTTATCTTTTTCTTACCTTGCATTCTCTTGGCATTTAAATATATTCTTTGCCATAATATAATGCACATTCTAATTTTTGATTTGGAATAATTATTGATTCTATTTCTTGTACATCTTCTTTTCCCAATTAGATTTTGTGTTATGTACTCGGAACCGTATCTCTACCAAATTTTAATGGAAGTCAGACTGCCGTTGTATAGCTACTGCATGGATAATTATCGAATTGTGTGTGTGCATGTGTGTTTATAGGTTAAAAATTGTGCCTAAAAGTAAATTCACCCAACACCTTTTGAGACTTTGTCCACTGAGTTGACCAAATACAATTCCCTTTCATTCCTTATCTCCAGGGTCTTCTGTTTTGGGTCAGCTCAGAGTGTATTCTTTGAAGCAGCCAGTCCTTGCCCTATCTTATCCTAAGAACCCCTGAAGTGGCCTTATTTTGTGGTTATTGGGCCTGCTGTTCAGCTGCTGAATTGTGTCAGTAAAATCTCAGGAAAAAGAACATGTCTTGCCTACTACTCCCATGTCTCTCTATATGAATGCAAAAATTTTAATTCTAGACTCAAATCTTATCCAAAAAATAAATAAACATTGGCATAGGAAAGCTTAATTTTGAGGTCCTCTGTCATGAGTTCTTTGTGGTGAAGAAACTGAGGTGCAGAGAGTTAGAACACCCCACACACGGCTCTACTAACTTAAACTAGTTGCTAGAAGAGCTAACAAAGAGCCAGGTTTCTGGCGTCCAGTGCTCCTCCAGCTCCAGAGGGCACATTTTGATGCTACTGAAATGTGGATTGGATTGGCCAGTGTCTACACCAGGAAAGATGAAATCTGTGTGTGTGAAGTGTATTTGTCCACCCGCCTTTCCCAGGATGATAGCAGTATCCCAAAGGGTAGCTGATAGCTGTCACTCTTCTTCTCCTCTCAAGCTGTTTGATCACGTCACAGAGAATGAAATCACGCTGAAGAACACTGGGAAAGTTGGCTTTGAGTTCAAGGTTCTGACTGACCCCCTGTCTTCGCCAGACAACCTTCTGCCTGGAGTGCCCCTAATCGTGCCCATCTCAGTAAGTGGCCATGTGACAGTGGTAGGAGGGACCCAAGTTCAAACCTGCAAGCTATAGCCCTATGGCACATGATATTACACTAAACATTCATTGTCAGGATTATGGGTGTGATTTTTTTAACTAAAAATAGTTATCATAAACCTAATAGTAATAATAATAATAATAATAACAATAATAATAATAAATCCAAGCACTTTACTCATTTATTAATCAAGTATTAATTGAATCCTGCATTAGCCAGGCACCATACAGGTACCAGGGGCTCCAGTGTGAACAAGACAATATAGCCCCATGGATTTTTTTTCACAATTATAAGAATGGTTTATGGGGCGCCTGGGTGGCTCGGTTGGTTAAGCGTCCGACTTCGGCTCAGGTCATGATCTCACAGTCCGTGAGTTCGAGCCCCGTGTCGGGCTCTGTGCTGACTGCTCAGAGCCTGGAGCCTGTTTCAGATTCTGTGTCTCCCTCTCTCTCTGCCCCTCCCCTGTTCACGCTCTGTCTCTCTCTGTCTCAAAAATAAACGTTAAAAAAATTAAAAAAAAAAAAAGAATGGTTTATTTCCACTTCTGTCATCACACTTCCCTTCTAAGTCCTTGAAGCCAAGGGCCTCTTCTCCACTTGCTTTTATTGATCCCTTTTTAAAATACAGTTTTATTACACATGTATGTATCCTTAAACAAAGTGCTTTTAGTTTATTAATTTACGAAAACTTTTAAGCACCTACCATGACCAGGCATTTTTCTAGCACTGAGGATAGCATAGCATAGTAAACGAAACAAATATACTTGATCCCAAAACTTGGAAAGTTTCTTTTATGGGATTTTATTTTATCTTGAATTTTATGAAAATGGCATCAGTAATGTAATTTTGTGCATTTTGCTTTTTTCATCCAGTATCGTGTTTCTAAGAATAGTGCACATTGTCACATGTAGCTATAGTTCATTTATTTTCATTATCAAATAATATCCCTTCTATAACTATATTGAAAGCAATTTTTCTTTTTCCTGTCAAAGCATTTGGGATTTTTTCTCGCTAAAATTTGCTGTTAGAAACAATCCTGCTACAAATATTCTTGTACCTGCCTCCTGATGTACAAATGGAAGCATTTTTCTTAGGGAATTTTCCTAGGAGTGAAATTTCTGGGTCATGGACTATGCAGATGTTCAATTTGATAAGAGCGCTAAAACGTTTTTCACAGTGTTTTTTCCCCATTGTTATTCCCAACAGATGTAAACATACTCTCACTGAAATTTAGTAAATTTTGTTAATATGTGTTTTAAAAATTTTTTATTATAATCCTAGTTTCATTTCCCTGGTCACTTATGAGGATTAGTACCTTTTACTGCATTTATTTGCCATTCATATTTCCTCTTTTATGAAATACCTGTTCACATACCCTACCTATTTTTTATTGGTTACTTGTCATTTTCTCATAGCTTCATAAGATGAATCTTGCGTGAGGGGTGTGAATAGAAAATGATCAGCATAAGAGGCCAGTGGGACTGTCTAGTCCATTAAATCTCCAGAAGCAGGAGTCCATTGTAAATATTAACATTCCGGTCTTTCTGTAATGTAGGGTTTTATCAGTGCACATAAAGAGCAGGTATTGAAGGTTTACTACTTACCTGGAGTACCTGAGATCTTTCAAAGGAGTTTCCAGATACAGATTGCCCACCTGGACCCAGAAAACATCACTCTGCGTGGTGAGGGAATCTTTCCCCGAATCAGCCTCGATCTTCCCAGGAAACTTCAAGGTAATACTACCTACTATACTATTTTTCCACTGGGGAACAAAAGGTACATTTTAGCTTTGCTTATTTGAAGGCTGATTGGTACTCACATGATTTGTTTGGTACTCACTAAGTTCCTGTGTCATTCCTCATTTCTTAAAAAACAAAAAAACAAAAAAACAAATTCGAGTTGAAATTGATTTGGTGACCTGTATTTAATGAGACAGGATGTGGTCCATAGAAGTCCCAAATTAAGACCCCTGGCCAATTTTGCCATCACTGAATTACATATAGAGAGATCAGAAAGTTGCACTTCCAGAGGCCTTTTCCTCCAGCACACATTTCTTCCAGCTATAATCTCTCCCTGAATTGTCCCTACCGTGGCACACTCACAGATGACCGCTGAGAGGCAAAGGCTGATCTTACTCCAAGGAGTAGCATTTGCAAAATATAAACTGTACACAAAGGCAACCAAGGTTCAGACCCCTTCCTTATTTTGGCATTACACAGTTTGGGGGCTAATTCAGACTTTAATTAGTTGTCTGCGCACATGCTTAGCCAAGGTTTTTCTGGTAATATCTGGTCCCTGGAGCCATCCCTCTGTATCAGAAGACTTCTATCTTGGCAAATCCCCAAGTTCAGCTGAGCAGCTCTCTTGGCCATGGACTCTCTGGCTCTTTCTTCCTGACATGGGATATAGAACAGAGCGTTAAGACAAAGGTCTCACTCTTCTTTGTAACTCCTTTGAGCTCCTTGAAATCTGCGTTCCACAGACAGCTTCAGACTAAGCCTTCACACTGAGCCTTTCCTCCACCCCTGATCCCCAAAGTCACTGGCTCATCTACTGATGATAATTATTTACATCCTAATTGCTCCCTGAAACTACAACACAAATATTAGTGAATCTAACACCATGTTACACTCTACCATCTAGGGTTCCAACCAGCCAGAAGTTAGTCCAGCTCTCAAAGTCTTTGCCACTTGGTTGAAAACCAGGGGCCCTGCTGGCAGTAGATATGTTTGGCCAGCAGAGGGCTTTCGAAGAATTGAGATCTGAATACTGTTAGTTCTGAATACTATCCGTTGGGTCTCCCGTGCTCCCGTTCATCACAAGTACAGTGCTTCCTATGGCTCCATAGTAGGCACTTTATTTCTCTGCCTACCTCGTCCCTCTAGCATTCGAGTTTGCACTGGCTTACTGGTGAACATGAGTGTCTGAAATCTTTCCCCTGATTGCCTGCATCCCTGATTTGGGGGACTGGAGCTTGTTTCGTTACAGTTAGAGTTGCAGATATAGTCCTTTGCTTACTGAGATTTAACAAAAATGAGAAGTCACTTAAAGGATGACCGGCCGTGTGGGTGTGTCCAGCACAGAGGGGGCTCCTAGGTCATGCAGCATTCAGTGCTAGAGCCAGGAAAGCATCGAGGAAGCCGCGATCTGGTTGATCACCCAATGCGTGACTTAGGATGTTGCTGCCATCAAGTTCTTGTGAACCAGCTGTTAGCTCCCTAAAGCATAATCTCATTAAACTCAGTGGGGTCTCTGCTACAAATTGAACTCAGTCACAAACTATGTCACCCTCTGAGGCAGAGAAAACATGACAGGTAAAGCACCAAAAAGTTCACTTCCCTTCTGACTTTATGGACCCTGAGCTGACAGTCTGTGTTTTAGGCATGATTCATGTATTTTTAACCATCCTGATTTCTTTCTCCTTCCAATCCCACAGGAAATGAAAAGTATGAAACCTTCTTGAATCAGGCCAGAAAAAACCTAGAAAAAGAGTACAACAACTATGAGACACTTGACCACTTAGAGATAACTGAGGAATTGCCCGAGGATGAATCTTCTGAGGTAAGATTAGCTTCACCCTGCACAGAATGAATGTGGGAGGAGAATGGTAGGTACAAAGACCCAGGGGCAGGAAGGTCATGGTCTCTCTGAGGAACAGAAAGGAGAAGAAGCTATAGCTAGAGCAAAGAAGGGGGAGAGGTAAGGAGCCCCCTAATGAACCTATTAAAGGGTTTTGAGCTTTATTCTGAGGGCAACAGCAAGTTAGTGAAGTGTTTCAAGTGGGGCCTGGGGTAATCAGAATTGCATCTTTAAAAAATCTCTCTGGCTGCCTTGTGAAGCCCTGAGAAGCTCTCAGGGGTTTGGGTTGTGGTCTCTGTGTGTGTGTGTGTGTGTGTGTGTGTGTGTGTGTGTGTGTGTGTGTGTGTGAGAAATAAGGATAGATGTGCTGAGATGTGCTCAGTTTTTAAAAGCTGATGGAGTAACTCTAGATGAGAGATGGCGGTGTTGTCAACAAGAGTGATAACACAGGAGGTGGAAAGAATCGAGTAGTTTCAAGAAATACTCCGGAGTTGGCATGGTCAGTGATTAGGGATTGGTTGGATGTGGGGGTGGGGCAGAGGTGACCCCTACCTCAAGTGTCTTGCTTGACGGACAAAGTAAGGAGGAGAAGTGAGATGGGAAACTCAGGAGGAAGAGCAAGTTTGAGGGGAGAGGAGGAAGGGATCTGAGTTCCGATGGTTTGTTACTACATCTGAGATTTCTGAGCATCATCCAAGTGAGGTTCCCATGGGGAGCTGGCCCCATGGGCTAGAGAGCTGAGGAGAGAGGCTGGAGAAAGTGCTGTGAGTCACCAGATGGCCATTGTGATCACAGGGAATGGTGAGATTCCCTGGGAAGTGTACCGAGTAAGCAGGGTAGATTCAGAATAGAACCCTCTGGTCGCCAACAGCTAAGTGGGGGAGGGGGCAGCCAAAGAGGTTCAGCATGGTGCCTCCAAGGTGGAAGCCAAGCCAACAGTTGGTCTCTTGAGGCAGAGCAGCCCATCTTGTAAATAAAGTCGGCCCTCCCCCAGTGGGAAGTGAAAGCAAAATCCCAAAATCCTCCTTCACCCCTCCCTGATATTCTTCTCTTAATAGTCCATTCTTGACCATTAAGCCTGCTTTCTCCCTGTGCTCATCTTTATTTTATTTTATTTTATTTTATTTTATTTTATTTTATTTTATTTTATTTTATTATTTTATTTTATTTTACTTTATTTTATTTTATTTTTTTAATATATGAAATTTATTGTCAAATTGGTTTCCATACAACACCCAGTGCTCATCCCAAAAGATGCCCTCCTCAATACCCATCACCCACCCTCCCCTCCCTCCCACCCCCCATCAACCCTCAGTTTGTTCTCAGGTTTTAAGACTCTCTTATGCTTTGGCTCTCTCCCACTATAACCTCTTTTTTTTTCCTTCCCCTCCCCCATGGGCTTCTGTTAAGTTTCTCAGGATCCACATAAGAGTGAAAACATATGGTATCTTTCTCTGTATGGCTTCTTTCACTTAGCATAACACTCTCCAGTTCCATCCATGTTGCTACAAAGGGCCATATTTCATTCTTTCTCATTGCCACGTTGTACTCCATTGTGTGTATAAACCACAATTCCTTTATCCATTCATCAGTTGATGGACATTTAGGCTCTTTCCATAATTTGGCTATTGTTGAGAGTGCGATATAAACATTGGGGTACAAGTGCCCCTATGCATCAGTACTCCTGTATCCCTTGGGTAAATTCCTAGCAGTGCTACTGCTGGGTCATAGGGTAGGTCTATTTTTAATTTTCTGAGGAACCTCCACACTGTTTTCCAGAGCGGCTGCACCAATTTGCATTCCCACCAACAGTGCAAGAGGGTTCCCGTTTCTCCACATCCCCGCCAGCATCTATAGTCTCCTGATTTGTTCATTTTGGCCAGTCTGACTGGCGTGAGGTGATATCTGAGTGTGGTTTTGATTTGTATTTCCCTGATGAGGAGCGACGTTGAGCATCTTTTCATGTGCCTGTTGGCCATCCGGATGTCTTCTTTAGAGAAGTGTCTATTCATGTTAGACATGGGCCGCATTTCTGCCCATTTCTTCACGGGATTATTTGGTTTTTGGGTGTGGAGTTTGGTGAGCTCTTTATAGATTTTGGATACTAGCCCTTTGTCCGATATGTCATTTGCAAGTATCTTTTCCCATTCCGTGGGTTGCCTTTTAGTTTTGTTGATTGTTTCCTTTGCTGTGCAGAAGCTTTTTATCTTCATGAGGTCCCAATAGTTCATTTTGCTTTTAATTCCCTTGCCTTTGGAGATGTGTCAAGTAAGAAATAGCTGCGGCTGAGGTCAGAGAGGTTTCTCCCTGCTTTCTCCTCGAGGGTTTTGATGGTTTCCTGTCTCACATTCAGGTCCTTTATCCATTTTGAGTTTGTTTTTGTGAATGATGTAAGAAAGTGGTCTAGTTTCTTCCTTCTGCCTGTGGCTGTCCAGATCTCCCAGCACCATTTGTTAAAGAGACTGTCTTTTTTCCATTGGATATTCTTTCCTGGTTTATCAAAGATTAGTTGGCCATACTTTTGTGGATCTAATTCTGTGGTTTCTATTCTATTCCATTGGTCTATGTGTCTGTTTTTGTGCCAATACCATGCTGTCTTGATGATTACAACTTTGTAGTAGAGGCTAAAGTCTGGGATTGTGATGCCTCCCGCTTTGATCTTCTTCAAAATTACCTTGGCTATTCGGGGCCTTTTGTGGTTCCATACAAATTTTAGGATTGCTCGTTCTAGCTTTGAGAAGAATGCTGGTGCAATTTTGATTGGGATTGCATTGAATGTGTAGATAGCTTTGGGTAGTATTGACATTTTGACAATATTTATTCTTCAAATCCACGAGCATGGAATGTTTTTCTATTTCTTTATATCTTCTTCAATTTCCTTCTTAAGCTTTCTATAGTTTTCAGCATACAGATCTTTTACATCTTTGGTTAGGTTTATTCCTAGGTATTTTATGCTTCTTGGTGCAATTGTGAATGGGATCAGTTTCTTTATTTGTCTTTCTGTGGCTTCATTATTAGTGTATAAGAATGCAACTGATTTCTGTACATTAATTTTGTATTCTGTGACTTTGCTGAATTCATGTATCAGTTCTAGCAGACTTTTGATGGAGTCTGTCAGATTTTCCATGTGTAATATCATGTCATCTGCAAAAAGTGGAAGCTTAACTTCATCTTTGCCAATTTTGATGCTTTGATTTCCTTTTGTTGTCTGATTCCTGATGCTAGCACTTCCAACACTATGTTAAACAGCAGCGGTGAGAGTGGACATCCCTGTCGTGTTCCTGATCTCAAGGAAAAAGCTCTCAGTTTTTCCCCATTGAGGATGATGTTAGCTGTGGGCTTTTCATAAATGGCTTTTATGATGTTTAAGTATGTTCCTTCTACCCCGTTTTTCTCGAGGGTTTTTATTAAGAAAGTATGCTGAATTCTGTCAGATGCTTTTTCTGCATCGATTGACAGGATCATACCGTTCTTATCTTTTCTTTTATTAATGTGATGTATTACATTGATTGATTTGTGAATGTTGAACCAGCCCTGCAGCCCAGGAATGAATCCCACTTGATCATGGTGAATAATTCTCTTTATATGCTGTTGAATTCTATTTGCTAGTATCTTACCGAGAATTTTTGCATCCATATTCATCAGGGATATTGGCCTGTAGTTCTCTTTTTTTACTGAGTCTCTTTCTGGTTTAGGAATCAAAGTAATACTGGCTTCATAGAATGAGTCTGGAAGTTTTCCTTCCCTTTCTATTTTCTGGAATAGCTTGGGAAGGATAGGTATTATCTCTGCTTTAAATGTCTGGTAGAATTCCCCTGGGAAGCCATCTGGTCCTGGACTCTTATTTGTTGGGAGATTTTTCTTTTTTTTTTTTTTTTAATTTTTTTTTTAACGTTTATTTATTTTTGAGACAGAGAGAGACAGAGCATGAACGGGGAGGGTCAGAGACAGGGAGACACAGAATCTGAAACAGGCTCCAGGCTCTGAGCTGTCAGCACAGAGCCCGACGTGGGGCTCGAACTCACGGACCGTGAGATCATGACCTGAGCTGAAGTCGGCCGCTTAACCGACTGAGCCACCCAGGTGCCCCTGTTGGGAGATTTTTGATGACTGATTCAATTTCTCCGCTGGTTATGGGTCTGTTCAAGCTTTCTATTTCTTCCTGATTGAGTTTTGGAAGCGTGTGGGTGTTTAGGAATTTGTCCATTTCTTCCAGGTTGTCCAGTTTGTTGGCATGTAATTTTTCAGAGTATTCCCTGATAATTGCTTGTATCTCTGAGGGATTGATTGTAATCATTCCATTTTCATTCATGATTTTATCTATTTGGGTCATCTCCCTTTTCTTTTTGAGAAGCCTGGCTAGAGGTTTATCAATTTTGTATATTTTTTCAAAAAATCAACTCTTGGTTTCATTGATATGCTCTACAGTTTTTTTAGATTCTATATTTCTGCTCTGATCTTTATTATTTCTCTTCTTCTGCTGGGTTTGGGGTATCTTTGCTGTTCTGCTTCTATTTATTTTAGGTGTGCTGTTAGATTTTGTATTTGGGGTTTTTCTTGTTTCTTGAGATAGGCCTGGATTGCAATGTATTTTCCTCTCAGGACTGCTTTCGCTGCATCCCAAAGCATTTGGATTGTTGTATTTTCATTTTCATTTATTTCCATATATTTCTTAATTTCTTCTCTAATTGCCTGGTTGACCCATTCATTCTTTAGTAGGGTGTTCTTTAACCTCCATGCTTTTGGAGGTTTTCCAGACTTTTTCCTGTGGTTGATTTCAAGCTTCATAGCATTGTGGTCTGAAAGTATGCATGGTATGATTTCAATTCTTGTATACTTATGAAGGGCTGTTTTGTGACCCAGTATGTGATCTATCTTGGAGAATGTTCCATGTGTACTCAAGAAGAAAGTATATTCTGTTGCTTTGGGATACAGAGTTCTAAATATATCTGTCAAGTCCATCTGATCCAATGTATCATTCAGGGCCCTTGTTTCTTTATTGACCATGTGTCTAGATGATCTATCCATTGTTGTAAGTGGGGTATTAAAGTCCCCTGCAATGACCACGTTCTTATCAATAAGGTTGCTTATGTTTGTGAGTAATTGTTTTATATATTTGGGGGCTCCGGTATTCGGCGCATAGACATTTATAATTGTTAGCTCTTCCTGATGGATAGACCCTGTGATTATTATATACTGCCCTTCTTCATCTCTTGTTACAGCCTTTAATTGAAAGTCTAGTTTGTCTGATATAAGTATGGCTACTCCAGCTTCCTTTTAACTTCCAGTAGCATGATAGATAGTTCTCCATCCCCTCACTTTCAATCTGAAGGTGTCCTCAGCTCTAAAAGGAGTCTCTTGTAGACAGAAAATAGATGGGTCTCATTTTTTTGTCCATTCTGACTCCCTATGTCTTTTGGTTGGAGCATTTAGTCCATTTACATTCAGTGTTATTATATAAAGATATGGGTTTAGAGTCATTGTGATGTCTGTAGGTTTCATGCTTGTAGCGATGTCTCTGGTACTTTGTCTCACAGGATCCCCCTTGGGATGTCTTGCAGGGCTGGTTTAGTGGTGATGAATTCCTTTGGTTTTTTGTTTGTTTGGGAAGACCTTAACACTCCTTATATTCTGAATGACAGACTTGCTGGATAAAGGATTCTCGGCTGCATATTTTTTTCCGTTCATCACATTGAAGATTTCCTGCCATTCCTTTCTGGCCTGCCAAGTTTCAGTAGATAGATCCATCACTAGTCTTATCGGTCTCCCTTTTTATGTTAGAGCACGTTTATCCCTAGCTGCTTTCAGAATTTTCTCTTTATCCTCGTGTTTTGCCAGTTTCACTATGATATGTCATGCAGAAGATCGATTC
Source organism: Panthera pardus (assembly GCF_024362965.1). Taxonomy (NCBI): domain Eukaryota; kingdom Metazoa; phylum Chordata; class Mammalia; order Carnivora; family Felidae; genus Panthera; species Panthera pardus. The sequence continues at coordinate 12,681,253 of NW_026526754.1, forward strand.
AAGTTACGTCTGAAGGGAGTTCTCTGTGCCTCTTGGATTTCAATGCCTTTTTCTTTCCCCAGATCAGGGAAGTTCTCAGCTATTATTTCTTCAAGTACACCTTCAGCACCTTTCCCTCTCTCTTCCTCTTCTGGAATCCCAATTATGCATATATTATTGCATTTAATTGTGTCACTTAGTTATCTAATTCTCCCCTCATACTCCTGGATTTTTTAATCTCTCTTTTTCTCAGCTTCCTCTTTTTCCATTATTTTATCTTCTAATTCACCTATTCTCTCCTCTGCCTCTTCAATCTGAGTTGTGGTTGCCTCCATTTTATTTTGAAGCTCGTTTATAGCATTTTTGGCTCCTCCTGACTGTTTGTTAGTCCCTTGATCTCTGTAGTAATAGATTCTCTGCTGTCCTCTATACTTTTTTCAAGCCCAGCGATTAATTTTATGACTATCATTTTAAATTCATTTTCTGTTACATTGCTTAAATCATTTTTGGTCAGTTCATTAGCTGTCGCTACTTCCTGGAGTTTCTTTTGAGGAGAATTCTTCTATTTCGTCATTTTGTATAGTCCCTGGAGTGGCACGGAACTGCAGGGCTCTTCCCCTGTGCTGTCTGGAATAACTTGCATTGGTGGGCAGGGCCGCAGTCAGACTGGTGTGTACCTTATCTTCCCCTCTCCCAGGGGCAGGACTCACTGTGGAGTGGTGTGGCCCCTGTCTGGGCTACTTGCACACTGCCAGGCTTGTGGTGCTGCTTTGATGGGATCTGGCGTGTTAGCCGGGGTGGATCCACAGATGCACAGGGGCAGGAGGGGCAGGCTCAGCTTGCTTTGCCTTTGGTGGTCCACTTCGGGAGGGGCCCTGTGGCACCAGGAGGGAGGCAGACCTGTCAGAGGGATGGATCCACAGAAGCACAGAGTTGGGTGTTTGCACAGTACAAGCAAGTTCCATGAGGGGAACTGGTTCCCTTTGGGATTTTGGCTGGGGGATGGGCGAGGGAGATGGCACTGGCGAGCACCTTTGTTCCCTGCCAAGCGAGCTCTGTCCTCTGGGGCTCAACAACTCTCCCTCCCGTTGTCCTCTAGCCCTCCCGCTCTCGGAGCAGAGCTGTTGACTTATAACATTCCAGATGTTAAGTCCCACTGGCTGTCAGAACACACTCCATCTGGCCCCTCTGCTTTTGCAAGCCAGATTCAGGGGCTCTGTCTTGCCTGGTGGGCTGGCTGCCCCTCCACCGCCCCGGTCCCTCCCGCCAGTCCGTGTAGTGCGCACCACCTCTCTACCCTTACTACCCTCTTCCCTGGGCCTCTCGTCTATGCTTGGCTCCGCAGAGTCCATTCCGCTAGTCTTCTGGTGGTTTTCTGGGTTATTTAGGCAGATGTGGGTGGAATCTAAGTGGTCAGCAGGACGATGTGAGCCCAGCATCCACCTGTGCTGCCATCTTCCTCTGTTGAATCTGTACTTTTGTTATTTAAAGAATATTCTGTAAATGGAATTATATAATATGTAACCTTTTGAGACTGGCTTTTTAAAAAAATTTGTTTAATGTTTTTATTTATTTTTAAGACAGAGACAGAGCATGAGCAGGGGAGGAGCAGAAAGAGAGGGAGACACAGAATCTGAAGCAGGCTCTAGGCTCTGAGCTGTTAGCACAGAGCCCGATATGGGACTCGAACTCACGGACTGTGAGGTCATGACCTGAGCCCGAGTCAGATGCCCAACCGACTGAGCTACCCAGGCGCCCTAAGACTGGCTTTTTTTTCAATGAGCATAATGGCCTTGAAATCCATCAATATCAATAGTTCATTCCTTTTCATTGTTCATTAGTATTTCATGATATAGATGTACTAGTTTCTTTACCCCACCCAACACCCCTGTGAATATTTTAATACCACAACTATACTGTATATCTGTTTATGTACTGTGGCCTTTTGGAATGCCATAAATCATTGTAATATCTAAAATTTTTTCATTCTCCCCTCCATGAAGCAATTTTTTCCCTCTTAGAGGTGATTTGACCCCATTGAAAACGCATATTCTAGAAGAATTTGCTGACTTGGTTTTTTCTCTTGCTCCAGTTAAGTGCTCAGCTCCAGATGGAAGTAGAGCGACTTATAGTCCAAGGCTATTCCATAGAACATCAGAAAACAATTATCCCTGATTCCACAGATGACTTCAGCTACCAGAGTCGTCGCAGACTAGCCAAGTGAGTGTCCTTCCATGGTAGGCTTGTTTCAGAGGATAGCAGAGCAAACAGTGTTGCCCACTGGAATGCTGCCTGAATCAATTAATGGTTGATCATGTAGAAATGAAATCTACTTGTGTCTTGTATCTGTTATCTTCTAGCATCCAGCCAGCCAAGCAAGTCTCTGCCTCTGAAAGGCAGAAACCTCTGGCTTTGTTTAATGGATAGGCCTGGCTTCAGGTTCATGAGGGCCCACACTGAATGTGTTTTGGGAATGGCTGAAACAGCAGTGTGAACTTTGGGGGAGGGGGGAGTAATCTTGCTTCTATAGCCTCCTGTCTGGAGGGTGGTTGTTCTGTCCTCCAGTTCTGAGGTCAGAACTGTGCACAGGAGATAGAAGAGAATAGCATAGTCACTCTTGGAAAAGTGACTGGTAAAGAGAGCCTTGTTAACTGTTTCAGAGTCCAGCTGCCAGAGTATATCCTGGACTTTGGCTACATCATCCTTGGTGACATCCGAACACACATCATCAAGATCACCAACACCAGTCACTTCCCAGTGTCCTTCCATGCAGAAAAGCGCATCCTTCATGACACGGGTAACCAGACTGGGGAGACCCTTTCTTCTTGCACTTTGTCATTTCTAACAGGGTGCCCACGTGTACTGATCTTCTGGAGTAGTGTTCATGCTTCTTCTGGGATCAGCTGAAAGAATTCTTGGGCCGTTAATTGATTCTTTGAATGGTCATGGGTATTAATTGATACTTTGACCCCAGAAGGGCTCTATCTACTGCAGCTCTTGTTTGCCATTTCTCTTTCCCACAAAGAAATTTTGTTTATCTGGGTCCAGGTTTCAGTACTGAGTTAGATCGTGTAAAGAATCTGCCTTACTGTGAAACGGAAACATTCGAAGTGAAATTTGACCCACAAGGGGCCAGTCTCTCAGTTGGAAACAAAGAGGTCGTTCTACCCATCAAGGTAAGATGCACTGCTGGGCCCAGCTGATCCTCCCCAGCTACGAGCTCTGCTTGCCAGTTACCCCTAGGATGAATCAATTGCTATTTGAGAGCCGTGATTCTTCCCCCAACCCCATGCCACGTGGTAACAGCAATTTTATGCCCATTCTAGGTGGTTGGAGGGCCAACAGTTCACATCTGTCTCCAAGCCAAGGTGACCATTCCTGCGATGACACTGTCTTGTGAAAAGGTGCAGTTTGCCACAATTCAGTGTGGACAGTGCCTCGTGGAGACTATTCAGTTTTCCAATCATCTCCAAGTCCCTTGCGAATGGTTTTTCCTGAGCCATAAGCCAGTTAGCAAGGTAAATGGGTTGTAACCCACTGGTCCCCTTTTTCCCATCTCCATTTAATCCAGATATGGAATTCTGGGCCTTCACTTTCATTATTTCACTCTTCTTCCCAAGACGTGCAGTGACAACCATGGCTTCCTAAATACAATCCAGGCCCTTAGCCCAGCGTTCAAGGACTTACCAGGCCGTGCCGTCTGGTAGATGTGTCAGTCATCTTTGTAGTCCTGGTATCTACACCTTCCCTGACACCTGGAAGGGACTCAGTAAATGTAGGCTGGGTGAGTGGAGGATAGAATAAATTTGCTTTCCATAGAAGACGATCTAATTGTCTAATTATCTGTTAACCAGCTGGAGAAACACATGCCAAAGTACTTAAGACGGAAACTACGTGCTGAATTAAAGCCAAAGACACGAATCTTTGAGATCCAGCCCACTTCTGGGGTCTTGGATCCTGATGAGAGGTCCAACGTGCAAGTGAAATTCATGCCTAAAGAAGAGGTAAGCTTTGAAGAAATGTGGTTTCATTCGGAGTCTCTGGGTCTCTTTGAGCTTTACTCAAAGGCCACACTTGATTAGGCAGGACTCTAGGGAATTTTTGAGTGACCTTTGCCTCGCTATTGTGATAAAGACATCAAGTGCTTGTTTCATGTCGGAGCTGTGTGGCCTGGTAGTTAAGAACACCAGTTCCAGAATCAGATCTGTCTAGCACATTGACTTTTATCAGCAGACCTGGGTTAGTGGCCTTCTGCTTCTGTACTGAGAGATTTCATGGCTTTGAGTAAATTCCTTAGCCTCTCTAAACCTCAATTTGCTTATAGATAGAATGGAAAATAACAATATCCCAAGCAAAAATCCTTATTGCAATTTTAAAATCCAGTAAGCTCCAGAAACTGGGGAGGTGGGGGAGGGGGGGTATTTCATAAGTTTCAGGCCCAAACTCATTTGGTAGAAAAACCTAATCTGAACTGACAGGAGACTACTTAACCTTTATTTATTCCACTTAGTTTGCAGAGTCAAACATTGTAACTGCGGAAATACTAGTGTTTGATTATAGGGGACCTGATTCGGGCCCTGCTGAGGACATTATGTAACATGGGGTCTATGCACAGCATTTATACCTTTTTAAAAATCTGAATTTGAAATCATCTGGCCCCTAGGGTTTCAACTAAGACATTATCAACCTGCAATAGTTACTTCCTAGGGTCATTTTGAAGATTATATGAATTAATGTGAATAAAATACACAGCATACTTCTCTCTATGTAGTGTCTCAATAACTATTTGCTGTTACCATCAGTAGTTGGGATACTTCCTGGTAGACATACCACCCGGGCCTCACAAACTTTTTTTGTGTGTGTGTGAATGCCATTAACACAAAGCTACTCCAAGCAAAGCACACAGCAAAAATAAAGTCCGGGGCGCCAGGGTGGCTCAGTCAGTTAAGTGACTTCGGCTCAGGTCATGATCTCACAGTTTGTGAGTTTGAGCCAGTGTCAGGCTCTGTGCTGACAGCTCGGAGCCTGGAGCCTGTTTCGGATTCTGTGTCTCCGTCTCTCTCTGCCCCTCCCTTGCTCATTCTCTGTCTCTCAAAAATAAATAAACTTTAAAAAATTTTAAAAAAATAATAAAAATTAAAATAAAATAAAATAAAATAAAATAAAATAAAATCCTAGAGCCAGAGAGGGTCTCAAGAGATTACACTGTAAAGACTTGTGCTCAAAGCCTAAGGCATCAGGGAGATGTCTTTCTCTACTTTAGTCTTTTAAAAGAAAAAAACCCATGTGGGTTTTACAGAATACCTACAGTTAACTCCCATTTTCCTGGTAATGGAAATGCTTTGAAGAAATTTTTAAGAGTCTGTAGTGAGAAAGAAGAAAAGCAAATGACTTCATATCTGATTATTTTTTAAAAAGCCCGTTTCTTGAATTATCAGAATCTCCCAACCCTTTCAACAGAAAAGAGAATTAATATGTTTGTCATTCTTAGAGAGTCTGAAGGGGTGTTACTGTCAGGGTTGTCAAGATTTTGGATAGTTTGTTAAATGAGAGACATATCAGTAAATAAATTTAAAAAAAAAAAGAAAGGTTTGTTCAGGTGGTTCCATATATGTTGAGTTGGAATTGGTCAAAGTTAATAGAATATCTCCACCAATTTAGAGGGGAATTTGTTGGCTGTATACAATTAATTGGTTAGCTTTGCAATGCATACAATCCACATCTATGTTTCCTTCAGCATCAGCAGCACAAGAGAAATCACTGATGTTATAATATATGTGCAGAACACTATGTTAGGAAACAAGGAAATGAATGAAATGTTTATTTTTATGGAAATATTTCCATAAAAAGCAATTAAAATATAGAAGTTTGGGTCAGAAGGTGCTAAGCCCATAACTGTTAGTTAGTCAATAATTCATTCTCTTACTGTCTCCGTCAATTGATATTTTCTGGGTGTGTATATATGTCCATACGCATTCCATCCATCTGATTTTCTCCCTTGAGCTAAGATAGTTAAGAGCTCTTCAAATCATGAAGCCACTCATGGCCTCCAAACCCAAGCCATGAACCCACCTGTATCAGAATGACCTGGGCATCTGGTTAAAAATGCAGAATTCCCAGCCTTACCCTGCCCCTGTCAAGGTGGGATATTTAAGGTTGGGGCCTGTGATTCCACATTTTTAGTAGGTCCCCCAGTAAAAACCAGATTAGAATAGTTGATATCACTATTCACTGGTATTCAGATTGTAATTATATCTGATAAACTGAATGCCCCAGCTGATTACTCCTGACCCACTGCTTAACTGTATTTTCAAATAACTTCTGTATATTAATTCAGATGTTCCAAGAAACATACTTGGAGACAAGGATTCAAGTGCAAACAGATTATTTGGAAAGTGTAGGAAACACTGATGGAGAAGTAGAAGGTGATCAGGGAAAGGCAGGCAGCTAATAAGGCGTGTGAATGAGCCAGCTACCTTGGAGACTGGAACATAATCCTACTGGGAAACTCTGTGGAAATAGACAAAATGCATATTTCAGAATTATCTCTTCCCAGGAGCAAGGGACCTGGGATATTTATGTGGTAGTTCCTGAGTCAATGTTTGAGAATTGCTCCTGGAAGGGATTAATCCCCAGCACTTCTGCTCCACCCTTCCCTGCCCATAGGCAGCAGGGCCCATGAAATGAGAGCCCAGGGGTGCAGACAGTGGCCCATCTGAACACACTAGAGGGTCTGAAGGATCTGAGTGTGGTATTCAGAGGGCCTTTTACGAGTGATGATGCACTTTGTACAGTGCCTAGCATGCTAGAAACCTAGTATTAATGCAGTAATATAAATTACTCTCATGTAATTTTACATGAAAAGTTTTCTCTTTTTTTTTTTTTTTTTTTTTTTTTTTTTTACATTTATTTACTTTTGAGAAACAGAGTGTGAGCAGGGGAGGGGCAGAGAGAGAAGGAGACACAGAATCCGAAGCAGGCTCCGGGCTCTGAGCAAGCTGTCAACACAGAGCCTGACACAGGGCTTGAACCCACGAACCATGACCTGAGCCAAAGTCAGACGCTTAACAGACTGAGCCACCCAGGTGCCCCAAAAGTTTTCTCTCAATTTTGTCCCCACAGTGGCTTTCAGGTTTACAGAGCATATAACACAAAAAGTTAAGATGCTTGTTTTGTTTTTTATGATTTCCAGAAATTCTACAGCCAAACCCTGGTTTTCCAGATTGCCCAGAGTCCTCAAAAGCTTACACTGCTGGTAGAGGGGCAGGGTCTTGAGCCACGGTTGGAATTTAGTCCCTCTTTTCTGGAGCTGGGGCCACTGCTGCCTTATGCACCTGGAGACGAGGCTGAGGTGGTGGTAAAGAATCCCTGCAACTTCCCCATTGAGTTTTACTCCTTAGAATTTGACCAACAGTATCTCCTAGAAGAGAAGGTGAGCAGAGGCCAAAACCAAATTTCCTTTTCCTATCCCTGCTGGGTCCTACCATGTACCTGTGCTCTTCCCTCTGCATGGACAACTAATTTCCTCCTAACCTTTGCCTCTTCTTCACTTTAAGCCCTTCCTTGTCAATTTAAAGTCCACTTTGTAGCCTTTCCTGACCCTTGCTCTGAGCAGAATTTATTACTTCTTTGTGATCTCATTACACATTTTAAACAACTAATTGAAAAACTAATGCGTGCTAAAACTTTAATAGTAAAGAATGTATGCCGCTGTCATATTTGAAGTGAGTTTCTTGTAGACAGCATGTAACTGAATCTTTAAAAACAAAAATACACTCTGGCAGTCTCCATCCTTAATTAGTGTATTTAGACCATTTACATTTAATATAATTATGTTAGGGCTTGAATCTGCCACTTTTTTTTTCTGTTTGTTCAGGGCTACATATTTTCCAATTGTTCCTCCATGTACTTGTTTTAAACTTTTTTCTCACAGCAAAATTGAGAGGAAGTTACAGATATTTCCCATATGGCCCTTGCCCCACACACATACATACCTTCCTCCATTATCAACATCCCCTACTAGAGTGGTACATTTGTTACAATTGATGAACCTACATTGATACTTCATAATCACCCAAAATTCACAGTTTACATTGGGGGTCACTCTTGGTGTTGTACATTCCTTGGATTTGGACAAATGTATAATGACATGTATCCAGCATTATAGTATCATATAGAGTATTTTCACTGCCCTAAAAATCCTCTCTGCTCTGCCTATTCATCCCTCCCCACCCCCCACCTCCTGGCAACCACTGATCTTTTTACTATCTCCATAGTTTGGTCTTTTCCAGAGTGTCATATAGTTGCAATCATACAGTATACCTTTTCCGACTGGCTTCTTTAATTTAGTAATATGCACTTAAGTTCCCTCCATGGCTTGATAGCTCATTTCTTTTTAGTACTAAATAATATTCCGTTGTCTGGACATAACAGGTTATTTACCCATTCACCTACTGAGGGACATCTTGGTTGTTTCCATATCTGGGCAGTTATAAACAAAGCTGCCATAAACATCCACGTGCAGATTTTGTGTGGACATACATTTTTATCTCCTTTGGATAAGTACCAAGTAGCACAACTGCCAGACCGTATGGTAAGAGTACATTTAGTTTTATAAGAACTGCCAGACTGTCTTCCGAAGTGGTCATACCATTTTGCACTCCCACCAGCAATAAGTGAAAGTTCCTGTTGCTCCTCATTCTCATCAGCATTGGATGTTGTCAGTGTTTTGGACTTTGGCCATTCTAATAAGTCTGTAGTGGTATCTCATTTCAATTTGCATTTCCCTGATGACATACAACGTGGAGCATCTATTCATATACTGATTTGCCATCTGTATATCTTCTTCAGTGAGGTGTCTGTTAAGGTCTTTGGCTCATTTTTTAATTGGGTGATTTGTTTTCTCATTGTTAAGTTTTAAGAGTTCTTTAAATATTTTGAATAACACAAGTTTATCAGATGCATCTTTTGCAAATATTTTCTCCCAGTCTGTAACTTGTCTTTTCACTCACTTGACATTGTCCTTTGCAGAGCAGAGGTTTTTAAATTTAAGGAAGTCCACCCTCTCAATTATTATTTTCATGGACCATGCCTTTGGTGTTGTATCTAAAATGTGATCACCACACCCTAGGTCACTCTTATATCACCTTCTAAGAGTTTTATAATTGTATGGTTTTCGTTTAGGCCTATGATCCATTTTAAGCTTTGTGAAAGATATTGGGTCTACCTAGATTTGGGTATTTTGTATGTGGGTGTCTGGGTCCAGCATTGTTAGTTGGAAAGTGTCTTTGTTCATTGTATTGCATTTGCTCCTTTGTCAAAGGTCAGTTGACTATATTTATTTGGGTCTACTTATGGGCTCTCTATTCTGTTCCACGTCATCTCTCCAGGTCCCTTTTTACTATCTCCATCCTGTTCTGCTACCTTGAGGCTGAGCTGTATGAACTGCTTAGTACCCCACTTTCTAGAAACTGCCTCTTAGTTCCCTACTGTGAGAAATTATGAAATGAGCCACTAATCTCTTTTTCTCTCTTCTCACCATCCTCTAATTTAAAATGATATTCTTGGGGCGCCTGGGTGGCTCAGTCGGTTAGGCGTCCGACTTCAGCTCAGGTCACGATCTCGCGATCTCGCGGTCCGTGAGTTCGAGCCCCACGTGGGGCTATGGGCTGATGGCTCAGAGCCTGGAGCCTTCTTCCGATTCTGTGTCTCCCTCTCTCTCTGCTCCTCCCCCGTTCATGCTCTGTCTCTCTCTCTGTCTCAAAAATAAATAAACGTTAAAAAAAATTAAAAAAAAAGATATTCTTTTAAATTAATGCCTGCTGGGTAATCATCTCATGTACACTCCCTCCATGTTTTGCTTTTTGTGGTGTATCTGTCATGTCAGAGCTTATAATATTATGATGTCAGAACCTAATTTCTATCAGTTAGTTTTAGTTCTATATTTAAATACATTCAATGTTCAACACCAGTCCTTGTGATGAAGCTTCTTCAGTAACCACTCTATTGTCTGAAGCTCATTCTCTAGTGGATTCCTTAGGTAGGGATCATGGGAACACTATTCCCTGAGTACACATACATTCATGACTATTTATCTGTGGCTTTTATGCTTGAAGGTAAGTTTGGTTGGATACCATATCCTTGGCTCACATTTTCTGCACTTGAATATCTTAAATGCATTGCTCCATTGTTTTCTCCTAAGGTTTTGCTGTTCATGAAGTCTGATGCTTTTTTGCTTATTAATTAGTTATCTATTGCTGCAAAACAAATTTCCCCCAAGCTTAGCAACTTAAAACAATAAGTGTTTGTTATCTCATGTTGTCTGTGGGTCAGGAATTTGGGAATGGCTTAGCTAAGGTGGTTCTGCTTCCTCTGGACCCTCCCCCAACTCAGCCTTTAAATCTTCTGTCTTCTTTACATGTAATATTTATGCTCTACCCAATTTAGATTCTGCATCTCGAAGTTTTTCTCAGAAGGGGAATTTGTCTCTCTGGAAAGGAATCTTTTCATTAGGTATTCATGAAACGCTCAATGGCTCATGTTGGCACTGCATCCTCTGTTGTGGGCCAGGTTCAATGCAAAGCAGAGTCTGAGACTCCGAGATGTGTATGCAGATTTGGTAGGGAGCCATCTCAGGAGCAACACCAGTGAAGAATAAGGCAAGCGGTGCCAGGCAGAGAGATGAGCTGTGATGAGATTACAGCAGAGACCTCAGCAGACCCCACAGGAAGCTCTACCGCTGGGCTGTCTCTTTAGAATTGCCCCAGTTGAAGCAAGTTGTCCAGGCCCTTGTATGTCTCCATCACCCAGTCTTTGGAATATTCCTTCCTTTCGCCCACTGACCTGCCATGCCGCCTCTCTCCTGAATCAAACTCCATGTATGAGTGGGTTTCTTCCAAGCTCTCTTCTCTACATCATGTGATTGGCCAGTTTGTCTGTCCCAACATCAGTCCCACGCTGTCTGTTACTCCGGCTTCAACAGTCTTAATATCTAGTAGGGCGATCCTCTCTTTTTCTTTTTCATTAATGTTTTGACTCTTCTTTTTCCCTTTTTTTTACCATGTTTTATATTCAAGTATAATTAACATATAGGATTATTAGTTTCAGTTGTTTTAACTATTCTTAGCTCTTTGTTCATCCATATAAATTTTAGAATGAGCTTCTTAACAGTGGTTTTCACACAACCAAAAATAGTGATCCTGGAGAAAGGTTACTCAACAAAACAGATTTTTCACATAAATTAGGCCATACAGGAAGTGATCGCTCTCTAGAACCTTGTTGCACTGGTTTTATAAATATACATACACACTAGGGTTACCAGATTTTGTAGAAAGAAAAACAAATTACGTAGTTAAGTTTGAATTTCAGATAAAAAACATATGACTTATTTTATGTGGGCATTTTTGTACTAAAAAATTATTCACTGTTTATCTAAAATTCAGATTAAACTGGGCATCCCGTATTTTATCTGATAACCCTAATACATAGTCCTTCCCTACCCCCATACCCCCAACACATACTCGTGCACACACATGCTTAATACCATTTTATCTGTTTCTCCCTGAATCCTCTGTGAGACAACCACTTTCCTCCCTTGTATAACATTTCTAACTACAGTATTTTTCAAGAACGTGTAGCTCAAAGTGGATAATGGAGTTCTGTACTTTTGTCAAGGGAAAAAAGGAAAGAAAGAAAGAAAGAAAGAAAGAAAGAAAGAAAGAAAGAAAGAAAGAAAAAGAAAGAAAGAAAGGAAAACAGTATATGATATTTGTAAAATAAGAGGAAAATTCTCTTCCACATCTGAAATGCCTGGGCTCAAATGGGGCAAAAATCAAGATCTTGTATCCCCAGCTTCAGGGCCCGGCCTTACTTTCTAGACCTCTCCAAAGGCCCCTTGTACAGGAAGGAGCAGGGGTTTTACCTGGTGGGTAAGCAGACCCTCCGAGGACCGTCAGGAGAAAGCTTCTAGCACACCCAGCAGCAGTTCCTGTCGTCCTCTTGCAGATCTTGCGAATGCTGAAGGGCTACGATTCCTACAACACCCTGCTGCTGCCTCCCCGTGTTCCGGGGGAAAAGCTACCCCCAGAGGTTTATGAGTACTTTAAGGAGATGAAGCGGTCCAAAGAGGAACAGATGAAGGCGAAGTTTCTGGAGAGTCTGGCCCAGGAAAACGGTGAGAGCTCAGGGCCGAGAGCCCGGCTTCAGCCACCGCTCTGGCGCCCTGGAAGGGTCCCTGCTGGGAGGCCGGCCACTTACCGAGCAGCTGCCACATGCTGGGCACATGCTGGTGCCTCACATATTTCATCTGTAACGTCACAAAATGGGCCTGTTCTCCCCACAGTATGAATGCAGAGACAGGGATACGCTCTGCTCCCACTAGAGTCTAGTGGGGAGTTCAGGCTTAAAAACAGCTAATAGAGGGATAGAAGAACACTTAGGCTTTACACACTTACCTGAGAGACTAAAGCACTGAGACACCAGGTCCACAGTGTGAAGGGGCAGAGTCAGGATTCAAGCCCAGATCTCTCTGACTCTGGCATCCACGACGGTAACCACTGTACTCCGTGGCTTCTGTGTGTGCTTGAATATGTCACACAGGGTACAACTTGGTGTCCTAAGAGAGGTCAGGAGTGGGGGTTCCCCCAAGGATGAGGTTGGCCCTCCACGGTCTTTAAGCCAAACCCCAATCATAAAACTGGACTGTGCTCTCATAATGTGCCCCTTTCTGGCCCAGCACCCCTGTATTACCCCACCATCCATCCATGGGCTCCCTTTTGTGTACCTGAGCGTCAGGGGTCCTTGATGACCTGTAGCACCGTGCAGTTTGTCGTGATGCATGCTTCTCCTTCCTGTTTATCATGCCCTCATCTTGGAAATGTGCCCTCCCTATTCTTCTGTGTAATAGTCATCACATGTGTAATTGTTTTCTTCATACCTGTCTCCCCCCCCAATAAGAAGCCCCCATAAAGGCAGTGATCATGCATTCCCCACTTGTAACCCCAAAGCATGGAACTGCACCTGATACGTCACGGTGCCCAATAACATGTGCTATAACAGTGAATGAATGAATGGAATGGAGTCCATTTTCTCCTGAGCTTGGGCTCGTCTTGTCTCTCAAGGGAGCCAGTCAGAGAATACTAGTTTGTCCTAAAAGGAGAAGATGAGAGAAGAAGACCACCTTTGCCCTCAATCTCCTGGTCAGTGTCATTGAGCACTATTAGTTTACCAGAACTGCCATCGCAAAGACCACAGACTTGGTGGCTTAATCAACAGAAATTTATTTTCTCGTAGTTCAGGAGGCTCAAAGCCTAAGATCCAGGTGTCAGCTGGGTCATTGTCTGCAGAACCTCCTTCCTTGGCTTGTAGCTGTCTGTCTTCCCCTGGTGTTCACATGGTCTTCTGTCTGTGTCTGTCCTAGTCTCTTCTTAAAGAACACCAGTTATACTGGAGTGTGGGTGGAATAGGGCATCCATATAACCCCTTTTTAACTTTATTACATAGTCACTTTCTGAGGTACTGGGGAGTAGGATTTCAACCTAAGAATTTTAGGGTAACTAGTTAAGCCTATAACAAGCACCCACAGTGTTCCACGAACGGAGCTGAAGCACTGTAAACAGATCAGTGAAACAGGCCCTGTCTTTGAGAGCCCACAACCAGGAAGGTGGTGGGAGGGGAGACACTGGAACTCAGAACCACTGGGACAGAAAGCTGGGGGTGCTGCCATGTGTAAAGGGCATCACAAAATCAGAGAAGGACCCTGTTGCTCTCGTCCCCGTCCTTACACAGTACAGTTGTGGGTTCGTTTTTTCATTTGGCCCATTGGAAGTTGGCCGAGAACAGGGACCCACGGGTTCAGAGGGAGCCAGGAAGGTGCATACTCGGCTTTTCCCCAGGGCTTCCCTGAGCCTGTGCTCCCTCTGCTCACGTGCAGACCATCCTCCCTGCTTCCCGCACCACGGCCAGGGAAGCCAGTCACTGGAGACCTCCGACCTCTCTGCCTCAGATCCAACCTCTAAACAAAGACAGTGTCAACCCCCGTCAACAGGCCCGGTAAAGGGGGTCATTTTGTACAGTCACAGCCCAACAACCCCACTGAGATTGTGAGGAGGGTTCTAGGCAGACAAATTGGTAGGTGTACTTGGCAATGGCATAGACAAATGTTCATGACAGATTTAGGGGGAAAACGGGCTACAAATTGGTATATACAACATGATCCCAAGTTCAGCTTTGAAAAATTTAAAATTAAGGATCTGAGAGGCCACAGCTCTGCGGGCCTGGTATCATAAAGTGCAGCTGCAGCTCCTCGGTCACTGTTTCTTGTTCTATCTACATCTCTTTGCAGATGAGTTGTATAATTCTTGCTCTTCTGAATTTTCTAAATTTTCTGGAGAAAATATATAATTTTAGTCTTTTTAATGTTAAGATGTAGAAACACTCTGGGCAGAGAAATTTTTTTTTAAAGTTTATTTATTTTGAGAGAGAGAGAGAGAGAGAGAGAGAGAGAGAACCAATGGGAGAGGGGCCGAGAGAGAGGGAGACAGAGGATCTGAAGCAGGCTCTGTGCTGACAGCAGAGAGCCCAGCACAGGACTGGAACGCACGAACCACGAGGTCATGACCTGAACCTAAGTCAGATGCTTAAGTGACTGAGCCACCCAGGTGCCCCTGGGCAGAGAACCTTCTTAACAGCCAACTGACTGCAGATCTTGTTCCTTGGCTTTGGCTAGTCCAGGGTGATGGTAACCAGGTCAGTGATTCTCCACTTTGTCTCTTTCTTTTTCCATACCTGTCTCCCTTGTCCCCCTCCCAACACTTCCCCCATGTTTTTGTTCTTTGTTTCTCGGGCAGAAGAGGAAGATATGCCCTCATCAGAACAAGGCACCTCTGGCAGTACAAAGAGGACCTCACTGAGCCAAGGGATCTCTGTCACGTCCAACCCTGAAGAACGGCACATTCCCACAGTCGAGTCCAAGACCTACCCGGATGAAGAGGAGGATGAGGAAAGCCTGGAAAAAATAATGTTTCAAAGTAACCAAACATTTAAATGTTTTGTACTGGTTCTCTCTAAGAGAAGTGGGAAGACTGTCCAGTGCCTTTTTACTTTTCTCCCTAAAATGCACCCTTGAGCCTTTTAGCACTACCGTGTATTAATTCTGTAGTAGGAATATGCCATCACTTAGTCAGCCACTCCCCTTAATGTTGCACATTCAGCTAGTTTCCAGTATTATTTTTTCAGCAGGAGATATTCCCCCAGAAATAGAATTAAGAGTCAATAAGGGTATCTGTATTTTCACTTCCAGTAGCTGTCGACAAATTATCAGCTATAAAGGACACTTCCCATCCACTGCAGGGGGGAGTGGGAACTGTGACAACATGTGCAGCAGATAATTTGCCACTGTGCCACAGCAGTGTTCAAGAAGAAAAAGTGGTTCTCCTTTCCATCAGACTGTATGAATTCTGGGCGTGCCCATGGGCATGCACTTGTACACGTATATTTTTAATTTGCAGCTGACAAGATACAGAGTGTTGACAGCCACTCGACGGAAGAGGTTGGAGAAGTAGAGAACAACCCAGTGAGCAAGGCGATCGCGCGCCACCTGGGCATTGATATTTCTGCAGAAGGCCGCATGGCCAAGAACAGGAAGGGCATCGCCATTATCATCCACGGGACACCCTTGTCAGGTATGCCGCAGCTCCCAAGGGTTGTCACTTTAAGGGTTATGGTGAAGTTCGCACATGTAATTTTCGAGATAACAAAAGACTCTTTTTTTTTTTTTTTGATTTGTATACCATGGGACTATCCCCAAACTATTAAATTGCCAATCTCAGAGAAACAGTGTTACAGAAAGAGCAGGGACACCTTATTTTTAATTAATATATCTCTGAGTTGTTTGAGCTTATATTCTTCCAATAATTTTAAAATAATATTAGGGAAAAATCCAAGACATTAAATTCTTTAGAAAGAGGAGGGGGAAAATAAAAATAAATGATAAAACAGGAGAGGGGGAAATAAGCACAAGCTCCTTGAGCTAGAAATATTACTTCTATAAGCTTACCTTAAGAATCTGTTTAGTGATGTGGACAAAGATTAACTGCATGAACATTCACTGCAGCGCTGCTCAGCATCATAAAAATTTGGGAGCAATTGAAGCAGTCAGTATAGAAGACTGGTTAATTAAGCTTTAGTGCATCCACATAGTAAGTTATTTGGCCTCTATAAACAGTGTTTTGTACACCCCATAGCAGCATTACTCACAATAGCCAAGAGGTAGAAACAGCCCAACTGTCCACTGACAGATAAACGGAAAAACAAAATACGGTACAATGGGATATTATTCAGCCTCAAAAAAGAAGGAAACTCTGACTCATGCTACAATATAGTTGAACACTGAAGATATTATACTAAGTGAAATCATCACGAAAGGATAATTGCTGTATGATTCTACTTATATGAAGTGCTTGCAGTGGTCGAATTCATAGAAACAGAAAGAAGAGTGGTAGTTTCCAGGGACTGGGAAGGAGAAGAATGGGAGCTTGTTGTTTAATGGGTACAGAGTTTCCATTTGAGAAGATGAAAAAGTGCTGGAGGCCTATGGTGGTGATGATCACACAATAGTATGAATGTACTTAATGCAACTTAAAATATGGTTAAAATGGTAAGTTATGTACGGCTATCACCACAATTTCTTTAAGTGCCATAGAAATGTACTAAATGAATAGAAAGACGTTCATGGTACATCATTTTAAGTAAGAAAAATGTCATACTTAGGATTTGTAATCTGGATTAATTTCCTATTGGTACCATAACAAATAACTACACATTTAGTAAGTTGAAACAATGCAAATTTACTTTCCTTCTGAAGGTCAGAAGTCTAAAATGTGTCAAAAGAGCTGCATTCCTTCTGGAGGCTTCTAGGAGAGGACCCATTTCCTTTCCCTTTGTAGCTTCTAGAAATGTTGCCTGCATTCCTTGGCTTGTGGCCCCTTCTTCCATCCTCAAAACCAGTATCATAGTATCTTCCAGTCTCTCTTCCTTTTCATCATAATCACCTGTTCTGACTCTGACCCTCTTGCTTTTCTCCTATAAGGGCCCTTGGGATTATGTTGGGCCCACCCAGATAATCCAGGATAATTTCCCATATGAGGATCCTTAACTTAATCAAAGGTGCTAACCCCCTTTACCGCATAAGGTAACATATTCACAGGTTTCAGACATTTGGATGTGGATGTCTTTGGCTGGGGTGGGGGGGCATTGTTCAGCCTACCACATAACCCATTTCTTTATAAGAAATATAAGTAAGGTAGTTATATATACATACTTAGCAGCCATATGCTAACTGTAATATCTCTGGGTGAGCAAATTATGGATCTTCTTTTTCCTTCCCTCCTGTTTGTTCTTTGAATTTTCTGCTTTCTTTTTAACAAGCAGATATTTTGAAATGAGAAAAGAAAGATCAACACAAGTTATTCTTTAAACCAAAAAAGTCTTCCCATTAGAATCAGAGACAGTAGAGCTACACGACTTTTAAAGGTCATCTGATAGAATTACCATCTAGACTGAGGAGAAAATCCAGAGAGCAAACGTGTTGCCATCACACGGTGCACAACACATGGGTGGCAGAATGAGGACAAGAATCCGTGGTCCTGACTTGTGGTTCCGGCCTCCTTTCTCTTTTCTGCTGCCATCTGTGGCCGCACAAGAGACATAGAGGCAAAGCGCTTGGAGAGATTACTCTACAGGGGCCTCCATTCTAGAAACTTCTTCTGTCTAGAGACACTAAGCAACTGAGAGCCAGGAAATTCAACCTCCTGACCTTTTTTTCAGGGAAATCAGCCACCGCAGTCAGCATGGCCAGGTACTACAATGCAGCCTGCTTGAACATCGACTCCATCGTGCTTGAAGCAATCTCTGATGGCAGCAACATCCCGGGGATCCGGGCCCGTGAGCTCTGTATCAGAGCTGCCATAGAGCAGTCCATGAAGGAAGGAGAAGAGTCTGGTAAGAGCCTTTTCCCCTGACTTTCTGTGGTCAAGTGGCCGGCAGCCTGCTGCTAATACCCATCTTCTCTGTGTCCCCCGCTGAGCTTTTCTCCCCCAGCCTGGTTGAAAGCTGACTTACAACATACTGCCAACTTATAGCCCAGGGAAGAGTTGTCTTCACTGAGTATCTGTGGCTCTCCCCGCTGCCCAGACAGGCACCCATTTGGTGCTATGGGGAACAGGACCATGAATAAGAGGCAGCCCACACTTTTGGGGGTGACTTGTGGAAGGGGAACAGACATGGACTTGTTCAGAGCAGAGGGAAATAATGTAACAGAAATACTGACTTCTGTGAAAGGGCAACTTTGGGATGGCTGGGGTCCAACCAGCTTGATCTGGGGAAGTTTTCATGCAAATGAGCTTTAAAGGACAGGCAAAGAAGAAGTCAAGTACATTCCTGCCCAAGAAAGCAAGGAAGCTGACAGTAAATTAGAGGTGGGAAGGCAGGCTCAGGCCCATCTTGGTTGACCTTGATGCCGAAATTAGGAATTCGGGTTTTATTTTGAAGGAACAGAGGAGTCGGGTGGTTATCACCCTCTGGGAGAAATGGTCAGAAAGCCACACTAGGAAAGCAGCTCTTGTAATGTCTTGTAAAGGAAGCACTGGAGATGCCGACAGTGAACAGGTTTGGGCCAGCCGACCCCCTAGCACCTGCATGGCAGGAAATTGAAAGATGGGGAGGCATTCCAGATGGTCACCTAGAATTTCCAGTCATGGAAACCAGGAAGAGAGTGATGTCATTTACCAAGATAGGAAATGTGGGAAAAGGAGAAAGTTTGTTGGAGAAGAAAATTAATTAAGGTTTTAAACACCATAGTAGTGAGGCCTGGTGTGGCCTGCCTACCAGAGGTAGAGAATTCTGGCTCCATCAGGTTGTCTGTGGACCGACAGGGCAGGAGATGGCTGCTCAATTGGTAAAATACATTGAAGTAGAGTGATTGCTCTGAGAGGAACCATTTTTAATAAATATTCATTCATAACAGCATAACATCATTTCTGATAGTGCACCATGCTTGCTGGTTGACTGATAAAAGTGGCTGGGGCTTTTAGGCATGCCCCTTCCATACCTCTGCATAGAATGCTTAGGGAAATAGAAGATTCTTTGCTGAAAAGGTCAGAAAAGTAGCTTTTGAGTAGTGAAAGAGAGGAAAAATAATTTTCTCTCTATCCTGAGTTCTTGGCGGAGACTGCTATAATAAAAGATTAACAAGGAAAAAAAATAAGTTTATTAACATGTGTCCTTCTTGTGTACATGGAAGATACTCAGGAGGAAATGAGGTGACTTAGAATTCTGAATTAAATACCATCTTCACAGGGAGAGAAGAGGAGGGAGGTAGTCCTCTTAGGGGAGAGCAAATGAGTCTTAGGGAAGATGAATGGACCCACAGAACAATGGACGAGGGTACGGTAGTTAATGACAAGCATGTCTCCTCTCCTGTGATGAGTCAGTCCACTCTGCTGGATGGAACTCCCAGGGTGGGGATTTGTGACAGTTGAGTTCCCTTTGGACACTTGTCTTTAGACAGATAAGAGAAGGTCAGAGAAGTCTTCTCCCCACATTTGCTGTTTTTCAAGTGCCCACAGTTCAAAAGCAAGCAGCGTATTTTGAGGTGACATATCCTGAACTCTAATAGTCATATTTTGGGATGGCATAATCAGCTACCGTCAGTGGGAACCCCAAGCTACATCATAATTCTGGTTCTCTTAGATTTTGTTTCCTTTTCTGTCAATTAAACTACATTTCACAGAGGTCTTTGGAGCTGTGTTGGTGTCCCATAAGAAACTGTGGATTTGGTCTTCCTACCTGAGGAGGTCATGTCAAGCTAAAGACATAACGGGGGGAGTCTTCCTCAAGAAAGTAAGAGGTGCACCTGCTGGAAGAAAGAAAATCATCCCAGAAAGTTCCAGAAAGAGGAGAGGGATGGAAAGAGCAGGACAGGACATTGGGGAACACTTATATTTTAAGAGGAGTGTAGGTAGAGGAGAAGCCAGGGAGGCCGAGAAGGCAGAGTGAGTGTCAGAGGGGTGGGCAGTCAGGAGAGCAGGATGCAGAGAAGTCAAGGAAACAAAGCTGCAGGCGGGAGGGGCAAGAAGGGTTTGCACACCTCTCCAGTGCCCTGGTTGGGTCTGGGCACCTTGGCCTTGTCTGTCTCATAGGCCTTATCACTGGTTCATATACCATTTACTTGACTTCCTTATGCTACTGTCTCCCTACCCCACCAGAATGTTAGCTGGGAGCAGGGATGTGTGTTCGTTCTCTTCACTGATGCATTCCCAGCCCCTGGGTTGGTACCTGGCACAGAGTAGACACAGAGTAAATACTTCCAAAAATGTGTCAAATCAATGAATGAATGTAGTCATAGATTGCTGGAAGTACAGATAGAATGAGCCCTGAGAGAGGGCCACTGTGGGTCACAGTTCAGAGGTCACTGGGCACTTTGGAGAAAGCCCTTTCAATGGAGGGGTTAAACCCAAACCTACACTTGCTGTTCACTGCGGGGTCCACAGGCTGTCCTGAAGCAGAAGTGGTAAATCTAACCCTGTGTGTCCCTGTCCCATGCAGTACCCACCAGCCACCTGAAACATGGGTGTCCAAATTGAAATGTGCTGCTTGGGGGTGGTGGTTCAGGCAGGGGGTAGGGGGTGGCACATGGGAGTTGAAGATGTAGTAGGAGAAAAAGACTGTAAAATAACAAGGTAGAAATGTGTTGATATAATCACATTTGGGGTAGATTGGGTTAAACATACCATGGAAATCGATTTGTACTTTTCTAATGTGGCTACTAGAAAATCTAAATTGGATACACATTATACGTCTATTGGACAGATGTGGCCCACACTACTGTTTTAGAAGCTGGGCAGTGAGGAAAAAAGGAGGTGAAATGATGATGTCTTGAAAGAAGTGAGAGATGAAATGAAAACCCTTATTAGTATTATATCAGGAAGAGCTGGCTTTGTAAGATATGGCTGGATGACGCCGCTGGCAGGGGAGGTTGACAGACATGGGGACAGCACAGAAGAGACCCTACAGCCATCAGTGGAGGTGGGAGCGGCCGTGGAGGCATAGGACTCATGGCGAAGTGAGCGGGCACAGGTGGCAAGAGGCTGGAGCCATCACAATCAGGTGGAGCCTGGAGGCACCGGGGGTAACAGGACCTGGATGAACGAGGGACGAACCAACAGAATGTTGGTACAGCTGTTCCACTGGTGGCCTCAATGCCCTTTGACCCCTGCCACCCCCAGGTGCAGTATGGTGTCCTTGTACCTATAACCAGCTCTCAGGGGAGGGACAGAGGGACAAAAGATAGTGACAGCTCTCAAGGGAGTTCTGAGGGCTTATTTGCTGAAATGGCCAACAAGGAATAAGGAGTCTTAGCAATTCTTCCTGAGCTGGAAAACGTGGAGGCTGCCTAGCGCACAACCGCATTGCCCCATCTGAGGTGTCAGCTTTCCAAGGCAGGGCTACAGTGGACCAGCAGTTTCAGAAATGCTTGCCCTCGGGGCTGGAAGAGGAAGTGGGGCAGACTAACATGGGACCCACTGGGCAGATGGGCAGCGAAGAGCCCTGGACTCCAGTCCAGCCTCTCCACTCGCCTGTCCTCATCCAGCCTCGGCGTGTGTAGCCTCTTCTTCCAGCCCCTCCCAGCCAGCTGCAGATGGAGACGGCTGTGTGCTCCTCAAGAGAATCACACCAACCCCGCTAGGAGTTGTGCCATCCCCACTATTATTTCCTGATCATCCTGAGGTGACTTTTAATATAAACCCACTCTCTCTGTGTAGCCCAGGAGGCTGCTTCAGGCCAAACTGCTGTGGGACAGACACATCTGAGCAGTGAGACCCTGGGCAAGTTTACCTCAGAATCTACCCTGTCCCCTGAAATGAAATCGGCGAAGACCATGCGTGGGAGCATGATTATTGCCAAAAGCAAGGCGGAGAGCCATGGCTCTGGGTCTCAGAAGCAGCACCACCAGCATGCGTCCGAAACGCCACAGGTACAAACCAGGGCTCCCCAGAAGAGGGGTGGGATCCCTCCTCCTGCCCTTTCTCCTCAGAACCCCTCAGCCATGTCAGCATCATGCCATTGCTGTGGGGGCCCTCACCAGGTTCATGGTGCAGGTCCTGCAAGGAGAGGTCATCTGGCAGGCGTTCAGCAAGTGACTTTAATGTTATAGGCACTGGGTTGAATGCTAACAAAATAAAGATAAAGCAAAATCGCTGCACTTAAGCTGCCCTAAGAGTCTGATGAAGGAGATAACCACACATTCAAATATTTGCAATAAAATGAGATTGGTGACAAAAGAGCTTTGTAAAAGGAATTGGCTTGAACCGCATGAAATTGCCAACATTCAACCATTGGAACAGCAATTTCATATGGCTCAGTCTAATACTAAAGGAATGCTAAGGATGAAACTGTTCATATGAATTGTGGGAGGGCTGCACAGGAGTCATGGAAGGTCATAAAGTAGTCAGGAAGTTTGCGCCTCAGCCAAGGGACTTTGCGAACAATCTTGGCAGAATAGCAGGTGCTGTGGCCAGACAGTGGATGGCACCGTGGAGAGGTAGGTGATGAGTTGTCGGGGGGAAAGTGGAGTCAAGTGAGTGTAGGCTTCCAAGATGTTTCAAGGAACAAGAAAAGAGACTAGTTGTTAGAGGAGCAAATTTAGGGTTAAGAGAGTTGTTTCTCTGAAAGGAGGTGGAGGCACAAGCAGGTCTATAAGGAGAAGAGCTCCTGGAGGAGTGTAAGGTGACAATCCACCCAAGAGGGAATGAGATTCCTGGAGGAGACAGGGAGGAAAGGACTAAGCACAGTCAAAAGGGACGGGGGCCAGCTCCTTCTGGAGTCAGTAAAGGTGAAAACAGATACAGCTGCGTGTGGGGAAGGCAAGTGGAGAGCGGAGGTCGGAGAAGGTCTTTGCTGAGTGGCTCTAAGACGTGTGCAGGATGCAAAGTCTTTGCAGGAAGCATTGAGGAGGTTAGTGTTGCACAGCATGCTTGAGGAGAGTGGCGAAGCACTGATGTGTCCACCGGGAGGAATAGAACCAGAAATGGGTGGTGGACAAAAGAAAAGACAGTTTAGAATGCTGATTCTCCAGCCAAGACAGGAAGGCATAACTTCGCTGTTTCAAGATTTCCCTAAGCAGTCATTCAGAGGTAGAGAGAGAAGTCATCATTGCAAGGGCACGAGTGTGCTCAGAACAAGGGGCAGGGGAGTTGAGAGTAGTATATGGGAAGTGCAGTATATGGAGAGAAGGAATTAAGAGGAGGGCAGCAGAATGAAACAGGATTCGAGGAAGAGTTTGTGGGTCTTGTTACCATCCAAGAGTGCAGTAGGGAGAGTGGGAGAGGTGGGCACTTCAGAGGAGGCTGTTGAAGAAAACAGAGTGGAGGTGAAGGCCCTTGCAGGAGAGGCCCCACATGTTGGATGGCGCAGGTGGATGGAATGGAAGCCAAGGTCTCCTCACGAGAGGAGGTATGCAGGTTGGATGGGACACTCTGGGGGGCTGAATTTGTGCCAAATAATGCCTCTCATCTTCGTTTCAGTCCCTCCTTCTTCTAACATCTTGAAAATTGGAACCGTCGACTCAGTTTCTTTTGCAGCATCATTTAACCCTCTTTCTCAAGACCAAATATGGTATTCATGGATGAACTAAAACTCATATTTGTATTAAACAGGGTGTCATGGGGAATCATTTTCTTTGATTGGGTTCCATCCATCTGGACAGTGAAGCAAGGCTTTTTAGAATATATCAAAGGCAGCAGAAAACACTAAATCTGATCCCAATCCCCTTGCAATAAATAGGGAACTCAGAGCCTGTTCAAGATCACCCCTGCCCACATGGCTGCTCACACTGCTCCAGTGTGACAGGACTAATGCTTTGGACAACAGTCACTGTGTTGGCATGCTCCACCCACAAATGGCTTTTCAGTTTTCTAAAGCTCTCCTAAAGCATGAACTCTCCAATGACTTAAAGTTTATTTATGTTGCAAGTGGAAAGCAATGTATAATATGTCACATAATAAAGATATGACTGTAATATAAGGTCATTTGTTTATACATCACTGTGTTCTGGGAGAGCACTCACTGGAAATTCTTATCTTTTGAATGACATTTAATACAACACTCTCATTTCTCAGTCCCATGCCCACCTCAGCTCCTCACTGCCATGGTCATGTTCAAGAACTTGTTCATCGTTACCCATAAATTCCAAGACCTCTAGACCACACATCCTACATCCTAACTACCATCTTCTAACCTTGCATATGACTTCTGTGAGAAGTAACTGGTCCCATCCAAAACTCCAGTCCACATCTTCACTGCCTACCACCCCCTTCACTCCCCATCTTACTCGGTTTGTTATCTGTGTCTGTCACTTTAGGCATTCCCTTGCCCCCTTGCCCTTCATCATACTCTCCAAGCAAAACTTCAGCCGATTCTCCACCTCCTCCATGCAGAGCGGCTGAACACAGCTGGAGACAATCTTCATCTCTCCTGAGTGGTCTTTATTTAAAAATTAAGACCACAAATCTCAAGTGGACCTTTGGTCTGCCCTAGTAAATTTGCCATCCATCTCTTCAAGATAACTATTTTATTGTGGTCGTCACTCTCCAAACCCCTAAGACCGTTTCCTCTTCCTCATTCCCAGCTGATGATCTCTCTTCTGACCCATGGAGGGAGCAGCAACGATGAGAAGACCATCACCATATTCTCCCACCACCAGACCAACGAGCCAGGCTGCACCCTCCCTGCCACGGAGTCACTGCCCCTGCTCTCATCCTAGGCCCTGCACATGTGCAGGCCCTTCTCACTCAAGAGCCGAATTCCTGCAGTCATCCCCTTTCCCTCCCATTTGTTTTTTGCCCTATAGATCCTTCTCATCAGCATCTATGCATGCTTTATTACCTCCCATCTTTAAAAACACTGTCCCGACATCACAGATCCCCCTCCAGCTCTTACCTCGTCCCTCAACTCCTCTTCAGGGCTGTTCCCCCCAAGAATGGTTGCATGCCTCCCTCCTCATCCTCAACCCCCATTCTCTCTTTCACCTATTCCAGTGAGGCCTTTGTCCTTACCACCCCACGGATCACTCTTCTCAAGGTCGCTGGCATTCATCTTGCCAGATCCAGTGGCCTGTGTTCTGTCATCCACCTCACATGACCTCATAGCAGCTGATAAGTCCTCTTCCTGGACGTGCTTCTGGCCAGCACACCACCGCGCTCTTCTCCTTCCCCTTTGCCTCATTTGGGACTCCCCCTACTCCTGCACCTTTCCACATCCTCCAGATCCATTGGCTTTTGGAATAGTCTAGGACTGAGTCATCTGCTCTTTTCTTTTCGTTATCTACCTTTTCTCTATAGGTGATCTCATCCAGTTTATTAAGTACTTAAATATTTTCAGGATGCGTGTGCCCCTCACATTTCTGTCTCCAACCCCAATTTCTTGCCCAGCTGAGGTTCACGCACACAAATTCACATTCATTATGTCTGTTGAATGGCTTAGACACATCTCAAAATGTATGTGTCTGAAAAGTGACTCTTGCCCCTCACCCAAAACAGAACAAGGCAAAAAATTGTTCTTCCTTCAGTTTTTTTTCTTTCTTAATTAATGACTTTGCCATTTTCCCATATGCTCAGACTAAAACCCAAGGGATCATTCTTGGTGCCCCTCTTTCTTTCACATCCTATCCCAAGTCCTAGTGGGATGGAATGTTAGAGAAAGTATCAGCCATTTCTCACCACTTCCACCATGGCATCCTTCATCTCCTGCCTTGACCATGGAGATGTCTAACTAGTCTTCCCGCCTCCGCTCTTTTCACCTCATGCAGCAGGCACAGTGGCCTTTCAGAAATAAAACTCAGATCATTCTCTGCCTAAAACATGCCAACCACTTCCCATAACACTTGGAATAAAATCCAAATTCCTTACTGGGGTCTGCAAGCCCTGACTACGCCTTAGACTTGAATTAAGCCCGACCCTCTTCCCCATTGCTCACTCAGTACAGTTACACTGGGCTCCCACGTGCTCCCCAGAGCCCATCAAGCACACTCGTGTGCAAGGAGCTTGCTGTTCCCTCACAGAAAGACTCTTCTCTCAGGATCTTGTCTCATTCTTTCATATTGTTGTCCAACCCTGTCACCGTTCTCTATGTCCTTACCTCATTCTTTTCTCCCTAGCACTTGTCACTATCTCAGACTATGTGACTGATTTGGATATTCACCTGCTCCTTTTCTGTCTCCTCTATTTGAAATAAGGACCACACAGGCAGCAACATTGCCAGCGTTGTTTGTTGTTGTATCCCTAGTGCTAGAGGGACCCCTTGTACCTAATAGGTGCCCGATATTTGTTGAATGAATGAACACATGTGTACATATACAAAGCACCTTTCACAGTATTCCCACTTGAAGCTTAGGCAATTCTTTAACGAAAACCTTTCATTTTACAGAGCAGTCTCCATTTTACAGATGAGGAAATGAGGCCCAGAGAGATTATACGATTTCCACGAGGTCATATGGCTTGTAAGTATGAGATCTGCTGGGACACCAAGCTGGATTCTAACTCCTGATCCTTCTCCCGCTCGACAGATTTCCTCCAGCCCTCTCCCTTCGGGGCCCACACAGCGCCGGCTCAGTGTCAGCCCCAGTATCGGAGGTGAGACCGGGCTCGTGAGCTGTGTGCTCCCTGAGGACCTATTCACCCAGATCCTGGCTGATCGCATACAGGTACGTCCGTGCCCACATGCCCAGAGCTGCACGGCTCACACTCCATCCCTGCGCTGGGACCTGAGATTCCGATCCACGGCCCACCCATGGCGGTTCAGAACCCAGGGGTCTTGGAGAGGAAAGATGGGCTTCTTCACCCCCAACAGTCATTTGCTCTTGTCCTTTTGACAGCTCTTGTTAGGCAACTGGCCCTGGCGCAGTCTGCTGCCTGAAGTCACTCTCCTTAAAGGACCATTGAGCATGTTACATATTAAAAAAAAAAAAAAAATCAGATTCATGATACAGCCCTACAGTGGTATATTAAAAATCATAACATGGAGCCATGGAAAGTTAGAACTTGGAACCATATTAATTGCTGTAAAAATCTGTTTTCAATGTATTAAGTGAGAAAAGAAGGTTATGAAATAGTATGTACAGCACAATTGCATTTCTATAAGAATATGTCTAAATGTATGTCATACAAACAGTAAAAACTCTGAAAGTGTATTAACTGTGGTTATCTTTGGATAGCAGGATAATGGATTTTTAGTTCTGTTCATACATTTCTGAATTATTTTACAATGACACATTGCTTTTCAAGTCAAAAAACACAATAACCGTTTCCAGTTAAAAAAATTGTTTTCATAAGCATTGTACAGTTAAAGAAAAGAAAACAAGATCAGCAGGATTTGGGAGGACACCCCTAAGCCTGTTTGCTGCTTATGGTTTGCAGAGAGCTAAACGGCTCACCAGGTCCTGGAGTTGTCCATTGGCTTTGGCTTTTTCAAAGTAGGCCACGATATTAGTTGCACATTTCAATAGAACAAAATGCGACCTGAGGCTCCCAGAAGAGGAGATGTCATCACAGGAAATTACTCAGGTTAAGGTTTGATGGCTACTGTGTTCACAGTGCTGTCACTCTCAGCTGACCCGAGCAAGGTGGGCTGGTAAGTGTGCTGGTGTTTCGTGTACCCAGGTTAAATCACTGGTAAAACCCAAAGTAAGCCAGCAGAGCAGTGCTGCTCGAAGTACTGGTCTTTGATGAAACATGGAGTTTGCGTGGCTTCCTCCATCGACAGTCTTGCTACAAAAAAAAAAAAAAAAAAAAAAAAAAAAAAAAAAACAGCAGCTGAAATAAATAGTGTTTTTCATGATGTCGTTGATTTACATTCTGGCACACGATTCTGGTCTCATCAAACACTGGTAGTGATCAGCTCCTGGCCAAGGGTGGCCAGTCTGTGTACCACCCTTTGAGTAACACTGATGTACAACAGAGGCTGCTCCTCAGTGGTTAGTATTACCAAGATCGTTACACGCCAAGGCAGTAACGCCACTGAAAGATCTGAATGGCCCACCTGCTACTGGTGCCCTTGCTGTTACTCTGTGAGGGGGGATACCTTGCCTTTCCCTCCTCTCTGCCTGTTCCTCATGGACCTGCCCAAACCCTCACTTTCACGTTTAGTTTGCGTTCCTTATTTCTGTAGAGTTGGGAGAAATCTTTTATTCTATAAATACGTATGATAAAGCTCTTGCATGACTGATAAAATATTTGTATTTTTCTCTCATATTTTATAACAGCATGTTGAATGTAGCAGGTGGAAGGGTGGTTTAACGGCATTTACATGGGGGCCCAGTAGGTCAGCAGAGACCAATGCAGCCCCCAGTAAAACCACCCACGAAAGAACAAGCAACTTTCTCCATAGAGAACCCGGTAACTGTGGCCTTAGTTACTGTCTTTTCTCACTCTGGTTTCAGCTGAGTGACTGCTTCCGCGGAGTGGTGTTTGATAGCGTTGAGACCCTCTTCGCTCGGAACGCGGCTGTGGCTCTCCTCTGCCTGCTGAAGGCCATCGGCAACCGGGAGCACATCTACGTAATCAACATGGCCCAGGATTACACAGTCATGAAGGCCCAAGAGAAAGCCAAAAAGGAGCAAGAAGGTAAAGCCCCGTACTCTTCTGGGCTACCCTTCCCAAGCCCTAACAGCCCTTCCAACAGAGCCTTACACTTTTTGAAATGCTTCTCCACCACGTTGAGCCATTGTGCAGATGAACCTATTACATCTGCCATGTCATCGGTGCTCACCTCCGCCCTGTAAGGTGACCAGAAGTTCTTATTTCTACTTTGCACCTGAGGGAACTGAGGTGCGGCTGACCTGTCGGGAGACTACAGGACAGGGAATGGACCCAGCCAGCTCTTCTTGTAACAGACATGTTTCCCTTCCCCCTAATATCACACTGCATCCCTTCTCATCTTCCCTGTAATCACAACCAACCCATGGGGGACACATCACAAGTCCCATCCTGACTCAGGTGACTGATTAGCTTGTTGGTTTTGTTTAAGGGGACTGTACATTTCCTGCAAACACTGGAAGTGCTCATAAACTTGACAAAACAGCTTCTACATCTTAGCCTCCTGTCTCCCATGCACTGCAGCCAACATTCTGTACACTTGAAATGTCTCTAAATGGCACTGTGGGTTATTTAATCCTTACAGTAACCCTCTGGGGATCATTGTCCCCCTTTTACAGACAAGGAAAAGGAGGCTCAGAGACATCAACAGTGTAAGATCACACAGCAAATTAGTAAGGTCTTTATAACTCTGAAACCTTGCTTTTTCCTGTCATTACAACAGTAGCGTGAAAAAAATTTCAGTGATTGAAAATTAAACACACACACACACACACACACACACACATTCAGAGTAATGTTAGCTTGAGTTCCCAATTTAGTCATAAGCAGACCTAGCAAATTTTGGTCCCCAAGGGAGGAGGTGACACTTTCCTTGGGAGGCAGTCTCCTGCTCTGGCCTCAGCTCGGTGACATCACTGCCCTTCCTTACTTGGCCTTACCTCTCTTCTGGAAAAATCCAAGCAAATCATAGTGCTTTTTCATTAAGGAAATAATTACAAACTTGAGCTCTCTTAGTTCTTAAACAGAACTTAAAGACTGCTTCCTTACATTCTCATCCAGAGAAAAATTAGGAAGAAAATCCCTGGCAGTGTTCCAGCCTCCGACTTCCTGCTTTTCCAGAAAGCTTATGTCCCCGTTACCATCAACTTGAAATAAAGTATCTCTTTTCATTTTTTCATTTACTTGTGGATTGAGGTTTTTCACCATTGCATTATGGGCTCCTCTCCCTGAAATCTTCTGCATTTGAAAAAAGTCCCAAGGCAGCATCCAGTAACAATATTATTATATTCAAATCTAATTTTTATTGAACATTTATGAATTTGCCAGGCACGGGCCTAGATGCTTTAGAGGGTTGCCTATATGATCCCCATGGCAGCCTATGGAGGAAGAAACCTGATTCTTATCTGTTCCTAGCCCTTGGTAAGTGTCAGAGAAGGATCTTCAAATATACATCTCCGAGTCCAAAGCACAGGCCTACAACAAGTGGAAGTTGTAGAAAAGAATCTGACAGCCTTTGTGCGGGGCATGACCATGCTTCTGGACCTGGAATCTGTAGGGTATTGAAAATGGTTTCCCTTGGTCTGCAAATGGTTCTGTCACCCTGAGCACTCTGGCGGCATATGTTTGTAGTGTATGAAGTCCGTGGGTGCTATATTACTTCCCTATCACTGCGGTAGCAAATTACAGACTGGATGCCTCCAAACAACACAGACTTGCTGTCTTACATTTCTGGAAGTCAGAAGTCCTTAAAGCGGGGTGTCCACAGGGCTCTGTTTCGTTGAAGGCTCCAGGGAGAGAATCCATTTCCTTACCTTCTCAAGCTTCTAGAGGCCACTTGCATTTCTCAGCTCATGGTCCCTACTTCACAGCATTCTGACCTCTGCTTCCATTGCCACATCTCCTTCTCTGACCCTGACCCTCCTGCACCCCTCTTATAAGGACCTTTGTGATTATACTGGGCCCACTCGGATAATCCGGGACAGTCTCCCAGTGCAAAGTCCTTAACTTAATCACATCTGCAAAATCCTTTCCCCCACACCAGGTAGCGTATTCACAGTTCTGGGGATTAGAACATGGACATCTTTGGAACTACTATTCAGTCTAGCACAGATGGAGACCAGTTTTGGAACTGTGTGAGTGAAGGAAGGCCCGCCAGAGATCAAGAACGTCCCCGCAGCACCAGAGCCACCCTTGCCCTGTCATAGACCCTCCATAGCAAGTGTGGGCTGGGAGCTGAGCCACTGAGGGCCCTGCAGCCAAGGCTGGTGAGTGAGTCACTTTCCCTCACTTTCCTCTCCCTGTTCCCTCCACAGAGAGCAAACGCAGGGAGGCACTTCAGAAAGAGAAGGAGCGTCTCCAAAATATGGATGAGGAAGAATATGATGCCATGACAGAGGAGGAGAAAATCATGTTCAATCGAGAGGTTTGGCAGGCCCTCCGGGAAAGGAAGAAGAGGTCAGAATCAAGGGGTAGTCAGGCTGGAAGTGGTTCCCCCCGGGAGTAACACATAGCCCATCCTGGAGACTGGGATCACCTTCCGGGGGAGCAGCGTGACCAAGGGAGACACAGGAGGGTCACCTTCTGGGGAGCAGCGTGACCAAGGGAGACACAGGAGGATCACCTTCCGGGGGAGCAGTGTGGCCAAGGGAGACAGGAAGATGACCTGCTAAGAGCAGGAAAACACCTTGACCATCAAGGGGACTGGTGGCTGCAGCCTTTCAGGGTTTCTTTCATTGTCCTCCCCATCCTTCTCTCTGGAGGACATCTGACACTAGAGGGAAGGTTGTATGATATAATGGCAGGGGACTTCTGGCCCCTCTATTCTCCAAGAGCTCCCACAAGCTTCTCCTGACAACTGCCCCCTAGGTGTGGCTCATCAGCCTCTGTGCTCAGGTGTCCACAGCTGGTGACTGAGGGGCCACTCTCTTGACATGAGCTTAATGGTCGCTCCCCAGAACTCAGTCATTTCTCCTTCCCCAGCCATCATCTTGGCCTTTTGTGGTGTTATCTGTGCCCTGAGTTCTGACTGCCTCTCCCACTTGATCCTCGGCCTGGACGGTTCACCAGAGACCCTGGGCAGTGTCTCAGCCACTTTCTGTGCCCATCACTGGGAACCACACAGGAAAGACTGAATCCCCTCCACACCACATGGGCCCCAGGAGACTCAAGCTATCTCAGATAGCAGTAGGATATATGTCCTTTCTGCCCTCAGACCTTCAAACATGCTGGGAGAGGAGGGTATATTGCTTACCCTCCATAGAATTCCACACATTGGCAAAGCCAAGATACTTGCCCTACTGTAGGGGGACATAGTCTCCTTCCATCTCCAGACTCCTCCAACTGACCCCAAAAGAGCTTTTTTGCCCTCTCTGCCCCCATAGTATGCCCTCATTTCTTCATCTGCATGGTCCCTTGTAAAAATGCCCAGGGGGCGCTGCCTGGTGGCTGGGTCTCAGTTAAACATCTGACTTCAGCCCAGGTCATGATCTCACAGTTCATGAGTTTGAGCCCTGCATCAGGTTCTGTGCTGTCAGCACAAAGCCAGCTTCGGATCCTCTCTCCCCCTCTCTCTCTGCCCCTCCCCCCCTTTCTCGCGCGCGCGCGCGCGCTCTCTCTCTCTCTCAAAAATAAACATTTAAATAAACAAACAAACAAACAAACAAACCCAGTCCTCCAGAGGTATAAAAATACTAGCTTTGGGATTCCAAAGGAATCTCCTTTCTTTCTCATCCAGGTCATTGCTTTCAGGAATTTATTTCATAGTGGACTTGGAAAATATAAATCTGATCCTCAAAGCTCAGCAATGACTTGTTTGTGTGAGACACACACACACACACACACACACACACACACACACACACACCTAGTAATGATGAGTTGGCTACAGTGGATGATAGAGAATCACAGCAACCAGGAGCAACCAGGGATTCCTAGAAATGAAAACAGATGGGTTTTGTACTTTCAGAAATGCTGTCCCCTCCACTCTTGTTTATATTTGGTGTCCCAGCCTTGGTGCCCCTTCTGCCACTGGCAACAGGGCAGGCCCAGCTGAATCCATAGCAGGAAGGGATAGAGAAAAGAAAGGAATGTGGCTTTCAGATCCACCACCATGGCTCCAAGCTAGCCATTAGGGACTGCTATTTAAAACACCATTTCTTGAGACACCTGAGTGGCTCAGTCAGTTAAGCTTCAGACTTCGACTCGAGCCATAATCTCATGGCTCATGAGTTCAATCCCTGCTTCAGGCTCTGTGCTGACAGCTCAGAGCCTAGAGCCTGCTTCGGATCCCGTATCTCCCTCTCTCTCTGCCCCTCCCCCACTCACACTCTGTCTCTCAAAGGTGAATAAACGTTAAAAAATAAATAAATAAAACACTGTTTCTGTTCTAATGTTGTCTGAACATTAGATGTAACAAGTATAGGAAGCTGAGCCACATCTGAACTGATATCAGAACAATCTTTGCAACTTACTTTTTGAAAACTGCTAACATCAAGCTATTTTCAGCCCTTGCCTTGCTCTCCTATGAAAGAAGATTGATATGCATATTGAGAGTTCCTCTTAGTTGAGTTTGAGGTGATCACTTTTGCTGAATGACTTTTCAGAGACCCTACTTTCTTTCTTTCCTTTCTTCCCTTCTTCCCTCCCTCCCTGTCTTCCTTCCTTCCTTCCTTCCTTCCTTCCTTCCTTCCTTCCTTCCTTCCTATTTACCCACATTATTTACCCACATTTCTTTACCTGCATTTCATTCTTCTTATGCCCAAGAAAGCTCTGCCCATGTCCCTCCACTGGACACTCCCAGTCAGGGAGAGTGGACAGGAGAGGCTCTAAACTCTGTTGTCTCTGCTTGGTTTGATGAAGGGAGCTGGAGAGGCTGGCAAGGGAGATGCATGAAAAGAAGTTACAGCAGGAGCTTGAGCGGCAAAAGGAAGAAGATGAGCTAAAACGGAAGGTCAAAAGGCCAAAGCAAGGACCAGTAAAGGAGGAACCTCCCACAAAGAAATCTCAAACAGCAAACCGGCAGGTAGCAACCCTCTCTTGCTCCTTAGCAAGAAGCAGAACAGAGAGAGCATACATTGTAACCGGCCCATCAATCCAGTACGTTTCCCTTCCACAAAATTGACCTGATACTGTTTGGATTTTGCAGTGGAGCAGAAGGTAGGAGGGAAGGGGCCAACATTTGTCACGGGCTGATTGTGTGCCAGGATCCCTGGCTGGCCTTTATGTAATTCTGTCATTTTGGCCTCCCTCCCACCCTGTGAGGTTCAGAGCCATGAACCCTGCCTGGGGTTGAAAGAGACAAAGTCGTGGGTACCGGACCTCCCCCAGTTACGTCTGACCACAGTCATTGCACTTTCCACTGTACCCCGCCCTCCCCGTAAGTCCCCTGCATGGTGCTGAATGGGCTGGTATTCACAGTTTGCCTCAGTAAGCCACAAAGTCAGTAGAGCCCCGGTGTTCAACCAATAGCTTATCTTGACAATGGTCAAGGAAGGCACTGCAACATAAGCTTGTCCTTGCAGACAACTAGTGATAGTTTACCAGCCTGCCAAGCTTAGCAGTCACATCTCTGGGGCCACGACCCAGGAAGGCAGAACAGCCAACACAGCACCAAGAGTGGCGCTCACAGCCCGGGAGGGTAGCTAGCCAGCTGGTGGGCACAGTGACTATTTCAGCACTGGATGCTCTGAGGGTGAAGCTAAAGCCAGACAAGCCAGACTCCCAGACAAGATGCAGACTGGTCCCAGTAGATGAGCAAGGCACAGTGACCACATCTGAGCAGACACAAGGGCAGAGGAATTAGGCTTCAGCGGCCACAATCAGGTAGAGCTCAGGAAGGAGCAGGGTCTGAGCGTGCAGAAACGGCCCAGGCTTGGGAGCAGAACCAAGCACAAGAAGCAAGAAGGCCTGGACTCTCCACTGTACCTGGCCTCCAGCTGCTCTGTGCTGGGCTCCTGCAACCTTCCAAGGGCAAGCCCTCCCTGCCCCTCTCTGGCCGCTCCTTCCACACAGAGTCCTCTGCCTGATATCTGTTGTCCGGACAGAACTTTCAGTGTCTTGGCAGTGACTCTACTGACAGTGGAGAAAGACACAGTAGTAGCCAAGCCCCTCCCCTCCATACTCAACTAGGTGAGTGACCCCTCCAGGGGACAGCTCTACCCAGCACTGACCTCCTAGCTGCGTTGGAGATGAGACAGAGGAGTGGTACGGTGAGGCGCTGAGGCAAGGGGGAAGCCAACCCAGCAAGCCTGCCTCAGAGCCCAGCTTTATGGAGGAGGCGCACTTTCAGCGGGAAAGGGGGTTCTGGGCTGCTCTGCAGTCAGTGAACATTCGGCTAGACTTCATGTCATCAAAGAATGAACAAAAACCTCTGGGGCCTCCCCAAGGATTCCATCCAGAGGGGAGGAAAATCAGAGCCCACAAAGCAAGTTTAAAAGGGCAGGAGAAAAAGAATGAAGTTGGTTTCTCTAGGCCAGGTTAATTAAATAAATAGTATTTTTTAAAAGCCAGGACACAGCCAAATTCTTAAACTCCTGTTTGTTCCCCACGAAGGACCGTGGAGAGGATATTTTAACAAGGACCCCCCAAGATGACACAGACAGAGGCATAGCCCCTGGGTCTATAAGAGGCACCTGGGGCTCTGTGAGGCCTTCTTTCAAAACACAATATCCTCTTGCTCTCATTTATGCTGTTGTTCTCCAGTAAAGAAATGTTTTAAGCATGTTTTATGTGTTTTGCCTCCTAGATGCTTACTTTTTCCAAACTAGATGTCAAGATGGATTCAGTAGAAAGGAAAGTATCCATCAGGGAGCAGTTAACGGAGAAGGAGGAACTGACAAAGAAGAGAAGGAACCAACTGGCAGACCCTCACATGGTTGGGTCTCCCCTTGTCCAGGAGCCAGAGGACAGTGAGGGGGACCTCCGGAAGGATGCTGACAAGCACCTGGCCCACAAGTTTAAGACCTATGAGCTGACTCTCAAGGATGTTCAGAACATCCTCATGTACTGGGACCGGAAGCAAGGCATTCTGCTGCAACACATGGGCACCGACGACATACCCCACGAGGCTGATGACCAGCGCCAGGTTCCTTCGGGTGGGCGCCGAGGCCGCAAGGACCGGGAGAGGGAGCGTGCAGAGAAGGAGAGAGCCGAGAAGGAGCGCCAGGAGCGGGAGAAGGCTGAGAGGGAGCGTCTGGAGAAGCTCCGGGCTCTGGAGGAGCGGAGCGACGGAGGAGAGGCTGATGGGGAGGAGGACCACGAGGGGAAGAAGGATCTAGGCGTGCCATTAATAAACATCCAGACACCTGACATGGAAGGCTTGAACTGGAAGCAGGCCCTAGACAATGACAGGCTTCCCAAAGGGGATCAGGTACAGACTCTTTTCCAGGATGCAGATGTAATGAATGGGGTAGCAGGTATTGTACTAATTACCATTAAGGTGTTTCTTTCTGTATCCCCTTAATTCCATTAATCTCTGATTAATCCCTTGGATATAAGACAACAATGGCTAAAAGGACCTATTTCTAGGTGAAAATCCATAGAAAGCTCCACAGATCTAAATCACTCTATCTGACCTCATAAAAAACTGTCTATAGGGTTGATTTTTAATATCGATAATACTGGTGTTACAGGCTGGCAAGGTAGGTACGCTGTAGGGTGAAGCAAGAGGCTCAACTACTTTAAAATCTTGTTCCCACAAGTTCTTATAGTGACAGAAATCATACTGTTTATCAGATAGCCTTTTGGCCCTAGAAAATATTGCATATCCAGAAGCCTCTTGGGTAATGGTTTGAAGGAGACAGTTACTATAGGCTTTTGTCTGAGGAAGAACTTCTGTAAAGCACCAGAAAGCAAATAATTTAGGCTGCGGGTCATCTAGTCTCTGTCACAACCACCACCAACATATAAATCAATGATTTTGTTCCAATACAACTTCATTTACAAAAGCAGGTAGCAGGCCAGACTTGACCAGGGGGACACAGTTTGCTGATCTCTGGTTTCGTCTATAAGAAATTAGACACAACCTTAACAAGGAGAGAACAGAGCCTGGGAGGAAAGTATGGCAGGTAAGGGCTAATGGGAGGACACGGGTAGTTCCGCAAGGGGGCACATTAGGGTGTGGTTTGGCCCCACAGCAGCAGGCCAGGCGGGCCAAAGGGCAGAAGACCGTTGGAGGACACAACACCACTCGTTTTACAGTTCCGCCTCCACTCAGCCTTAGATAAGGCATCATGGCCATTTTTCCCCTAGAATTGTGTTTTTGGAGAAAAGGACATCTTCTCATCTTGCTTTGTGCTCCAGTACTATAGCCAAGATGATCTGCTTGCCTTTTTGTTTTCTCTCCACACTCCAAGCCACAGGTTAGACTGTTGGTTATAAAGTTCTTTAACCCTGGCTCTATTAATTCAACAGTTGGTACAAACTGTTCATTCCTTTCCCTCGCAGACATTCAAACCCTGGGAGTTAACGCTAGCTAAGCATTAGGTCTTTAGCCACCTGCCCTGCAGGTTAGAAGCCCAGGATTCCATGAAGACTGTTGCCTGCTTGGCCTAATAGCCCATTTGGTCCACAGAACGGGTGCTCTGGTGGGCTGTAACACCATTGTGATGATGACAAATCTAGAGATAGCATGCTTATTCTGAGGGGCTCCATGCTGAGAAGGAAGTTGCTGCTAAATTTTAAAGGCATCTGCTCTGGAAGATGCTCCTTCAGTATATATGAGAGCAGAAGGGGAGAATGCTGTAGGAATGAATGTTCTCTTTGGTTTCTTTTTGACTTCTCTCTTCCTTCCCATCATTTACCCCATTCCCAGAACCTTGGCTTTTTTTTTTTCTTTGCCATATTTGACCTGCTCTGACCCTATCTTTCAGCATTAGAAGGAAAGAACATTTAAAGGTGAAAGAACAATTAACACGGGATCTGAAAACAGATGGAACAACTCTGTACTATAGACATCAGAGCCTTAAGAGCTAGTCTCTAAAACATAGTTTTGAGTGCCTACTATGTGCTGGGCCCTGTGCTATAGTGTCCTGGTTCTTGTCCCAGTGGAGTTTATGTAACATCCAGCTGTAGAGACAGACACGGTAGGGTGACAAGGGCCATGATGAGAGAGGTACAGGGAGCGTGCAGCCACAACAAGTGCCCCAGCCTGTTCTAGGGGTTTGGGGATCTAGAAAAACCTACAGGGCTGTGCCATAGGTCTTTCACACCCCTCCCCTGACACATGCGCATAGCAGGGGCATCTCCCAAGAATGGTGAGGAAAAGACAGGAGGGTCTGAACCACCCTGTGCTCGCTCGGGGAGGAGCTGGGGGAACCCTACCCTGTGCATAGGAAATTAACCATGGGCTTTCCCTTTAGATCCTGGACATCTTGGGTCTGGGTTCCTCTGGCCCACCCATCCCACCTCCGGCCTTATTCTCAATCATCTCCCACCCCCTGAAGCGGCTGCCTCCGGCCACAACAGAAATCCTGAAGCATTTTGTGTTTGTGATCCCACCACCTGAAGAGCTCTCCCTCCAGGAGGAGAAAAGAGAAGGGGAAGCAGAACCAGAGCTTTCAAGCACTGTGAGCTCTGCAAAGGTAAGGAGCAAGCCAGCTGCTTGCCCTCCTGACCTTGGCGGGAATTCAGATGGGCAGACAGAGGCCACTTTCCACATGGTCAAAAATTGAGTACAGCGTTGGCTGTCATGCTCGCTGATGTGTTTGCCTTTGACTCATCAGGGATCCTGCCTGGGGACCCCGCATGAGCCTCTCTCAAAATGGCTCATTCTCATCTTCCACCCTTTCCAGCCCTCGTGGGATGGTCTAGGGAACTTGTTGAATTGCTCTGAAGCTTATGTGTGAGAAACAATTAAGCAAGACCAGCTCTTTTAGAAAAAAGATATTAGAATGTATTGGGAAGATAAGGTAGTTCACACAGGGCATGAGAATACAAGAATCAACAGACACGAATTAAGGGAAGACACAGCACTAGAAAAAGGACAGATTACCAAAGAATTTAT
Organism: Panthera pardus; assembly: GCF_024362965.1. NCBI lineage: Eukaryota > Metazoa > Chordata > Mammalia > Carnivora > Felidae > Panthera > Panthera pardus. The sequence continues at coordinate 12,719,878 of NW_026526754.1, forward strand.
CAAGGGAAGATTAGATATTTTGGTAAACTCACTTTTTATCTCTTTATTGACACAAGGTGGTAAAATTAATTCCAGCTGGGTTAAAAATATAAGCAATCTGAGGGCACCTCAGCTCATTTGGTTGAGCATCCGACCCTTGATTTCAGCTCAGGTCATTATCTCACTGTGAGTTTGAACCTAGCATCGAGCTTCATGCTGACAGCATGGAGCCTGCTTGGGATTCTCTCTCTTTCTTTCTCTCTCTCTGCCCCTCCCCTACTCTCTCTCTCTGTCTCTCAAAATAAATCAATGAGCCTTTAAAAAATTCAAAATATAAGCAATCCAAATGAAATCATATAAAAGTAAAAGAAAATAGACATGTAATTAATAGAATAAATCACAAAGGAAAAATAGATTTGACCAATAATATGCAGAAGGTATATATAATTAAGAACTATAGATGGGCTTTTTATTCCCAGAGGAGTGTGGTGGCCCCAAATTTGAATCTCTCCACACAGCCTCCTACAAAACATACACCCCAGCAAGAATAATAAAATCACCTGGGGGTGCCTGGCGGGGTGGGGGGTGCTCAGTCAGTTGAGCATCCGACTTCCACCCAGGTCATGATCTCACAGTTCATGAGATTAAGCCCCACATCAGGCTCTGTGCTGACAGCTCAGAGCCTGGAGCTAGCTTCAGATTCTGTGTCTCCCTCTCTCTCTGCCCCTTCCCAGCTCATGCTCTGTCTCTCTCTCAAAAAAAAAAAAAATAAATAAGTAAATAACATTTTAATAAATAAATAAAATCACTTATAGGCTCTGCCTAAGGCTCAGTTAGGTGAAGAGACTGCCTCAAACTGCTATTTACAAGTAAGAAACTGTCATCTGAGGGACACCTGGATGGCTCAGTCAGTTGAGCATCCGACTTCAGGTCATAATCTCGCAGTTCGTGAGTTCAAGCCCCATATCTGGCTTGCTGCTGTCGGTGAGGAGCCAGCTTTGGATCCTCTGTCCCTGTCTCTCTGCCCCCTCCTCTCTCTCTCTCTCTCTCTCTCTCACTCTCTTTCTCTTTCTCTCAAAAATAAACATTTAGAAAAAAAAGAAATCATCATCTGAGATCAGCAGCATGCATAGGCAGGCTTTTCTAGAACAGAATCCAAATAAAAAAGATTAAAAAATTGCCAACATCAGAGGTGACTATGACACCAAACTCTTTCCTTAAAATGAGCCACAAACAGAAAAAGATTAAGCATTCTTTAACTTACCATTTTAGGAGGAACTCTAGTTCATCCCCAATTAGCAGAAGAAAGTTCTTCATTCTGGAAGAATGGCAACTAAAACTATAAAAAGAAGAGTAGAATTAGAAAAACACAGGGCACCTAGGGGGCTCCGTCGGTTAAGCGTCCAACTTTGGCTCAGGTCATGATCTCACGGATCATGAGTTTGAGGCCCGCATTGAGCTCTCTGCTGTCAATGCAGAGCCTACTTCTGACCCTCCGTTCCCCGCCTCCCTCGGCTCCTCCCCAGCTCTTGCACACATGCTCTCTTTCTCTCTCTCAAAAATAAACTTTTTTTAAAAAAGAAAGAAAAACACTATTCTGTTATCCCCAGAAAAGTATTAATTGAGGAGCACCAACTTATACAAAACAAAAAGCAGTACTTTGTTGGGGAACGAGATGCTCACCGCGAGCCCAGAGCATCATCCCACAGGTGACCAGCCAGCTGCAAAAGGAAAAGCCCACTTTACCGTGGCCACGTCTGGCGGGCACCACTCCAGCCACGTGAACACACTGCGTCTGTAATCATGGGTCGACATGGCATTTTGTCCCTCATTGTGATGGAGTGTGATATATACCACATCCTCTATGAATCAAATCAAGCTTTGAAGCCTAATTTTTGTCTTACAAAAAATACAGGGAATAAAGGAGTAAGTGAAATGACCCTCTAAGAATAGTCAGAAAATTTCAGAGTTTGGAATATTCTATCAGAACACGGATCTGGTCTGTCCCAAAATCAATGTGATTGGGAGGAGATGAGGGGTGTAGAATGAAAGGTACTAAGAAAACACAACAAAATGCATATGGGAGCATATCCCCTGCAGCTTCAAGCTTTCTCTAGGCTTTGGCCTCCTCCTCGGGGAATGGGATGCCAGGAAAAGCTCTGGACTCCTCTCCAGCCTACTCCTCTTCTCTGCTAGGATAGTTGGCTGGGCCCTCCCCTGCTCTAGGCAGCCACCAGCATCCTGGACCTACAGCGCGGCCATCCCAGACAGCAGGCATGTTGTAGTTGTCTCTGTTCATGTGTATGCAGATGAGTATTTAAGACCTCGTGCTTGTTCTTAATCAAGGCGCAGGAGGAGCAGACCACCTCCTCCAAGGGGAGCAGACAGAAACTGAAAGAAAAGGCAGATCAGGTCCGAGACACTCAGAAGGACAAACGTCGCATGGCCTTCAGCAGGAAGGTCTTTTCTGGGGCAGTGTCTGGAGCCATTGCCCCCCTGTCAGACACGGAGCAGAACAGCTTCTCTGGGCAGTTGTCTCAGGAGAAGTTTACCAGGTGGGCCTCTGGACCACCCGGGGGTGGGGGTAGTTTTGAAGCCCAAATAGAGGGTGTGGCTGACACAGCGCCCGAGGGGAGAAGGGCCGTCCTGCCCGCGGGACCCTCTGCGTGATTGTGCCCAACCCTGGCAGGTGGGGACACCTCCCAGGCAGCTGTCCTGCCTGCTCCTGCCCCAGAGGAAGCCTTCTCTCTTTAAAAGCCCCATGGTCGTTGGCAGGCTGAACCACTTCCGGTGGATCGTGCCAGCCAACGGTGAGGTGACCTTACGAATACACTTCTCTTCTGACGACCTTGGGAACTTCGACCAGACATTTAACTTTGAGATCCTTGGGACTCACCGCCAGTACCAGCTTTACTGCCGAGGCGTGTGCAGTTACCCGTACATCTGCCAAGACCCAAAGTAAGTCCGTCGTACTTTGAAAGAGAGAGTTGACAGAAACACTTTCATTTTCCCACATGGCACTTTGAGCAAGGTAGCTCTCCCTACCAATGTGGGCCCGGGGTTTGCCAGCTGTACTGGGCATCAGTGTTTTAGACACTTACAAAGCCGCAGGAATGTCATATGCCATGAAACTGAGCTATGGAGCACGTCAGTAGATGTCAGGCCGGCAAAATGTCCTCCTCTGGTGAGTTAGTTGGCTTATTTAACTACTGAGCTAATTTAAGCAGATTCGGTATGTACCATCGGACTTTTTCTCCTGTAATATCACTAAATGTGTGAAAGTCCACAAGCGGACTTTTATTCTGAGCTACCAAACACCACTGCGCCCCTTATGCACAACATAAAGTCACCTGGCTGAGCAAGCTAGTGACACAACCCCTCTAGGGGAAGAGGCCTTTTATAGCTTGTCCACCAGAAAGACGTTTTTTGCAATTCTCACCAGGAGGCCACACTGGACAAGGAACTCAGAAGCTAGCTAATGTCCAGAACTAGTTTTCCATAGGGGTTGTTTTTGTAGCCCGGCACCCTAGAACAGGAAATCTAGCTCAGCTCTATCATCAGCCCCTCATTATTGAAGACTCCACTGGGAATCTTTTTTCTCAAGTTCAAACCATTCTCTCATCCCAGGGGTGGTGGGAGGGAGGGAACAGGAACAAAGGCTCAACTCAGGTCCTCAAATTAAGAATCATTCTGTCTCCAGACACCTGAACCCTTTGCTGAACAGGGAATATCGGGTTCATGTAAACATCAAGTGGAGGCATCAAACTTCCACTCAGAAAGCCTCTCTTCCTCTCTTCTTCCTCTGTGTTCAGAGTGGTATTTCCTGAGCAGAAGACAGACATAAAGACAAATGAGGTCATCTTTAAGAAGTATATTATGAACATGGAGAAGTTTTGCTTCGGGCCACTGCTTTGTGGAAAATCAAGAGATAAGTAAGTGTTCCGTTATTTCAAAACAGATTTCAGACTCCAAGTTGCACTCATGAATAATAGTGCAAAGCAGGATTGCCATGTGGATGTAGTTGTTATGAGGCTGCCCCAGTTAGCCCTGAGCCACAAATCAGGAGAACTGGGTTCTTGTGCCCCGAGTTCCTACTAAGCACCCAGATGAATGCGGACACCATCTTCCCAGATGGAAAATCCCGGAGGAGGACCAGTTTTGTTGGAGAAAGGGTAGGATCAAGAGTTCACTTTGCGATATGTTGTTTGAGATGCTTAGGAAGTATAGCTAGTAGCCACAGAAAGCAAGGAATAAGCTCTGTGGTTTTTGTTCTCAAAGGACATCCGTGGGACTCAACAACATGGAGACCATAGGGGCCTTAGCAAGGGTCCTTTTAGGGATTTCTGAGGATGAAACCCAAGCAAAGTGAGTTGAGGAGTCAGTGGCTGGTAAAAGGAAGGAGATGGAGTGTGAAGATAGTCCTTTGGAAAGCTTGACTGTGAAGAAAGAGAGGCAGTCAAGGATGAGAGGGAGACATGGAATCCAGGGAACACTGCTCACACACTGTTGTTCTCATGATGTCGGGATGCCAAGAGGACACAGGGAGGAAGAGGTCAGAGTTTTGAGAGGAAGTAAGGGCCATCAGTGGTACAGCTCCCTGAGACTACACAATGGGATACAGAGATGCTGTTCTTGCCAGGAAGAGGGGCCACCACCTCCTACTAGGAGAGAGGAAGGCAGATGGCTTCAGGTGCAGATTTGGTCGAAACAGTGAGAAGGTTCCCTTGCAACCATCTATTTTCTCCGTGACACATTTTCAAGGTCATCCCTAACAAGGAGGGAAGTGGAGGGAAGATAAAACTGTTGAGAAAATGTACAGCAGATTAAAGAGTCTTTGTGGAAAGCTGGGGAGGTAGAATACAAGAAACAGATTAAAGTTGTCAGGCAAAATTGGGTGCCCCAGGTGAGGGTGATGGCCATACATTTCTAGTGAGACCAGTTTGTTCAGTCACATACAAACTTCCCATTGTGTAGGCAGGGAGGTTAAGACCAAAACTGGACCCAGTTCTAGCCACGTCTTAATTCCGTCTAGCATTGACTGTGATAAGTAGAGAATGTTTGTGTTCTCACTGACTTGGTGCAACTAACGAGCCCTCTTTGTTCTCCAGTCCCTTAATACCCGGAGTTTATTTCCTAAGAGGCTGGACCAGAAAGCCCAGATGAGGAGGGTTGGCTGACAACGGAGTGGATCTTCAAGGCCCAATAGAAGGGTTTCAGAGAGAGATGGAGGGGGGTCAGGTTGATGGACATGATGTACAAAGCAGCCAAGGTCAGAAGTCAGGGAAATTATGGCCATTCAGAGAGGCATGTGTTCTGACAGCGGTGGAACCAACCAGAATTTGGGGCCAGACAGCGCTGGTCCAGAAGGAGAGGATTACAGTGGCCCAGAAACAAGGCCCAGTACAATCTGTTATTATTTATTTATTTTCTTAAATCTTGCTGAGCCTCAATGTTCTCATCTGCAAAATGGGAAAATAATAGCACCCACCCACAGATTTGTGAAATTGAACTGGATAATACACATGAGACTGAGCACAGTGCTGGATGGTGGCGGTGACCAGTTAGATATGAAGGTCACCCCCGCTTTGGTGTTGACACTGAGAAAATTCTGTCTCTATGACCCTGACTTGGTCTCTGCCATTTGCTCTCCTTCCTTCCTTTATCACTGTCTATCCAAAAAGCTTTTCAGACTGTTTCTGGGCAGCAGTGAAGAGTATGGTGACTCTGTTTTCCTGACCTGTGCTCTGACCTCTGATGATGAGCATCTTCATTGGCATGCCTTGTACCTTCTGTGATTCCTTTTCTGTTCAGTGCCCTTAATTGAGCAGCTTCTAATGCCAACAGTTCTCAACTCTGTGGAGAGTCACGAAGGAACAGAAACAGCCTTATACGAACCACACCAAATGAATGCACGTCACAACAGTAACATCTTGTACAGGTCTAGGAGAAGGAGGTAAAGGAGGTCATCTCTAAGACAGATGTGAAATAATAAGTTACTCAAAGGTTCATGCCTCCTGGGAAGATAAGCCCTGGGAAGGATAGAGCTGCCTGGTTCTGTTAGAATTCTTTGCCGTGATAGCTGCCACTGCATTTAATAGTCATAGAAATCCTAACAAATATTATCTTCCCCTCTTAGAGATGAGGAGACCAAGGCTTGCAGGGAGAGGGGTCAGGTCATAGCCACGAGTCTCCACAAGTGCACAGCTTGTGTTCTTAGCTGCCACGCTACTGCCTCAGTGAACCATACTACCCTTTGTACACCCCACAATCTCCTTTTCCACCTGAACTCTCAGTCAGTGCTCACATCCACATCCCTAATTCTTTTTTTTTAATGTTTATTTATTTTGAGAGAGAGAGAGAGATGGGGCGCCTGGGTGGCGCAGTCGGTTAAGCGTCCGACTTCAGCCAGGTCACGATCTCGCGGTCCGTGAGTTCGAGCCCCGCGTCAGGCTCTGGGCTGATGGCTCGGAGCCTGGAGCCGATGGCTCGGAGCCTGGAGCCTGTTTCCGATTCTGTGTCTCCCTATCTCTCTGACCCTCCCCCGTTCATGCTCTGTCTCTCTCTGTCCCAAAAATAAAAAAAAAAAAAAAAAAAAAAAAAAAAAAAGTTGAGAGAGAGAGAGAGAGAGAAAGCAAGTAGGGGAGCGGCAGAGAGAGAGGGAGACAGAATCACAAGCAGGATCTGTGCTTTCAGCATGCATGAGCTTGAACTCATGAACTGTGAGATGGTGACCTGAGCCAAAATCATGGGTTGGACACTTAACCGACTTAGCCACCCAGGCGCCCCCTGCCCCCCACCACATCCCTAATTCTTGTTCATTTACAGGTACAAGTCATCCTTGTTCCCAGGCAACATGGAAACATTGACAATCCTGAACAATTCGCCAATGGTTGCAGAGGTGTTCTTCTGCTTTCAGAATGATGTCAAAGCAAACACCTACTTCCTGGAGCCCATCAACATGATTCTGAAACCCAATGAGAAGCAGGTACAGTCACCTGGAAACAAGTCCACCAGGGCAAGTCTTTCTTGGGAAATTTGACACCTTGGTGTTCTCGGCATAAATGTATTTTGTTTTGACTCTTCCTTTAGATGCTGAACATATGGGCCTACCCTACTGCAGTTGGTGTCTTTGACGACTGCATTGTCTGCTGCATCAAGGAGAACCCAGAGCCAGCGGTCTTCAAATTAAGCTGCCAAGGGGTCCGCCCAGAACTAGAGCTGGAACCCAGGCAATTGCATTTTGATCGGCTCTTGCTGCACAGGTCAGAATTCTGGATGATACGAGGACTGCAATGGAATTTAAAGAACATTTAGTTCTAGGGCAACCAACTCATCCCGATTTTCTCAGGACTTTTCTAGTTTTAGCACTGAAAGTCTGCATCCTGGGAAACTTCTAGTCCTGTGCAAGCCAAAATGGTTAATAATCCTATTCAGTTCACAAATTAACTTGACTTCAGTGGGGTTCAGGAAGCACCCCCATTCCCAATATCAATTGCCAAAGTGTGTGCATATTTGCAGTTTTCTCAGAAGAAGGTCTCACTTTTTTCCAGGTTCTCTAAGCAGTCCATTACCCTAAAAGGTTAGGAATCCTTGGTCTAGAAATTGGAGCATAAAGAGAGAATACTAGACCAAAACTGGAACTTAACATATTCATTCACTGGCTTCATATTATTCTAAATAGAATGTTTACTTCTGGGGCTACTAGAAGAGAATATTGTTATGATATGTATCCTGCATTCCTTGATTGTTAACATCAGGTCCCATTACCTGATAAACACTGGTTAGTGAACTAAGCAATGATTGAAATAACCAGAAGTGCTTTTTCTGACCCGCCATAATAAATCAGAATCATTTGAAACTGACAAAATTTCTTTTGGTCCCTGCAGAAAAGAATCCAAGGTAGTTCTTCTCCGCAACGTCACACCCCTGCCCGTGGCCTGGCGGGTCACCAGCCTGGAGCACCTGGGCGATGACTTCACTGTGTCCACCATGCAGGGGACCATCCCCCCCAAGGCTGAGTACAGCCTTCAGGTGCACTTCCTGCCCTCCAAGCCTGTCAACATCAAGAGGGTGATCCGGTTGGAGGTGAGGCTTCACATATCTTCAGACTTGGTCATCAAATGTGTACATATTGGGTTCCCTGATAGACACACATACACATACCCACACACAACCACAGCCAGGTTTCCCTCTTACGTGCTCCCAACTGATCCCCATTTGACAACCATCAACCCACGGTGTCTCATTCTGCACACAGTTGTAAGCTCCATCAAGGCAGTCTCACTCGTGGCTGATTTCCTGGTGCCAAGAACAGAGCACTCATTCAATGCAGAGTGAGTGACTGACTGATGGTGTTACTATCCCTTTGTAAGCATGAGATTCCTGATTTCACACTCCCAAACCCAGTCACTGCTTAGATCCCTGTCTCCATAAACATCACCTTTCGCCCAGGTGCTCCCAACAGACACCTAGGAACTATCTTTGATTCCCTCCTTTCTATGACAGCCTGTGTCCGGCCCCGTCCTCCTCCAAGTCTTGCTAGTTCTGTCTCCCAGGATACCTCCCACCTGCCCGCTCCTCTGCCCTCACTGCTGCTTCCACCCTCACCCAGGCTGTCTATAGCATCTCTCGCCTGGACTTTGGCAGAGGCCCATTCCCCATCTGGGTCAGTCAGGTCAGGCCCCTCTCCTTCCAGCAGCACTCTGCTGGCTCTAGCTGTAGTGAGGATAGAGCTCAGGGTCCCCTGCTTCTCAGTCCCTGCCTGCCTCAGTATCCAACCTCGCTCTCACTCATAGGCTCCATCATGTGGTCTCTTGGCTTTTTCCTGCCTCAGGCCTTTGGCCTTGCAGCAACCCTGCCAAGAATGTCGCCCCCAGGCTCCTTGAGGTCCGCTAAACAGCACTGCTCCAACTGGGTTCCCCTAGTCACCGCATCAAGGTAATCTCCTGTTATGTGCGATCACTCGCCCTGTCTTCTGTCCTTCAGAGCATCTCCCCCTTTCAGATATCCTGTTTCTTTCTCTACTTTCTTATGTGAACTCCATCAGGGCAAGATCTTGCCTGACTTGCTCATCATCTGTATTCATTTCCAAGGGCTGACGTAAACAAATGCCCACAAACTAAGTGGCTTAAAACAACACACATCTATTCTCTCACAGTTCTGGAAGCCAGAAGTCTGAAATCAAGGAGTCTGCAGGGTCATACTCCCTCTGAAGACTCTGGGGGAAGAATCCTTCCTTGCTTCGTCCAGCTTCTGGTGGCTCCAGGTGTTCCTGGGCTTGTGGCTGCATCTCTCTCTAACTCTGCCTCCGTCTTCACATGGCCTTTTCTATCTGCATTTCCTCTTCTTCTGTCTCTTATAAGGACATTTGTCATTAGGTATAGGGCCCACCCAGATAATCCAGGAAGATCTCACCTCAGGATCTTTAACTCAATTACATCTGCAAAGACTTTTTCCAAATAAAGTCACCTTCCTGGGTTCCAGGGGTTAATACATGGCCACCATTCATTCCACTACCCCATCATGCCCCCAGTGTCTAGCACAGGCCTTACGGAGAAGGTACTCAGTAGAATCTGTAAAATGAACTAACGAATGAATGAATGCCACTGACTTTTGATGCTTGAATCAATTCCGCAACAATCAAGGATAATCAAGGGGTTATCCAAGCTTCTCTTTGAATACTTGTAGGAATAGAAAACTTACCAATACTCAAAGCAGCCTGATTTTCCTTGGAACAGGTCTGACTATTAATTCTTCCTTGGGTTGAGTTCATATTTCCAACTGTAATTTACATGAGTTAATCCTGTTGCTACTTTGGGGTCCACTCACTGGATCTAATCTCTATTATCACATACCTATGACAGTCCTTAAGATAGCTGAACACAGATACTGATAGATTCATTTAATCAACAATTATAGTGTATGAATATCAGACGATGAAAGTCGGCATTTTTTAAGTTTATTTTTTATTTTGAGAGAGAGAGAAAGAGAGAGAGAGAGAGCACAGGCAGGGGAGGGGCAGAGAGAAGGAGAGAGAATCTCAAACAGGCTCTGCACCATCAGTATACAACCCAATATGGGGCTCGAACTCATGAACCATGAGATACAATGATCTGAGCTGAGATCAAGAGTCAGACGCTTAACTGGCTGCACCACCCAGGTCAATGTTTTAAACACCAGTCTTGGGGCTCTGTGCTGGGCATGGAGCCTGCTTAAGATTCTCTCTCTCCCTGTCCCTCTGCCCTTCTCCCCTGTTCTCTCTCTCTCTCTCTCTCTCTAATAAATAAATAAATAAATATTCCAAAGAGCACTTTTCTGCAGTGTATACTCACAACCCCAACTTCAATAATGTAGTGGCAATCATGCAAATATTTAAAACCCATAAGTGGACAAGATGAAAAATACAGGTCCTTTTTCACATTCTTATATTTATTGTCTACACTGGTACTTCCCAGAGGATGTTATGAGTATACTAATCATACCAAATGCTCGCTGAAGTCCAAAGCTAAATACATCTTATAAATATTCTACACCATGCCTCCTTCTCCATCATTCCCACTGCATGGTACATAGTTCAAGCTCCAAGCATCCTGTGGATCTTGCTTTCACTCAAGAATTTCTCTTACCCCAACAGGTTTTAGATGCAGACAATCTTGTTGGTGTTGTTCAGATTGAAAACATCATGGTCTTCGCAGAGTCTTACGACGTTGCCTTGGACATCACCTTTCCCAAAGGTCTGTTGACCCCTTCAAGGAATGGGTGTTTGGAAGTCACATCTTTCAGTGCAGTATATTTCTTGTTTGGTTTTTTTTTTAATTTAAATTTTAGTTAACCAATATACAGTGTACAATATTGGTTTCAGGAGTAGAATTCAGTAATTTATCACTTACATACACATACAATGCACAGTGCTCATCCCGACAAGTGCTCTCCTTAGTACCCATCATCCATCTAGCCCATCCCCCACTCACTTCCCTCCATCAACTCTTGGTTTGTTCTCTATCATTAACATTCTCTTGTGGGTTGTTTCCCTCTCTTCTCTTCCCACCCCCTTCCCATATATTCATCTGTTTTGTTTCTAAAATTCCACATGAGTGAAATCATATGGTATTTGTCTTTCTCTGATAGTACAGTATGTTTCTTTTTATTTTCAAATTAAGTATTTTTTTAAGTATAATTTATTGTCAAGTCGGCTAACATACAGTGTATACAGTGTACTCTTGGTTTTGGGGGCAGTTTCCCGTGATTCATCGCTTAGTATATTTCTTATGTAGAGGAAGACTAGTGGATGTTGGGGAGGGGGTGGAATTTCAGTCAATTGTAATGCAAATCCCCGAATAATGTTAGCAACATTACTACGAATCTTAATGTCTCTAATGGGAGATGACGAGGGGTGGCCATTAGTAGAAAGTTTGCAGAGCTTTTTTCTGAACAGTCATCTTAGAGTAAGTGCCTGTCTTCTTCCAACCTGTGTTAACCTAAATTAAAACCTAACCTAAATTAAAAATTTCAACAGTTTTCTATCACTGCTGTAACAAATTACCAGAAACATTGTGGCTTAAAACGACACAAAATTTATCAGCTTACAGTGCTGTGGTTCTGAAGTCCAAAGCAGATCTACCTGGGCTAACATCAAGGTGTTGGCAGAGCTGCACTCATTTCTGGAAGCTCTGAGGGAGAATCCATTTCCTTGCCTTTTCCAGCTTCTAGGAGCTGCCTGCATCCCTTAGGGCATGGTCCTTTTCCTCCATCTTCAGAGCCAGCAACGTTGGGCCAGGTCCTTCTCACGCCACCATCTCTCTAGTTCTCCCACTTCTGTCTCCTTTAAGGGTCCTTGTGATTACATTGGGCCCACCCAGAGAATCCAGGACAACCTTTCTATTTTTTAAAGTCAGATGATTAGCAACCTTAATTCCATCCATAATTCTCCTTTGACATGTAAATTAGCATATTCACAGATTCTGGGGATTAGGACATGGACACCTTCCGGGGGCACAGGGCATCATTCTGCCCATTCTACTGCCCTAACACCCGGGTTAGATCCCTCCCTTTTAGCATGCAGTTCTCCATTATTTCTCCCTTTTCTGACTGGTCTCCTTCTCAGCAGGATGCATAGAACACAAGAGCCACATGCGCACCCACATGTCATTAGTCTTATGTACAAAGATACTTATTGCGGCATTATTTGTAATAATGGAAGATTGGAAATAACCTAAATGTCTATTAAGAATGGAATATTATTATTATAGAGATAATATTTTAAGTTATAGAACAGCCTATCATGGTATACATATAGCCATCAAGATCACATTTATGAGGTTTTCAATTATGTGGAGACATGCTTATGATGCAATGCTAAGTAAAACAATACAAATTTATACGTAATATTCTAAGTATGTATATTATACACTTGATGCAAAAAAAAAATTTTAATAGCAGAAGTTTTAGCTAGTGGAAAGCATGAAAGGAAGGACAGTGGTCCTAAGATGGAAACCAGGGGGAGCCACCCAACTTGAACTGGGCTCAAGAGCAGTGTCTATTGTTTATTGGCTGAGACTCAATTGCTCGAGGTATTTTTAGCCACAGTGTTTTCAGAAAACAAATCCTCTGAACTTGTCGCCGTGAATTTTCCACGTGAACTTCAATAGGGAGTTCCCCTGCTTCTCACCCCTGTGCCATCCACTCATCCTCCCCACCCTGGCCCTTGGCTTCTGCAGGAGCTGAAGGAGGCCTCGATTTCGGGATTGTGAAGGTCATGGAAGAGGTGAAGCAGCCCCTGCAGCTGAAGAACCGTGGGAAATATGAGATCATGTTCAGGTAACCTGAAAACCATTGGTCACATGGTCATCCCCATCCACTCACGGTCTGGGAGATACAAAAAAAACCTTGACTGGGGAAATCATAAAAACCATCTCTGCTTTGAGCCTCACTCAGGCTTCGAACGAATGGGATTTCAGCTCCTGAGAGCAGAGGCTCTCAACTCTGTGGCTTTACAGGGGTCCTTCAGGGTCCTCTGAATGCACCCAGAGCCACAGGGGTCCAGGGGTGGGAGGGAGACTCAGAGGGAGAGGTTGGGTGAAGGTGAGGGGAGGTCCTGGGGGTGGAGGGAGAGACTGGGGATAGGGACCTCAGCTGGCTCCTATCTGTCTCATAAGGCAGCATTCCACCTAAGACTGCATGTGAAGAAAGGGATTTTTCCAGTTTTCTTTTTTAATTTTAAGAACCACTGTGTTCTGGAATCCAAATGGTGGCCTGGTAGAATAGAGCTCCAGCTTGTGCTCTTTCTTGAGGAAGCAAAACTAATATAAGAACAGAGAGGGAGAAAAGCCATAAGAGATTCTTAAATAGCAGAGAACTGAGGGTGGCTAGAGCAGGGTTGGGTGGGGGGATGGGCTAAATGAGCCAGGGGCATTAAGGAGGACACTTGGGATGAGCACTGGGTGTTATACGTAGGTAATGAATCACTAAATTCTGTTCCTGAAATCATTATGACACTAACTTGGATTCAAATTTTTAAAAATAAATAAATAAATAATTTTAAAAATGAAACACAAGGGGCACCTTGGTGGCTTCACCGGTTAAGCCTCAGACTGCAACTCAGGTTATGATCTCATGGGTTCCTGGGTTTGAGCCCCCCATCGGGCTCTGTGCTGACAGCACAGAGCCTGGAGCCTGCTTCAGATTCTGCGTGTGTCTCTTTCTCTGTCCCTGCCTGCTTGCACTCTGTCTCTCTCTCAAAAATAAAAAATAAAAATAAAAAAATAAAAAAAAGAAACACTGAATCTGAGATTTCTCAGAGAGGAAAGGGTGGTACTGGGTTGGGAAAGGGAGAAGGTCACTCAGGCAGAGGGTCACACAAACCTTGGGGGCAGTGCCAGCACCTGTGGCCAGTCTACAATCTATTCTCTGGACAATTATCCTGCCCCCTAGAAAAACTGCAGTTGATAAAGGGACTTCCCCCTCACGGACTTAGAAGGAATCCAGTGTATTCATGATAGTTTCATTTCAGCTGACAGAACAGTGATGTGAGAGAGGTCCTACCTCAGGGCTACCATTACTAGACTCATAAATTGAAATGTAAATATAGATAAAAGCTAAAAGAAAGCCACTGTCCCCTTGGAATTAGCGCTGAATGGAGTCTTGCCTGTTGGTGAGTTTTGTTGTAGGTTATCATTGGGGCGTTAGCTCTGCTCTTTGAGGTTACGTGGAACGGTCACCTTCAGGATGGAACAGGTGATCAAAATTCACCGGAAGGCTGTGCGGAGAAGGGAGGAAACTCAGGTACCAGGTGTGCAGCAGTAGAGCCACCAGGCCTCCTGGAGCATGGGGGTGATGTTGAGGTCCCCATGACAACTCCAGGTGTCCTGCCTCAGCTTAAGTTCCTTGCTTCTGCTCCAGTCCCTCTGCCATTCTCATGAGCCAGCTGCTCTCTGTGGCTTCGCACCTCACCTCCATTGGGCCATTGCCTCCCTTTCCAAGTGTCCCTGTTAAATGGCTTCTACCCCTGCTTTCTCTCCTTCCTTAGATCCCCTGGCTTCTGCATCACTGTTGCCTCTGTATGTGCTGCATACAGTCACAGAGAGGGGAGGAAGAGCGACAGAGAGACAGAGAGATGAATTCATTTAGTTGATCCTTATCTAGCATCAAGCGTCTCTGTTGGGCAAAGATATTCTGCAAAGGCACCTCTTGACCTCAGGCTACAGATGGCTGTCTTTGCCTCATGCACCAATCTCTGGCCTCATCTATCCTGGCTGTGGAGGGGTGGTCAGAACATACAGAGCACAGTGGGCACTTCTAGACACCATGCTTAAGCAGGGCCAGGGACATGGCAGGCACTCAACAGTCTATCTCCTCTCTAGTATCATGGGTTCCCCATAATGACTTAAACTGACCTTTATTCTTATCTTTCAGCTTTTCTGTGGACTCCTTAGGGATTTTGGCAACCAATGTAAATTCCATGATCTCAGTCATACCCAAAAAGGGCTCACTGACCACAATGGAAAAGCCCACAAATGTCCAGGTGTCATTTCGTGCAAAAAAGGAAGTGAAGATTGAGTACCAGCCAATTCTGCGCTGTCAGGTACAACAGCTCAAAGGGAGGATTCACTCGGTGGCAGGACTGTGGGACTCATTTTGGAAAGAAGAGTACGTGATCTAACACATGCTCTAGGGATTGGTCCCTAGCTAGCAGGCAAGAGTAGGTCAGGTGGGAGGTGTGCAAAGTCATCAGGAATCTAGAGTGCCAGACAGGAAATGTAGCCCCTGATCTTTGAGGAGCACCAAAGGGCTGAGTTCAGTCATCAAATGCAAAACAAGAGCAGGGAAGTGAAGGAGTAGGTAAAGTCGGTCCCTGTTGGTCCATGGCTGGTACGTTTTCGCTAACATTGTTGTTGAAATAATAAAAAGAGAATGAAAAAAAAATGAGATTGGCTTTCAATGATGAAAGTAGAGAATGGAGTAGGTAGTCATGGGAATTCTGGAGCATAATGGCTAACATCTTCCCACTTCTTCCTCCCTTCTAGATTATTGAGCCCAACATCACAGAAGGGGGTGAAATCATTGCCAGCATCCCAATTAAGTTTTCTGTGAATGCAGTGTTCTCCAAATACAACATCAGCCCCTCCTCCATCATCAACTTTGGAGCTTTGATCTGTGGCACTCGGAGAAGCACCACCTTCACCATAGAAAATCAAGGTGTTACTGACTTCAGATACGCCCTTTATAGGCTGATGGGGGAGAGCCCCATTCATCAAAAGAAAATGTAAGATGAGTATTCACTTAACTCATGCCATTCCCTGGTTAATTAGTACACTATATTTTACAAAGAGCTTTCATATATTTCATCTAAATTCACCCAATCCCCGGGGCGCCTGGGTGGCTCAGTCGGTTAAGCATCTGACTTCTGCTCAGGTCATGATCGCATGGTTTGTAGGTCTCTGTGCTGACAGCTCAGAACCAGGAGCCTGCTTCAGATTCTGTGTCTCCCTCCCTTTCTGCCCCTCCCCCACCCACACTCTGTCTCCCTCAAAAATAAATAAGACATTAAATTTACCCAATCCCCTTTTGTGGAGCTGAGGTCACTAAGATTTAGAAATGGCTCATCCAAGATTATGCAAGAAATCACCAGTAGATCTCAGTTCTAAACCCACATCTCAGATTCCAGATTCATATGCTTTCTAACTGCTGTCAGATCTAAGGTAAATTTAATTGAACAGATGTGAAGTCTTCTCCTTGGGGTTGTGTCTGTTGTCCTCGTGCTTCTCGTGTGTGCTACAAGACTCCCAGTAAGTCAGTGTCCTCTTTGTTGTAAGATGTCGGGGGACTATTATAACCGCAAGCTAAATCAAAATACATCATAGCTGTGCTTCATGTGGGGGATGGCAGAAGGTACCCTGGAAATGTAGACTAGAGACGCGTGCTGCGGCATTCAGTCTCCTGGGACTGTTTTCACCTTCTCCACATGAAGACCTGGTATAACAAGAGCTAACTTAATAGCTGTTCCAACGGCGAAAGTCTGTATTCTTCAAAAGGCACCTCTTAACCAATTCACTAAAACAATTTACCTTTCTGAGTGCTTTTGTCTTTTATTTGATGATCATCTTTTTTTGGCAAATTAAGCATAGTTTTACCAATTTTTGAGGCACTTTGTCCTGACTAATTAATTGACCCCCTAATTAATTAATTTAAAATTGACTTTACAAGTAATTGTTTTAAATCAGACATCCACTGTTTGTAATTGTTTTGTATTTTTGTAGATATGTTTTTCCATTTTGGCTAAGCTTGAATGTATTAAGAAATTTGGGGTTAAGCTATTTAAACTTTCTTTCTTCCAAATTTAATTTCAGCTTAATTTTTTTATCATTTATCTTACAATAATTCAATACCTTTGACAGATATTATGATGTAATTGTATTTTTCTTTAAATTGTTTTTTATTTAAATTCAAGTTAGTTAACATACAGTGTTTTTAATTTTAATTGTTTTTCATTTAAGTGTGTACAAATTTAACGCAAAACACTCAAAGGGGGTTGAACTTTTGTTGTTTTGGCCATTATGCAAGTGAATGCTCAAATTATATAAAGCTCTCAAAAGTCTAAGATTGTACCTCAAATACATTTGACATTGTAGGTTAACTGGCATCTAGACAAGCTAATTAATGGGTAAACTAGCTTCAAAAGAAGTGAACAGCAGCCAGAATCCTGTATTTGAGCTATTGCATAAATTCACTTTAAAAGCACCATGACTATAAATATGAAGAAAAGGGACAGAATTTAAGTCTATTTGACATTTCTTTTTTTTTAAGTAAGATCAAGTAAAAGATTTTTCCACAAATGATTTTCCGTAAATAATTTTCACACACTGCTTCCCAGTGAAGTCAAGTAAACATTTAAAAATTATTATTTTCTTGGAGTAATGTTCATGTCCTTGTGAATCATAGTTAATAAGTATAATTACTATATAGTTTTCTTATAATTATTCAGTGAGGTTGGTTAATGATAAATAGGCTGACACCCCCCCCCCCCCCCCCCCCCGCCCAGATGCTCCCTTGGCTGCCTCCTTCATTCTTAGGACAAGGGACCTTACAATTAGCAGACAAGTGGTACTGAATGTCACCACCCCAACCTGAGGGTGTACTCCTGCTTCTTTAATCAGAACCAGCCATGTTAGACATGCAAGATCGCGGGAAAGCTTCTACAAGACTGGCCCTTCCAAAGCAACCAAGCTCTCTGATACTGTTCAGAAAGAAATAAACATCACAAACCAGGTGAGCACCCTTTTCCTTGTCACAGAAGCCCCGTAAGCCTGCCTCCCAACTAGTTTTCTCCTGACTAGTTCTTGCAACAAATACCCCCCTAGGCTAGAGGGATTTGAATGAACCCACGGTGACAGGAATTCTAGTTATATTGAAATATTACTTTCATTTTACGGCAAGGTGTTGACTTTTAATTTGGATATCCTCTCTTGTTTTAAAACCCTCATTGGCTCCTTATTGCCTTAAAATTAAGTTTCAGCTTTTCATGTATATTTTAATCAAGAATCATTTGTTAATAAAAAAAACAAAAACCCATGTGGACAGACTTAAATAAAAGCAGATTTTCAGACTTCTCTAATAAGATGAAATAAACATACTTTTCTTTATTCTGCCCAACTAAGTACAACTAAAAACCCTGCACATTGTATACAAAACTAACATAGGAGACCAAAAGGTGAGGAGAAAAAATCAGACTACCTAGGATCCTTGGGACCTAACAAGCATCACAATGGTGAGTTCCCTGAGTTTTCTTTTTACTTCACATATCTAAAACTGGGTGCAAAAGGAGCCAGCAACCCAGAAACATCAACAGACACAAACCAAAAAAAGCTCCAACAAAAGCCTGCTCCCACTAGCCAAAGGGCCAGGAAAAGAGCAGCCCAGCAACACAGAAAACTTTCATAAGAACTTTTCTATTACAGAAGCACCTGGGTGGCTTAGTTGGTTAAGCATCCGACTCTTGATCTCAGCTCAGGTCTTGATCTCAGAGTCATGAGTTCAAGCCCTGTGTTGGGCCCCATGCTGGTCATGAAGCCTAATTAAAAAAAATAAAAAGACCTATTATAGTCAAACAACAGAAAAATCTGTGGCCATATCTGACCCCTGCTAGCAAAATCCAGTGGGGAGCCTAGAATTATACCTTATTCAGGCTGTCATAAGATGTCCCAAACCTCTTCCAGAGTTGTGTTTGAGAATGTCCAGTGGGGAGGTAGAGTTTTCATTACCCCCTACCACCTCCACCTTTTATTGTAAAGACACCACTTAGGGAGCCTTGTTCCACCCCAACCCAGTGGTAATGATACATCCCTCCCTGCCCCACAATGGACCTCCCTACCCGAAAGCATCAGCAGAACAGTAGCAAGGTACTCCTACCCCTCTCCACCAAGGAGGTATCTGTCTACGACCAGTGGGAAATGGGAATTGCCACCCCTCTCTGGCAGTTATGAGAAGTCTGAGTCAGAGATCTGTACCCCCACCCCCACCTGGCAGTAATGAGCCAGTGCCCCATTTCCCCTGAAAGAGTGGTGTCAGAGAATGCCAGCTCAAACAGAAGATTTAAGTAAGATCCAGAGTCTCAGATAGCCAAAATTCCCCAGGTTTCAACTGAAAATCACTCATCATATCAAAAACTAGGAAGATCTCAAACTAATAGATGCCAACACTGAAATGACTGTTAAAATTATCTGACAAAGGTGTTAAAGCAGCCAACATAAAAATGCTTCAAAGAGCAACTCTAAACATGCTTGGAACAAATGAAAACATGGTTAAGTCTTAGCAAAGGAAGAGAAGACATAAGGAACCTAATGGAAACTTTGGAACTGAAAAAATAACCAGAAGTTAAAACTCATTTGGTGGGTTCAACAATAGAATGGAGGGGACAGAGGAAAGACCCAGTGAACTTGAAGACATAACAATAGAAATTCTTTGTATTATATCTCTTTGCTATTGCTCTCAAAACAAACTACTTCAAACTTAGTGGTTTAAGACAATGCAAATTTTACCTTACACTATCTGTATACTTCAGAAGCTTGACACAGGACTCACTGGGCTAACATCAAGGTGTTTGCAAAGGTGTATTCTTTTCTGGAGATTTTGGAAGAGAATCCATTTCCTCACCTTTTCCAGCTTCTAGAGGGCACCTGCCTTTCTTGGTTAATAACTTTCTCCCTCCATCTTCAAAACTAGCCATAATGGATCAAGTCTTTCTCACATCACATGATTCCAGCCTCTTCCATAGTCACATCCCCTTCTAACTCTGTTAGACCTACTTCTTCCATATCTCAGGGCCCTTGTGATTACATTGGTCCCAAGGCAATACAGGATACTCTCCCCATCTCAAGGTTCTTAATCATCAACAGAGTTTTCCCCCATGTAAGGTAATATATATACAGGTTCCAGGGATTAGGATGTGGACATCTTTGAGAGGCCATTTTTCTGCCCAGTCTAAACAAGAGAGAAAATAAACTCTGTTTTGAGTCTTTTGAAAGCCTATTTGAGTCTAATGAATAAAAAAAATGAACAGACCCTGAGGGACTTGTGGAATTATAACAAAAAATCTAATATCCTTTTCATCAGAGTTCCAGAAGGAGATAAGAAGTAGGGTTGGGATGAAAAGGTACTCAAAGATATGATGACTGAAACTTCCCAAATTTAGCAGAAGATGTAAGCCTGTAGATTCAAGTATCTGGGAAAATCTCAAATAGGACAAACCTAAATAAATCCATACCAACACACATCATAGTCAAACTTCTAAAAACTAAAGACAAAAAAATCTGGAAAGCAGGGACTCCTGGCTGGCTCAGTTGATAGAGCATGCAACTCTTGATCTTGGGGTTGTGAGTTTGAGCTCCACGTTGGGTGTAGAGATTACTTAAAAATAAGTTTTCTTTTTTTTTTTAATCTTGAAAGCAGTGAAAGAGGAATGACACCTTACATATAGGGGGAAACTATTTAAACGACAGCAGATTTTCTTATCAAAAATCATAGGGGCCAGAAGAAAGTGGCAAAACATTTTGCAAGCACAGGAAGCAAATAATTGTGAAGCCAGAATCTTATATCCAGCAAACATATGCCTCAGAAATGAATGGAAAATTAAAGCTTTCTCAAATGAAGGAAAAGTAAAATAATTTGTTTTTAGCAGGTCTCTCCTAAAAGAATGACTGGAGGAATTTCTTTAAACACAAAATAAATAATAAATGAAAGAATTATGGAACATCAAGAAGGAAGTAAAAATATGGCAGGCGATTATGTGTGTAAATTCAATATACTTCCCTATCCTCTTGAGTTTTCTAAATAATGTTTATCAATTAAGACAAAATTTATAACACTGTCTAATATGGTTCTAAATGGATGTAGAGGAAATATTTTAGACACTTATAAAGGAAGGAGGGTGACTAAGCAGTTGACCAGCAACATGGTAAATTCTATAATTGAGGTGTGTATGGAGGGTGAAGCTCCAGAAAGATGAATAAATAAAGTTCTACTGTTCCTGGTAGGTGTTAAAAGTCACTGAAGGCTTCATAGAGGAGAAAGACTTACTCATGTAGGATGCTGTTTAGCTGCAAGTAACAGAAAATCCAACATTAGTGGTCTAAATAGAATATGTTTAGGTAAGGTAGACAGTTGCTTGTGTTGTTAGAGGCTCTTTGGTGTTTGAAATTCTCTTGACTTTTCTTCATGGTTCCAAGATGGCTGCTGCAGCTCCAGCCACCACTTGTGCATTGAAGGCAAAAATAAGAAAAAGTAGGTATTCTGTACTAGGTGGACACTGGTAATTATTGATTACATTTGGATTGAATTTTCTACATGCTGGTTTTCATGTCTTCTCAAGTATTTTCCTCTTCAACAGAAGCCTTTTATTTAATTAACATACATAATATTTTTTCTACATATGTTTCTATAACTCTCATCCCTTCTAATATATATGTGTATGTTTGGGATTGTTTTTTGTCTTTTGGGTTTTTTTGTTTGTTTTGCCTTCTTCTCCTACTGTATCTTCTTTGCCTTTAGTGAGAGGCCTCCCTCCACGACCCTACCTTTCAGTTCCAATGATCTTGTCCTCTCTCCCACCTTCGCAACTCGCTCTCGAGGTCACACCCTGAATCTCATACCAAAAGAAACTGAGATGCTTCTGAACTCTTGACTTCTAAGATTCCTTTCTCTGACCACCACTTCCCTTTCTTACATCTAACTCACGTCCATCCATTTCAGCTCTTCTGTGCCCTCACTCTGACCTTGATCCTTTGTGACAACACTCAACCGTATTCTTACTATCCAAAGCTTCTCCTTCTCACCAATTTATATTCCCACTATAGTGCACAATACTAATTTTGATAATGGCCATTCTAACAGGCGTGAGGTGATATCTCATTGTGATTTTTTTTTGCATTTCCCTGATGATAGATGATCAACTTTGTTGATATGATTACATTAAGAACCTTGAAATGGGGAGATTATCCTGTTTTATCCTTAGCCCTATGTGGTCACAAGGGGTTGGGAGTGGTGGAGGAAATGGGGAGATGTTGGTCAAAGGGTGCAAACTTCCAGGTTATAAGATGTGTAAGTTCTGGGAATCTAATATGTACTTGGTGACTCTAGTTAACAGTAATGTATTATACATGTGGAAGTTGTTAAGAGACTAGATCTTAAACATTCTCCTCACACACAAAAAAATGGTAATTATGTGAGCTGATGGTTGCATTAACTAACATTGTGGTAATCATTTTGCAGTATATATCAGTATCAAATCATCTCATTGTACACCTTAAACTTATACAATGTTATATGTCATTTACATCTCAACAAAGCTGGGTAGGGGGGAGAACCAGAGGAGTACGTGGTAATATCCCATTTTTTGAGCACTAATTCTGTGCCAGATGCTATGTTAAGTACTTCACGCACATTTTTTTTTCATTGATGCCGCCAATGATTCAAGGTAGGGGCTTTAGCCCCACTTCATGGATAAACTGAGACTCAGAGAAGTCACTTGTCCAAGGTCAAATAGTTAGATTATAGCAGGGGTGGGATTCAAACTCATGACTGTCTGACTCAAAAGTCTACATCCTTAGCCAGTGCTCTGTCTATACCCCTCTGCCAGCAGATTCCGCTCTGGGTAAGAGTTATGCAATGTGGAATACGTCTGTTCCCTTAGGCTCCCACTCAGCCATGATTGGTCAGAAGGAATGTGCACAGAAAGAAGCACTGAGAGAACCCATCCCTGAAGATTCCCCAGGCCTTCCCTGCCTCCAGAAGAAAGCTAGGGTTCAGAGAAAGCCTGTGGGGAGAGAACCAACTGGTCCCTCTTGACACCGTCTCACAATGCTGGTAGAAGGGCTCAGACTCTGTCACCCCACCCCTCTCACCCCTCAACCTTTCCTGCAGGCTCGCTTCACCCACGGCATGTTCACCATCTACCCTGGGTTCGGCTCCATCCCTTCCGGAGGAACCCAGGTTATCACTGTCGATTGCGTGGCTGACCCTGTGGGAAGATGTGAGGAATTCATAGCTATCGATATATCTGACCGAGACCCAAGAGATCAGCCTGGCGGCATTCCTTACAGCCTGTTGGCAGAAGCCTGTCTACCAGGTACTGGGCACTCAGATTGGATAGCACTCCCTTAAAAGACCTTGCCCTCCACCAACCATTCAAATGTTTAGCAGATATAGCTGAACTGCTTCCTCTGGGTCCTTAGAACTTCCTCTGGTGTCTTCAGCCATATTTTTCCTTAAAGATTTATAAGGCATGCACAGAAGGTGTGCAGCTTTAAACTCCTAGTCTTCCTGAGTTTGGTCCAGGATTCTCATATGAACAGTATTATCTGGGAATCGTGGTGTAATGAGATATGGCACAGGACCAAGGAACACCGAATCCCACTCATGGCCTGGCCATTCCCCATGGGCAACATACACACAGAGAACAATGTTCAGTGACTGTGCATATTATCACTTTAACTCAGCAAGATTCGGGTAAAGCACAGAGAGAACTCCTCTTGTTTTGCTGTAGACTCCCTGCAGCCTCACACCAACATAGGCCAAATGCCCCCTTCTTTCCTAAGTCCACCCCGGATCCTAGAACTAACCTCTCCTTACTACTGGGAGGAAAATATGGTTGGGGTCTGATAACCAGCAAGAGCAATACAAAAAAAGAAGAGAAGATAGAATTTGTGCCATCACTCCCACCCTCTTGTGTGAATTCCCCTACCTCTCCTCTTATGATTGTCCTCCATCAGAATCAAATCTTCAAATTAGCAACTACAGAAAGCAGGAACCAGGCTATCAGGGCTCGTCTCTCATTCTTCCCTCCACTCCCCAGCCTTCGTGACTGACAACAGTGCCTTGATATTTGAGGAGCACAAGATTTGTAACAGCGCTAGCCTGCTCAATGTCCTACAGACCATAGAGAGTGGGGGGCTGTTTGTGGAGGATGAGAACAAGTTCATTTTCTGCAACGTCCTGGTGGGTCATCAGGCCAAGGCTCGGTTCAAGATCAGCAATGTGGGAAAGATCGCCTGTGATGTGAACATTGTAGTTAAGCCCATCTCCAACAAGGTAAGCAGCCCCAAATGGCCCTGGCCCACTGAAGCTGGCAGGAAGCTATGGAAAGAGCTCTTGGAAACCCTACTCTAGAGCCTCTAGACATGAGTGGGGATTATCTGCCTCTCAGTCCCTGCTGGAAATCATATGAGGTAACTGGGCAGTTTCCCCTAAGCCAAGAGCCATACATTTCTCTCAGTGGATGTCTCCTCTGGGTTTTAAAATGGTGCACACCAATGAGTAACTCTCTCATCCATCAAACAGCCACCTATACCTATAATAGATCAAGCATTGTGGGGAGAGCCAAAGATGAGTGCCAGCTCAGGGAGGCTGCCTTGGGTTGCACATTTGTCTGGTAAGGAGGATTAGGGGGATGTCAGGGTGTAAGGGTAAGGTGAAGTGATGAACAATTGTTAACCCCTGCTGCATTCTAGACACTTTGTTAAATTATTTACATTTATTGCCTCATTTCATCCTCGCAGAAAGTTTGTATAACCAGACTTTGTATTATTATACTCATTTTATAGTTAGAAAAATGAAGCCTAGGGATACAGGGCTGGGTTTAGAGCCAAGCTTCATCCACATATAAGGTAAATAATAAATGCCTATCTCAGGGCCTGTAGGTTTGAAACTCCTTTCCTCTCCGAGTTAGACCATACTGAGGTCCTTTTTCCTCACAATAGAGCAGCAAATTAAGGATACGAAGAGAGAAGCTTAGTCAATAGACGATCAGATGTGCTGCAAATACTGTTTGGTCTCACCTCAGCTCCTTTAGTTTTCTGCCCAAAGGTGAAATTTTGGCCCAGGTGGTCCTTGTGCCCCAGAGCTGGCATTGTTCACATGGGTGATGGTGGCGGGGAGATAACTCAAGGGTTGGCCTAGTCTAGAGCTGAGAAGAGTGTGTGCTGTCTCAGGAGACTGTCACCACAGAAGGTTAGGGTTTGAAAGGCTATCTCATCCCTTTTATGACTTCTCTCAGGCCCTGACGATATCCAGTCATTACTCTCTGACCTTTTTTTGGACACGAAGGGACAGCTTTCTTTCTATTCCACACTAAAAACATAAAAAGTGAGCAAGCCTTATTTCTAAATGATAGGTTTTTAACAGGGGATTTGCATACATATTCTCCTCTTCCCTAATTTGCATAATATCCCTTGAAAAGAGCAAAGAAGCCTTCGTGCCCTCAGCTTAAAAATAAGAGGAAATAGTTTTGAATCCCATTTGCCATCATTAAAAATGCAAAAATCCTTTTGAGGCCTTGCCAGGGGTCCCTACAGTCTTCCCAAAACACAGCCACAAGATGCAGACAGATCAAGTGCTGTGGGAGGTTGTTCTAGCTAAAGCTCTTTGAGTTGCAAGGAGCAGAAACCAACCCAGAATGGCCCAAACAAGCAAGGTTTGCTTCAATAAATCAGAGACCTCAGACAAAGGTCAGAGCACACCCTGTAGTCAGAGCTCTATGGAACTGGAATTGTCACCTGTAATGCAACTTTTAGAAGACCAGCAGAAGCTCTATCTTTCGATGGCCATGTGCCACTCACTCATGGTGTCTCCATTGTTCTATTCTCTAGTCTGGCTTCCAGTTCAGCTCCACATCAGCAACCACCAATGACCTTTGAGCATCTTAACTTGTTTGAGAGAGAGGGAAAGAAAAAGGTGGCAGGGGAGGGGGGGGCACTATCTGAGATATGGTTTAATTCACCTGTTTGAGTCAAATATCATAGGTCTAGCCAAGTCCAGCTAGTTATTGCTCAGGAGTGGGTCCCAGAGTATCTAGGCTGTTCCTTCCAGGGACATGACTATGTACGAAATGGATGGAGCATGTCTACCACAGAGTTTAGATGAGGAAGATTTTACAGCAAGGGCAGTAGAGATAAGAAGTAAGTCTTATTTGATGCAAAGTAGCTAACACACTGATCCCTGCTCCCCCTCCCCAGCTCATTGCCCGAATCGTTGACATTTTTGATGTGGAACCCAATAAGATGTGTGTTGCCAGCCGCTCACATGCCTTTGCCACGGTGACCTTTACCCCGCAGACCATGCAGACCTACCAGTGTATCTTCGAGGCTACCTTGGATGGCTTGCCTAGGTACCAGCTCCCCAGCTCCCTCTCTTACACCAGGGCTGCAGGCCACACCCTCTGTGGAATGTCCTTCCTGGCATGCCAGGCTGACAGGCCTCCATCTTGCTGTTCCCTGCAGCAATCTGACCAAGAACCGAAGCCTTGTGTTTGATATCGTCGGGGAAGGGAACCTCCCGCGGGTGACGGTAGTGCGACCAGTTCTCTACAACCAAAATGGAAACCCCTTGCTCCTCTTTAAGAGGCTTCTCCTTGGTCAGTCAGAGAAGCTGCCTCTCATCCTCAAGAACAATGGCACCATCCCTGCCCAGGTACCATTGGAGGTGAAGTATGGGATGGAAAGGGAAAAGAATGATTCAGAAGAAAGACTTCTGATGTTGAGTACTCTGCCATCCCTGATCTATGAGGACTTCTTTGATGTTCCTCATATGTTAGCCTGTGTAAGACATGGGACATGCAGAGCCCAGTCAGCTGTGGTGTCTGCCCTCCAGGAGTGTAGGAAAGCAGATTAGATAGCACACTCATAGTTACCGTGTGAAGCAGTGTGCAGTGATATACCCTAAGCTGAGTAGGAGGATTATGGTGTTCTTGGTATCTTCCTTACTCTTCACTTTTTTTCTGTAATGAACATTGCATTTTTAATAAGGAAGAAACTAAAGAAACCTCATTAGGGGTGAGAGTTTCAACATCTGAAGGGACTTTGGTTCAGCAATTAAATTTATGTTTCTATTTTACAAACAAAAAGTGATAAACTGTGTAAGTGTCATCCAAAGAACCATAAGACTTTCAAAAATGATCTTCTCCCATCTAGGGGAATCAAGGAAATTTTCACTATAAAATGACATGCAAGCTGGGCATTGCAGGATAACTAGGTTTCAGGAAGGGGTATGACAGTGAGTGCATCCCAGCTGGAGAAAGAAGACTGGAAAGACAAAGGAACAGAAGGGGAAAAAAAGTGTCATATATAAACAGGAACTAGTCAGCCCCCAGCTTCTTGAGAACACAGGGGATAGTAGACAAACAGTGGAACATAAAAATAGAAGGATGGAGTAGGGACAACTTCTGGGAGGCTTTGGATTCCCTCTATACTTTAAACCCTACAAGATGTTATGACTAATATTGTTGGGTTTTGTTGTTTATACAGTTAAGGCTTATTTAGATTTATCCACATAGTTATCTTTTTTATTGCTGTTCACTCCTACATATGCAACCTTCCATCTGAAATCCTTTGCTACCTGATGAAGAAATACCCCCGCAGGTCTGCTGGTGTGGTGAATTCTCTCACTTTGTGTTGAGAAATCTCCATTTCCTCTTCATTTTTTGAAGATTTTTTTAGCATTTATTCATTTTTTGAGAGGCAGAGAGAGACAGTATGAGTGGGGAAAGGACAGAGAGAGAGGAAGACACAGAATCCAAAGCAGGCTCCAGGCTCTGAGCTGTCAGCATAGAGCCTGATGCAGTGCTTGAACTCATGAACAGTGAGATCATGACCTGAGCCAAAGTCGAACGCTTAACTGGCTGAGCCACCCAGGCGCCCCCATTTCTTCTTCATTTTTAATGTGATCTTTACTTTCCATCCATTTTTCTCTGCACTCCCTTCTCCATAATTTCTTGGGATAATTTCTTTAACTTTGCCTTTAGCTATGTCTAATTCACTAGTAAACCTTCCACTAAGTTCTTAAGTTATTATATCTTTCAGTTCTAGAATTTCTATTTAGGCTGCTTTTCAAATATGCATAATCAGTTCTTAAGACTTCTAGTTTTGTGCTGAAATTGGCAGACTCAGCTTTATTTCTTGAACATAGTGATCACAACCATTTTGCCATCTGTACCTGATAATTCCAAAATCTGAAGTCTCTGTGGGTCTGTTTCTGATATCTGTTAGTCCTGCTCATTTTTCCCCATGTTGTCCTTTCCCCTCGTGTGCCTGGTTATCTTCAATCATGTGTTGAGTATTATACTTGAAAAGTTATTTAGACCTAATAAGACTAAGGATGCTGTTATTTTTCTTCAAAGACAATTTTCATTTGCTTCTGCCAGGTACATTGGGACCCTAGAAACTGGACATCACCTAAAGCTGGTTTTAGGGCTTGAGACTTTCTACTGCAAAGAAAACACCCCACCTTTCACAAGACTTTTGTCCTCTTAGTACCAACAGGCCATCAAAAGCACACCCTCTTTTCTCCCACATACCTCTTCCCGACTGAGTCCAGGTCAAAAACAGTCCATAAATTTAGGCTGTCCTGTCTGGATTCCCATGCTCTCCCAGATCTTGGTGTGGTTATTCCTCATTATCTTCTCAGCTCTGTGATGCTTTAAAAAATTTATTGTTCTTGATGTTGTTGTCTTATTTGTTGTTGTTTTGAGTCCACATTACCTAGTTTACCATCACCCTGCATTGTTTCCGTTATTGTGGCTTTATAAAATGTTCTAGCATCTAGGTCAATAAATTCCTGCTCACCCACTCCCCATTTTTCTAAGTTTTATTAACAAATTTTACAAATCTAGTCTCTGAGATGCACTTTAGACATCATTTTATAATATTCCTCAAAAAATCCAATTGGGAATCCTATGAATTATTCAGAAAGAATTTCTACTTATAGAGTATTTAGGCTCTTTGCCAAGAACAACATTTAGAATTCCCATCCATTTACCTAGATCTTTTTTATGTCAATTTTTTCCCATATAACTCCTCCATATAGTTTCTTACTAAGATTACATCTACACATAAAATTATTTTTTTACCTTAGAAGCTTCCTATGTAGTGTCACTATTTCTTTCTTCTTTTTGCCTCATTTCTTATATTGTTCAATTGTGTTTATGATGGTACCAGCATTACTATCTTCTAAAACTGTATACTGATCTCTTATACCCAAAATCAGATATATGTCTTTATCTTTAGCAGTTACATGGCTTTAGCAGGTATACTGCTTCCACTGGTCTAGAAAACATCTGTTTTCTCCAAGTAAATCAGAAGCCCACTTTGGTTTTCTTCTTATCTTGGTAGGCTGCTCAATATGACACTATCAGGTAACCAATGCATTAGTTCCTGGGAGATACTGATTTTTAGGAACTCACATTCATGTAAGCCTTCACAGAATGACAAGTATTCATTTCCATTTTACTAGTCTAGTATATATTTTACAGCCGCCTCTGTCAATAGCAGAGGCCTCGGCAACCCCATTTTGATACTACTTAGCTGGGTAATCTGGAAAGTCACCTATATTCTCTGGACCTCCAGTTCCTTACTTGGACAGTAAGGGCTGAACTAAACTTTCATTTTTCCTCCCCAGGTCTAATACTTATTTTATCTCCCTTTTAATAAGAAACTCAAAAACATGACCACTGGGCACAATGACTAGTGTGCCTTCCCAAACAGTACAGTATCTCAATCCAGACTCAAAACCCATGAGCAGCCTGTAAGCTTACCACTCAACCTTGTTTTCCTTCTGCCAGCTGCATGTTGACCTGAGGGACCAACTAGGAGTCTTCTCTCTGAAAGGGTGGCCTACCACCTCCTACATCTACATCACAGAGGAAAACAAACCACATGCAAAAGGTAGGTAGGGGGAGTATAGCTTCTAGAGGGCAATGGGTTTCAGAAGCTGTTTTGTTAGGAAACTGATGAGGATCCAGCCAGAGTAGGAGGCCCAGTCTCCTCATAAATAGCCTCTGCAGGTAAGGCTCATTCCCACACTAGAGCTGCCCTCTCTTGAGTCCGGATCTTTATGGTTACCTCTTCCTTTAAACTGGTTCTAAATTTCATGTCTCTCTCTCATCTTGGCAGCAAAGAAAGCTCACACGGCCTCCCTGGTGGTTCTTCCTGGAGACACAGCTGGATTTGATGTCATTTTCCAGTCCCAAAGTGTTGGGAGAATGACAGGCATCATCCACTTGTCAGTGATCAACAATCAGTATGAGGAGACGAACATCCACATGGTGGGAGAGGGTTATGAGGATGACATCACCTTGGGCAACATCCATGGGCTGCTGGTTTCCAGCAGCCATGAAGCCCCAGAGATCTCTGAGGTCATTGAGGAAAATACTATGGAAGACTTGATAACAGGTGAAAAAAACAGCCGTGAGCTATTAACAACTGTTGGCTCAGGTTATTTTATTTTATTTTATTTTTGTTTTAATTTTTTAAATTGTTTTATTTATTTTTGAGCATGAGGGTGTGAGCAGGGTAGAGACAGAGAGAAAGGGGAACAGAAGATCTGAAGCGGGCTCTGTGCTGACAGCCGCAAACCCAATGCAAGGCTCAAACACACAAACTGTGAGGTCATGACCCAAGCCAAACTGAGCCACCCAGTCACCATGGCTTAAATAACAGGCCAGCCAGCTTCCTGGGGATTTAGGAAAGCATCTTCTCCTTGTTACTGTATGTTCCTTCATTCCTGGCTCAGACAATGCCTTCAGTCACGTGTTCCCTCGAGGAATATTTACTGAGCATCAGCATGCATGTACCAGGCACTGTGCTGAGCCCTGCAGTTCCAAAGAGTAGTACAAGAGTCTCAGGGACTTATAGTTTTAGCTAATTCCAGTTTAGCTGAAAAGTGAAATTCAAAATTCAAATTCCAGATTAGCTATGTGAGCACATATCTCTCTGTAGTTGTCCCTGTTCATATCTCTCAGCTGGCTCCTATTGGCGTGGTCTGCTTCATGGGACCCATGTATCCCAGATATTCCAAGAGAAGTCATGGGCTTGTATAATTAAAGAAGGTGTAGATTTGTGCCACGTCTAGAACCTCATTCTCAGTAGCCTCACTACTCAGTGCGCTTTCTGAGAACCAACAGCATCAGCAGCACCTGGGAGCTTGTTAGAAGCAGACACCACCCCAGCATTTCAGGCCTACTGAAGCAGAATCTGCATTATAGCGAGATCCCTAGGTGACTTCTGTATACACTGTATACACTAAAGCTCAGACATGCTTCCCCACTGTCTGTCAAGCACTGCAGCTTCTTTTGGCTGACTATATTCTTTGGGGTAGGAGAAAATTTATGTCATCATTATTATCAAAATGCATTTGTTAGGCAACCTAATTGTGTGGCTAGTTGGTATGAAGTGAGTTATAAACACATGCTCATAGTTTTTCTAGGAGCTTGATTATAATCCTGGAATGTAGCATTGGACAGTCTCTACAACATGGCTTAAAATCAGTACTCCTCTTTATGTGGTGTTCCACCCCTCTGTGTGGCTACGAGGTGACATCTCTCTTGTCAGGGGTCAAGCAGGAGCCAGCAGCGAACCCTGGCTCAGAAATCAGATTTCATAATTATGATAGGGTTACCACATTTAGAAAATCAGAATATAGGAGTCCCTCTTAAATTTTAATTTCAGATAAACGAGTAATTTTTTTATTTGTGTGTCTGAAAATATTGTATGGGACATAGCGATACTAAAAATTACTCATCATTTATCTATGGTTCAAGTGTAACAAGGGCTTTTATACTATATCCTATTTTAACCCTTAATAGTATTGTTTCAGCAAATAAATGGAGTTGGGGACCTATATTTTCTCTTGAAGGTGAGAGCCAAGGTGGGTGGGTGGGTGGGTGGATGATGGATGGATGGATGGATGGACGGACAGGTGGACAGACGGACAGGTAGATGGACTAATAGATTTCCCAAGGAGGGAAAGTTTATGCTATGTGACTCCAACTTTTCCAGGATAATCATCTGCGGTGGGGGTGGAATGCATGAGGGTAAAGCACCATGTCTTTCAAGTGTTGCCTCCTCAGGAAAGCGAGCCCCGGGGAGGCTAGGGAAGACTCACAGACCTTCTGTTTCTGTCCATAGCTGCTCTGGTGGACCACATCCAGTTTGGGGACTGCCACATCGGAAACAGCTATAACGTGAGCTTCACAGTGACTAATCACAGCCAAGCGAATGTCATCCGGTTTGAATGGCCCCTTTTAGCTACAGTTTGCTTTTCCCCACAGGTAAGTGAAAGCCAACTGCTGTTTTCTGGACTCCCTTAGGTGTGAGCCAAACCCAATTTGACTGTCAGTCTATCTTCATGAACGTGTGGGATGAGATGGATGGCTCTCAAGCTGAGAAACAGCCCAGGAACCATCCGTTACTCAGACCAGGTACCAGAGGACACAGTCCGTGTCCCCTCTGGTCTAAGAACAGAGAACGAGGTCTGATGAGACTGTCGCTAGGCTGAAGTTGAGGAATTCCATGCAAGTCTCTATGGATGAAATAGGTCCCAGAGTGGATAGGGATAGGGGCTAGGGTCTTCCTATCACAGATTGTAGACCTGTGACTCCGAAGGTATATGTTCGTTAGAGCATTAGGCCTGCCAAAGTGGCTCACTGAAAGCTAAGATGGGGGTAGCGGGTTCTGTGGACAACTGAGATATAGCACATTTGCAAATTACATCTTTCTGTTTCTCACTCAGCATACTAAAATCTAGTTAACTTTATTTTACCTGGAATCCCTTTCAGCATCTCACAGCACACATTTTATGAATTGCTGGCCAAGGCTCAAAGTCACACAAGGCCTAAGACAATGTGGTAGCAGATCCTAGCCTCTGGCTACCTGATGCTTTTCATAGACAGTTTGCTGCTGAGTTCCCAGGACAATTCATATACCCAGATATATCCACTGCCTTCTGCCCAGTTTCAGTCACCAAGACTATTCAAGCATAGATCTTTAGGGGGATAGAGCAAGGAAAGTTGGGGAACTTACTTTGTCACCTTTAAATCTTTGAGTGCCATCAGGAAGTTTTGCTTCCTAGAGGGATGTAAAGTGTCAGTTAAAGTAGACAGAGATAAGCTTCAGACAGTCCATTTATATACACCCACCCCCCCCACACACACATGCATATACCCCTCACCACACACACACACACACACACACACACACACATTTGTGGCCTGGGGAATACTAAGTTTTATTCACCCTTTACTTTCCAGAGGAAGGAGAGATATTTTTATCTGTCAGAAACATGATAGGACTATTATATATATATATATATATATATATATATATATATATATATACACGTGTGTGTTTGTATATGATAAATCATAAATTATTTTATGCCTTAAACCAAACTAGATTTCCCATTTATCTGGTATACTTCAGGGAATCTCAGCCTTCTGGTTTTAGGACTTCTTTACCTTATTAAACATTATTAAGGAACCCCAAAAAGCTGTTTTTTATGTGACTTATGTCTATTGACATTTACCACATTAGAAATTAAAACTGAGAGGGGGCGCCTGGGTGGCTCAGTCGATCGAGCGTCTGACTTCGGCTCGGGTCATGATTTCTTGGTTCGTAAGTTCGAGCCTCGCATCGGGCTCTGTGCTGACAGCTCAGAGCCTGGAGCCTGCTTCGGATTCTGTGTCTACCTGTCTCTCTCTGCCCCTCTCCTGCTCATGCTCTGTCTCTCTCAAAAATGAATAAACTTAAAAAAAAATTTTTTTTAAGAAATTAAAACTGAGAATATCTAAAAACATGTATTTATTCATTTTTAAATAATAAACCCTTTAATGTTAATATAAATATCATATTTTAATGAAAATAGCTATATTTTTCAAAATAAAAAATGAGTAAGAAGAGTGGCATTATTCTGCAGTTTTATAAATGTCTTTAATATCTGGCTTAATAGAAGATAGCTAGATTCTACTATTTGCTTCTCCATTTGATCTGTTTCAATATCATATGTCATGTAATCTCTGTAAAGCTCCATTGTGTACTCATGAGAAAATAAGAATAAAAAAGTCAAATAACATCTTAGTATTATGATGGATGAAAGTAGATCTGACCTTGTGAACTCCTGAAAGGGTCTTGGGGATCCCAAGGGTCACCAGACCACATTCTGAGAACTGCTAATGTACTGTGTACATTGGTCTATAATTCATATAGGTCATATTGATGAAGAAGCACAGGTAGTTAAGAATGTGGTACCTGGAGCCATATTGTCTGGGTCTGAATCCAGCTCTTCCAATATTCACGGTATGGCCACGAGCCAGTTACAAGTTTCCTTGCCTGTAAAATAGGAGTAATAGCTGTACATCTCACAGTGTTGTTGAATGGATTAGAACTGTGTAAAGGTTTAGAACAGTGCCTGAGGCAAGGAACAGTTTAATAAATATTAGCTGCTTTTACTATCATATTTCTATCTAAGAATCTCTTGTAGATATTTAAGACAATCTACACATACAGGTGTGAATGATGCATTTTTTGCCAAGATTTTTGGCTCTACCCCTTCTCTGGAACGTCACCATCAGGTATAAAAAGTCCTCAAGCTCAGATTCCCAAAAATACTAATATCGGGCTCTTCCGCAGATCGGCCACCTTCACCCTGGGTGTGCTAAGGACATAGTAGTGACCATGAAGTCCGAAGTGCCCATCAATCTGAAGAAGATGGGGGTCAAGTGCAAGCTCTCCAGGATCATGTTTCAGCTCCCTGCAGACCAGGTCCCTGATTGGGATGACCGCATGCGCACAGTCAAGTGGGTGGATGTGCTCAGAAACACACCCGGTTCTTTCGCTGCAAAACGAAAGGTGAGTGGGGACATCAGGTACAAATCTGACCAGGCCTGCCGTGGCTGGTGGTGCCTGCTGCTCTCTGGTTCAGTGTCTCATCATTTCCTTCCTTCATGGAACAACAACAAAAAAAAAGTTTGTTTCCCATTCTACATGACCTTGATTTGACCTTGATTTCAGAAGTAACAAACTGAACTGGCAAGCATGCCACCTGCCAGCCATGCAGCCCACACATCTTGACCCAAACCGCTTTAGTTTAAGTCTGGATGCCTCATGGAGCGAGTTCTCTCACCATCAACAGCATCATGGTTAGACTTTCAGCTATTCCCTTTTTCTGTCTGTGTCCAGAATTTGATTAGTTATAATCTTTGGTTCATGACAGAATCTCATCTTTGGTCCATGCGTGTCCCTCTTTCAACTAGTCTTTGGCTGGTTTCTTTTAATAATGTAATAAACAGAGATGAACTCACACTCAGTGTAGGAAGTAGAACATGAATTACCTGTGTGCTTCTCACCCATTCCATCCCCCTGCCTCCCTCTTAGACATAATCACGATCCTGAATCTTGTTTACTCATTCCCTTGATTTTTAGTTTTTCTTTCTTTTTCAACCTATACATTCTATTTTTTAAATATCATTTATTGTCAGATTGGCTTCCATACAACACCCAGTGCTCATTCTAAAAGGCATACCGTTTTGTTGTAGTTTCTAACTTTTAGTTTTTAAAAAACGGTTACTGCCTGTGATCCATATTGTTTCATGTGGCTATAGTGTACCCATTTCACTGCTATATAAAATTCCATTATTACTTATCATCCATTCTTCCTTTGAAAATTATTTGGTGTTTTCCATTGTGTACAGTGTTGCTGTGAACATTATTATTCATGTCAAATGGTATTCAATTGCAAAAGTTTATATTCCCAGAAGTGGAATTGCTGAGTCATAAGATATGTGAATTTCAGCTTTCCAAGATAATGCCTGTGTTTTCCAAAGTCACTGTACCTATGCACACTCCTGTTGGCAGAGGGATCTTACTGATCCACATTCTCTACACAACTTGGCATTGCCAGACTTCTTGATTCTTTTCACTTAAATGAATGGGAAATGGTCTAATTTGGGATCTACTTTGCATTTCCCTAACCACTGGTAAAGATGAATATGAATGACTTCATGGCCTTACTAGTCATCTCTTATATGCCTTTTGCCTAGTTTTCAATTATGATGCCTGTTCTTTGTATGAGTTACTTTATTTTTGATAAAGTTTACTATTCCTTCCTATTAATTGACTCCAAATGTCCTCACCAAATTTATAGCTTATCTTTTCACTTTCTTTGATGTATCTTTTGATGAACAAAAGATATTCTTATTTTTAATATAGCGAAATTTATTAATCTCATCTTTTACATATTTTTTGTGTGTGTGTGTCTTCTTTTTAAAACTCTTCTCTACCAGGGAAGAAAAATATTCTTTTTTTTTTTTTTTTTTTTTAGGTTTAAGAATTTTGCTTTTTGTATTTAAGCTCTTGGCCCACCTGGATTTTATGTATGGTGTGAGGCAAGGATCCAATTTAATGGTTTTCCATGACCTGGCCAAATCCCTTTTTTGTTTAGCCCTTCTGTTTCCTAGTGATCTGCCATGACTCCCTTATCATCTAAATTTCATATATGCCTGGTATGTTTCTTGTCTCAGTATTCTACTTCATTGTCAATTTGTCTATCCCTATGCCAGTTTTACCTTGCCTTAATTTCCATAGCTTCATAATCAGTCTTGATATTTCCAAGGGAAGTCCCTCTCCCATACTGTTTTGTTCTGAAGTATTTTCATTATTCTTGGTCCTTTATTTTTCTATCTAATTTTGGAATCCACTTACCAACTTCTGTGGAAACCCTGATTGAAACTTGATTGGAATTGGATTGTATCTGTAAGTCCATTTAGGAAGGATTAACAATTTTACAATATTAATTCGTCCTTTCTATTAGTGAGTTTTATCTGTACATTTATTTAGGTCTTTTTTAACTTTTTTTTTTTTTTACTACCATTTAGTTTCTTTAATACTATTAGGACTCCTCAGGTTTTTTATTTTTTCTTGAGTCAATTTTATTAAGTTATTTTTCTATGAATTTGCCCTTCAACTAAGTTTTCATATGTATTTTCATAAAGTTATTTATAATGTTTTCCTATCATCTGTTTAAATCTATAGGATCAGTGGTAGTGTCCTCTTTTTAATTTTTGATATCAGTTATTTTTATTTACTCATTTTTTTCTTGATCAATCGCCCTGAAGACTTTTTAAGTCATTCCACATAAACATCATTTGGCTTTATTAGTCCTCTCTGTTCTCAATTTATTTTCTATTTCATTAATATCTGTCCCTAATTTTATTATTTCCTTTCCTCTACCTTCTTTATAGTCCATCTAACCCCCAAACTAATATCTCTGTAGTCCTGATGCTCTTAGTAATTTGTTTCCTTTCCCATATAGGAGTCATTTTAGGTTTACCTTAATCATTTATTCTGGAACTGGAATCATTTATTCTGTAAGTTGGTGTTAATTTGCATGGGTAAAATCCTGTTACCGCCTACCCCTTTATTCTTGTGAGTCAGCTAGCTCTGCCTTTGTTACAGGTGATAGAGATGGATCCTGAGCCTGTTCACTCAGTAGTAGAAGAAAACTACCGAGAACTGCATCTTCAGATCAGTGCCAATGTGAATTTTGCTTCATATCAATGCGAAACAAGCAATGTGCACTTTAAAGAAACACTGGTTTACCAGACCCGAGTGTTTGAGTGAGTCTTTGAAAGCCCCCCAGCACTCACAGAGAAGTTCTTTCATTTCATCATTTGCCTATTCCTTTATCAAATACTTATTCACTGTTTATGACAGCATATACCAGGCATCATAGCTATGTAGCATGCACCAGAGGAACTCTAGGGATGCAGTGAAACATTCAGATCCACAGAGCTATTAAAGTTCACACCTGAAATCAAGATATAGGCCAGGAAACACAGTCCACCAGGAGGGCAGCATCCGGCCATCAGCTTCAGTAGGGATGGTCCTTGAAGCAGTCCACACCACCACCCAGTAACCATTCTTTTCTCTCCAACTCCAGGTGACAATATCCACACTAGTGGGAATGGGTCCATCTTAGCTCAGAAGCCCCACAACCAACAGAAGCCAATACTCCTCATAAGCACCCCATAGGTATAGCTTCCATGATCCTTATAAGAGACATGCCCAATTACAAGAGTCACTACACTCACAGAACCCCAAAGCTATGGCTTCCCTCCAGGGAATCATAATTCCCTCCAGACCAGATGCAATTTACCCATTAGGGGTCATGTTAACTCTAAACAATGTTGCCTAATAATACAGCTGATATTTCTCCTTTATCAGGTTTCCAGGGAAACAGCTAGAAAATTTATTCAAAGTCAAAATTGTCCTTAGAAGGAAAAGGGTTATGTTAACTCACATACAAGAATATAAGGATGTCATGGGTCCCCCTCTTAAAGAGCTCATGGGGGGAATGGGTGAAAATAGGTGGTTGCAATATGGTGTCCTGTGTATGCTGTGAGAGTACCTGAAGCAGATGGAATATCAGGGAATACTTCCCAGATGAAGCAGTGCCCATTCTACAGGATGATTAGGAGATAGCCAGGTGAAGAAGTGAGAAAAAGGGGCCTTCTAGACAGAGAAAGCAGCATATGCAAAGACAGAGAAAGACCATTCTTTGAGAATTACGAGCACAAAAATATAAACCACTGACATTTCAACTTTGTAAAAATTGGTAATTAACTTGTTCAACTCAGTTTGCATTTGTTACACTTTAAGTTTTCAAATTATCATAAAACCAAAAGAAATAAGGGAGGAAGTGGTACCTTCTGTTGATAGCCATTTCACTTAAAGCTGGGGTTGGCAAACTATGGCCCGAGGACCAAATCCAACCAGCTGCCTATTGTTGTAAATAAAGTTTCTTTTGACCCACAGCCACATAAATTCATTTATGTGTTGTCTATGGCTGCTTTGGTACTACAACAGCAGAGTGAGTAGTTACTACAAACATCGATGGTATGCAAAGCCAAAAAACATATGCTGTGTTGCCCTTTGCAACAACAACAACAAAAAAGTTTGCCAACTCCAGTCTGAACTAAGAACTTTTTTATCAAGAGTATTCTGTACCACCAAGATTTCTCCACTTTATAAATATTGTCTTTAGGATAGTGGCCAGTGCTCATACTTTTACACAATAAACATAAGCCCCTGAGGTCAAAGCCCTTGACTTTGGGCATACCTGCACAGTCTACCTGGACCAAATAGTGGAGATCTGATCCTTACACCCTCCCCTAGACCTACACCCCCCTCCAAACTCAACTCCAACTACTTCACTAAAACTAGTAAGACATTTGTGTTTTCTTCTCTAACACAATCATTTTCCTGTATCAAGGCCTCATCCTTCTGCTGTGATTGTGATCAAGTTTAAAAATGATTCCAGAAAAAGCTTCTATTTCCTGGTTCTTGTCTTATATGCAGGGAAACTTGAGGCAAGAAAAGTCTCTACTCATTCAGAATTTGAGACAAGTCTCAGTCAATGAAGGAATCTCAGGCAGGGGTCAAATGGCTTCCGACCACAGGGACATTGTTTCCAGTGGGAGATGTTTCAGTAAGGGAGGGACTGGAATTTGCACCTAAAGAAAGTACTGTCATGGAAAACACATTTTGATTCCTCTCTCATGGGAATTTTTCAGAATTATAGCAAACTCATGCTGAGAGCTCATTGCATAGGGTGCTGGTACTGTGCCAGATGATTTAAAGTGCTAAACATTTGAATATTTTTACTTTTAATAGTAAATAGTGTTTTAGAAGGAGATATAACTAGCACAGCAAATGCATGATGTCAGACAAAATGCTTAAAACTTGCCTTTTGAAGAAATGTTTAAGAAACACAGTGACAACTTAAAGTAACAGTATAGATGATGTGTAGACAGGAAAAAAATCGACAGCACATTTCTCAAATCCATTCTCTGATCTATCTGCAGGCTTGAACTGACTAATTCAGGAAACGTGCAGCTGGAATTCAATTGGGTCTCAGAAGAGACTGCAAAGGCTGTCAGCTTTGCAATGCCAGATAACCAAGGTAAACACAATGATAGGAAAACTCCAGGGCTTGAACCGAGTCCCCAGTTAGTAGGAGAGCCTTGTTCATGGAGAAATGAGCACTGGTCCAACAGCTCCCTCAGTAGCCAAGGAGAAGCAGAGCAAATGTTTCATGGTGTCTGCAGAGCCAAACAGGCCTGAGAAACTCAAGAGCTGACCTCTGTCCTCCCGGAGCCTGGAGCCTAGAGCCTGGCCTTCCATTAGGCCAGCACCCCAGTCACTGACCCCTAGGAATCTTGTCTTTTAGGCCTTAACCTCTTGGGAGATTACAGACCCTTGCAGAAACTGATGAAAACTATGAACTTTTTCCCTGGAAAATACACACCCATACCAAATGTGATATATATGAAGCGCTTGGAAAAAGACTCAACACTTGGTGGACAAAAATTCATTGCTGTTGTTGCAGTTTTGGAGATTCGCAGACCTTTCAAATGGGCCCCCAGATTGTGAACCCCTACTTTCAAACAATGATTCTCCAAAAAATTATATTCACAGCCCATTATTCTTGAGGCAGGAGACCCACAGACCTCTCTTTGGCCCACCCCCTGAGCCAAAAGGAAACAACTTTGAAAAATTGATAGAATTAATAGAAGTATTTTTCATGAGTCTCCTGTGAGAGATATGAGCCATTCCCTTACCCTTAGTGCCCAAAGCTAAGTATTTCTTGTGGAAGAGGTGAGCCCACAGAGGGACCTGTGAGTGGGCTGCCTTCCACCTGCCCTCCCACTGCAAATAGAGAATATCATTGGCTCTCTGTTTTGCCCCCAGGTTCTTCT
Organism: Panthera pardus; assembly: GCF_024362965.1. Lineage (NCBI taxonomy): Eukaryota > Metazoa > Chordata > Mammalia > Carnivora > Felidae > Panthera > Panthera pardus. The sequence continues at coordinate 12,760,424 of NW_026526754.1, forward strand.
CAAAAAGACCAAATTAGCCAGGGCACGCTGCACACGGTCAGTACTCTGGACAGCGCCACGGACCACTGGAATGACGTTCCCCCCACGCCCTTCTCTGTGGAGCCTGCCTCAGGCATTGTGCCTGTGGGCAAAACTCAGAAGCTCAAAGTGAAATTCTCCCCGCTGGAAGTTGGAGACTTCGAGAGCAATCTCTTCTGCCAGTAAGAAGATGTGCTCTCCAGAGCAAAACTCCACATCTCCTACCCTCTCTTCTGTCCCAGCACCACCACCATTCTTTCCAGCCCTGGGCCCCTCCATAGCCCCCTGATTGTCACATTTCCCATTGGGAAGATTCAGAAAGGCCAGGATTTAGAAGATAAGGAGAATTTTTTCTTTTGTATTACTCACCAACACTCTCTAGACTCTTCCTCCTGCCTATTACGCCCTTCCCAGCCACACACAGGATTCCACTGAGCAACAGAATGGCTGACAGACAGGTAGATTCCAGTCCTTGGGCAAATATGAACTTAGGAAAACTTTCTTACACCTTTTCTGAGACTTGGTCTCCTCATATGTAAAATGGAAATAACAATACCCACCTTGTACAGTCATCATGAACATTAAGTGAGTTAAATCAAGTGAAGACTTAGAACAGTACCTGGCATATAATAAGCACAATAAACATTACATAGCCATGGTGGTGGACCTGATACATAGGTGAGAAATAGAAGGGGCCCAGACCCAATTCAAGAAATCCAATCCAATAACATTTAGCAAGTCCATTATGTGTTAACCACTCCCATGAAAGATCCATACAGAACACTTACCTTACAGAGGAATTGTGTAAAACATGGTATGGGGTGGCAGAGACCTATGTGAGCCATAAAAGCCTTGTGGAGCCCCTGCAATTACACTGCAGGGACCCGTCCCACACCTGGGCCTAAGCTTGGTGCTGGGACTAGAGGTCTACTTACATCCAGTTCACTTTCTCCAGGGAGCTCAGGATACTCGTTTAGAATTTCTGTGTCAGTTTTCATACCCCACTAGATGCCTGTGAGAGGGCCCAGAGGGCAAGACTCTGTGCTCATTTTATAGCAGGGAAAATTTCTCACCACTGCTGGAGGGAATAACTTGGGGCCATACTTAGATACAGAGAAAGAACCAGAATTCATCCTCCTCATACTCAGCCCATTCATGCATTCATCCACTCAACAGTTCATGAATGAACACCTACTATGTATCATGCGCTATTCAAGGCATTTATATTATGTTGTTGACCAGGATAGACCCAGTCTCTGCTTTCATGGAGCTCACGTTCTGGTGGATATAATATTCATTTCCAACCAACTAAGGAAGTGGTGATTCATCTAAAAATAAATAAGAATAATCTTATCCTCACAGGATTCCCAACCTGCCACCTGGAGAGCAAGGCCCAGTCCTATCAGCAAAAGGGCGGAGCCTTTTGCCCTTCTGCCATTTTGACCTAAAACACTCAGACTACATCAGTGGTCATCGGCGCAACCCAGATCTCCGAGGACCTTCTGGTGTGGCTCTAGATTCAAACACCCGGGTGATTGAGTTCACCAGCGTGGGCATAGGAGGGAAGAATATCCGGTAAGTTGCTTATGGTTTGCATTGGTTCTTATCAGTGAGTTCTTCTAAAGAACTTAGAGGAAGAATTCAGAGAAGTCAGTGAGGCTAATTCCTAGAAGCAGGTTTGAAATATTGGGGTTGGACTTTAGAGAAGTCCATAGTAAGGAAGTCTATAGTAAGGAAGCTGAATTTTGTCTCCTTAGTTTTGACACTGGGGAAATATGGGAGACATAAAAATGTAATCCCTGACCCCCACCTTAACCACAGAGGGTCGGTCATTGGGACAGAAGGGCCCTGGATGTCATTATTCCAAAGTCCAGAACTCTAGCCATAGTTTGCCCCTCCCCCCGCCAAAGGAAGTGCAGTTTTCATTTCTGTGGTAATAGAGTATGCAGACAAGTCCTGATTCCTAGATAGGGGGACTGTGCTAGGGAAGGTCCTAAGAAAGTTTCTCTAATTCTTCAACCCCCATTTCACTCTCTGCTGTCAATTCTTCCCCCTCGGCCAGGACTTTTACAATCCTGAACCCAACTAATAGCACCTACTCCTTCTCTTGGATCTCTGAAGAAACTGAAAGTCTCCAGAACCCTCCAGCCTTCACATGCCTTACAGAGAAGGGCTTCATCCACCCTGAAAAGAAAGCGGAGGTATGTGTGTGTGTGTGTGTGTGTGTGTGTGTGTGTGTGTGAGAGAGAGAGAGAGAGAGAGAGAGAGAGAGAGAGAATCAGGACCACTTGACTCAGGGCATTGATCATCTTCTCCCCTTCTGCATAGCAAGTGTGCTGTAGACCATAGAGTGAGGGAGGACAGCCTAAGGGTGCATCAATCAACAAGTATTTCTTGAGTGGCATATACGTTAGGCAATCCTCATAAACAAGACAGAACTGAGCTCTCTTGGGTGGCTGTAGAGAAGTGAAAAGGTCTAGTATTTGCAGTTTTAAAAAACTGAAATTATTAAGCAGGAAAGAGGAGCTGGATACTAATACCTGCAGACTGTAGGACTCATAGATTACTCTCTGAAGACTTATTTTTTCCCGAGGGACTGACAGCAGTAAAAGGATACAGATGTATTTTTACTTGGTCGGGCCAAAGGGTAAAACAGAAAAGTGAGTCATGTCCCACAGTGTAGTCCTCGTGTTTACACAGTGGTACAGGGTACAGAGTCATACCTAAAAAAATGTGATCTCACTGGCCAAAACAGATCTATGGGCCTGTATCCTGTAAGTTCTGCAGAGAATCTTGGAGGCAGAAATAAATTCATGAAACAGAAATCATGCATTCAAATGCTTTCAGGGAGGTCACACAAATGAATGGAGCAAGCCAAGGGGACAATGATAGGGACTGCTGAGCACCAGCACCAGCTGGCGATAGTGCTTCTCTGTCAGATGACCACCACACAGACAAGTTGCCAGTGTTGCCAGTTCTCCCAAACTTTTTGCGAAAAGCCAAAATTCCATATTTCTATTGAAATCTCTCTATTTTTACATGTCAAACAAAGACATGGTGTGAAATATGGCAGCACAGCCATCAGAGGCTCTGATCGGGCTGGACCTCCTTAGGAGGACCTGTGGCAGGGCAAAAAGACATTGATATTGCTGGAACAGCCAAAATCACATGCCTTCACAGTAGAAAGGTAGACAGTAGAAAGGTGGAGATGACCTGGTAATGCCAACCATTGTAACCCCAGCACCAGTAAGCCTCCAATGGCATGTGGAGTATGCAAACAGAAATGTCTTTACCACTCTTTTCCAAATGGTCTTCTTAGATTGTCTTCCAGTTCACGCCTTTCCATCTGGACATCACAGAAGCCTTCTGGACTTTCTTAATCCCTGAACACAACATCACAGTCCCTTTCCTTCTGGTAGGCAAAGCCACCGACCCTCTCATCAATCTGGACAAGTCACATCTCAACTTCAGTTGTCTCCTCATTGGTAAGGCTGCCCTGTTGGTTTATGTTTAGACTTGGCATGACCTCTCAGGGGAAGGGGTAGGACTGACCCCACAATGAGCTCTGGGAGCAGACTTGGGTAGGGAACTTTTTCTGGTACCTTCCAGAAGCATGTCAGAGGTCTTCTATCACTATTCACAAAGCCGTAAATTATTTGTCTTTCAGTCTGATTTCCATCAGGTATCTTCTAAACCCACACGTTAATAACCTAAGGAAATTTAGGAGACTTGCTACAAATCACACTTGTTAGATTCCTTGAAGGCCTGGACTGCCTATGTTCATTTCCAGAGGCTCATGTTATCCCCATCTTACTTGTATGTGCCTCAGAGCATGGGCTGTATTTGTATGCCTCTCAGTATGAGTCACAGTGGTCATATTTCTCTGCCATCCTTTCATGCATTCATTCAGCTCAACAAAATATTACTAAGCCGCTTGTGTGACCCAGGCACTCTCTTGTGAGCTGAGAATGCCATGGATAAAGCCACAGTCCCCACCCTCATGGTGGTTACATTCTACTAATAGGAAGTAGACTACCAAAAAAGAAAAGATACAGCATGTCTATGTTAATAAGTATTGTAAAGAAAAATAAAGCAGGATATGGAGGACAAAGAATGCCAGTAGGCAATGGGGAAGTAACATTTGATCAGAGACCTGAAGGAAATAAAGGAAGTGATTGCCAGGTCCCTTATCACATGGATGTGGGGTGTGTGTGTGTGTGTGTGTGTGTGTGTGTAAAATATAACTAAAGCCAGAATATATTTTAATAACTCATTAGATTTTTATATTTAGACAAGTAATATTCTTGTAATAAGTCAATAATTCTGTTATATAAGGAAATTTTTAATGTCTCTCCATCCATCCTTTCCATCAAAGGAAACCACATTAACAGGTTTTTTATGTAATACCTCCATACATTTCTTATACTGATAAATATAAGTAGGTGGGAGGAGTATGGTGTTTTGGAAGGTTTTGAACAAATAAGTGGGCAAGTTAGCATAAGAATAATAACAGCAGTCTTAACTATATAGAAGACACACTGATGTTCACCAGAGGGGAGGAGGGTAGAGGGATGGCGATGAAATAGGTAGTGGGGATTAAGGAGTGCACTTGTGATGGGCACCAGATGATGTATGGAAGTGTTGAATCACCATATTGTACACGACTCTAATATAACACCGTATGTTAAATAACTGGAATTAAAATAAAAAATAATAGAATAGAATAAACAAATAAGTACAGCAAGACAAACAGAATTTGATCTAGGAATGTAACAGTGGTGCATTTTAGTATGATTATATCAACAGATTAAAGAACAACCATGTAATGAATGATATGAATGTACACTAAAAAGTGATTGCTAAAATTCATCAGACATTCTCAACAGAAATTTTAATAGTAAGATAGGAATAGAGGGAAAAACTTAAATAAAGAAGACTAACCAAAATTAAGAAGCAAATATTATCTTGTAATAAACTACTAAAACTGCTGCAGTTAAAATCAGGAATTAGGAAAAGATGCTTGTTATTATTGAATACTTTCTTAGTGGTTTAGCAAATACAATAAAACAAGAAAATTCAGTAATTGGCATAAGCATTAGGGGAAAAGAGACAAAACTATCTCATTTGCTGTTGCTGGTGACCTCATACATAGAAAACCTCAAGAGGCTCAAGAGAAAAGCAAAACAAACCACTAGAATCAACAAGATAATTTAGTAAGTGACTGGATGCAAGACAATTATGTAAAAATCAATAGTTTCTCTTTCTTTTAGCAATAAGCACCTAGAAACAGAAACAAAAAAAAATCCATTCAATATTGACAAAACCTATATAATATCTAAGGATAAATGTAACAAGAAAAGCACAGGATCTATATGAATAAAACTATAAAATCTTATTAAAATGCTCCCAAAACAAAATTTGAACATTTACCAGTTCTCTCAAAATTAAATGCAAATGCAATCACGTTCCAAGCAGAGTCCCAACTGGTATTGCCAGATAAAATACAGGATGCACAGTCAATTTTGAATTTCAGATAACAATGAGTAAGTTTTTTTTATGTCAGGATAAGTATGTCCCATGCAATATTTGGGACATACTTATACTAAAAAATATATGTATACTTACTAAATCTGGCAACCTTAATCCCAAAAGGATTGGGGGTGGGGGGGATATTGGATAAAACGATTCTAAAGTTTATGTGGAAAAAAACAAATGTTGTACAATAGTCAAGGAAAGTAAGAAAAGGCAAGATAGTGACAGAAGATGTATTAGGGCCCTGTCAGGACCCTCGTGACATTCCTGAGCTCTGATGCAAAAGAGTTCAATGCAGGGACTATTTACAAAGATTGGGACTGAGTTAAGGGGCCTACTAGGGACTAGGGACGGCGAGGCCCTCATTGACAAAACTAGGAAGGCATTGGGTCCAAAGGAACAAGGAGAGAAAATAGTATCATCAGAATCACCTAGGACAGCTGTGACCAAGGCAGAGGAGCCACCTAGCAGCAGCAGGCAATTGATAGAGTAAAGTTCTAGAAGGAAGAAGTGGAATCCTCCTGGGTAGGAATGTCACTTGTAGAACAGAAGGAAGGAAGAGAGGTGGTCAAAGACTGAAGAGCTTGGGAAAAGAGAGAAAAGAAGTTGAAGGATTTCTTCTAAGGAGGTTTCCTCTTGCCTGAGGAGCAGTATCTGCCCAGATACTTTAGGAGCAGGTATGAGGTCTTCACTGAGGGCTGATGTTTCCTCCTCAGGCAGAGAAGCCAGGGAGACCGTGCATATCATCAACAAGGAGGAGCAGGGGTTCCATTTTGCCTTCCAAGACAACTCCCGATATTCTGAAGGTTTCAGCAACAACCTGGTCATATGTCCCATGGAAGGTTGGATCCCACCACTGTCCAGGTAAAGAAAAGGTTCCCCAGGACTACACCCTCCCAAGGTAGTAGGGGTTCCAGGCCTGCCAGGAGGATAAGTTTTCCTCAGAGTGCTGCTGCATGTCGAGATTAATGTTAACAATCCCATCTCTGTCCTACTATTTCTCATTGTTCATTTTCCTGATAAATTGTAAAGCCCTGAGAACTTTAAGCCCTTTTTCTCAATATTTTCTCTCATGCTTATATTCTTTTCCTTGATATCTACTATATTTGTGAACTCATAAGGCAGTGCCCTACCGTGTCTGGCAAACCTTCAAAACTCATCATAATTTGAGGTGGTGATACTCTTTCCTCATAGTGTGTGCCAATCCACTGGGCTCATATTCTTTAGCAGGTTTTAGCAGGTTGGCCTAGTCAGCTAATCTGCTGTCTTCTTCCCCAACCAGGTTCCCAATTGATATTTTCTTCACACCAAAGCAGGAAGGAGATGTGAACTTTAATTTGATCTGCAATGTGAAAAAGAAAGCCCACCCTCTGACCTTAAATGTCAAGGCTGAGGGCTACACTATGAATGCAGAGGTCAAATGCAAGGACAGGACTGGCTTGATTACTCCCCTGACTCCCAACCAGACTACCATTATCAACTTCTATGAGGTAAGAGTGTGAGAGAGCACTGATATGTCTCTCTCTCTCTCTCTCTGTCTCTCTGTCTCTCTCTCTCTCTCTCTCTCTCTGTTTCTATCTGTGTGTGTGTCTGTGTGTGTGTGTGTGTGTGTCCACTCAAGCTGGGAATGGCAGTATAAGTGAATGTTAGCTGAATCTCACTGTTTCAAATGCCAGAGAGACCAGGAGAACAGAAACATGCCAGGAGCAACTCCATCCTCCAAATATATATAGTTTTAATGTGAAAACATTTCTTGTTTTATTTTTCAGGGGTAGAGAGATGGTAGGGAAGGAAACAATGCTTGTATTAAACATACAGGAAGGATGTTTGATTACCGAGGGAGGTCTAAGAATTAAATTGCTATCGTACTCTTCAGGTATGAGAGGCCCCCAACACTTCATAGCTCTGGCTGGAATACTTGACCATATTAAGCTAAGGATACTCAACTCACTAACATCGTCTGCCATCCCTATTTCCCAAAGGATATTTTCCCCCAACGTGTTATGTATCCTGACCTGAAAGAATAGAACCATGGTTTGCATTTATTCCATATACTACTCTGTTCTCTGTCTCTCAGGTGGAGTTGAATGAATGTGTTCAGTGTGAACTCAGCTTTATCAACACTGGCAAGTTCAGCTTCAGCTTCCAGGCAGAGCTATCTGGCCCCAAAGCCCTGCTGCAGTACTTGGACTTTTCACCCATTGATGGCAGTGTGGATGTGGGGCAGAGTGTGCACGCCACCTTGTCTTTCCAGCCACTTAAGAAGTGTGTCTTGAAGGGCCTGGAACTCAGAATCAAGGTGAGACCATTTAATATTGCCAGACACTGAAAGCACTCACAGCACTCTGTCTTGAAGGATTAATTCTCCTGTGTGCTCCTTGTCTTCTCCACTCTGCCAGAAGCTCCTGGAGAGCGGTTGTGTTGGAGATAGTCCCATAATCTCTAGTATAAAGGCCTCGTTCACAGTTGAGGTGCCTGGTGAGTGGCAGTTGAAAAGCGGTTCACCATCCATGCACTAGAATACCATGCAGCCATTAAAATAAATAAGGGAGACAGATGGGAGATGGAAAGGAAGCAAGAGAGACAAAATGTGTATAACATTTTCCAAGATAAGCTATTGAATGAAAAACCAAGGAATTGTGATGTCCACAGTAATGGCTGTGTCCTATGGTGTTCTTCCACAGTGATGAGAACACTGGCAAAAAAAAAAAAAAAAAAAAAAAAAAACCAAACAGCAAAATCAACTTTTTTAGAACTCTCAAAATCAACCAAAGGCTTGCAACAATCCTAGGAGCATTTATTCAAGAAAAATAGCTGTACTGTGTATATATGCCACATTTTCTTTGGTTATTCATCCATCGAAGGACAATTAGGTGTTTCCACATCTTGACTACTATGAATAGTGCTACACCGAACATGAACATTAACAAGTGTTAATATCTCTTCAAAATTCTGATTTAAATTCTTTTGGATAGCACAACCAAACAAAGACACCACAAGAAAACTACAGGCCAATATCCCAAATGAACATAGGTGTAAAAATCCTCAATAAAATACCAGTAAACCAAATCCAACAATACACTGAAAGGATCATACACTACGATCAAGTGGGACTTATCCCTCAGAGCAAGGGTGGTTCAACATACAAAAATCAATTAATGTTATATCCGACATTAACAGAATAAAAGATAAAAGTCACATGAGCATCTCAATAGAAGTGGCAAAAAGCATTTGACAAAATTCATGACCAAAAACTCTCAACAAACTAGGATTAGAAGGAAAGTACCCCGACATAATAAAGGCCATATATGAAAAGCTCACAGCTACCATCATATTCATCAGTGAAAAGCTAAAAGCTCTTCCTCTAAGATCAGGAACAAGGCAAGGATGTCTACTCTCACCACTTCTATTCAACAGAGTACTGGAAGTCCTAGGCAGAGCAATTAGGTAAGGAAAAGAAAGAAGATGTATCCAAATCAGAAAGGAAAAAATAAAATCCCTGTGTGCAGACAACTTGATCTTCTATGTAGAAAACCCAAAAGATTCCATTAAAAAATCTCTTAGAATTAATAAAATAATGCAGTAAAGTTGCAGGATACAAAGTCAACAAACAAAAATCAGTTGCTTTTCTGTACACTAACAAGAAACTGTCTGAAAAGAAAATTAGTGGGAATGCAAGCTGGTGCAGCCACTCTGGAAAACAGTATGGAGGTTCCTCAAAAAACTAAAAATAGAAATACCCTACGACCCAGCAGTTGCACTACTAGGCATTTATCCACAGAATACAGGTGTGCTATTTCGAAGTGACACATGCACCCCATGTTTATAGCAGCACTATCAACAATAGCCAAAGTATGGAAAGAGCCCAAATGTCCATCGATGGATGAATGGATAAAGAAAATGTGGTATATATATATATATATGTATATATATATATATATATATATATGCATATATATACATATATATACACACACACACATATATATACATATATATACACACACACATATATATACATATATATGCATATATATACATATATATACACACACACACACACAATGGAGTATTACTTGGCAATCAGAAAGAATGAAATCTTGCCATTTGCAACTATGTGGATGGAACTGGAGGGTATTATGATAAGTGAAATTAGTCAGAGAAAAACAAAAATCATGACTTCACTCATATGAGGACTTTAAGAGACAAAACAGATGAACATAAGGGAAGGTAAACAAAAATAATATAAAAACAGGGAGGGGGACAAAACAGAAGAGACTCATAAATATGGAGAACAAACTGAAGGTTACTGGAGGGGTTGTGGGAGGGGGGTGGGCTAAATGGGTAAGGGGCATTAAGGAATCCACTCCTGAAATCATTGTTGCACTATATGCTAACTAATTTGGATGTAAATTTTAAAAAATAAAAAAATAAAAATACATAAAATTAGGAAAACAACTTCATTTATAATACCATGGAAAAGGATTAAATTGTCAGGAATAAACTTAACTAAGGTGGTGAAAGACTTGTATACTGAAAACTATAAAACACTGATGAAAGAAATTAAAGACACCAACAAATGAAAAATATCCTGTGTTCATGGATGGGAAGCGTTAATATTATTAAAATGTCCATACTGCCCAAAGCCGCCTATAGATTTAATGCAATCCCTATCAAAATCCCAATGGCATTTTTTTTTTTTACAAAACAGAAAAACAATTCTACAACTCATACAAAACCACAAAAGACCACAAATAGCCAAATCAGTCCTGAGAAAGAAGAACAAGGCTAGGGACATCACACTTCCTGATTTCAAACTATATTACAAAGCTACCAAAATCAAAATAGTACAGTTCCAGCTTCGAGACACACACATAGACCAATGGAACAGAACAGAGCCCAGAAATAAATGCACACACACATAGCCAACAGATCTTTGACAAGGGTGCCAAGTATACACAATGGAAAAGGAGAATGTCTTCAACAAATGGTGCTGGGAAAACTGGATATTCAGATGCAAAAGAATGAAATTGAACCCTTCTACACCATGGCGAAAAATCAGCTGAAAATGGGTTAAAGACTCAAATGTAAGACCTGAAACCATAGAACTCCTAAAAGAAAACGTCGGGGGGAAGTTCATAACAACAGTTTGTCAGTGGCTTCATGGATATGACACTAAATGCACAGGCAACAAAAAACAAAATAGACAAGTGGAAGTACCTCAAAATCAAAAGCTTCTGCACAGCAAAAGCAACAGTCAACAGAGTTAAAAGACATAGTCTTTTTATTCATATCCTTAAGAAGAAGGCAACTGACAGTTAACCAGGAGGTACAGCAATTGGAATGAAGGTCGGTTTCTAGCCATTCCATAATTTAGATGGACATTAAGTCATAGCACAGTCTAAAAAAGTTTTTTTTTTTTCAATTAGAAAAAAGCAAAGCTGTAAAACTCTGAGCCTGGAACTCGGGGGCAGGCTTGTAGCCATCTTCCCTGAGAAGTGGCATCCCTTTTCAGAACTGTCTTTTTCAGAACATTTGTGTCTTGCGGCAAAAAGAAACATCACACATCATAGTACCTTCCTGCTCTACTTGGCATAAAAGTTTAAGGTGGTCAATTTTACTCCTTTTCAGGGAATCAGTCACCAAATGCAAAGACTTTAAAAGCCTAAGCCTTAAATAAGAAACTGTTTTTCAATTTATAAAGTCATTTAGGAAATCTTGTACCAATGACTATTATGTTTATTCTAATGATGTTTAGAATGAGTAGTGGATATTTTGTTTTAAATCAATTATCAACTTAAGAAATTTCATATTATAAAGTTTTTGAAGAGCAGAGTAAGCTCCTGTCCCCTCAGGCATGTGTATCATCGTATGGAGAATTCAGAGGTGACCCATATTCTAACTTTCCACCCTTTTCACCCTGACATATGGGCCTTTGACCTCATTCTTGTCCTTTCCTGGTCACAAGGTGGCCATCCCACCTGCAACCCCATGTCTGCATTCAGAATGGAAATACGAGGCAAGAGCCCAAAGGCAAACACAAACAAGTAAACAGACAAATTTTCCCAGCAAGACTTTGCCTCTGTATTCAAAATAGGACATCCTCTTGTCTTCTTCTGTTTACATCCTGATGACCAGAACTGTGTCCGATGACCACCCTTGGGGGCAAGGAAGGATAGGACCTCGAGTATTTTCACCTAGGTCCCCTGGCAACTACTCAGAGTCCTGTTAATGAGGAAGCCTTGGGAAGCAGGTGCAGGGTGGTAACTGGCAGTCCCTGCCACTCCGCTCTGCTTTCAGGCTGACTCACTGCTGTAGGAGGCAGCGTGAGGCTGGCCTGCAGACTGTCCCATTTTGCTTTGCAGGCCAACAGACTTCTAACCTATGAATCAGAATCCCTACAGATGGTGTCTTGGGACCCATTTTTTTTTTAAGCACTGACCACTCTCCTCCTTCACCCGAGGACCTGAGGAGTCCTTTGCTACACCTCTCTAATCACCCTCCACCTGCATTTCCGCCTGCAGGTCAGCCACGGCCCAAAGTTTACATGCAGCATCTTGGGCTGTGCTGTGAGCCCGGCCGTTCATTTCTCCTTCACCAGCTACAACTTTGGGACCTGCTTCATCTACCAAGCTGGCATGCCCCCATACAAACAAATGCTGGTTGTCACCAACAAGGAAGAAACACCCATGAGGTAAGCAGACTTTCCAGAGCTTCCAGATGATTCTGTACCTCCTTGTGGGTTCTACAGCCTCCACATAGGTGAAGTCCTGCCAAAATAGAAAAAAGAAAGATTATGGGAAAAGTCAAACCCAGTTGAGCATGAATCCCGCATCTGCTTTCCCTACCACTAATACTGACACTTGGGTAGCCAGGAGCTGCTCTGCTGAAAATCTTGAAGTGAGGAGGGCAATGCCAGATGTAATGAAGGTGGAAACCGAGGCTTGGAGAATTAAAAAGTGACTTCCTCAGGCCATTACCTTGCAATAAATGACAGATATATACTGAGCCTAAGTCTTTCGATTAAAATCCAGCCTCTCTGCACCATCCCTATGTAGAATGTTCCAGTCCAGGTTTCTGGGCCTTATCCCAGACCTATCAAAACGGAATTTCCAGAGACCTGTGTTTCCTCAAAGCTCTTTCCTAAAGGAAGGAACTGTTACACATCTGTGCTATCCAATATGGCAACCTGTAAGTACATAAAATATGCCTGGTGCAACTAAGGGACTGAATTTTTCATTTTTTAAGTTTCAATTCATTTGAATTTGAATTGTCACATGTGTCTAGTGGCTACCATATTGGAAAGCACAGGCCTAAGTTCAAATCCCAACTCTTCCCTAGCTGTGTGACCTGGGGCACATGGTCTAACCTCTCCTTTCCTGGGATGGGGGATAATAATAGCTCCTCCCCTACAAGGCTATTAGGAGGGTTAAATTAGTTCCTCTAGAGAGAGTACTTAGAATAGTGCCTGGACCATAGCAAATGCTCGGTTATGGTTATCCGCTGCTACTGCTACTGTTGCAGTGATGATAACTATTATCCTGAATGGTGAGTTACAAGAGTGTCATGTGATTTTAAATGCTAATTAAAAATCTTCCCTGCATGATTTAATTCAAGCTGAGTCCTGTGTGAAGGCATTAAGTTCTTTTTATTGGCCTAGCTGGACTCCTTCTCTAAATACCTGGAAGACAGACAAGAAAGTATTGTAATGGAGAGCCCTAGGGCCTTCCTACGCACAGGTTGACCAGAGTAGACATGATCTTTGAAGATCCCATGTGGTTGAGCAATTAGTGACAATAAGAATGGCTCACCTTTATGGACTGTCTCCTCTGTGCCCTGTGTAGTGACTGGCTTAGTCACTCTATTCCATTTAATGCTCAAAACAACTTTATGAGGTTGTTAATGCTCCAAACAACCCAGTTCTACAGATAAGGAAACAGAGGCCCAAATGAGCTAAGTAACTCTTCTAAGTTCTCACGGCTAGTTAGGGATAGAGTCTGGATCCAAACTCCTGTGTCTGAATCGGGAACACATACTCCTCTCCTCTGTGCTTCACCACCCAGTGACTTTAGGAAACACTTCCTTATAAGAGGGTACAAAGCCATGTGTGACCTTTTCAAGAAAGAGGATAAATAGAGTGAAAAGAACCTTGAGCGAAGGGCCATGAGACTTTGTGTTGGAGGCCAGGTTCTGCCAGAATCTCAGGGTGTGATTTGGGGTAAGTAACTTGATTATGCCCAGGAAAGTATGGGCTGGATCACTGCTGAGGTCCCTTCTTCCGTAGCTCCAGTGCAACAGGGCAGGAAAGCAGCTCACAGAGACAAGGGGACAGAATCAGTCTTTCTGGGTGTCTTAAATGTGTTTTTTGACCTCCAGCACAGGCTGGTACTGGAGACCCTCTTACTTGGTAGACAAAATGGAAATACGTGGGCCTTCTAACTTACATACCTTCCTCCTGATTTTCTCTAGCTTAGACTGTCTATACACCAATACTGCATACCTCGAGGTGAACTTCCGTGTTGATGTGATAAAGCCAGGAAAGACACTGGAGATTCCAATCACCTTTTATCCTCGAGAAAGTATCAATTATCGAGAACTCATCCCCTTTGAAATCAATGGGCTCTCACAACAAGTAATTGAAATCAAAGGGAAAGGCACCGAGATGAAGGTACGAGACTGTTGGGGAGATCCTCAGCCATGGCAGCCATGCCTTTTTGCCCTCCCAGCCACCTTTGCCCCTCCCACTCTTCCCTCTCCACCTGTCCTGCCCCCAAGCTGCGTTGTCAGAGGCCAGCCAGTCCCACCCAAGGATGATCTGTCAAATCTGACTCGAGTGAACCATAGACCGTATTCAATACCAAACTTTACTATATCATAGGGTACAAGTAATCACAGGCATTGGAGAAACATCTTTTTCTTGGAAAAGTTTGAGACTGTCAGATGCACAATCCCAAACATGTCCTTCTCTCACATTAGGGCATGTTTTGTTTCCACGTTTAATAGACAAGATCTGTTTTGAATAGCAATTCGTTTTAGATATACACACAGACATACATTTCAATTGTGGAACATCTTTCTTTAATGCCACATTGATTGATATTCTTGAGCCAGGCGCAGATCCCAGGATTATATTTGATTGAGGGCATTTCTTCTAAGTAGGTGCTCCTAATGAAAGTCCTGCTGCTAATCCCTTTCTCCCCACTGTCTGGTAAACATGTAAGGTGTCTGTTTGGTTGGTATATTTGCATTTTAATAGGAGATTTTAGAAGACTAAAGGCCTTCCAAGATGCTCAGGAATGCATGGGACATTTCAGCAACTGAGAAGGTGGGAGGGGTGTGTTCCTGGCAGCCTTCCCATCAAGCTAGAGGAATGACAAGACATTGCCACCTGGTGTTGTCTGTACCCAAGCCAGAGATGGGGTCTCTTCTGATATCACTGATCCGTTCACTTGTTCCTTCTGTCACTCACTCATTTTGCACCCATTTTGTGCTAGGTACTTTGGGGGAAATCTGGAAGGGACTTAAATGAGTTCTCTGACCTCCAGAAGCACAGGCTGCTGTTGGAGACTCTCACCTTTTTAGACACCATGGAAACATGCGGGCTGGATATAAAGAAAGTTGAAGGGCAGGGGGTGTGCCGTTTAGTAACTGCCTAAGTGGCTGCTGCTCGTTGTGTGTCCATGCCATCCTGAGGGCGAGGCCCAGCCTGACCTTGATCTATCCAGGCCAACATTTTGATCAGTGCCTTAGATGAGGACTTGGAAGCGTGTCTACTCTTCCACCTCTGCCTCCACCATTTTGTCTGTGTGGCCCTCATCTGTCCCTGTCCAGCCCACCCCACAGATCAGCAAGCCAGAGCAATCACAAAACACACGTTTGATTGGGTCACTCCATGCTTCGCTGGCCTCCCACTTGTCCCAGCTCAATCCCTGACCGCCTCCAAACTTGTCTTCTCAATGTGCCCCTCTCTCCCAGGCACAGGCCTTCCTGGGCCACTCCTCTGACTCAGGGCCTTGCCACAGGCTGTTGTCTCCCCCTGCACCCCCGGGTGGCCTCCAACCCCATGCCCACCCTGACTCAAACAGACTAGATGGCACCCTTCCTTTAGCTTCCAGGGTAAATATGCCTTCCCCGGGGAGGTGGCCCCAGAACCCCCAGCCAGCTCAGCCCCTGCAATATGTTCTCACAGGACCCTGAGCTTTTCCGTCATGTCTCCTCATCCAGTTGTGATTATGTAGTTGCGTAGTAAGCTGCTTAGTGGGTATTGTATGCACGTGTTTACCAGGTGAGTGAACGCCCATCCCATATGAAGAAGGCAGGACACTGACAGGAACCACTATTGCCTCACCAGGATAGGTGTATGATAATAGTTTTTTTCAAGGAACTGATGAACCCTCCCTCTCTCCTCTCTTTCTGGTTCCACAGATTTTAGTCCTAGATCCGGTCAATAGGATTGTAAAGTTGGGAGCTGTCCTGCCAGGACAGGTTGTGAAAAAAACGGTTTCCATCATGAACAACAGCCACGCCCCACTCACTTTTAGCCAGACAGTCCTGTTCTCGATTCCAGAACTCCAGGAACCCCAGGTTGGTGCCCAGGGCTCCCAGT
This sequence comes from Panthera pardus, assembly GCF_024362965.1. NCBI lineage: Eukaryota > Metazoa > Chordata > Mammalia > Carnivora > Felidae > Panthera > Panthera pardus. The sequence goes on from NW_026526754.1 coordinate 12,776,580, forward strand.
GGGCTTCTTATGCTTCCCAGTGACATGGGTGACTAGATGACTGTGCTAGCAACACAAACAGCTCACACTTCTCGGGCATCTACCATGCACCAGGGCATTCTAAGAGCTTCCCCCGTGCTACCTCTGAGCATCTTCACAAAAACAGTATAGGGCTAGTACTGTTATTATTCTCATTTTACAGATAAGGACACCAAGGCTTAGAGAGTCTGCATACCTCGAAAGGGCAACAGAATGAAAGAGAAAGGGATGGGATTTGGTAGATCTGGATTCTAATGAGTGTTTATATCCTCATCATTGGAAGCTTGAAAAATATGGAAAGACATAAAAACATTTTTGCCGTAATCTCACACCCAGAAATAATCACTTGCAGACGACCACCTTCTTGCTGTATACCCACCTGGCAGAGAGACCGCAAGATCAAGCTTCCGGTGTCTCTTCTTACAAAGGCACCGGTCCCATTATGAGGATCCCACTCTCGTGACCTTGTCTACCCCTAATTACCCCCTAAAGGCCTCAGCTCCAAATGCCACTCACATATGAATTGTCAGTCGGTGGAGTGGGGGACACAATTCAATCTGTAGCAAGGTGAACACAATGTTGACTGGTCTGATGGAGTTCACAGTCTTTGGGGGTCACTGACATGGAAACAACTCCAGGTCAGCCTAGAAACTGCAGAGGCAGGGTGTGAATTGGGAGGGGCTGCTCAGAGGACAATGGGGGGCTGTGGGAGGCCTCATAGGGTGGGAGGTCTGTACTGGGTTTGTGGGATGGAAAGGTGTCTCCAGGCAGACAGGTCGGGGAGAGGTGTGCTGGCAGGCAGAGCTACGTGTGCTTGAGGGGGGTCTGTGCTTTTAGAAAGCTAGGTGCGATTGGGTAGGCAGGGGTGCTGTGGACCGTCCAGGGATTGCCAAATACAGAGAAACGGGCTGGGGAAGCTAGCCAGAGCAAGAGAGCCAGTGGCACCTGATCCCTGGGCCCATGGTGCTGGCCAAAGACAGAGGGCAGACTTGCTTCCGCTTCCTCCTTCATCCAAATCAAAATCCTCAGTGCCGCCGGGTCAGGGCCCCTGACCGTTGGGCTGAGCCACCTTTGCCTCTTGAGGTGACGCGTTACCTGTACTGGCACCAACACCGTGGTGTTTGGAGAGCTCACGGAGACTGCTGTCCCTGCGTGGTTTCCAGCCCACTGCTGCCACAGTCCACCTGCTGGTGACCACACAGCACCCTGCACCCCAGGAAACATGAGCCTGGAAGGAGCTTCGGCTTCCTGAAAGCTGATTTTGGTTGATTTCTACCAGGACAAAGGAGGCGGGGGGAGGGAAAACCATACGAATTTAAACAAGAGTTCTCAAGCTTTAGAAGACACGGGTCACTCAGGGCACTTTTGAAGATGTGAGCTCCAAGCTCTCTCAAAATTCAGTTGGAATGGGGCAGGGCCTGTGAATCTGCATTTTAAAGAACACAGTGGGAAGTGTGGTACAGGGAACCCAGGGAGCACTCCTTGGAAAAACACGGGAGCGCTAAGTGTTTTCTATTTCCTCTTATCTTACTATTTCCTGCACCAGAGAGGAGGGGTCATTTGCAAGGAGCTGGAGAGAAAAATTAACATTTATCGAATGGCTATTACATGCCACACATTTATATAGGTGATGTGAATCTTCACCATAGAGTAAGCCACAGAAAGTTTAAGTAACTTAGCAAAGATGACACAGCCGTCAGGAGAGAGCAGAGTGGGATTTGACCCCTGGCCTATTGCAGCCCTAACAGCAAGACCCAGAAATAGAAGCCTCAGATGGCCCCTGCCCTCAGCTGCTGAGTCTCATTGCTGTTTTGCCCAGGTCATCACCTTAATACCATCCTACAACATCACTCTGAAGCCCAAAGAGGTCTGTAAGCTGGAAGTCATCTTTGCCCCGAAGAAACGCATCCCTCCCTTCTCTGAGGAGGTGTTCATGGAATGCATGGGGCTTCTGCGTCCTCTCTTCCTCCTTAGCGGCTGTTGCCAGGCCCTGGAGATCTCCCTGGACCAGGAGCATCTCCCCTTCGGGCCAGTCGTGTATCAGACACAAGCCACGCGTCGCATCCTTATGTTGAACACGGGTGACGTGGGTGCAAGGTAGGAGAGTGGCATCCCCACCCAGGGCCGAACACAGCTCTCTTGACTCTGGATTTGCCCTGGATTCAGACTGGATATTTGTTTTACAAGTGTAGCCACTTTTTCTTTCTTTCCCCTCCCTTTCACAGCCCCTCCCCTCCCTCAAGAGTGGACGTGGCCCTGCTAGGGTGACTGCGGCTGCCAGGATTACAAAAATTAATGCAATAGAGAAGATTAGTTCGGTGCATGTTATACACCCTTTACATGGTTCCTTTTGCTTATTACCAAAACAATTCTATGGTTGATCCGTTTTACAGACGAGACGACTGAGACTACTTTTCCAAAATCGTGCATCCAGCTAGAACTTACACTGTGCAAGTGCAGTGCTAAGCATTCTTACGTATAAGCTCCCATTTAATTACCCCAGACCCCTAAGAGGTAGTACTATATTGTCCTCATTTCACAGATGAAGGTGAGGCTCAAGGAGGTCAGGTGATTTACCGTATAAGCTCCCATTTAATTACCCCAGACCCCTGAGAGGTAGTACTGTATTGTCCTCATTTCACAGATGAAGGTGAGGCTCAAGGAGGTCAGGTGATTTACCTGAGGTCATATGGCTAAGAGGTGAGAAAGACGGGATTAGAACACAAGTATACCTCTGACTGCTCTCCTCTCCAGGCTCTTCCCTCTGGCTAGCAGGTGCCTGGCCCAGTCACGACTCGGGCATGCCACCATAACTGTGCAGACACCCCTCACCCAGACCTCAGTGTGGACAGTGCCCCGAGGGTGTGGCTGGAAGCACAGAGGGATGGCCCACAGAGGGATGACTAAGAGTGCCCCCAAGAACAGGTGGATCTCTCACCTGAAGGCATTGCCTCTGCCCTCCTGGATCTGACCTGAGAGGCAATGCAGGGGGTGCTTATAGCCATGGCCTTGGGAGGGTTCCAGTCCTAGCCCCGGCACTTCCTGGCTGTGTGATCTCGGATACACATGTGTTAGCGTGTTCATGTGCATGTTCCTCGACGAGTCACTTGCAGAATATAAGATAAGATGCGGCCACTTCCCACCCTGCTCAAGTCTGAGAGGCAGCCAAGCTGTCTTACCCAGAAGTGACCTAGCTCTTGACTCCATCCGCCTTTGCTGTGCCCACATCCCAGGGAGTATTCAAAGGGGTGAACCTCTCAGCTAAAAGCCTAGGCAAAGTCCCTTGATCTCAGCAGCATTAAGCACCCCCCAGGATACTAGTAAACTGTCTTTCTTGTCTCCTTTTGTCTTGGAAAAGGTTTAAATGGGATGTCAAAAAATTTGAGCCCCATTTTTCCATCAGCCCAGAAGAAGGCTACATCACTGCAGGAATGGAGGTCTCTTTTGAAGTGACCTACCATCCCACTGAGGTGGGCAAGGAGAGTCTCTATAAAAACTTGCTCTGCTTCATCCATGGAGGCAATCCTCTGAACCTCACCCTATCTGGAGTCTGCGTAGGACCACCTTCAGTAAGAGAGGTCAGTAGCTGCTGCCCACAGAAGGGCCAATGGCAAGAGTGGGCCCAGTAGGCACCACAATTGAATTCAGCTGGACCTTCTAGAAACAAGTGACTCTGTTCAAACAGTCCTCTGTGCCAACGTCAAACATTCAGACCTGCTCCCTCCCACCACAGGGCCTTTGCATATCCTATTCCCCACTGCTGCAATATTCATTTCCCCTCTTCATTTAATTAATTCCTATTCATTCTTCAGCTGTCAACTCAAGCATTACATTCTCAAGGAAGGTTGCCCTGACATATTTGGCTAGATCAAATTTTGTTACAAGCACTGTAAGTAAAGGGTAAACACTTTCCCCTTCTCTCTCATAAAAAAAAAAAAAAAAAAGTTGGGAGTCAGGTTGTGGGCTTGAGTTAACCTTCTGCTAGCCTTGTCCCTAGAAACCTAACAGTAGACTCCATTCCACTTACGGTAAAAAATCACTTATGGTAAAAATGACACCTGATCTCCATCTCTATAATTTTGTTATTTCAAGAATCTTATGTAAATGGAATCACCCAGTGTGCTATGAACATGTATGTACAAATCTTGGCAAGAAAATATGCTTCCATTTTCTTGGGTAAATACCCAGATGGCTGGGGCACAAAGCAGGCATATATTTACTTTTAAAAGAACCTACTAAACTCTTTTCCAAAGTGGTTGTGTTATTTCCACTTGCATCTCATTTTGCCCACACTTGTTACCACCTGTTGTTTTAATTTTAGCCATTCTAATAAATATAAGGTGGTATCTCATTGTGGCTTTTAATTTGTGGTTCCCTAATGACTGATGACATTGAGAATCTTTTCAGGTATTTGTTTGCCATCCATATATCATCTTTGTTGAAGTATCCGTTTGAATTCTCTGTCCATATTTAATTGGGATGTTTGTTTTCTTATTATTGAGTTTTGAGAGCTCTTCATATATTCAGGGCACAAATTTTACATTTAGATCTTAATCTGTTTAGAGTTAATTTTTGTATGTAGCATCAGCTATGGATCAAAATTCATTTTATTTTATCATTTGTATGTGGATATTCAGTTGTTCTAGCACCATTTGTTGAAGATTATCCTTTCTCCACTGAAATGCCTCTGCACCTTGGTCAAAACTCATTTAACCACATACGTGCAGGTGTCTATTGCTGAATGCTGTCCTTGTCCACTGATCTATTTGACTCTTTTTACCAACAGTGCCACACCGTCCACACTGCTGAATTCAGTGGTCAGTTCTCAACTGTTGACCTGTTGATGGTATTTGATACCTTGAACAAGTCCCTTGAAGGAAGATGCTTCAAACACTTCACATGGTCCCTAGGATGCCACCCTCTCCTGGGTTTCCTCCTACCTTATTAGATGCTCTTTCTCATCTCCTCTTCTGATTTTTTTTAACACTGGAGTGTGTCAGTCAGGAGTTGATTCTTAAATTTCTTCTTTTATCTAAAAACACTTAACTTCTTGATAATCTCATCCAGTTTCTTGGCCTTTAAAAAAAAACATTGCTATACTCCCAAATATGGATGCCAGCCTAAACCTTTCCTTGAATTCCTCATTTGTAAATTTCACTACCTACTTCAGATGTCTGTTTTCTTCCAGGTGGTAAATTTCACCTGCCAGGTACGCTCCAAGCACACGCAGACCATCATGCTTTCAAACCGCACCAACCAGACCTGGAACCTCCACCCCATCTTTGAGGGTGAGCACTGGGAGGGGCCAGAGTTCATCACCCTGGAGCCCCATCAGCAAAACAAGCCCTATGAGATTACCTACAGACCCCGCACCATGAACTTGGAGAACCGCAAACATCAGGTAGGCTGAGGCTCCCCCCCACCGCCCCCATTGATTTTCCTGTGGGGTTGGAGGGAGGAGTCATGCAAGAGGGGTGAGGAGAATCCCACGAATGATGTTGGAACAATGGGGAATAATGCAGATTATGGAGACCAAAACTTCCCTTGTTGCCTGTATTTTTTCATGTACAGGGGATTTTCTTGGAACAAGGGGCTCAGTTCTGAACAGAGTCCTGGACTAAGCATCAAGTAATTAATATTTAGCTTAATTGTACAAATAGCATCACCGCCACTGTAACAAAATTTTAAAAAGAAAAGAAGCCATAATCTTCCACCCTAAAGAAAGAGAATTTTTTCTTCTAAGCTGTATTTTTTTTAACTTTATTTATTTATTTTGAAAGAGAGAGAGTAGGGGAGGGGCAGAGAGAGAGACAGAATTGCAAGCAGGCTCCACCCTGTCAGTGCAGAGCTGGACGTGGGGCTCAATCTCACGAACCATGAGAGCATGAGCTGAGCCAAAATCAAAAGTTGGACACTTAACCAACTAAGCCACTCAGGTGCCTCTAAGCTTTACTTTCTTTTTAAGTAATCTCTACACCCAGGGTACGGTTGAACTCACAACCCCGCAATCAAGAATCAGATGCTCTACCGACTGAATCAGCCAGTCACCCCAAGAACTGTTTTCTCCTATCTTTACTACCAGTCCTTATTCAGATACAGTCATAGTTGCCATCATAGAATACCTAATTTTGCACTCAGTTTATTTTTACTTTACATTAGATCATGAACATTTTTCTGTTTAACTAGTCTTTGTGATGTAATCATGTTTAATGATGGCCTAATATTTCATGGAATGAAAGTTCCATAATTTATGTAATACTCCTCAGTTGTCGAATATTAAAGTTATTACTACCAGATTTTCATCATTATTATAAATGGTTCTAATGCGTGCGTGTGTGTGTGTGTGTGTGTGTGTGTGTGTGTGTGTAGCTTTTTCCTCCGAAGGGATTAAGTTCGCTGGGGAAAGGTGACCCAGCTAGCTTTATCGATAGAGCATGAGACTTTTAAGTTGCCTGGGGTAGAGTTTCTGGTTCAAATACATATGAACATTTTTATGACTCTTAAAACATACTACCAAGGTTATTTCAAGAGTTATGCTTATGCAAAGGCCTCTATTAATCCTGTGTCACTACCACGCCTAAGAGGTACCTAATAAAGGACCTTCTGTGCCATTTTGACCACGTTTCTTCTTCTCCTTAGGGCACCCTCTTCTTCCCCCTCCCAGATGGGACTGGCTGGCTGTATATGCTGCATGGGACTTCTGAGCTTCCCAAAGCCGTGGCCAGTATCTACCGTGAAGTACCATGTAAGACACCCTATGTTGAACTCCTGCCAATAACCAACTGGCTTAATAAGCCCCAGAGGTGAGAGAGTGGGGCTAGGGGTTGGGATGGAGGAGATGGAGGGAGGACTTCTACTGTCTAGCCTGGCCCTTCCCATGGTCAGGGCCTCTAGAGACATTGAGGGGCTAAAAGAATCAGAGGCAAAGTTCCCTGATGTAACCAAGCATTGTCTGAACTCTAAGCTTCCAGACAGTCAGTGCTATCTATGAATAACTGATAACTTAAGTCTCCTAGAACAGTGCCTGACGTAAAATAAGTGCTCAAATAAATGTTAGATGTTATTATTATTATCAAAATGATAATCATGATGGTTATTCTTGAGTTCTCTGTCTTATCACCTAAGCCACTGGCCAGAGAAGGATGTCCCTTGGATCTTATTTGCAGTGGGAGTAGAGTAGAATACAAGGGCTAGAGGAATTGACAACCAGCCTGGTCCCCTTCTTTTACAGAGAAGGAGCCAAAGCCTGGGAGAAGAAGCTTACTTACTGAAGGCCACCAGTTAGCATAGTGGATAAGGGCTCAGACCTAAGTTTGAATCCTAGTTGTACCAATAACTAGTCATGTGACCTGAACATGTTTACTTCTCTTGGCCTCTATTTCCTCATTAGTAAAATGGGGGTGATAATTATATGTGTCTCCTACAGACACTGTGAGGATTAAATGCCTCTAACACATTTGGAGCACTGACTCAGTAGCTGGCACATCACAGGTGTCGTCAATAAATGGTAGTTATTGTTATTGTTAGAGACAAAGGACCAGAACCCTGGACCCACGTGCTTATCATAAAATCAAGAGTAGAGATAGCACCTTTCCTTCTTTTCCTTGGGCAAATGGTTTCATTTTCTCTATCCTCTCTTCATGTGTTCCTGTGCTCCCCCAGATTCCGGGTCATCGTGGAAATGGTGAAACCAGAGAGGCCAGATCTAAGTGTCACCTTAAAAGGCCTTGATTACATTGATGTACTGTCTGGCTCCAAGAAAGATTACAGGCTGAACTTCTTTTCCCACAAGGAGGGACTCTACAGTGCAAAGGTATCCACGTGTTAAAGACATTTCCCTGGAACTCTGGAGGTTTGCCCCAAGGTTAATAATCCTGGTGTTAGGGAGTGAAGATGTCCTCCCACAGCCAGCCCATCCTTATCCTGCTGGGCTAACCAGTTAGAGACCTGACAAAGCTTTCAGGATTCCCAGCCTCTTGAAGATGAAGCCAGATGGCAGGGCCATCCATCCATCATGTAGACCCACAACAAGCCTTCAAGGCAACAGAATCGTGAAAATCCTTAAGCAGTAACACTGGGCCAGCAGTGTGGTGGCACTGGGCCACCAGACCACAATAATAAGAAAAGGTCCCCTTTCCTGAGTGATTATAGTGGCCAGCATTGTATTGAACATTTAGTACATATAGCTAGTAATGTCAGAGCCAGGATTCAACTCAGAGCCATTTGCTCCAAGACACCACAGGGTCGTTCACACATGAGCTGTTTCTCCTCATTCATTCATTAGCTCAGCAAGTACCTATAAGCATATATGCCACACTCTAAACTAAGTGCTGGCAACACAGCAATGATCAAAAATAGACGCAGTCCCCGTTTTCATCAAATGCACTGTCCAGTGAAAGGAGAAGGGCATTAACCAAATAATGGTACTATGAATGTATAATTACAAAATGAGATACATGCTTTGAAGAAAAGGAGTGTATATGGGTCAGTAGCTCACAGGAGAGATTAGGGCTGAAGATAACATATGGAAATTACTCATTTACAGACAGTATCAGAAGCTATGATGAAGGAAGGAATCAGCTAGGGAGATTTTAAAGTGAAAAAAGAAAGAACCTAGGAACCCATCTCCTACCTCCAGAAGAGATATTGGCAAAACTCACACAGTGGGATGTCATCCCCTCTCCTAAAATCACTGAGGTAGACTGCTCCACTCAGATCGCATTCACAGACTAACAGAGAACCTTAGAATCAAAGTATCATAAAACATCTGAAGAAAAAAAAAAAGCCACCATAAATGGAAACACCAGCTCAACAAAGGGGAACCCCTAAGATAAAAGAGTCATTAAAGCAAACAGAATATTTTTAGTGAACATTATTAATACCCTCAAAGGAATAAAGGAAGATAATCATACCCATGAAAAAGAACAGGCTATTGTGGAAGACAATCAGAGACCCTAAAAATTAAAAAATTGAATATTTTTAATGGAAAACCTTAGAGGAAGGCTGAATAGTATAACGAACTCTGAGGAAGAGATTACTAGTAAGTTAGAAGATAGAGCTGATTTAGCACATGAGCACAAAGAAATGGCAAGAGTGGAAGGAAACAATAAGTGCTGAAGAGGGTGTGGAGAAGTTGGATCCCTCATACATTGCTGGTGGGAGTGCAAATGGCGCAGCTGCTGTGGAAAACAGTCTGGCATTCCTTAGATGGTTAAACATGGAGTTACCGTGTGACTCAGCAATTTCACTCCTAGGTATATACTCAGGGTAAATTAAAATATATGTCCAAACAAGAACCTGTACATAAATGTTCATAGCAGCATTATTCGTAAGAACCAAAAAATAGAACCAAACAAAACAAACCAAATGTCATCAACCCAAATGGACAAATATAATGGAATATTATTTGGCAATAAAAAGAAATGGAAATGAAGTGCTAATACATGCAACACATCAATGAACCTTGAAGGAATTATGATAGCTAAACAAAGCCGTCACAACTGGCCGCATATTGTATGATTTCATTTATATGAGATGTCCAGAATAGGCGGATCTATAGAAAGAGAAAGTAAATTAGTGGCGATGGGTTAGGAGGAAATGGGGAATGATTGGTAATGGGTGCAGGGTTTCTTTTGGGGGTGATAAAAATGTTCTAAAATTGATTGTGGTGATATTTGCACCACTTTGTGAATGTACTAAAACCCACTAAATTATACACTTTAATTGGGTGAATTATATGGTATGTGAATTGCATGTCAATAAAGCTGTTTCAAAAAAAGAAAGGAAGTATGACACAGAAAATATACATCAAAAAGTTCTAATATCTATCTACTAAGAGCTCCCAAAACAGGAAAGCAAGATAATAGAAGGAAGAAAATACTCTTCAAAATAATTGAAGAAAAACTTCCAGGGGCATCAGGGTGGCTCAGTCGGTTAAGCGTCCGACTTTGGCTCAGGTCATGATCTCGTGCTTCATGAGTTCTAGACCCTCATTGGACTCTGTGCTGACAGCTCAGAGCCTGGAGCCTGCTTTGGATTCTGTGTCTCCTTCTCTCTCTGCCCCTCCCTAGCTCTCTCTCTCTGCCTCAAAAATAAATAAACATTAAAAAAAACTTCCAGAACTGTTTGAGAAAGACTGAGTCTTCTAATTGAAGGGACCCACCAACTTTCCAAATAGGGTGAATGAAAAAAGACTCATATCTAAATAGGTGAGACCAAAATTGTAGAAAACTGGGATAAAAAAGAAAATCCTAAATGATTCTAAAGAAAGTAAAAGGAAATAATCACAATAACATCAGGTTTCTCATGGCAACACTGAATACAAGAAGCAATGGAGTAAGCTGTTCATACAATTTAGAGTGTTTTCAATCTAGAACCTTTTCCAAACAAAACTATTACAAGGGCAAAATAAAGACATTTTTAAACTTGCAAGGACTCAAAATAACCTACCCATATATATAATCCCTGTTTGAAAGAAGCACCACAAAATAATAAGTTTTTAAATTAGCAAAATTTTAAAAATAAGTAAATGAATTCAAGAAGAAAACAAAAGGTTATAATGAACAAAGACTCAAAATTCTATTGATAGGTAATTTCAAATAATTGCTGAAAAGCAATCTGAAGTGAATATTTCATATGACCTCAATATAGGAAATAGCAAGGGGAGAAATAAAATAATGCAAGGAAATTTTTTTCTCATTTAGTGGGAAGAAAATGGGGAAATGAAAGATACTTGTTTCTTCATCAAGAAAGGTAGGGCACGAATAGAGATGGCCGTAAACTGTAGCTGTAAAGAGAAAAATATACGTAAATATATGTTTTAAAGTGTTAACTAAAAATAACAGGGAACTCAGATCACAGATCTCTTTATAATAATAAGTATTAAGGGCTCCTGGATGGCTCATTAACTTAGGCATCCGACTTTGGCTCAGGTCATGATTTCGCAATCTGTGAGTTCAAGCCCCACATTGGGCTCTGTGCTGACAGCCTGGAACCTGCTTTGGATTCTATGTCTCCCTCTCTCTCTGCACCTCCCCCCCAAAAAAGTAAGTAAACATTTAAAAAATAATGATAAGTATTCAAATTAACAATACAAAAGTTTTTTTTAAAAAGTCAAAAGCGCTTCTGACGACGATGGAGTAACTACTACTGCCGCCATAAACAACCATAAAACTGAACAAAATATCTGAGGCAACCCTTCTCAGGCATTGGACAACAGTAGCACAATACCGCAATCCCTCAAAGAGAAGAAAAGCTAATGAGATGAATCTCCACAATTATCCTGGCTCTCTGCCAAGGGACAATTTCTTGACTGCAATGCAGTGAGCTAGAATCTAAGCAAAGCACAACAGCCCCAGTGAGCTGACGATACAGAAATTAAAATTTGGTGCAGTTGAAATAGCTGGTCTCTAAAAGGTAGGAGTGGGGCAATGCATCGAGTGGCAGGATGTCAGGGGGAAGGGAGACAAAAGTGTGTGTGGGAATTCCCTTCAAAGTCTTTGGCTGACAGTTGTACTGCACATGCACAAGGTGAGACTACATGAGATTTATCAGAGAGCAGCTTCTAAAAGAGATTGATAAAGGAACAAAGATACGTTGATCAGTGCCCAGGGAACATTGGAGGTTTGGCTCAGCCAGAGTGGAGAGATTACATTAACATCTCATTAGCATCCTAGGAACCCAGTTGAAATATCAGAAAGGCCCAAAGAAAGGACCATGCCCTTATAATAAGTCCTTTTAGGCCCTTAGAAAGCCTAAAACTAAGCCACAACAAGATCTGTAGGAAAGACAAAATTTGGAGACTGAATCCTACCAAGTTGGAAGGTCTCGAAAAACACCTTGAGCTTTCTATAGGTCTGCTCTAACAAAGCATAAAACCAAACCTACACAAGCTTATCAGTCGATAATTGAACTGCCTCCTAGAATAAAATCAACACTCTCACATGGAAGGTAACAGAATCCAGAATCTCTACAATGATTATCAACAATGTCCAGTACATAAACAAAAATTACTAGACTTGTAAGGAAGGAGAGGAATGTAACCAATAGTCAAGAAAAATACAGGCAATGAAAACGGACTCCAAAATGGGCCAGATATTGCATTTAGCAGACAAAGACTTCAAAGCAGCTTTTATAAACATGATCAGAAATAAAAGAAAATATTTCAAATAATTAGACAGATAAGGAATCTCAGCAAAGAAATGGAAACTATATTTTAAAAAAAGGAGCTGAACAGATATTTGAGAATAGAAAACTACAATAAACTGAAATGAAAATTTCACTGGATGTGCTTAACAGCAGATTGGAGATGTGAAGATTCAGTGAACTTGAAACAAATCAATAGAACATTTCTAATCTGAATGATAAAGAGAAAAAAGATTGAATAAAAAGAACCAGAGCTTCAGGAACCTGTGGGAAAGTATAAAAATTTTTAATTCATAGGTAATGTGAGTCCTAGAAGAGAAGAAAGTGAGTATGGAGCAGAAAACTATTTGAAAAAAAAATTGCTGAAATTTCTCTGATTTGATTAAAAAACATTACAGATCCAAGAAACTTGGCAAACCTCAAGCAGGAGAAATACAAAGAAAACCATGAGATACAAGAAAACCATGTCTGTGTACGTCATAGTAAAACTGCTGAATACCAAAAAGAGAAAAGCTTAAGACAACCAGATACAAAAGATCTAAAATAGGGGAAAACAGTAAAAAGACTTCTGACTTCTCTTCAGTTATAATGGAAGCCATCTGCAAAATGCTAAGTTCTATCAACCTAGAATCTTTATTCACTGAAAACATCCTTTAAAATGGAGATATTTTCAGAGAAAACATGAGAGAATTCACTGCCAGCAGACTTGCATTAGAAAACAACACATTGATAGGTATTCTTTGGCCTGAAGAAAAATTATACCAGTTAGCAATTTGGGTCTAATGGAAGGAAAGAGAGCCCTAAAAATCTAAAAATGGTAAATAAGTACACACACACACACACACACACACACACACACAGCTTCTAAGAACTTTCTAAAAACGACAACTGACAGTTTATAGCAAATATGATAACACTGTTAGGTGGGTGTTCTTATGTGTGTAGAAGTAAAAGATATGACAACAAAAGCACAGAAGATAGAGTGGTTAGGTCGATAAAATTATACTTTAGTAAGGTTAGCGCATTTGCCAAATTGGAAGTGTGCATAAGGAGCATGAAGGGTCAGTTATAAAGTGGGAAGTGATAAAATACTACTCAAAATAAATTTCACAAGTTAAAAATTCATATTGTCAGCTGTAGAACAACCACTAAAAATCTATAATTAAAAAATATAGCTAAGAAGCCAGTAGAGGAAATAAAATACATTACAAAAGATTGCATGTCGAGCCAAAAGGAAACAGGAAAGGAATAACAGAGAAACAAAATAAGTAAGTAAATAAATAAATAAGACAAATGGAAAATAACCAACATGAAGGCAGACTTCAACCTAAACATAGAAAGAATTATTTTAGGGCACCTGGGTGGTTTGGTCAGTTGAGCATCCAACTTCGACTCAGGCATGATCTCACAGTTTGAGTTCCAGCCCTGCATCGGGCTTGCTGCTGTCAGCACAGAGCCTGCTAAGGATCCTCTCTTTCTCTCTCTCTCTGCCCCTCCCCTGTTCACACTATCTCAAAAATAAATAAACATTAAAAAAAAGAATTATTTTAAATGTGAAAGACTGAACACTCCAATTAAAAGACAGGGTGCCAGAAGCACTCTAAAGCTAAAGACAGGAAGAAGTTGAAAGTAAAATCAGATCCGTAAAGAACTATTACCATATACTAGTAATAATATAAACAACTCAAAGTATTAAAAAGGGCAAAAGACTCCGATAGACTCTATCTCACAGAAGGAATGTGTGAATGACCAATAAGCACATGAGAAGATGCCCAACATCATCAGTCACCTGGGAAACAAGCAGAAAAAGGTGAGCAGCTTACCATATCAACTGCAGAGGTGAGGAGACAATGTACTGGAGTCACAAGTGTGGGCTCTGGAGTCAGATCAACTTGGTTCAAATCCTGGCTCTGACACTTCTCTCTACATGTGACCTTGGCAAGATAACTTAACCTTGCTAAACTTCAGTTTCTTTGGCTTTAAAAAACAAAAACAAACAAACAGTGAGGGGAATAATAATGTTGCCTACAAATTGTTTAACTAAGTACTTCTAGTGCCTGGCACACAGTAATCATTCACTAAATGTTAGATGCCGTCATTATTACTATTAGCATTATTGTCTATTCCAGCAGCAATGGGCATAGGAAGGAGAAAGGGTGGCTGGTAGGGATTCAGACAGGGTGGGAGTGCCCGTGTCAGCCTGGCACCCATGCTGTATGTACCCAGGCAATGCTAATAGAGAGAAGGAACTCAAGACAGCTGAAGACCCTCCACTAACCCCTCTCCTCTGCTTTCTTCCTCCCCCTCTCCCCGCGAACCCAGGTGATCTTCCGAAACGAGGTGACCAATGAGTTTTTATACTACATGGTGGGTTTCAGGGTCATCCCTTCAGGCGTCATCAAAACCATTGAGATGGTGAGCCCCGTCCGGCAGAGCACATCAGCCTCCATCAAGGTGGAGAACCCTCTGCCCTATACAGTGACCTTCTCCATGGAATGCAGGGTCCCTGACATCAGCCTGCCCTCCCAGTTTGTGGTGCCTGCCAACTCTGAGGTATGACCCTGGCTACCAGGGGCTCCCTGATATCTGTGATAGAGGCATCCCTGAAGCTGGGCCAGCCCCAGGAGTGGGAAGGCAGGGGACGGTGCATCAATCACACTCCTGATCTGTCCTCTCCCCTTCTGCCCTTTGGTTCAGACATGTAAAAGGGACTTACTAATCATGAACACTTGCCTCTGTTATACACTTGTTTGCTTTGTTCAAACTGAAAACATTTTTGGTGTTTGCTAATTATAAAGGTAACGTAGTATATACGTGGTGAAGAGGGAAGCAAGGGACAGTAGTGTATCGAGTGAACAGCAGGCGCTCTCGTTCATATGCTTGCTTGTGCACAGACCCGCTTCAGGAAAGACATATAACCTGTGACTGCTGAGAAGACGTGCCCTGGAATTCTGGGCTGCTGTGGAGATGAACTTTCTTTTGACTCTTTTTGATGTATGGCTCCAAATTCTCACTGTCTAGATCCCATCAAAATCCCTTCTGTTTCTCCAGCTTGAGCCCACCTGCTTATTCCCTGCATCCACCCTAGCTCTGCTTTCCCCTTCAGAACCCCAAACCTGGTGTGTTCTTCAGAGACCTTCCATGCCCTTTATTTTATTTTTATATTTTTCATCATGAATTATAAAATCTACACAGAAAACTAGGAGATATATATATATATGTGTGTGTGTACATATGTATGTATATATGTATATATATGTATGTACTAAAACAGGTTCACTTAAATAACTATGAAAGAACTATCTGTATAACCAGTACCCAGGCCAGGAAATAAAAAGTTGCCACCACCCCCAGAAACCTCTGTCCCCACTCACAGTATCATCCCTCACCCCTAAAAGTTCCCACTATCCTTATTTTGTAATCATTTCTTGCTTTTAAGCCATATGGTTTGGGTTTGTCTGTTTTCAAACTTTATACAAAAGAAATCCTACTAATTGCATTCTTCAGTGTTTTATGCCTTGCTCAGTATTGTATATTCTGACGATCATCACATTGATGCATGCAGCTGAGGTCCATCCATCCTCACCACTGTAGAATATTCCATCATACGACTATACCACAATTTAGATAACCATTCTACTGAGGCCAGACATCTGTGTTGGCTTCAGTGTTTGGCTATCATGAAATATGCTGCCCTGGACCTCACTGTGCAAGTGCCTTCCTGATGTACACGGTGTGTTTCTCCCCAGTGTACACCCAGGAGTAGAATCACTGGGTCACAGGGTGTGCTTGCCTTTAATTGCCAGTCAGGAGAGAATCTCCAGTGAGCAATGAGAGCTCACCAACTTTTGGCATTGTCAGATTTTTAAAGGTTTACCAATCCAATAAACTAATAGCTCCTCATGGTCTTAATTTACCTTTTTACAAACAGATAGGCTTTAGTCGGATAACAGTTTGTGTTGGAGATTTGCCTCTGTGGTCATGAGCGAGAATGGACCAGCTTTCCTTTCTTGTATTCTTTGTCCAATTTGAGTTCCCGTTCCGCCAGCGATAGAAAAAGAATCGGGGATTTGCCTGCTTCCTCAACTCTGTGAAAGAGTCTATAAAAGATTGAAATTATGTCTTCCTTGAACCACGGATGAAGCCAATGAGCCCTGGGGTTTTCTTTGTGAGAAGATTGTCTGCTACTGATTTGATTCCTTTCATGAGTTATCACACTACTCAGATTTTCTGTTTCTTCTTGAATCAGTAACGATAGCATGTCTGTTTCATCCATATATTCACAAAATTGGCATAACATTGTTAATATCCTCTTACTACTTTCTTATGTGATGTTCCTTTTTCATCTCTAATATTGGTTGTAGCTTCTATTTCTTGATTGGTCTTTCTAGAGGTTTCTCAATATATCTTATATTCAAGAAGGCATTATTTTGATTTTGTTGGTACTCTTTATTGTATGTTTGTTTTCAGTTGCTTGATTTCTGACCTTTTTATTATTTCCTTCTTTCCGCTTCTTTTGGGTTACTGGTGCTTTACCTAACTTCTAAGATGGATGCATTAACTTCTAGTTTTCTTTATTTTCCAATATGCACATTTAAGATTATAAGTTGCCCTCTAAGTGCTGCTTTAGCTGCAGTGTACAAAGTTTTACATGTAGTATATTTTGTCATTAAGTTCAAAAATGTCCTTTCATTATTATTAATACTTCTTTTTTGACTCATGGGTTATTACATGTGTTTCTCAATTTCCAAACATGTGGATTGTTCTATATGTTATTTTTTAAATTATTTTGTGGTCAGGGAATATATTCCATATTTCAGTGCTCTAGAATTTGTTTAGATCTGCTCTACGGCCCACTATATGATCTTTTCCTTAATCTTCCATTTATTTTTAAAAAGCATGTGTTTGCCATTTTGATGTTCATTCTCTGTACCCTAGCTGATATTTTGGTCTGCTTGTTTGGTCAGATTTAAGAGAGTGTGTTAAAGTCACCACTCTGACAGGGATTTGTCTGTTTGTCCTTGTAGTTCTGTCGTGTTTTGCTTTATATACTTTGAAGCTATATTACTAATTACATTAAAATCATAATATGCTTCTGGTGATGTTACATTAAGACTTGGTAGTCTCTTACATTTCTGTTCTTCAAGAGTATCTTGGCTATTCTTGGCCCTTTGCATTGTCGTATAAATCAGCTTGTCATGTTCTTCCAAAAATATTAAATTAACTATTAGGATTTTGATTGGGTTATTTTAAGAATGTATTAGTTACCTGTTGACCCATAACAAATTACCCTAAAAATCAGCAGCTTAAACCCACAAACATTTATTATATACACAGTTTCTGAGGATCAGGAATCCACGAGCAGCAGCTTAGCTGTGTAGTCAGGGTCTTTCTTGAGGATGTAGTCAGTTGTCAGCAGGACTCCAGTCATCTCTAGGTTTGACTGGGGCTGGATAATCTGCTTCTAAACTCACTCATGGAGTTGTTGGAAAGGCCTTAGTTCCTTGCTGGCTACTGGCTGGAGGCTTCAGTTCCTCACCACATACACTTCTCCCTCTAGCTGCTTTCAACATGACAGCTCACTTCCTAAAAATGAGTGATCTGAGGGAAGCTGAGAGAGCAAGGGAGAGAGAGCACGCACAAGACAGAAACCACAGTCTTTTCCACTTCATCTCAGAAGTGATATGCCATCTCTCTGCCATGTACTAGTGGTCACACAGACCAGCCCTGGAACAGTATGGGAGGGGATGACACAAGAGTGTAATAGCAGGAGGGTGGGGATCACCGGAGGCCATCTTGAAGCATATTTGTCACAGAGAGAATTCCAGTCTTTACACAATTGAGATTTCTAACTCATGAGCAGATCTCCATTTATTTAACTCTTCTTATTTAATTTCTCTCAATGATATTTTTTTTGTTTTCTATGTAAAAGACTTACTCATATTTTGTTAGATTTATGTCTAGTTTTTATATATTTTGGTGCTATTGTAAATGGTATTTTTTTTTAATTTTGTTTTCTATTGGTTGTAGTATGTAACAATATAACTGATTTTTATATATTGACTTTGCCCCCTTTTTTGTCTTTTTAAGTTTTTTATTTTAATCCCAGTTAGTTAACATACAGTGTTATATTAGTTTCAGGTGTACAATACAGTGATTCAACGATTCCATACATCACCCGGTGCTCATCACAAGTGCACTCCTTAATCCCCATTACATTTCCCTCATCGCCCCACTGCCTTCCTCTCTGGTAAACATCACTTTGTTCTCTATACTTTTTTTAAAATTTTATTTTTTATTTTTTAAAATTTACATCCAAATTAGTCAGCATATAGTGCAACAATGATTTCAGGAGTATATTTCTTAGTGCCCCTTACCCATTTAGCCCATTCCCCCCTCCCACAACCCCTCCAGCAACCCTCAGTTTGTTCTCCATATTTAAGAGTCCCTTATGTTTTGTCCCCCTCCGTGTTTTTATAATATTTTTCTTTCCCTTCCCTTATGTTCATCTGTTTTGTCTCTTAAAGTCCTCATATGAATGAAGTCATATGATTTTTGTCTTTCTCTGACTGGCTAGTTTCACTTAGCATAAAACCCTCTACTTCTATCCACGCAGTTGCAAATGGCAAGATTTCATTCTTTTTGATTGCCGAATATTACTCCATTGTGTGTGTGTGTGTGTGTGTATATATGTATATATATATATATATATACATATATACACACCACATCTTCTTTATCCATTCATCCATTGATGGACATTTGGGTTCTTTCCATACTTTGGCTATTGTTGATAGTGCTGCTATAAACATGGGGGTGCATGTGTCCCCTCGAAACAGCACACCTGTATTCCGTGGATAAATGCCTAGTAGTGCAATTGCTGGGTCGTAGAGTAGTTCTATTTTTAGTTTTTTGAGGAACCTCCATACTGTTTTCCAGAGTGGCTGCACCAGCTTGCATTCCCACCAGCAGAGCAAAAGAGATCCTCTCTCTCTGCATCCTCACCAACATCTGTTGTTGCCTGACTTGTTAATGTTAGCCATTCTGACAGGTGTAAGGTGGTATTTCATCATGGTTTTGATTTGTATTTCCCTGATGATGAGTGATGTTGAGCATTTTTTCATGTGTCGGTTGGCCATCTGGATGTCTTCTTTCCAGAAGTGTCTATTCATGTCTTTTACCCATTTCTTCACTGGTTGCTTGTTTTTTGGGTGTTGAGTATGATAAGTTCTTGATAGGTTTTGGATGCTAACCCTTTATCTGATATGGCATTTGCAAGTATCTTCTCCTATTCCGAAGGTTGCCTTTTAGTTTTGCTGATTGTTTCCTTCACTGTGCAGAAGCTTTTTATTTGGATGAGGTCCCAGTAGTTCATTTTTGCTTTTGTTCCCCTTGCCTCCAGAGACGTGTTGAGTAAGAAGTTGCTGCAGCCAAGATCAGAGAGGTTTTTGCCTGCTTTCTCCTCTAGGATTTTGATGGCTTCCTGTCTTACATTGAGGTCTTTCATCCATTTTGAGTTTATTTTTCTGTATGGTGTAAGAAAGTGGTCCAGGTTCATTCTTCTGCATGTCGCTGTCCAGTTTTCCCAGCACCAGTTGCTGAAGAGACTGTCTTTTTTCCATTGGATATTCTTTCCTGCTTTGTCACAGATTTGTTGGCCACATATTTGTGGGTCCATTTCTGGGTTCTCTATTCTGTTCCATTGATCTGAGTGTCTGTTCTTGTGCCAGTACCATACTGTCTTGATGATTACAGCTTTGTAGTATAGCTTGAAGTCCGGGATAGTGATGTCTCCTGCTTTGGTTTTCTTTTTCAAGATTTCTTTGGTTATTCGGGGTCTTTTCTGGGTCCATACAAATTTTGGGACTGTTAGTTCTAGCTCTGTGAAGAATACTGGTGTTACTTTGATAGGGATTGCATTGAGTATGTATATTGCTTTGGGTAGTATCTACATTTTAACAATATTTGTTCTTCCTATCCAGGAGCATGGAATCTTTTTCCTTTTGTGTGTGTGTGTCTTCTTCAATTTCTTTCATAAGCTTTCTATAGTTTTCAGCATATAGATTTTTCACCTCTTTGGTTAGATTTATTCCTAGGTATTTTATGGTTTTTGGTGCAACTGTAAATGGGATCGATTTCTCTTTCTCTCACTTCATTGTTAGTGTATAGGAATGCAACTGATTTCTGGGCATTGATTTTATATTCTGCAACTTTGCTGAATTCATGAATCAATTCTAGCATTTTTTTGATGGAATCGTTAGAGTTTTCCATATAGATTATCATGTCATCTGCAAAGAGTGAAAGTATGACCTCCTCCTGGCTGATTTGGATGCCTTTTATTTCTTGGTGTTGTCTGACTGCAGAGGCTAAGACTTCTAATACTATGTTGAATAACAGTGGCGAGAGTGGACATCCCTGTCTTGTTCCTGACCTTACGGGGAAAGGTCTCAGTTTTTCCCCATTGAGGATGATATTAGCGTTAGCTCGTTCATAGATGGCTTTTATGATCTCAAGGTGTGCTCCTTCTATCCCTAATTTCTTGAGGGTTTTTATCAAGAAAGGATGCTGTATTTTGTCAAATGGTTTCTCTGCATCTATTGAGAGGATCATATGGTTCTTGTCCTTTCTTTTATTGATGTGATGAATCATGTTAATTGTTTTGCAGATATTGAACCAGCCCTGCATCCCAGGTATAAATCCCACTTGGTCGTGGTGAATAATTTTTTTAATGTATTGTTGGATCTGGTTGGCTAATATCTTGTTGAGGATTTTTGCATCCATGATCATCAGAGAAATTGGTCTATAGTTGTTCTCTATAATTAAGAATCTGTTTCTTGGTTTGTCTTTTTTTCCCCTTATCTTGTTTATTTTGTTTCTTAAATTCCACATATGTGTGAAATCCTATGGTATATGTCTTTCTCTGACTGACTTATTTTGCTTAGTGTTATACTCTCTAGATCCAACCATGTCATTTGAAATGACAAGGTTTCATTCTTTTTTGTGGCTCAAAATATTTCACTGTGTGTATGTGTGTGTATATATATATATACACACACATACACACACACACACACACACACACACACATCATCACATCACATCACATCTTCTTGATCCACTCATCGATCAATGGATACTTAGGCTGTTTCCATAATTTGGCTGTTGTACATAATGCTGCTACAAACATAGGGGTGCATGTATCCTTTTGAATTAGCATTTATGTATTTTTGGGTAAATACCCAGTAATGTGATTGCTGGATCATAGGGTAGTTCTATTTTTAACTTTTTGTATATTGACTTTTTACCCAACCATCTTATATAATTCACTTATCAATAATAATTTCAGTTATAGATTCTTGAATTTTCTACATGTATAATCATTCATCTGTAAGTAATTACAATTTTGTTTCTTCCATTATAAACTTCTTCCTGTAATTTCCTTTTCATGCCTTAATAGGGGTATCTAGGACCTGCAGAACAAGAAAGGTAGTAGAAAGATTCCTTGTTCCTAATCTTGAAGGGCAAGCTTTCAAAGTTTCACCATTTATTATGTTTGTTTAGGTTTCTTATAGATACCCTTTATCAGATTAAGGATGTCCCCTTCTATTCCTAGTTTGCTAAGAGTTTTTTTTAACACTATGAATGGATGTTGAGTTTTATCCAATGCTTTCACTGCATCTATCGAGATGTCCATATCATTGTCCTCCTTTTAATGTACCAATGTGGCAACTGATTGGTTTTTCTAACGTTAAACCAACTTTTCATTCATGGAAGAAACCCAACTTTGTCATGTAACATTTTCTTCTTTATATATTGCTGGATTCAATTGGATAACATTTTTATGAGGCAAGTTGTATATATGTTCAGGGGAGAAACTGGTCTCCAATTTTGTTTTCTCCTGTTAGCCTTGTTAGATTTTGGTATCAAAATCTTATAAGTGAGACAGGTTCCCTCTTTTTCTCTTCTCTGGAAGAATTTGTGGGATACTAGATTGTCGAATAGAACTTACAAGTAAATCATTATGATCCTGGAATTTTGTTAAGGGAAAACTTTTTTACTATTGATTACATTTCTTTAATGGTTATGGGACTATGTAAGTTTTCATCTACTGAGCTTGTTTTTGTAAGTTATATTTTTTGTACATTTGTCCATTTTCATCTAAATTTTTAAGTCGTGGCAAAATCATCTAAATTTGTACACTATATTCTTTCCTGTTAACCATCTACAACAACTTTGATGATATCCTCCTTTTATTCTATTTTTCAATAAGAAGAACTAGTTCTTTTTAAAAAGAAACAATACCTACTCATGATAAAAACAAAATTTTAACTATACAAAAGTATATGGAACAGAAAATGAAAGTCCTCAAGTCCCGTTTTCCTCACCTCAAGATAACTACTGGTAACAATTTGATATATATCCTTGCTGTCTCTTTTCTATACCTGCATAGACATATTCTTCTTCACAAAAATGAGCTTATGCTTTGCATAATTTATGGAACCTCCTTCCTTTCACTTTCAATATCATCAACACCTTTCATGTCAGTGCTTATAGCACGGCCCCTTCCTTTTCAATGGCTACCTAGTATTCCACTGACGAGGATAAACTATCACTTATTTAGCTGATTTCTTACTGCTAACTCGTTTTAATTATTTCCCTTATTTTGTTATTATAAGCAATACTCTTTGGTTCTTGTTTTGTTTTGCCATGGGCGAAAATAGAAGAAGGAGAAAACCTTCCCCAAATGAAGGTAGGACCCAGGAGGTTGTTCTGAGCTTGGCTGTGAGCAAAGAAGGAGCTGCTGATCTTCAGCCCTCCTTCTGGAAACACTCACCCCCATTGCCATAAGTGTGCTTCTTAAGAGAGGAACCAGTATCTCTTAGATTCAAGGAGATTCCAGATATATAAATACTTCTGGGGTATTTCTAGATAAAGTTAGAAGGGGTACAGGGGAGGGAAAAGACCAGTTTGGACAGAGATTCCCCAGGCTCAAGATCAGTGTGAGCAATTTCTTGTGAAGCACCATTTCTGGCACCAACCTACTCTGAGGTCACTGGGTAGCAAGGGATGGGTCAGACTCTCAGCATCATAGGAGCCTCTGTCTTCTCTTGCAGGGCACATTCTCGTTTGAATTCCAGCCCCTGAGAGCCGGAGAAACCTTTGGGAGACTAACACTGCACAACAATGATTTGGGTTACTACCTGTATGAGCTCAGTTTGAAGGCCCTGCCAGCACTGCCTGAAAAGCCCATCCACTTCCAGACGGTTCTTGGCAGCGGTCAGAGCATCTTTGCCAAGTTTACCAATTACACCCGGCAGAAGACAGAATACTACTGCAGGGTGAGCAGCCACTGTCCCACCCTCTGCCCTCCCCTTGCTGGGAGTCTAAGCTTAAAAATAATAAGAGGAGGACACAGGGGGTGCAGAAATGTGAAACGCACAGGGAGTCAGGCGCTTCATCTAGCCTGGAAACTCCCAGGTATAAATAAACAGTATCAGGCCTGGGTTCTTCCTTATAGAGTCTATCTTAACAAGTTAAGGTGGGGGTGAGGAGAGTTTTGCTTCCCACAGCATGTGCACTCGTCACTAAAGGGAACAGTAGAGCTCAGTGGTCATGAGTAGAGGCTGTGAAATCGAGACTTGGATTTGAACCCTGGCTTCACCACTTACTCTTTGTATGAATAATTTACTCTAACCTTTTCTCTAAATGGTAATAATACCCCAACCTCACACGATTGCTATGGGGCTTTTAAAGGGTGCATATAAAACCACTTTCATAGAGCTTGGCTCACAATAAATGCTGCATATATGTTACCTATTATATCAATTGGAATACAGGTTTAGCTCCTGAAACAGAAGCCCCAAATAACAACAAAGTAAAAGCTATTCCTCTCTCAAATAACGGGGTGAGCATAAGCAGTTTGGGCTGGAATGGTAGCTCCGTGACATCAGGCATCCATACTCTTTCTGCCCTGATGCTCTCCCCTCTGTAGAGAGTTGCTTGGATCCACAGGGACCAGGAGAGCTTACCAGGATGTTGCATTCCAGCCAGCTACAAAGGGGAAAGGCGGGAGCTATATATATCCTTTCCACTCACATTCCCTTGAACAAAACTGCATAAGACCACGCCTAGCAACAGGGGAAGCTAGGAGTGTAGCCTTTGCACTGGGTGCCCGTGTGCCAGTTAGCATCAGCAGGTCCATGGCTATAGTCAAGAGGCATAGGCTCTTTATCAATCATACCAGTCGGGAGAAGCTAGGTTACGCTGCAGTAACAAACAGCCCCAACATCTCAGTGGCTTAAAACAACAAAAGGTGTGTCCCTTATTTGTGCTATCCATCTAGTGAGGGTCAGCAGGGAAGTGTTCATCACAGCCATTTGGGGATCCAGGCTAAACGGCAACCACCAACTCAGATGTTTCCGGTCATAGTGCCAGAGGAGTGAAAAGGACTTGTACTGGCAATTGAATGCCCTAGTGTGGAAGTAACACCTTTCACTTCTGCTCACAACTAATTGTCCAGAACTAGTCCCCTCCCATCCATGAGGAGCCAGACTGTTCAGTCTTTCATGTGTGTGGGAGAAAAGAGCCAGATGGGGGAGTAGCAGCAGTAAATGCCACACCAGCATCATCCAGCTTTGTGTCTCTGGGCAAGTTATTTAACATCTCTTAGCCTTGATTTCTTTGTAGTAAAATAAGGATAATAATTAGTATTACCTACTCTTCAAGGGAGTTATAAGGGCACAACATTTTATGACCTGCCTGGCCTCACACAAAGGTAGGTTTCTTGATGTCTGAGAGTGGAGGGGCGGGGGAAGGGCCCGAGCTGCTGGTGTGCTCTTCGGGATCCCGTGTGAACCAACTGTGTGTGTTCCTCTTTCAGACTGACTGTCAGGACTTCCACACGGAAAAGATCATTAATGCAGCCCCAGGGGCCCAGGGAGGAACCGAAGTCAGTGTGGAAGTATATTTTGAGCCCAGTCACCTGGGTGAGACCAAGGGCATCCTGATGCTGTCGTCGATTGCAGGCGGGGAGTATATCATCCCCCTCTTCGGAATGGCTCTGCCCCCCAAGCCCCAGGGTCCCTTCCTGATCCGGGCCGGGTACAACATAATCATCCCCTTCAAGAACGTTTTCTATCATGCGGTCACCTTCTCCATCATTGTGGAGAACCCAGCCTTCTCTGTTCGTGCTGTAGACTCCATGCGACCCAAGAAGATCAACAATATCACAGTCTCTTTTGACGGAAATCCATCTGGCAGCAAAACACCTATCACCACCAAGCTGATTGTGTCTTGTCCTCCCAGTGAAGGCAGCGAAACAGGCATTAAGTGGGTTTATTACCTGAAGGGGATCACCCCTTAATGGTAACTAAGGTCAGTTGCATCAGTGAAAAGTCATTTCCTCAGCCTAGTATCTATGTATTATTCTATCCTGGTGAAGCACAGAGAAAATAAAATTCTACAGATAGTGTTTTATCTCCTCATTCAATTACAGGGGTACTTATTTCCATATTATATTCATTCTAAATATATATATATGAAGTATATATATTCCACACTAAACATGGTAATTACAAACAACAGGGCTATACTGTATTTTGCAAGGGCAAGTCTCTGAGTTTAGTTTCTAATCATATTCCCAAAGCTCAAGAAGTAATCCCCATTTTTAATAAGATGGCACAGATATGACATTCATGACCTCCTATCACATAGCACTTAGCAGTGCATGACACTGGGGCACCACAGTTCCTTTTTAAAATCCATAATGGCCTAAAGAGCCCTTAGACATGATTCTGTTTTGATATGATCTTTTATTCTGCTTTCACATAAAAGCCAAATGAATCACCATTTTCAAAATGATAACAGATAACACTTGCACCATCACTGCAGGGGACAGGGGCTGGGTACGCTCCCTCTGTCCCTGAATCCTGGATCCATTTATACAAGAAAGTTCTTGCTGAGGGCCAGGTCCTGGAGAACGCTGAGACTCCAGCTCTCCACTCCCATCCCCAGCTCTGTGCATAGCTGTCAGCCTGTAGCACAGTGATTCTCTACCCATCCGCAAATCAGAATCAGCCAGTTCTTGTCCAGAACCCCCACCCCACCCCAAATTCTGATGTAATTAGCCCGGGGAGGGATGTGGGCATCATTTTCTTTTTCAGGCTTGTACAGCAGAGTGGAGAACCAGTGCCGCAGATCATACGCCCACCTGGCCATTAGTGCAGCAGCTGAATCATGAATCCACTTCCAGGGGAGGAAGGCATCCCAATTTGATATGTTTAAACTGCAGCCGTTTTGTGTGCACATAAAGGCTGAGCTAAGTCAGTGCCTTTCTTAAGAGGGAGAGCGCTAGGGAGGAGTGAGACATCTGTCTTAGCCCAGGCTATGGCCCTGGTCCCGCAATGTGTATTAATGGGACCACTTACCTGTTGGCGCCACCTGATGAAATAAAGATGATTACAGACTGGCCCTGGAGTGGTTCTGTTTCTGCACAGGTGCCTGACGGGCCCCACCCCCACCCCGCCACCTCCAGCTCCTCCCCACTTGGCATCCCCTACAGCCAGCCTGCAAGAGAGGGAGAAGGCATGAAAGGAGATGGCCCTTTGGGAATGAATGCTTCAACGAAGGGGTTGTGGAAAATGGTCCGTGGAGCAGCAGCAGCAGCAGCATTACCTAAGAATTCATTAAAAATGCCTTTTCTCACGGCACACCCATACCTGTAGAGTCAGAAACTCCAGGGGTGTGGCCCAGCAACCTGCGGTTTCACAAGCCCTTATTGCTTTTAGAGGTGTTGTTTTGTTTTGTTTTGTTTTTTAACGGAGGATGACTCTTCTAATCCTTTTGTACCTCCCCACAACCCTCAGCCCAGGATACCCTGCACACAGCCAGCATATTTACAGGACTACACGTAATAGTTCATGTGTGTAACCGCCAAAGATGCTGCTAACGGGCATAAAGACAAAAATTAGATGGCAGATTCTCCAGTTGGTTAAATGAGCAAAGAACGCACTAAGCAGTCATCTGAGAGGATGCGGAGATCAATGAGCACGTGCTATGACTAGCAAACACCCAGAGTCTGATTAAACCAGTGCTTTTCAAATTTTAGTATCAAAATCACCTAGAGGGCTTGCTAACCCACAGGCTGTCTGGCCCCACCCTCAAGAAGGTCTGATTTTGGAGTCTGCGAGGGCTCAAGAATTTGCACTTCTGCCAGGTTCCCAGTGAGGCTGTTGCTGCCAGTCCGAGCACACTGCCCAGCACAGCTGTGAAGCCTCAGCTGCCTTGCATCAGTGCTGCGTGGGAACACACTAGGACTACGGGAGCTCAGGCTGCCCCAGACCAGCTGGATCAGAATCTGCATTTTAAGGCATCTCCAGGGGGATGGTGTACACACTGCAGCTGAGAGAGGCTGCCTTAAAGGCAACTATGGAAGCTGAGCCTTTGTGGAATCCACAGCCCTGGTCCTCTCCATTAGGGCCCTGGAAATGAGTCACCAACTCTGCTGATGACGTAGCTGATGAAACCTGCCTTCCCCAAAATGCCCATTCTCCCACCCACTCACCAGATGCAGAGCTGGGGGTTGGGGAACAATTGGCCCCACCACCACCTTCTTCAACTTTCTGAACAGTTTGAAACCTAGTATGATAGATAGTTTTAGACAGAAGAAGAGAAAAAGGAAGCTGTGTGAAAGCTACAAAACCAGCGGTTGGAGCACGGTGAGACTCACCGTGGGGACTCCTCCAACTCTGAAGGTCAGCATTTTAATGTGTTCTGTTGAGCTGGAGGGCTCTCAGCCACCACCCCAGACACTGGCTGCTACAGAAACTGGCCACTTCCCAAGTGTCACCACCAGCAAAATGGTGCTAGGTGGACAAGGGCAATTCCCCCTACCTCAGCCCTGCCCCAGCTCTCCCCAAGCCACTGCGTCTAGAGCCCACAGCCTCATAGGCCTGGAGTGAGGAGGCAGGCCCTGCCAGCTCAGACCCTGCCCTGGCATGAACCCCCTTCTGGCATGACTTGAGATGTCCATCTCTTCCCTTGAGGTTGTTCTCATGCTTCCTTGGCCTCGGAAAGGCAATAACAAAATTGTTTCATTTGGCAAATTTGGAATGGCAAAGTAGCTCAACAGAGGGCTAGAGGAGAAACTTGGTGAAAATGAGCATTTTGACATAAGCTAGTGGAAATTACCTTTGAAAGGATACATGCTCAGCAAAGCAGACCAGGAGACATTTCATTGTGTGCTGCTAAGGTGCACACACAATTCCAGGGGGATTTTTTTTAAGTTTATTTATTTTGAGAGAGAGAACGTGAGCAGGGAAGGGGCAGAGAGAGAGAGACAGAGAGAGAGAGAATCCCAAGCAGGCTCTGCACTGACAATGCCCAACCCATGAACCGTGAGATCATGACCTGAGCTGAAATCAAGAGTTGGATGCTTAACCGACTGAGCCACCCAGGGACCTCTCCAGGGAGCATTTGCACAGAATACGATGTGAAACAGGGTCCCTAACGTTGATCAACACAGAGGCCCTGGTGAGTGTGGCACCCTGTCTAACCACTTCTTTGAAGAAGACTTGCTTTCAGTCAGGGGTGACAATATTGTGATGTCATGAGGGATTGCCAGGTACTAAGTATGGGATTCACCCTCACCATGTTACCCTGGAACTCCAGAAAAATTACATTGCTGTTAGAGAAACTACTTTGCACAATTCCAATATTTGGGTACAATTTCTCACAGTGCCCACCAGCATCCACTTGCTACGATGTCCGTAGCCTATGTAATAACAACCAGGCATCGTGTGGCTACAGATGAGTTACAGCTGTGAACTGTGTGTGCAACCAGGTGTACCAATTATCCACTAGTGTAGAAAGAGTCTGACTGTAGCAGGCCTAGCCAGGGCTGGGCACCAGGGTCAGAGAAGTAAGCATGCAGAGACGGCAATGGTGGCCTTGGGCTTCATTCTCAACACTGCTGCCAGCCCAGTAATGCATACGTAACCTTAACTAGTTGGCATTTTCCAAGAGAGCAGAGAAAAGAAACCACCTTTTTTTCTCCAGAAATTTCTGAACTAAAGGTAGGACAAAGCATTGGCTTGGGCCTTGAGTAAAAAACTGGTTGCTTAGCAACCTAGTCCAGAACATGATTTCAGGTGAAAAGAGTTCCTTCTAGTAAAAACATTACTGTTACAATTATTAAAAACTGTATCTCATTATGACCCTTGGGAAATTCAGTTCACCTTTAAGAAAAAGCCAAACCAAACAGCAAAAGAAACAGATGAAATACTATATTAGATATGGATCCAGTGGAAATGAATACACACTGGAGAAATAGATCCAAATAATCCCCTTGATTTAATTTTCTTTCATTGACTTGCATCAACCATCATCAAAATCCTAAAGACATAAACTTTGCAAAGACATTTGGAAATGTCCTTACCAGTGCTATTTGGTATCAAGGTAAGAGGAGGGAACTATTAAGCAAAACATTTTCTCTGGAGAGGAAATCTCAATTTGGGGCAGTTTCAAATTGGTGGTTCACCCCCTTCATTCACTGGATTGTGTCAGCAAAGGTTTTAAAAGTTGTGAAAACCCCACCAATACAGGAAAACAATTTATTCACCGATTTTTCCAGACAAAATTCCTCCATGACTTACTGAGTTTTGGGTTAGCTTTTGTATTTATTTTCTATGGCTGCATAACAAATTACCACAAATCTAGCAGCTTAAAACAACACAAGTTTCTTATCTCACAGTGTCCATGGATCGGAAGTCCAGAATGAACTGACCTGGGTTCTTGGCTCAGGGTCTCACAGCCTGAAATCAGAGCTGCATCTTTGTCTGGAAGCTCAACCAAGAAAAGATCCACTTCCAAGCTCCCTTGGTGTGTTGACAAAATTCATTCCCTTACAGCCCTATGATTGATGTCCCTATTTTCTTGGCAGCCGACAACCCTCTGGAGACCACTCTTGGCAACTAGAGACCATTCTAAGGTCTTTACCATGTAGGCCATCATAGTAACTGTTTTTACTGTGTACTCTTCAAGGCCAGCAGGAGAATCTCTCTGCCACTTCAAATGTCTTCTGACTACTTTTAAGGGCTCATCTGATTAGGTTGGACCCACACAAGAAAATCCCCCTTTTTATTACCTCAAAGTCAACTGATTAGGGACCTTAACTACATCTACAAGATCCCTTCTGCTATATAACATAATTATTGGAGTGACAGCGCATTGTATTTACAAGTCTTGTTCACGCTCAAAGGGAGGGGATTATACAGGGTACGTACCCAGAGGGTGGGAATCTTGGGAACCATACTGGAATTCTGCCTACTATATCCCCTCACTTGTGTCCTATAGATTCCTGTCTATGGATTGAGGATAAGACTCTATTTTCAACTTTGTTATCAGATTAACCTGCACACTCTACACTCATTAGAAAAAGTACTGTCATGTGTTTATGTTCATATTTAATACTCTTTGGACTCCACTGTGGTCTAGCCCTTGTCCTAAAATCCCTGTCCACTACGGGAGCTTACAACAAGGAACTCGGTCTGATGCATCTCCCTGTTAGCCACAATACCTGCATAAAATGCTTTAACACTTTTTACCACATAACTTCAACTTCTGTTCCACCATTTAGCGTGACACTCAAAGCACTTGGAAGGGCTGCTTTACAGTGGATCCATCTGGAGACCTGCACTCAGCAGATTTGGGGCTTCTGCTGCCTATAACCTAGCTGTCTAAGAATCTAAGCATGGTAAACACTCTTCCGAGTCCCAGATGGTAGGGTGAAGGTCACTGTTGGTGCCTGAGATTCTAGATAGTAGGTAGTACTGTTTTTCATTGAGAATTTATTTTAATATGTTTTAGAAACATATAAAAACTATTCACACCATGATCTTAGCACATAAGCAAGACTAAAGTCGGAATTAAAGATTTTTGAAAGTTGATCGGAGAAAATTATTTTCTTAATAATAGCACAAGTGTCTAGAATATGGCGAAAATCATGACGGTATGACTCCAATTTGGGAAACATTGCCATATGCGAAACTGGTGAGTAAGTAGTAAATGAACTACTGGATTCGGTAAGTATTTATTAAGTTACGCTAAGTGAGTCAGGTTCCATGAGCCCCTTCGTGCTCAAAAACATACACAGAAGCCACCACGCGCCTAGCGGGCCACGTGCGGGACCGTGAGCGCGTGGGATACGCGTCCCACCAAGCATCCCCAACCACACGCGAGTGGTGCGGGGAGGAAGGCGGGAGCGAGGAGAGGAGGTGGAGCCTTGTGGGGGCGTGGACAACCCACCTGCCGCCTGCGTGCGGAGGCGTGGCCGGCGAGGGGCGGGTCCTCGAGGCGGAAGGCGGAAGCGGTTACAGAATCACATGATCCAAATAACATGGCCGCTGCCCCTTGAGCACTGCCGGTGCCGGGCGGGATCGTGAGCCGTTGGGCGGCCGGGAGCAGGTGTGCGGGGGCGGGGTCCAGGCCCGGGTTCCGAGACGGCGCGCGGAGGTAGAGCTAGGCAGGCAGGCGCAAGGCGGCGTGGTCCATGAGCCGGCGCCAGAGGCAGCGCGGAGCCGCAGACTCCCCCGGCCCCGGCGCCGCCCGGGCAGCCGCGGGCTGAGGAGCCGCGGGGCTCCGGGGAGCGCCCCGAGCTGCCACCATGAACCCTGAGAAAGACTTCGCGCCGCTCACGCCCAACATCGTGCGCGCCCTCAATGACAAGCTCTACGAAAAGCGGAAGGTGGCAGCGCTGGAGATCGAGAAGTAAGAGCCGCGGGCACCCAGGGTTGGACGTGGGGAGCAAAGCCAGGACGCCGCCCTGGATTTGCAGGGTTCCTGCTGCTCGGGGGAACTCCTCACGCCTTTCCAGCCAGTTTTAGGCCCTTAGCGCAGTGCAGGAGATTAGGAGTCCCAGCTTTGCTTCTGATGGGATGTATGACTTGGGCCAAGTTCTTTAACCTCCGGGTGCCCCAACGGACTACCGTGCTAATAAAGCGACAAAGCCTATGTGTAGTGCTTAGCACAGTGTCTGGCACGCGGCGCGTCTTCAGTGTGGTCTCCATCCAAAATCAGCAAATCAGAGAGGGTCCTCTGTCATGGGAGGGAAATGGGAAGCATGAAAATTTGCTAATGATGCCTCATTTCTCACCCAGCTTCTGAGAAGTGAAAGGGACTGTTAGGTGACCAAATGGAGAAAACAGATCCCAAACATCGAGATCTCAAGACTCAGAGGGCTGTTTATCTCTGCCATATCACCCTTCCCTGCAGGTGGAAGTAGGAATAATTTGACCTTTCTTGCTTCTACAGTCTTATTACATGTATGTGTAACCATGACCTGACATTTTGCTTTATTTCCCACAGCACAAAACAAGATGTTCAACCGGGAATGTGTTATTAAGATTTTCTGCTATTATTTTACGTTTGTAATTTTTTCCCTAAATGTCTGCGATAAAGGCAGGTGGGTGGGTGATTTCAGAAGAGTGGAAAGAAGCAGGCTGTGAAACTGAAAGAGTGCCCGGCTGGCAGTCAAGACACATGGATTGTAGTGCTGCCTGTACCCTGTCCAGTAGGGTAGCCACTGGCCACGCATGGCTATTTGCATGTAAATTATTGAAGATAAAATTTAAAAATTACAAATCCAGTTTCTCAGTCGCACTACCCATATTTCAGATGTTCAATAGCCACATGTGGCTGTTGGCTACCATAATGGACAGTACAGGTCTTAGAACGTTTCCATCACTGCAGAATATTGGACAGCTCCTATCTAGTCCATGGTGTGGCACTCATTCTTGGACCTTAGGCAGTTGCTTAACTCAGGATTTCGTAGTCTCAACACAGCTGACATTTTGGGACAGATAATTCTTGGTTGTGGTGAGCTTTCCTGTGCATTGTAGGATTTTTAGCAGCATCTCTGGTCTCTACTATCCACTAGATACCAGTAGCACTCCATGAGCTATAACAACCAACAATGTCTCCAGACAGTGTTTCCAGATGTGACCGGGGAGTGCAAAATCACCCCAGTTGAGAACCACTGCCTTAACTGCTTTGGGTTTTCCTTTCCTCGTCAACTAAACGGTTTGGACTTTGTTAGGAGGACTCTCCCATTCAGCACTAACATTTCAGTACCTCCAAAACCAGCTAGCTTCTTCTCTCATAAAGCACCACTTTCTTGATTGCTCTGTTTCTGAACTGCTTCTTGTTTATGCTCTGGCTCTCACTAATGCTAGCAAGTCTTAATGATGAGTGTCACTAAACTGAGTAAAGACTCAGAGCTGATGTATAGACGTGGCTCCACGTCCATAGGTTTTATTGGCTTTGAAGCTACCTTGACACCCAGTTTTGTCCAGCATGCAGTCTGCTTCTCAGGAAAGTCTGATTTTTACCATAGCTCGACTCATCTGTTGAGTCCTTGAATAGAGGTATTCATCTCAGCATCACTGTTGCCTCCAGCACAGCCCCTGTAAGTGCTCTCACTGCACGCTGTTCCTTAAGGGTTTTGTCCTTAATGGGGTTCTTGTTTTTATTCAGCTTTGCCCTTGATTGTGGGATTCAGAGAAACCTCCAGGCTTTAATTGGACTATGGACTCCTGAAGAGCGGAGACCCTGTTTTATTTATCGTCAGTACTTGACGCAGCATTTGACAGTCTGAGTGAATGGCCGTACATTTTCGGTGGGGAAATAACATTGGCGTCTAAGGACTTTGCTACCCAAAAGTGTAGCCCACACACTAGCAGCATCAGGATCACCTGGGAGCTTGTTAGAAAGGGATTCTCTAGCCTCACCCCAGACCTGTGGATCCGATTGTGCGTTTTAATAAGATCCCTGGGTGATTTGTGTACACATTAAAGTCTGAGAGCACTGGTGTAAAAGGCTCTCCAGTCTGTTTCCAGCCTTCTTCAGCCATATGTGGAATAAGGAATGCCTGGTTTGAGGTTTTCCTCTGAATTTAGTTATCACAGATTGCTTAGGGACAGATAGTGACTTGCTTATCTGTGTTTCACCAGAGTTTTCTGGTGTGTCTGTTTATAAAGACACTAATTCTGTTGGGTCAGGACCACACCTTTATGACCTCATTTAACCTTAATTACTTCCTTAGAGACCCTATCTCCAAATGCAGTGACAGAGAGGTTTAAGACTTCAACATATGGATTTGGCGAGGATACGATTCCATCTATAACGGTGATCATTAAAAAAAAAAAAAAAAAAAAAGTGATCATGTGTAAAGTGCTGTCTGCCCGTCTGGGGAGAGGAGGATAGTAAAGCTTCCCTTTGTGTGGTCATTGCACATATTTGATCTCTTTATTTTGCATGGATGCAAAATTTGAGCTAGGTAGTGGCATTTCACAGATGAGGAAACAGAAGCTCCTTGAGGTTAAGTAATCTTCCCAAGATTTCACAGCTAGAACCTGGATTAAAAGCAACAACAACAAAAAAGAAAAGAAAAGAAAAGCAAGTTCATCAGTCTCAAAAGGCTTCCCCACTACAGTGAACAGTTTTACCTACCAAGAAGGAAATTTCATACTTGAGCATCTCCATGGTTGTTCTAACTGCAACTTTTCCAGTGTCATCCGCTCAGTTGGACAGAGCCAGTACTGCATATGATTTTCCAGTGAGGGATTAAAATTCATAGTAAGAGGAGAGTGTTTTCTCTTTATGACAGGCCTCTCAAACACTAAAAATGAAGAGAGATGGGTGCTTGGCTCAGTTGAAGAATTTCGGACTCTAGAATCTCGAGAGTAGGCTGGGTTAAGTGACCCAAGATCTGATCGCTAAATGTGTGAGCCTGCTGTGCACAATCCTGGAGAGCTTTTGCCCCCGCAGCCTGACACCAACATGCCCACACAGTTTTCTAAAAGATAGGGCACTAAGGCTAAAATTTTAGAATGGAATATTTCAGGTTTGGTGGGCTCTCAGTTTCAGGGGACATAGTCACTGATAAGTCCTGATGAAAAGGTTGGTAAGACCCCAGGCTCTGCTCTCCAGGGGAGTGTAGTGTCGGGGAGAAATGCCAGAAGGCACTCTGCTAACTTTGGTGGACGCTCACTCTGCTGGGGTGCCGTGCCCCACACTGGTGGCAGGGCCCCCTCACTGCGGGCTGGGAGAGATAGTGCCCTTCATTGTAACTAGGGATGGGCTCAGTGTCAAGTCTCTTGTGTTCCTGAACTTTGAGTTCCAAAAAGCAGCAAATATAGGTGCCCCGGCCATGCCCCCTGAGAACACCAAAGCATGAGGTAGGGCTTGTGGGATCAGGGCTCCTGAATAATGCGTCCTTTGCCTGCTGGGGAGGGGGCAGGGATCTCTGGCGTTCTTTGATCAGATAAAGGTTAACTGTTGAGTTTGACCTGGCTCTAGAGCCTACCACCCCTGTGAAGAGATACTGTTCATCACCAGTGGCTTAATGCAAGCGTGGGTCAGAATTCCACCCAGCTCTGCTCTCCTTTAGCGGTGGAACCCTCCGCAGTTTACTTAATCCAAGGGTTATAGACCAGCAGCCATCGACTCTGTCCTGCTGGTAGACCTGTTTGGTTTGGCCTGAATTGTAAAGCAATTAAAAAAAATTTTTTTAATGTTTTATTTATTTTTGAGAGAGACAGAGACAGAATGCGAGAAGGGAAGGGGGCAGAGAGAGGGGGACACTGAATCCAAAACAGGCTCCAGGCTCTAAGCTGTCAACACACAGCCCAAAGTGGGGCTCGAACCCGCAAACCATGAAATCATAACCTGATCCAAAATCGGACGCTCAACCAACTGAGCCACCCAGGCACCCCTGCAAGGTACTTTAAATTGAGAAATGTCACAGTGACATTTGGGTTTGGGTTTGTGGCTTCCAAGGAATTGGAAGTGTATCTCTGTGGGGCCCACAGTCCCACAGAGCAGATAAGGGGGACCTCGGGGTCTCCCCATGGGCCAGGACATGGGCTCCCCAGGTTGCTTCCTGTAGTGGCAAGTTCCCAACAGCCTTTCCTCCCTTGGCCTTCTCCCTTGTATCTCCTGTTTGGCCCCTATAAGTGTTTGAGTTTGTGACCTCTGGTTTAATTTTCTGTGCCTCAGTTTCCTTGTGTTAAACAAAAATGCACCTTGAAAAGTAAAAAGGAGCCAGCCATGTGTTTCATTTATTTGAAAATTTTGTTTCTATGAAATAACTCAAATAGGCAAATTCATAGAAAGTGGATCAGGGCTTAGGGGAGGGGATTTGGGGAACATGGGGAGTGACTGCTAACGGGTACACTGAATTGTACACATTAAAAGAGCGAATTTATGGGGCATCTGGGTGGCTCGGTTGGTTAAGCATGTGACTCTTGATTTTGGCTAAGGTCATGATCTCACAGTTCGTGGGCTCGAGTCCCACGTCAGACTCTGTGCTGACCACGTGGATCCTCCTTGGGATTCTGTCTCTACTCTCTGCCCCTCCCATGGTTACACACATGCGCTCTCTCTCTCTCAAAGTAAGTAAATAAAAACATTTTTAAGTGAATTTATGACATGTGAATTATATCAGTTTTAAAAAATAAAACTGCCTGTGGTATTCTGTTGCAGTGTGAGGGAAGCACTCATTAAATGGTCACAGTTATTGTCACCTGAGATTCAAACATCTGTTGTCTTGGGCTCGTTTCTCCTTTATAGTTTGTCCACTGATCTCTCCAGTGGATGCTCAGTGTATCTTGTCATTTAACTCTAGGCCTTTTCTAAAAGTCTTTGGGCCTTTCTCAGAGGCGAACATTCCACTTTTCCCGTTCAATTACTGGAAACTGGTGAGCCAGTGGAAACCAAATTACTTAAATGCGCAGCAAAGCAGATGGAGATTTTTAGCCAGATAATCTTTGGGAAACTGCTGCCTGGATGTGCCATCTGAATACAGCGCATGATGTAGAGAATGGCAGCAGTGAGCACACTCGCCAGGACAGGAAAAGGCAGCCGCCCAGGGGCATGCAGGAAGCTTTACAACACAGAAATAAGCACAGTTCTGGATTTATCTTCCTATCCTTTTTGGAGCCAGGAGCATAGCAGACTCCCAGTCACGTTTAGTGAATGAACATGATCTCGTGTGGTGTGCGTAAGACCACAGTTTGTCTCTCTGATTCTGACTTTGCACTGAGACTGCTGTGTGAGCATGTGCTACCCAGAGCACATGACATGCCTTATCTTACTCATTCTCTAGAAATACTGTAAAGTTATTGAGATTAGTAGCCCCGCCGTACAGTCAAGGGCGTCTTCTCCGAAGACATAGAAATATGAGTGCAGTGGCTAAAACCTCTGCCACCTACTGGCTGGGACATTTGGACATCACCAAATAAAAGAGGGGTTGGGACTCAATGAAATAAGAAATGTTCATTCACTTGAGCATCCAACTCTTGATTTTGGCTCAGGTCACAGTCTCACGGTTCATGGGATCAAGCCATGCATCAGGCTCTGTGCTGTCAGCTTGGAGCCTGCTTGGGATTCTCTCTCTCCCTATCTCTGTGTCCCTCCCCTGCTCGTGCTCTCTCTTGCTTTCTCTCTCAAAATAAAAATAAAATTTTAAAAATGTCAGGGCACCTGGATGGCTCAGTCGGTTAAGCTTCTGACTTCAGCGCAGGTTATGATCTCATGGCTCGTGAGTTCGAGCCCCTCACTGGGCTCTATGCTGACAGCTCGGAGCCGGGAGCCTGCTTTGGATTCTGTCTCCCTCTCTCTGCCCCTCCCCAACTTGTGCTTGGTGTCTCTTTTTCTCTCTCTCTCTCTTTCTCTCAGTCTCTCTTTTTCTCTTAAAAATAAGTAAACATTAAAAAAAAATTTTTTTTTAATGTCAAGTGCCTGGTACCCAGTAGGTGTCCAACAAGCTGTAGCCGTGATATTTGCGGAGGGGGAGAAAGTTTAAATTACACAAGGCATGTAAAGCATCCAGCATTTATCACCTAGTAGATAGTAAGTGCTCACCAAATAGTTACTGATTTCCTGCCTTCATAGCAGAAGACCAGCTGTGGAGCGTTTCAGAACATGGCAAATGTGCACGTCCCCTGCACCCCCCTTGTGTGGTGGAGGACCGCTTCAGGGGTGTCTGAACACTGAACAGGATGGGGAAATGTGTGGAGAAAGCCGCATGTCACGTGTGGCCTCGGTTCTCCACGAGGGGTGTCCCCTCTAACTGGGTGTGTTCACTTTGCAGTTGAAGGGCTTTGAGAAGATGGGAGAGAGGAGCTGGTGTACAGCTGAAAGGGCGTGGACTTTGTGGTGCATCACGGATTCAGATCCTCTGAGGCCCCAGGCAGGGGACTTGGTCTCCCTGAGGCTCCGTTTCAAATCTGCAGGATGAGATGATGATCACTGCAGAAGCAGGTTGTTCTAGGAAATAACTGAAATACTCATTGTGGAGTGTATTCCCCAGGAAGGGGTTGATCACCAGTCCCCTGGGGCCTGTGATTGTCCCTGTGCTGTGTCACAGATGCCAGGGGGTCCAGGGAGGGGTGTGGTTGTGCTGCTGAGATGGTTTCCCTTTTGCCTGATGGCAGTTCCCAACATGTCCTCCCCTGTCTGGGGCTCCTTCTCTTAAGGAGGGGGTAGTCAGCGTGGCACTTCGCGCTCTTGGGGACCGTGTCACAAGCTTGGAGTGGTCACCTTGGGTTTGTGCCTCTGGGGAAGGAGTGTTCATGCCATCCAGCGACACCTCTGACCAC
The DNA here is from genome assembly GCF_024362965.1 of Panthera pardus. NCBI lineage: Eukaryota > Metazoa > Chordata > Mammalia > Carnivora > Felidae > Panthera > Panthera pardus. The sequence continues at coordinate 12,815,396 of NW_026526754.1, forward strand.
GAGAATGGAGGCAGTAGCCTCTAGAGGACCCGTGATCAGCCTGGGTTTCTAACACTTTTTAGAGGGAACCAGACAGAAACAGACCGTTCTTCTCTGGCACATAGAACAGTAATGCCTGTGACCTTTACGTCAGTGAGGGTCCCAGAAATTTGTGATCTGAGAGTTTCTGGGCCAAATATTAACATCAAAAGTAGTGCAGCTTCAGATCCCGGCCTGTGGCTCGCAGCCTGTGGATGAAAGAGGAAACAATGTGGTCTTTTGAAGAGAGACTTGGCCTGAAATCGGGAGCGCCCACCCCTGGAGTTTAAACTCCACTTACTCTGCCTTCCTTTGTAAGTTGCGTTTTCTCTCCAAAGACCTGTGTGTAGTCGAGAGGCAAGTCCTGTTGACTGGGCCTGTTTTGGAGCACCTCGAGAGGGGTTAGGGCACCCCTTCACCCCTTGGCAGGTGGCCTTCAGAGCACACTGTGGCTTCTGCGTCTTTCCCCAGCCATAGCTCTGGCGACATGGTTGATTGGGTGCATTTCACAGTGTGCCTTTGGGGATCCCAGTAATGGTGCCCTTTGCTCCTCCTGACGTGAATCCTAACACTCAGGGCTTAGGACCACCTAGATACGGTAGTGGTTGAGCCAGCAGGTTAGGTCTAGAATAGTAGGCCGCTTTGTGTCATGCATACAGCAGCGTGGGGCTCCCTCCAGGTCTGCCCTGCAGTCTGTGCTGGCTGGTTCCCCATATGCCGTGAGCAGAGTACTAGCCTCTGTAAGGGCTAGCACGAGAGACCCAGAAAATTGTGCCCCCACTCTGTCCTTCCGGCCTTACCAGGGAGCTGTGGAGATAGAGATGTACACGAGGAGTCCATGACATTGGCCAGTGTGTTGCTGGGAACAGAATGAGAGGGTCACTGAGTTAGTCTTTCAGTATTCAGTGGAGGAGTGATCACTTTCTGGGATGGTCAGGAAAAGCAGGGGGTTGGATTTGAGCCAGACTTTGAAGACCGGGTAGGATGTGGAGCAGGGGCTGTCCTGGACAGGAAGGTACACGGGGGTGTCTGGGGAGGGATCGAGCAGGGCCCAGGTTTACAGTGTGAGCGTGGGTCTGGCTAGAGTGGACAGTTCTGCTGGGCAGCGGGCAGTAAGACTAGAGAGGCTAGCCTGGGCCTGTTGTGGTTGCCCTGAGTGCCAGGTAAGGAGGGCGGGGTTGATTGGTGAGACAGTTCTTCCTGCTGTGGCCCTACGGTTGACCCACAGGACCAGGCCCACCGCTCGCTAAGCTGATGGTATATTGGTGAGTGCATGTTCTCATGGCTTTCTCTCCAGGAGGATCCATTGTTGTCTTGTTTCCCTGGACATACCCCTAAGTGTGTGGGGTGCGGGGGCCTCAGGACTTAAACAGGCCATCATTTTTGCAGTGGCCTGGGACGTCCTATGTTGAGCCCTGGAAGGATTCAGGGTGGGGAGGCCTTCTAGCTGGTGTTGAGTAAATGAGAAAGGTGCTCCTGGGGCTGCGGAGTCAGGGGGGGAGTACTAAATATGAATGTCCTGCTTGTGCATCTCCTGCCTTTGGGAGACCCTGGTGCTCATACGCCCTGACACCCCAACATTAAAGCCCCGTGCCTCACAGTCTCTTGCCAGTCTCTGTAAGCCTTCAGATTCTTCAGAGCTCTCTAATGGCATTCAAACCCTTACCACCTGCCCCTGCAGGTTACTCTCACCTGTGGCTCCTTACTGCCACCAGAATTAAATGCCAGTTACTTTGCCATGCACATGACTGGGAGTAGCTTCTCTGGCCCTGTCACCCACCTCTCTTCTACCCGTGTCCTTTGCTCTGCCAAACCAAATGCCTCTCACCTTACTCTGAGCCAGTGTTCACGCTGTTCCCTCTGTGTGGGCTGCCTGGTCCTGGTCAGTTCCAGCGAGAATACCGCTCATCCTTCAGAGTCCCTCTCAAATGCTGCCCCTCGCGAAGCCATGCCTCATCCCTCCCCACCAGATGGCAGGCATGCTCACTCTTGCCTGCCCTCCTCGCCTCAAGAGCTTGCCACCAGAGCATTTTGTCTCTGCTTTGCAGGCAAGTCTTGTGTGCGGTCTCGTTTCCTCCCCAGCAGAGAGCCCCTCACGGCTGGGAACGGGTACCCTATGCTGGCTGCAGAACAGGGAAGAGTGTGCCCTTTCCAGGTGCTCAGGGACCTGTAGTGACCCTGGAACAAGCAGACAGGCGATGCCATGGTTCCAGGATGGCTGTGCTGCTGGCACAGCCGGATCTTCTGCAGGCGCCCTGCAGAAGCGTCAGGGATGTGCTTAGTCCCGCTCCATGTTCTGCTCTAACTTGTCCTGAGCAGAAACACGGCCTGGCTTCCTCAGGAGTGCTGTCGGCAGCCAGAGTCCCCAGGCAGGCTCTCTGGGCAGGAGCACGTGGTACAGCTGCTTCCCGTGGCTTTGGTGATCCCCACACCCTGGGCCCAAGAACAGGGAGAGACAGGTTCTGGATGTTTATGGAATTCAGGAAACTGAGTATTTTTTGCCAAAGATAGTTAGAACTCATGCTAAAAACAAGTCATTCTCAGTTGTCAGACTGTACTCACATATTCTTTAGGTGGTGTGAAATCTCAAAGCCAGTCTTCTAGGGTTAAAAGAATTTTGCTGTTTGCATTGGCCGGGAATCGAACCCGGGCCTCCCGCGTGGCAGGCGAGAATTCTACCACTGAACCACCAATGCTCCAGCTGTGAGCAGCTGTGTGCACACCTCCCTTTAACCCTCGTCCTGAGCCTCCTAGTAGATCTGCTGATTCACAGAATATAAGGCCAGGCTCTGATGCTGCCACATCAGCACAGCCTTAAGAACAACATAGGCTCCAGAGCTGAAGGAAGGAGGTAGAGGGGTGTGTGCATGGGTGGAGAATGGGGAGGGAAAGAGAGAGAGAGAAGTTGCTTTGCCTTCAGACCTCAGGACAGAAACTAGAGCTCGAGTCCCTCCTCAGTGGCAAAAAGCACTTGGAGGCTTTGGGTGACTTTCTGCCCCTTGGATGTGTGGGTTTCCCCATTCCATGCTTCCTGTGTGCTGAGCTGTTTTACAGTTCTCAGGTTTCACCCCAGCTTCCCGCTGGAGACTGGCCCAGTCCGAGTCCCTCACTGGTGCAGGGCGTGAAGGCCTCGATCCCACAGCCACCAGTGCCTCCCTGGAAAGTCCAGCTGCTCCCGGGGAGTGAGGTCAGATTCATAGCACCCTGAGCTGCTGCAGGTCAGCATGGTTGAGGAGACTGTGTTCTCCAGCAGGATCTCTGTGGGAGGGGAAGCCTGCCAGGAAAAGGCAAAAGAGCCGCGCTGCATTGGCCGGGAATCGAACCCGGGCCTCCCGCGTGGCAGGCGAGAATTCTACCACTGAACCACCAATGCTCCAGCTGTTCTCTAACACCTCTGCAGGGCTTTTCTCGAGTGGCTGTGTCTGTGGATACTCCGAGCAGCGCCTGCAGGTCACTGCGCCTCACCTGGCCGGTTTGTCCAGTTTGGGAAGCCAGACAGGCATACAGAGAACCATCCTTGCTGGGCCTTATTAGACTGCTTTGGGAGTGCAGGAGCCTACAGAGTTGGCATTGAAGTTACACCTGGAGGCCCTGGGTGCATCCACAGCCTTCAGCCCCCTGGGGTGGGCTTGGTGGAATCTCACCCTGTAAAGATAGAGAGAGAGACACCTCACAAGGCCGTTGGTATACCAACTTCCCGAAATACCCATCCCTGCTCCCACATCCACCAGCTTGAGAGCCAGGCCTGTTTTGTTCACCTCTGTGCACACAGCGCCTGGCACAAAATAGGTGCCCCATACGACTTGCTGTATTAAGTTTTCGTCAAACTGTGTCAACCCCTCATTGAACAACCTTTTTGTAGGAGTGGTCTTTGCCTCATAGGGCCGCACGTTTATTTTTGAACGTCTCTAATTACTGGCAGGTTCCTGACACGGACCTGGAGCCACCTAGACTAATTGATACCTTTTGGACTTGACTGTCCTTAAAAGTCTTCGAGCCAACTTGAGACCCCCATTTATGTGGCAGGCAAGCAGTGTCCTGCCATGATGGACACAGAGCAATTAGTGAGTCCAGGCGGCTGCTTCAAAAAGTCTATTTTGTGTAGACCGTCAGTCCTTTGGCTGCTACACTGGTGGCCATCCCTCATGCTTGGATGATGGGATGGTCTCTGTCCATCTCACAGCTTCTTAAGACATCCACTTCAAAAACCATGAGAAGCTGTTCTATTACCCATGCTGCAGGATCCATTCTCCCTAATCTGAGATGGCTGGAATGGCCATAGCCAGCCATCCTGGTAGATTCCCCCCTGCTGCTCTGTTCTCGGGGGCCCCAGATAAGCTTGCCTGGCTCCCCCTCCTCGCCTTGGCTCATTCATCTCCTCCTGCCCAGAACACTTCTGTCTCCCCTCTCCCTGCCTCCTTCAAGGTCTGGCTGCAATCCCACTTTTAGAAAGATATCCCTGACACCCTGGCCATAGCTCCATCGGTTATCTGGGGAGCTGGTTATCCATTCCCTGAGACTGGTCCCTCATGGAGGCCTCCCTCACACCTCCCTTCTCCCTCTTAGCCTCAGGCCCCAGTTGGAGACCTTGGACATAGACCTGCCCTTCTTGCCTCCCGTGTTACATGGGTTCCTAATGCTTTTCTGTCTGATATAGAACAGCCCTTCCCTGCTCTTTCCATGCCTCACCTATGTCTCAGGCCCTCTTTCCTGACCCTGACAGCTGTGATGTTCCACGGGGATTTCTTCTGTTTTCTGTCAAACCAGCCCCCACAGCCTAGCCTCTCCAGGCTGCCACCAGAGATACCTAATTAAAACATAGACATGAGTGAATGAATGAATGAATGAATGAGTGAATAGGTAAATCATAGATCATCCCGTTGCCACATGACTATCACCTTGACGGTTGCTTTCCTTCCACAAACCAAACTCTTCCTCCTCCTTTAAATACATTGTGTCTTTTCAGAGCTGTCTGCCTCTGGCCAGTCTCTTCCCTGGGCCTAAGATGCCTTGCCCTTTACCTGGAAAGTGCCTGTGGGTGTTTTTAACATCTGACCCAAATGGCACCTCGTATTCAGCCCATGGCATTTTTCTGGCTTCTGTGGTATCATTGGCACCACGTTGTTACAATTACTTGTTTGCGTGTGGATCTTGCCCATTGCTCTCGGACCTGATTCAACGCTATCCTTGGAGATGACACAGACACAGAGAACGTGTTGGGTGCAGAAATGAAGGGTTGAGCAAGTGTTGAATAGAGTTGGTTGACCAACTGACCATGTTACAATTTTGGGTCCCCAAGAAGACATTCCCTTTCATTCTCTCAGAGCCCCCAGATTCCCAGAAATGAGGTAGCTCTGCCATCCCTCATTCTGTTGTACACAAAGGGAAACTGCGACCCAGAATAGGGAAACAATCGTGAGCCAGCCAGCGCCTTCTAGTCGGCGGGAGAGCTGAGGAGGGCCCACCCTGAGATGCGTGACTTCCGATTCCTCTTTCTGAACAGGCCATCTCATCTCCCTCCTGTATCCCCGGCCCCCGGAGCCAGCCGCCAGGGAAGCCTGACTCCACTGCTTGTTCAGCCCCTCTCTCCTGTCTCTCCAGGCTGGTCCGGGAGTTCGTGGCCCAGAACAACACCGTGCAAATCAAGCATGTGATCCAGACCCTGTCTCAGGAGTTTGCCCTGTCTCAGCACCCCCACAGTCGGAAAGGGGGCCTCATCGGCCTGGCCGCCTGCTCTATTGCCCTGGGCAAGGTGGGCCTTTCTCCTGGGGGGACAGACATGGCAACGATGACCTTCGCTCTCTCACCCCTGAGACCCAGCAGGGTGTTGCAGACTTCTGCTTTAGTGCCATTCTCTCCACACCTAAGTCTAGCAAGGCTGGCTTTGCAGCCTTGCACCCTTCTTCTGTGGCATGGCTCCTAGTTTGGAGGCCGACTTGCCAAGCGTCTGTAAGGCCAGCCCTCACACAAAGGCCCAAGCCTCACAGGGGCACTGGGATGTCGACTGGGTGCTGGGGGCCCACATCCTGACCCATCTTGAGCTGTTTCTCCTCCTGCCCCATTGCAGGACTCGGGGTTGTACCTGAAGGAGCTGATTGAGCCGGTGCTGACCTGCTTCAATGACGCGGACAGCAGGCTGCGCTACTATGCGTGCGAAGCCCTGTACAACATTGTCAAGGTGGCCCGTGGTGCCGTGCTGCCCCACTTCAACGTGCTCTTCGATGGGCTCAGCAAGGTGAGCGCCCCCCACTCCAGCCAGGCTGAGCCCACCCCACCCGCTCACATGACCTTTGGGGCCTTGAGTGCTTGGGTCCCTTTCCCCAGATGCAGGCAGAGCAGGTAAACATGGGGCTGCCGGGGCGACTCATCCGTTGAGTTTAAAAATAATTTAATGAGCTTGTGTTTATGTTGGATTTTTTTCCATTTCTCTCTTAATTGATTTGTACTGCATTTTATCAGAGTGTCAGTCCACCATGGAGTAGAGGGAAGAAAACAGTTTGAAAAGCCCTCACCTCCCCTATAGAAGGTGGAGACGGTGAATCCATAGTACAGACTGTATTTCCGCTACAAGGGGAGCACTGGCCTATAAGCTGTAGAAAAAAACCCTACTTACAAAGGCAGTGGAGCCCCTCACTCACCCTCCCGAGCACCTCGCTCAGCCTCACGGGGCTCTGCTGACCACCATAGTCACATCCAGGGTACCAGCCTCCAGGAGTGGAGAGAAGACCCAGCATTTGAAGATTGGAAACCCTCAAGGAAGGCCAGTGGGAACCAACCACCTGACCTGGTGGCAGCAGGTCTCAGAGGTCCCTGAACAGAACAGGAAGTCCACCGCATTTCGGTTCCTTAGCCGGGTTCCGCTTTGCCTGTCACTGCGTCCCCTACCTTTCTTCAGTTTTTTCTGTGGAAGGGGTGCCTGTTCAGTATTCCAAGCTGTGCCAGGGCCTTGGCCGTGGGTTTTTAGTGGGTTCTTTGTCTTATGTATTGACTCTGACCATCTCTCTTTTTCTTTCCCTCTCATAGTTGGCTGCAGACCCGGACCCCAATGTGAAAAGCGGATCTGAGCTCCTAGACCGCCTTTTAAAGGTAGTACTTGGTCCCCACTTTTAGTTTGGAATCTGTTTCATCCATCTGTCTGTACAGCTTATGAATTCTATCACTGGGGCTGCTCTTCCTGATTTTTTAAGTGTTTCATTTATGTACAGTCGAAGTGATTCCGGTGTACAGTTCTGTGACAAGCGTGCAGAGTTATGTCACCAGCACGATCAAGATACAGAAACATGCTGTCGCCCCAAACGCCCCCCTGGTGCTAACCCCACCCAAGGCGGAGGAGGCTGCTCCCCACCTCCCATCCACCCCCCGCACCCCCCCCCCCAACCAATGACAGGGGGCTGCTTATGCTAAGCTCACCAGGGCATTTGATCCAGATCTAGGGTTTTGCCATAGGATTAGTCCTCTTTGCCTTGATTCCTGCCTTTACTCCAGCATTTTTGCTTGTCCTTTGGCCTGTGGGAGGGTGGATGCTCCAGGACTTCTCCTACCTGGCACAGGCCCTGCCCATTTTCCTCTGTGGCCACCTGACCCCCAGAGCCAGTCCTGGGCCAATAATTCGGTCAGGTCAGGTGGCCCTCGGCCTCTGGCTTTCCACAGCTCACGTGCCTCTGACCCACAGGACATTGTGACGGAGAGCAACAAGTTTGACCTGGTGGGCTTCATCCCTTTGTTGCGGGAGAGAATTTATTCCAACAACCAGTACGCCCGGCAGTTCATCATCTCCTGGGTAAGAGCCAGCCTCACGACTTTTTTCTAGCTATAATGAGCCTCTGATTTAGTAAAATCTGTCCCCTGGCACACCCTGGGCAGTTTGTGTGGCTGAGAGAAGCCTCATTATTATGCCTCTAATAGCCAGTGACATCAGGTAATCCAAAATACGTTTATTCAGCTCTTCCCCAAAGCCATGGGGGTCATGTTTGCCCCTGACAAGGATATGGTTCTTTCCTTGTCCCAAGAGATACCCCTATTTCTCTTTGAAGCCAGTGGTGCTACTTCTAGCGGCCACACCTCTTCAAGCCTCCTCTGTCCTTTCCAGTGTCTTCCCTTCTCCCTGTGGCATCAGGATCTCCTTGGAGTTAAATCCCCATCCTGCACGTTTAACCCACTCTCTGCCATGGGGCACCTGGAGGGCCATGAAACGCTGTCTCAGCAGGGCCGCCTTCTCCCCACCGTGTCCCAGAGCACCGGAGACAAGGAGATGAAGGTTCTCAGGCTGGTATAACTTTCCCTTCCGGTTTCTTCCCCTCGGTCAGATCCTGGTTCTGGAGTCCGTGCCAGACATTAACCTACTGGATTATTTGCCGGAGATCCTGGATGGACTCTTCCAGATCCTGGGCGACAATGGCAAAGAGATTCGGAAAATGTGAGTGGAGACGGGATGGGCCGCTGCCCCATGCACACACGCACCTCACATCCAGCAGACAGGCAGCCGCAGGAGATCAAGTTCATTCTTTTCTTCCTGGTTCATGTGCTTCCTGCCTTGAGGAGCAGAGAGCTCATGAATCCCCATGCTCTGGAAAACAGCCATCCGGCAACTGTGAATGTAGTCCCCTTCTCGGTGGCCCACCCAGAGCAGAAGTGGGTGTGGGTAGAGGCGCCTCCAGCCCTGGCTGGCGTATGCTATTTCCCTTCCCCTTCTCTCATTGGTAGGTGTGAGGTGGTCCTTGGAGAATTCTTGAAAGAAATTAAGAAGAATCCCTCCAGTGTTAAGTTTGCTGAGATGGCGAACATCCTGGTGATCCACTGCCAGACCACTGGTGAGTGTGAAGGCCCCATGGCCACTGCCATCTCCTCAGAGTCAGAAAGAGCCCTGGTGGGAGTATGAACCAGCACACCATTGGACCTGGGGCAATAGAGGGGTGGGTCCTTGTGAGAGAGAGATTCGGTTCCTCCATCAACATGGAGGCCCTTTTGGTTGGTCTGACCCTGGAATAAGGTCTGGAGACCCTCTTGCTGGGAAGCTTGACATTTCACTGTGAACTGAAAGGCTTTGAGGTTGGGACTGTGTATCCATGACCTTCTGCTGAGTATCAGACCACTCCAAAGTGTGACCGCCTGACACAACAGCCGCTTATTATTGGTCAGGACTCTGTAAGTCAGCTGGGTGGTTCTGTTCCCCTGGGCCAGGCTTGGCCGCCCTTGATTATGCACCTGCAGTCAGCTGAAGGGTCATCTGAGGCTGGATGGTCTGGGATGGCCTCACTCACACCTGGCGGTTGGCTGGCTGTCACCTGAGAAGCAGGGACAGTTGGTCCATGCGTCTCATCATCCGGCATGCTAGCCCAGATGCATTCATATGGCATCAGTAAGGTCCCAAGACACATTGTAGAGGGGAGCATGGCTTCTGGAGGCCTGGGCTTCCACCAGCCACGCCATCACTTCTGCCATCTTTTGGGGGCCACAGTAGCAAGGCCAGACCGGATTCAAGCTGTGAGGAAATGAACTCACCCCTTGATGAGAGGAGCTACCCAGCCCCTTTTCGGGTGCAGAGGGGTAGAGAACCATGGCTGCTCTTCTATGTACCACAAGATTGCTGTTCCTTCCCGACCTGGTACCTGCGTGTTCCTTTGGAGGGCGAGAGAGTATCAGTGAGGCTAGAAGCCATGCAACCCCTGGCATCCCCTCCAGTCCCATCTTCCGGGCCTGGTCAGTGGGAGGGAGTGCTCTGGCCTCTCGTGCTGACCCTCCCGGAATCCCCCAATTCCTCTTCCAGATGACCTGATCCAGCTGACAGCCATGTGCTGGATGCGCGAGTTCATCCAGCTGGCTGGCCGGGTGATGCTGCCCTACTCTTCTGGGATCCTGACCGCCGTCTTGCCCTGCCTGGCCTATGATGACCGCAAGAAAAGTATCCTTCACCCTGAAGAGAGGAAATGGGAGCAGCCCCTCAGGAGGCTGTCAAGTTGCAGGACCCTGATGTGGGGGATGGAGGCTCCCTTAGGATCCCTCATGCCTCCAGATAGCCCCTGGCACCTGGAGAGCAAGCGGCAGAGTGGGACACGGACTGGGAGCGCTGGGACAGCAGCAGGGACACAGGGCTAATACCGTTGTCCCCAAACCTCACCTGGTTACTTCCAGCTCTGAAGCAGCTCTCCCAGGTCCCACGGCTCCAAGGCCCTCATACTGCCCTGTCTTGGGGTGTGGGGGTAATCCTGGTGGTAGGAAGTCCACCAGGATGTGTCCTATGAGAAGACAGGAGCATTTCACGGGAACTCCATTCAGACTGCCCAGTAGTCCCCCTCTGGACAGGACTGATCCCAGTGACCTCGGGTTTAGGGAACACCCCCTGGATGGGGCTACTCCTTACATCAGTGGACTCAGGCATCAAGGAGGTGGCCAACGTGTGTAACCAAAGCCTGATGAAGCTGGTCACCCCTGAGGATGACGAGCCTGATGAGCCGAAGCCAGTGGTGCAGAGGCAGGCAGAGCCCAACCCCGAGGACTCGCTGGCAAAGCAGCAAGGGACAGCCAGTGGTGAGTAGGCCCTACCTCCCGCCCCTCATGCCTCCCAGGCTTGGGGTCCTGCTTCAGCAGCCAGGGCTACTTTCCATATGTTACCTGATCTAACTCTGGTAACAACCCAGTGAGGCGGAAGTTACTCTTCTCCCCATTCTACAGATGGGCACAGGGAAGACCAGTAACACGACCAGGGTCTGGCAGCTACTAGGTGGCAGAATTGGGATTTGAATCCTGGCTGTCTGCCTCCAAAACCCATACTCTTAACTCATACTGCCTCAAAGACCGTTTCCTTTTGGAAATCTTTTTCTGGGTTTGGCTACAGGAAATAGGAAGGTTTGGAACATCGCAGAGGACAGACTGCAGGGCTCACGTGAATCTTGGCCGCAGACGCCCGGCCACCTGGAGGCCAGCTGCCTTCCCTGTGCCAGCCGTTCCCTGGGCAGGAGGCTACAAAAGCTGCGGGTGCAGTTTATTCAGTCCTTGGGGATTCTACTGCCGAAAGCAGTGTCTTTGGCAAATGAAACGGCTCTCTGCTGCCCTTTCACACTCTTTCAGCATTATTGTCTCATTTATAACATAAAGAAAAGCACTTTTATGTCAGTTAGAGTCTGGAGTTTAACTCTCTAAATGTTATCTAGAGCTCTGTTTTTTTCTTTGGGAGGCCTCTCTCCTCACTGAGAGAGCACTGATCAGCTTCGGATGACGTTCTCCTTTGCAGAGTCAGCCAGAGAGTAAATTGATGCAGAACCCACTCAAATTTTTAAGACTAACAGACTCAGGTCTGGAACCTGAGTTCCAGGAGCCCAAAGAATTTCTGAAACGTTTCTCCTGTTGCCGTTCTCAGGCTTCTCTTGAACATGTGAGCTGTGTGTCAGGCACGTGAGCCCCACGGGTGTCCTGTCCTGGGTTTGGCTGGCAGAGCCAGCAGCGGTCCATGCTGGACCAGCTCGGGTATCAGGTTACAGCTGTGCGGTTGCTTCTGTGAGCCAGAGCAGCAAAACAGCTGGAGGCAGCACAGCCATCAAGTGGAGCATTGGTGGTTCAGTGGTAGAATTCTCGCCTGCCACGCGGGAGGCCCGGGTTCGATTCCCGGCCAATGCAGCAGCTACAAACTTTTTGGCAGTTCCTTGAGAAAGAAAATTTGGGGGAATAAAGTTATGTGGGCCTCTCAAGGCAGGAGCTTTCTCACTAGGAGAAACTAGAAGAATCTCAGGGAAAGATCTGTTTTGTGAAACACTATGTTTTCTGTATATGTATGGTATCATACAGTTTACATAATTCCACAGCTTTCTTTTTTTGCTTGTGTGGTGGCTTCTTCTGGTTTTTGTTCTGTTTCATTTTGTTTTACTTGACGAGTTACAACAGGCAGAAGTTTCGAGTATTTTATACTGGCTTTAAAAGTTAGTGCCTCTTAATCCGTTGAGTCAGAAAGTAGAATGATGGTTGCTGAACTGGAGGGGAAAGGGGAATTAGACACCTGGTTTCTTTTCAGGGTAATGGAACTGTTGCAGAATTAAATAATGGTGATGCTTTACATAACTTTGTGGATTTACAAAAGATGACCCGGTTGTGTGCTTTAAAATGGTGAGCTTTATGTTAGGAAATTTTATGTTATATGCAGGATGTCTCAGTTTTTTAAATAAAGTTAGTACATCTTCCCTCAAAGTGGAGCCCAGCAGCTCCTACCCCACCCTTTCTCCTTACGTGGCAACAAGTCAGGGCCTCCGGGAAAGAACCACTGTATTCTGCAGGTCGTGACAGCTGCTAAGAACCTGCCAGCTGGAGCATCGGCAGCTCCACGGTAGAATCCTCGCCTGCCAGAGACCAGTGTGCCATGGCCAGCCAATGCAGTTTATTTTACTTAGGTAAAATAGGTAGTTTTTTCTAAGCGGTCTCAAAACAGCTCCCCACTTAGGAGACGCCATGCTAAACCAAGACACATTCAGGAAGCTTGGCTCTGGATTTTACTACCTCATAAACAGCATTTCAGCAGATGCAGAGCTCAGTTTAGAGTAGTTCCTAGAGATGATCACAGCTCATTTAGAGGCTCCATACCCACTCCTTGCTCAGCTTGTAACTGCCACATTACCAAAGTGCCAGGAGAAGGTCGCGGCGAGCCAGGAGACAGTGATGATTCAGCTGGTCCAGTTGACAGGTTCATCTCAGCCTCCGCCGCTTTTTCCTATTACTATTTTCCTCCACTGTTCCAGCTCCGGTCGCCTGGCCAAAGGCGGGAACCTCCTCCCTGGTCTCCCTCTGTTGGAGGGCAAGACCCACGAGGAGGTTCATCAGCCGAGCCTTCTGTGCGTGAGCATACACGTGCACACGTGCGCGTCCCCCTCACCTCTGACTGCAGGACCCTCATTTGTGCCACACTGTTCCCAGCCCGTCTGCTTGCTTTGGCTCCCCTTTGGCCCTGCCACTTCAGGGGTCCGTGATGCGGCCTCCTTTCCCTGAGTTCCTGCAGTGTTTGACGTGTGCACCCTTTTCCTCTCTGTGATGTTGCCTGATTGTCCCAGGTGTCCTGGCCTAGACTCGGTCAGAACGGCCTGCTGGTGAGTCATGGCTCTGCTGACTTCGTATCTGTTGCCCTTGGAGAAGCCACTTAGCCTTTTTAAGCCCCAAATTCCTTACTTGTTAAATAAGGCTAACGATAATAATACCAAACCTGTAGTGTGGTGGTGAGTTTTAAATGAGATTTTTGCTTATAAAGCTTTTAGAATATAGCAAAGGCCAGACACTCTCAGAAACAGGTACTTTAGTGTCAAATTTTTAATGCATGTGTATAACATACCTATGTACTTAGCGAGGTTCTCTGGACAGGGCTTTTCCTCCCTTGTTTTTTGTTGTTGTTGTTTTTGTTTTTTTAATCATCAACATTTTCCAGATAGTAGTGTGCCCCTGGTGGGTCCTAAATGAGGGATCACGGAGGGTTAGGTGGTAGAAGTTCTTGTACCAGGTGAGGGGCAGAATTATAAATAAGGTTTCTAGGAGAGGGCTTGCAACCACTGTTAGTAGATGTGTAATGGAATCCATCCACTTGCAAGGCTTTGATGGGACTGGATATAGCGGCAGCTTCTGTGGACCCTGCAGATGTAGGTAAATCATCTGCCTGCAAGGAGCCCAGGACAGACCCACAGTTGAGTAATCATGTGGCCCTGCATGCGGTCACAGAGGACTGGGGGCTCCAGGCCAAGTCCATGGAGGTCGTTTGAGCTGGATCTTTTCCTTCTCCTTAGCTTCCACTCTGCCCCCACCTCACCCCACCCCTTTTTTTACTCTGATTATAAGGGAGGTTATTACTGTGATTTTTACTCTGATTATATTACTCTAGTTACACGCTCCCTGTAGAGATGAGAGGGGGGAAGAGGCATTCCTAGTGGGGGGAGAGTAAGCAGGTAGAATATATCGTCTGCTACATACGTTTGGTGGCATGTGTCAGAAGCCATGAACATTTGAGAGAATTTGTTCTCAAGGAACAAATAGAGATGTAGGTAAGGTTTTCCATTTAAACACCTAACAAACGTTAGCTCCTAACAAGGCTGTGAGGTGAGTACTGGTTACCCCGTTATACAGTGAGGGACTGGAGGCAAAGTCGGTAAGCTGCCCACAGTTGCACAGCTAGTAAGTAGGGGGGTCAGGGCTCAGATTTAGGCCCGAGGGCTCTGAGTCTTTGCTCCTAGCGCCGTTTACACCACAATTCTCTAAAGAGGGAACTAATACAAAAAGGGCAGCCACAGATGTACAGCGTGACTGGAAATGGGAGCATTGGAGAGTAAAACAATGTATCATTTTTACTCATCAACTTGGCAAAAATGTAAAAGATTACTAATATCCCTGTGTGAAGCTTGGGGAGATCAACTGCTTCTCTGTGCCTGAAGTGCATGTGTAGTGGTAGAACCTTACTAAAGAGCAGCTTATCAACGTGGATTAAAATATAGAATTCCTGACCCTTCCACCCAGCAGTACCCCCTGTCGTGGGATCCTAGAAAAATACACTTGTGCAGGAAGAAGCGTGGGAGAGATGTAAGAGTGAAAGCTACGAAACAAAGGAAGTTAACTTGAACCCTATTTCTGATATCGCATCATTTCATCTACAAATGTGCATGTTTCTAAAAGTCAAGAGGGAGGAGGCAGCCAGGGGCGTGGAGTCCTGGCTGCCGTTCCAGGCTGGCCCACCAGCCTTCCCCGTGTGTCCTCCTCCCCTTTGCCAAGATCTGTTCTATCAGGCCCAGCCTGCGCCTGGCCCCACTGAGCTGTGCCCTGTCCCGCACAGGGCCTCTGGGACTAGAGGGGGCAGGCAGCAGCTCAGAACCTTCCTGTTCAATGTGGAAATCAAGGCCCTCTTTACTTGCGGGTTGAGGGAGGTCCATAGTTCACAGGAATAACACTACACTAAGCTATAGTATAAAGTAAAAAAAAAAAAAAAAAAAAAAAAAAAAAATTGCAGAAAACATACTGTGATTCCATTTATGTTACAAAACAAAAAGAAATACTGAGGAGGGCACCTGTTGGGATGAGCACTGGGTATTGTATGGAAACCAATTTGACAATAAATTTCATATTAAAAAGCAAAACAAAACAAAAAGAAAGATAGGAATACTTGCCAGACCAGTGAAGTAGTTACCTGCATATAGAGTGGAGTAAGATTAAAGGTTAGAAAGAGACATGGGCATGTTCTACTTTGTTTGAAATTTTTAGAATGAGAATATGTTTTACTTGTATAATTTACAAGAAGCCAAGGCTGGCACCATTTGAACAACAATATATAAATAATGATAGTTTTAATTGGTAATCCACAGAATAAAATATGGGCCCATAATGATATATATGGATGGATGGATGGATGGATGGATGGATGGATGGATGGGAAGGGACTGCATTTTCCTATAGAAGAATTCTGGTTAATAAATGTAGAAAAAAAGAGGAAAACAAAATCACCATTAGGCAAACTCCACAGTAATTATTATAGATCCATCAATGGATGCCAAAGTCAGTAGGGGAACATTTGAGGAAAAAACTAGGTGTTTGTCTAGTCTCAAGTATCTTCCCCAAGACATTTATTAATTACAAAAAGGAAAACAGTAACTTACTGTAAAGAAACCCAGCAGACACTACCACAGTCAGATGATAAGGTCAACATCATCAGTAACAAGACAGACAGACATCACATACCCCTGATATGATGCACTGAGAAAGTGCGTCACTTTGATGGTGGTCTTCCAAAAATGCGTAACCTCCGCCTAATCATGAGAAAATGCAAGACTAACCAAGGTAGCAACATATTCTGCAAAGTAACTGACCAGGGCTTCAGTGATAGCGAGTTCGTGGAAGATACGGAAAGACTGCGGAACCGTCACAGATTGGCAGGGACTAGGGAGACACGACAACTAAATGCAACATGTGGTCCCTGATTCTACCCTGGAACACAGGATGTAAGTGGAAACACCAGTGAAATTCACATTAGGTCTGTAGTTGTGTTAGCAGTGTTATGTGAGTGTTCCTTTCCTGGTTTGATAATGTATGATCTTAGGTGCAGCTGGGTAAAGGGTAAACAGAATTCTGTGCTATTTTTACAACCTTTCAGAAAATTAAAATAATCTCAGAATAAGTATTCTGTTCAACTTTCTGTCTTTATGGATCTACCTCTTTTGGACATTTCACAAATTGCAGGCTTTTATGACTAGCTTCTTAACGTTGGCATGTTTCCAGTGTTCACCCATGTTGTAGCACATATCAGTATTTTATGCATCTTTGTTGCCGTATAATGGTCCACTCTATGGCTGTAACACACTTATCCATTCATCAGTTGATAGACATTTGATTGCTATGAACATGATGTACGGTTTTGGTGTGGACATGAGCGTCCGTTTCTCTAGGGTATATATCTAGGAGTGGGATTGCCGGGTCAAAGGGTAATAGCTCTGTTGAGCCTTTAAGGAATTGCCAGGCTGTTTTCCAAAACACCTGCACCATTTTACATTCCCACCAGCAGGGTCCAAGGGTTTTCTCCACATGCTCACCACCACTCATTATCTGTATTTCAGCCGTCCTAGTGGGTGTGAACTGGTACCTCGTCGCAGTTTTGATTTACATTTCCCTGATGGCTAATGATGTTGACTATCCCAGGAGTCATTTTTAACATCCATTGCCTTCGGGCCAGCGGTCCCTTCTGAGATTTCCCAGATGTGTTCAGGGCTGGTGCCCTTCTTCTTTTGAGATCACTGTGCCTAAACACTTACAAGCACGGATGCTATCCCAGAAGCTTGGGGAGTGGGTGGCATTGGGTCCTTAGGGCTCCTGAGCTTTAGTCCTTTTCAAGAGCCAGAGTCAAGATGTGGGGGACTAGAGAGTCGGTGTCCTTATATCAGGCATCTCGTTCATTTGGAAGACTTCAGCGGTCCTCTGGCATGACACCTTGTTCCTCTCACTGTCCCCAGGAGGCCCTGATGGTTCTTGTGACTCCAGCTTCAGTAGCAGCATCAGCGTCTTCACACCAGCCAGGTAAGTGGTTTGTTCCAGCCAGAGGCGCTTGTAGAAAGCAAGTGGCCTGGGTCTTTCCTGGGTGCAGCAAATTGCAGTAAAGACCCGAGGCAAACTCTCCTTAGGGGGCACAGTGGGTGCTTGATGAAGGGATCTGAAGAACACTGAGAAAACCCAAATCCCCCTAGTTCTGATGGACAGGTAGCCTTGTCCCCAAGGACAAAGATAAGAAGTTGTTGGAGGTCAGTAAACACAGGTTGTAAACGTAGAACCAGTGCATGGTAGCTACAGGGAGACACGCGCAGACACCTTTGCCCAGAACCTTTTTGCCTGTCGGGATAACGTGGGGCTGACAAGACTGACAAGGAGAAGGCTGTTCCAGAGTCCAAGAGAGCATAGGCTATGGGCCGCAGGAGCCGTCCTCTCCCAGGCGCCGGGTCAGCTGTCATAGTGCAGCCTTCCACATGGGGGCAGAGCAGGCCAAGCAGCAAGATCATTGCTTGCAGTTCCCTACATACTGTATGCTGGGTGATGACATCCACTGGAGGGGGAATTATCACCGTTTTGTCCCTTTCCACCTGCCCTGGACTTGCCCCATGTCACTTTGTCTTTGGGTAGAATTAGCACCTGTGGGGCTGCAATGGATGGCATTCTTCTATAAGGGGTTTCTTCCCTCTCATCCCGACACTGAACCTGGACCCTGGGGAAGGGGTCACTCATGATGAGAAAATATGCACTCAACCCCCAGGAGGCTCTCTTCTCCCCGGACCTTTAGAATCTTTCCTCCTTTTGTATCATTTTTTCACTTACTCTTATTTCTAAGACCCTGTGGGCATTTTCAAAGTATGTGAGTACTGATTATAAACGTGGACTGCTCCTGGGGCCTCTTCTAATCATTTGAGCAAGGCGGTAAACATTCATTCATTCATTCATCCTGTTAGTTGTCACATACTCCAGAGTACCTGCCAGGCTTCAGCCCTACAGGTTCCAAGGTAAAGATGTGACCCCTGAGTGTGGTCCCCAAGCTTGAGGTTCTCTAGTGGGGAAACAGAAGCAGGGCATGATTTCTGTGACAGGGGACTCAGAGGGTGCTGGGGGCGTGCCATGGTGCCCGAGCTGAAGCTCACTGGAATAGTGGCTGACAAGGGTGATCACTCACTGGGTGCTTCCTGGCCCGGCTGTGCCAAATACTTTGTGTCACGTCATTGGATCTCGCTGATGTTTCAATCCCATGGGGTCATTAGTAGTATTAATTCCTTTTAGGGCTGAGGAGGGACCGGAGACCTGGGGGCTGCTGTGTAGAGAAAGAATTAGGAGGGTCGGGCGAGTGCAAACCACCTCGGGGGCCACAGCTTCTTTCCCATGGGAGGAGATGGAGGCTCAGCCTGAAGAAGTGGCAGAACGTGGAGAAAATTGGAGAGACTTTTTCTTATCTGTTTTGAAGGATGACTTGACCAGATTTGCTGATGCGTGTGATGGAATGAGAGGAGAGACTGAGGGAAAGAGTAACTTCTAGATTTGGGGCTTCAGCCAACTCAGGATATCCTGACATTTCCCACGCTGGGGTGGAAGGAGGCACAGGTGTGTGAGTGGGCCAGTCATGTGCTGTGTGCCCCAGGGAGGTTAAGGAGGCAGCTTTGGATCCTGGATTCTGGAGCTGGGGGAGAGATCCGGAGAGAAGTGCTGGGAGATGTGTCCTCCAGAGGGACCAGCTCTTGTTCTGAAGGCTATGGGAGCCTGCCTGTAAGTGGCAGTGTCTGGTGCAGACCTGTGACTCGGAAGGCCCTCTGGCAGCTCCGGGGGGGATGAGTGAGGGAGGGGCAAAAGTGGCAGCACAGAAGCCTGTTGCAGACTTGTCACCGTTGTCTAGGCCACAGGGTATTGTCCTGCTCCAGGGGAGTGGCAGTGGGAGGTGGAGAAAGGTCTAGGAGGAGGCAGAGGTCAGACATCACTGACTAACCATGGCGGGCGGGCATGACTCTCGTCGCCTCGCTTGGGAGGCAGGGGCGCCATTTGCTGGAGCGGCTCTAAAGGCTGAGGCTGGGAACTGCCTCATTGGAACCAGATTTTGTTTTAGACCTGTCATTCAGGAGCCCGTGCCAGACCCTACCCTTTTAAAATTAAAAAACCAAGAGCAAATCATCTCGTGCTTTCTTTATCCCACAAATGGCTATTTCCTCGTGGCAGCTACCAGTCTGAGTCAGTAGCTGTGCCAGAGAGGGGGGCGACCTTCAGAGTCATGAAACCTGAGCCAGGTGCCAAGGCCCTGGGCCCCCCACTCGTTGGAGATGGCAGCTGAAGACAGTAGGGTAGGGGCAGTCTTCCTCCAGTAGGTGCTGCCAGAGGGGCACTGAGCTCAGACAAGAAGGCAACTTCCAGGATCGCCAAGAAACAAAAACCCACCCTGTGACTGTCCAGACACACTGCCTGCCCTCATCTCTCATGAATCCTCTATGTAGTGGAGTCCGACCGCCCGGGCACACATCCTGACTCTGTGTCCCTGGGCAAGCAGCTTAACCGCTCCCTGCCTCGGTTTCCTCATCTTTAAACTGGGTGCGATGATAGTGCCTACCTCCTAGGGGTGTGGAGCTTGTATGAATTGAATATGTAAAGAGAACAGAATGGTGCCCAGCTCAGAGAAAGCCCTTTACGCATTTTAGCTACAATTATTATTACAAGAACTTCATTATTATCCCCATTTTATGAATGAGGAAACAGGCCCAGAGAGGTGAACTTCTGGTCCACAGTCACTCAGCCAGGTTGGAATTAGTGGCCAGGTTGGAGTTCAGGCTAGGCCTGTCTGACTCCCAAGCCCACTGGTGTGGCTTTTGTTGGTTGCACTGGGAGAGTCCCAGAAGCCCACCCGACAGGGGAGCCCCGGACAGGTTACTACATGCACAGACTTCCACTCCAATGCCTGGGGCCTTGCCAAGGACTGTGGTGTCATCATTGAGTTTCGGTATAGGTCACTGGCTACATAAAGGCAAACAGAAAGATCTGGAATTCCATGCTTCTCAACTTCTAGCATCTGGAGATTGAAAAAAAAGTTGTAAAGATACTTTATTAAAAAAATGTGGAATTCAGAAACAATTTTTTTATTTACTTTCTTTCTAATTTGATTAGAGATGTAACATATGAGTACCATAAAAAGTTAGACATTACAGGGATGCCTAGGTGGCTCAGTCAGTTAAGCTTCCTATCTTGATTTCCACTCACAGGCTCAGGGTTCATGGGTTCGAGCCCTGTGTTGGGCTCTTTGCTGACAAAGTGAAGGCTGCTTGGGATTCTCTCTCTCCCTCTCTCTCTCCCTGCTCCCCCACCAAAATAAAAATAAACATTTAAAAAAAAAAACATTAGACATTACAGAAATGAAGTGTTGCCTCCCAGAGAGGACCCCTGGAATTTATCATTATTTATTGGTAGAATCAGAAGTATTGTTTAATAAATCGCTATTTTATTTATTTTTTGTTGTTAAATTTTTTTAATGTTTATTTTTGAGAGAGAGAGAGACAGAGCACAAGCAGGGGAGGGGCAGAGAGAGAGAGGGAGACACAGAATCTGAAGCAGGTTCCAGGCTCTGAGCTGTTAACACAGATCCCGATGTGGGGCTCAAACCCACGAACCACAAGATCACTACCTAGGTCGAAGGTGGAGTCAACTGACTGAGCTCCCCAGGTGTCCCATTAAATCGCTATTTTAATAGCTACAGTAGTGCCATGCACTTGGAAAATGTCATACACATACGTGTAAGACATTAGTTATGAGATGCTTTATGAGAATGTTCAGTGGAAGTGGGGTTTTGCAGACACCTTGAAATAACTCAGAAACCCCCAGGAGCGACTAGTCTAGACTTTTTGGACCCGATGCAGAAATGTATTTTAAACTGTGAGTGAGCTCCCATCTGCTCTCTGGGTAAGGTAACCCAGGGCAGAGGATACTCCATCTCGGACTCAGGAGCTGAGCACACCATGCAGCCTGCCCTCTCTAGGAAGGGCCTGGGTTCCCACAGACTTCTGGCTCCCCGCGGTGCATGTGTGGAGCCCAGCACACAGCAGCCGGCCCTGCCCAGCGGAGCGGCTGAGAGCTGCCTCCTCCACAGCTAGTAGAATCTTTCCCAGGCACTAAGATCAGTCTCCCTGGTGCCCTGGGTGCCCCGGCTTCCCATGAGCCTCACCTCCAGCCAGCCAAGGGAAGTGAGACCCAGGGAGAGTGTCTCCGGCTAAGGGAATAAGTTTTCAACTGATGGCCGCATGGCCTTGGACGGGTTCCATACTGTCTCATCTGTGCATCGCAGGATTGAGTTACTTGAACCATGACGTCCCTTTCAGCCATGGTGTTCTTGGTGGGTTGAAGCTGACACCTGCCTCACCAGCAATCTGAAGGTGCCCGTGTCTGGGGAGGTTTGCCATAGCCAACTTTTGCTGTGGGGAAAGTCAGAGAATGTCAGTGCACAGAATGCTGCCAGTTCTTGTGCGCTGGCTCCACGAAATCCTTCATTATATGGCCTTGACACAGCGCCATCATGGGGAGATGCCACCATGGGCTGGCCCTTGATTTGTCCCTCAGTAGAGACATTGAACTGGCTGGAAGCATCTTGGGACTACAGTGAATCAAGGAGCCCATCTGGCCCAGGGACCATCTAACATGTTGGAGCCCTTATTTGGGCCGCTTGGATTTGGAATGCCCCCCACACAGAGCAGCACCAGGCTTTCCCAGTCTCCTCTCCCGCCCCACGTAGAGACTTTGCCTGTCGTGCTGATAGGAAAATATATTGAACGGTCTGTGCGACCCCTCTCTGTCCCTCCAGTACACAGGGCTGCCAGGTCTGACCAGGCCAGTCCACATAAGGGCTGCCATTCAGCTGCCCCTGGCAGGGGATAGTTGCAAATGGACTCTCCTGAGCCTGGCCCATTAGGAGGCAGTGCCGTGTGGTAGAGGAGGCCACTCTAGGCTCGGACTGCTCACATTCAAGTTGTGAGCTCCACCCCTTCCCGATCGGGTAACCTCTGGGCCTGACTTGCAGGGTGGAGTCGGAGCGGCTGGGCTTGGCACTGCCTTCCTCCCACTGGCAGCTTAGGCCACAGCCATTGCTGGCCACTACGGCCCTGACTGCCCCCAGGGGAGTGAAAACAAGGCCTTGCTCCCCGGGGGACCATTTCGGCTAAGAAAGTGGTGCTGGCCTGCAGGCATAGAGTCCCAGCACCCTGGCCCCATGTGGGAGCTGGAATGTCCTGCTGTGGAAGGGGACTCACTGTGGACCGAGGGCTCACCAGGTCAGGATGCAGAGGCAGAATCAGGGCAGTTGCCATTCATTCCTCACAGCCTCCTGAGCTCCCACTCTGTTAAGGCCTTGGGGTGTAGGTAGGCTTCCGGAGCTTCTCCAGCTTCTCAAGGAAACGAGCTATAATAGCATGCTGGAAGGAGCCAGGTAGGAGGACGGGGAAAAGGAGGACTTGGCGATAAGAGAGTAAGTCCTGGTCATCAGCAGGAGGAGAGGGAGTTTCTAGGAAGTTTTCAGAGAAGAAAAGAAAATGCTCAGGAAGCCCTGGGATAGATTGCTAGCCCGACACCGTAGTGCCGTGTTGTCCGTGGCAATAGCCAGGGTCACGGGGCCGCTGGGCACGTGCAGTGTGGCTAGTGTGAACAGAGGTGTGCTGTCAGGGTGAAATGCATGCTGGATTTCGAAGACTTAGAACACCGAAAAGAATACGAAGTATCCTATGAGTGATGTGTATATTGTTTTTTATGTTGGCTTCATGTTGAAATGATATTGTTGGGGTATGTTATATTCATTAAAATATGTCATTAAAATTTTACCTGGTTCTTTTTACTTTTGAGTATAGGACTCAAAAATGTAAAATTCCATGTGTGGCTCACATTACGTTTCTATCAGACAGTGAGAGAGAAAGTGATGAAGAGATTGGGAGCTTGTGTTTGCCACCCTGAACTTGTCTGTCTGTGCCTTAGTTTCCCTGTCTGTCTTAGGCTAGCAAAGAACCTAGGTGTTTAGGTGTTGGCAAAAGACCCCAGAACTTCCAGCCACATGACTCCCGTGGAATTAGTGACATCCCCACCCAGAGGCTCAGGACTGCTGGGCTCTGTCATCACACGCCCAGCCCATCTGGCGACCCGAGGATAGAAGTACCCACTCTCACCCCTAAACGAGCACCGTGGGGAATCATCAAACCATATTAAACAGCAGTTCTGTTTAGCAGTTACAGAACTGAGAATGGGTCCCTTTAGGAATTCACATCAAATGAGCTTCAGAGAGACTGCGGGCAAATTAGGAAAGCACTGGCATCAAGTTCCTGCTGCCAATGAATAATTGAGCAGCCTAGAAATGCCACGCGAGACCGTTTTCTACAGACAGGCAACTGAACTGCCTGACCTGGGTCCTCAGAACCCAGGTCCTTACTGGAGAAATATTCTTTGTTTGCCTGGTGAAAACTCTGTCTGCTCTTAAAGGGTGTTTTCAGGGCTTTCCCCTGGACTCGTTGGATCCATTGGTTTTGTCTTATCAACAAAGGGTTTGGACTGAATGGCCTGAGGATGCTGAACGGCTTTTCATCCCTGAGGTCTGCTGGGGCCCAGCTTGGTGATCTCAAAGAGGTGTTCTCCAGTACAAGCTAGGCCAGTGCTGGGGAGGTGGGTAGGCAGCCAGCAGACTGGCCCTCTTCCACCAACCCCAGCCTTGGAGAGGGAGGGTTGAGGCCACGCGGTGAAACTAGCCTCCACCAGCCACGTGGAGGGGGTGTGCCGCCTGCCCGCTCC
Source organism: Panthera pardus (assembly GCF_024362965.1). Lineage (NCBI taxonomy): Eukaryota > Metazoa > Chordata > Mammalia > Carnivora > Felidae > Panthera > Panthera pardus. The sequence continues at coordinate 12,839,180 of NW_026526754.1, forward strand.
TGGCCACGGCACCCAGGAAAGTGCAGCATGTGTGTGGTTCTGACTGCGAAGCCAGAGTGGCGCTGCCGCTCAGCGGAACGGGCTATAGCAGGCTTCAACTCAGCTCTCCTCCCGGTCTCACCCACAGCACGGACAGGGCCCCAGTCACCCTCCACCTTGACGGGATCGTGCAGGTCCTGAACTGCCACCTCAGCGACATGGCCATCGGGATGATGACCAGGATCGCTGTCCTGAAGTGGCTCTACCACCTCTATATCAAGACTCCCCGGAAGGTGAGTCCCTGGGCCCATCAGCCTGATAGGCCCTTCGAAGCTGGGGCTGCTTCTGGGTCTATGTCAGTTTTCTGGGACCTCCCCATGCTTGGTAGGGTTCTGGTCACTGCAGTTCTAGAAAATCCCTGGCAAGCAGAGGAGTGAAAGATGCTTGAGGAGCACTGGGGGTGTGGGGGAGGTCCATGCAGTGCAGTGGGACCCTGTCCACGCTGAGCTCAGTGGTGGAGCCAGGGTGGGGGAAGCTCACGGATTTCCCGGCGTCTCTGCTTTCCAGATGTTCCGGCACACAGACAGCCTCTTCCCCATCCTGCTTCAGACGTTGTCGGATGAATCAGACGAGGTAGGTCACCCCCTTCCTTCTGTCATGGCTGCCTAAGTCATTTGAGTGACAGATGGGATCTGGTAGCTGAGAGGTGCTTGTTTTGTTGTCCTCTTAAATCAGCACCCAAAAAGTCTCTCTCTTCTTATCTGGTAAGGTGCATCGCTTACAGGGAAAGCTGTGTTTAATGCTCTTGACTTTGGGAACAAGGACGTCTTCTTCCAGCCCTTCTGAGGAGCACTGGGTCAGTGTATCAGCGAGGACATTGGCCTCAGGGGGAAACTGGTTCGGCTATAGAAGGGCAGGGCGGGTGGGGTGTGGTGGTGGGCAGCTCGGCTGGGTTGGGTCCCCAAAGCAAGATCTGGCCCCGCGTAGCTGCCTGACCACGAGCAAGTGGCTTGTCTGGTTCCTTCTCTGCTCAGTGGGGCAGTAATTCGGAAGATGCTAAGTGCTGGGCCAGGCAATGCTGGCCGCTCTGTGAGTTCTTGTTGTGTTGTGTTCGTTGCAGCCAGCCTCCATTCTGACCTCTGGCTTGAAATTGGCCCTTTAAGATTTGCTTTGTCGGGGTCACCAAGAGCAGAAGGGAGAGGCTAGCCCAGAGAAAGGGAGAGAGAGCTGGGCTCTGCGTCTCTTAGCCCTCTGGGGGGCGGCCCCCGTCCCCACCCCATTCTCGGCAGCATTTCATCCTTTGCTGTCAGGCTATGGTAGTGCTTTTTCAAGACTCCCCTGCCTCCCAGCCTAGGGGCAGGATTGCTCGTGGGTGTTGCCATTGGCCAGGGTGACATCCCTTCCCTTCACCTATACCAGCTCTAGGCTGCCTGTCTGATGCTGGCAGGCTGTACCTTGACTGGTCCCTCTCCTTCCCTCTTCTGGGCTCTGGGCAGCTGTGGGCCTTAGGCAAAGCTGTGTGCCCCATGAGGCAGTGGGCACGTGAATCCACAAATCTGCCCATTGGGAATATGGGAGTGGACAAGAGCTGGGGGCCAGGGGAGAAGGAGAGCGACATTGCTTACAACCTCCTATGCGTGAGGCGCCTGAGCCTAGTAGCAGGCTGTGTGGGGCCTAGGATAGTTTTCCTGCAGCCTGAATTTGCTTTCTTGAACCTGAGCTGAAAAGAGATCAGATGGGCTGGTGCCTGCCTCTGCATTTCCAGAAGCTTCCAAAACAGATGGTCTGGGAATCTGCCCTTGACCCCTCCTGCTTGCCTCGTTCACATGCACACGTGCCCTCTCTTTCCCTTTCCTTCAGCACCCACTTCGGCAGGGGGCCCAAGAGGACGTGGCCCGGTTCTGCCTGAGTTGGGGGTGACTAAGGGCACTTGGCACAGCCCTCGTTTCAATACAAAAAGAAAGAGAAGAACTTTCTGATTGGTTCCTTCCCTAGGACTTCGCTGGAAGCAGCTGAGTCTTCAGTCCTTTAAATTGAGTTGTTTAATCCCATCCAGCTCTCTCTGCTTGTGATTGGTTTTTGTGTGCGTATGCGTTTACAGGGAGCCGGCGGAGATGCAGTCCATTAAACAGCTCTGTTCAGGTTGCGGCTGTGGAAACTCGATTTGCTGAAGTGCCAAATGTTGTCAGAGCTTTGGGGCACATCTTGTGGGCCTCTGCTGGGAAAGGATTGCAGCTGCTCTTGGGGACAGTTGTGGGACTGGAGGGGGGCTGTTGTCGTAACAGGAGCCGAGACTCCCTGCCTTCCTCTCTCTAGGGGAGGGAGTTGGGGACCAGGATAATCAGTGGTGAGTCCTGATTCTGCCCTATCCTGGTTCTTCACCAGATCACATTCCTAAGTGTCCCCTGACCAGTCTCTTTGGCAACCTTGAGGGCATACTGTGTCCTTGGCATTGGAAATACAGCCACAGACAACACAAAGTCCCCCTTTTCCTGGAGCTTCCTTTCTAGGATATCTAGAAATCTCTCTGTGGTAGGTTTTCCCAGTATTTCCAAACACAGCCCTGAACTCAAATGGGAGCTCCCTGGGGTGTAAGACCCTGAAAGCCCATTCAGTCAAATCAGACCACAGCCAGACTGGTGGGGAGAGGCGCCTTCCTATTGACGGCTTCACAGAGCCTCCCTCGAACTTAGCCACGTACATCCAGCCCGGGGCCTCAAGGCACAGGTTTGCCCATCATCTTGGGCGATAGGTAGTAAGAGCTTGTATGAAGTCATTGCTGTGCCCGGAACTGTGCTAGACCCTTGCCTTGTAGTATCTGGCGAACCCTTGACAATTCTGTGGGGAAGAACTGGTATCATTTCCATTTTGCAGTTGAGAATACCCAGACTGAAGGAGGTAAAACAACTCACACGCAGCTAGGAAGTGATGAGGCCAAACTCAAAACCAGATCTGTTTGACTCCAAAGCCCATTCTCTTAATCGCTTAACCGTCATACCTGTGTTCCACCAAGTGTGGTCCCAGCTACCCACATCAGAACCAGACAGGAGATGGGGAGCTTGTGTGTAGTTGTATTGTCATCCCCATTTCTGGCCACCTTCTCCTGTTCCACAGGTTCTTGAGAAAGTTCTCAATGTGCTGTGGAGAGGGGTGGATATCTGTAAAAGCTTCAGCCTCCAGACCCTTTGTCCCATTGTCTTACTGATTTGTAGAAGCTCTTTGTATATTGGGGACATTCAGTTTGTCATCTGTGTTGCGAATACTTTTCTCTCCCAGTGTAATTGTGATAAACTCACATTCTCCTCACCTTCGGTGAGAGCCACTGGCCTCAAGGAACAGAGTGTACCTGGGTGTTACTAATGCAAGAGCTGGGTGCAGGGAGGGGCAGAGTCTCAGAGACCTAGCCCTGCCCCACCACCGTGTTCCATAGTCCCATTGGCCTGTGGCCTTGCTGGGTGTCTCACCTGCCATTGCTTCTCAGTTCTACTCCCACGCTAACTTGGTAGTCCATGCCCTTCCGGCATCCTCACTTGTGTCTGCTTTTCCATTACTCAGGATAAGTGGCTGTTTCCTCAATACCAGTGCAAGTGCCTGGTCCTTGCACCCTTTGTCTGAAGATCCCTTTGGTCAGAAGGAACTTGCAGGTGTCAAATTAATATTCTTGGCACCAGAGTAGCAATCCCCCCATTAGCTAGAGATCCAATTACATGTTTTTAAGTGAAAATGCAACCCTGATTTCAACAGTGTGGAATGTAGGGTGCATGCCCTTCAGAGAGCCCTGCTGGACACCGTTAGGGAGGTGGGCGTGCTTCTTCTGCCCAGAAGATGCCAGTTGTCGGCTGCCTCCTAAGCCTGCAGCTGCCTGAGTGAGCTCCACCCATGAGTACCAGAGGACAATAGCTCCTCCTCTCAATGTCCCTGAAGGTGTGGCTGGTCCAGGAGGGGCCTCAGGACCACCCTGATTCCCCATCCCAGCCCCAAGCACACTACTTCCCAGCCTGCATTCAGAATCCTCAGGGTGTGATGGGTATGTGTTATACATCTGTCCAAACCCTTAGAATAGACAGCACCAGGAGCAAGTCCTAAGGTAAACTATGGACTTTGAGTGACATTGATGTGTTGACGCAGGTTCACGGATTGTAATAAATGTACCGCTGTGGCGGGGAATGTCCATTTGGTGGAGGTTGTGTTGGGGCGAGGGCAGGGGTATGTGGGAAATCTCTGTACCTTCTGCTCGATATTACCATGGACCTAGAACTTTGTAAAAAATAAAATCTACTTAGAACAAAAACACACAGCTTTAAAAAAGAAATCTCAGTCTTAGAAGAGAGGAAGGGTGGGTGGTAGTACCCCTGAGAGAACATAGCACCCCAGACAACTGGCCGCCAGACCTGAGCTTGGCTTCTGGCTCTCACCCTCTTCACCAGGGACCTTAGAGTCTCTGGCCTGCAAAATGGGGCACATGATGTCCACACTTGCCTTGTAGAGTGTTGTTGAAAGAGACAGCGTAAAGCTCCCGACCAGATCCTGGCCCGTCGTAACTCCGTTTGTCATTACAAGTGCTTTAGCCAGAAATTATCATTTCACTGCCTTGAACTCTCCCATCCAGAAGCAGGGTTTTTCCCCGTTTCCATAAGTCATTTTGGAAAGCCTCCGGGCCTTTTTTGTAGGGCTTCTTCATTAAGAAGTTTATTTTCAGTATTTTAAGTTTCGTTGTGATAAATTGAGTGGCATCCCTTTCCGGTAACATTTTCCCCCCAGGTGATATTGCAGCCTGCACTGGCTTAGGGGTCAGGCGGTCCAAGAGTGTGGCCCTGGCTCACCACTTCATAGCTGGTTAACACTGAGCTTGAGCAGATGACCCGGCCTCCCTGAACCCCAGTTTGCTTATCTGAAAACCGAGAATAATTGTAGAAGCACCCTTCCAGGTTTGGATTCCCAGGATGAAATGAGGTCATGTGTGTAGAATACCCAACACATGTGAACACGTGGTAAATTTTAGCTCCTGATGCTGGTAATCATTTCTGTACAAAAATGGTAAAGATACAGGTGGAAATAGGGAAGATAGGCTCTGTTTTTTCCCCATATCCTTCCTGCCCCCGCTTCGGCAGCAAAAGCCAGAACAGAAGCTAGTTTCTGTCCTCTGTTTCCCTGCCTATCTTTAGGACCACACAGGCCCTGTGCAGATGGCCAAGTGGGTGGGCCTCACTGGGGGCTCTGGGGCTCGATGTTCGTCTTGAGGTCATAGAAAAACCAAGGGGAAGGCAATGGGCAGCGACCCCGACGCCCCTTTCTATACCTTCTCCCTTTCCCACCCCCCTCCCTCAGCAACCCCTGCACCCCTGAGGTGGAGCTGTCTGCCCAAGTCAGTGAGCTGTGTTCCCAGCATCACAGGTGGAAGGGAGGAGCTGGCTGCCTGGCTCCAGGGAAGAGAGGAGAAATGGCGTCATCGGCAGAGGGCCTGCCTCGGGACTTCCGGCTGCCACAGCCTCTTTCGGAAGCAGGCCTCAGAGTCCATGGAGATCCAGAAGGGCACACCCCACTGGGGCCTCTGGAGGCACCTTCCCTGGAGTCTTCCCACCTCTTGGAGCTGAGGTGTCCTTAACACTTAAGAGCAGAGGTTATCAACCCGGGAGAGATACCCCCGTCTGCTCCCCTAGGCTCAGAGTAACTATGAAGAGAAATTGCTGAGGGGAGTTTATGGCTCGTGTGATGTGGCTGACGTAAAAACAGAAAAAAAAGAATGAGAATCACCTTTCTCAAAAACTTGGAAGGTAGGACTGTGAGGATGTCGTTCCTGGCAATGGCGGTTTCTTGCTCAGGAGCCCATTCACCTCGTGAGGCATGTGGCCATGTCTTAGGAGGCTGGGGTAGCAGGGATGGTTATAAGGATTGATTTGGGGACATCTCACAAACATACACACGAGAGCTGTGATGTACTGCGGTCCAGGGCTGCTAGGGCCTTCCCTGTCCTTAACCCCACAGCACATCTCAGGAGTGTCCACACCCATGGGGCAGGGAGCCCTGGGGCTGCTCTAGGCTTTGCTGCGTCCTGAGGGGATGGGGGCCATCAGCTTTTCTGTTTGGGTCAATCCACCACATGTCCAAGTGTTCATTGCCTCACCAGCCACAGGCTCAATGGGGAACAGACACGCCGGCTTTGAGGGATGATTAGCCTTAGGGGAGATGGGAGAGGATTTCATTTGTTTGTATGGTCCAGGTCCCAGGAGAAATGGAGCAGGAGAACTGAAGAGGTTCTCAGGTCTCAAAGGAGAGAGCTCACTGGGGCTGAGCTAAGTTGCCCGATAGGGAGACAGGTCACGGCTCGCATGAGAGCTGAGTGGGTAGCTCTGGGGTTGTCCTGCAGCAAGGCCGCGGGTGCCACCACTCCTGACTGTCATGGAGCCCTGTCCCCGGAGCAGAGTAGAGTGAGGCTGCCCTTGGCCTCCTCTGTCCCAGGGGCAGTGGCCCTGTCATCCCATCCTGTCCCTTCTGCATCCCTCATCCCATGTGGTCCCTGTAAATGCTTCCTCAGCCTTTTCTTTCCCAGGGACTCTTGTCACTTTGGTCTGGTGGGTTGGCCAGCTGGGCCCAAGGGCTCATTTCCACTTTAAAGGGATTTAGTTAGTGACAACAGGGCCTTCCATGTCAGGGTCTCACCCAGACGGAGGCCCCAGACTGAGAGCATCCCCATGGGTTCCTCTTCTTACAGTCCCAAGCGACCAGGGCTGTGTTCTTCTGTCCCGACGCAAGGGTGCTGCTAGTAAAATTGGCCATCTGTGTGTCTGCCACAGAAATGGGGACCTCTGCTTCATTGGAGCCCCTTCATCTGAGGGCAGCTCAGAGAGGTGATGACAGCCCATCCAGTACCCCCCGCCACTGGCTGCCTTCAGAATCCACAGTGGGTGCTGGGCTCAGACCCCTCCCACATCTGTGGGAGGAGACTGGGAGCAGGAGAGGGCAGAAGGCTGAGTTCATGGGTCATATGCGCTGTTCAGAGTACATTGTTTCTCTTCTCCTGACAAGTTTGCCTGGCGCTCTTGGAGTTGTTTTCATTATCCCAGTTTTGACTTAAGAGGACCTCCAAGGGCAAGGAAGATAACTTCTCCAAGGTCATACCACCAGCAGCCAGACATTGGGTCCATCTGATTCTGGAACATCCAGAAGCACATAAGGGCTGACCTCACTGCAGGATAGGGGTCCTCCCAGGATGGAGGCACTGCTTCATTGAGGCCGGCCCCCCTCCCCTCATCAGTTCTGAGTGCACCTTCTCTCTGAGCACTCAGAGACCTGACCTCCCCGTTGGGCCACACACCCTCCCAGGGCATATGCAGAAGGAGTGGGGCTGGTAGCCGGCAGAGAGCAGTGTAGGAAGGGGCCCGGGGAGCAATAAGAGGGCGGCCTCTGCCCCACGCTGCCCTGCTCTCTGTGGGACCTGGCAAGTCCACGACACCCCTTCACCTCCTGTTTTCTGCCATCAGACACAGTTGGCCTGGTCTGTGTTCGTCCCATCCAGCTCTGATGCTGTGTGGTCCTGACCCTGCTCCCTGGAATACTAAAATGGCCTGCTCAGAGTAGACCGTCTTCCATAAGAATGGGGTTTGTTCCTCCTCCTGAGATCCCTGCCTCAGTGTTTGTTTCAGCCCAGTTCTCATTCCATCCACTCTCCAAAACAAACAAAAACAACTCCTTCACCCCCTCCTCTGTCCCCAAGATTCCTTTACAGTCAGGTCACGCCATCAGGTCAGACACCAGCCAGGAAAACGAGGGGCACAATGTTGGGGGCCCAGAACTCTTGCCGAGAGTCCCCCACACACACCCGGGGAGGTCAACTGGGGCCCTTGCCTGCTGTAGCTCCCCTGGAGGCCATGCCAAGGACACAGGCACTGGTCCACATGGCTATCCCTGCGGCTGATGCTGCAGCCTCCTTTGGGGGCTCCGGAGAGTGAGAGGAGGGAGGGCCAAGCAGGGAGAAGGCAGCAGGGGAAGAGCGCTAGATTCCACTCACAGTCTCCAGGGACAGCCAACCAGGACCCACCGCCCACACGAGGCACCAGTGGTCAACACCAGAAGTCCTGGGAGGATCTGGTCTTCGGATAGGCGTCCTGGCAGCAAATCATTGCCAGGGAGGAGAGAGGACTGGCATAGTGACGGTTCCTATTGCGCCTGGTGAGGAGACCTCGGGTAAAGGGGCACCCAGACAACCACAGCTGGCCTGGCAGCATTCCACTCTTGAGAAGGCGGCTGTGGGTGCTCAGAGAGTCTTTAGTATTTTTCTCTGGATTTCTTCCCCTGATGTGCGGATGAGGACCCAAAACTGGCACAGTATCGGGTTGACATGGGTGGGGCTGGGGGCTTGCTGCCTGGTACACCTAGGCTCCTGGTGAAGGCAGATGTTGGACTGGGAAGGTTGGCTTCCCCAGTGGAAGGTCCAGCAGTATAGGAGAGAGTCCACCAAGGGCAGCCAGTTGGGGACTGCCTTCCCCTGCGACAGGATTGGGAGCTCTTGCTAAGCCAAGCTTCAGGGCTGAGTGGCCTGCAGGGTTGAGCACACTGCCTGGCCCTGGGCCTGACTGACTACCCTCAGCCCATCTCCCCTTGAACTCAGGAAGTGATCAGTAATCTTACCTAGAAAGGCTAAAGTCCAATAACCCAGACATTAGTCCCACAGTGAGCCCATCCAGACAAGAGCTGCTGTCAGAATCCTCTGGAGCTTTTTAAAAATCCAGCTGCTTAGGCCTCAGCCTGGACCCCCTGAATTGTGCTCTCAGTTTGGGCCTCATTGCCTGGGTTCTGGTATTTTCCATTCACTTGCTGCCTGCCAGACCCTGCGCTGGATGGACATCTTTGAGTGGGCATGACCTTAGCGTATCTCCATAGCAACCCTTCCAGGGTAGGTTCTGTTGTGTCCCCCACTTCACTGAAGTGGAAACTGAGACTGAGAGAAGTGAAGTAACTTGGTCAAGACCTCGGCTTGGATGCTTCCTGAAGCCTTGTCTGTCACACACCACCCCTCCTATCTGCACATCAAAGAGGTCCCCATCGGCGTCATTATGGTGTTCTTTGCACGCCGACTCTCCCGTAGCCCTTGTCCCACTTTGGGAGGACGGAGACTGTGTCCAGCACATAGTGTGTGCTCAGAAACATTTTCTGAGAAGGTGAACAAATAGGAGGGACAGTGGATGGCGAGCTGAACCCCTCTGGCCTGCCCCACCCTGCCGGGCCCTGACCCTGCCAGAGCAGACCTGCCTCCTCAGGGCAGGGTGTGTGTAGCTGGCAGGTACGCTGGGGTGAAGCGGAGGCCTGGAGGAGGGTAGGAGACGGCCCTGTGCCGCTCTCCCGGTTGCCATGGACCGGTGCCCGGAGACAGCTGGCCCCTCAGCTCATCACCTGGTAACCGAGCGCCGACGGTGTGTGTGTGCTGCTCCCGCGCTGTCTGGAGCACAGCAGGCCCTTTCTCGGCCTCTGGCTCACTCTCAGGGAGAATGTAGGACTCTGAGAGTGCACCCCACCCCGGGCAGGGGCCTGGCATGATGCAGGCAAGCGATGGCTGGCATCACCAGGAGGGAGACCGGGGGTGAGGGGGTGCACAGGGGGACTTGGGAACTGGCCTCCAAATTGCCTTACCCAGGCTGGCTTTTCTCTTCTCCTCCACTCTGAGGGATGGAGGCTGGAATGGTTTTAAGCTGCCAGGACACACACTGTGCTGTCACTGTTAGTGGGACTTAACAGTGAGCACCGGTTACTGGTCTTTCGCATGTATGGCACAGAACTAGGCACTTAGGGAAGGATCTCAGAGTTTATTAAAAATAAAAGAAGGGGCGCCTGGGTGGCTCAGTCCATTAAGCGTCCGATTTCGGCTCAGGTCATGATCTCACAGTTTATGAGTTTGAGCCCCCACAGGGCTGTCTGTAGTCAGTACAGAGCCTGCTTCGGATCCTCTGTCCCCCTCTCTCTCTGCCCCTCCCACGTCTGCATTTGTGCTCTCTCTCTCCCTCTCTCAAAAATAAGCATTTTTTAAAAATAAAAGAAGAAAAAAAGAAAGTAGCCTTGATCCCTGTAAGCGTGCATTCAGAGTCAGGCAAAAAACAAGTTATAATCCTTTTTTTTAATTGTTTTTGCTCAAGTACGACCTTAAAGGTTCTTAATCAGAGTGGTTTTCTCAATGGGAAATAAAATAGATCTGAGCCTAGGCAATCCTTCTCTCCCGCCCCCAAATCTAAATTTTTGGCAGGGCTTTCCTTGCCATTGCTGAAGAGGACTGAAGGACCCGCCCCCCAGGAGATGCTGGGCTTGGCCTGCTCTGACCCCGTTGTAGCCAAAAGCTTTTCTGGGAATACCACCCCTTTCCCAGGCCTGGCCAGGGCCTGATTGCTGACTTCTACAGTTCAGATTTACTCTGTGTCCAGAGCAGGAGCCTCCACTCTGGTGCCGGATGCTGTGTATGCCTTCTCCCAGAGCTCCATTGGTTCACTGCTCTGGGGCCCATGGGAGGTCCCGTGCCTTCCTCACCACCCTAAGGGGATGCTTCCTGGGGACAGCGACCTGGTTTCCGAGGGTCAGTTCCCCAGCTGATTCCACAAGCCGCGGGAGCCATTCTGAATGTGATCAGGGACCCAAGAGGCCTGCCGCGCTGGGCCTATACCACTTGTGAAGGAAGTGGACAGGCTTCTGTGTGGCGAGAAGCAAAGGGCCCCAAGGCTCTGTGGATGCCTGGCCATGGTGCCTCTGCACTTAATTTCAGCTCCACTTCCCAAGAACAAGGAGCAGCCCAACCTGACCCAGATCTCAGGCACAGCCCTGTGGCCCCATTGCTCCCAGCAGAGGCATCAGATAGCCTTGGCAGTGGCCCACACAGTCCAGGCCTTAGCCTCCAGGCCTTTTAGCCTGAACTCACCTCTCTTGCCAGGACCTAGTTGTGTCTCTTGGAAACACTCTTGCAGCTTCCTTCTGGCTGGGACCAGAGAGGGCCCAGCTTGGGGATTTCCTTCCCTCCTTATGGGGCTGGAACGCTGAGCCAGTTGACATCTGGGGCCTAATCAGCTGACTAGGGACCTAGCCAAACTTTTGACAAAAGTTTCTTGGAGATAAGTGGGTAGAGTGAAGCGAGAGGCCTCTCTGTCCATCCCCTTGGCAGAAGCTATTCAGAACGATCCATCTTCCATTTCCTGCCTGGCGCTGCTGGTCAGCAAGTATTTATTCAACATCTGCTGAGTGCCTCGCCCTGGGACTTCATGTTCAGGAGCCTCAGTAGGAGGCAAAGACAGACCCCCAGCCTAGGGAGTTGGCCTTGTAAAACTCTGGGTCTCCAGCTGTTCCCAGGGTGGTAAAGGAGAAGCCAGGAACAGAACCAGCCGATGGGGGTGGGGGGGCTGGTGTGAAGAGAGAGAGAGAGGAGGGAGAGAGAGAGAAGGGAGCCTCCCACTGCGACGGGTTTTCCAGGGCTGCTCTGTGGACAAGGTGTTGGGAGAGGGAGCATCTGGACAGAGGAATAAAAGAAGGGAGGGAAACCAGCGCTGCCCTAGAGAGTCTGTCCTCAGCCTGCCGAAGTTTTGGGTTGTGACAGCCTGCAATGGCCCCATCCAGATGGTGACTTCCCTCCCACACTGAAATATGCCCTTTGCTGGCATCAAGTCACCTCCTGGAAGGAAGGGCTTTCTCAGGAATCCTTTGGCCTCCTTGACTTTGCTCCCCAAGCCACAGAGGATGTGCTGGCCCCTCCCTCCCTCCACCCGGGCCTCCCCTTCAGAGTTGCTTTGTCACATGTTTTCTGCACCCAGTTGTCACTGACCCTTTGACTCCGAGGGCCAGCTCACAGCTCACCCCACTCCAGGACCAGGGACCAGCTGATGTGCCTCCCCCCCCCCCAACAACCACCCCCCCCGTTGCCATGGCAACTACAGGCACTCCTGCCCCTGCAGAATATTGCTTTCTTGTAACCTTCTTTCCTCCTCCCTCTCCCCACTCTTTCTCTCACACAAAAAGAAAGCACAAGTGTTTTATATTCATTTTGCAAAAAGCTGTGTAGCGCATACTAATTGGCGCGGCTTCCTCCTGCTTTCTTTGAGCCTTTCCTCATTGTCAAAGCCAGGACTACAGTCCAGTGCAGGCTTGGGCCCAGCCAGCCTCTTCCTTGGAAGAGGACTAACTTTGTGTTTCTAGAGGCTGAGCAGTGGGCCTATCACTGGGGGCCTTTCGTCCAGTTCTTAAGCCAGTGCCCGCAAGCAAGGCTGCTGAGATCACTGTGTCCTTGTTCCAGAGCTGCTTGTCCACAGACCAAGGGGTCTCCAAGAGGGGTGGGGTACCAAAACCCTGGCCTGGCACAGAGATTCAAAGCCAGGCTCAGCCGGAGGGCGGAGCACGGCTCTCCCTTGGTCTCTGTTGCTCTGTCCCAGCACCGCCCCCGCACCCCCGCACCCCACGCCGCCTTGACATTGTCTCCCTGGGTCACTCATTCCCTGAGCAGAGGCAGAGTCCTGGCCTAGGCCTTTGTCAGGATTGTTGCTCCATAGTCTCAAGTCCAGCCCTTAGGCTGAATGGGATTTGCTGGTCAGCTGGGAAAGAGCCAGCAGCTGGGTTGGATGGCACAGGAGCCCTGAAGTGGCTCCCACAAACTCCCCACTCTGTCTTCAAGCCATTCCTTGCCCTCTATTTTGGCAGCCCCTTCCTCTCCCTGCATCTAGGAGACTGAAGGAGATGGTGGTGCTATTCTCAGCTCCCATTGTAAAGAACCAGGAAGGTGGGCTGTAAGCGAGTACGAGAGTGCGCGTGCGTGCACACAAACCCTCACACGTACACACACTTACAAGTACACGTGGTATTGCTCTAGGCAGGGCTGTCTGTCAGATTTTTGCCAGTCCCTGGGGACTAGGGACAAATCTTCTGATATGTAAGCACTAGAGGAGTGGCTGGGATTACTGAAGGAACCTGTAGACAACAGTTCCGGCTTTAATTGTGCAATTGAAGTGTAATTTGCATTCATTTGCCATTTGGTGTTAAACTTTCCAAAATAAGAGAATTCAAAATGTAAAATAGGCAGTTTTGCTGGCTGCTGCTCTCCAGTGAAGTAGGAGGAGGTGGTACCAAGATGTCCATGCAGATTCTCTTTAGTAGAGAGATGAAATCTGAAGCTCTTTGTGTATACACTGCAGTTCCTGCCCAGTCCCTAAGTCAGGACCACTGACCAGGCTCAGCTATGGTACCAAAAATCTCATAACAGAAGGGGAGCACAGAGTATCTCCTATGATGTTCATGACAACCTTGCAAGGGGAAGTCTCTGTTGGCACATATGGGGAAACAGGCTCCCCATCACCTGCAAAACCAAGTTCGAACCTCTTTGGGCCATAGCTCTTGGGGACCTGCCCCTCCCTATGACTTCCACTTGATTTTCTGGCTGTGCCCCCCTGCTAAATAACAAAATTTCAACTGAGTAAATTCAAAGATCAGAATGGCTGGGGCACTTGGGTGGCTCAGTCGGTTAAGCGGCTAACTTCGGCTCAGGTCATGATCTCGCAGTCCGTGAGTTCGAGCCCCGCGTCGGGCTCTGGGCTGACAGCTCAGAGCCTGGAGCCTGTTTCAGATTCTGTGTCTCCCTCTCTCTGACCCTCCCCCGTTCATGCTTTGTCTCTCTCTGTCTCAAAAACAAATAAACGTTAAAAAAAAAATTTAAAAAAAAACAAACAAAAAGATCAGAATGGCTTTTTTCAAACAATTCATGAAACAGGCAGTATCCCCATGTAGCAATAGAAAGAAGCTGTAGACAAGAAAAGGTTTTTAAAGACAGAAAGGGAGTGGAGAAAGAAAATGACTAGCAGAGGCCCCTGGGTGGCTCATTCGGTTGGGCGTCCGACTTCGGCTCAGGTCATGGTCTCGCAGTCCGTGGGTTCGAGCCCCGCGTTGGGCTGTCCTGACAGCTCAGAGCCTGGAGTCTGTTTCAGATTCTTTGTCTCCCTCTCTCTCTGCCCCTCCCCTGCTCATTCTCTGTCTCTCAAAAACAAATGAACGTTAAAAAAAAAAAGGAAAGAAAGAAAATGACTAGCAAAGAATGCACTGTTTCAGGCAAGGTTGCCTTCCTAATGGGACCAGAAGGGGTCTGCCAAGAGGATTATCTCACTAGGGCTGACCAGGTAATTCCATGTTGACTAGCTAAAGGTTACATTCCTTTAAAGGTTAAAGGTTGAAACTACAATTAAGTTAGGTATTAAATCTTGGTTTGCTGACTTGGGATTTAGCACAGGTGACTCCATTTTGGGCCTGCTGTCTCCTTTTTAACACTCACACCAGCCCCATGCCCCATTCCAGAGCTAGATCAAAGCTTAGCTTCCTGGAATGTGCCACGGGATTCTGGTTCTGTGTCCGGAAAGGCTTTTGGTAGTTAAGTGAATGCTTTGAGTGCCTTCCTCTGCCCCCCAGCAAACTGATGGTAAGGTACTTCTGAAGCCTTTCGATCCCCACAGACCAAGTTGCTGGCTCTGGTTGTACATGCACTGCATTATAAGTGTTGTTTACCGCCTGTCTCCCCAGGGTCACTGTTGAGAGAGGCAGGGCCATCCTGTTTGGCTTCGCATCTCCTCCCACAAAAACAGGCCCTGGCCCAGGCCCTGGCCCGGGCACTGGCCTACAGTGGGTGCTCAATAGATGTCGGGAGAGGGGTTGGAAGGGTGAAGTTAACTGATGGGAAGGCAGGATTGTCTGACCACAAAGCCCAGTATAGCTTATTGGGCTCCGGTTTGGGGACCAGAGTGTTTGAAGTGGACTCCTGATCCCTCGAGCAGATGACTCTGCAAAGAGAGACAGGCAGCAAATGAGAACATTAATTCTAGCTGGAAGTGGGGAGAGCTTCCTCTCCTGGTCTTCCCACCCTGGTAGCCTGGCCCTGAGGCCACTCAGAGAGTGTGGGAGTCTCACAGGCCAGGGCTCTCTGGTGCTGGTGGTTCCTCCCCAAGCATCTTTCCTGTTAGGGAAATGAGTACCCGCCAGAAGCCTGGTGTGGGCCACGGCGGCTCTCATAGGGTCGGGCTATAGCTGAGTGCTAGCCTGGCCTTGGCTGCCTCATACTTTTCTCACTTGCCACATTGAACCTCCAGGATTTGCTGCCTAAGGGACATGTACCTCCACCCACCTGCACAGCCAGTCCTGAGAGGAGCAACCTGCAGCTCAGAGATGTAGGGACACAGGTGGCCTCCCTGAGCGCTCTCGGCCCTCCTGGGAGTCAGCAGCAGGTGTGAGATCGTGGGGAGTCAGGGAGGCCTTGCTGCTTCGGGCCATGGGCGCAGCAAGAGCAAACTGACCTGAAGTACCACAGTTCTGGGAATTAGGGTGCTGATTTGGGGTTTTGACTTGATTCTCTTCTCTTTTTTTAGTTATAATTCACAAACCATAAAGTATACAAATTCAGAGATGCCCAGCTGGCTCAGTCGGTGGAACGTGTGACTCTTGATCTCAGGGTCATGAGTTCGAGCCCTACTTTGGGAGTAGGGATTACTTAAAAAAATAAAATATTTTAAGGGCGCCTGGGTAGCTCATCCACCTTCGGCTCAGGTCACGATCTCGTGGCTTTTGAGTTCGAGCCCGGCATCAGGCTCTTTGCTAACAGCTTGGAGACTGGAGCCTGCTTTGGATTCTGTGTCTCCCACCCCCTCTGCCCCTCTCCCATTCATGTTCTGTCTCTGTCTCTCTCAAAAATAAACATTAAAATTTTTTTTTGAATTAAAATAAATCAAAATATTTTTAAAAATTAAAAACAATATACAATTTAGTGGGTTTTAGTATTTTGACAAGGTTGTGCAAACATCACTGCTATGTAATTCTGCAACATTCTCCTCACTCCAAAGAGAAACCCTGTAACCAATTAGCAGTAACTCCCCATGTCTCCCTCCCCCATCCCCTGGCAGGCACAAGATACTCTCTGTCTCTATAGATTTGCCTGCTCTGAACATTTCACATGAATGGAATCATCATGCAGTACATGGCCTTCTGCATCTGGCTTCTCTTACTTAACAAATGTTTTCAGGTTGGTGCATTTTATAGCATATATCAGAACCTCATTCCTTTTCATTGCCAAATAATAGTCCAGGACACAGATATGCCATGTTCCATTTATCCATTTATCAGTTGATGTACTTTTGGGTTTGTGATCTTGTGATACATAGTTAAAAAAAAAAAATTACATATTTGGTCTTCATCCCTGGTTCTGGCACAGAGCTCCTAAAACCCTTGGAATTTCCTAAGTGTTGAAAATGATAAAGGTGTCTTTTGTTAGGTTAGTGAGGTGACTTGGATGCCCAGAAGGATGGGGGCTGGTTGCCAGGAGGACCAGCCATGTGATGAGAGGGTTGAACTTTCAACCCGACCTTCGAGAAGGAGAGAGGGACTGGAGATCGAATCAGCTGCCAGTGGCCAGTGATCTAATCCATCATGCCTATGTAATGAAGCCTCCTTAAAAACCTAAAGGATGGGGTTTGAAGAGCTTCCAGGTTGGTGAACACATGGAGATTCGGGGCAGGTGGCACCCCCAGAGAGCACGGAAGCTCTCTGTGCCCCTTCCCACATGCTGTGCCCTGTGCGTCTCTTATCTGACTCTTCCTGAATTATATCTTTTTATGATAAACCGGTGATCTAGTAAGTAAAATGTTTCGCTGAGGACCATGAGCCACTCTAGCAAATTAATGGAGCCTAAGGAGGGGATTGTGGAAACCTCTGATCTGTAGTCAGTCGTCGGAAGCAAAGGTGACGCCCTGGATCTCTGGCTGGTGTCTGAAGCAAGGGAAGGGCAGTCTTGTGGGAGTGAGTCTTCAGCAGGTGGGGTCTGACCCTACGTCCAGGTAGATGGCATGAGAATGGAGTTGAACTGTAGGACACCCACCTGGTATCAGAAAAAACACATCAGGGTTGGTGTCAGAACCTTAGGGTTGTTTCCATTTTCTAGCCACGATGAACACTTATGCCATGAACATTTCTACGCAAGTCCTGTGTGGACATGTTTGGTGCCCTCTTGGGAAACACGAGGGGTGGAAGTACACCTCTGGTGACTCTCTTTAACTTTTTGAGGCACAGTTGGCTTGCTCCTTGCCTCAGTTTAATTTGAGTGAGTCACTCTCCCACCTGGTTCCCGCATCTCCTTTCACATACCTGATCGTTAGACCGTGACTTGTTTGGACAATTGAGCATCTTGAGTGTATGGCCTGTGCTCGGGCCACTCTTATCACGCAGCACCACCCTGTCACCTCCTCACTGTCTATTCCCCCGTCCCACCCCCTCCCTCTCTGTCCGCTTTCTGCCACCGCTGAAATAGAAAGCTTTCTGGGGAGCAGATGGCCTGGACCTCTCCACTTCTGGGCCTGGACCCACTCAGGCCCCCAGCTCTTGGCCTGGGCACAGGGGCAAGTGCTCGTTCCTGCCATCTGTCCAGGCTGCTTAGCAGCCACGATCTTTGCCCAGCATGGATACATCATCCCCTGCAGGCCCAGTGGTCAGAACGTTCTAAAATTGCACATACTTGTGTGTGGAAGGGCAGGTGAGTACTGCTTCCTGCCAGGCCATGGGCTGCAAGCCGAGGCACATGGGACTCACCTGCAGCCCCAGCACCTGGCACAGTCGGGGCTCAGGAGGTGCTGAGAGCCTGGGAGCAATGGAGGAAAGCATGCAGTTAGACAGGTGCGAGGTGACATCTGTGTGTGTGAGTGAGCGACGTGTCCGACCGGGGTGAGGCCGGGCTGTGGCAGGATGAGAGCCAGACCTCCAGCTTGCAGGCCAGTTGAGTGCTGAACACATCGCACTGCTGGGAGAAGACCCAGGGGCCAAGGCTGGCAGAGAGGACACCAGGAGAAGTGACACCTGGGGCCGGGCAGGATGAGGCACTAGCACGTTGCTCACACTGAGACAAGAACCGCTTTGAAGAGACAATAGTAGCTTTATTTATTTTTTTGAGATAAAATTCCCCTTTTAAAATATACAGTTCATTGGTTTTTAGCATATTCACAAGGTTGTGCCACCGTCACTACTATCTCACATTTTCGCCATCCCACAAAAAGCCCTGGAACCGCCTTACCTTGACCACTGTCACCATATTGCGGCCAGCTGGTCTGTCATGGTGCACACAGCCCACCTCCCAGGGCCCCACCCTCTGGTGCTCTGTGTCACTTCCACAGGTCCAGGACCAAAGCCCTCAGTTGCCATGGTAATTCTTGGCCCGGGTTCAGGCAGTCATTCAGCGGATGCCCGATGGGTGTCCACTGAGTACCAGGGACGGCCCTGGGGGCACACCTGTGCTAGGACAGGCACGTTCCTCTTCAGAGAAGAGATGAGTGGGGGTGGGAGGGAGCAGCAGCCCTCCCTGCTGTGTCGTGAGGTAGAACTGGGACAGGTGCGCTGTGCAGTTACAGCACACACACACCACACACACACACACACACACACACACACACCTCCCTGCTGAGGCAGCACCCTGCTGGCTGTTGATACCAGATGAAGAGCAAGAGGCGGTGGGTGCCGTGGGGGGGGGGGGGGGGGGAGGCAGCATCTAAGAGTACGAGGGCTTTGGGTGGTGAGGCAGCACCGGGGAACCTGGTGACACACGGCACTGATTGGAGCTCACTCTGCCATTCTCCATGCTGAACTCTGTGTCTTCCTTTCCTTGGAAGTACTCAGCAGGCAGGGGTCAGGCCTGTGTATGAACATCAAGGAGGCAGCTGAGAATTGAACAGTGTGTCTAGAAGTTAGGAAGTCCTCGGTCTTGGAGCCCAGAGTCATGTTCTGAAGGCAGAGGGTGGCCTTGTGTCACCTCTGCAGAAAGGTCTGTTCTGTGGCCTGGTGGTGGACCGAGCTGTGGCCAGCACACCAGCAGTGTGGCCTAGAGGGCACCGTTGGTCCCTCACACAGGTTGACTTTGGGGCATTGCCAGTGTCCCCGCACAGACTGCACCCTGAGTTCCACATCTCCTGGGGACCTCTGAGGTCCCTGCTCAGGGGACCAGAGAGGAGTGGTCATGAGAAAGCTTACTCAGATTCTAGCTTCTTTCCTCCACTTGCCCTCACCTTCTGCCCATCTGTGTTCTCTTCAATCCATACCTTTTGTAGAACTTCCTGAACGCTGTTAATAGCCGTAATCTTGGTGGCTCTCACCAGCCTGTCACCCTCTGCAGACCCTTCGCCACCCCCTGGCGGCAGCTCTCCAGAGGCCGTCGTCCTTCATCCTCTGCTTTTCTCCCCCAGGTTATCCTGAAGGATCTGGAGGTGTTAGCAGAAATTGCTTCCTCCCCTGCAGGCCAGACAGATGACGCAGGCCCCCTTGATGGCCCTGACCTCCGGGTCAGCCACTCAGAGCTTCAGGTGCCTACCCCTGGCAGAACAAACCTGCTGAACACTTCTGGTAAGTAGTGCCCTTATGGTTACAGCCTCAGGGGCCCTGGGAGTGCTAGTGCTCGGTCTCCTCCTGGATCAGGCACTCCTTGGGGCCATCCCTCTCAAGCCCCGGATCTCTCCTGGGGTGTGAGCAGTCAGAAGTCCCCTCTGCTCTCTGAGAGGCAAGCGGACCTTGCCCTCCTGTTGCCTCCCCACCCCCATGAGAGGCCTTCACATCCCCTTTTCCTCATCGTCCTGCACCATTCATACTTCTGAGCCATTGGCTAAATATAAAACCATCTGAGTCAGCGGATCCTCTCTTTTGCTGGGGCAGCGTCTCCCCAGTCAGGAATCAGGGGGCTTTGGAGCCTTGAGTCTCACAGGTGGAAGACCAGGCAGCCATTTCCTTCCTCATTGGGGAGCTAAAAATAGCAAACAACATGGCAGGCAGCCCAGGCCGGAGAGGGGTAATTCAAACAGGATGTTTCCGGGCAGTCCTTGGACATGAAGGTGGCTGTGGTGTTCCTGGGGCTCGCCCCTTGGGGTCCTTCCAGATAGCAGGTGGCTCTTCTCCCTGGGCCAGTGCAACTCCCAACTCCTTCCTCCCAGGCAGACGCCAGTTTCCTCCGGCGACGTCATCCTGGGAAATGCCAACGATGCGAGTTGATAGGAAAGTCCCTAGCAAATCTTGGGTGTTCGCCTGGGGTGTCTCTTTGTCCCCTGAGTGAGTGGCTCTTGATTTCCAGATACCAGGTCCTCGATGGCTCCTCCTTTGATGCAGAAGCCAGATGTCAGATCGATTCAGGGCCTTTCAGCTGCAGCTCCCCTTCCACTGCTCTAGCAGGCAGGGCCTCCGAAGGCGGCTGCTACCCGGCCCTGAGTACCCCTGCTCGGTGGTGCCACTGGGGCCCTGCGGGCCTGACTGCACCCCAGGGCTGCCGGGCCGAGTCGCAGAAGGCTCGTGCGTTGAAGAAGTCTTCCTGGTGACACTTGATGTCAAGGGCTCCCCCCAGCTCCTGCAGTGGGGTGTCACATAGGACCCCAGGCTTTAGGCCACTGCTGCTGCACATGTTCTTTCTGCAACTGGTCCCAAGTTTCTAGCTGTCTCTGACTGAAGCAAGGAAGGAGTAAGGGGCTCTCGTGGCAGCCCGGTTTCCTTCTCTTGTTTCTCCAGGATGCAGTGGCTTCCTTGCCTAGGAGCCCGGTTTCCTCCAAGCAGTCAGAGGCCATGGCCGGGAGGCTCTCACATCCTGACCCTGGGACACTTGGTGAGGGTCCCACCCTCTGTCCCACAGCCCGGGAGTCCGTTTTCCATCCTGTGTCCCACGTCAGCACTTGGGGGTCCGCCTAAATTCCCAGGGACAGATGGCAGAAATGCCAGGGGCTGAGCGTCGGCACACAGCCGCGATGTGGGGGTCCCACTGAGAGGGGAGAGGAGCAGCAGTGAGGGGATGAGGGTGACAAGTGACTGGAAGAGGGCAGCAGCCAGGAGAAGGCATCCGCGGGTCAGAGCCAGCCCTGGATCTCCCTCCCCAAGAAGCCATTGTCTGGCATCTTCTATCCTCCTCAGAGTGGAAAAGGAGAGAAAGCCAAACTGAGGCAGCTTCGCCCTGGGCAGGGGAAGGACACCTTCATCTCCGGGACTCTCTGGGATTTGTCCCTCCATTTCTGAGGTGTTTTCTTTTTCTCTGGGCACCAAGAAGCTGATGACTAAAATGCTTACTCATTAGTGGAGAGATGGGCCGGAAAATGGCCTGGGGCCCAGGTGGGGTGTGTGCCCTGGGGAGGCCCAGACAGGGAGCTCCTCGAGGTGCCATCTCAGCCGCTTGGGAGTAAGAACTGAGAGTGTCTTAGATGGCAACGTCCTCTGAACCTTGGCTGCTGGCCCTGCCAGGATAGGTGGGCCCCTAATGAGGCTGAGGTGGTGAAGATTTGCCCCAGCTCACCAGGGCTGTCAGACTGGCTCACATCAGCCAGGGACTCACCCTGAATTCTTAGAAAAACAACCAAGTATGCCAGATGGGAAGAGATTCCATCCTGGAAAGAACACCAAGGAAGTGCCTGCAGCCAATAACTCTTCTTGCTTCAAGGATACACGGTATCGTGGGCCATGTGCTCTTAGCCTGAGACTCACACACGTTCGCTGCACAGAGTGTGGGAACCACACGTGCGTGCATGTCCACAGCTGGCACCAGATTTTTCAGATGGGTTCATGATTTTAAAAGGTTAAGGTCAAGTTCAAACCAGTAAGAAGCACATAGGAAACCAAAGTTAGGCCCTGTCCCATCTCCTGCCTCAGCTGCCTTGGGGAGGGCACTGGCCAGGCACCAAGGATGTTGGGGTTGGTTGTTTAGGTCAGAAAGCATGCGGGAAGTATACACTCATTCATCTGTGGGCTGCTCTTTCCCCTGTTGCTTCTCAGGCATGCGAGAGGGTCTTTCTGTCTGTTTCCATCTGGCCGTGCACGGGGACAGAAGTTACAAGGCCAGACCCTCTTCCTGTTTGGATTTTGCTTTCCTCTGGCCCTCTGGCTCTCCAGGGCACAGCTCTGAGAACATGCCGACTGCAGAGCACCACCACCCCCGCCCCCCACCGTAAAGGGTCTTTCTCTGGAAAGCCAAGGAGGCAGGGAGCCTAGCAAAGATGAAATCAGCAGCACTTGTAGAGAAGCCTGCCTGCTCACTGGGTCTGTAAACTCAAATAGTGCAGATTTAATGCAAGGGTTGGGGCAGCATCACCCGCGTCACTAGTGCCACAGCAGTGGTCCCAGGGCCCACAAGGCAGAGTTGCCCACACAGGATTTTCCTCCCACCTGTGCAAACATCTCTCCCTCCAGCACAGAGCCATGCAGGCAGAAGCATTGGTCTTGCTTCTCCCACCCCACTTCATTGCTGACCTTCACAGAGCCCCAGGCTGGGACCTTCAGGAGTGGAGCTGCCTGGGTGGGCAGGCCTGAGGAAAACCAATAGAGGGATCCCACATTTTGCTGTCTCTCTAGATTGTGATTTGGTGAAATGAAATGAAAACGACCACTTGGGTCTCCTATGACTTGGCAACTTTTGTGCGTTCTCTGCCCGTCTCCACTCAGGGAGATTCTGGCTGAGGCCCCCTGGGCTCTGGGGAGAGGGGTGATGAGCTCCCTTTGAGCAGACCCGAGGGGCCTAACCCTGAGTCTGAGCAGAAGGCTCAGCAGAAGCAGGAGACCTCTGGGATCCGTCCCTCATTTGAGATGTGCCTGGCCCTCCTGGGGCCTGAATGTTCCTGCTGCAAGGGAGGGAGCAACCTTGGCCAGGCACAGCAGCAGTGTGGCATTGAGGGGCCAAAGGTCACCCCAGGACTGATGTTTGCACCCCAAATCCCATCTTCCCTATGCTTCCTTTCCAGCCAAGGGGGCACATTCTTGGTGGGATAACTGCTCATGTTATCATGCCCCACAGGGCTCTCTGGTCCAACGTGGAATTTGATCCCCGTTCTAAAATCATGGGCGGAAATGAAATGTTCTGATTCCATTTCATTCCTTGTAGCCCAGGCTGGTGTCGCCAAATTCAGAAACCAGTTCTAGAAGAAACCCAGGAAGCCATCCCTGGGCATTTTTCCCAGTAGTAAGGGTGACTCTAGTACATTGAGCTTGTTTGGACCGGACACTGTTCTGAGCACTTCCCATGTGTCAGCTCACTGAACCTCACGGTGGGTGAGCCCAGCTCCTCACAAGAACCATGGGAGGAAGCACCGTTGTTATTCTTACCTGGGACGGGGGCTTGCGATAGGTGTTGGTGCCGACCTAGGAGCTTAGCCTGAGAGTCTGCTCTCTTTACTCCCGTGTTAGAGGACAAGAGCACTTGCCCAGCACCAGAAGCTTCCATCGCTCAAGATGGGGAACTGAGCAGCAGTGGCCAGGCCAGCAGTCCAGGCTTCTCCCTTAGGGCGTATCCTGGCATAGCCTTTGAGTGTATCCCCTCTCTTCACAGTGACTTCAGGGACCCCATTCTGGCCTCAGCCACCTCAGCAACTCATCCCTCTTGCTGCCTCCACTTCCTCCAGCCACACCAGACCATTTCCCAGCCCCCAAAGCCTTCTCTGTTGCTCTTGGAGCCTTAAAAGGCCTTCTTCCTACATATTCTTCAGAGAGTGTAAAAGAGCATGGGTGTCAGGGTCAGGAAAATCTAGGTTGTACTCATCCCTAAAAGGCCAGAGTCACATGCCCAGTAAGGATCAGTACCTGTCTTTCAGAGTTTGTCATCGTGATGGAAGGAGGGGGTGCCAGAGCTGGCCACCCTGTCACCACTGCTGTGTCGAAGGCTCCCCCAGCACCACTGCCCAGGTCTTCACTAGTCTGCAGGTGGAGAGCCTCACCCTCTCCATCCCAGGCCTAGTCTCGATGAGGGACCTGCCTCCCATCTCCCTTCAGTGCTGCCCTTGGCGCGGCCCCGACTCAGCAGCAGTCTTTCCTGATGCAGCCTCTCTCTCCTGCCGGGTCAGCTGGAAGCTCCTCCTGGGCCCTGCCGTGGCCCATTAGCTTATCTCTTGCTCTGAACCAGGCAGCCGGAAAGCCTCCCAGATTTGGGCTGCTGCCGGGGGCAGAGGGCTCCCCAGCCTCAGCTGGGCCGGCTTGGAGAAAAGAGTGACTGCCTCTTGGATCAAGTCCCATGGGTGCCGCGGCTGCAGCATCTCAGCCACCCTTTCATCCATGCAGCTGAGGGGTTTGGGCCGTGCGATTCAGCAGACTCCATGCCTCCTAAGACCCCCCTGTATCACAGGCGTTGGCCTCCCTTTCTTCTGGCCCCTTGGTTCTGTGGGGGAAGCTGCCCCTTCCCCACCTGCGTCCCTGGGTTCCATGCCAGCCTCCCGGTCATGCAGCCCCCTCCTCAGAGCAATTCTTGTGCCAGGCACTGTGCTAGTCTCCTCATCCCTGTGAAGTTCACAGACAGGAACCAGCCCTGGATCTGCCCTGGGCCCCTGGCCTTTCCTCTACGCTCTCTGGGTGGCGGATCGAGATGCCCACGCGAGGGACTGACCGAGCACTTGGGCCCCAACCCACAGAGGGAGAGGAAAGGGGCTGAGAGGGTGGGGAGCTGAGCAGGGACCCTGCTGGGTCTGGGCTGGGCCACTAAGGTTTTCGCATCTGGTTTTGTTGAACTGTAACTCACATTGCCTATTGAGGCCAGAGCTATTTTTATCCTGACATGTGAGGCTCCTTCGCGTCATAGCCACAAAACTCAATCTAAAACATCCCAGGGAAGGTTGTTTGTGAGACGTTCTGCAGATTCTCATGTCGCCACATCAGGTTTCACTTAGCAACATCTGCATGGCTGGCTCCCTGGCCGCCCACCCCACCAGCCCGGTTTTGTATACAGAGCGCTCCCGAAAGCATCTGTCTGCCCCACGGCCAGCCAGCAGTCACGTGAACTTCCTGCCAGAGCCCACTTCTCCAGACTTCAAACCAGAAATTCGAGGCGGGCGGCATTCAGCTGAGGGGCTGGTCCTTGGCAGGATCGGGGAATGGAAACCCCGCTCTCCTTGGCCCCTCGAAGAGTGTGACTCTCCTGAGACCCAAGGCCAGGTCGTTCCCAGCCACCCCCCTTCCTGGGCCCCAGCTCACACCCCATTTTGGTGGGCCTGGAAGACTGCGTTCGTCAATGCCACCCGAGCAAAAGCGTCCCAGGCCTGGCGTCCCAGCACCTCCCCCAAGCACAGTGTTGGAGGGCCTGCCCGGAATCAGGTGCTGGGGTCCTGTCCAGGCTCTGCCCCTTCCTGAAGGAAGCCCTGAGCCCAGGGCTCCACTCTGCAAGAGCACCCGGCCCTGGGGCCCCACTCTGCAGGAGAGCCCGGCAGAGCTGGCTTTTATCAGAGCTATTGAGAAAAGAAGCCGATTCCCTGCCCAGCTGTCGAGAGTGAGGTGATGGAGGGCCGGAGGTGGACAGAAATGGCCAGCGAGGCACTTTGCACTCCCACGGGGAG
Organism: Panthera pardus; assembly: GCF_024362965.1. Classification (NCBI taxonomy): domain Eukaryota; kingdom Metazoa; phylum Chordata; class Mammalia; order Carnivora; family Felidae; genus Panthera; species Panthera pardus. The sequence goes on from NW_026526754.1 coordinate 12,864,457, forward strand.
AAACAGGCTGCAGTTGGGCAGAAATTCGTTCCATTGAGAGAGGCCCATCATCCGTGTGGTCACACTCCCGGCATGAGTTTGCTGACTCGCCGCCCCACCTCCTCCTCCCTCTGCAGCCCTGCCTGAGAACATCTCTCAGGTTCTGACTCAGGCCAGCCGGGCCTGAGGGGCTGGTTAGTCAGACAAGTGGTGGGCCGGTGGGAAACGGAGGCAGGAGGAGACCGAGTAGGTCCTCACCCTGTCCGCGGTGAGCACTAAGCTGCTCCCCGTCCCTGACCAGCCCACTCAGGAAGGGCTGCCTCTCCTGCCCGGACCTGCCATTTCTATACAGTTGGGCCAGGATTGCAGTGAGCTTTCTGAGGCTCCCAGCCCAGTCCTGCAGAGGCTCCTCCTCGAGAGAGTCCATTCTGGTGGGTGGGAGCCTGAGGAACAAAATTCCCTACCTCAACAGCTGCAGGCCCCAGCAGGCCGGGCCCCAGTAGTTCCCTGACACTCCCATAAGCCTGGTCTGGGTCGCAGGCAGGCTCCCGGCCCCCCACTCAGTTTGCTCTTTGTAGCCTTTAAACAGTTGGGAGCACTGGGAGGGCTGAGCTGTGGAAGTTTTCCCAGCAACCACTACTGTGAGAATGTGAGTCACTTGCCGTGGCTTCTCCCAGATGTCACTCTGCCCTCCTCCTCCCTCCCACTAAGGGCCTCAGCGCCAGGGGCCGCATGCAGGCCTGGACATCGAGAGTTGATTGTGTGGCCCAGAGGGGACTTTGGCTGAGAAGACCAGGAATGTGTTCAGAGCAGCCCCAAGCCTTTCCTTCTGCTGTCTTAGGCCAGCCATCAGCGGAGAGACGGGCAGATCTGCCTCCCCGAATGTGGGGCCAGGGATGGGGGAGTCACAGATAATCATACCCTCTTCTCCTCACAGCCTCCCTGCCTCCCAGCAGAGCACTGTGAACGTGTCCCAGATCTGAAATCTCTTCACTGAGAGACTTTCCAGACTGTCCCCCAGCCCTCAGTCATCCATTCCAAGACCCAGAGAATGGGAACAGGTTGCCCCTTGCAGTGCTCTGTCGGAGTCATGGCGTGTTTGCGAATAGCAGCAGCCCCCGTTCATTGGGCACAGGCTGTGTGGCAGGCCCCGGTCCCAGTACATTCAATGTGTTGTCTCATTTAGTAAGGGCTCTTATTGGGGGTGCCTGGCTGACTCAGTTGGTGGAGCATGCAACTCTTGATCTCAGGGTAGTGAGTTCAAGCCCCACCTTGGGCATAAGGATTACTTAGTAAAACTTAAATAAATAAATAAATAAATAAATAAATAAATAAATAAATAAATAAATTTTTTTTGACTGAAGGAATAGGGGCTCTTAATGCCCCCACTTTATAGATGAAGAAACCGAGGCTTAGGATAAGAGACTTCCCCCAACCTGTGCCGCTAGTAAGCGGTGGACATCTGATCTGAACCGGGTCTAATGGATTCCCAAGCCTTGCTCTAAAACACTATGCTTGATGTTTCTGCCTGCCCGAGATACCGGGCCCCTTGGAAATGGAGACTGTAGCCCCGCATCAGGGAGTATTTATGATCACTCCCTGTTTGGTTCCCTTTGTCTTTTGGAACCCAAATGGTCCTAAGCCTGGAAATGATGTAGGTTGGAGGGTACGTATACAGAAACAAGCCGACAGGGATACAGGGAGCCATCACAAATGAGCACCCAGGAGAAGGTTCCAGTCCACACACACCGCCAGTGTTGGGGGTATGCAGCCAGGCCACCGTGGGCAGTGTGGGGACAGAGAGGAGGTACTTTAACAGCTGTATCTGCAGCCACCTCTTCAGAGATCAGCCCCAGCTGGGCCCAGGGTAACTCAATCTGTAAGAATGTGACACTTGATTCTGCAAACAGCCCCACTGGGCCAGGGAGCAGAGACTGTTTGCCATTCCAGAGTCACTCAGGACCTCCCAGGCCAGGCTGTTCCGGGCAGGGACCCAGAGCAACACACTGCAAACATCAAGTTCAGTGAGGCCTGCCCTTGAACTGGCCTTCTTACTCCAGGCTCGCCCCTTGCACGCAGTTCAAGGGGGCTGTGTAGAGGTTCTCAGGAGAGAGGACAGTAGTTTGAAGGCGTGACTCCTGGTAAGGAATGCTCACAGATTGATTCACAGCTGGGAGAAGTGAAACAAAAAGGCACCTTTTCCAGTTCCCAGCCACTTCCCCACCAGGAGCACTCAAGGACGTAAGGGAAGTCTGAGTTGAGCAAAAAACTACTGAAAGGAGGGTTTTACTGCTTCTTCTGACCACTGGCATCTAATGAAGTCAGCCCCTGGGGCTCCCATGTAGGGCTTGCTTCTGGTACTGTGGATGGTTCCACACATTCATGTTTTGTGCTTGGGGCTGATGTTTCTGGGAGGAGATGCCCCTGACACAGCCAAGCTCGGTTCCCTGTTTTATGCAGGCGTGTGGCCACCCTCTCCCTGGTCTGGGGAGGAAGTCAGGGCTTTAGAGCCAAAGAGAGGCCAGCCTGGAAAGTGATGGCCCCGATGTCTCTGTCGGCCACTCTGCTTCCCCCAGTGTCGTCCCTGAGTTCCCAGAGGGCGGCGGCCAGGTGCTTTCTCCAGACAGTATCATTGTCTCTGTGTCCTCAGTATTGGCAGGGTCTTAGCTCCGTTCTTCTGCCTCCTGCTTCCTAAGTCACTAACCCCAAACCTCCCCAGGCACCAGGAGTGGGCGGCCTGTGTAGCTGTTGGGAACATGGGCCCTGAAGACCAGCTGCCTGGGCTCAGAGACCACCACTCACCGGCTCTGTGTCTTTGGCTAATCCTCAGCCTAATTCACAGCTTCTCCACATATATGATGAGAATAATAATAGCACATATTTTCAAGTATTGATTTGAGGATTAAATTAGATACTGTGCGTAAAGGTTTTAGATATGCGTGGCACATAGTAAGTCCTCAGTAAATGGTAACTGCTGGTTGGCTCTTAAGATGCCATGTTGGGGAGATGTTGGTCAAAGGGTACAAACTTCCCGTTAGAGGTTAATAAGTTCTGGGCATCTAACATAAAAGCAGTGATTATAATTAGTAAGACTATACTTAAAAAGACTATACTTGGAAAATGCTAAGAGAGTAGATTGTAAATGTTCTCACCACAAAAAACAATGGACAGATGAACAAAGAAAAAACAAATGAAGGTATTGGCTAACTCCACAGCTCAATGGTAATCATTTTGCAATGTATACATGTATAAAAACAATACATTGTGCACCTTAAACTTATATAATGTTACACGTTAATGTTACCTCAATAAAGCTAGACAAAAATACAATATAAAAAAAATAAAGCATCTAGGGGCACCTGGGTGGCTCGGTCAGTCAAGCATCCAACTCTCTTGATTTCAGCTCAGGTCATGATCTCACAGTTTGTGAGATCAAGCCCTGCATGGGGCTCTGCACTGATAGCAAGGAGCCTGCTTGGGGTGCTCTCTTTCCTCTTTCTCTGCCTCTCTCTCTCTCTCTCTCTCTCTCAAATAAACCTTAAAAAAAAAACAAAGCATCTAAAAAAGAAAGCCGATATCATGTTATGCTGGGACAGTTGGAGATCCATCTACATGCAAAAGAATTCAGACTCCTTCTTCACACCATATACAAAAATTAAAATAGAGACCTAAATGTAAGAGCTATGTTTTTGAAAAAACAACTTTTAGAAAGAAGCATACCAGTAAATCTTTATGACCTTCCCCTCCACTAGGATGGCTATAATCAAAAGACAGGTAATAACAAGTGTTGGCAAGGATGTGGGAAAATTGGAACCTCACACCCTGCTGGTGGGAATGCAAAACGGTGCAGCACTGTGGAGAGCAGTCGGGCAGTTCCTTAGAACTTACTCATAGAGGCACCATAGGATTCAGAAATTCCACTCGTGGGTATATAGCCAAAAGAAATGAAAACCTGTACACACAAAAACTTATACATGAATGTTCATAGCAGCATTATTCTCTCTTTTTTTAATTAAGTAAGCTCTACACCCAATGTAGGACTTGAAGTCATGACCCCAAGATCAAGAGTCTCATGCTCTACTGACCGAGCCGACCAGGTGTCCTGTAGCATTATTCTTAATAGCTAAAAAGTGGAAGCAACCAAACATCCAGCAACTGATGAATGGATAAAATGTGGTATATCCATACAATGGCAGATTATTCAGCCACAAAAAATGAATACAGAGTGGATACAGACTACAACATGGGTGAACCTTAATTAACTATTATGCCAAGTGGAAGAAGCCACATACTGTATGATTCCTTTGATACAAAATGTCCAGAATAGGCAAGTCCATTGAGACAGAAAGTAGATTAATGATTGGCAGTAGCTGGTGGAGGGAAGAATGGGGAGTGACAGCTAGTGGGTGCGAGATTTCTTTTTGGGGTGATAAAAATGTTTTGGAATTAGTGGTGATCAATGCGCAATTTTATGAATATACTGGAAACCACTGAATTGTACACTTTACAAGGATGAGCTTTATGATGTGTGGATTGTATCTGTTAAGCTGGTGTGTGTGTCTATGTGTCTGTGTTTAAATGTCCTGTTAGTGCCTTGGGCAGGGGGGATGAGGATTCCTACTGTCTCTAACACCTCTTCCCAGCAGTGTTGTTACAAAAGAAAGACGAGGAAATCCCATAGCTGTATGAATATACTACACGGGGATCAGCCAGGCATTCCATCAGCCCTGCTCTTACCCTTCCATGCCGGATACCTTGCGGAGGGGAGCTGGGCTGGGCTGGATCTGGGAGGGGGCTATGCTGGGCTGGATCTGGGAGAGGGGCTGAATCTGGCCCTTAGTGTATTTTCAGCTGGGATACATATCAGAGGGATACCCCGAATGTGCTTCTGGTTCTGAAGACAGCTCTGCGCTTTGAAAGTCTTTAGACTTTAGAGTACTAGTCTAAACGAGCATCTTGGCCCAAAGAAGAAAAATGACAGATTTGAAAACACTGAGTGAAGATTGAAGCCCTTGGTAACATTTTGTCAGTGTGTGCTGTCTTCGATCCAACAGGTGTGCGCGTCGTATACCTTTTCGTGAGCACTGTTGGGAAAGGAGTGTGAGTTTTGTTGACTTTTGGTGTCGTGTGCCTCTTTCACCCCTTTTTTCTCTTTCGCTTGTCATGTGTCCTTAACGAGCCAAAATGAAGCCCAAGTGTGTTTTATTTACTGAAATAATAGGTACAGGTTTGTTTTCTAAGAAAAAAAAAAAAAAAAAACTAGCACGCATACCAGTGGGTCTTACAGATAGAAGGTGTTCAGTAAGTAATTGGGGGTTGGCTGGAGAGGTGGACAGGTAAATGGGTATTTGTGCAGTAAGCAAAGTTGTATTTGCTTATACATACTTGTATAGCCCTTGCCTTTTTGCCATTAACCCGAGGACTTTGATTAAAGATTTTTCCATCACCTTGTTACACACAGACCCCACCACCGCCTTTTTTGGCATTTACAATTGTTTATGATCTGTGGGGGTCCCGTCACCCTGTGGACACATAGAGTAAATCCCGGCTCTGTCCCTTTCTCTGCAGGTACCAAAGGCTTAGAATGTTCTCCTTCCACCCCTACCATGAACTCCTACTTTTATAAGTTCATGATCAACCTTCTCAAGAGGTTCAGCAGCGAACGCAAGCTCCTGGAGGTCCGAGGTGCTTTCATCATCAGGTTAGGCTCTGTGTGCCTTCTCTTCCTCGCACAGCCACGGTTTTTCATGTCACACCCTTGCGAAAGGGCGGAGCAAGCATTTTCTCTTTCACTTCTCTTCCCTCCTTTTCCTTTGCGTTTGTTCTTGAAGAAACAAGCCTCCCTCACACCGGGTGGCTGGTGCTGCCAACACGAGACAGGTCAGTGTCGCCGTTTCTCGCCCAAATGAGGTTTTCACTTATTGAGACGCTTTTCCCCTGAGGTTAAATGTCCTCTCATTAAGCGCCCTTGTTTGGAGTCTTTGGGGGAGAAAGTAGGTGAGCCAGATGGAACATGAAACGGGGCTGTACTCAGGTGCCCAGCTGCCAGCATGGGGTTTGGCCAGGCAGAACTGGGTTCTTGAGTCGTGCGAGCCTTGTCCTGGACAGTCCTTTCTAGGCCTCTAGAACTCCCAGCAGCAGCAGCATGACTGAGTCTGTCCCTTGGCCTCCCCATCGGCTCCAAGGAGCCAGGTCACCAGAAGAGTGACTGTCAGGTCACCAAAATCTAGGTGGGGCACGAATTTCTCCAGGCTTCCCAACAAAGCCAGGCGGAGTGGTTTTCTGGAGTAGTCTGAGTGGCCTCAGATGCTCTACGGCTGTAGTTCTCAGCCCTGGCTGGCTGCCTGTTAAGTCACCAAAGGGTCTCATCCTGACCCATGAAATAAGCAGCTGGGGTGCTGGGTACTGAAGCTGTCCAGGATGCTCAGGAAACTGAACCAGTGTGGTCCATGGAGTCGGGAAGGCGCCTGAGGCCACCTGCGGGGTCCAGGGGCTGAAGGGGGATTGCCAGCAGAGGGTCCAGCCTGAACAGAGCCCTCAAATCAAAAAGCGTGGAGAGTTCATCTTGCTGTGATCCAGAGGGCAAGGGGGAGAGGGGCCCAGCCTTGCTGGACACACCAAGGGTTGGGGACCTCACCCAGAGGCTGGGTGGTAGGGGGAGCCACTGAAAGGGCTGGGATTAGGGGGACAGTGTGACCAGATTTGTGTTTCAGGGGTGGGTGGAGAGAGCAAGGCGGATGTGCGGGAGACCAGATGGGAGGCTGTTGTCCAAGTGGGAGATGGTGACTGCTTGGTAGAGGGATGGGAAGAAGCAGCGGCATTCTGTAATTCGTAAGAAGTATCATTAGTGACCGATTACCTGAGGGCCTGAGGGGACAGGGTGTTGGGAATGACACCCAGGACTCTCGTGTGAGCACGGAGTGGCTGGTAGTGGCAGTCCCTGAGAGGGGAGCTCTGGAGGACTAGCAGGGAGGAAGGAGGGTCCCGTGTTTGAGTTTAAATTGCTTTGGTGACATCAAAGGAGGATGAAGAAGCAGGTTGCTATACCTGACTCTCAAAAGAGGGACCTATGGCCAAGATACAAATCCAGAAGTTGATAACATGGTCATTCATTCATTCACTCACAAGATATTTACTGAATACTGACTCTGCAGAGTACCACCCTAGATGGTTCCGTCCTTGTGGGGCTTTCCTTCTTAGGGAATAAGAACGGTCAGTGGTAAGAGGGGCAGAGGCGGAAGGGAAAGGGCCTGAGGCCACTGAGCCCTAGGGAGCTCCAGTGTGTAATGGTTGGGGAGAGAAGGAGAAGCCAGGAGAGGAGGCTGAGAAGAAGGACCTGAGAGGTGGGAAGAAGTGAAAGGGGGTGGCAGGAGGCACTGAGGGGAGATGAGGCCCCGCAGGGGTATGCCAGGAGCCTGCCCAGCCACCAGGAAAGCTGAGGGAGGGAAATGCGAGGAGCAGGCCCCTGGCCACTTCATTCCACACTGCCTGCCAGGGCCCTAGCTCGAGGGCTGAGGGTGATTTGAGGGCACGAGGCAAAAGACTGAGCTGCAGGAGGGGGCAGGCCTGCCTGGCCAGAAGGACCAACAGCAGGACCATAAAGTTTCTGCCCGTTGGGAGGAAGGGGCTTCTGATGGTCCAGACCACCAAAAGGTATCCCCGTGGTGGTGGAAGTCTGTCACTGCCCTCGTGCTTTTCTGAGGTCGTATAGAGCAGGGTTTTTCAAGCTCAGCGCCGTTGGCATTGGGGGCTGTCCTGCTGTGGGATCTAGGGCAGCACCCCCCGCCCCTGCCCACTCATGTCCGCAGCACCCCCGCCCTCCCAGCTGGGACGATCAGAAATGTTTCCAGACATTGCCAGGTGCCCGCTGGGTAACAAAATCATCCCGGGTGAGAACCACAGTTACAGAGGGACAGATTGGATTCTTATCCTGATTGGCCAGAAGAAGATTTGCACAGCTTTTCTTCACATCGAGTTGGACAGTCGGTGGGATTGAAGTGGAGATTAGAAGTGGTACAGGAGACCCCCCACCAGGAAAGCGATGGTCTAGCCCCACAGGAGTGACAGTTTACTTTATATGGTTTTCCAAATTACAGACGTGTCAGTTCTCTTGATGAGCCCTCCTTGCCTGGAAGCCTTTCAAGAACCAGCAGAGAGAGAGGCCTTTGAAGAAGGCAATTGTAACTAGCCTCCCCCTGGAGAACTGGACTGTAATGGGTTTTTCCATCCTCTACCAGCCTCACACACTCCATCAGGGGCTCGGAGAGAAGGAGCTCAGAGCAGTAAGCAGCATCCCCAGACGGCACCAGGCAGAAGTGTGGGCACCGTGGGCACACGTGCGTGTTCTCCCCACCCGCTCGGGAGCCCTAGGCTCTGAGAAGCTGGTGACCTGGTGGCCAACACCATGTTCCACTTACAGCCGCTAGGGTAGTGAGGCCTCACTTGCTTTGTCTAGTGTCTCCCTAGCAGCCTGGGCTGATGGGAATCCTCATTTTGTAGAAGGGAACTGAGGAAGCCACATGCCTGCCAGGCTTGGTGGGAGCCACGCTGCAGACCTTTGCTCTCCGCTAATTCTGCACCCACCACTTTATCCCTTCTGTGAGAGAGTGCAGGGCCAGGTACCTTGAGGGGCCCTGTACAGCCTGTGGGCTGGGACCACCTGGAGCCCAGCTCCTTAGAGGGTCCTCTGGGCCTGTGGGCTCTCCTTCCTCATCCTCCTGAGGGCTTAGTATGTCCAGCCTGGCTGTCTGTTCCGGGGCTCACACCCCTCGTGGACCCCACCAGGGCTTCACTGGGCACCGAGCCTGGCCCCAGGCCGTGCCTCACTGCTACACCACACAGCCTGAGGTCTTCTAGCCCTTGGCACTGGCATGGGAACCCAGTGGGCTGGGATGGAGGGATCCTTATGGCTGGGCCCCTCACACTTATCCCTCCCAGTCCTTTGCTTCGTTTGTCCAGCCTGCCGTCCCCCCAGAAGCAGCACCAGCACCTGCTTCCTCTGGGTAGTGCCAGCTCTCTGGACCTGCTGCCTGCTAAGCCCGCCGGCCAGGCCACCACTGACCAGCCCGGGCCACAGTCCCAGCCCCCCAGCCCAGGTTCTCAGGGTGCACACGGCACGCATCAGACATGGAGGAGGACTTGAAGACATGTGCTGTCCTCCTCCTTCCTGTGATCAGACAGGGAGTGAGAGCCTTCAGCGAAGGTTGCTGGGGACCAGCTGTCGGGAGCGTCAGCCTGCCTGTCTACTTCTCGTTTCATTTCCTTATTTTTTGCTGACGGCTTTAAAGAGGAGCATAATGATGGTCCATGCAGACTGCTGAGATGAACCCACAGGCCTGATAAGAAACACACAATGATTTAACCCTTTCCTTCAGGTGTTAGGCAAAGAGAGAGAGGAAGAGACTCTTCTGACGGACAAGTTGAAAGCCATTGTTTGTGCAGTAGCGCATTTAGCTCAGGGAGCAGGAGTGCTTGCTGTCCGTAGGACAGAAGCACCCAGAGCTGTTGAAGACAGACATCTGGTGGGCATCTTGTTGTCGAGGAAGATGCGTGATTTCCCTCGGGACCCTGGAGTGTTTCCTCTCCCCCCGTGGCTTTCCCAGGCTGTACCTGCCCAAGGGGGTGGGGGTGGGCCCCTGAACTCCCGCCGGGCCCCTGAGCAAGTTGGACATCCTCTGTGTCCATGTGGCCTTGTTATCTGGTGGACATAACATTTTAGACACGTGTTGAACTTGGGGGAGCCAGTGGCTCCAAAGCCTCATCTCAGCTAGACTCGCTGAGACCTGCTCTGGGCCCTGGCCCTTCTCGTAGCTGCAGGAGTTGAAAGGAGGGAAGAGGGCACATGGGGCGAGGGTGCCAGAGGGTTCTGGGCATCCCCCAGCCCTGCCCACACCTGTCCCCCATCCCTGGACTTCACAGAAATGGGGCAGATGGGCCTCCCACAGGTCCTTGGGAGTCAGGTAGAGACTGGAACTTCTGGAGTCAAAGAGACTTGGGTTCGAGTCCCAGTTCCTCCAGTCTGGGGCTGTGTGACCTATTTCTACAGTGCCTGCCTTGCCGTTTTGCGGAGAGGGTGACACGAGACCATGCGTGCTACGCCTCTCAGCACAACCTGATAAACGGGGGCTCTTGTTCCTCCTCATGACACAGCCTCTGCCTCCCATGGTGGTCTGGGAGAACGGGAAATCAGACCCCAGAGAGGGTGAAATAATGGAACCTTCTGTGCCGAGAGCTGGCCCTGGCACGCCAGGCCTAGGGCCCCGGCACCACGAGCACCCACCAGCAGCCCGGCCCCGGTCCCGTTAAAACAACTCTGCCCCAAGTAGGTGTTCGTGTACATTTCCCTCCTCCGGCCCCTTCCCACCCCCCAAGCCGCCGCAGCAGAACAAGTGCAGGGCTTGTTTTCCCATGAACCGCGCCACTTATACTCAGTAGAAAAGGAGAGGAGGGAGAAAACGCAGCCCCTTTGATAAACTGTGATATGAACTGCAGCAGAATCCAACAGCTGTGATCTTTACAAGGCCTGCTTCTGTGCTGGGAAGTGAGCGAGTCTCAGGACGCTCCACTCTGCCGGCCAAGATGGCCCTCTGGCCAGCCGTCTTTTGGCTTAACCAACTGTGCTTCCCCCCTCCTCTTCCTCCCTGCCGCCTCGCAGAGAGGACTTGACAGAGAATGCTTGCTTTTTAACAAGTGCCTGCTGGGAACTCAAAGGCTCCAACCCCAACCAGCCCAGCTGATGGTGGATGAGGTCCTGAGCACCCTTTCTGGGGAGACGGGTGCCCCTAAGATGAGACATTTGAAGGGGATGGACCAGGGGCCCAAGTGGGAGGCGGGAAGCGGTCATGAGTCTTCTTCCATGAGACCCTAACCCAGAGAAGCCCTGAGATAAGGCTTCTAGTTCATTCTGGCCTTCCTCTCACCTCTCCAGTTCAGCAAGCACAGTCCCTAAGATGTACCCCAGCTAATCCTGCCCTTGCCCTACCCTCCCTCCTCCAGGTTCGCATAAGAGCCCTGTGTTTGTGGGCAGGGGCAGGGGGAAGATTGGCCGCTGAGATGGGTGGTGGGAACCCAGGGCCTAGGAAGCCACTGGAGACTGGACTTGTTTTTAATTGCATCAGGGAAGGGCCTCAAGAGAAGAAGCTTTGTTTCATGCTGTAATTGGGAAATTCCACTTTGCTGTCCTCGTGTGGTCCACCAGTGAGACGGGCCCTGGGCTGGAGCCACATCACCAACGTGGCTGGGGCAGCCCACATGGGCTCACCCTCCCCACCCAGCTCACCTTCTCACTCTCTGTGTCCTCCCAAGCCTTCCCAGCCTCTGGAGCTCCTTGGCATCGGGCAACCCCCTTAACCATCTTCCTACGTGCCACTTGACGTGCCAGGGGGCATTGGCCAGGCCCTCCAGAGCCCATTGTGCCGATGCTAATGAAAGAAGAATCTGGGTAAAGTGGCAAGCCCCAGATCCTTGGTTCACATGGCATGTTAGGAAATCACACTTTGCCTCTGGCCCCTAGCCCGTGGGAGAGTGCTTCTGTGAGGCCCGCTCGCTTTCTTCCACTCTCCCCTTTAATGGAATGCACTCCTTTGCTCCAAATAAAAAGAAATCGCCTTGACAAACCTGTGCCAACCTAAGTCTGTCTGCTGGAAGGGACCCTGATGCACCTACCCAGAATGCGGGTGGAATCTGATCTTTTATTAGTTTGAAGCCATATTGATTAGGTCCCCAGCCGAGAGGAAGGAGGCAGGACGTTGAACAGGGCTGGAAGAATTCTTCCAAGGAATTTTTTCCCTCTCAGAGCTTCTTTTCTTGCTGACCTTAAGTAAGTCTGCCCAGCTCCTGTGTAAATCTTCCAGAGGTTTCCACAGTCATTCTTCCCTAGAGACCAGGGGGCTGGGGCGCTTTTGTTGAGACAGAGGATAGCGAAGGGAGTGTGTGGCAGAAGCTGTATTGCACAACCAGCTCTTGGCTTTGATCTAACTGGAGACAGCTGAGAGAACGTGACTGGCAGGGAAGCACAATCTGACATGCCAGAGTTGGAGAGGAAAAAAGTCTGCCCTCAGAGGTAAAATCCAAAGATGTCTTTGGGAAGGGCAAAATTCAGCCAGTCCAGAGAGCCCAACCTGGTCTATTTCCACTGTCTCCTAACCCGTGGAAAGTGCTGCATCCCAGCACCTCACAGAACCATGTGTGACCCGGGGCTGCCCTGGAGGGCTGGGGACCTGGAGGCCGGCCAGTGGCTTTGCTCTGCCTCCTCCAGGCAGTCTCCACACTGTTCCTGTCAGGCCCACTGTCACACACAGTGGTGCTCCCTGTAAGAAGTATGTATTTTCTCTGGAAAATGGAAACCACATGTGGTGGGCCTCGTTAGGCCAGGCTGGGATTAATTAGGTCCTACTGGGAGTGGTGGGGGAGGAGAGGAAGTGCTGGCCAGAGGGAGCCCTGCTCAGTGTGAGCTGAGGCCTAGGGAGCTTCACAGGAAGTGTCTCCATGTTTCAAGGGTCCGCTTGCTTTAGCAGAGCTTGTGGGAAGTTAGAGGTGAACTTGGCAGGGGGAGGCCATGTGACCCAAGCAGCCCTCCTCCCACGGAGCCAGCCATTCACCTTGCATCTAGAATCACCCGTAAAGGGGTTGAGGACTCAGGAACAGACTAGTGGGAAAGCTCATTCTGTGCCCATCACACGGCAATACCTTGGACTCCTCATTGTGTGGGTGCTGGCACTTGCTGGGTTCTTCCCAGCCTCAGATTAAAAGCACTTTCTTAGGGGCGCCTGGGTGGCTCAGTCAGTTGGGCGGCCGACTTCGGCTCAGGTCATGATCTCACGGTCCGTGAGATCGAGCCCCACGTCGGGCTCCGTGCTGACAGCTCACAGCCTAGAGCCTGTTTCGGATTCTGTGTCTCCCTCTCTCTGACCCTCCCCCGTTCATGCTCTGTCTCTGTCTCAAAAATAAATAAAACATTAAAAAAAAAAAAATTTAAAAGCACTTTCTTGGGGCACCTGGGTGGCTCAGTCAGTTGCGCATTCAACTCTTTTGTTTGTTTGTTTTTATTTATTTTTGAGAAAGAAAGAATGAGAGCGGGGCAGGGGCAGAGAGCGGGAGACACAGAATCTGAAGCAGGCTCCAGGCTCTGAGCTGTCAGCACAGAGATCGACGCAGGGCTTGAACTCAAACCATGAGATCATGATCTGAGTTGAAGTCGGACACTTAACCGACTGAGCCACCCAGGCGCCCAAGCATGCGACTCTTGATTTCAGCTCAGGTCATGATCCCAGGGTTGTGGGATCAAGCCCCGTGTCAGGCTCTGCGTTGAGCATGAAACTTGCTTAAGATTTTCTCTCTCTCTCTCCCTCCCCCTCAAATAAAAATTTTAATTAAAATTAAAAACCACCTTCTTGTAGTCTACACACCTGAGAAGCACCAGGTTCCCAGTCCATGGCTCAGGCAGCCAGCCGGGCTGGGGGGTGACTGTCAAGAACTGTTGTCAGTGGCTGAGAACTTGATAATGAATTTCCTTCTGAAGCTTGAGAGGTTGTTTCCGAATGGAATCGGCAGTACTCTCTGGATCTGTTTATACTTTACCTAAGGATGCCAGGAAAGTAACAAAGTTTTGACCTTGGTAAGTCAGACAGCTTAGTTAATTAGCAAGTAGCTGATGGGTACGATAATGTCACATCTTAACAAAATAGTGGCAGGAATTGGCCCCTAGCAGTCCTTTCCATCCTCCTGCCTCCTTCCACCAGGGCTGCATCTGAGCCAGGACAGACAAAGGGGTGTCCTTGGTTTTGAAAGCGCTTCTGAACTCTTTCTAGAGCAGCAGTTCTTGAGTGTGTCCTGTTCATTCTTTGTAGAATGCTTCTCAGGAAGCTCTTTCCTTTATCCTGGTATCATTTCAGCTCGGGTTTCCTCCGGGGTCTCTGTGTGGGTCCTCCCCTCTCTCCCCACAAGCGGTTTCCTTCAGCAGGTAGCCATGAAGAACACAACACACACACACCCTGTCCCTCTGTTAAGTAAAATACACGGAAGGTTTCTCTCGTGGGCAGTTTGTGAAAGGCCACCCAGACTAGCTGCACTTCCACATGGAAGGAGAGTTCCTGTCTCTTAGCACGTTCAGTGGTTCCACCTCGGGAGACCCTGGCCTGGGAGAAACTTGGCGCTAAATTCAGCCTCAGAAGGTGAGCACAAGCCCATGTGAAGTACATACAGTCCACAGGGATGTGTGCTTTGTAACCCAGGCTTTCATAGCCACTAAAGAGGTTCTTAGGATCTGAAGTGGATAATGGCACTTCCTTTAAAAGTTTGCAGCTTCCGGGGCGCCTGGGTGGCTCAGTCTGTTGAGCATCCGACTCTTGATTTCAGCTCAGCTCACGATCCCAGGGTCATGGGATTGAGCCCTACATCGGGCTCCACGTTGAACATGGAGCTTGCTTGAGATCTCTCCCTCTCTCCCTCTGCCCCTCTCCCCACTTGCATGTGCTCGCTCTCTCACTCTCTCTCTCTCTCAAAAATTTTTTTAAAAAGTTTGCAGCTTCAACTCCCAGGAACACCCTCACCCCAAGTCCTGGGACATGCACCGTGGGGCTGCTGTGTAGCCGTTCAGAGACCCCAGAGCTGAGTGTCTTGGCTGTCTTCCAGGTTGGGTGGTGGAGGCCATTTGGGAAAACTGCCCAGTTTCCAGTCTCGACTCTGCTTTTCCTCAGCCCTCAGTGGAATGAAGCTGTGCTCTCTCGTGACGTCTCCCTTTCCCCCAGCGTTGTTAACCCACAGAAAATCCCCCACCGGGACCCCTCCTGATGTGGCCTCTGCGTCCTCTGCCAGGGCTCTCATCTGGCTCACTGGCATCTCCCATGCAGAAGTGAAACGCCGAGTAAATCTGCATGTCCTTTCCTGTCTTCCTTCTGGGCCCCAGCCCTCCAGACTCCTGCTCGTCCATTATCCTGGCCTACTTCCGGTCTATATTTAGATGACATAATCTCATTGGAACTGCCTGGCACTTGGACAGTGAGTGTCTTTCTGGGCCTAAATCTCCGTTTTGACTTGCTCAAGAGGATGTGTCTCACCCCCTCCTTCCTCCAAGATTACTTGTTCTACCTTCTGGTTCATCACAGCTGCTTGCACCGTCCCCAGGCCTCTCTCTCTCAAACTCAGCTGGGATGGATTTCAGGTGCACTCCAGAGTCTTTTCTCCAGGCCCCTGCTGAGCGTCCGTAATGTTTTGAGCCATGCCCCTCTGTCCCCTCAGAAGCTTCTTTCCGGTGTTTTGCATCTTTCTCCACTTCCTTAGAAAGGGCACCACGTGCCCCAGCTCTGGTTCTCACACAGGACAGGCTTCCTGAACTTGGGGACATCTGAACCTCCTTGTTTGGCTCCCCCAAAGAGCTGCTGCCTTGGCCTGTAATGGCACTCCTGCATCCATTTCACCCTCAGCCTTGTCGTCAGTAAACTCACGCCACGGATGGGCACAGCTATCTGCAGGTCCAGTCCCTTCCTCATGAAGGAAGAACAACCCTTCACGTGGCTTCAGAGGAGAACATGTCTCGGAAACTGCTCTATCGCCAGGAGTTCTGTCTTCTGCTTTTTCTACTTGTTTTGCCATCTCTTTGGCAAAACCCTCTTCCTTTTTTTTTTTTTTTTTTTGTAGTTTTTATAAAGTTTATTTAGCTTTGAGAGAGAGCTTGTGCACACGGGGCAGAGAGAGAGGGAGACAGAAAATCCCAAGCAGCACACTGCCAGCACAGAGCCCCACGCAGGGCTTGACCTCAAAAACTGTGAGATCGTGACCTGAACCACAATCAAGAGTGGGGTGCCCAATCGACTGAGCCACCCAGGTGCCCCCTGTGATGCCTTGTTTAATGTAAATTTTTCATTGTAGAACAACATACTGTCTCAAAGTGCACAAATTACAGGTGTACTCCCACTCAGTTAATTTTCGCTGATTGTCTACACCCATATAATGAGAACTCAGGTCAAGAAGTGGCGCCTTTCTGGCACCCAGAGGTCCCTTTCGTGTCTCCTCTCGGTTACGGCCCCTCTCCCTCTCCCCAGAGTAGCCGCTGTCCTGACTTCTCACACCATAGGGTCGTTTTACCTGGTTTTGAACTTGATAGAAGTGGAATCACACAACTTGTACTCTTACGAAGGGTGGCTTCTTCTGACCCACTTTGTGTTTGTGACATTCTTCTGTGTTAGATGTGCAGTAGTTCACGTTTCTGGAGAGTATGCCACGATTCACTTACCCATTCTGTTACTGATGGGCACTTGGATTATTTTCAGTCTGGTAGTGTCACGTGAACATATGGGTACATTTCTCGTAGTTAGATACATACCTAAGAACTGCTGGTTCAGAGCCCATACACGTTTAGCTTTAGTAGATGTTTCTGAGGTGGCCGCATCAGTTACCGCTCAGCGGTGTATGAGAGCCTGGGTGGCCCGCCTCCTCACCGACACTTGGTCTGGTCGGTCTTCGCTGTTAGCCATTCTGGTAGGTGTGCGGTGGCCTCACCTGTGGTTTTAATCTGCGTTTCCCTGAAGACTAGTGAAGAACTTCTCATCACTAATTGGTCTTTTGGGTTTCCCCTTTTGCAATGAGCCTGTTCGAGTCCTTTCCCCATTGGGTTTTTGGTGCTTTTCTTATTGATTTGTAAAAGTTCTTCATATATTCTGGAGTCAAGTCTTTCTCAGTGTATACACTACGGTTGTCTTCCCCTGCTCCGTGGCATGCCTTTTGTTCTTTTAATAGCGTTTCATGAAAAATAGAAGTTTTTTAATGTCGTTCAGGGGATCAGTTTTTCTTCACAGTTGGCATCTTTTTTGTTTTGTGGTGCTTTTTTAGGGGATTAGGAGCTCATAAAAACTAACCATGAAGCTGCCTGTTTCTGGTTGATGTTTGTTAAGCATTCCCAGTGAGCTGGAATAAAAGCCACCTAAAACCCAAGGTATCATTTCTTAGCTCCGGACGGGGTCTTGGAGCCCACCTAGTCCAGCCTGCTTGTGTTTTGTCAAAACAGAGATTCCTGACCACCCTCCCTCCTGCCACCCAGCTGGATCCCAGGGGCTTCTGGCACAGCCAGGCCAGCTGCAGCCCAGAGTCAGGAAGCACTCACCTAGCTCAGCGCCCTGAGGGGCAGGAGGCAGGAACCCAGGTCACAGGCACCAAAACGAGCAAGGGTGTGTGTGACCAGACAGAGGCGGAGAGCAGCAAGGTCCAGGAACTCGGCGTTTCCCTGTGGTGCTGTCTCTCCTCTCGGCCTTGTTGTCTTGGTCTCTTCAAGTGGTAGAGTCGTGGCCAGCATGTCCCTGCCGGTTATGCTTAGGGGAGGGAGCTCACATGGGCTCACGCAGGGGCAGGAGCCCACCCTGCTGGGGCAGCCGTGGCAGGCACTGAGAGAGGAAAGGATTCGCTGCCCAGTGGCAACCACAGGGGCCAGCCACGCGTCTGCTCTCCTGAGCAGTTTTCTTACGTAGAAAATGAAGACGCAGATCATCGTCATCTGCTAATCCTCGGGAGGATTTAATGACGTACCAAGAAAGTGTCTAGAAGAGCGTCTAGGCCCCCAGCAGCTGTGCGGTAAGTGCCAGCAGCACCTGTGACGGTGACTGTGAGCAGTAGCATCTGCCCTCTCTTGGCGCGGTCAAGACACAAAACCCAAGACGTGAGTGGGGCGGTGGTCGCAGAGCCAGGCCTGACACCCGTTCGCCCCCTTTCCAGCCCCTGGCTCCCTCTGATCCAGCACACTGCCACTCCATCCGTGTTCTGAGGTTGACCGTCACTTTCTCCTGTTTTCCAAGGAAGAGTAAGAGAGACAGTCGTTGAACAAACCAACACTGCACCCCAGACGTCCTCTCTTCCTCTGCCCCTGACCTGGACCTTGCCCCGTTCAGAGCTGCCCGGTCAGGACTTGACTGCGTGTGACAGAAAACCAGCTCTCGCTCTATATTAAAAAACAGGAAGGTAGCAGTGTGCATTCAGGGACAAGGATTGGTTCGTGTGTGACAAGAGCCCTCCTCGTCCTCAAGACTCATACCTTCTCACCTCCGTAGCTGGCTCTTCTTCCTCCTCTTTCAACCCATCCTGGGCAGGCCATCCAGCCTGTGGCAAGATGGCCACCACCAGCTCTCGACTTACTCCTGTCCCTCGGTGCCCCAGCCTTTAGCCGCAGTCCTAGGCTTGAGTCTCAAGGACCTGTCACCGTGGACAGAGAAGGCCTGTGCCCTGATTGTCCAGGACAGGATCGTGTGCCCACCCTCGGACTCAGGAGGAAGAGCAGTTGTTCATGGGAACCAGACCCCCAGACTGTGGATGAGGGAGGTGGACTCAACCGGTGTCCACCCTGTGGTCTAGGTCTAAATGTTGCCTGAAGGAGGATATGAAGCAGGGCCCACCGTGAGGGGTGGCGCTGTGTAGTGACCAGCGACCCTCCCAGAGTCCACCACGGGGGCAGGTGGAGAATGGAATTCAGCCTCCAGCTGATCCCTCCTCTGTGGCTTCCTTCCTTTTGCAACACTGCACCTAGAGGCTGTGTGCTGTGTTGCTGGGTGTGGACTTGGTGGTTAGACACAGGGTCACTTAGCGCATCTCCCAGAATGATAGCTCCGGGCTGTGATTGAAGAGAGACGAGGAGAGTCTTGGTCTGGATTTTAGACTCAATTTGGAGTGCCCAGAAGAGACCTTCAGGGTCAGCTGAATTCTTTCACGCATGAGGAAGCTGAGGCTCTGATTTTTCCAGTCACTATTTACCACGTGCTGCCTTTGTGGCACAGCCTGGGCTGGGCAGACCCGAGCCCATCCACCACAGTCTGCAGACAGGGACTCAGGTGGAACAGAAGCATCGCAGGGGGGAAAGCTCGGGCTAGCCAGGTGGGGGCAGGCGTCAAAGATTCACTCTCCACCAGGTCCTTCCTGTGACTGTTCCTGGAGCACCTGCCGTGTGCCGGGCTCCATGCCAGCCCTGTACACACACGAGACTGAGAGCCCGTTCCTCCCTTCGCCAAGGGGGCAGTCTAGTGACACGGGCAGACAGGTGACGAGTGACCAAGAAATGCGTGCCCTGGTGTTGGGATTCAAGCTCTGGAAGAAACAGTGAGGTTGTGGGGGCTGGTCCTCAGGTTCAGGCTTGTGTTGAGGGGGGTACCCCACAGCTTCTGCGGAGCCAGGAAGCTGTGACCTGGATCCGATATTTTCTCGGAGCATAAAAGTGCCCTAGTTTTCCCTCTCCTCAGGCTCCGCTGAAGCTACGCCAAGAATTGGCTTTTAAAGGCTGCCTGAAATGTGGTTTGCAGCCAAAAATCTATAGAGCCGGTGCATTTGTGACCTTGTTGAAAATGCTTACCGAGGAAAATCAGGAGGGTAGGATTTGGGAATTTTTTTTTTTCCTTTTTAAAATTAAAAAAAAAGAAAATCCATTTGGCCCTCCTCATCCTATCCCTTTGTCTCTTGGCACATGTTCTCCCCAGAATGCCCGAGTCCTCCAGCCGCACAGGGCTCATCCTTTCCATTTGTCCATACCTCCCCCACCTCCAATCCCTCTCCATCCCCCCACCCCCCATGCTTCAGGAATGAAAAATATCAAGTGGGTTAAAATAAGGAGCCTGGGTATAGCCCTGGAAATTAGGCCACAGCTGTCAGGCCAGGCAAGAGTCCTCTCTCTGAGAATGGAAGTGCCTGGAGCAAGCGCCCGGCCCCTCCCCTGTGAGGTTGGATAAGAGTCTCTTCCCCAGCTCAGGCCCCCCCCTCCCCAGGGGGTGGCCAGGAAATGCCATTTGTCATTGAGCGGACCAGTCTTAGTGCCCACTGGCGGGGACGCCGCAGTGGGCAGAACTAGTCCCTGTCCTCCCAGGGATAGTCACAAACACAAGCAGCGACGGTGGTCTGTGGGAACAGCTGGGGTGGGGGTGGTGCCCAGCCCCGATGGAGGAGTCTGGGAAAGCTTCTGGAAAGAGGTGCTGTCTTACTGAGCCGTGGAAGATAAGTGAGGACTAGCTGGGGGTGGGGGTGGGGAGGAGAAGGTGTTTCTGATGTAGCAAGCAGTCTGCTCAGAAGCGCGGTGGCCAGTGCCCTGACATCCCAGGGAGTGTGTGGCCGTGACCAGGCCCCCCGGCTGCCTCACGAGCAGGCCTGAGGTACCCACTGAGCCACTGAAGGGCCTGAGCAGGTTCAGAAAACTCTCTCCACCTGCTATGAGTGTGCACAAGACCCTGAGAGGAGAAACCACTGATACGGGGCCACCCCTAGTCTTTGGGATGGCACTGAAGGTGGCTGGCCTCCAGAGCCCAGTGCCCTTCCAGTGAATGGAAGGGAAGTGGGGCCCAGGGCTCACAGGATGCAGGAGGATAGTGACGAATGTGCTATAGTTGTGACCTTATGGTCTCTCCCTGACCATTAGCCTCATAAAACACCAAAGGCTAGTTAAGGAGTGGCTCAGGAAGCTTGCTTGACAAGGGATCTGGCTGCTCCATCATTCTAGAAGACGGTGCTGCCAGGACCAGCAGTTTGAGCAGATAATCTGGACTAAACTTAAAACTTTGCCAGCACCCCAGACATCCCTGCCCCAACTTGTTTGACTCTTCAGGAGACACTACCTTCAGCCAGTTAGTTCCAGGCGCCTGTGAATTGAGCCAACTTGCTTTGTCCGGTTATTTCTCTGGAGAAGAGTCAGCTCTTTCCTTCCTCCCACGTGAGCTGAGCCCCTCCTTTGAGCCGTTTCCTGAAGGAGACCCCCTGCCCACCTCTGTCAGTAGCCCCTGGCCCAAACAGTTGGCCGGTTCCTAGCATTACCTCACTTCCTTCCTGCCCTTGAAGCCTGAGCGGCCACCTGGGTCCAATTCTTTCTGCTTCTCCCAGCCCCCCAGTAGCATGTAATTGGTTTCTTAGATCTTCAGCTGTGCACCCCTTCTGTGAGTATTTCCCGGTCCCTTGACCCTCCGCAGGAAAACCCATGATCTTACTGCCATGGGGACCCCGAGGTGAGGGGCCGTGAAGAACTGGCTGCTCCATTATTTCCCCGTCCCTGCTGTCCCCCCTGCTGTCTCTCTGCTCTCTCTCGTGCCAGTAGTGCCTGAGATAGCAGTGGTGCGTGCTGCCACTTTCTGTCCCCAGCCCCCCACTGCAGCCCAAGGTCACACTTTCCCCAGGATGGGGCTCTGGGACTGGTGTCACTGAGCAGCTGCCCGGTGAGATCTGCCCCCGGCTTGGTTTCTGTGATGAGTGTCTGTAATTACGGTTCTCAGAAGGTCGCAGCTTCCATTGCATTTCTGCGGTGTTTGGAGAAAATGTCAAGCCTTTCCACATGTTCCATCTTCCCAAACCAGCACAATGGCAGGGCAGAAGGGGAGAGGGGGGAGGCCCGGAGGAAGGAGGGCAGGACGGACAGACCCCGGCAAGGGCCCACGGCGCAGTCCCACAGCCGTGCCACTCCCCAAGGGCCGGGAGCCCTGCCAGGGAGGACGCCTCCCTGAGAGGTCACCATCTGAGTCCTCCTGCTGCAACAGCCCCCCTGCTACTCCCAGTCCACCCTCGCCCTCAGCCTTGACTTGGTTCTGCCCGACTGCTCAGAAGGGGTATCTGGAAGGGCAGCGCCAGACCTTCTGTCCTTCTTCTGGAAGAGGTGGTTGTGTGAGGCCATAGCGACGCTGTCAGCAACAGCCCAGAGGGTGGCCTTGCTGTCCACAGCTGTGGGCCCGTGTGGACTCAGGTCTCACCCTGTGCGGCTGCTCACACCCACCACACCGGGCTCCGTGGGTGCAGGGCAGCCCTCCTGCTCTGATTGAAGGCAGGGGCTTCATCTCCATTGAGAAGACTTTCCTCTTCTCGTGATTCTCTTTCAGGAGAAGGCCTCCCCGTAGTAGGCACTCCTGCCTCAGAGCCGAGCCTGGCCGGTTCTCCTGCTCGTATTATGCTAATCACTCCTTGCAAACAGGCAGACTTTGTAGGAGGTTTGCCTGGTTTCAGATGAAACCTACGCCTTTGAAGCAAAGAGCCACAGTAGCTAAAAATACCATCTCCCGGCTGTTGATCCTCTCATTTGTAAAATGCATGTTTCCATTGTTAAATCTGCAAATCTGCAGCAGCCCCCACCCGGGAGAGAGACTCTGCCGTCTCCGCTGGAGGCCTGGGGCGTGAACACCCTCTGAGGAGGCGCCCCTTCCTGGCACCCTTCTCCCTTTCTCTGCCCCTGAGACTGTCCATGATGGAGTCCAGACGATCCCCAAATGTATAGGATTCTAATGTCTTTTTTTTAATTTTTTTTATTTTTTTGTTTTTAATGTTTATTTATTTTTGAGACAGAGACAGAGCATGAACGGGGAAGGGTCAGAGAGAGAGGGAGACACAGAATCCGAAGCAGGCTCCAGGCTCTGAGCTGTCAGCACAGGGCCCGACGCGGGGCTCGAACTCACGGGCCATGAGATCATGACCTGAGCCGAAGTCAGACGCCCAACCGACTGAGCCGCCCAGGCGCCCCTAGGATTCTAATGTCTTTATCTATCATTTAAAAAAAAAAAAAAAAAAAATCTAAGCCATAGAGGATAAAAACCAAAACGGTGCAGAAGATACAGCATAATATGTAAAAGACCCTCCACCACGTCCTCCTCCTCCTCCAGGAGTAGACTCTCTTTTAGTTTCAAGGAATTACTTACAAAACTTTGTCTTTGCATTTGTAAATACACAGCTCGGCTAAGTTTGGTTTTAGTCGTGGTCATGGCTTTCCAGCAGTGGATTCGGGACTCAGGATCGCCCTGCAGCCTGCCTCGTTTTCACTCACGCAGGCATCATTCAGCAGAACGCACCTCCCTCAGGACCCTCAGCTCGCTTGCTCACTGCACTCTAAGCTCTAAGCCAAAGCAGAGTGACTTGAGGTCACCCTCCCTTATTAAGGTCACCACACTGCTGTGTTCAACTCCATCGTATAGTTCCCTGTGTGAGGTGGCCTGATCTCTGCTCCGTGGCAGTGGTGGGTGCCAGGGGAGGGCAGGATGGCTGTTCCCTAGCAGGCCCCTTGCCTGGCCCAGCTCTGCCGAGGGGAACCTGGTCTGTGATCGGGCCCTGGGACTCCAGATGCCTGCAGACACTTTCCCCAGAGGGACTTCCACAGACCACTCCCACCAGGGACCCTTTCTTGCTTTTGTGCATTTAATCTGGTGCAGATTTCCTGGACTGGAAAGGAACATTGGGATGAAAAGCCCATTTCATGCATCTTAAAACTCCCTGAAAATGACTGATCACGAGAGGAATTTTTTCAGCCTCCTGGCAGGGGGTGGAGGAGCGTACGAATGAGAGACACCCCCCCACTTGATCTGGCCACAAAGAACTGAAGGAGTCCGTCCTTGCTGTCTTTATCCGGTCACTTCTGCTGTGGCCCTTCCTTCCTCCCAGCCCTTTCACTCTGATCTTTTTACCATTTTCCAAGAGACCCAGCAGTCAGGCTGCTGTGATATTTGCTCTTTGTTACCAGCAGTGGGTATTAGTGTTTCACTTCCCGTTCTGTTTCTGACGTTTATCTCCGTGCCCTTTAAGTGAGTACTTGTAAAGAGCTACAGAGAGCAATCTCACTTTATAATATTTCATAAAACCCCCAAGACTAAAGATTTGAAGGCCAGAAAGGCACGTTTGGCCTGTGCCCAGTGCAGCGGCTGGTGAGCTGAGTTTCCTCCCCCGGGGCATCCGAGGCTGGAGGGACACACCAGCGCGTGACTGCCAAGGGACTGCAGCCTGAGGCGAGGGTGGCAGCACAGATTTGGCCTGACAGTTGCCCTCCTTTTCCTTCCGTTGGACAGAGCACGTTGGGGCTGCGCACAGCTAGCGGGGCCCCTCAGGTGGAGACCAGCAGGGAAATAGCAGAAGGCCAGGCAGAAACTTCAGAAGGCCAGGACCGGGCTCTGGGGAGGTGAGGGTATGTCATGAGAAGGACAGCAGCCGGGGCCTCACACCCAAAGTTCCAAGGCTGCGCATCCTTTGGGACTGCTAGTAAAATCTCCGCATTTCTCCCGGCCAGTGGCACCACTGAGCTTATGGCAATGGCTCTGGGGAAGCCGTTTGGGGGCCGGGGTTCTCAGTTCCGACTGTGAAGCCTGTTAAGAATACAGATCGCTACTCCCTGGGGTGGGCCTGAGCGTGGTCTTAGTATCCCATATGGTCTTCAGGTGACTCCCAATATATAGCCAGGTTGATGGGTCTCTTGGTAGGATGCTGTTCCTTGCTTGGAGGGCCTTTCCAGTTCTGACCGGAAACTGTATGACCTTGTGGGTGGGCGAGGACACTGATGGGCCATGGGGTCGTGGCTCCCCCCTGAGAAGTGTGGAGCCCCAGGGCAGAGAAGTGAGACTGCCGCCAGAAAGCAAGATGGCACCCCCTGGTTGGAGCCATTCAGCCCTTAAAGTTACCACAGGAACGTGAGCTGGAGGTGGGTCACTGTGATTACCCAGGACCCACAACCACAAGGACAGCCAGCCCATTTGGATGAGGAATTTGGGGAGGGAGGCGCTCTGGCCTCAGTGCAGTGACCGCGTGAACAACCGGCTGCTGGGCTCGAGTCGGTTGCAGGGCTTTAAGGTTAGAAGGGCAGAGTTGTAGGGAGGCCTCGATGTGTGGGCTCAGTGCCAGGCAAGGTGGAAGGGAGACCCCGCCATCTGTAAATGTTTGTGGTCATACAAGTAGCAGTGGGGAGTGATCCGTTGGCCTGGAACAGAGGACTAGTTTGGGAATAGTGGGATGAAGTAATGGAAAATGTGGACGGAGCAACTTGCTAACAGGTAATGTTTGGAACAAGGGGAGTCCCCAAGCCATTCCCACGTATGATGGGACAGTCCTGCCCGGGCTCCTCTGGCTCCTGGCGCTTCCGTTACTTGCTTGCCTTATTCCTCAGAAGGTCACACCAGTGGTTTGAAGAGGGAAATGGCGGAGATGTGGGGGGCCTTTCCCTCACCTGTCCTAAGACTCTCTGTGTCTCTGCTTGTCTATTCTACCTGGTGAATGTGTCCCAAGCTATCAGGTAAAGGGATGTCTTTGCGCCGGACATTGGAGTCACGAGGAATTAGAGCTCTCCGTCAGGCGGAAAGAAGGGCTGGGCCAGGGAGGGGAGGCCTGTGTCCTGTAGGTGACACACGGCGTGGGAATGTTTGGCAGAAGAGAACATGAACTCCGGGTCAGGGACTCTGCTCCACTACGGGCCTGGAAGCGTGGCCTTGGACCAGTGCTTGGCTTCATTTGGTTCCTCTGTCCCATGAGCACATGATCCCTGAGGACCTCCGTGTACCTGGCTGGAAGTTGGCAGGGGCCTGGATGGGCAGGCACATCTGGAGCCTGAAGCCCATTTGCCAGGCTGTCTGCGTGTTGGCCTTAGGGCAGCGTGAGGCCACTTCACAGGCAGGGAGGCTGAGCATGTCCTTGGGAGGAAATCCTGCCTGAGAAGAGTAGGAGCTCAGGGGGCTTCAAAGGGCGAGAAAGTCTCCCTCCGTGGTTCTGTCATGGCCAACCCAGGGGCTCCCAGGCATGTGGGGCTCAGAGATGCTGTTTCCCTGGCAGCGTAGGCCTGTGGTCAGAGCACCAGCACTCGTTGTAGTGACATTCCCCCTCCCCCTCAGACCTCAGGCAACAGCCGGCCTGGGACCCACACTCAGGAGCCACGGCTTCTAGCAGAGGTTTCTGGGAAGCTGCTGATGGAGTCACCCCCACCCCTGCCAACCAGATCTGAGCCTGGATTCTGGTGGCAGAGCTGTGAGTGCAGTTCCTGACTCTGCCTCCTACCCACCCCTAGGAGAAAAACCATCACCCCAGCAGGTCAGAACTAAGTGTGGGCACAGGTCAACACTGTCCTGGCCAGATGTGGCCGGTGTGGTCATTGCCTGCCATCCACAGAGGTAGCCCCAGGTTGAGGGTCTGGTAGAAGCAGCTGGTTGGCAGATAAACTTCCCCAAAGCCACAGGAAGGTTCTGGAGAAATTCAGGCCCCAGGCATCAGAGGGCCCGGTGATATCTGTAGCCAAGGTGCCCCCCAAACCATCTGTCGTCCAGAAAACCTGTGCCTCGGCACCTGTGGCAGCCGGGCCCTGAGACCTACGGGCTGGGTGTGTGGCCAGGCAGCAGCTAAGCGCATGGGGCTGGGCCACCACACGGGGCCTTGGCAGGGCTCTAATCCGTGCTCCGTTTTCATTCTCTGCTGAAATAACACCCGGCCCACGTTAATGGGATTCAGGGTACATGGCCTGCCCCGTGTAGAAAAAGCGTTCACAAGCGTGTGCTGTGTGTGGCTGTTACTGGACAGGAACCTCTGTGACAGGAGAAGGTGGGAGCCGGCCGTTCTCGAGGGCTGGGTGTGTGTCAGTGTTTCTTGGAATTGACTGTTGTGGAGACAGCAGGATTCCCTTTAGTGACCCTTCCCTTTGTTTTCATTTTTCCACTTGCTCAGGGTTCAAAATCGAAATGCTCCTGAGCTGTGAGCTTCCCCCACCGAGGGTTGGAGGCCTGGAGGGGCGGCCTCCAGCTCATACCACCTCCCCCACCTCCCAAAAGCACCAACACAACTCAGCCGGGCCCCCGGGGTCTTCCCTGCTTGTCTTGTGGTGTCCCAAGAACCTCCAGCACAGGATCCCACCCCTGCCATCTGACCTGCTTCCAGCCATATTCTGGGGTATCTCCATGTGGAATAGAAGATGAAGCCTCTTTTCTGGGACACAAACCCGGACCTTGTCTGTAAGTCAGACACCTGCTCATCTGACCTCAGAGGCCCCTTCTCAAAGTGCTTCAGCTAGAACCAGACTCTTTACAGAACCCCCGATGCAGGGCTCAAAGCCCAGCCGGCTCCCTGGGCCCGAGCATGCAGTTCCTCATGCAAACCAGATTCCACAGCCGAAGTAATCCAAGCCACCTCTCTCCTCCTGGCAATTAATCTTCTATTCCGGAAGTGTCCGTCCCCGTTGCCCACAGGGGCCCAGCCCTGGGCCAGTCCTCGTACGCTTTCAGGCACATTGTGCCTTGGGAAGCGTAGGTTAAGGAGGAGACGTTCAAGTGAGGAAGGAGATTGTGGAGAATTAGCAAGGGTGAGGCAGGAGAGGGGTAAAGGCCCTCTCAGGGGTCCTGGATGGGGACAGCTCAAACAAAGGCCTGAAGGGGTCTAGAGAGTTCTGTATGGATGAACAGTGGGAGACGGGCTTGGCCAGATTGATAAGAGCACAAGGAAAATGGGGCCCAGTCTGTCAGCTGAGCCATGTGTAGGAGACGGCTTCTGTCCTGAGGAATAGGTGGAGCCCCTCACATGGCAGCGAGGGCCACCTGACCACCCAGGCAGTGTAGGAGGCAGGAGTCACCTCTCCTGGTTCTGCCCCACTGTCATCTTGGTCCCTAGAGACAACCCCAAACCTGGAGAGGGGTTGGCTCAGAACAAGGTGGCTTCCAGGAGGCCATGGTTTTCTTAGCCACTCCCATCCAGATGAGCCTTCCCTGGGGGGGGGGGGGGTCTCCGGATGAGCCCAGCCAGGTGTCTGTGGCCCCCAGGAGCCTGGCCACACTGCTCTTTAATAGAGGAACAGAGACCTGAGTAGAGAAAAGACCCTTTTCTTCCTCTTCCCCATCGTGCTGTGCCCCTCCCTCCATGCCTTTCCACCAGCTCCCAGCAAGACCCAGAAAAACAAGTCCTTGTGCCTCCTCCCATCCCCACCACCACCCCCCCAAAGAAACTTTTAAACGTATCAGACACATTGCACATTGCACGATGAATTTTTAAGGCATGAGTTGGCAGGGTTACCATGGCTGCCTCTGCCCTGAGGGGCACACTGTTGAGGATTGATTGAAATAAATAAAACAGATTTACAATTTTCATACTTGGGAAGCAGGGAGCTGGAAGGGAAGAGGAGTGTGGGGTGGGGAGAGGTGGGGGCAGTGACGCTCTGGAGCTTTCTGAACTTCAGAGGGGAGGCCACTGCTACCTCCCCACTCTAAGTTACCCTGACCTGAAAGCTGCTTTCCCTTTAAGTTCCTAAAGGATCCCAGCTGTCAGGCAGGGACGGGCACAGGGCGGGAGGGGCCTTTCCAGTGGGAATGGTGGTGATGGCTCCGGGCCCCTGTGTTTTCTGTGCTTGACATGATGCTCTCCACTTCAGAGCTACAGCTGTGAGACTCTAGGCATCTCCCAGGAAAGCCCATGTCCCCTTGGCCTTAGACCACTGAGGGGATGCGGACCCCAGCTAGCAGCCAGAGTAGAGAAGTGAAGGCCTGTCCCCCCATGCACAGTGTTGGCCTGATCAGGACACAGGTGCTTGGGATGCAGATGAAGGAGGCCCAGCTGGAGGGAGAGGGGAAAACTGAGCAGAAATGGCTCCGCCCTGCTGCCAAGGACACCTGCACAAGAGGCATATGAACTTGTTCCTCACCCCGGTGGGCCTGGCCCTGAGGCCACCCGGCAGGGGACCGTGGGGCCCACCCCACCGTGAGCTTTCCTCAGAGGCAGCGTCCAGTTTCGGCCTCAGCAAAGGAGCTAGGACAAGGCCTGCCTGCCCAGTCACCTTCCAGGCCCCAGCAGAGCGCGACCCCACAGCTGACCATCCCCTCCCCAGAGAGCCAAGCCGCAGGCCAGGGCCCACCCGGCCTGGTGCGGCTGGAGGCCCAGACCTGCCCGGGCCGGACCCGGGGGCCCCAGGTGGCCCCCTGATGCCATAGCACAGAAGTGGAGGTGAGGTGGGGTGGCGTCCAGTGGGCCGTTGTAGGAGCCACAAGCAGACCTTCCTGTCTGTATCAGGGAAGCCACTTACTGGGCCTGGCCCAGCAGGAGGTGCCCGTGGAATTGACCACATCGCCCGCTTCCCCTGTGGCACTAATGGTTCCTCGGAGTCTGGAGGGTTCATCCCCTTGATCGCACAGGAGACG
Organism: Panthera pardus; assembly: GCF_024362965.1. Lineage (NCBI taxonomy): Eukaryota > Metazoa > Chordata > Mammalia > Carnivora > Felidae > Panthera > Panthera pardus. The sequence continues at coordinate 12,893,283 of NW_026526754.1, forward strand.
GGGGAGGGGGCATTAAAGAGCTGGGACCCACCCTCTCGAGACTAATTTTGAGTTCTGTGTTCATCTCGGGGCAGTTGGCACCGAGAGGCAGCAGGGCTAATGCAGGAATGGCGCATGAGTAGCAACTGGGGGAGGTCGGGGGCAGGAGGTAGGTTCTCCAGCTCGTCTCTCGACATGGGCGTCTCTTTCCACTCAAGTGTGCTGTTGTCCAGACTCTCCCCACCAGGCCAGCTGTTCTGTGTCCCTGTACTGGCAGCCTTCTCATTCGTTTGGGACAGTCAAAAATGGGAAAGGCCCCCATCTCCCCTTAAACTTCTTTTGACTCTGTCTGGTGCCCTCACCCTGTCCGGTAGCCTTGGGCCGAGTCGCCATCGAGGCAGGTTGTGCCCACCAGCAGCATGACAGCCAACACGGTGGGGTCACCCGGCAAGGGGGGCGCTCCTGGGCCCTCTGGGCTGAGCGCTCACCCCAGGCATCCCCTCCGTGGGTCAGACACATCGTCTGCCTCTGCCTTTTGTCTCTCTTTAAAAAGCCAGGCTTGTGGAAGGAGAGGGGAGGGGAGGGGAGAGGAGGGCAGCAGCCCCCACCACCCCATGAGTGTAGATGAGCTCACTCTGCCTCCCTGGCCGGCCCTCAGCTCTGGGCTCCGTGTCAGAACGATTGGGGGCGGGGGTGTGGGGGGCATCAGCGTGCCCTTACTTGGGGACCAGAGCAGGAGGAGAGCCCCAGGAGGGAGCCAGCGTGCGCGTCTTGCAAATGGGCCGGGACTGATCGGCTGACAGTGAAAGGGGCGACAGCTTCTGGCCGTGACAGTCTTGCTGGTCTTGTTTTCAGAGGGCGCAAGGAAGCGGGGTCATGGGAAGAAGTGTTACATCTTCCCCGAATCTACACGGCAGAGTTCAGATTCCCCAGAGCACAGCGTGGCAGGGAGCCAGAGTGCTTCCTCCCCAGGAAGGGTACCCAGGCTGGGGACTCTGCCCTCCAGGACCCCCACCCTGCTACGGGCCCCTGCTCCCACACATGGGCCTGGCCCTGGGAAGAGCCCACTCTCCAGCTACCCCCCTCATTTGGCCCTGCCATGTGCCTCCCCAGGCCCTGGGGTGCATCTGTCCTCAAGGGAACTGCTCACCCCTCCTTTCCCCTCTCCCACTACCAAAACAGGCCTCCTCAGCGCTGAACCCTGTGCCTCATGCCCTGCCCAGCCCCACTGAATGAACTGTGTGACAGTGAGACCGGCCACTTGGAGAGAGGCATCTGGAGGCATCAGCAGCCCCCACCTTGCACCCTCAGACAGCAGTGTTCCCCTCTTCTTTCCTGCTCTGCACTTGGCCCCGATGGGGGCAGGGTGGGGCTCAAAGCCACTGGGCAGGTCTTATCCTCCAAATCAAGTCTTGGCCTTGCCCGAGTTGGTGGCCTGAGCAGGTCCCTAGAGGAAAAACAGCATGTGGCCCCTTTCCCGCTCCCAGGACAAGCTGAAGGATGAGCGCCAGACTCCCTATTGGCCTAGTGGGGGCTGGCCTCTGCCTGTGCCTTTCTCCCATGAGGTGGGCAGCAGCTGTTGCCTCACGGGCGGGACTTCTGGCCGTTCTGGAGCCACCTGATACCTTCCTCCTCCTACCTGCTCTGGCCCACACATCCCCTCAAGCAGGGGCCGTGCGTGGGTGTCGGAGAGGGGGCTGGGGAGAGCATCTGCCACTGTGGCCGGTGTCCATTCAGGGCCAGAGTCTGGTGCACGTGGACACTTGGCCAATGTTAGTGGTTGGCGGCAACACAAAGCTCACACCGGTCTGGCAAGTGTTGTGCAGCCATTTCCAGGCCAGCCCTGCACCAGAGTGCCCGCCCCTGGCCCTGCCATAGGCCTTGGCCTTTTGAAGTCACCCCCAAAGAAGGCACCTCTCTGGGCAAGGCGGCGTCATCTCAATCCAATAGGGAAGAGAAAGTGAGGGTCCCTGTCTTGGATCAGGCCGGAAGCAAGCTGCTCCCCTGAGAGCTCCTGGTATATAACAGAGGGACCAAGAGAACTGTTCCCTCCCCGACACGAACCCAGACCCAGAAGTAGGGGAACAGCTGCCCAGGCAGGCAGCAGGAGGCTGGAGGAGGGGGAGGCAGAGCCCATGTGTGGGGCTCTGGCTACGTACCCACAGCCACCTCCAGGCAAACACGTGGGCTCCTGTCCTGAGGTGGGCCTCCAGGCTGCTCCCTCCCGGTCCCCAAGTAGGATTCCTCCTGCCTCATCTCTCTACCTTATCCCCAAGCATTCTGCAAGCCATTGTCTCATGATGAATAGCACTTTAATGTGAGTATTAAAAGTACAGGCAAATGTTTAATGTTTGCAAGCTGTGTTCCATTATTGATGCTGTGCTGGAGAGCCAGGCAGGCAGCTCAGGCGGGGCTGGGGCTCAACAGAGAGGCGATGGTTCAGCAGCCCTGCGAGGCGGCCATCTGCCAGGCCACCACGGGGCGTGGACGGGCACCAAGGAGGCAGAAGAGGAACAGGAGCTCAGGTTCTGGAAGTGGACTTTTCTGGGTCTGGATCCTCCGCTCCTTGTCCCCTGATCAGCTGTGTGCCTGGCAGCGTGGTGCTCTCCGTGTGGAATGACGGGTGTACCCCCTGCCCAGTGTGTGAGGACTCCTCGAGATGACACACGAGGACCCTAGGGCTGGGCCTCTGGAATCGGAGGCCACCTTTGCAGGCCATGTCATGGAGTCGAGGTGAAGTGAAAAGTGGGTGCCCACCCGACCTTCTTACTTAGGAAGAGGAATCAGCATCCTCTTCCTGTTCAGCTATTCAGAACTCTCCAGGGTATGGCCCAGCTGACCTCCCCAGATTCACCTTCCCCTCCCCCAAAGATGCCCAGGACCCATTGAGCCTGCGGCGACTGGAGCTGCTGTTCTTTCACATCACCCCTTGCCCGTCCCACTGGGGCTCCTGTAACACCCTCAGCACGGTGCCTGGCGTGCGGTTAAGAGCTTCCAGTGAGCTAGCTAATATTTCTTTGTTCCTGCCTTCTGGAGGCATCGTGTCCCAGCAGTCTTGGAATTGTTTTTCTTCTCCCCGATTTGGGGTGACCTTGGGATGGGATGGCAAAGGCTGGATAAGACAAGACAGCCCCTGCCTCTGCATACCTCCCTCTCTCCTGCCCCAGCCACAGTGGTAGGGGGCAGAACAGCCCTTCCTGGGGCAGAGGAGACAACCCCGCTGAAGCAAACATCCAGAGGCTTGAGGCTGGATGGGGTGTGTGTCCCCCACCGCTGCACCTCTCCAGGGTACGTCTTCCCAGCTTCCCTCCCTTCACCTCTTGTGGTGATTTCATGAGTGGAGCTTGGGGGAGGTTCCTTGGTGCCACGTATTGTTGCCGTGTCCCGACAGCACGGGTTCAGGGGTCTCCACTGAACTAGCCTCCCACATTCCTTAGGCGGGGCAGCCAGGCCCTGGGTGATAAGGGGGGAAATGTAGCATCTGGGAGGCTGCTCTCTGCAGACAGGCCTGTGCACAGCATGCAGGGGCCTGCCCAGGATGAGCAGAGGGAGCGAGCTGGAGTGGCACACCGGAGTATTGCCGGGCCTTGACACGTCCATACCCTAAGGTTCAGCAGTGGTTATTGAGCAGCTACTCAGTGCCATGCCCTTGTCATGAGGTCACAGCAGGGCCCTGCCCTTTGTAGCTCACATTCTAGAGTGAGAGACAGCTAGGACCCTGTAAACAGTCTGTCAGATGATCCAGGTAGTGAGAAATGCTCAGAAAAGACACAGAACTTTCCTTAGAAAGGGCTGGTGGGAGATGAGCCCTGGACAGAGGCCTCCCCCGGCCCGGAGTTAGAGCTGACAGCTCAACGACCAGAGGGGGCTGGCCACGCGCTGGTCCCTCGGCAGAGCTTTTCCAGGCCAGGGCAGAGGTCAGGAACAGAAGGAAAGCACGAGGGGCCAGCATGCCAGGAGTGAAGGAGGAATATTAAGAGCTGAAGTTGAAGAGAAGTGACCAGAAGGTGTGAGATCCTGGAGGCATGGCAAGGAGCCATGCCATGTTTGTTTAGATCCAGTGGGAAGTCACTGGGGAGGGGCGTGCTCTGTTTAGCACTTTTTAAGGCTTGCCCCAATGGCCAGTCCACTGGGAGGGTGGACTGTAGGGGTGAGAGAGGCAGCAGGGAGACCCGTGAGGAGCCGGCTTGGAATTGACCAGAAGAGATACCCGGACTGGCGGGCGCACTGGGCAGAGAGGCCAGGGGATTGAGGACGACTCCTTCCTTGGTTTGGGAGGAGCAGCTAGGTGGCCGCAGCAGTGACACCGCTTCCTGAGATGGGGAAGGCTGGGCGGAGGCCTAGGGGGACCCAAAGAGTTGTGCTGTGACCCTGCCAAGTTTGAAATGCCCGTTGGACAGCTGCTGATCTAGAGACAGCCTTGAAAATAGAGGAGCTGGCTCAGCCACCAAGAGATGCAGACAAGAGAGAGACACAGTGCGCCTGCACAGAACCGGCACAACCCTAGAGGAGCAGCAGTTGCTGAAGAAGGGGAAAGCCAGGAGAGTGTGCTGTCACGGGTGGCAGGAGAAGAGCATTTCCAGAAAACTCTATCATCCCTCACCTTCTGTAGTGCATCAGTGTCCCTGGCTTCTGAGGGACACCAGGAGGCCAGGGCGCCCACCTGTCCTTACCACCACCCCCTTTGCTTGCCCTCCTGCACCTCCCCGACTGTCCTCTTGTGAGAGTGCCACCCCGGCCCTCTGGCTGCTACAGGTCCCTGCGCCCCGCGGTCCCTGGAGAGCGCTGCCTGGCAGAGCCTCAGCTGTTGGCCTCTGTCATGGAGACGGCAGCAGCTGCAGCCGACGGGCATTTGTGACCATTTGTCAGAATGCTCCCCTTCCTCCCTGGCCTGCCCTCCTGGAACATTTCTATCCCATAGCCCTGGAGACGGGGCTTATCCGGGGGTGGGAGGCTCAGGAGGGGACGGAAAGTGCTGTCTGTGCTCTACAGAAAGGCCAGGCTTCCTCCTGTGAGCTGGCTGTCACCCCAGCTAGGGTCCAGTCACTGTATACCGTGTACCCCCACATGAGCCATCCCTGGTCTCGGCAGCTCTCCTCTGAGTAGCCACCACTGTACAAGCAGGTATTACCCCCAGTTAGGTAAAGAAATTGTGGCCCAGAGACACTGGGGTCACCCAGCTGGTCAGGAGCCACCCAGGTGATGACAGAGCCCTTCCCACACCACCCTCCAGCCCCACCCCCCAACAGCCTTGTTTCCACTTCTCTGGTGGGTTCTTGCCCAAGGCTGCCGTTTCTAGCTGGGCCTGGGCTGGAGACGGCCTGCCCACTGTTTGCACTTCGTGGTTTGGCCTCTCCATTACCAAATGCTCTGGGATTTTTCTGGAGCCGGGGGTGGGGAAGAATCTTCTGCTGTCTGGCCCCAAGGCATGGCTGGTATTCAGAGGGAGGCAGGAAACCAGACCCTGATAAATGCAGAGTTTAGTGTGAGTTCGGTGACCTGGGATAGACATGTTTCAGGCATGTTGGCTCCAAATGTGATTCACGTTTAGCACACGAGACCTTGAGGCCTCAGACCTTTGTCCCCACAGGCTGGAGTCCTAATCTGTATACTTCCAGAAGCAGAGACCAGGAGACAGGCGGACAGACTGAACCCCAAATGGGAGGGGGTACCGTGCTGGTACAGTCAGGAGCTCAGTGGCCACACCCCTCCCCTCCTAGCCCCACCTGCCGGCTCCCTGGTTTGCCCTTCTGGATTTTTAAGGAGCCTTGGGATCCCTGGACTCCCGACAGGAAGGCCCACTCGTACCCTCAAGGCCAGCCCTCCATGGGCACCATGGCACACTAGGGCGGTCACCAGGCTTCCTCCGAGTCTGTCCTTGAGACTTGCCTGTCACTGTTGACGTCATCTGGCCCAGGGACCCTGGAAAAATCTCCTTTTCTCCATTCTCTGGATTTCCTGTTTTCCTTTTAATAAAATGGAGACTCTTGCACGAAGCCCAAGTCTTATTCCCTGCAAGACTATTACTAGAGAAGAGGTGGCAGGAAGGAAAAGAGGCCCTAGCAAGTCCCTAGCTTGGCCCCTTGGTCAAGTCACTTTGTCTCCCTGTACCAGCGTTTCATTATCCAGGCAGCAAAGAGAAAACTCGGGGTTGTCATAGGGTTCGTTCATCCCACAAGCACCCCCTGAGCCCCTGCTACCGGCAGGCACCGTGTACTCCAGGTGGGGGTGCAGCTGCGAACAAAACAAACAGGTTCCTGACGCCAACGGGGAGGGCAGAGGACACGAATGACCGGTACGTGTGTTCTTTGTCACATGAAGATAATCTCTATCCAAAAAGTAAAGGTGGGAAAGGGTAGGGAGTAGCTTGGCACGTGGGGGGCATTGCTCTGGTATGCAGGAGATCAGAAAGGGAAGTTGGAGCTTCTGTGGTGATATCGGTAGGCAGAGGCCCACTGTTTCTCTCAGAATTCCATTTTGGGGCCTGGGGCAGGGAAGGGAGGTAAATCCAGCCTGTGGGGGCTCCGGAGTTGCTGAGCCAGGGTGAGCGGTGTTGGGAGGCACAGAGCCAGGCCCCAGTGACCCCCACAGGCCTCAGAGCTGAGGTTCCAGGCCAAACCCAGGAGAGAGCAGGTTCCCTCAGGATGCCGCGAGAGGGGATTCCTAGGTTAAGCCCAGAGGTTTCCGTAACCTCTACTCTGCCTGTTTTCCAGGCAGCTCTGCCTCCTGCTGAACGCAGAGAACATCTTTCACTCGATGGCGGACATCCTGCTCCGAGAGGAGGACCTCAAGTTCGCCTCGACCATGGTCCACACCCTCAACACCATCCTGCTCACCTCCACAGAGCTCTTCCAGCTGAGAAACCAGCTCAAGGACCTGAAGACCCTGGTACTCCGTGTCCATGGGCTCGGGCCCTGGGTTTAATCCCGCATGCACTCGGGCACACAGCCGTGCTACCCCACCCCAAGGCCCCAGGAGGCTCGCAGACAGGAGACAGGATGAACTCAGATCTCCGGGTCGGGTGTAAACTACAGACTGCCCTGGGTTAGCTACATGGAAGTGGCAACCGTGGCAGTAAGTCCCAAGTGGCTTCCTTAGCCACCCACTGTGGAGATCCTTGCCCACGGAAGTCTCTGGACTCTAGGGTCCACATGCCCTCCGGATCCACCAAAGACAGTGTGTTTTCCACTCATTCATACCCACCCCACTGTCCGAGGGGGTCACTGCCCCTTCGCAGAATGAGTGGATTGGATTCTGGGACCATGTTCCGGGACCCAGCAGTTCATGCCACGCTGTCTGAGTCAGGTTTCTGGATGACAGCGTTGCCAGACATCAGGGGTTATTAGCCTCCACGCCCTCTTCCCTGGCCCTGTCCCCTCTTTCCAACAGTTAGACATGTCTGTCTCACAAGGCATCCTGTCCTAAGTCAAGGTGTCACAGCACTGCCCGGCTCAGGCTCCGGATAAGGAACCACCAGGGCTGATCAGAGAGAGCCCGGAGGCGCTCACCATCCTGTCATCCTGGGGGACACGGGTCAAGGGTCTCGCTCGGCCCAAGGGCAGGAGGCTGAACTGTCCTGGATGTGCCCGTGGCTCCAGGGCTTTCGTTCCCCGATGCGGGCTGTGGTCTCCACCCCACACCCTCCTTCCCAACTCACACGCTGCCTCCGCTCCCTCTCCGGGCGTCTCAAGGACCTCCAAGCCTGCATCGGGGCATCTGGGGCCAGGCAGCTCGGAATGATCCAGGCCACACCTCTGCCTTCTTCCTGTGGTTCTTTCCAGACATTCGCAGAGGACTTAAGAATTTTCCTCAGGGCAGGGGCTCCCTTCAGGGTGTGGGCTCAGCCTCTGGGCCGCTTCCTGAGGGCCAGGTGGGCTGCAGAAGAGGGAGGAGATGGCATCTGAAAATGAGACGGGATGCTGCCGGGGAGAGCCCAGGCCCTGAGGAAGCTTCCTCCCTGCCCACACCCAAGCCCTCCCCACAGCCCTCCAAGCCCCACAGGCTCCAGGACCACAGAGTTCTAGGAGGACAATTACCGTTCTTTGCCGAGGGCACAAATGCCAGCACAGAGGACGGGCTCACGCCTGACCAGGCCCTCACAGCCACCACCACGTGGCTCTGTGGGACTGGGAGTAATGACAGGGTCTGAGGAAGAGCTGTCAGCATTTCCTTTGTGACAACTCGTTCCCAGCTGGGCTGCCAAACACAGCCCTGGGTGCTGAGCTGTCTCCCCGGCGTTGGGCGAGGGCCCCTGGATCTCAGGCCCCGTGAGGACCCCGGGTGGGAAGAGTAGGGGCTCTGCCAGCCGCTCACACCTCTTCCTCCTCAGGAGAGCCAGAACCTGTTCTGCTGCCTGTACCGCTCCTGGTGCCACAACCCAGTCACCACGGTGTCCCTGTGCTTCCTCACCCAGAACTACCGGCACGCCTATGACCTCATCCAGAAGTTGTATCCTTCGTTCTCACTGTCCTTCCCGTCCAGCCACTGAGGGACAGGCGCGGGCCAAGTGCTCCCTTTCCGCCACACTCCTACCCCGTCCCTGTGCTCTGCCTCCAGGCCTTGTGACATGGGGACCTCCGAGGGCGTGGCCAGGGGTGCGCTGGGGAGAGCACTGTTGGCAGCGGATGGGGTCATCTAGGTCTTGTGGAGGGGAGCTGGCCCTGGAGAAACCTTGTAAGCCAGGCGTCGAGGCTGAGTGGGCCCAGCCTGGTGCTGACGGGTGCTGATGGAGCCACCTAGGTGAGAGGGCCCCGGGGGGGGGGGGGGGGGGGGGGGGCGCGGTCGGGCTGACCTAAGCGAGGTCTGCGGGCTTGAGCTCTAGCGTCTGCAGCACTGCTGGTGAGGAGCTCAGGGACCTGGGCCACAGAGCCACGGCCCAGCTGGGCAGTGACCCAGAGGGGGAGAAGCCAGCTGGGGGAGAGGGCTCAGCAAGAGAGAAGACCCCCAGCACGCCTCAGGGCCTCTGAAAGGCATCCATGGGCAGACTGGTCACAGTTGTTAAAACAGTGCAGTAAAGCAGCTTACTGGATTGAAGAACTACTTAGGATGCAAAATTGGCCTCCTTTCCTGACGGGCCATGAGTTGGGGGTAAGGAGAGAGGGTCCCTAAGGTGCCTCCATTAAGGGTCGGTGTGGCCTGGCCTCACTCCCTCAGGGTGCCTGCTCTCCTTCCACACCCTAGATTTGCTTTTCTCGGCCACTGGCGTGGCCCAGAAACCACAGGCCACACACTTGCCACAGCCCTGACCTTGGCCCTGCTGACAAGCGTCCACTCAGGCAGGAACCAAGACCTTTCCCGCTCAGCCTCCCCCTCCCCCCAACACAGGCTGCAGGGCTGAGATAAGAGCCTTTCAGAGCTGGGAGGGCGCAGAGGAGAGAGCCACAGAGCAGAGCCAGAGTGCCCCTGCAGGGGGGGACAGCTGTGCCATTTCTCATTTATAGGGACAGAGTGACTGATGTCCTCCGTGTACCTTCGGGCTTAGGCAGAAACAGGCTCTACCTACAAAGCCAGGGCCCCAGTGGGAAGAGCATGTGTTCCCAGCTCTCCGGTTGCCCCAGCCGGCAGAGGCCCCTCGTAGAGAGGGGCCATCCCAGCCAGTCTTTCCTTGACCCGCCCACCCAGCGGGGACCTGGAAGTCACGGTGGATTTCCTCACGGAGGTGGATAAGCTGGTGCAGCTGATCGAGTGCCCCATCTTCACATGTAAGAGCCTGGACTCTGGAGCGCGACAGGGGTGGAGCCGACTCCGCTGTGCTCCCTCTGGGGAGGGAGGCAGGGAGGGCACTCACCCCAGGGTGTTTCTTAGAACGTCAGGAACGGAAGACCGGGGATGACAATCAGGTCTGGGGAGTCCAGTCCAATAGGACTGAGACATGGTGTCAGGACAAGCGCCTCAAGGTGACCAGCGCATGGCCGAACCCACCTGAAGGTCCACGACATCCCGACGGGGGGTGGTTCGGCCGACCAGAGTAGTGCTGCCAGGCCGCTGCTGAGGGAGCTGGCCCAGAGCTGTTCGCAGCCACCCCTCCCCGCACCACGCCCTCCTCTCTCTACAGAGCAGAGTATTTGCCGGAGCGGCTGGGCAGGAGCTCCCTGATTGTAACATCCAGGCTGAATGTGCAAAAGTGGCAGCTGGTTGGGGAGAGCACGGCTCCTGGCGCCTCGGCGCACATACGGTGCTTGCCCCCCAGAGTAGGTGACTCTCAGGATAAAACTTGCATGCTTACTTAGGTCAGGCAGGCGAGCAGGGAGGTGGCCCTGCCGGTGGCCTCCTTCCTGCTGAGCCAGTTGGCTGAGCCCTTGCCCTCTGGCAGCGCCTCTGACCTGCCCGAGCTTCTCCACGCGGCCAGGCCCCATGGTGGTGGATGCCCAGGAGACACGAGAGCAGGAGGGAGACCCTGTTCCCAGCAGAGTTTAGCAAAGCCTGTCCCAAGTGGTTCCCTGGCCCAACATCTCACTTCCCCAAGGGCCTCCTGGGGCAGCCAGGCACATTCTCACCTGAGGCCGGGTGCAGCCTGACCCCGGAGAGACGGCAGGCACCTTCTCGCCAGGCCCAGGGCTTCGTTGGAGCGACCACGGCAGCTTCACCCTGGTCCTGCCCAGCACCCATCCCAACCCTGCTTTGCCTGGCTCCCCCAGGGGTGACTGCCTTGACCCCACAGGCCCAGGGATGTCTACTCACGTCTCCACTGGTGGCTCCTGCTCCCTGGGGTAGGGAGAGGGTTGGGCAGGGCCTCACTGCTCTGGCTCCAGCGTCAGCCCAGACCCCCTACACGGCTGCTGCCGGGGGTAACATGGCCTCTCCTGAAGTTTGTGGCTCGTTCTCCACAAACGATGCCTGGGACTGGGCCTTAGAGACACAAGAAAGCAGGAGCCAGTGATTCTCCCGGAGGGGCTCAGAGGAGGGAAGCGTGGGCCCCTTTAAATGGGACGGGTGCTGGGCAGGACCAGGGGCACCTCTCCTATCTGGTGGGGTACTGGCATGGCTGGTGTCTGAGGAGGCTTCCCAAAAGCACCTACCGAGACACTCTGGAGTTTGGTGTGTGTTCAGCGCCACACACGAGCGTTTTTCTACCCTGCCCTCCCTTCAAGCTGTCCTAATCCGGTCTTTCTCTCCCGCTCACCCTATTTATAGCTCTCTTGTGCTGGCACGTGCAGAGCAGACAGGGAATCTGTTACACTACAGGCCCCAGGCCCCCTCATCACCAGGCTGCAGTCAGTGTAGCGGCTCAGGGACAAGGACCGGCAGCTTGGGGGTCACCAGGCTGAGGCGACTCTCGGGACAGACGGCCGTGCGGGTGGGCAGGAAGAAAGAGCGGCGAGATCCGGGGGACGGCTGAGGTGCTGCTGGAGGAGGGAGCAGGCATGTCTGGCTGTAGAGGAGCCCCTGCCCCTCTCTGAGCCACAGCTACCTGGCTGGCCCTCTCCCGGGCAGGCCGAGGTGTGGCCCAGGGCAGTGCCTGACCCCTGACCTCTACCCTCTGCCCTGCCTCAGATCTGCGCCTGCAGCTGCTGGACGTGAAGAACAACCCGTACCTGATCAAGGCCCTCTATGGCCTGCTCATGCTGCTGCCGCAGAGCAGTGCCTTCCAGCTGCTCTCCCACCGGCTACAGTGCGTGCCCAACCCCGAGCTGCTGCAGACTGAGTGAGTGCCGGGCTGGGGGACCGCTGCCCTCCGCCTCCACGGGAGGCAGAGGCCTCCGCCACTGGGAGAGGCCAGGCCAGAGGGACTCGGCACGCGAGGGGTCTCCCTTGCCTTGGCATCACGTCCCTCTGGCACTGCGGAGACTGGCCACCTCGTGGCCACTTACACTCAGGCCTCTTAAAGCACCAAGCTGGGGGCTTCTGCGAGTGTTTGCGAGGTGGTAGAGAGTAGCAAGATCTTCTCCCAGCCATCAGGGTTGAGTTAATCTAAAAACTGAAAGGGCCTGCCAGAATCACCCAGACGGAGGCCCCTGGAGGGAGACTGCAGGAGGAGGAGTTCATGTCCTGGGTCAGAGACGGTGCCCAGTCCTGCAGCAGTAGGCGTGAGAGCCGGCCTCGGGCGGTCCTCCCCGCCACCGCCCCCATCTACGGCAGAGGCTCCAACCTGGGCCACAGAGAGACCCCAGCCTCACTGGGACACAGAGGCACCGTGGCTACGCTGCTTGACCCTGCCCGTGGGAAGAACGGGACCTGGGCACACCTCCACCCTGAGGCCAGCAAGGCGGACTCCGGGCAGGAGGGCTGCAGCCCTGCGGGGTGGGGGGCGTCCAGCCAGGCTCCTACCCCGAACCCGCTGCTGGCCCGGCCCCCGGAGCCTGTTGGGCCGTGTCTATATTTGGTAACCCTTGGAGGCTTTGCCTCATCCACAGGCATTTGGCATTCGAGATGGAAAATTTCACTTGTCAGGTCGCCATGGAAACAAGCAGAGCCACTGAGAAGATTTACGCTGAATGGAGCGCACCCAGCTTGCATCAGATGCCCTGTGTGTCTAGAATTCCCTCCCAGGCTGTTAGAGCCACTTGGCAGGCCTGGCACCTCGCTCTTGCGAAGGGCCTCGGCCTTGGGCCCTTGGGACTGATGCAGGCAGCCTTGAAATGGCCTGTCTCACACGCAGGGCCTCTGACCCCAGCCCCTGTGCCTCCATAGCACTGGGTTTAGACTCCCACCACCCCTCCCACCCAGCTTGGCCTCTCCAGAGGCTGGGTGTGGGCCACCTGACAGGCTGGCCACTCTAGGCTGGCTGGAGGGGCTTGAGCCCCGAGCAGGTGTGGCCCCCAGGCCAAGGCCCAGCTCTTGGCCTGTTCCACCCCTTTTTCCAGACAGCAGTGCTCTGGGATGACAGGGCTAGGCACTGTCCCAGCTGCTCTTAGTGACACCCAAGTAATCCCCAGGGGAGCAGGGAGGTGGGTTTTGCACTTGGAATCCCTTGGCCAGAATACTTCCAGCTCCTGGGACACAGAGGCCCTGAAGCCACACCGTGCTTCACTGGCCTGGCCCCTGCACCAGCACTTCCGATGTCCAGTGGGTGTTAGGGTTACCCTGGCAGGCACTCAGGATTCCTCCTTTCTTGGTGCAGAGGTAGGGGAGAAGGAGACAGGAACAGCTGCTTCCCTGTGACCTTTGGTTCTTGTCTCCACCCCCACCCCCAGCCAGGCTGCCTTCCTGAAGGAGGTCCCTGGGCCAAGCCACAGACCCTGTGAGGCTAAGGGCCATTCTCCTGTCAGAGCTCTGCACATGACATCTCCTTGTCTAGGGTGGGGAAGTAAAGCTCAGGGTGGTAGGAGCTCTCCCTGCATGCTCCAGGCCAAGGTACAAGTTTGCAGAGGGAAGCTGAGGAAAATGGCTTCTCTCAGAGCCTCCCATGGCCAGAGTCAGAGAAGTCCTGGGCCAAGGGGTTGAACGGCCTCTTAGGTAGGAGATTCTGCAGGCCAGTGGACAGTTCAGAGGCCTGGACTAGGATCTGGTCCCAGCTCTGCTGAGGGTTTGCCCTGTGAACTTAGACGAGCCCCTCTCCTGGCTCTGCGTTTCTTCATTCGTAAATGAGCATTTGGACCAAATGGATGCTTGAGGCTCTGCCCAGCCCTCAAGGCCCTGGGTTCCCAGCGGTTCTTTGCAAGAACCTAGGAAGAGCTGTGTCACAGATATAGGCAGGGAGACATCGGGCAGGGAAGGGGCCTCCAGAACAGCTGGGAGAGGGGTCAGATTGCAACGCTGGGCACAGAGGGACGGCTCACACCCTGGAGAGGAGGAAGAGTACAGTCACAGCCCTGGGAGGGGCAGGCAGCTGGAAGACAGCTTTGGGTTGCCTGACAGGCCTGCAAGCCGGAAGCAGCTGGGTCAGTTGTGGGGAGGGGGTTCTGCACCCCTTGCCCATCCCTCATTCCATGTGCTCAAGGCACCAGCAGGCCTCGGAGACTCTGGCCCCCTCAGGTTTCCAGGCCACTCCCCAGAGATTATCTCAGTGAGGCAGGAGGGGACCTCTGAAGAAAATCTGGGGCCGCTTGTCAGCATTAGCCTGGTGACAGGTGCATGGGTGGGGTGGCAGGAGACAGGGCTGGCTTTGGGTTCTGGAATCCCATCTCCACTGCTGGCGGGGTGTCCCCCAGTCACTGATTGCCCGAGGAGCGTTGTAAACAGACCTCGAAGGGCCTGAGCAGCAGCCATGCCCACTGTGACAGGCAGGGAGAGGAGCCCTGGCCTACCCCCGTGGGACATGTTCCTCCCCACTTGCAAGATCTCAGGCCAGGAGGGATCCAGGAAGAGAGGCTGAGTCACGGAGGGCAACGCTTGCCACCATGATCATCCAGAGAGTGCAGGGTATGGCCCGTTCCTCCCCATCCCCGCGCCTCCCTGGCCACGTCTGTGCACATCACCCAGGTTTGCTGCCCACTGCCGGCATCTCCATGGAAACCCCTAATCTCAGTCCTACCTCTGGACCAGACGCCTGTGCTTGTCAGTAGTGTTGAGGGGAATGGCACACAGACCCTCGAACGCCCAGCATCCAACGGCATACTCCAGTGTCCGCTCTGGCCTCACGTGTCCGGGCCTGCAGATCTCTCCCGCATCTCACCCACTCGGCTGGGGCGGCACCTGGTCACTGCCTGAGGCTAGAGCTGTAAGCCGCAGGGTGTCCCTCGGCCTCCCCAGAAGCCCAGGCGGTGACACCTGATAGTGCCCTGTTCCCAGGGAAGTTGAATACGGCAGCCAGAGTCCAGAATGCTGCCCCTAGAGTGGGCCCCACCTAGCTTCTCTTGATGTTTGTTGAATTAATGTTGCCTGAGGCCCAGGAAAGCAGCAGCCAAGGCACCATCCAAGGTGTCTTCAGATGGCACATCTTCAACAGGAAGGGAACAACACTGAGTAGGGGTGCAGGGGGCCACCTCCAAGCTTCCAGATGGCATCCTGACCATGGGGAGGGCCCCCACTGCCCTTGGTCCTGCCCCAGCAGCCAGGTGAATGGTCAGAGATGTCTGTCAGGGGCCAAGTTCATTGGTAAGGGTTTCCTTTAGGTGAAGCGCCATCGTGTTTCCCCCAAAATGTACTGAGCCACTGATGCACCCCAGGCCTCAAGCTGCTCAACCCTGGCCAGCCTCACCTCAGGGGGCCATAGTGGTCATAGCCACAGTGGCTGCCCATGAGGTACCTAGGCTGGGGCTAGGCACCAGGCTAAGCTCTTATATGTTGAATATGAACCACCCTCACCCCCCCACCGTGGAGTGGCCCCTGTGGCAGTCCCCTTCTACGGATGAGCAAACTGAGTCACATGCCCAAGGCCAAATAGCTAGGAAGTGGTCGTATCCAGGCTTCTCTAGCTCCTGTGCCCAGCTGCTTCTTGGAGCCTGTGAACTCACAGGGCCCTGGGATTCTCGTGAACGGCCCACAGCCTTCATGAGACCCCCTTACCAGGGCCACTAGGTCTCAGGGGCTAGAAGCAAATACTTCCCCAGCCCACATCTGTTTCCCAAGCCAGTGAGGCTAAAATGAAAGAGGAACAGACTCTTTCATGAGACTTTGCCGAAGGGATGGTTATAATGGGAAGGGACCCAAGGGGACCTGGTCCCCAGGAACAAGCCGAACAGGACTACTACGCCGCACAACTCTAGGGAGCATCAGGTACACTGTGGCTGTGCGCTGCACAACTTGTGCAGCTGTACAGAGCAACCAGGGAGGGTGGTCGCAGCAGGAGTTGTAGGAGCCGTCAGCACGCCCAGTGGTGAGACCAGCTCTCCTTCTCCAGGGACAGGGAATGACTGCAGGCCTCTGGACCCCAACACTCAATAAGAGATGTCCTGCCAAGCTGAAGGCCCAGTAGAGACTCTTCAGCAGTAGACAATCCCTGTTGTCTGTAGGCCTAGTCCGGCCCCCAGAGAAAGGGCCAGGCTGCCTCCTCCCCCTCCTCCCTGGACCCTGTTCCAGGCCCCAGCTGGCTTCCTGGCTGGCTGCTAGCCCTGGCTTTCACCCCAAAGGGAGCCAGTCGTAAACAGGAAATGCTTCCCAATGCGATGCCTGCTCTGGGCCCCGTCGTCAGCCCACAGACTGAAGGCCATATCCAAGCAGCAGTGTTGACTGGTCCCAGCAGCTGAGGGGGAGGGGATGTTCATGAGGCTCCCCTACTTTGGGGCTGTTGGGCAAGGGTTACCGGGCCTGAGGCAGACAGACTCGCCAAGGTTAAGCTCCATCAGCCTGTGACCCTGCCCTGACCCTCCCCGTCCTATGCCCAGCGCTGCCTGCCCCCAGCTCCCTGCCATGTATGCTGAGACTGATACCGAGCCCTTCTCCTTCTTCCCAGAGACAGTCCGCAGGCAGCTCCCAAGTCGCAGAAAGCGGATTCCCCCAGTATTGACTATGCAGAGTTGCTGCAGCACTTTGAGAAGGTCCAGAAGAAACACCTGGAAGTGAGGCACCAGCGGAGCGGGCGTGGGGACCACCTGGACCGGAGGGTTGTCCTCTGATGCCTGACTGGAGAAGGGCCCAAGGAGTGGCCCCACGGAGCATTTGGGGTCTTCGGGCTCCCTGAGGAGCTCGGAGACCTGCCTCAAGGGCAGGGCAGGGCTGGGCCTGGCCACCAGCGCGGGGTTGGGGGGACAGAGGCTGTCCATCCAAGCTCCTCTCATAGCCCAGCCCCCTGGGCCCCCAGTGCTGTCAGCTGCACCCTGGCATTCAGACAGAGCTGGCTTCCCACCCGGGTGGGCCAAAGCCTCAGACACCACCCATTCTCTGGAACTGGTCTCTTTCTAATATCCTCTTGTAAAAGAGCTTGACCTCTCCAGCCCACCAGAGCCCTGGCCTTGAGTGATGTGTGTACTTAGGAGTATGCATACCTGTCTGCAACTAGAGGCCAGCACAGAAGTCCATATGAATGACACACCCCCCTGCCCCAATAAAGAAGTGACAGAAAACCTTCAACCTGCACCAGCTTGCTCCTTCCCACGGGCACCTGCTCCCTGCCTGATACCGCAGATGCTCCAGGACCTTCTTGCCTGCCCTGGAGTGCTGGACTCATGGTGGCCCCAGGGAATGCTGGCTGCACCTGGAAAGGCTGGTCACTACACAGTCCCTGATGGGTGTGTCCTTGGGTCCCAGCTCTCACCTCTAGGATGCACCCCTTCCTGGAGACCACCAAGCACTGGGCTGGCCTGGAACCCTGAACCCTACCTTCCCAGGCACCTACTCTGACTTTTCCATCCAGATTCCCCCATGGTGATGCCCCACGTCCACATTGAACAAAACCAAATCTTGAGTTTCGGAATGAAAGGGCGCTCACTGCACGCAGCGCATCACAGGAAATGGAAGGGAAGGCCCAGCCAGGCCAGTGCAGGGAGGGAAAGAGGCCTTCCAGGTGCCCACCCCCTTGATTTGGCTAAATAAGCTTCAACACACACCATCAGGCCAGAGCACCTGACTCCAGGCTTTGGGAAGCGTCTAATTGGCCTAATGAGCTCCCAGGTGGCTCTAGGGGTGGTCCCTGGAGTTTGGGAGAATGAGCTCTGCGAGCTTTTGCCCTCTGGGCCCCCGGCCCCTTGCGAGGCGAGGGTGGGTTTCCCTGCCTGGAGTCTCCAGGACGACAGGCCGTACTGGACCCGTCGTCCACGTGAACACGCGTGCGTCTCCACGCACGTGTACCCGGGCGTCGGGGACTGGGGACGGCAGCCCACCTCTGCTCAGCTGGTCCAACACCCGCCCCCACTGCCGAGTAAGCAGGTTGCCCGACCAGGTAACGACTACCCTAAAAGCTCAGCCTGGAGACCCTCGTGCGAGCGGCTTCGGCACCGCCTGAAAGAGCGGCCAAAGAGCTTTTGGAGGAGCGTCCGAACTCGCCAGTGCCTGGGACGAAATGTCCCAGGGCGGGCTGACGCCCGTGCGTCCCCCGCTGTGTGTCGTGTATCGCGCCCGCGGGATGCGCCCGGAGGAGCCCAGCCCTCCGCCCGTCCGCTAAAAGCGCGGGAAGACCCCGGCCCGAGGCCACGGGCTGGAAGGTGGTGCCGAGCCCCTTCTCGGGAGGCAGGCACCCAACCGCCGGTCCTCTCCCGTCAGGCAGCCGGGCGGGCCCCGCCCCAGCGCCGCCCCCGGCCCGTGGTGGCGCCCGCGCCCGCCGGCCCCGCTCGCCCGGCCACTCTGGCTGCGCCCGGGCTCGAGTTTCAAAGCCGGGCTCCGGCGCTGAATGGGCCTGCGCCCGGCCGGCCTTTCCCACAGCCCTCGCCCGCCGCCGCCCCCCCCAACCCCCCCCCCCCCCGCCGCGGTCCTCCCTCCGCCGCACCCACGTGACGCCCGAGCCGCGGCGGCTCGGATTACCGCCGCCGCTCCAGTCCCCGCGCCGAGGCCGCGCCGCCAGCTGCCCGCGCCGCGCCCCCCGCGCCGCCCGCCCGCCCCGCCGCGCCATGGCCCGCGCCGCCCCGCCGCGGCCCGCCACCCCGGAGCTCCGCGCGGCCGGCCGCTGAGCGCCGCCCGGAGGCGGAGGCCCGGCCCGGCCTCGGAGCGAGCGCCCGCCGCGCCCGGCTCCCTTGGCTGCCGGCGCCCTGCTCCCCTGCCCGCGCCCGCCGTCGCCGCTGCCGCCCGGCCCGGCCCGAGCATGGAGACGGCGGAGAAGGAGTGCGGCGCCCTGGGCGGGCTCTTTCAGGCCATCGTCAACGACATGAAGGTAACGGGGTACGGCGGAGCTGGCCGCCCCGCGGGCGCGCGGGTGCGGATGTGGGTCCCCTCTGGGGACGAGTGACGGCGGGCATTCGGGCATCGCGCCGCGATGTGTGTGTGTCCTTGTCTGAACGTGTCCGGCCTGCGTCTGCTGTGCGCCTGGGTCTCGGGGCGCCCGTCTGAAGGGGTGTGGGTGTTTGTGTGTCAGGGTGTCCGTGCGGCGCCCCTGGTCTGTACCCGAGGTCGCCCGGGTCGTAGCGCCCCCGTGGGGTCCCAACCGGAGCCTGCGCACACGCGGGCTCTCTGCGCCCCCAACCCCCAAATCATGAATGGGCTTTCGCTCCGGGGTCGACCCTAAGGCCTTAAATTTAATGGGTCCGGGGTCTCGCCGGCCTCCGCCCCCTACCACCACTGTGCACCCTCCCCAGCCCCCCACCCCCACCCCCACACCCGCCCCGACGGCCCTGGAGCCCAGACAATGCTGTCACCGCCAAAGCAGGGAAAAATAATAAAGCGGAGAACCATTAACTCCTTCTCCGCCGGCCTCGGTCTCCGCTCTCGACCCTGTGACTGCCACCACCCCCCCACACCCCCACCCCCAACCCCCAGATCTCCTGCAACAGGCCCTAGGAAGCTGCAGGACTCCAAGGTCTCCAAGCTGACTGTCTCTGCATCCCTAGGCCTCTGTCCTCACCTTGGGGGGGAAAAAGGAAGAGGGTTCGGGTTTCTGGAGCAACCCCAAGGGGGAGCCTACTACCATCCCAGACCTTCAGCACCGGTCCCCACCCCCCAGCCTTTGATTGGCCAATACCAGACAGGAGCCAGCCACCAACTCTTGGCCCACCATTAGCTCGCTAGGTGGGGAAACTGAGGCCTGGGAATGGCTCAAGGTCATTAAGGAGACTGTCCGACTCTCCCTGACCTCACCCCTCTCTGTTGATCCGCGGAGCAAGAGAGATCCTTTGCCCAGAGAGGCCAGGGTTTAGCAGGCCTGGCCCAGACTGACTAGGCAGAGAGGGGTTCGAGCTCCAGTGACAGGATGGCGGTGGGAGGCCGCGGGGGGCGGGGGGGGGGGGGGGGGTAGAGGAACAACGCTAGTACGCTTCTCCTCTGAGGCAGGATTGTGGGGCGGGGGAGAGCACTGGGCTCTTCACGTGAACTCCTCAGAGCCCCCACCTGAGAGCCCCCACCTTTGAAGCCTATCGCACACTCCCAAGTACACAACAGAATCCCACGGTGACCTCACAGGCCCAGGAGGCCATACCACACACGGGTGCAGCTAGCCCCACAGTGCCCAGGCGGGCCCTTCCACCAGAGGCTCCCAGTGCTGCCAGGGGAGCAGCCCCAGCCCTCAGAAGAGGCCTGAGGCCATCCTCACCTTGGACCACAGGGCTGGCAGCATATAGGCGTCCCCCACCCCCCACCATAGGGTGCTCCCCTGAGACCTCCATCCTTTGCAACTCTACCCGTGAGCCCCTCTGCCAGCCCTCAGAAGTTCTGGCCTCGCTGCCCTCGGCAGGCCCTCCTGTGCTGTGGACGTCACAGGCCTGGCACCGGGATCCCTTCCTGGGACCAGGCAGCCCGGACCACCCTCCCCCCAGCTACTCCCAGGGCTGGCAGAGAATGGGACCTTCCCACACCCTCCTCCCGCTGGCAGCCTCCCCGTAACACTGCAGAGAGCAGCAGCTTCTCTGCTCAGAGAAGAGGGGCAGGACTCTCCCTCCCTTTCCAGGCAATTTGCAAGGGACTTTGGGATCAGACTACAGCAGATTGCAGGCAGGATTCTCTGACTTGTGGAGGCGAACTGGGAAAGGTTTCACCTGGGGTGATGTCAAGTACTGATACTCACCTATGACACGTGCATGTGTTCAGGCCAGGGACAGAGCAGGGGACTGGGTCACCTGGAGGTCCATCCCCTGGATTGCATGGGGCGGGAGGGGGTGGGGGGTACAATTTCTGGCCATTTCCCTCGGTGATCTGAGCCACAGAAGCAGCAGGGGCTTCCATAGAGGAAGGCGGCTGACTTGAGGAGATTGAACTTGCCCCCGAGGCCTGTCCACGGCATGTCCACGAGCCCCAGGACAGCCCCTTGTAAGCGCACGCTCTGGCTGGGGGTGGCAGCATAGCGGGGAGTGAAGCCTCCTCAAGCTGCACCTGGAGCCTGAGGGCCGGGAGGAGGGCACAGCTGAGGGTTGGAGAGGGGCCCTCGGGAGCTTCCCCTGCCTTCTGTGCCTCATTTAACCACTCTGATGCCTCTTGGATGCCATGCCGCCCACCAAAGCCCAGAGAGGGGCAGGGACTTGCCCAAGATGGCAGGACCGGGCGGGTGAAACACCTTCCACATGAGTGAAGGTGGCCTCCACTCAGCACTGACCCATCCAGAAAATGGGGCCATAAACTAGGCCTGTCCTCTCAAGAGTGGGGAGTGTGTCCTGGACGTCAGCCCTGCTGGGTGGGAGGGGCTTCTCTCAGA
Source organism: Panthera pardus (assembly GCF_024362965.1). Classification (NCBI taxonomy): domain Eukaryota; kingdom Metazoa; phylum Chordata; class Mammalia; order Carnivora; family Felidae; genus Panthera; species Panthera pardus. The sequence continues at coordinate 12,914,350 of NW_026526754.1, forward strand.
GAGGCAGGGGTCACGCATCCCCTGTTTTTTAGCCAGCATTAACTGAGCGCTTACTGTATACTGGGCGCTGTGCTGTGCGTTTCCTTTTCCCTGCCTCCGTGAGTCTCCACACTGACCCCTGGTGCGGTTCCCCGCCCCCGATTTGACAGGTGAGGAAACTGAGGCTCAGAGAGGGGCCCTAGCCCGGGGTCACCCAAAAAGCCCTCTCTCAGGGATCACAGCATGGGTCGCTCACCCAGACAGCCCGTGTCGGGACTAAAACCACCACCAGGTCAGAGACAGAGTCTCCGAGGGCCGGGTGTCCTGCGGCCTCTGCGTCAGTCTTGTCCGGTCCACTTGAGCACCTCCAGTGGTGAGCATGTGACCTCTCCCCTCCAGCACAGCCCACTGCACTGGGGACAGAAAGGGCGTTTCTCCCGTCCCTGCAGTTCCCATCGCCTCCCACCCTTGCTGCCCGGATGTTCATCTCTCTGTACCCCTGGAAGTCGGTGGAGTGACTCGTCAGACGTGGGATCAGATCTTGCCCCTCCCACTTGGTGGCTTTTAGCAAGTCAGTTCATCTTTCTGAGTCTCAGCTTCCTGAACGATAGAGTGGGGGCGACAGCCGGATTTATTTCACAGGACTGCCCTGTGAAATACCCGATCCGACGCGACCACACAATGAAAAGGTCTTCGCGGGGTGCGCGGCCTACCACAGCCACTTGACGAGCAGTGGCAGTCGCTGTCACTAGTGGTAGTGACCCAGAGTCTTAGAGCCCGACAGCCACGGCACAGCCAAGGTGAGGGCAGGGGCCCAGGTGAAGACTGAGGACTCTCCCCAGGGACACTGGCTGCTTCGGTCCTCAGAGACCAAGGTGCTCAGGTCCCTCTGCTGAGGAGGAGCTGGGCCCGGCCTCCCCCAAGTCCTGTCTTGTCCCCGCTGCACTGGGAGAGCTGCGGGTGTGACGGTCTGGGATGCAGTGAGCCTGACCGGCTGGAGGCTGGAGTGACGGGCCCCAGCCTAAGGACTTGAATGGGGTAGGAACTTGTCTGTCCCCAGCTTCTCCCAGTCCCTTGTGCTCCAAGGCTGCTGAGGAGCTGAGAAGGTTTCCTGGAGGTCAGGACGACTGTTTCTGGATCCCTGTCCCCTCAGCATTGTCTCATCTCCCTGGAGGTCTTAGCAGGGCTTCGGGGCTGGAGTGCCGAGGTGGTGTGAGGCTGCCACCCCTCAGAAGACTCCTGAGGGTGCCAAGGGGAGGGTCAGCTCCTTGGGATTTCCAGGGGCAACCTACCGGGCTCCTTTACCCTGAACTGCACCCACGTTCCTCTCCAGCCTGTGTGAACTTCTCAAATATTTGCTTTCCCTGGGCACTGGCGGGGCTGGGCTGGGCAGGGAGGGAATTTCTAAGGTTGTCAGAAGCTGCTGTGTTTCCTTTCCACCCCTGCAGGCTGTCCTCAGCTAGAGAAGCTATCTCGAACCTGCCCCTGGGTTCCAGTCTGGCAGAGCCTCCTTCTGAAGCCTTGAGGGTTGGGGTCTCTGCCTTCCTTATTTCCCCAGCACCTCATCCTACATGGAAAGGAGGGTTAGAGGCCCTTGGGGGCTGGTGCTTTGCTGGCCTTGGGCTCCCCTTCAAGCATCAGGACCTCCACAAGGCCATCAGGCCACGGCTGAGGTTTCTCCAGGACCCGACAGCCATGGGAAGGCCCATTAGCCAGAAAAGCCCCTTGATCAGACTGGACAACTTGGTCGCCAAGAGTCCAGCCTCCCTACTGGGAAACCCCCTCCCAACTCAGAGCTTTGGGCCAGGCTGGGATAAAGGCCACACTGTGTCCCCAGGAGGGGAGGGGAGCCGGGGGTGGAGAAAGGTGGCTCTGTTGGCCACACAAGGCCCCATTCAGCCTGGGGCCTGGCTGTCCCGGGCGGGCTGGCTGGGCCCTGCAGCAGTCACAGCCTCCCTGGACGTGGGAATCACTGCTGCTAGCCTGGGATGGATGGGTGGCCTGGCTGGTAGCAGCTTCCGGAGCACAGGGTGGGGGCCCCCAGTTGAGACCTGGCATGCCTGAGCCCTGCCCTCGTGTCATGTGGACTACGTCACCTGTGTCCAGAGGGACACAGTGCCCCTCATGCTGCTTAGCCCAGAATCCCTGCCAGAACCCAGGGGAGCCCAGAGGGTACAGGACCTGCCATTTCTGTTTCCGTCTCCCCTGAGGGAGGATGTGGGCCAAAACGGTGGCCGCTGTAGACATTAGGCCAGACTTCCTGACAGGGAGGGAGGAATGACCAAAAACACCTGTTCCCAGGGCCAGGCCTTCCTCATGTCCCATGGCTCTGACCTTGGTCTTCTGTCATCCCAGAGGGGCCAGCGGCCTCCCTCTCCATGGGGCGGGGCCACTCTCTCAGAAACTGCCAAGAGTCTGGATGGAGGCGTGTGGGGAGCCTATCCATGGTGTCTGATTTCCTCTCCCATCTCCCCGGCAGAGCTCCTATCCCATCTGGGAAGACTTCAACTCCAAGGCCACCAAGCTGCATTCCCAGCTGAGGTGAGGCTGCTGAGGGTGCCCCAGCTGGGGAGGGGATGGGCAGCGGAGAGGACACCTCACCCACAGAACATCCCACTCTCTGTCTCCCCAGGACCACTGTGCTGGCTGCTGTGGCCTTCTTGGATGCCTTTCAGAAAGTGGCCGACATGGCCACCAACACCCGAGGTGGGGAGGGGGTGTGGCTGGAGGTTGGGTTTGCCCCAGGTTGGGAAAGGCTGAGTGGAGGATGAGTGAGGGAGAGGACACCCAGCCCAGAGGTGGGACCTTAAATTCCGTTCCCTAATGAAATGGGCTGGTTGTGTAGAGAGTGAGCCTCTTATCACTAGCGGCATACAAGCAAGAGTGGGAGAACGGTGACAGGGATGACACGGGGGTGGGCAGGGGGGCTTCTGTTCTTGCTATGGGCCGCCAGCTCGACCACAGTTGTCCAGCCTTCTGTAACAGTGAGTCTGATTATGGCGTCTCACCCCCTCATCTGCCTGTCTTAGAGCACACGGGGGCAGGCAAGCACTCCCCGTTGGCTTTGGCGTCTCTTCTGCCTTCTAGTTCAAGTAGTTCTCACTTTCAGGTGGTGAGAAATAAGGTTGCGCGGGCCCTTGCACTCTCACGCCTGCCTCTGGCACCTGGAGGAGATTCCGGGAGGGCTGGAGGGGATTTGGGCAGGCCCTTTGCACAGCCTCTAGCGCTGGCCTGACCACCAGAACACCTGCAGCTGCAGCAGGCGGGCACCGCCGGGACGGGCAGGGCCTTGGTCCCGCAGAGAGGAGAGTCGCGGCAAATACTGAGGACCGCTCAAATCCCCCCCCCCCCCCCCCCCCCCCCCCCCCCCGCACGGATCCATCCATCGCGGGACCGATTGGTGCTGGGGGCGGGGCGCGGGTTGCGAGCGCGGCCTTCGTGGGCCGGCGCGCCACCTCGTGGCCGAGGCTGGGACTGCAGAAGACCCGGCGGGCCCCTTCCCACGCTGCCCGCTTGCCTCGCCAGGGGCCACACGGGACATTGGCTCAGCGCTCACGCGCATGTGCATGCGCCACCGCAGCATCGAGACCAAGCTGCGGCAATTCACCAAGTGAGTGGGCGCCGCGGGTGGGCGGGAGTGGGTACGCAGTGAGACCGTCCCCTGGTGGCCCTGACCCTCACACCCCACCCACAGCGCGCTGCTGGAGAGCCTCATCAACCCGCTGCAGGAGCGCATCGAGGACTGGAAGAAGTCAGCCAACCAGCTGGACAAGGACCACGCGAAAGGTGGGCTCGGGGCTGGGGCTGGGGCCTCCTGTCCCCATCGTGCGGAGCCCCACATGACAGCATTCCTTTCTCATCCCCTGCACAGAATACAAACGAGCCCGGCACGAGATCAAGAAGAAGTCTTCAGACACGCTGAAGCTGCAGAAGAAAGCGCGCAAAGGTAGAGCCCACGGCTGCCCATGGAAGCATAGCCCCGCGGGGGGCCCCGCTTGGTATACCCCCATACCCTATGGAGTACCCCAGGGGGTCATACTGGCCGGAGGGGCCCTATCCTGGACACAGGATCCTCCAACCTGCTGGGTGGGACCGAGGGAGCCTCCCTGCACCCCAGACCTGGTCCACCAGGCCTTCCCCTTTCAGGGAGGCAGCAGGAGGCCCAATAGGCCCAGGCACCCCACACCCCTGCCCCAGGAGCGGCTCTATCCATCCGGCTGTCTTTCACACATTCTTTCTTTCTCTGTCTCTCCTCCTCTCCTCCTCCCACATCCTTCCTGTAGAGCTACTTGGTAAGTCAAATGTCCCTCCCTCCAGCCGCTCCTCCCGTCCTTGTCCCATTTGTCTGTCTCCCCCAGCTCAGGGCCATTGGAAGGAGTCTCTCCAGGCCAAGGAGGAGCGAGGAAAGCGGTCGGTCCATCGAGGGAGGGGCCTGGGGCATAGTCCCCCTGGGGCCCTGGGGGCCCCTGGCCAGGGATGAGTCCCAGGCCACTGCTGGGTCAGTCTGCCAGGCCAAGAGGGGTTGGGCCGGGCAGGGTGGGGGGCACAGGCCCTGGCTGCCCCACTTCCCCCAGGCCCGCCCGGTCACCTGTTGCCTTCTCACTTCCTGACTCACCATCTCTACATCATCCTCTTGCCTCTCTCTGTCTTTCTCGCTGCTTCTTTGTGTTGCCGTTGTTGTCCTTGTGCATCGCTCCCTGAGCTGAGTGGGAGCCCATACTGAAATGACCCCCTTCCCTTCCCCCAGGGCCCAGCCCCTAGCTCTCCTTACCCCCCCACCCCTACCCCACCCCCCTCCCCCCACACCCTTCAGTGGCCTGGCCTACAGCTGAGTCCCCGGGCTCTACTTTGTCCTGCTTCCACCCTCTCCCGGTGAGGTGAGGTGAGGTGGTGCCGGCCCAAGGGCAGTGAGGCTGTCCAACCAAGGGGTTGGAAGTCTCAGCTGTGGAGGCCTCCGCTGGGCTCACCTGAGCTCTGCCCGCTCCAGGTCCTGGGTGGCTTTGCAGCTTTGGTGTCTTTGCTGTGTCCGTGTCTGTCCACTCTGCCTGCTCTGGGACCCACCCCTGCACAAGCCCTAGAGTCCCGGCTGCCCTCCCTGGTCCCCTGGCCCCCGTGGCAGGGCCCAGCCCCACACCGGGGGACACCACCACGGGGCCTGAGCCATGCACACAGCGAGCCGGGCCGGCGTCCCCAGCGCGGCCTCTCCTCCCAACCCCTCCAGGGAAAGGAGATCTGCAGCCCCAGCTGGACAGTGCCCTGCAGGACGTCAACGACATGTACCTGCTGCTGGAGGAGACAGAGAAGCAGGCGGTGCGCCGGGCCCTGATCGAGGAGCGCGGCCGTTTCTGTACCTTCATCACTTTCCTGCAGCCTGTGGTGGTGGGTCCCTCAGAGAGGTGTTTGAGCATCCCCACAATGGGGCTAGCTGAAGAGTTTCCAGGAATCTCAGGAAATCCCAAGAAGCAAGATGTGGGAGCCATTGGTGGGAGTCCTTAGGGGTGACTCGGAGGCCCCCGCAGGTTGGGCCATGCCTGTGGTGGACCACTTGACCCCTGAGAAAAGCCAGTTCTCAGTGATGCCTGGCTGGGTACCCTCAGAGCCACATGCTCGTAGCCCAAAGACACAGCTCGTAGCTCGTGTTGCACTAATTTGGTCTGAACGTATGGTCACACCAACCCCTGGGTGTCCAGGCCCAGGCTGCCTCAGACCCAAGCAGCACTGGATGAGAGAGGAAAGGCCAGAGGAGGCTCATTCCTCCAGGGTGGGGGGCAGGGGCAGGGCCAGAGGGTCTGACCCGCTGCTTCCTCAGAATGGCGAGCTGACCATGCTGGGAGAGATCACCCACCTGCAGGGCATCATCGACGACCTGGTGGTGCTGACTGCGGAGCCCCACAAGCTGCCGCCCGCCAGTGAGCAGGTTCGGCCAGCCATGGGACTGGGGGGCAGGGGAAGGGATGGCCTGCCATTAGTTGGAGACAGTAGAGGAAAAAAGGGGACAGAGAACCAGACAGGTCCCACCATGCATGGTGGGACAACCGGGAGCACCTGTTCAGGAGAGGGATGGTGTGCCCAGGACCCAGTGGAGGCCTCAGTCTGAGAGCAGACGGGTGGAAGTCCCGTGGGGCCTGGCCCTGTGTCTGCCCACAGGCTCCACCTGAGCAGGCCAGACCTGGTGACTCCTACCTCCGTCCACACCCAGGACCCAGTACCTTCCCAGGCACACAAACAGGCACACCTGCCCATGCGGGCCACCCTGCTCAGCTCCCCACAGCGCTCCCCCTGCACCAGGATCAGTCCCATCTGACAGGCCTGTGGTGTTGCTCACTGGGCGCTGTGTGCCCACCACTTTCCCCGGCCGTCTCGTTGAATCACCCCGATGCGCTGTTAGACAAGAACCATTGGGGGCACCTCACGGGAGGAAACAGGCTCAGTGAGGTTCCAGGAACTTGCCCAAGGGGCACGGCAGAGCCAGGACTTAAACCCCATGGTGTCCCTCATGGTCACTCTCTTGGCTCCTCTGCCAGTGAGTTCTGGGGACAGCATCCCTGGGAAGCAGAGAGGGCAGTCTCCCTTGATGTCCCCTCCACTCCGCCATCTGGCAGTCCTGCTTTCAGACTCCCCTGGGGGTCTCCTGCTGGGGCTTGGCTCTCAATAGGGAGGACGGGGGCGGGGGGTGGGTAGGGGCTACCAGCCCTCTGGGGGTCCTCCAGAAAACGGGCTGGGCTGCCTCCAGTGACCTGCATCCATGTCCCTGTCCAGGTGATCAAAGACCTGAAGGGCTCTGACTATAGCTGGTCGTACCAGACCCCCCCATCATCGCCCAGCGGCTCCGGCTCTCGCAAGTCCAGCATGTGCAGGTCAGTGCGGGACTGACGGGAACAGAGGGGCAGGGACACCCCAAGAGGGAATGGGTAAGCTCTCAGCAAATCAGAAATCGCTTCAGGGCCTCAGAATTCACCCGACTGCGTCACCAAGGAATTTGTGAGCGTAGAGGACAAATGGACCCGTATCTCGAGACTGCTGCCAGTACAGGCATGTGCTAGCAGGAAGCAGGGGGCAGGAGCAGTTTCGTTTACAGAGCAATAACTATGTGCCAGTTGCCATGCTAAACGCTTTGTGCATTTTCTTCATTGAATCCTAACACCACCGTATCAGGTGTGGTGTTGTCTCCATTTCACAGAAGGGGAAACTGAGGCACAGAGTCCCATAATTTCACTACTAGGCTCTGCCCGGCCCAGCAGAGTCAGTGGGGGTGGGAGGATAGTAATAAGAACCTAAGACCAGGGAGGGGCACAGAGTCTTCTGGCAAGGTGTGCTGAGGCCACAAGGTAAGGGACACTCTAACCTGGCTGCTTCCTGGATGCAACCTGTGCCCGTGCTGGCCCCTGAAGTCTCACTCAGTCACCATGCAGGCTCAGGATCAGGGATGCCTCCAGGGCTGTCCCCAGGGCAGGACTTGGAGGAGACATTTAAGATTCAAGGTTCTGCAGGTGTGAGGGCAGTGAGCACACAGTGACTTATTGGTGAGGGGAGGCCCCTCTGCGCCAGGCTCCCTTTCCCCAGAATCACCTCTGGCTGAGCACCTGGGCATGAGAAGTAAGCCAAGCACAGCTATCGGCAGCTCCTGTATAGGGAGGAGGGTCTGGGTTTGCTGGACCCCAGGCAGGTGGCCGTCACAGCAGGGAGGGTTGATTGCAGAGGACACCCATGACCAAGGGTACGAGCTGAGGAGCTTCAGGGTCAGGCTCAGAAAGAAGGCAGCCTTCAACTGCCAGGAACATTACCCGAGAGTGAAATGGTTGCACAGGGGATATGAGCTGCAGAGGGCTGGACACCCTCCAGGGGGCGAAGGGAGTGAGGACAATGGTGGCTCCAGAATCCACACGGACCGTCACCGCATGCTAGACATCCAGTTAGGATTGGATGGCAAATACCAGACTTTGACGAGGCAGTCCGGAAATGATCAGACTTGTGTCAGGTTCCAGCCCAACTGGGACGAGGTTGATGTTTAGTGACTCAGTTTCTCCATCACCAACCCAAGGTCTGCTGTTCTTAAAGGCAGAGTAGGAGGCAAAGAGACTGCTCGGCCCTGGGCACACCCTGGAGCATTGGGGTGCTCTGGGGGCAGGCACTGGGCCAGCTCTGGTGTGCCATCCCCTGCCCAGGCCCTGCCCTGTCCCAGAATCCAGCTCTTCTGTGGCACCTGGGTCTAAGGAGTTGTAGTCTGACATTGTCTTTTCCTTCCTTTGCCCCTCACCTCTCTCCTCCACCCTCGTCTGTCACCCTCCCCTCCACACACACCTTTGTCTCCCCGTCTGGCTGCCATACCCCTTCCCTCACTCCCCCAGTGCCCCCAGCAGCAGTAGCAGTGCCAAGGGTGGCGGAGCCCCATGGCCTGGGGGTGCCCAAACATACTCACCCAGTTCCACCTGTCGCTACCGCAGCCTGGCACAGCCAGCCGCCACCACCGCCCGACTCTCCAGCGTCTCCTCCCACGACTCTGGCTTCGTCTCCCAGGATGCCACCTACTCCAAGCCCCCCTCACCCATGCCTTCAGACATCACCAGCCAGGTGAGAGGGTGTCTGCAGGGCCTACAGCTCTTGAGACTGGCCGGGAGGTCCCCAGGACCACCTCACTGGGGACCAACCTGGCTAAGGAGAGGTGGGGAAGGTCTTAGAGCAGTCAGCATCTGCCACAGCCATGTCAGCAAGGGGCTTTGTGGCCCCACTACCTCCTCATTTCCTGATTCCTTACCTACCGCCTTCTTCCAGCCATGGGACCCCAAGGGGGCAGCTTAGCAGCTCTGATCACTTGTGACCCTCCCCCCCTGCATTAGGCTTATTGTGACAAGGTGGCTGGTCCTAGGAGGCATCCCCAGGAGCCCCAGGACATCCTCCTGCTTCTGCACACTTGGGCCAACTCACTCTGAACCCAGAGATTGGTCCACGAATCTCCTCAGATGAAGGCTCAGATCCTTACAGCCTCAGTGAGATGGGCAAACACAGGGGCCACAGTAGAAAACAAAGGGAGGTCAGGCCACCTGCCCAGGGGGCTATCCTCAGGGTATCAGGAGTGACTACATTTGGATACAGTCTGCTATTCCTCCCCCATCAAGGCTAGTGCCCCCATTTGGACTGAGCGTTTTATGTTTTGCTGGTTTTTTTGCTCAAAGATGTCCCTATTATACTTCCAGTCTCTCTCCCCTGCGGGCTCATTCCCGTCAGTACACAAAAGAACTCCAGTATCACGCATTCTAAATTTTTTTAACGTTTTATTTATTTTTGAGAGAGAGACAGAGTACAAGTGGGGAAGGGCAGAGAGAGAGGGAGGCACAGAATCCAAAGCAGGCTCTAGGCTCTGAGCTGTCAGCACAGAGCCCGATGGAGGGCTCGAACTCGTGAACCCCAAGATCATGACCTGAGCTGAATGAAGTCAGACGTTTAACCGACTGAACCACCCAGGCACTCTTAGTATCACGCATCTTAAAAGCCCTCCCTTCCTTCCATGTTATCCTCCAGTCACCTAGCTTCCTTCACGAGGTAATTTAAGGTTGTCTGCACTGACCAATTCTACCTATTTCTCATTCACTCCTATCAGCTTCACCTATTTATAACTGAAAAATTTTAGATTTGTTAATTTCTCCCATATAGTTCCATCCATGTTTGCTGTACATATTTTGAGACTGTTTTATTAGGTGCAGGCAAGTTTAAAATATTAAGTCTTCATAGTGAATTCAATCTTCTAACATGATGATCCTCTGTTCCTTACAATGCTTTCTAAAAGCCTGTTTCGTTTGATATTACTACAGCTATCTCAGCTTTATCCTGTTCAAGATTTATATTACCATTTCCCAGCTGTTTTATTTTTTTAATGTTTGTTTATTTCACAAGAGAGAGAGAAAGAGAGCAGGGGAGGGGCAGAGAGAGAGAGACGGAGAGAGAGAATCCCAAGTAGGCTCCATGCTGTCAGTGCAGAGCCCCCTGTGGGGCTGGATCCCAGGAACTGTGAGATCAGTACCCAAGTTGAAATCAAGAGTTGGAGGCTTGGGGCACCTGGGTGGCTCAGTTGGTTGAGCGTCCGACTTCGGCTCAGGTCACGATCTCGCAGTTCATGGGTTCAAGCCCCATATCGGGCTCTGTGCTGACAGCTCAGAGCCTGCAGCTTGTTTCTGATTCTGTGTCTCCCTCTCTCTCTGCCCCTCCCCCACTCATGCTCTGTCTTTGTTTCTCAAAAAGGAATAAATGTTAAAAGAAATTAAAAAAAAAAAAGAGTTGGAGGCTTAACCGACTGAGCCACCGAGGCACCCCTCCCATCTCTTTACTTTTAAACTCACTATATCCTTATGTTTTAGATGAGTCTCTTATAAACAACAGATGCCTAGATTCTCTTTTATCCAGTCTGACAATCTCTATCTTTTGATTTGGCATTTTTAGTCTACTTCTCTTTATTGTGATTATTGACATATTTGGACTCCTGTCTTTTTATACATTCTACTTTTTCTGTGCTTCTTATGTCTCTTCCCTTGTCCTTTACTTTTTTCCCTCTCTCATTTGTTTCCCTCTACTAAACTGTAAGTTATATTGTATTTCTTTTACAGGATATCTTGAAATTTTACCATGCATTCTTAACCCCAACTCCTGAATAATTCAAAGACTTCAATACATATTTTAACTTTAGTCACCAGTGGGTTCTCCCAACTTATAAGCTAATATATATTATTCTCTACTTTTTTATAACACTCACAGATGACATTTTTCTTCTCCTTCTCCTTCTTTTTCCTTTTTAAAGATTTTATTTTTAAGTAATCTATACACCCATTGTGGGGCTCAAACTTCAAACCCTGAGATCAAGAGTCTCACGCTCCAACTAGGCCAGCCAGGCACCACATGACACTTATTTTCTTAACTTTACTATTATTTTGTGCATACAGTATTTGTCTAGATTTACCCATATGTTTACACATTTCTTTGTTCATCATTTGTTCTTATACCTTAACTCTTCTTCTTTCTGAAGTATACAGCACATCCTTTAGAAGTTCTTTTAGAATAGATCCGTAGTGGTAAATTCTCGGGGGTTTTTTAAATCTGTAAACATGCTTCCTTTTGTCGTCTTTCTTGAAAGTGTTGCCAGGGACACAATTCTGATGTGACAGTTATTGTCTCTCCACCACTTGGAAGGTATTTTTCCACTGTGTCCTGGCTTCCATTGTCGATTGAGAGGTCTGCCATCAGTCAGATTGTTGCGCCTTTGCGTCCCTGGTCACTTGTAAGATCTTTGCTCTTCAGTTTGTGCTTAGTTGCAGATTTGTTTTTATTTAGTCTCATTTGATGGGTTTGTATTCCTGTATCTTCATATTCATGTCTTTCACGTGTTCTGGAAATTTTCAGCCATGATTTCTCTGTTCCCTCCTTCTGAGATTCCAATTCAGTGTGTTGCTGGACCTTCTCATTTATCCTTCTGTGTATCGTTCTCTCAGTTATCACATTTTCCTGCTCCCCGCCTCTAGGTATGATGTTCCGGATCATTTAGTCAGGTCTGTCTTCCAATTTACTTTTCAACTCTAGGTTACAGCTTTTTAACCTTTCCATTAAGGCTTTTTTCTAAACTGTTATTTTGAAATAATTTCAGTCTTGTAGAAAAGTTGCAAAAAAAGTACAGAGTTCCCACCTGCTCCTCCCAAGCTCCCCTAATGTTAACCTGTTATGTAGCTACCAAACCAGGAACGAACACTGGCACAATACTATTAACTAACCTATGGTCTTTTTCCAAATGTTGCCCGTTTTCTCACTCAGATCCCTTTTCTGGTCCAGGAGTCCAGGATCCAGCGCAGGACCCTGTGTCGCATCTAATTGTTGTATCTTTTGGGGCTTCTCCAGTCTGTAACACCTCTACAGCCCTTCTTCTTTCAGGTCTTTGATGCTCTTGAAGAATACCAGTCAGCTATTTTATAGAACGTCTCTCAGTTTGGGTGTGTCCTGTGTCTTCACATAATTAGATGGAGGTCATACATTTCTGGCAAGAATACCATAGCAATGGTTTATTGCTGTTCTTCATCCTCACCAGCCCTTGGTATTTTGCATCTTTTTCATTTAAGCCCTTCTGGGGGGTGTATAGTGGTAGCGCCTGTGTTTGAAATTCGTCCTTCCCTAATGAGGAATGAGATTGAACACCATTTCCTACTTCTGAAGGCCACTTGGCTGTCCTCTTTTACGAAGGACCTATTCAGATTTTTGCCCATTTTTCTACTAAGTTGTTTTTTTTTTTTTTTCTTATTGATCCTAGAACTCCTTATGTATTATGGATACAACACCACTCCTTCATCTGGGGTTTTCTCGGAGCCTTTACTCTTAATTGGGTCTTTTAATGATCTAAAATTCTTAATTTTATCTTTTTTAATATAATTTATTGTCAAATTGGTTTCCATACAACACCCAGTGCTCATCCCAGTAAGTGTCCTCCTCAGTGTCCATCACCCACTTTCCCCTCTCCCCCAGCGCCCATCAACTCTCAGTTTGTTCTCTGTATTTAAGAGTTTCTTATGGTTTGCCTCCCTCCCTCTCTGCAACTTTTTTTCCCCCTTCCCCTCCCTCATGGTCTTCTGTTAAGTTTCTCCAGATCCACATATGAGTGAAAACATACGGTATGTGTTTTTTTCTCTGACTTATTTCACTTAGCATAATATGCTCCAGTTCCATCCACGCTGCTGCAAATGGCCAGATTTCATGCTTTCTCATTGCCAAGTAGTATTCCATTGTCTGTATAAAGCACATCTTTATCCATTCATCAGTTGATGGACATTTAGGCTCTTTTCATTTGGCTATTGTTGAAAGTGCTGCTGTAAACATTGGGGTACATGTGCCTCTATGCATCAGCACTCCTGTATCCCTTGGGCAAATTCCTAGCAGTGCTATTGCTGGGCCACGGGGTAGATCTATTTTTAATTTTTTGAGGAACCTCCACACTGTTTTCCAGAGCATCTACACCCGTTTGCATTCCTACCAACAGTGCAGAAGGGTTCCCCTTTCTCCACATCCTTGCCAGCATCCATAGTTTCCTGAGTTGTTCATTTTAGCCACTCTGACTGGCGTGAGGTGGTATCTCAGTGTGGCTTGGATTTGTATTTCCTTGATAAGGAGTGACGTTGAGCATTGTTTCATGTGTCTGTTGGCCATCTGGATGCCTTCTTTAGAAAAGTGTCTATTCATGCTTTCTATCCATTTCTTCACTGGATTATTTGTTTTTCAGGTGTGGAATTTGGTAACTTCTTTATAGATTTTGGATACTAGCCCTTTATCCGATATGTCATTTGCAAATATCTTTTCCCATTCCGTGGGTTGCCTTTTAGTTTTGTTATTTCCTTTGCAGTACAGAAGCTTTTTGTCTTGATGAGGTCCCAATACTTCATTTTTGCTTTTAATTCCCTTGCCTTTGGAGATGTGTCAAGTAAGAAATTGCTGCAGCAGAGGTCAAAGGGGTTGTTTCCTCGTTTCTCCTTTAGGGTTTTGATGGTTTTCCTGTCTCACATTCAGGTCTTTCATCCATTTTGAGTTTTTTTGTGTGTATGGTTTAAGAAGGTGGTCTAGTTTCTTCCTTCTGCATGTGGGTGTCCAGTTCTCCCAGCACCATTTGCTAAAGAGACTGTCTTTTTTCCATTGGATACTCTTTCCTGCTTTGTCAAAGATTAGTTAGCCATATATTTGTGGGTCCAATTCTGGGTTCTCTATTCTATTCCATTGGTCTGTGTGTCCGTTTTTGTGCCAATACCATACTGTCTTGATGAGTACAACTTTGTAGTAGAGGCTAAAGTCTGGGATTGTGATGCTTTGATTTTCTTCAATATTATTTTGGCTATTCGGGGCCTTTTGTGGTTCCATACAAATTTTAGGATTGCTTGTTCTAGCTTTAAGAAGAATGCTGGTGCAATTTTGATTGGGGCTGCATTGAATGTGTAGATTGCTTTGGGTAGTATTGACATTTTAACAATATTTATTCTTCCAATCCCTGAGCATGGAATGTTTTTCCATTTCTTTGTGTCTTCTTCAATTTCCTTCATAAGCTTTCTATGGTTTTCAGCAAACAGATCCTTTACATCTTTGTAAAACTGTTAATTTTAATGGATGTCCAGTGTATTCATTTTTTAAAATTTCCAGTGCTTTTTGTATCTTGAGATATGTTTGTGTACTCTAAGGTCACAAAGACATTTTCCTCTGAAAGCCTTTTTCTTTTACCTTTTTCATTTAGATCTGCAGCTCATCAGGAATTGATGGGGGGGGGGCACGGGGGGGCGTATGAGATGGGGGTCCTTTTTTCCATACAGATATCTAAATAGCAATTGATTGAAAAGGCCATCTTTTCCCCCCTGCACTGCAGTGTTACCTGTATACCTGTAGCTGTTTTGGAAGTTTGTGGTTTTTTTTTTTTTTTTAATTTTTTTTAATGTTTATTTTTGAAAGGGGGGAGGGGAGGGACACAGGATCGGAAGCTGGCTCTGTGCTGACAGCAGCGAGCCTGATGTGGGGTTCGAACTCACAAACTGAGATCATGAGCTGAGCCAAAGTTGGACACTTAACCAACTTGAGTCATCCAGGCACCCGAGGAAGTTTATATTGTTCTGTTGGTTGAATTGTGCTCTTTTACAATACCATACTGGTCTTCATTATTGTAACTTTATAAACATTTTTGATATCTGGTAACAGAAGTCTTCCAGCTTTGTTATTCTTCAGTATCACCTTGGCCTTGGTAATTCCTTATATTCCTTAATACCAGCTTCTCAGTTTCCATCAAAAAAACAGTAACAACACCTCCTGGGGTTTTGGCTGGGATTGCATAAATCTGTCCATTTATTTTGGCTTTTCCTTTTCTCAGTAAGGTTTTGCAGTTTGCATGTAAAGATCTTGCACATCTTTCACTGGATTTTCTTGGGTAGTTGATGTTTATTGATGCTGTTTTAAATTATATTGGCTTTGTCGGATTTTTTTTTGTTGGCTGCTGATATTTAGAAACTTGATTTTTTTTTTTTATTTTGGTAAATTGATTTTATTAAGTTATATTAAAATCACTTATCAGGTCTGATAATTATAGATTCTTTTGAATATTCTACCTATAAAAACAATCATGTCTTTTACAAATAATGACCACTGTTTTCTTCCTTTCCAATCCTTTTGCTTTTTACTGCTTTTTCTTGCCTTACTGCCTGCTAGGACTTCCAATGTTGAACAGAAATGGTGATGGTAGCCATCTTTTTTTTTTTTTTTTTTAAGTTTGTTTATTTTGAGAGAGATGTATTGCGAGTAGGGGAGGGGCAAAGAGAGGGGGAGGGGCAAAGAGAGAGGGAGGGAGAGAACCTCAAGCAGTCTCTGCACCATCACAGTTTCTCACGAAACTGAGATAGTGACCTGACCTAAAATCAAGAGTCGGACGCTTAACTGACTTAGCCACCCAGGCATCCCGATCCTGGGCATCCTTATCTTTTTCCCATCCTTGGAGGAAAAGGTATTGATATTTTTGAAGATCCCCTTTATCAGATAAGGAAGCTCTCGTCTAGCCCTGTTTAAGTGTTTGTTCATGAATTAGCCCTAAATTTTTCCACTGACTGTTCCAAGTGCTTTTTCCATTGGTTTTTGCTTTAACAATTACATTGATAAACATCCAAATTTGTTGCTTGCTTCATCTGAATCCTCACCTGTGATGCTTTGTTTCCTTTTGTTTTGGTGACCTTGGTTCATCACAAACTGAAATATCCCAGTATCTAAATTAAGGATGATTTGGAGAATTTGACAGGGCAGAGGTGCCGTAATAATGGACCCCATCACAGGGTGAGCTCTCCACCTGGCCCCTTGTCCAGTCTCCCAACCACTGTGCTGCACTCCACATGTGCCCCCAGGAGCCCTCGTGGTCCTGTGCCCACCCTGGCTGCTTTTATCTTCTTTCTTTCTTTTTTTTTTTTTTTAAGTTTATTTGTTTTGAGAGAGGGAGAGAGAATCCCAAGCAGGCTCTGCACTATTAGCACAGAGCCTGACATGGGGCTCAAACCCACAAACCACAAGATCATGACCTGAACCGAAGTCAGACACTTAACCAACTGAGCCTCCCAGGCGCCCCTTCATTCTTGTGTTTTCTTTGCAGTTGGGGGTTTCCCATGGCACCTACTCCCCCCAGCCGGCCAAAGCAGCAGTCTCCCCTGTACACTCGGTCCACTCAAAAGTGGACTTGCGCCCCCCCCCCCCCCCAGTCTATGAAATAGTCCTTGAGGTGTCCACGATGCCTCTGTGCCCTCTGATGGACCCCCAGCAGCTTCAGCACTGCTGACCATCCTTCCTCCTCACGGGCAGGTCCTTCTGAGTTCTGTGACATCGTCTGCTTATGGTTTTCTAACCACCTCTCTGGCAGTTCCTTGTTACTCTCCTTCACCGGACCCTCCTCTTCTTGCCAGCCACTAAATGTGGGTGCGCCTGAGGTCCTTGAACCTTTTCTCTAACTGTCCTCACTGCCAAGGTGACCTTCCTCTGTCTCAAGGCTGTTGGATTTGTGACTCCAACCTTGACTTCTCCCTAAACTCCAGACTTGTAAATGCAGTTGCCGACATTGTACCTGTCCGTAGATACCTAACAGGCAGCTCAGCTCTGCATGTGCAGGATGGAACTCTAGACTCCCTACTTCCCCCACGCCTGCCCTTCTGAGACAACAGGGACACCGTCAACCCTGCTGTCCTCCCTAGTGTCCCTCCTTCCCTTGCCCACCACATCCAGGCCATCAGCAGCCACAAGTCCTGTCGTTCATTCTCAAAACCTATGGTTCTTGGGTTGGGCCACGGGGTTGGTCAGTGCCCACAGTGTGCGCTCGGCCTGCAGACGCTCGCAGGGGCGGCGGGGTGTGGTGCTGAACTCGAATGTCCTGCTGCATGCCGGTGCTGTGACCAGGTATCTTCTCT
This sequence comes from Panthera pardus, assembly GCF_024362965.1. Taxonomy (NCBI): domain Eukaryota; kingdom Metazoa; phylum Chordata; class Mammalia; order Carnivora; family Felidae; genus Panthera; species Panthera pardus. The sequence continues at coordinate 12,931,260 of NW_026526754.1, forward strand.
CCTTGCCTCCCTGCCCCGTCTGCCCACCTGCTCTCCTCTGCATGGCAGAAGTCCTCCAGCTCTGCGTCCTCGGAGGCCTCGGAAACCTGCCAGTCTGTTAGCGAGTGCAGCTCCCCCACCTCGGTCAGTGCTCCCTGCCTGCAGTGGGACTCAGGGAGGGTCCGGGGCCTACCAGAGTGGGGAGCAGAGTGCCTGCTCCCTGCAGGAAAAGCCACCTGGGCACACCTGCAGCCACTCCCAACACCTCACATCTTTCCTTCCTGAGTCATGCCATCCTACCCCTGGGATTGGCAAGAACCAGGGGTCATGGCACCCTCCATGCTCTGCCCTTGACAGTGATCTTGAGCCTGAGGCCCCACACGGGCCTGAAAACCCTGTATCTCAACTGTAGTGAGAGGACCCTCAGCCGTGGACAGGAGGCCAAGGGTCCCCTGACCCATCTGCCATGCCCTGCAGGACTGGGCCAAAGCAGGTCCCCATGAGCAGCCCTCAGGCACCAGCCTGCAGAGGAGGAAGGACCGACTGGAACACCCCCGGGACACAGAGCCAGGCCTGGCCAGCGGGGGCACCCTGGGCCCCAGCGGAGAGGAGGCACCAAGACCACGCATGTCCCCTGCCACCATCGCAGCCAAGGTAGGCATCAGCTCCCCTGGCAGCCCAGCCAGTGCCCCCGTTCACTCCCAGGTCAGTGCCAGGAGGCCCGGCAGGTGGTCTCGGGGCCAGCTCCATCCACCTGGTGGGAGCCACCCGGAGTCCGAGCCGAGGGGGGCAGCGGGGAGCCAGGCCTCAGCCCGCAGTCTTACCACCCCCAGCACGGTGAGGAGGTGTCCCCGGCAGCCAGTGACCTGGCCATGGTGCTGACCCGCGGCCTGAGCCTGGAGCACCAGAAGAGCAGCCGGGACTCTCTGCAGTACTCCAGTGGCTACAGCACGCAGACCACCACGCCATCCTGCTCCGAGGACACCATCCCCTCCCAAGGTAGGCCCCGGGGCTGGGGCTGGGGCACCAGGCCTTCACATGCCCCAGGCCCCAGCCCACGGCATCCCGTGCCCCCAGGCTCTGACTACGACTGCTACTCGGTGAATGGGGACGCAGATGGCGAGGGCCCGGCCGAGTTCGACAAGTCCTCCACCATCCCCCGCAACAGCAACATCGCCCAGAATTACCGCCGCCTGATCCAGACCAAGCGCCCGGCCTCCACCGCGGGGCTGCCCAGCGCCTCTGGCGCTCCCCCCGGCGTGGCCACCATCCGCCGCACGCCCTCGACCAAGCCCGCCGTGCGCCGCGCGCTCTCCAGCGCTGGCCCCATCCCCATCCGGCCGCCCATCGTCCCCGTGAAGACGCCCACAGTGCCCGACTCCCCTGGCTACGCAGGGCCCACACGGGCGGGCAGCGAGGAGTGCGTCTTCTACAGCGACGAAGCCGCCTCGCCCCTGGCACCAGACCTGGCCAAGGCCTCACCGAAGAGGCTGAGCCTGCCCAACACGGCCTGGGCCAGCCCTGCCCCAGAGGCAGCCAGCTACCCCGGGCTGGCGGACGACGACGAGCAGCAGCAGCTGGCCGCCAACCGGCACAGCCTGGTGGAGAAGCTCGGGGAGCTGGTGGCGGGCGCCCACGCGCTGGGCGAGGGCCAGTTCCCCTTCCCTACAGCCCTGACCGCCACCCCCGCAGAGGAGACGCCCAGTCCGCCCCCGGCAGCCTCCGGCGACCCCCCGGCCGAAGACATGCTGGTGGCCATCCGGCGCGGGGTTCGTCTCCGCAGGACCGTCACCAACGACAGGTCGGCACCCCGCATCTTGTGATGGCACTGCCCTCCCGCCCTCTGGCCCCGCGAGAGGCAGGTGGCCTGGCTGGTGAACAGTGGCCACTCAGAGCGAAGGCAACAACAAGGGAAGAGCAGAGCCAGGCAAGCTTTTGGTTTTTCGTTTAAGTCACGCGAGGAAAAGCCACTTGATGGAAAGAGACACTCACCTTGGATTTCCACATTTAAACAGGAAGTGACTTCTTTAACAGAGCTCGCCAGCTCCGAGCCTGCAGGCCTTGAACTGGATGTGGAGCCTGTTTTATACGTTTCTCACCTGCTCTGCCCCTCCTCTTCCTCTTCCACAGGCCCTGCCTTTTCCACATCTGGCCTGGGCCCGAAGTGCCACAGCTTAGCTGACCTGACCCCACTTCTCCCCTCAGTTGGCGGTGCCTGGGGCTTCTCCTGAATGCTGGCCCCCACAGCCCTCCACCAGGCCCCTCTCCTTCCTTCTCTGCACCTGTCCCAAGCTCCTCTCAATCAGGGAGGTGGGCTGTCTGTGGAGGGGCCAGGCACCCAATCGGCTAAGGTGTCAGATTTGACTGAAAAGCTCCACAGAGTGGCAGTTGGGGGGCAGACTGAAGTTGGGAGGCCCAGCCTGCTGTGGAGGAAGGAGGCCCAAGGGCCACAGGCCCCAAGTTGAGTCTTGGGAACCCACACAGAAGAGGCTGTGGACCCCGAGGTAGATCCCATCCTGGCTTGCCCTCCTCTGGGAGGTACAGCCAGGGTTGAGGGGCAGGGAAGAAGTCCAGAGGCCTGAGGGTCAGATGTATGGTCCTCATCTGGGCATGTTGAGACTTTAACTCTGGTGGCACTTTGGTCATGGTTTTGGCCACCTGTGGGGGTAGGGGCTGGAACTGCACAGGGTGTGGGGGGTTATTTTATGAATATAATAAAATAGAGCTGACTGGACAAGGACTGTGTGTGGGGACAGGGTGGACGGTACAGGGTGTCCGAGAGTGCCTGAGGGACAGGGGTCCTTGCAGTGGCCTGGAGGGCCCACGGCAGGAGAAGGAGGGCCTAATTGGCTTCCCCAAAGCCAGGGGGCAGCTGTTTTTTTTTCTCCAGATTCTGGAGCAAAGCCAAAATAAGGTTGGAGAGGGCCAGGGTGGGGCCTCTAGTACGTCTGCTTAGATGGGAGCAGGGGCGGTCCAGGGAGATTGGCTTTGACTCTCTGTTGCCAGAGGAGATGCCATCCCGGTGCAGTACCCCCCACCCTGGAGTCCAGTCCACGCTAGGTGCGGGGTGGGGGTGCCCTCCCCTCCACGTACCGAGGCATGCCAGCTCTAAGCAGGTAGAAGCAGGTGCGACTGGGGCGAGCAGAGGGCTTCCTGTTGTCCCGCAGGCCAGCAGAGAGAGCAGCCAAGCTCACAGGGCAGTGGGACCACAAGGCAGGGGCCTCCCAGTCAGGAGAGCAGGCTTTTCCTGGTCGGGGTGGGATGGGGTTGGGTCTGAGTCTCAGCGCCAGGCTGGAGCTCCTGGCAGTTCTGCAGGGAACTGGGGTCCAAGCAAGGCAGCCAGGCAGCTCTGAGGAACCAAGGATGCCCCCGAGTGGATGGAGCCCCCCAGGCTCCCCAAGGGGAGACGGAGAATGGTATCTGTAAGTCGCTAGGTCTGAGAACAGCCTCGCTGAATGCTCAGGCCAACCCGAGAGCCCAAGTGTGGGCACCTGGAGAGAGTCCAGGTAAGGGAGGGCCCGAAGAGGCCGGGAGAGCAGGTGGCCAGTTTGGGAAGCCCCAGGGAGGGGTGTACCCAAGTGGGCTGAGGGAGTGAGATGCAGGATGTGTGATGTGAGCAGGGTAAGGAGTGGTGGGGTGGGGGGTGGCTTGGGAGGCTCAAGGAGGGGGTGGGCATAGCACAGCCACCCTCCCAGACTCGTGCCCCCTCTCCTCCAAGCCACCCCAGGGCTGTACATAACTCCCCCATCCCCCTGACCACCTGTCTCCCATTTAGTGACCACCTCTTAGGCCCACCCCCTTGGGATCCGAGCCAGCCATCCCACATCACAAACTTCGGTTTGGGGGACTTCTTTACGTTCATTTTTTTTTCATTTTGTACAGAGAAATATTCTTTTCAAAAGCGTCTTTTGACTGAAGTAACTTTTCTGGTGCTGTTGTTAACTTGTTCCTTTTTTTAATTTATTTCCCCACCCAAGTCTCCCCTCCTGGTTCCTACTCACCCTTTCTTCCCTCCACCTCTCCCCACCCCACCCCCATCCCATCTGAACCATTTTGTTTCTTTTCTTTCTGTCCGTTTCTGGATAAATTATCCTCTCCTCCCTGCCCCCTCCCCCTCCCCCCTCGATTTAAATAGTCACTGCTACAAGTAACAAATGCACTGTGAAGATTCCAGTATTAATAAAGTTGTACTGTAATTAACACCCCTGCCTCCGCCTGGCTTCCTCCACCCTGTTCACCTGCCCCTGCGCAGCGCTGGCACCCTGCCCTTTCCCATCCCAGATCCCGGCTGAGGGGCAGGAGTGGCCAGGTCCTGTATCAGGACCTATGCCTTTGAATACCTCCACTCTGTCTCTGCAGGTGGCTGTCTTGGGACAGCCCAATGAAGCCAGCGAGGGTGGCCAGGAGACACTGAGAAGGATCAGCCTGACACCCTCTGCCCCACCGGTCTCATGGAGACTCAGGCAGGTCTGTAAGAAACTCCCTCCCTCAAACACCATTTCCAGGCCCCCAGGCTAAGGCTTCATCCATCCCAAATCCAAATCTCCAGACCCAGGCCCCAGGACCAGGCAAGCCTACCTCTCCTGCCTCCTGCACTTGGGGTTCACCTTTGCAGATGCAAACTAAACCAAACCCAAACAAAACAAGCAAGTGTTTAATAGAAAATGTAAGAGGGACTGGAAGAGCATCCACTGTGGCAAGATGTGGTGTCTGGCTCTGCCCCTTCCCCATGCCCGCCCACCCCCCAACCTGGCACAAGTCTTGCCTCTGCAGGCCTCAGGACACGCCGGGCACCACCTGCAGGCAAGCGAGGCAGCCCAGGTGGTGCAGGGAGGGGACAAGCTCTGTCCACCTTCAGGGGGCTCTGGACCCCGGCTGCTCCAGGTGAGACTGTGAGGTACAGAATGCAGGAAGCTGAGCCCTTCTCAGGCACAGAATCTCCCTCAAGGGAAAAACACTGTCTTGGGGGTTCCCCCCACCCCCCCCCACCCCCAGACAAGTCTCAGACTCCACCAAACTCCTGCGGGAGCACCTCCAGCTGCCCCACACAGGTCACCACACAGGCCAGGTGGGGCAGGAGGCCTCTGCCCTGTGCCCTCAGCCTCCTCACTGAGCCGGGGGTCCAGTCTTGGGTCCTGGGGAGCGGGGCAGGGAGATGGGGGGCTGCTGGGGCAGAGGGTACAGCGGGGCAGCTACACACTGCGATGAGGGCTCCGGGCTGTGGGGCTGAGGGCTCGGCACCTCACAGTCCTGCCAATTTAGACGGAACTTTGTTTACCTGCAGGAGGCAGGGGGGAAAAAAAAAAAAAAAAAAAAGACCACAGGAGTGGTCAACACCTACCTCGTCTCCAGACCAAGCCTCATTGTTCTTGGCCCCAGGGCCCATCCTGGCTTTCAGAAATGACCTACAGCCCTGGGGAGTGGAAGGCGTGCTCGGGAGGGTCCTGGCTCTGCTCCACGACCTGGGCTTGGAACCCGGCGTCCTGCCCCCAACCCCCTCCACTCAGAGCTCCTTACAGCAAGAGCAGTAGAGCAGTTCCATGACCCGGAAGCAGTTGTCCAGCAGGGCTTTGGGTCGTACCAGCTTCAGGCTCAACCTGGGGGTGCTCAGGAGCGACACCACTGCTTCCACCTTGGGGCTGACCTCCACGTCCTGGAAGGGAGGAGACCGTGGAGACGGTCAGGACCACAGGCACCACCACCCCTCAACACCAGTGAAGAGGGAGGGCCAGTCCCAGGAGAACCCTGGAGGCTGCCCTGCCTGGAGCTGCACAAACCGCGAGAGAAAGGGACTTCCTGTGACAGGAGGCTTATGGGTAATTTCTCTCCCTCTTCCTGAAGGTTTCCTGGGAGAGTCCCCTTCAAGGCCCCTCACCCAAGCCTGACACAGAGGCTCCTGTTTTCTATCTTTGGGAAAATGACTGCAGGGGGCAGGCCAGGACAGGGGAGAGGTGGGGGGGCATCCTTGCTGTTCTCACCCAGGCCCGGCCACCACCACACAAGGCAGCCTGGGCTGGGGAGACTGTCCTTCGGGATTCAGAGACCTCTACTGCCCACAAAGAATGAGACAAAGGACCCTCACAAGGATCGTATTATGAGGAGGCCTGGGTGCACGGCACACGGGCCGGGCGGGTCTTTGGCTCCAAGCTCGGGGTGTCTGACAGTACTTAACAACCGGGAGCACGGTGTGGGTGGCAGGAGGGCACAGTGGGGGGACAGGGCAGGGGGCCAGGGCTGTTGCAGAAGACATCGCATAGAAAGGAAATGTAGAGCCTGAGCTGGGGGAGGACCTTCTTAAAGGTGGTTAATTGGGTTGAATTGTATTGGGTTGTGACCTGCCAATCCCCCCATCCCCGAAAAAGCCATGTCCAAGCCCTAACGCCTGGCACCTGTGAATGTGACCCTATTTGTAAACAGGATCTTTGCAGGTGTAATTAAGGATCTCCAGGTGAGATCATTTTAAATTTAGGGTGGGCCCTAAATCCAATGACTGGCATCCTTGTGAGAGAAAGGACGCAAAGCACAGAGGGAAAGGCCATGTAAGGGCCGAGGCAGAGGCTGGAGTGATGTGGCCACAAGCCAACGACAGTAGGAGCCAGCAGAAGCTGGAGGAGGCAGGAAGGGTCCTATTTCCCTAGATCCTTCAGAGAGAGCTTGGTCTCGCAGATACCCTGAGTGTGGTGTTCCGATCTGCAGGCCTGTGGCAGAAGAATTTCTGTTGTTTGGTGGTAATTTGTCACAGAAACCCTACAAAGCTAATCTACAAGGAGCTGGAAAGAGAAGCAAGCGTGACAGGAGGAGAAGGGGCATGTCCCCCTGGCCCACTCCCCATCAGGGAGAGCCCACTGCCCACCAGATGCTGGGCATATTTGGAGCGGGTCACAGACCATTAACTCTGTGAGAAAGAAGACAGACTTAAAAGCTGGTTTAAATCTGGGGCACCTGAGTGGCTCAGTCAGTTAAACGTCCAACCTCAGCTCAGGTCATAATCTCACAGTTCATGGGTTCATACCCCACATCAGGCTCACTGCTGTCAGCAACAGAGCCTGCTTCAGATTCTCTGCCCACCACCCACCCCCCCACCCCCCCCCCACACACACACTCTTGCTCTCTCATTCTCTCTCTCAAACAAAAACACTTAATGGCAATCAAAAGGAATGAAATCTTGCCATTTGCAACTACGTGGATGGAACTGGAGGGTATTCTGCTAAGTGAAATTAGTCAGAGAAAGACAAATACCATATGACTTCACTCATATGAGGACTTTAAGAGACAAAACAGATGAACATAAGGGAAGGTAAACAAAAATAATATAAAAACAGGGAGGGGGACAAAACAGAAGAGACTCATAAATATGGAGAAAAAACTGAGGGTTACTGGAGGGGTTGTGGGGGGGATGGGCTATATGGGTAAGGGGCACTAAGGAATCTCCTCCTGAAATCATTGTTGCACTTTATGCTAATTTGGATGTAAATTTAAAAAAAAATTAAATTAAAAAAAAATAACATGCATATGTTAAAAACAAATTTGAAAATAATTTTTTTAAAGCTGGCTAACTCTGAACTCTTAACAACCTGGGTGGACAGGTCTCAACCCACCCACAGCCTCCTCTGCAGCTCCCAAGAGCTCAGAGTCAGGCTCTCGAAGAAAGGCAAGGATGCAAAACTGTCTGTTCAGGTCAGCTCCAACTCACACTGCCCAAGGGCATGAAAGAGCCACCGAGGAGACCTCTGGGCCTCCAATCCCCTGCCAAAACCAGAGCCTCCCCAGAATTCCTAGCAGCTACGGGCTCCTAAGACCTGGTGTCACCCACAGCTCACAGCTCCAGATGGGCAGCAGGTGGGGCTCCCCGGGGCAAGTGTGCCCCAGGCCCCTGAGGACACCATGCGCTGGGGAGTAGGGCAAAATGGTGTGGGCAGGGGGTCCCACAGCACACATGTGGCCTGTATGGGCTCACAGTGACCCCGTGACCTTACTCCACAGGCTCTTTACAGGATGCATCCCTGAGGCCTCAGATCAACCCTGCTGAGCAGGAAGTTAGCAGGAACCTTATCATTGTTATTATTACTGGAAGTCTATATTTTACATTAGGGTTCACTCTCTGTGTTGTCCGTGCTGTGGACTTGGATGAACGCATGATGTCATGTGTCCATCATTACAGTGTCATACAGAAGAACTGCATAGCCCTAAAAACCTCCTGTTTTCATTGCTCCACCCATTCATCCTTCCTTCCCTGTCTCCCCCAAAAGGAACCTCTAGAAACAAAGCCAGAGGGTTAGATGACTTGCCCAGGATCACAGAACAAGACAGACAGACCCTAGAACATCTCCTGTCCCCAGCCCAGGCCACCCACGGGGCACTGCTGGCCTTCTCTTCCTCTCTCCCATTTCTCCCATACCTTTCAGGACATGCTGGAACTCTCCATGTCTTCCCATCCTCCCTCAACACTCCTTGGCCACCACACACACACACCTCCGCGGAGCTCACCGTGAGGCCTTGCTGGACATCCAGCAGTAGCGTATGTACCTCCTCCAGGAACTTCCAGGATGGGTGGCCCTCAAGCAGCACTTCCTGCACCGACTCAGTAGCACTGAGGCTCACCCAGACCCACAGATACCGCAGCTCCTGCTGGCTGACCTGGGCCCTCTGCTGTGGGGACAGGAGAAATTGTTGAAGTCCCAAGACTTGAGCCTCTGGGCCCTCCCCACCACTACTCTGACCACCTGCCACCCAACTTGTGCCCACAAAGAGAGCAGACCATGGGCATCCACTGTGGACAGGGAGAAATCTTAGCCCGAGCCGAGGGCAGGCTTGCTTACGGGGCTGGGAAAGGCCCCTGGCAACATGACCTGCGAAGATCAATGTGCCTCTCAGGCTGGGCCCATGGGGTGTCCCGCAAGGCAAGGGTCTCCCAGCCCAGGATGGGATTCTCACCAGTCTGGTGATGTTGGCCATTCTGAGCACCCCCTCATAAGGCACGCTCACCCTGTAGTTGATGGGGAAGTAGTGTTTCTGGGGAAACACAAGAACAAACCATGAGGTCACAGTCAGAAACGGCTCAAACAGCCTCCCCCAACTCCCAACTTGATACAGGAGGAGAGGACCAAGAACCAGCCCTTTGATGGCAGAGGTGGCCTTCTATGAAGAATATGCACTTGCGGGGGAGGGGTGCCTGGGTGGCTCAGTCAGTTGAGCCTCTGACTTCTGCTCAGGTCATGATCTGGTGGTTCGTGAGTTCAAGCCCCACATTGGGCTCTGTGCTGACAGCTCAGACCCTGGAACCTGCTTCAGATTCTGTCTCCTCTCTCTCTGCCTCTCCCCCACTCATACTCTGTCTCTGTCTCTCAGAAATAAACATTAAAAAAAATAGATTGCTCTAAACTTATGGTGCTGGTTGCACAGCTCTGCCAATGTACTAAAAACCACTGAGCTGTACACTTAAACAGGCGAATAGTATGGTATGTGAGTTATAGCTCAGGAAGGCTGTCAAAAAAAGAAAAGTCTTGCATTGCCACGGTGCCACGTGAGCTTCTCTGCCCTACACAAAGGGAGCCACCCATTCCAACTTCTAAGTCCTTATGTGCTGAGCTAATAACAAGCACCTGGACTTCCCCCAAGGCCTCCTGGAAGCCATTTCCTGAGTCACAGGGTGAGTGTCACATGGAGGTGGGATTAAAGGTCAGATCAAGTAGCAGGGGCAGGAGGTCCCCAGGGAAGGCTGGCAGGGGAGAGGACTGTAAGTGTGGACCAGGTACACTGCTGGACGTGGGGGAGAAAGGCGGAGAAAGGGGCCACGGTCAGCTCAGGGCTGAGGCCCCGAACGTCCTACACGCTGTGAGGCCAGGAGCTTGGGAAGGGGAATGCAGTCGGGGGGTTCACAGTTACCATGTACTGAAGGCGGTTCCTGTACTGAAGCTTGTCCCGAAGAAAGCCAGTTACTGCACACTCCTCGCTCTGGGTCAAAGGCCACATCTCCAAACCCTCGTTCCCCAAGGCCATGGCAAGGAAGATCCCGAGATCTGTGGACAGTGACCAACAGGAACACATGAGTACACTGCCCACCTGTGCAAAGCTGTGCACATCTGCCCTCCCTTTTCCAGGTCATGGGAGGGACAGGGCCATAGAGCCCCAAGGAGGCCTTTCCACCACAGGGGATGTTTTCCCTGGGGCCCAGGCTCAGACAGCAAGGCCAGGCAAGCATGGGCAATCTGGCCGGTGTACCCGTACCCTTAGCCAGCAAAGCCCCCCAGCTGTCACACCCTGAGGTTGGTGTCCAGTCTCCTCCCCACTCCTGCCCCTTGGGGAAGGCACAACCTCCTCTCCAGGGAAACCTCAGCTCATACCCCATTTAGGGCTGACGTGTCCTCAAAGCCTACGTCTGCATTTCCATCTGGGGATCCAGGAGATGTGGACTTTCTAGTTCCAACTTTACAAATGACTTTTGGGTGAGCAGAACTATTTCCTCCATGCTCTAACTGACCTTGGCATTCCTCTCAGATGTACAAATAACTACAGGCCTTCCAGTTTGTCCATTCTGGGGAGCAAGCAAATCAGGCTGCTTCTTCTCCCTCCCAGCAAACGAGCAGCTGTCTCGTAAACATTACCAGCCTTTACCACTAGGTGTCACTGTGACCTAAAAAACAGCTTTGTGATTCCCAGAATTAATAACACAAAAAAAATCTGAGAGGGGTGCCTGGGTAGCTCAGTCAGTTAAACTTCTGACTCTTGGTTTCTGTTCCCATCATGACCTCATGGTTCATGAGTTTAAGCCCAGCGTTGGGCTCTGCACTGATGGTGCAGGGTCTGCTTGGGATTCTCTTTCCCTCTCTCTCTCTTTCACAATTAATAAACAAACAAACAAACAAACAAACAAAAACCTGAGAATTTGCAAAAAATATGAACAAGGATCAAATTGATCAGAGCAGAAAGGAAACAGAGGTGCAGGAGATGTATCCAAAAAATCAAACACACCAATAAAGGTAAAGACATACTAAAACAATCAGGTGTCATATTTCACCTATCAAAATGGAAAGTGGGTTTTTTAAATTTCATTTTAATAACAGTGCTGGCAAAGCAGTAAGGCGGGTGCTCTTATCTTGGAAAGCAATTTTGCAGTTTTATTATTAGCGAACTTAGTAATGTCCACACCCTTTGACCCATTAAACTCATCTCTAGGGATAAACACGAAGGAAAACAAAAAAAAGGGAGCCATCACCAAAAAATTTGTGGACAAAGACTCCCACTGCAGTATTCTCTTATAATAGTGAAAATATGTAAATGGCCCACATGTTCATTAATGAATGGAGCAAATAAAAACCACATTGTCAGGGCGCCTGGGTGGCTCAGTCAGTTGAGTGTCTGACTCTTGGTTTCGGCTCAGGTCATGATCCCAGTGTCGTGGGATTGAGCCCCTAGTCAGGCTCCATGCTCAGCCTGCAGCCTACTTGGAATTCTCTCTCGGATCTCCCTCTGCCCTTCTCCCCCATGCACACTGTCTTTCTCTAAAATAAATAAGATGAAAAAACCACACTGTCAAAGAATGTTTATGATATGCTTGTGTGATAAGAAATATACTCATGATATGCTTAGTAAAGTCTTAAAAAAGCATGACTCAGCACACTTCCTCTGGGTCTACACAGCATGATGTGAATTACATTAATTACATGCAAATGTGTATGCATAGGAAATGAAGTGGAAGTGTAGTGGAAGGAAATGTATCAAATCTCTATGGGAAATTTTTATGTTCTTTATATTTTGTAGGACATATTTTATATCCTACAATCAATATATTGTTATAGTCAAAAGCAATAATTTCTTTTCTTTTCTTTTTTCCCCCCCAAAATAGCCAGGCTTGACACACCCCTGGTCATGAGTAGGAATTACTGATTGCATTTTCCCCACCCACCTCCCTGGAACTTAGGGAGACTTTTTTTTTTTTTTTAATTTACATCCAAATTAGTTAGCCTATAGTGCAACAATGATTTCAGGAGTAGATTCCTTAGTGCCCTTTACCCATTTAGCCCATTCCCCCTCCCACAACCCCTCCAGTAACCCTCAGTTTGTTCTCCATATTTATGAGTCTCTTCTGTTTTGACCCCTTCCCTGTTTTTATCTTATTTTTGATTCCCTTCATTTATGTTCATCTGTTTTGTCTCTTAAAGTCCTCATATGAGTGAATTCATATGATTTTTGTCTTTCTCTGACTCATTAATTTCACTTAGCATAATACCCTCCAGTTCCATCCATGTAGTTGGAAATGGCAAGATTTCATTCTTTTTTATTGTCAAGTAATACTCCATTGTATATATATATCACATCTTTATCCATTCATCCATCAGTGGACATTTGGGCTCTTTCCATACTTTGACTACTGTAGATAGTGCTGCTATAAACATGGGGGTGCACATGTCCCTTCGAAACAGCACACCTGTATCCCATGGATAAATGCCTAGTAGTGCAACTGCTGGGTCGTAGGGTAGTTCTATTTTCAGTTTTTTGAGGAACCTCCATACTGTTTTCCAGAGTGGCTGCACCAGCTTGCATTCCCAGGGAGACTTTTTTTTTAAGTTATTTATTGAGAGAGAGAGTGTTTGTGTGCACGCACACATGCAGGGGAGGGCAGAGAGAGGGGGGAGAGAGAATCCCAAGCAGGCTCCACAATGTCAGCAAGGAACCCAATGCGGGGCTCTAAGTCACATACTGTGAGATCATGACCTGAGCAGAAATCAAGAGTTGGACCCTTAACCAACTGAGCCACCAAGGTGCCCAGGGAGACTTTTGTTCTTGATCCCTCACTGGGCTGGGCCTGCTTCTTGTCACTCTCCCCCCTTCTCAGTCGTGCTTCAAATGCCTTTGCTCTGGCTGGGCCCTCACTACGAACGTTCTGGACTCAAACCCCATGCCCAAGATGGGCTACAGCACACCAGTCCCCCCTCTCACAGAAATGTGCCAACCACATTTTCTCAGGGTTGCAAATTTGCAATACATCTTGCATTTGCTCTCTCTGTCTCTTCCCAAGTGCTTGATCTGACATTTGGACAGAGGAACAGTTAAACACAAACTGAGTGAGTGTTTCTGCATGCTTTCTGTCTCGTCTCTAAACCATTAAGCCCCTGAGCCGGGCACCCCCTGCACATCAAGATCATTCCTGGTTCGCAGATTTTGCTCACTCACACTTTGCCCCTGCCCTGGGTACCCTCTCACAAGGCAGACCTCTTTCAAGGTCTCACCATGACTCCTTCCCCTCCCAGGCTCTCTCCCCTGCCTGCACCAGCCCCCCACAATCTCTGTGTCTTGCACCATCTGTCCAATTCACTCATTGTCTTGACCAGACAGCTTGGCCCCTAGTATGTGAATACATAATGCAGTTAACCACAACATGATCTCGTTTACTGAGCACTTTGGGGGTTGACCTTGAGCAAGGAATCAGGAACATGCACCTGAATTTTCTGGAGAGCTGGTTAGGGTCCAGAGTGTCTGATTCAGTAGGTCTGGGGTGGGCCCAATGAATTTGTATTTCTAACAAGTTCCCAGGTGCTACTGCTGCCAGTCTGGGGACTGCACTTTGAGGACCACTGACCTCCAGAGACAGTAGCAAACTGGTGTCCCAAGGGCCACATCTGGTTCACAGAGATTTCATATACAAATCTGAATTTGCATCTTGTCTTTAAAAATCAGTATCTGTCCACACTTGGTCCTCTTTCTCATGTGGCGGTCACCCACGGCTGCCCACTCCACGCTTGAAGTCCTACCCTAGGTGCCCTTACCTGTGTCCTGGTTTTAGGTCTCTGGTGCCTGGCAACTGTGGGCTCCGAGGCAGCACTGAGTCCTAGAAAGCTACCATGTGCCAGCCTGGCATGTATGGGCTGCACCAGGAACCCTGTCCTTGGATGATCTGCCTTCCCCCCAGAACCAGACTTCCTTTAGATCTGCAGACTGACCACCATTTCCAAATTTAAGCCTCTTTTTTGCTGCTTCCACCCTGAGAAACAGGCCAGCAAACCGGTGACCACACAGGGACAGCAGGGCCATAATAGCCTCACTGCTGCTCTGCACCCCCGAGGGCTCCACAGCCAATGCAACCCTGTCCCTGCAAGGGCATTAGTCTTGCCCCCTCAAGACAGAAGAGGAGGCTGAAGAAGAGCAAGTGAGGAAGGAGCTACCTTCCTGGGTCCCTGGCTGGGAGGGGGAAGGGCTGCACCTCTCCTGGGGACAGCCCCTTGTGCAGGGACAAATCGGAACTGTCCACCACCAGCACCCCCAGCGACCAAATCTGAGCCTGTGCAGGGACTTGAATAGCATCCCCCCCCCAAATTCTTGTTCACTCAGAACTTCAGATGTGACCTTATTTGGAAATGGGGTCTTTACAGATAAAATGAAGGCCTACCCTGAATGCAATGGCTGATGTCCTTAGAAGAGGACACAGAGATATGTAGAGGGAAAGGCCATGAGAAGACAGACACAGATTGGGGTGATACAACCACAAACTGTGGAATGCCAGGAGCCACCAGAAGCAGGAAGAGGCAGAAAGGAGCCTTGGAAGAGGCGTCACCCTGCCCACACCTTAATTTTAGACTTCCGGCCTCCAGACCTGAGACAGAATCAATTTCTGTTTTAAGATACTAAACTATAGCAGCCCATCCTTCTCCAGCACCCTCCGGCATCCTTCTATCTACAAGCCTCTGATCTGCACCCTTCTTGCCTCCCACCCCACAGCCAATCCTTGCCAAGGCCATGACTTCTATTTCCACGGCCATCTCACAAACAAGACTGTCATCACTTCCTGCCCAGAAGGTTGCAACAGCAGCCACAGACTGATCTTCCGAAAGCAGAGTAATTCCCAGTCACAACTCCAAGTCCCCAGATCTTGAACCTTCCAGGGCTCCATGCTGTCTCGTTTTCAAGGCCTCCATCATCTGGGCCCAAACTGGCTTTCCAGCCCGGCCACTCACAGTCCCACCTGCTGATCCTTTGCTCGAGCTGTTTCCTCTACCCAGACCCTGTCTTCACCTTCTCACATCTACCAGTGTGAACACTGCCCACCTCCGAAACGATTTCATGTGGCACCTCACCCATGCTGCTCCTCTTGCTCCTCACAACCTGGAAACTTCCAGAACATGGGATCTAGGTCCATCTGCCTGTTCTGAATGCCTCGACCTTTTGCAGTATCCCTCCACAAGGACCAGGCTGGATCCCTTGCAGGATCAAATCCTGGACCTCATGAGGGAATTCCTAGCACCTAACTCCCTGCCAGGCATTGGAGAGAGGGGTGCGAGCCAGCCTGGGTCCTTGTTGCCATGACAGTAACTCTCCAGTGGGCATGTGGGAGGCACCAGAAAAATGTGTTGAATTTGAGTCAATTCAATTGAATCTTGGAGTCTGAAGGGATCTTGGTCTGGCCTCCCACCAGCAGGCTTGAGAGGCTTTCTAGACGCTTTCTGTCCTCATTTCAACTTATTTTTCTTTTTACCAACAACACTGTTCTCTTTCTGCCTTTTAATTTTGTTCTATTATGGAGGGAGGGGCAGAGGGAATAGGCTGCCTTCTCCAGCACCTGGCAGCACTTCTCCCACGTGTTTTGGGGCCCAGACAATTTCACAAGCTTCCACCCCCCAGCTGGCCACACCCAGGGAGGCCAGAAATCCTCTCTGCCACCGCTGCCCCCACCCCCCATACACAGTAGCACTAATAAGCCTAAGAAGGTAACACTGCCACTTGCCCCCAGTGCCTGCCCCATCCCCTTAACCACCCACTGACCATACCCACCCAACCTAGGACTTGTACCCACCATGACGGTCTGAGCTGGGGTCAGCTAGAGACAGGGCAGAGGGCAGCCACGGGAGTCCCGAGGCTGTTCGGCTGGGAAGCATCTCAACTTCCCACCAGCAAGAATGGCCCAGTTGCCATGGTTACAGCAGAGCCCGGCTCTGGGCCAAGGCCTCCCGGGGCAGCCTCCAAGGACCCCCCCCAGTACTCACAGTGCAGCCAGGCGAATCCCCGGGGCATGGTGGTACGCTGTGTCCCCCAGAGAGCAGAGGCGGTGTCCCCAGCAGTGTGTGTATCCACAAAGGCCCAGGTGGGGCCTACATGGCCTCGCGTCAGCAAAGGTGGCCCAAAGCTGGGGGAGGGTTGACCACAGAGGAGTGACCCGGCAGGGGGCGGCAGGTGCTCCTGGGGCAGCGCCTGCCCTTATCTGCCTGGCAGTGTGGAGGGCAGCTGGGGGGCAGTAGGTGCGAGTCCCATGGCAGCCAGGATCTGGCCTGAGACAGTGGCCTCGGGATCTTTCCCTCTCGAGCAGGAGAGAGTCCCCAGCAGGCCCCTTGGAATCTGGGGCTGGGTTGTGCTTTCTCTGATTTCTCCGTCTGCAGCTGCTCAATGTGAAATCTGGCTCTGGAAAGAGAAAGGAGGAGAGAAACGGATTATGTAAGAGCAGTGCTGCCACTCAGCCATCAGCTGCAGGCACCAAGAGTCTATGTGTGCGCTGTACCCACCACCTGGCAGGGACCCCCGGGAATGACTGGAGGCTCACAGCCCAGCCCTGGAGGCTGGCTACTCTGGGAAACAGGCTCACATACAAGAAATGACTTCAGAACATCCCAAGGGCAGCACTGGCCAGGGAGTGAATTACGATGACACCAGCTGGCAGCCACAGGCCTAAACAAAAGCAGGACCAGGGAATGAAAGGCCAAGTGGGTTAAATCAAGGGAGCTTCCTGAAGGAGGTGATATTGCATGCAAGTAAAGTACCTCAGGCTACTCAGGTGGCCATGAGGTTAAAACAGCAGAGTATTAATCCCTCTTTTTACCTTCAGGCTTAGTCCCAATCTCCTATTCCCCAAATCCTTGACCCCCTCTTAATAGGGTTGCTAGATGAAACACCAGGTGCTCAGTTAAACTTGAATTTCATACCAACAACTCATATTTTTTTAGTATAATTATGTCATGAATACTTTTTAGTATAAGTATGTCCCAAATATTGCATGGCACATATACTTTAAAAAAATCATTATTTAATGATTTAATGATTCAATGTTATTTAATTAAACAATGAATTATTTAATTCCAAATTAATCAGAAGTCCTATATATATATTTTTAGTTTATTTATTTATTTTGAGAGAGAAAAAGTGCTTGCATGTGTACCCAAGTGGGGGGCGGTCAGAGAGAGGAGAGAATCCCAAACAGGCTTTGTGCTGTCAGTGCAGAGCCCAACATGGGTCTCGATCCCATGACCCTGAGATCATGATCTGAGATAAATCAAGAGTCAGATGCTTAACTGACTGAGCCACCTAGGCACCCCACAAGTCCTGTATTTTTATTTGCTAAATTTAGCAACCCTGTGATAATAACAGGATTGCTCTTCCTGAGTGGTCGCTATGAATAGCTAGGCCCAGGGCTTGGGCTTTTGTATTCAATGAATCTTCATGATAATCTTGCCAGGTCATAAAAATCTCATGTTTATCGATGAAGAAATCAAGGTACAGAAAGGTTAAGACTTGTCCAAGGTCACACAGCTTGTAAGCAGTGGGACAAGAATTCAAACACTGGTAGCCACTCCCACCAGTTGACATCCATCCACACATCCACTCCTTAGGACACCCTTACCACCTGGGGCTCTCACATAGTCATCTCTATCACTCACTGGATTCTGTGAGATAAGGCTCTCATCCCCATTTTGCAGATGAGGAAACAGGTTCTGAGAGACTGAGTTGACCAGTGACAGAGCCAGCTCTGAAATTCAAAGAAATTCTTAAATTCTCTGACTCTGTTCTGTTCCATGCCCTTGCCCTCCCTGTTTGCTCTGGAGAAATGGTCACACGTTAATGGCAGGAGCGAGAAGCAGGTATAATGTGGGGGTACTGTCCATGGTGGCATCCATCTCCACAGAACGTACCAGAAGTGCTGTCCCTTACCCTCAGAGGTTCCCAGCAGGCAGGTTGGGCCTCATACAAAGAACACAGGTGTTCCCAGTCGCCATGAACACTAACCTAACTGAAACCTTTTGTTGTTGTTAGTTTTTGTGTGTGTGTGTGGAGGTATAATGTATATACAGTAAAATTCACTTTTTCAGTGTACAATTTTATGACAAATAAAATTGACAAATTCAGAGTTGTATAATTGCTTCAATGATCCAGACATAAAACATTTCCAACTATGCAGAAAATCCCCTCCTGCTACTTTGCAGACAATCCTTCCTCCCAGCCCTAGCCCCATCCAACAGCTCATCCATGTTCTATCCCACAGTATTGCCTTTTCCAGAATGCCAGATAGACACCATGTGTCCTTTTGTGCCGGGGTCCTTTCACTGAGCCGACTGCATTTGGGATTCAGCCAGGTTGTTGTGTGTGTTAGCAGGTTGCTCCTTTTCCTTGCTGTGTAGTATTCTGTTGTACAGACACCAGTTGAAGGGCATCTGAATTGTTTCCAGTTTTTGATGATAACAAATAAAGCTACTACCAGCCTCTGCATACAGATGGTTTTGTTTTTTAAGTTTATTTATTTGAGAGAGAGCAGGTCAGGGGCAGAGAGAGAGGAAGAGAGAGAATCCCAAGCAGGCTCTGTGTGGGGCTCGAACCCATGAACCATGAGATCATGAACTGAGCCAAAGTCTGATCAGCTCAACTCACGGAGCCCCTGCATACAGGTTTTGGTGTGGACAGAAGTTTCCATTTGTCCTGGGCCTTGTCTGTAACTTGCAGGTCCCAGTCACCTTCACACCACACCAAACAGTCCTGATCCTGGGCACCTTCTGTGGCCCCACCCTTTGAGCCCCACCTAAATGGAGGAATTTTGTGAAATCCAAAGAGGACACACAGTTACCTGATGACACACAGGAGCTACAGTGGGGATGGTGGCCGAGGGGAAACCAGGCTGCTCACAGAGGCCTGGAAACAGGGCAAACAAGGTCAGGCCAGTGGCCTGACAGCAGTCTGCCTAAGAGTGGCCTTTCCCACACCTGAGAGGGCCCAGGGCGCCTCTCTCTTCCTGTCCCTCTCCCTCTCTCTTTTCCTCTCTCATGGGGGAGAGTGAAGAGTTTGAGAATGTGCCTCTCCCAAAACACTCACAGTCTACCCCACGGCTTACAGCAGTCATTACAAAGCTCACAAGAGGCAAAGTTGTGCAAGAAAATAAAATTGGAGTATTCTGCATAGTTCAGTTGTGAATATTAGATTTTTAAAAATATAATCACATTACTATTATTCACATTCCCAAACAAATAATCCCTTATATCATCTAATACAGAATCCATGTTCAACTTTCCCTGGTTGTTTTTTAAAAAAAATTTTTTAAGTTGCTCTGTTTGAATCGAGAGCCTAACAAAGTGATCCGTTGATTGATGTGTCCCTACATCTTTTTTCCTTATTTTTTTTTTAGTATTAAGATATAATCCACATGCCCTAAAGTTTGCCATTTTAAAGTCTATAATTCAGAAGGAATTTGAGAGAGAACACGACAGGGGCAGAGAGAGAGGGAGAGAGAGGCGGGGGGGGGGGGGGGAGAGGGGGAGAGAGGGGGAGAGAGAGAGAGAGAGAGAGAGAGAGAGAGAGAGAGAGAGAGAGAAAATATCCCAAGCAGGCTCTGTGTGGGGCTCAAACCCATAGTTCTGATTCCAAAACCAGACAAGGACCCCGCTAAAAAGAACTATAGATAAATTTCCCTGATGAACATGGATGCAAAAATCCTCAACAAGATATTAGCCAACCAGATTCAACAATACATTAAATTATTCACCACTACCAAGTGGGATTTATACCTGGGATGCAGGGCTGGTTCAATATCCACAAAACAATCAATGTGATTCATCACATCAATAAAAGAAAGGACAAGAACCATATGATCCTCTCAATAGATGCAGAGAAAGCATTTGACAAAATACAACAACCTTTCTTGCTAAAAACCCTCAAGGAAGTAGGGATAGAAGGACCATACCTCAAGATCACAAAAGCCATATACAAAAGACTCAACGCTAATATCAGCCTCAATGGGGAAACACTGAGAGCTTTCCCCCTAAGGTCAGGAACAAGACAGGGATGTCCACTCTCGCCACTGTCATTCAACATAGTAATGGAAGTCTTAGCCTCAGCAATCAGACAACACAAAGAAATAAAAGGCATCCAAATCGACCAGGAGGAGGTTAAACTTTCACTCTTCACAGATGGCATGATACTCTATATGGAAAACCCAAAAGATTCCACCAAAAAACTGTGTGAACTGATTCACGAATTCAGCAAAGTGGCAGGATATAAAATCAATGCGCAGAAATCGGTTGCATTCCTATACACCAACAATGAAGCAACAGAAAGAGAAATCAAGGAATCGATCCCATTTATAGTTGCACCAAAACCCATAAAATACCCAGGAATAAATATAACCAAACAGGTGAAAAAATCCATACACTGAAAACTACAGAAAACTTATGAAAGAAATTGAAGAAGACACAAAAAAATGGAAAAAGATTCCATGCTCCTGGATAGGAAGAACAAATATTGTTAAAATGTAGATACTACCCAAAGCAATCTACATATTCAATGCAATCCCTATCAAACTAACACCAGCATTCTTCACAGAGCTAGAACTAACAATCCTAAAGTTTGTATGGAACCAGAAAAGACCCCGAATAGCCAGAACAAGAAAACCAAAGCAGGAAGCATCACAATCCTGGACTTCAAGCTATACCACAAAAGCTGTAATCATCAAGACAGTATGGTACTGGCACAAGAACAGACACTCAGATCAATGGAACAGAATAGAGAACCCAGAAATGGACCCACAAATATGTGGCCAACTAATCTGTGACAAAGCAGGAAAGAATATCCAATGGAAAAAAGACAGTCTCTTCAGCAAGTGGTGCTGGGAAACCTGGACAGCGACATGCAGAAGAATGAACCTGGACCGCTTTCTTACACCACACACAAAAAGAAACTCAAAATGGATGAAAGACCTCACCGTAAGACAGGGAGCCATCAAACTCCTCGAGGAGAAAGCAGGCAAAAACCTCTTTGATCTTGGCCACAGCAACTTCTTACTCAACACGTCTCTGGAGGCAAGGGAAATGAAAGCGAAAATGAACTACTGGGACCTCATCAAAATAAAAAGCTTCTGCACAGTGAAGGAAACAATCAGCAAAACTAAAAGGCAACCGACAGAATGGGAGAAGATATTTGCAAACGACATACCAGATAAAGGGTTAGTATCCAACATTTATCAAGAACTTGTCAAACTCAACAGCCAAAAAACAAATAATCCAGTGAAGAAATGGGCAAAAGACATGAAGAGACGCTTCTCCAAAGAAGACATCCAGATGGCCAACCGACAGATGAAAATGATCAACATCACTCATCATCATGGAAATACAAATCAAAACCACAATGAGATACCACGTCACACCTGTCAGAATGGCTAACATTCACAACTCAGGCAACAACAGATGTTGGCGAGGATGCAAAGAAAGAGGATCTCTTTTGCACTGCTGGTGGAAATGCAAACTGGTGCAGCCACTCTGGAAAACAGGATGGAGGTTCCTCAAAAAACTAAAAATAGAACTACCCTACAACCCAGCAATTGCAGTACTAGGCATTTATCCACGGGACACAGGTGTTTCGAAGGGACATGTTTCAAAGGGACACGTGTACCCCCATGTTTATAGCAGCACTATCAACAATAGCCAAAGTATGGAAAGAGCCCAAATGTCCATTGATGGATGGATGAAGAAGATGTGGTATGTGTGTGTGTGTGTGTGTGTGTGTGTGTGTGTATGTGTACACACACATACAATGGAGTTTTACTTGGCAATCAAAAAGAATGAAATCTTGCCATTTGCAACTGCGTGGATAGAAGTAGAGAGTATTATGCTAGGCGAAATTAGAGAAAGACAAATATCATAAGATTCATTCATATGAGGACTTTAAGACACAAAACAGATGAACCTAAGTGAAGGGAAACAAAAATAATATAAAAACAGGGAGGGGGACAAAACAGAAGAGACTCATAAATATGGAGAACAAACAGAGAGTTACTGGAGGGGTTGTGGGAGGGGGGATGGGCTAAATGGGTAAGGGGCATTAAGGAATCTACTTCTGAAACATTGTTGTACTATATACTAACTAACTTGGATGTAAATTAAAAAAAAAAATTTAAGTGTATAATTCAGTGGGATTCTTTTTTTAGTAGATTCACAAAGTTGTGCAACAATCGCCCACAATCTAATTCCAGAACATTTTCATTACCCCAAAAATAAACTGTATTCATTAGCAGTCACTGTGTATTTCCTGCCCTCCCCCCACCCCAGTCCCTGGGAACCACTAATCTGCTTTTTGTCTCTATGGATTTGCTTCCTCTAGACATTTTGTATTAATGGAGTCATATGGTATATGGCCCTTTATGACTGGCTTCTTTCACTTGGTGTAATGTTTTCAGGGTTCATTCATCTTGTACCATGTGATAAACTGCATGTTGTCTCCCTAAATTCATATGTTGAAGCCCTAGCCCCGAGTGTGATGGTATTTGAGATGGGACTTCTGGGAGGTAATTAGGGTAACTGGGAGGTAGATCAGGGTTAGATGAGGTCACGAGGGTGGGGCCTCATGATGGGATTTGTGCCTTTGTAAGAAGAGACACAGGGGGGACTTCAGCTCAGGTCATGAGCTTGGGCCCTGCATCGGGCTCTCTGCTGTCAGCCCAGAGCCTGCTTCAGATATTCTGTCCCCCTCTCTCTTTCTGCCCCTCCCCCACTCATTCTCTTTTCTCTCTCTCTCTGTCCCAAAATAAATAAATAAACTTAAAAAAAAAGAGGGAGACACCAGAGAGTTTGCTAGCGGTTTCTGCGTGCCCCCACAGAGAAGAGATCGTGTGAGCACAAAACGAGAAGGCAACCACCTGCAACAAGGGGAGAGGCCACACCAGAAACCTCCATTCTTGGGGCACCTGGGTGGCTCATTCGGTTAAGTGTCCAACTTTGGCTCGGGTCATGATCTCATGATTCATGAGTTTGAGCCCCTAGTCAGGCTCTGTGCTGACAGCGCTGAGCCTAGAGCCTGCTTGGGATTCTGTGTCTCCTCTCTCTGCCCCTCTCCTGTTCCCACTCCGTGTGTGTCTCTCTCTCAAAAATCAATAAACATTTAAAAAAAATTTTTTTAAAGAAATGAAGAAACCAACCATTCCAGCACACTGATCTCAGACTTCCAGAACCATGAGCAAGTACATTTCTGTTCTTTAAGCCACCCTAACTATGGCATTTTATTATGGCAGCTCAAGCAAACTAAGACATGAGATTTATCAGTACTTCATTCCTTTTAAAAAAAAAATTTTTAAGGTTTTATTTTTAAGTAATCTCTACACCCAACGTGGGGCTCGAACTCACAACCCCAAGATCAAGAGTTGCACATTCCACCAACTGAGCCAGCAAGGTGCACCTCCCTTTTATTTTTCTTTTTTAAGGGCCAAAACATTTTAACCCCTTAGTTGTTTTTTTCCTTTTTTAAAGAGTATTTTAATTTTATTTTATATTTTTTAATGTTTATTTATTTATTTTGAGAGAGAGAGAAAGTGCAAGTGGGGGAAGGACAGAGAGGGGAGTGGGGAGAGAGAATCCCAAACAGGCTCCGTGCTGTAAGTGCAGAGCCCAACTCAGGGCTCGAACTCACGAACCATATCATGACCTGAGCCAAAAATCCAGAGTCAGACGTTTATCCAACTGAGCCATCCAGGTGCCCGAAGAGGATTTTATTTTATTATTTATTTTTTTCAAGTAGGTTCCACACCCAGTGTGGGGCTCGAACTCACAACCCTGAGATCAAGAACCGTAATCCCTACCAACTGAGCCAGCCAGGTGCCACCCCTCATTTTTTTGCCTTTTTAAATAAAGTTAAACAGCCGAACAAAAATTCACAAACCGCTTCCCTGTCCAAGCCGTTCCTCCCTCCCACACCCTTTCCTTCACCTTATTCACACAGACCCAGGGTATCCAACTGAGAAGAAGAAACTGTTCCAAGAACATGGAAAAGTGAAGAAGAAAGGAGGTGAATTGTGTCTACATTCAAGGTCATGCTGAGCAAGTCTGCACTCTCTGGATTTTGGATGGTTTTCTCTTGCTAGCCAAATGGAAAAAGGAAATTCCCTGGACCAGATGCTTCAAAGCTAAAGGCCCAGCACCACCAAAGAATGCCAAAGAAAATACAGTTGGCATCAAACTCACCCATATTCATGCCCTTCTCACCCAGGTCCTGTCCAATGTCACAGTGGCTCTTCTTCTTGGGACCAGTGGGGACAGTGACTTCCTTGAACTTTTTCTCCTCCTCGTTCTAAGCTTCAGCACTGGCTCCCCTGTGCCCATCTGCATGATGCTCCAAGGCTCATTTTTGGTAAGTTTTCTTGATCTTGTCCTCAGAGGCATTCGTGTCCACTCCCAGAATCTTGTAATAATCTTTCCTTTTCTTCACTCCAGCTGTGCGTTTTTTAGGAGCTGTATTTGTTCTTATGTTTTCTCCGTCTGCTGTACTTTTCCACAGTCCTGCACTGCCTCTTCATATTTTTCTGTGCCCATGTTACACTGAGCTCTTCCCAGGGAGTATTTTAAGTGAGTGGCATGGAGCTTCACTGCATTTGTGCTGTCTTCTATTGCACCATCTCGTTTCCTAAGCTTGGAATGATCTGTACCCCAATTATAGTAGAGTTCAGCATTTGTTTTTATATTGTTGGGGTCTGTTCCCCAAGGCTTCTGTGTACAGTTCACATGCCAGCTTGTAATTTCCTTCTTTAAATGCTTTATTCCCATCCTCTTTGCTTTAAGTGCTTTGGCATTTCTGCAAGCCAGGTAGTCATTTTGATGATCAGGAGCCATCTTGGGAGCCTGTACAAAAAACTGAAGTGCCTTCTCAATACAGTCTTCATAATATAGGCAAAGACCTCCTTCCTACACAGCATGCACATTGGTGGAATGTCACTGGCCACAAACTGTGCTTCTGGATAATGACCCAGCATTGCTAAATAGTATGCTTTGGTGATTTTGAAGCAATGGCAGGCAGGGAACACTCTATGCAGAAAACCACTTTCCGAAAATCCGACTTCTCAAAATCTGTTTCTGTTATTTTCTCATATTCTACGAGCATTCTTGAACTCCTGTTGTGCCTGAGAATTTTTTGATCCAGTTGTAGGACTCTCTGGAAACTGTGACATGCTGCCATGGCATTCCCTAGAGATAGGGGGCATTTGCCTTCCCATAGATGTCCCCAGGGGAAACTGTCATTCAACTTCACTGCTGTGCATCTCCAAGAGTTTCCTGGAACCCTCTGAGCATCATGAAAGTGGCTGCTCAATTCTCACTACAGCTAGAATTTTTAGGACACATGTCTTTGTCCCTTGTATAATAGTTACAAGCTTCATTGTAATCTTTCCTGGTATGGTTCGCATTTCCTTTTTCTTTGAAAGACTCTGCCTCCCTCCTTACTTCATTGTGGAGCAGCTCTGGTTCTGTCACCACCATTAACACATGGCACTCCGCAGCAACACTGTCTTACCACTGAGACCATACTTCATTCCTTTTTATCATCAAATAATATTCCACTGCATGAATACACATTTTCTCTAGTCCTTCACCAGCTGAGGGACATTTGGGTTGTTCTCATTAGGGGGCTATTATGAATACTCCTGCTATGAACATTTATGTGGACATGTTTTCTCTTGGGTATATTCCCAGGAATGGGGTTGCCAGGTCACATGGTCACTCTGTGTTTGACTTTTTGAGGGAACCATTCAGTCTGTTTTCCAAAGGAGTTTTCCAAAGTGTATATCCCATCAGCAGTGAATGAGGCTCTGATTTCTCCACAGCCTTGTCAACATTTGTTACTCTTTTTTATTATACCCATCAGTGGATGCAAAATGTGGTTTCCTGATGACTTGTATTTTCCTGATGACTACAGAGCATCTTTTCATGTGCTTATTGGCCATTTGTTTACCTTCTTTAGAAAAATGTCTATTGAAGTCCTTGGCCTGCTTTTAAAATAGATTATCTCTTTATTTTTTATTTTTTAAGAATTCATTTTTAAGTAATCTCCACACCTAACATGGGGCTCGAATTCAAGATGCCAAGATCAAGAGTCAGGCATCCCTACCTTTTTATTTTTGAGTTGTAAAAGCTCTTTATACATTCTGGGTTCTAGACTCTCATCAGATACATGATTTGTAACTATGTTCTCCCATTTTGTGGGTTGTCTTTTCACTTTCTTGATAGTGTCCCAACATGCACAAAAGTTTTTAAATTTGATGAAGTCCAGTTTATCTTTTTTTTTTTTTTCTTTTTTGGTTGTCTTTGCTTTTGGTGTCCCATCTAAAAAACTGTAGCCTAATCCAAGGTCACAAAGATTTATATATGTTTTATTCTAAGAGGTTTATAGTTGTAGCTCTTACATTTAAGTCTGTGATAGATCTGGAGTTAATTTTTGTATATGATGTGAGCTAAGAGCCCAACTTCATTCTTTTTCATGTGGCCAGCTGTCCGAGCACCATTTTTTTTTAATATATGAAATTTATTGTCAAATTGGTTTCCATACAACACCCAGTGCTCATCCCAAAAGATGCCCTCTTCAATACCCATCACTCACCCTCCCCTCCCTCCCACCCCCCATCAGCCCTCAGTTTGTTCTCAGTTTTTAAGAGTCTCTTATGCTTTGGCTCTCTCCCACTCTAACCTTTTTTTTTTTTTTTTCCTTCCCCTCCCCCATGAGTTCCTGTTAAGTTTCTCAGGGTCCACATAAGAGTGAAACCATATGGTATCTGTCTTTCTCTGTATGGCTTATTTCACTTAGCATCACACTCTCCAGTTCCATCCACGTTGCTACAAAAGGCCATATTTCATTCTTTCTCATTGCCACGTAGTACTCCATTGTGTATATAAACCACAATTTCTTTATCCATTCATCAGTTGATGGACATTTAGGATCTTTCCACAATTTGGCTATTGTTGAGAGTGCTGCTATAAACATTGGGGTCCAAGTGCCCCTATGCATCAGTACTCCTGTATCCCTTGGGTAAATTCCTAGCAGTGCTACTGCTGGGTCATAGGGTTGGTCTATTTTTGATTTTTTGAGGAACCTCCACACTGTTCTCCAGAGTGGCTGCACCAGTTTGCATTCCCACCAACAGTGCAAGAGGGCTCCTGTTTCTCCACATCCTTCCTCTCCAGCATCTATAGTCTCCTGATTTGTTCATTTTGGCCACTCTGACTGGTGTGAGGTGATATCTGAGTGTGGTTTTGATTTGTATTTCCCTGATGAGGAGCGACGTTGAGCATCTTTTCATGTGCCTGTTGGCCATCCGGATGTCTTCTTTAGAGAAGTGTCTATTCATGTTTTCTGCCCATTTCTTCACTGGGTTGTTTTTCGGGTGTGAAGTTTGGTGAGCTCTTTATAGATTTTGGATAGTAGCCCTTTGTCCGATATGTCATTTGCAAATATCTTTTCCCATTCCATTGGTTGCCTTTTAGTTTTGTTGATTGTTTCTTTGCTGTGCAGAAGTTTTTTATCTTCATGAGGTCCCAAGTTCATTTTGCTTTTAATTCCCTTGCCTCTGGGGATGTGTCAAGTAAGAAATTGCTATGGCTGAGGTCAGAGAGGTCTTTTCCTGCTTTCTCCTCTAGGGTTTTGATGGTTTCCTGTCTCACATTCAGGTCCTTTATCCATTTTATTTTTGTGAATGGTGTGATAAAGTGGTCTAGTTTCAACCTTCTGCATGTTACTGTCCAGTTCTCCCAGCACCATTTGTTAAAGAGACTGCCTTTTTTCCATTGGATATTCTTTCCTGCTTTGTCAAAGATTAGTTGGCCATACGTTTGTGGGTCTAGTTCTGGGGTTTCTATTCTATTCCATTGGTCGATGTGTCTGTTTTTGTGCCAAAACCATGCTGTCTTGATGATGACAGCTTTGTAGTAGAGGCTAAAGTCTGGGATTGTGATGCCTCCCGCTTTGGTCTTCTTCAAAATTACTTTGGCTATTCGGGGCCTTTTGTGGTTCCATATGAATTTTAGGATTGCTTCTTCTAGCTTCAAGAAGAATGCTGGTGCAATTTTGATTGGGATTGCATTGAATGTGTAGATAGCTTTGGGTAGTATTGACATTTTGACAATATTTATTCTTCAACCCATGAACACGGAATGTTTTTCCATTTCTTTATATCTTCTTCAATTTCCTTCATAAGCTTTCTATAGTTTTCAGCATACAGATCTTGTACATCTTTGGTTAGATTTATTCCTAGGTATTTTATGCTTCTTGGTGCAACTGTGAATGGGATCAGTTTCTTTATTTGTCTTTCTGTGGCTTCATTATTAGTGTATAAGAATGCAACTGATTTCTCTACATTGATTTTGTATCCTGCAACTTTGCTGAATTCATGTATCAGTTCTAGCAGACTTTTGGTGGAGTCTATCGGATTTTCCACATATAATATCATGTCATCTGCAAAAAGTGAAAGCTTAACTTCATCTTTGCCAATTTTGATGCCTTAGATTTCCTTTTGTTGTCTGATTGCTGATGTTAGCACTTCCAACACTATGTTAAACAACAGCGGTGAGAATGGACATCCCTGTCGTGTTCCTGGTGTCAGGGAAAAAGCTCTCAGTTTTTCCCCATTGAGGATGATTTTAGCTGTGGGCTTTTCATAAATGGCTTTTATGATGTTTAAGTATGTTCCTTCTATCCCGACCTTCTCGAGGGTTTTTATTAAGAAAGGATGCTGTATTTTGTCAAATGCTTTTTCTGCATCAATTGACAGGATCATATGGTTCTTACCTTTTCTTTTATTAATGTGATGTATCACGGTGATTGATTTGCAAATGTTGAACCAGCCCTGCATCCCAGGAATGAGTCCCACTTGATCATGGTGAATAATTCTTTTTATATGCTGTTGAATTCAATTTGCTAGTATCTCATTGAGAATTTTTGCATCCATATTAATCAGGGATATTGGCCTGTTGTTCTCTTTTTTTATTGGGTCTCTGTCTGGTTTAGGAATCAAAGTCATACTGGCTTCATACAATGAGTCTGGAAGTTTTCCTTCCCTTTCTATTTCTTGGAATAGCTTGAGAAGGATAGGTATTATCTCTGCTTTAAACATCTGGTAGAACTCCCCTGGGAAGCCATCTGGTCCTGGACTCTTATTTGTTGGGAGATTTTTGATAACTGATTCAATTTCTTCACTGGTTATGGGTCTGTTCACGCTTTCTAGTTCCTCCTGATTGAGTTTTGGAAGTGTGTGGGTGTTTAGGAATTTGTCCATTTCTTCCAGGTTGTCCAGTTTGTTGGCATATAGTTTTTCATAGTATTCCCTGATAATTGCTTGTATTTCTGAGGGATTGGTTGTAATAATTCCATTTTCATTCATGATTTTATCTATTTGGGTCATCTCCCTTTTCTTTTTGAGAAGCCTGGCTAGAGGTTTATCAATTTTGTTTATTTTTTCAAAAAAGCAACTCTTGGTTTCATTTATCTGCTCTACAGTTTTTTTAGACTCTATATTGTGTATTTCTGCTCTGATCTTTATTATTTCTCTTCTTCTGCTGGGTTTAGGGTGTCTTTGCTGTTCTGCTTCTATTTCCTTTAGGTGTGCTGTTACAGTTTGTATTGGGGATTTTTCTTGTTTCTTGAGATAGGCCTGGATTGCAATGTATTTTCCTCTCAGGACTGCCTTCGCTGCATCCCAAAGCATTTGGATTGTTGTATTTTCATTTTTGTTTGTTTCCATATATTTTTTAATTTCTTCTCTAATTGCCTGGTTGACCCATTCATTCTTTACTAGGGTGTTCTTTAACCTCCATGCTTTTGGAGGTTTTCCAGACTTTTTCCTGTGGTTGATTTCAAGCTTCATAGCAATGTGGTCTGAAAGTATGCATGGTATGATCTCAATTCTTGTATACTTATGAAGGGCTGTTTTGTGACCCAGTATGTGATCTATCTTGGAGAATGTTCCATGTGCACTCAAGAAGAAAGTATATTCTGTTGCTTTGGGATGCAGAGTTCTAAATATATCTGTCAAGTCCATCTGATCCAATGTATCATTCAGGGCCCTTGTTTCTTTATTGACTGTGTGTCTAGATGATCTATCCATTGTTGTAAGTGGGGTGTTAAAGTCCCCTGCAATTATCACATACTTATCCATAAGGTTACTTATGTTTGTAAGTAATTGTTTTATATATTTGGGGGCTCCCGTATTCGGCACATAGACATTTATAATTGTTAGCTCTTCCTGATGGATAGACCCTGTAATTATTATATAATTCTCTTCTTCATCTCTTGTTACAGCCTTTAAAGTCTAGTTTGTCTGATATAAGTATGGCGACTCCAGCTCTCTTTTGACTTCCAGTAGCGTGGTAAATAGTTCTCCATCCCCTCACTTTCAATCTGAGGGTGTCCTCATGTCTAAAACAAGTCTCTTGTAGACAGAAAATAGATGGGTCTTGTTTTTTTATCCATTCTGATACCCTATGTCTTTTGGTTGGCGCATTTAGTCCATTTACATTCAGTGTTATTACAGAAAGATATGAGTTTAGTCATTGTGATGCCTGTAGGTTTCATGCTTGTAGCGATGTCTCTGGTACTTTGTCTCACAGGATCCCCCTTAGGATCTCTTGTAGGGCTGGTTTAGTGGCGATGAATTCCTTCAGTTTTTGTTTGTTTGGGAAGACCTTTATCTCTCCTTCTATTCTAAATGACAGATTTGCTGGATAAAGGATTCTCAGCTGCACATTTTTGCTGTTCATCACATTGAAGATTTCCTGCCATTCCTTTCTGGCCTGCCAAGTTTCAGTAGAGAGATCCGTCACGAGTCTTACCCATCTCCCTTTATACGTTAGAGCATGTTTATCCCTAGCTGCTTTCAGAATTTTCTCTTTATCCTTGTATTTTGCCAGTTTCACTATGATATGTCGTGCAGAAGATTGATTCAAGTTACGTCTGAAGGGAATTCTCTGTGCCTCTTGGATTTCAATGCCTTTTTCCTTCCCCAGATCAGGGAAGTTCTCAGCTATTATTTCTTCAAGTACACCTTCAGCAACTTTCCCTCTCTCTTCCTCCTCTGGAATACCAATTACACGTAGATTATTTCTCTTTAGTGCATCACTTAGTTCTCTAATTCTCCCCTCATACTCCTGGATTTTTTTTATCTTTTTCTCAGCTTCCTCTTTTTCCATAATTTTATCTTCTAATTCACCTATTCTCTCCTCTGCCTCTTCAATCCGAGCTGTGGTTGTCTCCATTTTATTTTGCAGCTCATTTATAGCATTTTTTAGCTCCTCCTGGTTGTTCCTTAGTCCCTTGATCTCTGTAGCAATATATTCTCTGCTGTCCTCTATACTGTTTTCAAGCCCAGCGATTAATTTTATGACTACTATTCTAAATTCACTTTCTGTTATATTGTTTAAATCCAGTTCATTAGCTGCCGTTATTTCCTGGAGATTGTTTTGAGGGGAATTCTTCCGTTTCGTCATTTTGGATAGTCCCTGGAGTGGTGCGGAACTGCAGGGCACTTCCCCTGTGCTGTCTTGAATAACTTGCGTTGGTGGGCGAGGACCATTTTTTTTTTTAAATGACCATTCTTCCTTCATTGGCTGGCATCCTCAGCAAAACTCAGTTGACCAGAGATCTAGATGTCCATCTACCTCTATGTCAGTATCACGCTAGCTTGATTTCTGTAGATCTGTAGATCTGTAGCAAGTTCTGAACTCTTAAGATTTTTTAATCTCTAAAAGTTTACTTTCCCTTTTTGTTGTTGCTGAAGTAATGGTGTCAATGTCCTATAGACTTACCACATTCTGGATCTGGCTGATTGCATCCTTGGAATGTCATTCAACATATTTATCTCTGCATACCTCAATATTCAAAAAGCTTTATTGGGTTTGAGTATAATTTTCACAGGACATATTGCCTTCCAGCAGGAGGCACAAAATGTTTTCTCATCTCAGTGAGCTAATGTGTTCTTTCTCCATGATTCATCTATTACAAAGTTCTCCATCAGCCTTTTACCTTTCATCAAACAGTGAAGATTCTAGCTCTCATCAGTGTTCCATTAGTCAATCCAGGTGGTGCCTCGATGCTTGTATCTTTCCTTCTACGTTTATATTAACATGATCCTCCTAGAATGGAGAACTTTCCCTCCCCATCTATTTTCTTATCTCAAAGTTTGGTCTGTATGGAAAAATCAGGATAAAAGTCTGATTCTTTCCTTTGACTTACCTACCAGTTTTCAGAATGAGTTCTTTCCTAGAATCCTCCAAAGGTAATTAATGATGATTTTCCAGTATCATTTTAAATTTATTAATATTTTATTTACATATTTCAACCTATTAAAGTTACTTTTAAGTCAGGTTTATTGAGGAATAATTGACACACACTAAAGTTCACCCTCTTTAAGTGTACAGTTGGATGAGTTTTAATAACTATATACACCAACACATTATTCTAAGATCTGGAACATTTCTATCACCCCAAAAACTTCCCTTGTATCCCTTTGCAGCCAATCCCCTGCCCCACCCTACACCTCTGGCAATCATTTATCCAAATGCTGTCCCTAGTAAGGTTTCTCCCAAAAAGTATTATATAAACAGAATTATATAGAATGGTGCCATTTCTGTTGTGTCGTCTTTCATTTAGTAAATGTGTTGGGGATTCAACACGTTGCTGAGTATAGCAGCGGTATGTTCCTTTTATTACTGAGTAGTAATCCTATTTATTCCACAGTTTGTTTATCCATTTCTGAGTTGACAGACATTTGTGTTGTTTCCAGGTTTTTGCAAGTATGAATAAAGCTATATACATTGGCATCCAGATGATCCTTCAGTGGACACGTATTTTTATTTTTGTTAGGGAAATACCTAGGAGTGAGTCACTAGGTCATATGATAGCTGGAGATTAAACAATAAGAAATTGTCAAGCTGTTTTCCAAAGTGGCTTTTGTTATTCGTCTTGATGTTCAAATTATTTCATCATTAGGCTAGTGGGAGCTCCTTCCAGTAAGGTCCTGTCCTACCGACAGGGCTCCAGGAGTCTTCAATAACTTCCTTGCTTTCAAGTATGACTGAGATTCCAGCCTCATCTTGAACATTTCTGCCTTAGACTAGAAATCAGCTACTTTTCCAAGGAACTCTTTTAGCGGGGACTGGTACTTAGAAACCACACCCTGAACACCAGGAGTGCTTATGACTACCTGATTCAGTGTCTATAGGCTTTTCAGGTGGACAGACCTAGGCAGTTAATGTTTTTAAGAAACAGAAAAATAAATCATTAACTTATAGATAAGTCATTAGAATTATAAGGGTTTTTTTTAACTTCTTTTTTGAATTATTTGCATTTCTTTTGCGCTGAAAATCTTGTTTCTTAATGAGACTTAAGATGATTACTTGTTTTATCCTTCTATATGGATAGTAGTTTCAAAATGGTAACACTGATATTATAATTTTTTAAGTGTTTATTTTGGTTTTTTAACACTTTTAAAATATTTATTTATTTTTGAGATAGAGCATAAACGGGGAAGGGACAGAAAGAGAGGAGGGCATAAAATCTGAGGCAGGCTCCAGGCTCTGAGCTGTCAGCACAGAGCCCAACATAGGGCTCAAACTCACGAGCTATGAGATCATGACCTGAGCTGAAGTCAGGTGCTTAACCGACTGAGCCACCCAGGCACCCTAAATGTTTATTTATTTTTGAAAGAGAGAGACGGAGTGCGAGCAGGGGAGGGGCAGAGAGAGAGGGAGACACAGAATCTGAAGCAGGCTTCAGGCTCTGAGCTATCAGCACAGAGCCTGATGCAGGGCTCAAACCCACGAACCATGAGATCATGAATGACCTGAGCCTAAGTCAGACGCTTAACCCACTAAGCCACCCAGGTGCCCCTAACACTGATATTGTAACTTAATAAGACAAGTCCATGCTACCTTGAGATCATAAAAGCCATATATGAATGACCCAACACTAATATCAGCCTCAATGGGGAAACACTGAGAGCTTTCCCCTTAAGGTCAGGAACAAGACAGGGATGTCCACTCTTGCTACTGTTATTCAACATAGTATTAGAAGTCTTAGCCTCTGCAATCAGACAACACAAAGAAATAAAAGGCATCCAAATCGACCAGGAGGAGGTCAAACTTTCACTCTTCGCAGATGACATGATACTCTCTATGGAAAACCCAAAAGATTCCACCAAAAAACTGCTAGAATTGATTCATGAATTCAGCAAAGTGGCAGGATATAAAATCAACACACAGAAATCGGTTGCATTCCTATACACCAACAATGAAGCAACAGAAAGAGAAATCAAGGAATCGATCCCATTTATAGTTGCACCAAAACCCATAAAATACCCAGGAATAAATATAACCAAACAGGTGAAAAAATCCATACACTGAAAACTACAGAAAACTTATGAAAGAAATTGAAGAAGACACAAAAAAATGGAAAAAGATTCCATGCTCCTGGATAGGAAGAACAAATATTGTTAAAATGTAGATACTACCCAAAGCAATCTACATATTCAATGCAATCCCTATCAAACTAACACCAGCATTCTTCACAGAGCTAGAACTAACAATCCTAAAGTTTGTATGGAACCAGAAAAGACCCCGAATAGCCAGAACAAGAAAACCAAAGCAGGAAGCATCACAATCCTGGACTTCAAGCTATACCACAAAAGCTGTAATCATCAAGACAGTATGGTACTGGCACAAGAACAGACACTCAGATCAATGGAACAGAATAGAGAACCCAGAAATGGACCCACAAATATGTGGCCAACTAATCTGTGACAAAGCAGGAAAGAATATCCAATGGAAAAAAGACAGTCTCTTCAGCAAGTGGTGCTGGGAAACCTGGACAGCGACATGCAGAAGAATGAACCTGGACCGCTTTCTTACACCACACACAAAAAGAAACTCAAAATGGATGAAAGACCTCACCGTTAAGACAGGGAGCCATCAAACTCCTCGAGGAGAAAGCAGGCAAAAACCTCTTTGATCTTGGCCACAGCAACTTCTTACTCAACACGTCTCTGGAGGCAAGGGAAATGAAAGCAAAAATGAACTACTGGACCTCATCAAAATAAAAAGCTTCTGCACAGTGAAGGAAACAATCAGCAAAACTAAAAGGCAACCGACAGAATGGGAGAAGATATTTGCAAACGACATATCAGATAAAGGGTTAGTATCCAACATCTATGAAGAACTTACCAAACTCAACACCCAAAAAACAAACAACCAGTGAAGAAATGGGCAAAAGACATGAAGAGACGCTTCTCCAAAGAAGACATCCAGATGGCCAACCGACAGATGAAAATGCCCAACATCACTCATCATCAGAGAAATACAAACCAAAACCACAATGAGATACCACGTCACACCTGTCAGAATAGCTAACATTTACAACTCAGGCAACAACAGATGTTGGCGAGGATGCAAAGAAAGAGGATCTCTTTTGCACTGCTGGTGGAAATGCAAACTGGTGCAGCCACTCTGGAAAACAGGATGGAGGTTCCTCAAAAAACTAAAAATAGAACTACCCTACAACCCAGCAATTGCAGTACTAGGCATTTATCCACGGGACACAGGTGTTTCGAAGGGACATGTTTCAAAGGGACACGTGCACCCCTATGTTTATAGCAGCACTATCAACAATAGCCAAAGTATGGAAAGAGCCCAAATGTCCACCGATGGATGAATGGATAAAGAAGATGCGGTATACACACACACACACACACACACACACACACACACACACACACACACATACACACAATGGAGTATTACTCGGCAATCAAAAAGAATGAAATCTTGCCATTTCCAACTACATGGATGGAACTGGAGGGTATTATGCTAAGTGAAATTAGTCAGAGAAAGACAAAAATCATAAGACTTCACTCATATGAGGACTTTAAAAGACAAAATAGA
The DNA here is from genome assembly GCF_024362965.1 of Panthera pardus. NCBI lineage: Eukaryota > Metazoa > Chordata > Mammalia > Carnivora > Felidae > Panthera > Panthera pardus. Next base: position 12,967,154 of record NW_026526754.1, read on the forward strand.
TGAACATAAGGGAAGCGAAATAAAAATAATATAAAAACAGGGAGGGGGACAAAACAGAAGAGACTCATAAATACAGAGAACAAACAGAGGGTTACTAGAGTTGTTGTGGGAGGGGGGATGGGCTAAATGGGTAAGGGGCACTAAGGAATCTACTCCTGAAATCATTGTTGCACTATATGCTAACTAATTTGGATGCAAATTTTAAAAAATAAAAAATAAAATTTAAAAAATTAAAAAAAAAAGACAAGTCCATGCAGTTTAAGATTTCTTTCTATTTTCTTCTATCTTTAGTTATCTCCCCAATGGAACTGTTAGTCAAAGAACCATGCATTTCCATGTGTTTGTTATTTTTAGGGATTTAATTTTTTTCATTTTAATTATATAAAACACATAATTGCTAAATACAGACTATAAAAAGTATGTTCAGAAAGTTCTAGCTTCCAGTCCCTATCTTTCTCCCACATTATTTCCCTCTCCCTCAAGATAAAACATTTTTATTAGCTTTATCCTTAAACTTTTTATATTTTAAAATAGAAACATGTTTTTCATAGTTTGTCTTTTTGCCTACAAAAGGTTGCATATTATTTTTTAAAACATACTGCTTTTTAAAAACTTTTTATTTTAAAATAAAACACACATCGGGTTGCCTGGCTGGCTCAGTAACTAGAGTATGTGACTCTTGATCTCGGGGTTGTAAGTTTGAGCCCCATGCCAGGTGTAGAGATTACTTAAAAATAATAATAATATAAAATAAAATATTTAAAATAAAATATTAACATATTAAATATTTAAAATAAACACAGATACATATAGCATAAAACAAATGTACAGACAACCATGCCTTACAACAACCACCCAATCAAGAAATAGAAAGGTTGGCCAGGCACCCAAAAAGCACCCCCATGAGACCTATCCCAATCACAGCTCTCCCAAAAAAAAGTAACCACCATCCCATAATAGCATTCACATTGTTGGTTTCTTTATGGCTTTATCAACCACACTTTTTATCAAGTGTGCATCCCTCGACACTATAGTTTTTAAGCTTTGTCCTTTTTTAAAATTTCACGTAACTTTTAGATCTCTTTTAATCTATGGGGTTTCTCCTCCATCCCATTCTTTCTCTTATAATTCATCTGTTGAAGAACCCAGGATATTTGCTCTCTAGAGTATCTCCAGTCCAGACTTTGTTGACTGCACACTCACAGTATAATTCAATACGTTCCTTTGTCCTCTGTTTCTGCATACTGGCAGCTGGCTCAGACTCAAGCTCAAACCCTTTGTCCCCACTATAAATGGAACTGGGATATTTCAACAGGAGGTGTGTAATGTCTCTGATATTCATTCTTTTCTGATGTTGACAGCCACTGATGCTTAATGTCTACACCCATTAATTCATCAAGGGTTGCTAAGTGTGATATTCTCACTTACTTTGCTATCTGATCAAGCCTTTTCCCACAAAGCAAGCAGAGGCAGCAACCAATTAGCAGTTTTGCCAAGATGTCTGATAGGATGGAAATGTTTGCTTTCCTCCCACATCCAACCTCTCTATGAAATCAGAAAGGGCTTCAGGCCTGTGTGATCTGTTTTCAAATGCTTGTTTCCCAGACAAAACTGGGTGGGACCCAGAGATGCAGTGCCTTAACCCTTGTGATCCAAAGTCACCTGGAAGATTCTATCAGTAAGAACCACTCCTGGGTCCACAGACCAAATGCTTGCAGCAAGCTGAACATTTCTGGCAGGTGCTGCATGTATGTAATCACCAGTAGCAGCCCATCTGGGAGGCTTGGCACCGATGCCAGATGCCAGATCCCTAGGGCATCACCCAAGCTGGCATATTGTCTTGGGTGAAACAAAACACGAACACCTGCCCAGTACCACAGATGACCGAAGCGCTGAAACAGGAAGATGAGTTACACAGCCTCTTCTCGGAGCCAGGTGTCTAGCACAACACTGTTTGGGCCATATTTACATATACTGAGATATATTCCTCTAGATGTACTCACCTTTTTACTTAAATTAATTTGTAAAGAAAACTTTATAACACTTTCATCAAAAGAAAAAGAGTTCTTGCTTGCCAAAATGGAAAAGGGACATCAAGGAAAGCAAAACAATGTCATTAAGTCCTGGTGAGAAAGCTTTGCCTGCTGAAGGCTCTGAGCTAGGGATCTGGCTCCCTCTTTTCGCAAAAGAGAGATGAGCAAAGGTTAGAACAGTGTTTAAAATATATTGGCACAGACTCTTTTCGTCAGAGTAGTAGTTCTCAACCAGGAGCTGGGTTCTGTCCCCCAGGTGATATCTGGCAATGTCAAGAGGTATTTTTGGTTGTCACAACTAAGGGTGGGACTGCTACTGGCATTTAGTGCATGTAGGCCAGAGATGCCGCAAACACCCTACAACGCACAGAGCAGCCCCCGATGGCAAAGAATTTTCCAGCCACAAATGTCAATAGCGCTCAGGCTGAGAAACCCCTCCTAGGAAAGAAGGGTTGAAAACAGAACAGAAAAGAACAGAAAAGTAATTTCCTCAGTCTGGGATCCAATGTTACTTAATGCAGAATCCGGGCATCCTGTAACACCATCCAACATTAACCAGGGCTACAATGCCTCACTTAGAGAAAACTATAAACGAAGAGATGTCATGGAAGCAAGATGAAAGAATGCTGTTATCAGAAGGCTCGTCTCAGAGGAGTCCGCCCACCCAGTAGCAGTACTCGATGCCACTCCTATAGTCACCATTGTACTAAGCGTCTACTATGCGCAGCCACTGTGCTAGGAACGAGTAAGTCATGATTCCAGTAAGAAGCACACAGACCAGTGGGGGGAGGCAACAGGTAAATCACTGCGTAGAAAACAGTATCATAGGAAAGTGTGTGCGGTTAAAGAGAAGATGAGGAACACTAACCAGGGGACCCTGGGCTGAGTGTGGGGTCAGGAGACAGGAAAGGTTTCCAAGGGAAGGCAATGATTCCAATTCTTAACCCTCCAAGAAGCTCCCTCTGGTTGGAAGCAGGGCTATGTCAAAAGCAATGCATGGTTTCCAGAGTGCAGGGGTCCAAACACTTTTAGCACTAATTTGTAGTATGGATAAAGATCCATAAATATACCCTAAAATAATTTTAAAGAAGAAGGAAAGCTGGACGCCTGGAATATCTATTGCATTGCTATTTACATTTGAAGAAAGAAAACTGGAAATGACTTTAATGTCAAACCCAGGAAAGCAGTTGGCATAATCTGAGAACTAATTGCAATTTTTTGAGTGCTAACCATGTGCCAGTGGGTTTACGTCTGGTATAGCAAAATGATTATGCCTTTTTCTCCTTGTGGAACCTCTGTGAATTAACCCTCCCATTTACTGAGAGAAGCCAGACTCAGAGAAAACAGGACAAAGGAGTCCTTTCAACCAGTACTGCAGAAACTACTGAACATCCCCGGACAAATAACCTAAAACTACAAAAATTCTGGAAGAAAACCTAGGAGTAAATCTTTGTGGCTTTCAGGTGGACAAAATTTTCTTAACCATGAAACCAAAACCACAAACCATTTTTAAAAAATGGGAATGAGGGAAGAGAAACAAGAACATGTTAGAATTACGTTACATTACCAGAGTATTCATTTTTGTGACCATCCATTTATAGCAGGTAATATTTAAACAAATATGAGCTAAGTTTCTAAAATGTGAATGACCTAAGGAAAAAACATGCAGGTAAGATAGAGACTCTGAAGCTATAAATGCCTGAGTTCGAATTCTGGCTCCACCTTGCAGCAGGAGAGGTGAAGATTCTCTTCTCGCCTCAGGCTCATCTGTAAAATGCGCTTGATATCAAATTCCAGCCTCAAAGGGTTATATGGGGATTTGCAGAGTTTCTGTGTATGGAAAGCTCAGAACATGAGCTGGTGTAGTGTGCACAGTAGCTCAGTACTTACCATTATTATTATTCACTATTATAAATAGCAGTAAAAATGAGTTTTGGAAAACTTATGCCTCCTCTTTTATTTTTGAATGATTTCCTTTATTGCTGTTGCTTTTGCACCATCAATAGAGATCTGTGAGGAAAACACTTTACTGGATTGTGAAAGAAGAAAGAAACTCAGTGTGGAACTGCTCACATGGGACCCCTGAACGTTCTAAACAGCTCCTGCTTTAAGAAAGCTGCTGCTGTCCCTCTGAAGAACTCTGACCTCTGACCTCCAGCCCTTAAGCTCAACCTCTGACCGCTGACAAGCAAGGAGACTCAAGAGTGGAAGAACAGAGAGTGGAGACTCCACACTAGCGTTATTCTTGGAAGAAAGGGATAGGGGACAAAGGGACTCCAGCAAACCTTAGTGCGTGAAAACTTCCCTGGAACAACAGAATAACAGAAAACACAACAAAGCAAACAGGAATGAGGTAGAAGCCAGTAGCTGGAGGGTCTTTAGCCTGACAGGGCCATGGATGGACACCTCGGCAGAGGGTCATCCTCTCTATGCAGCAAATAACTATCACCTAAAAATAACTCAGTTCACGAGGATGGGGAACAGCTGAAACTCTCACACGTTACGCTTGAGAATGTAAACCAGTACAATCATTTCGGAAGACGGTCTGGCAATTCTAATGAAGTTAAACACATACCTGCCCTATGGTGAAGAAATTCTGCTCTGAGGGAGCCTCGGAATTAAAGACTGCAGAAAAATCTGGACAGGGGCCAAGAGCGTTGGGCCAGCTCTTCTTCATTAACTCTATAAATGTATTATCTGAAATATCAACCTTCAGGAATCTTTCATTCCTTTGCTTTCTGTAGCCGAGACGCTGACAAATGGACATTTTTTTTCTTCATATTTTGCGTCATCTTAGAAGCCCCTGCTCTTGAGAACGTGCTGCTCACTTGCCTAAGCACACCCTGAAGGCATCTGCATGAGGACTGAGGGCAGCAAAGGTCATGGAGGTCACTGGGGGGGGGGGGAACCACCTGGCCCAATCCCCCCTGGATGCTTTAATCCCCAATCAGGCTCTCCCATGTGTTTTTTAAAGTTTATTTACTTATTTTTGACAGAGAGACAGAGAGTGTGAGCATCAGAGGGTCAGAGAGAAAATTCCAAGCAGGCCTCACTCTGTCAGCATGCAGCCCAACGTGGGGCTCAAACTCACAAACCCCAAGATCATGACCTGATCCGAAATCAAGAGTTGGACACTCAACCAACTGAGTCACCCAGGCGCCCCTCTCCCACATTTACTGCCAAGGAACTTGCCACGTATTAAACTTGTTGAATCCTCATAACAAGGCTAGAAGTAGGAACTGTTATCATCCTCACTTTTTGATGAGAAAACTGAGGACGAGAGGGGTAAAGTAACTTGTCTAAGATCACACAAGTAGTAGGAAATTGAAGAGTCAGGATTTAAGCCGAGACAAACTGGCCTAGAAGCTACTGTCTTAACCACCGGGCTGCATTGCCACATGGATGCCTCTTCTGTGGATTGGGCACTGCATCCCTCCAGTGACCAAGCCCCAGACTCTTTTAACATTTTTCCCCCTTCTTGAGAAAAATTAGGACAGTGAGTCCCAAGTTGTATTTATAATAACCCAGAGAGTCTAAAGCCCATTGCAACATCCTCTGTAGTAGTACATAAACAAAACTGAGTATAATAAATATTGTTTAGTTATGTTTTTTTGGGGTTTTGATGTTTTGTTTTGAAATTAATCATAACAACGGAGATAAAATGAAAAAGACTAAAATCATGCAGTTTTTCCTAAATTGCTAAACTGTTGGAAAACCCCAGTTTCTTTTTTCTTTTTTTTTTTTTTTAAGTAAGCTCTACACCCAATGTGTGGCTTGAACTCACGACCCCAAGATCAAGAGTTACATACTGTACTGACTGAGCCACCTAGACACACCAACATGAGTTTCTATTGCCATTACACCAGGAAAGAGTTTGGAGCTGGGTTTCCTGGAAGAGAACCAAACCAATGTCTCCTTACTTCAGGAAAGGCCACATCAGCCCATATGTAATGACTGTAATGTCCACAGACTCTCTCCACAGTGGCAATTGACTCAGTCAACAAAGCGTCTCCAGTAGGGTGGCATAGCACATTAAGAGACCACAGAGAATTAATTAATTAATTTATTTATTTATTTATTTATTATTAGGAGTGCAAGGATGGTTCAATATTAGGAAAACTTTTTTTGTAAATTCTGTTTTTTAATGTTTTTTTAAATATTTATTTATTTTGAGAGAGAGAGAGAGAGCATGCACATGCAAGAGTGGGGGAGGGGCAGAGAGAGGTGGGGAGAGAGAGAGAATCCCAAGCAGGCTCCATGCTGCCAGCACAGAACCCCAGGTGGATCTTGAATTCACTATGAACCATGAGATCATGACCTGAGCTGAAATCAAGCGTGGAACACTTAACCAACTGAATCACCCAGGAGCCCCAATATTAGGAAACTTCTTAATACAACATAATAATAGATTCTAGGAGATCCATAAATGTAATAAACATTTGACAAACTTCAACACTATTTTCTGATTTTAAAAAATCCTCATTAAAGTAAATCCTCATTAAAGTAGAAAACAATAAATAATTCCTTAACACTGTAAAACAAAACTCAGATAAAAGCCAGTATTTTGTTTAACTGGAAGACACCAGAAGCATTCTCACTAAAGTCAGAGCACAGGCACATGTGCCTACGACCATTATACAGAAGGTTCTAGTCAGTGAAATTAAATAAGCTAAAAAAAAATCAGAGATATAAGAATTGGATTAAGAGGTAAAATTGTTTCCATTTATATATGGTATGATTATAAGCTTAGAACATCCAAGAGATTTGACTAAGAAACTACTACAAACAAGAGACAGAAAAAGACTCCACAAAAAAGAGAAAACATCTAGGAAAAAACTTATCAAAAAATATGCAACGTATTTACTAAAAACCGGTAAACAATACCGAAGGACATAGAAGATTTCTTCTTTTTTTTAATGGCACAACATATGTTCTTGGATAGGAAGGTTCAACATCATAATATGTATGTCCATTCTCTGAAGTTAATGTGAAAATTTAAAGCAATCTTAATACATTTCACAAAAGAGGATATTTAAGTGGCCAACACATGTATTTTTTAAAGTGCTCAAACTTGGGACGGCTGGGTGGCTCAGTCAGTTAAGGGTCTGACTTCAGCTCAGTTCGAGCCCCGTGTCAGGCTCTGTGCTGACAGCTCAGAGCCTGGAGCCTGCTTCAGATTTTGTGTCTCCCTCTCTCTCTCTCTACCCCTCCCCTGCTCATGCTCTGTGTCTCTCTCTCTCAAAAATAATAAACATTAAAAAAATTTAAAGTGCTCAAACTCATCGGTCATTACAGAAGTGAAAATTAAAACCATAATTAATTACCAAAGACACACTAGAATGAATGAAATTTAAAACACCAACAAAACCAAGTGTTGCAAGGATGTGGCATAACTGGAATACTCATATACCACTGGAAGGAGGGTAAATTGTTACACATCTATTTGCAAAACTGGGTTGGTGACATTTTCTGAAGTTAAACACATGCATATCCCATGGCCCAGACATTCCTCTTGTAAGTAAATATCCAACAGAAATGTGTATATATGGACACCAAAAGCCCAGTGTTATACCAAAAGTTGTCCTCAGCCATAGCCATGTTATTCACGATAGCCAAAAACTCAAACAACTTAAACGTCCATCAACAAGAGAAAAGATAAATAAACCTCACAGATATACTGTGGAGCAAAGAAGCCATCCATATACAAAAGAGTACATGTATATAAAAACAACAACAACAAAGTCAATCTATGACATAAGAAACGAGGATGATGACTACTTTTCAGAAGAGGTTGAGGTCTAGGGGGGCTTCTGCACATTGCTAATGCTCTAGTTTTAGATCTGAGTAATAGTTTACTGTATGTTTGCTTTATGATAACTTATCAAGCTGTATACTTACAATTTAATCACTTCTTTGTATGTGTGTTATACTTCAGTTTTTATTAAAGCAATTCAAATAAAAACACCAACATGTGTGTGTGTAATTAGATATTAGATTTTAAAGTTCAAATAGAAAAATAAGCAAGAATAGTCCAAAAGAGAACTAAAAATAAGGGGAGCAGTCCTTCCATATATTAATATATATTTTTTAATATTATAAACCTTAGCAAGCAAAACAGTGGGAACATGAATGAACATGAATCAATAGAAACCAATGCAAAAGACTAGCAAAATCTGGAAGAGACTCCCATACCGTGAAAAAAGAGCTAAAATGATAAAGCAGCTTCTCATTTCACAAGGAAAAGATAGCCAATGGGGCAGGGGATTGGATCTATACCTCACAGCATGCATCAGGATAAATTACAAATGGATCAACATCTGAATGTGGAAATGATAGAAGAAAACAAAGGACATGTCCTGTTATCTTAAAGTGGGGAAGACTTTTGTACCAATAAGTCAACATTCAGAAGCCATAAAAGAAATGAATGATAAATCTGACTGCTTAAAAATAAAAATTATACAGGGGCGCCTGGGTGGCTCAGTCGGTTAAGCGGCCGACTTCAGCTCAGGTCATGATCTCACAGTCCATGGGTTCGAGCCCCACGTCGGGCTCTGTGCTGACAGCTCAGAGCCTGGAGCCTGTTTCAGATTCTGTGTCTCCCTCTCTCTGACCCTCCCCCGTTCATGCTCTGTCTCTCTCTGTCTCAAAAATAAATAAATGTTAAAAAAAAATTTTTTTTAAATAATAAAAAAATAAAAATAAAAATTATACATACAAAACAAAAAAAGCATCCACAAAATGAAAAAAATGCTAAACTGGACAGAGCTTGTATCAAAGGCAAAAGGGTCGGGGCGCCTGGGTGGCGCAGTCGGTTAAGCGTCCGACTTCAGCCAGGTCACGATCTCGTGGTCCGTGAGTTCGAGCCCCGCGTCAGGCTCTGGGCTGATGGCTCGGAGCCTGGAGCCTGTTTCAGATTCTGTGTCTCCCTCTCTCTCTGCCCCTCCCCCATTCATGCTCTGTCTCTCTCTGTCCCAAAAAATAAATAAAAAACGTTGAAAAAAAAAAATTTAAAAAAAAGGCAAAAGGGTAATCACCCTAAAATAGATAAGCACCTCCTAGAAATAAAAAAGGCAACTACCTAATTTTGAAAATAAGCAAAGGCTGAACAAAGAATAAAAGATGCAAAAGAAGAGACTCTTAACTGGGGCGCCTGGGTGGCTCAGTCAGTTAAGCATCAGACTCTTGATTTTGGGTCAGGTCATGATCTCATAGTTAGTGAGTTGGAGCCCCATGTCAGGCCCTGTGCTGACAGCATGGGCCTGCTTGGAATTCTCTGTCTACCTCTCTCTCTGCCTCTTTTTTCTTTCTTTCTCTTTCTTTCTTTCTTTCCTTCCTTCCTTCCTTTCCCCCCTCTCTCTTTCAAAAATAAATAAATAAACTTAAAAAAAAAACAAAAAACAAGACTATTAACTACAGAGAATTGATGGCAACCAAAGGGGAGGTAGGTGGGAGATTGGTGAAATAAGTGATGGGGATTAAGAGTACACTTATCGTGATGACACTGAGTGATGTATAGAAGTGTTGAATCACTATATTGTACACCTGAAACTAATATAACGCCGTATATTAATTACACTGGAATTAAATTTTTAAAAACAAATGAAAAATAAATTTATTGTGGTAGTCGTTTCACAATGTATGTAAGTCAAACCATTACGCTATACACCTTAAATTTATATGATGTAGGGGAGCCTGGGTGGCTCAGTGGGTTAAGCATCTGACTTCAGCTCAGGTCATGATCTCATGGTTTGTGGGTTCAAGCCCCATGTTGTGCTGTGTGCTGACAGCTCAGAGCCTGAAGCCTGCTTCAGATTCTGTGTGTGTCTCTCTCTGCCCCTCCCCTGCTCATGTTCTGTCTCCCTCTGTCCCTCAAAAATAAATAAAAACATTAAAAAATTTTTTAAATAAATCTATACAATGTATGTTAATTATATCTCAATAAAACTGAAAAATATGTTTAATTTTAACCCCCCCCCCCCAAAAAAGCAAAGAAAGAATATGAGTAAATCAACCACAGAAAAAGAAAGAGAAATGGTCCTTAAAGATATCTGTCATGAGTTTAAAACTTTTCATAACAAATTTAAATTAAGACTCTGTTGGGGCAATTTTTCACCTATCAGATTGGTAAAAGTCCAGTGATGTGACAATTTATTGCATCAGCAAAGATGTGGGAAAATAGTAACTTCTCATCCAAAGCTGGCAGAGGTGCACATGGGTACTGACCTTATGATGAAGGACAAGTTGCCAATATCTCCTGAAATTACAAATGCAGATACCTAGAATCCCATTTCTGGGAATCTATACTGCATATATAATATACACCTGCAAAAAGCCACACATACAAGCAGTGTCTATCATAACAGACTGGATACAACCTGAGTATTCACCACACAATAGAACAGTATGATATATTCAGTGAGACAAGCAAGACATGAAGTGTGTGTTCTAGTTTGTAAACCTGTGTTCAGCAGAGGTAGCAAAGCATTTTTTATATATACACATATGTGTATATATATATATATATATATATATATATATATATGCTTCTTCATGGAAATACAAGCATATACAAATATATATAATATATAGAAATATATACACTTGCATATACTTTACACATATATTTTGCATAAAGAAATTCTGTATTAGAATAATTCACACTAAAGTATGAATGACTGGCAGCTCAGAAATTCCCAGAAATAGTGCATCCTTTAAAGAAGATGCTTGTTATTAAATAAATAAATACATCTGTATTTTGATGGACTTTTTGTCAGAGTGATAAAGTGAACTGGAAAAATGCACATACAGCAAGTCCAGAGAGTTTGGGAGTTATGAGGGCAGCCATGTATCAGGATATTCCTCAGCTTTCCCAAGGATCAGCTTTAGTTAGATTAGACCCAATAAACTGAAAACATTTGCATGGGAGAGGGTGCTGGGTGGTTATGGAACAGGAGTAAAAGAAAAACTTTCAGTACAGCCCCTTTTTACAAGATGTTTAAAATATGAATGTATTATCTAATCAAAACAGTGAAATGGTAAACGAGCTGCAGTTCATGAGCTCTTAAGCTTTGATCAAGACCCACAAGATCAACCCCAGCACCTGTTCCAAGAGCCTCTGTCATTTATAATCAGGTAATTGTTAAATATTTACTAAGAGTTTTATGACCCCGTACAGCTCACTGACTTTGCCAGAAACGTCAATATTACAAAACATTGAGCAACTTGCTTCATCTTCCTTAAGCTTCAGTTTCGTAACACAGCAAAGATAAGGAGAAAACCACATCACAAAATTGCTGTGAGGCGCTGGTAGGTGAGCGTTTCAGGAAAGCAGCACAGAACAAGCTCTGCCGACGACAGACGCTGCACAGCCATACCACGGCTAGAATCCTCTTAGACTTGAACTTCAGTCCCTCTCAAAGGTCAGTGTGCTTAAGAGTCACTGGGACAGGTTGTGAAAACACAGTCTCCTGGTCCCCACCCTCAGACATGCGATTCAGTAGGTCCGGGGCCCATGAACTTGTGTTTCTAACGAGCTTCTACTCCAGGGTGATGTGGAGGCAGTTTGAGGATACATTTGAGTAATACGGTCAAAGGACAGAGTGTCTTAAACTGTGATGTGTGAATGGATCCCTTGAGAAACCTGTTAAAATACAGATTCTGATTCAGAAGGTCTACGGTGGGGCCTGAGGCTCTGCATTTCTAAACAAGCTCCTAAGTGTAGGTGATACTGGTCTGCAGAACACCCACTGAGTGCCAAGGTTCATGGAATAGCCACCTCCATTCATTTTACAGACAGAAAACTGTGAGAAAAAGTAACTGATTTGCCTAAAGTCCCCTGGATGGTAAGGGCAGAAGCCAGATGAGGCTGAGTCCAGGGTGGCTCCTCAGGATTGCCTCCCTGAGCCGTCCCCAGAACTACCCTGAAAAATCACACGAACCAGGGGTACCTGGGTGGCTCAGTTGGTTAAATGTTTGACTTCAGCTCAGGTCATGATATCACAGTCCGTGGGTTTGAACCCTGCGTCAGGCTCTGTGCTGACAGCTCAGAGCCTGGAGCCTGCTTCAGATTCTGTGTCCCTCTCTCTCAGCTCCCCCACAACTCACACTCTGTGTCTCTTTCTCTCAAAACTAAATAAAACATTTTAAAAAATTAAAATAAATAAAAAATTGCACAAACCAATGAGTGATGCTAACCCTTTAGTAGATAGAGTAGAAATTTACTAAATCCTAGAAAGTCCTCCACTTTTCTGAGAAATAAGCCACACATGAGGGGGTTTACTTAGCTCAGATTACCAGTCTGTTCTTTTTTAAAATGCACTTTTAGCAAAATTATTTCTTCAGCTTTAGCACTTTCTCTTTCAGTGACACACTTTTGACAGGCCCTGCTGTTGGAACCTGAGGAAGACACTAAGCATTTCTCAGCTTGGGTGGCCTGATTATGGGGAGAGAAGGGTGGAGAGAAGCAGATCCCTGGGAAAGCTAAGGAATCTCCTGATATATGTCTCCCTTGTGACCTCAAAACCTATAGACTTGTGCTTTTTTTGCATTTTTCCAACTCACTTTATCACCCTGGAAAAAAGCCCATCAAATTACAGATTTACTTGGGGGCGCATGGATGGCTCAGTTGGTTAAGTGTCCGACTTCAGTTCAGGTTATGATCTCACCATTTTTTAGTTCGAGCCCCACATTGGGCTCTCTGCTGTCAGCACAGAGCCTGCTTTAGATCCCTCTCTCTCTCTCTCTGTCCCTCCCCTATTCGTGCTCTCTCTCTCAAAATAAATATTTTTCTATTACAGATTTATTTGGATTAACAAACATCTTCTTTTCAGGATGCATGGTCTCTGAGCTGCCAATCTCTCTCACTTTAGAGTGAATTATGCTGAAAGAAAGGGAAAGGGGTGGAATTCAGGAAACTAAGGTCTCTGGACTAATGAAGGTAGACAGAGACTTACCTGAGATGAAGCTTGATCTGGGAGCACAACTGCCGGTAAAGCACAGCTGTGGCCTTGGCCTCTGCACCACATTCACCAGCAGACCCCACCCCACCCTGGTTCCTCCAGACTGTGCATGGTTTGTGGACCAGCTCTGCCACTAACTTGTGTGATTGAGTAAATCACACCGTTTTAGAGACCTTAAGAGCTGGAAGGAACAATGATCCCCTGGTCCTCTGATCCCTGAACCCCAATTTCTAAACCAAAGAATACCTGGTTTCCAATGGCCTGCCTGAGGTTGGCTTCCCCAGAAGCAGAGCCTGAGACAGGGGTTCAGCATCACATGAGTCGCTGAGAGCTTGCTCTCAGGAGAAACCTGTGAGGAAGTGTTGGGAGCAGGATAGAGAAGGTCAGTCCCAGAGGCTCTGAAGCATTTTTAAATAGCACCACAGAGTACCCTCTCCAGCTGAGACAAGAAGGCTGGGCCCTCACTCAGTCAGTGGCCCCCCGGGGTTGTGGAGGGGTGTAACCTCCCAAGTATCTCTGACAAGATGGCTTGGAGAAAGAGGCAGTTCTGCTGTTGTTACAGGCCCTCCCACCCCACAGCAGCTGGGAAATTGGTTACAGCCATTGGTGAAGGGGATCTGGTGGGCGCTAACCCTTGCCTCCTGTTTAGAGAGCACCTCAGATGTGTTTCTAAAAGAGGCCCCAAAAATCACAAAAGAGAGAAAGTAAAGGAAGAATCCAAGTTTTGTTTTGTTTTGTTTTGTTTTCATTTCCAGAAGAATTCTGGAATCTGCACTTAGAGTAAATCTTAACTGCTCCTCTGACTTCCCGGCAGGCTACAAAGTGACCCTTCCCTCAGCTCCACCCACTGTCCCCACACTGACTGCCCAGCCACACATCAGACTGACTCGTGAAGGACTTTGCCCGTTCCCTCTGCCTAAATGTTCTAGCCCAGATTTTTTGCCCAGCTGACTCCTTCTTGTCAACTCAAACATCACCTGTATAGAAAGGCCTTCTCTGCCCACCTCAGGTCATTCCTTGTCCCACACCTCTGTGGTACTTCTGCATAGTACCGGCCACTGTGTCATTACCTTAAGTGTGTTCATTTGTGGGTTATCTGTCTTTCCTCGAGGAGGAACCTTGTTCTGTTCTCACCACTATGTCCCTGGAGCCTGATGCCAGCTTTGCACATAGGAGACCATAACATCTGGTGAAAAACGTCTGAGTGAATGAAATGGACATTTGGACCAGATGCTGAAATACCATCAGAGAAGGCCTAGGTCAGTTAAATACTCTGTACTCCAGAAGCAGGAGGAAAACCGGGCAGGATGAGGAAGGAAAGAATCCATCAAGAGTTTCCTTGGCTACCTGGTTCCTGTCTCCTCCCCCAGCTCCCTCTCTCAGATCACCCTCTCAATTTGGAGCCAGTGTTAGCATCAATCCTGGGGAGATTCTTCCCCTTTCAGTTCTCTCAAAATGACTAGGGGTGTCCGACTTCCAATCCTAGCTCTAGCGCTGAGCCGCCCTTTCCCCACCCATACCTGAGTGGGGCACAATGATCATGCCAGTCTGGCAGGGTTGCTGAGAGTGCCAGCCTTAGAGCACAAGGCCCAAACACACACCACTGCAAACTTAAGCCAGGGCAGGATAAGTTCCTGTCCCCTTGCAAGACCCCATTCCCTCCTCTGGCCCCCTCTGTGGTTCCTCAAGCTCTAGGACAGTCTCTACCAACAGCTACCACAGCTGCAATGGCTCTGCTCACCTGTGAAATTACCCTGCATTTTCCAGGTGCAGGGCACCGCTGCTCAATGAACACTTGCTCATCTGCATGACACCAAATTATCATGGGTACCCCCCACATCTTGCAGTATCATTATCTCTGTTTTACAAATGAGGAGAATAAAGCTGAGAGAGTCAGCCACTGGCCGAAGGACACATAGCCAATGAACAGGGGCATCAGGGGTTCAAATCCCAGCCTCGGACGCTTTAGTCCCATTTAAGTGGTTTGTCACCATGGATTTATTGAATATAGCAGCCCAGAAAAGAAAGATCATTATATTCACTTCACAGAGAAGGAACTGCATACACGTCCCTGGCCTGGCGGGCCATTGCCCACTGCACCAGAGGACCCCTCACGAGGTGCACAGACTGGCCAAAACCCATAGCCGGCCACTATCAGCTCAGCTTGACAGCAGAGGCAGAGTCTGGGGCTCCAGGAAGCTCAAGGGCAGCACACTATGCTTAGGGCAAGTCCCTGGTGTCTTCCCAGGCAAGATAGAGGAAGAGCAGTGGCCGCCTGGCCCCACCTGCACACGCTGTGGGGTAGAGCCTCCTGCACCCCCAGTTAGCCAGAGGCTCCCCGGAAGCTGTTCACCTGAGGCTGCTCACCTGGGCAGGCCAAGACTGATGTGTCTGGCAGTTCTCTCTTCTCCTCAACCTTGCCCATTGCCCTCTCCCTCCCTCCTTCCGTCCTCTATGGGGATGACTGTGCCCAAAGCTGGGTCTCACTGGGGGACAAGAGCTATGATCTCCACATTCTAACCTCCTAGTCTCATGCAGTACCAGGAATGAAAGGTTCATTCATCATTTGAAAATCAATCATTGTAAATTCCCCATGTTAGTAAGCTAAAAAAGAAAAATCAGATGATCATCTTCAGTAGATGGCAGTAAATAGATATTGGCCCCTTTGACAAAATCCAACATCCACACCCAGTAGAAATTGTCAGCAAATTATGAATGAATAGAAGGCAATTTCCTCAACCTGAAATAGGGAATGTATGAGAGAAACTTTCAGCTAAATGGTGAAAACCTCAATGTTTATCCCCTAAAATTGAGAACAAAATGACCAAGAAACTAGTTCAGCAAGGTTTCAGGCCACAAGATCCACATAAAAAAAAAACTGCATTTCAATTTACTAACACCAAAAGCTAGAAACAACCTAAATGTACATCAGTGGGTGAATGGATTAAAAAAAAAAAAATTATGATGGGGCACCTGGGTGGCTCAGTCAGTTAAGTATCTGACTTTGGCTCAGGTCATCATCTCGCAGTTCATGAGTTCAAGCCCTGCGTCAGGCTCTGGGCTGACAGTTCAGAGCCTGGAGCCTACTTCAGATTCTGTGTCTCCCTGTCTCTCTGACTCTCCCCCATTCACACTCTGTCTCTCTCTCTCCCTCAAAAATAAACATTTAAAAAAAAATTTAACAACACACTTTACACACTGTATGTTAGCCAATTTGACAATAAATTATATTTAAGAAATTATTTTAATTATGATAGATCTATACAACAGAAAACTACTCAGCAATGGAAAGAATGAACTACTGACACACACAGCATGGATGAAGCTCAAAATGGTTATGCTGAAAGAAACCAGACATCTCCCAAAGAGTAATACTGTGTAATTCCATTTGTTTAAAACTCAAGAAAATCCAAGCTAATCTATAGGGACAGAAAGCAGACTAATGGCTGTTTGGGGAGGGAGGATGGGGAGAGAGGATTTTCAAAGGGTGAAAGGAAACTTCTGGCAGCGATTGATATAATCATTATCTGGGTTCCAGTATAAATATCCAAAATTAGCAAATTGCGCACTTTTGTATAGTTTCTTATGCATCAATTTCACCTCAATATGCTATTCTTTAAACATTGCATATAAATCGAGGTACCTACAACAGGCAAACTCATAGAGACAGAAAGAATGGTGGTTGCCAGGAGCTGGGGAGAGGGGGGAAGGGAGAGTTACTGCTTAATGGATGGAAAGTGGTGATGGTTACACAACATTGTGAGTGGACTTAATGTTACTGAATTGTTAACTTTTTAAAAATGCTTACATTGCTCATTTTTGTTATGTATACTTATAACAATTTTTTTAGAAGTAAAAAAAACCCTTAAAAATATTTCATATAGACACTTGCATTTGAGGGTAAAGAAGAGGGCTCTCTGCTACTCTCAGTCTGTCCTCAAAAGGTTTCGAACAGCCTCCTCCTATAGGACAGGCTTCCCCTTTCACAGAACAAGACCCTCATGATGCCTTGCTCCACAGACCCAGGATCGCCAGGGGATCAGGCCCCCACCTCTGCAGCAAGTACCCCTCCATGATATTTGGTCTCAATCCCTTTGAACTTGCTGTTCCCTGAGCAGAATGCCCTTCTCTCTTTACATGCAAGCCCTCCCACCTCCCTGCCCCATGCCCACACCTCCACCCCAGATTCTCACATGTCACCCTTGACCCCTAAGACTGCCCGCCTCCTGGTTGCTCCAGCTGTCCCCTCTCCAAGGGAGCTGTCCTTCTGTGCTCCCAGGCCCCTGGTGCCCCTTGTCCTTTGCCTGATCATAGTGTCCTGTGCATCTGGTCTGCCTCATCTCTGAGCTGGGAGCTCCTTAAAGTCTGGGACTTTGACCCTGCACGGCCCATCAACTGCAAGAACGTGGGCTGAACCAGTCCCCTTTTTTTTTTTTTTTTTTTTTTACCAATTCAGGAATGTCCCTAGTGGCGAACAACAAAGGAAAATGGAATTCTTGGTGAACAGAGCAGCTTTGTTCCTAAGTTTTTGGTTCACTGAGGGCGGACTCTGGGCACTTGTAGACCCATGCAGAGTGCCAGGAAAACTAGCCTTGGCTTTTCATTACTGACTCCCCTTCCTGACTTGGGACCCACAGAGCAAATCATTTCCTTTCTCTAGGCCTCACTCTCCTCATCCAGAAATGGAGCTTGGGGAACTCCTCCTCAAGCTGGGTGTGGAGGGCGGTGTGATAGAGCGACACGAGGGGATGTGCAGAGGTCCCCACTGTGGACAGCGTCTTGGTTACTCAAGGCCCATGTTCCTGCAGAGCTTTGGCCTCACACTAGTTGAGTTTGGGTTCAAGTAGGGCTCTTCCACGGGTACTGGTGGGGATGTCCCTGCCCTTCATAGGCCATAGCACACAGATGGCCCGTTCTGGCTCCTGGTCAGATTTGTTTTGTAACACCTTCCACAAGCAATGTGGATCCATGCTTTGTAACAACTCTTGCACCTGTGATTAAATAATCACTCACTGTAGCTTCATCTCTCTCTCCCCTGCTGGAACATAAGCCCCCCCTGAATCCCCAGCTACGCCTATCATGAGGAGACCCAGGGAAGCATGCAGTGAAGGGCTGGGGTATCTTTTCTGCTAACATGCATCATTGTCACAGCTAAGGAAGAATGAGACGTGCAGCCCCTGTTCCTGAGTCACTTGGTAAGGAAAGGTGCAGGGCTAGGGTGGAGGAGCCAGCCTCCCCACCAGGCCACATCCCCTCCTCCCTACTCACACATGCCCAGTCTGACAAAGGACTGGTTCCACCATGAACCCCACTCATGTCTATGCTTCCTTGTGTAAGAACATGAAACTTGGGGCCTGGGTAGTTCAAATGGTTAAGCATCTGATTTTTGATTGCAGCGTAAGTCGGGATCTCACTGTTCATGGAACCGAGCCCCACAACGGGACTGAGCCCCCTGCTATCTCTCTCTCAAAAAAATGAGTAAACATTAAAAAACATATTAAAAAACATTTTTTTGAAAAGAACATGAAACTTTTAAAACAGGTTCTGAAGTCTCTACATCAGGGTTAAATTCTGTTCCACGTGCAGCATTTGTAATGGAGCCTCTCCCGTGTGCCCAGGGCTTTGCACACCCAGATGAAAAGCTACGAGCCCCAGCCTGGAGCAGCTCACACTGAGGGGGAGGCATGGTCACAGAGCAGGCTGGTGAGAGAAGGCAGCAGGTGCCTCAGCAAGCAGCACAGACCAGGGAGGGGTTGGCAGGCTTCTGGGAGCAGGAACCCGAAGAGGCCTTCACCACCCTTCTAACAAATGAGAAACAGAACCATGAGGGGACCCAGACTAGGCAAGGAAGGTTATTCCAGAACTTTCAAAATTTTGTTGTTATCAGAAGGGGCCCAGAGGCTGGCATTCAGGCCCATCTGTCCTCAACAGGAAGGCACAGGGGATAAGCCATCGTTCTACCAGCACCCCCAGCTTCCTTCCTCCTTACCCCAACTCACCAGCCTTTCCCACAGTGGGCCTTAAGGCCAAACTTAGACTGAAGGGGCTCCAACTGAAATCCTCTTCCCTCCCTTTTCTGTCATGGTCCTACTTCTGAACTTCACATGCTTTCTTCCAGAGACATCTCACAGGTACACTTTCCACAGCCTCAGCCTCCTCCTACCATTCCAGAGTGTCCAACATAAACAAACATATCTCTCTCTCTCTCTTTTTTAATCCAACACTAAGACATCACAAGTGCTTCAAGTGTGTTGAAGAGTGGCTCCCCAAAGGTCTTGTCCACCCAGAACTTCAGAATTTGACCTTACTTGGAAACAGGGTCCTCACAGATATAATGAGTTAAGATGAGGTCATGCTCGATTGAGGAGGGGCCCTAAATCCAGTGAGGGAAGTCCTTCTAAGGAGAGATATACACACACAAGATAACAGGCATAACTACAGTGATGCATCCACAAGCCAAAGAAAGCCAAGGACTTCGAGAGCCACTAGAATCTAGGAAGAGGCCAGGAAGGACCACCCCCGCCCCCATTCCCAAGCCTTCAGAGGGAGCATGGCCCTTGATCTCACACTTTTGGCCTCCCAAACAGGTGAGAGAGAACATGCCCGTTTTCAGTCACCCCCTGCAGCCCTAGCAAGTTAACAGAATGTTGTTCTGTACCTTGCTTTTCTCACTCAACCTGTCTAGAAGACAGTGGCACTGTCTCCCTTCTTTTTTTCTATAAACTGTGGAAGTATTCCAGTGTATATAGACTGTGACTAAATAATCTGTCTTCTGTTCAACATTTAGGCCATTTCCAATCATGAAACTTCCACAGATAGTGCAGCAATGACTGTCTGTACAGACAGCTGGGTGCCCTCCCTCCCCCTCCCCCCGGGGGGGGGGGAAGTACATAGGTAGAGGCAGGTACTTTTACATTCTTGTAAACTATTGCAAAAGGGCCCTCCCAGGAGACCAGACACTTGACATTCTTAAAAGCAAGGTGTGAAAGTTTTTCATTGGCTCACTCATTTGTTTAATTGTCCTGATTTGTCATATTTCAAATCAATGTAAGTTTGTTGCCACGAATAAAACAACACAATACAAAGATGTCTATATTTGTGTCTCTGTGTCTCTCTTCTTATAAAGACACCAGATCTGATATCTTTCTCTTGCACTTCCTTCCCCTCCTTCTCTCCTTTATGGTATTACTGGTGTCAACACCCAGCCCTCCGCATCTTTCTCCTCGTTCACACTAATATATGTGGACATACATACACATAGAGGAAGTTTGATCGTTTGTCCTAATAAAATCAAATAACCAGATCCATGTAACTTGTCTTCCTTCTTCACAATAGGCAAATCTGCAAGTTAGTATTATAATTTCTTTTATCCTCTAGACACAATCACTCACATTCAGATATCATCCTCCATCAGTAGGATTTATAACAGGCATGCTGAGGGCTGAGCATTATAGATATTTTCAGGACAGTCTTGAAATCTTTTTTTTCCACCTCTTCTTCCTTCTCCCTTCTCCCTTCCTTCGCCTGCAGCCCTAACAAGCAGCCCTGATGGGCAGCCTTCACTCCCTTTTTCATGCTCACCTATCTGTTAGAAAAATACACACATATATACAAGTGTGGGGTTGGGGTCACGTTTTGCTTGCTATGGGGTTGCTTTGCAAAAACTGGGATCATAATAGCACCCATGACCATTTCTTATTTTTCTCACTCAATAATCAAATCCCTCAGGTAAAGCCTTCTGAATCTTTTAATGGCTACGCAAAATTTCCTGCCAGAGGGACTCTGCTTTGTTTCCAGCTGTTGTCGTGGTGGTGGGTTTTGTTTTGGGTTTTTTTTTTTTTTTTTGACATTATGAATAATTCCACAGTAACATTCTGGGGACATTGATCCTCTAGCTCTCTTTTTTGTTCTTGCTGCCTACTCCCTCCTGGTTGCTGGTTTCCTAGTGCATTTTGTAACTTGGGCTTTTTTGCTCAAGTTCAACAAGCAAGTTGGGTTGAAGGTGTATCCCCCCTCTGAAGAGGTTCTGCTTTTGCTTCTGCAAGGTATCCCCAAGTTATCAGTCCGAAATCACTTTTTTATTGTAGCAAAATATACCTAATATAAAATTTCCCATCCTAACCATTTTTTTTTTTTTTTAAGCACACAGTTCTACGGTGTTCAGTACTTTCATATTGTGCCACCAACCTCGAAGACTCTTCATCTTGGGAAGCAGAAACCCTAGCAACTTTAAACAACTCACTATTTCCTCCTCCCCTCATCCCTAGGCAACCACCATTCTACTTTCTGTCTCTATGAATTTTCCAGCCTAGAATTTCCTGGCCTAGAGACTCTAGAATCACATGAGTAGTGTAAGTTGGATCGCAAATTCAAAAGAGGGCAGGAGTGTGGTTATAAATTTCTCAGAAGAGGCCTTCCCCAACCAAACCCGGGCCAGGTTAGAAGAGCTTCCTGCTCGCTGCCTTTGAAGGTGAGTGTATTTTTTCTGGCCTTTCATTGGAAGTTTAAACCCTGAAGGGTCCCAGATGTATGTGGGAGTCACAGTTCTACCTCTCTGCTTCATATAAGATCAAAACTGTGTCCGTTGTCCCTATGGCTATTCAGACGCAAATCCCTGCCTTATCCGGACCAGCAAAAGATGCTCAGAGCAGGCAAAGCTATCTCACTCCCTGCCCAGACAGGCTGTCAACTTCCCTTTATGTCTCTTCTCCAAGGGCTATCCTATTTCCATGCAGCTATGCATAAAAAGCATGTCGACTGTTTTCTATCCTAAGTTTCCAGATGTTTTAGAGAGTTTTTTCCCCACAAACTATCAAATCCTCCATCTTAATGAAAAGGAATCTCCCTTATATTTCTTTCTCCTTGCATGAGTTATTTTAGCCTTGAACTTTTCATGCCTCCTGCCTTATTTCTCCCCTGGAACTAGAGCTCTAGTATTCACCAGGCACAGCCCCCAGTGGACACACAAGGAATTCTCGGTGAAACCCAGGAGAATGAGGGAAAAACAGCCAGAACTCTCTGTCAGGATTGGGGGAGGGCCATGGAGATGGTGCTGCCTCTGGTTCAGGGATGTGTGAGGCCCATAAAACTTGCAATGATAATGTTGGGCAAGGCCCATAGGATGGAGCTGGGACTACCTTCAATGGGACAACGATGATAATAATAGTGGCTAATGTTAGTTACTTTTGTCACTTAATCCCTACATATGCAAACACACACACACACACACACACACACACACACACACACACACACACACACCAGAGTTAGAATTCTCACCCTCATTTTAAAGATGAAGAAACCACACTGATGGTTACCAAGGGAGGTGGGTAGGGGGATGGGGGAAATACATGAAGGGGATTAAGAGTACACTTATTGAGATGAGCAGTGAGTGATGTATACAATTGTTGAATCACTATATATTGTACACCTGAAACTAATATTAACACTGTGTGTTGACTATACTGGATTTAAAGAAAAAAAAAGAATGCACGCATAAAAAAAAAAAAAAAAAAAAAAAGACCAGCTTTCATATAGAAGTTCCCCTTGCTATTATTAAAATTGCCATCTACCAAAAAAAAAAAAAAAAAAAAAAAAAAAAAAGAGGAAACCAAATCTCAGAAAGTTTGGCAACTTGCCCAAGGTCACATGGTAACAAATAGGAGAGGAAGTAATCAAATCTAACTACGTCCGGCCCCAAAGCTCTTGCTGATAACTCTGCATTAGGGGATGGTCTGCAAACAAAAGGAAAAGACCACATTCCCCTGCCAAGCAGCTTTATGCTGCTAGAGGAGACTGCCTGTGGGGCCAAGAGAAGCTGCTTCAGGGGATGGAGCCCATGAGGATCTGGAGGGGGGCAGAGTGACCTGAGCACCCTGCAACTTCAAACTCAGAACCCAGAGTCTGTATGCATGACTTGAGCTGGTCAGGGCAGGCCACTCCGGCCAGAGCTCAGGGCCGATGGGCCTAGAAAGGAGCCATTCCTCGTCACCATGGATGGGTTGGCCCTCTGTGCTTCCTCAGAGGCTGTGGCCCTTGCCCTCAGTCTCCCCTAATCCCTCCCAGTCTGGCTTTACTCAGGGCTGGGAGCTCAGCTTTCTTGCCTTCAGAGCTGAGCAGCTGAGCTGGCTAGTCAGAGACACCTTGGTTCTGCCAAGCCCATGTGAAGGCTCCTCACAGGAGAGGGAAGACAGCCTCTTGGCCCACCACCCCACCAGGGCTGGTGATGCTAAGATTCCAATTAGTGAGGAATCAGTCTCTGAAGCAGCACACACAGGGAACACGAGAATGGAGGAGAGGAAGAGGTGAATCAATTCAGATTCAGGAAGCTTCTGGGCCCAATAAAACATCCAACATCCCCTCACTTCTCCTAAATGCTTTCTCCCAGGTCCAATCCAGAAACAGCTATCAACAGATTCTCACATCAACCAGTAAGTAACCATCAAGTCAGTGCTTTTCATCAAGTCTAATGCACAACTGACTGCAAAATGCACCAATATTTTATATTCCACTAAGAAACAAAGAAGAGGAACTGAACTATCAATTATATCATGATATGCCATTGATCCTGATTCCAAAGGAGATGTTAAAATGTGATAAGTGAGGGAAAGGTGTATTTTGCAATCTATAGAATATGGTAACACTAAGAGCCCTGTTGTTGACTTGCTTTTTTGCCTGAGGGTTACAGAATATTTCCATGCGCAATGCCTGACTGCTGATGGCTAGTATTCAGGCACTGATATATGCCCATTCTACACTATGGGGTATTCAGTTCCCTGCTCTTATAGAAATCACAGTCTAGGTGGTGATCTTGGAAGCGGGCCAAAAGAACATCTGCAGAATAGTTAAAGGCCAGTCTCTATGGTGTGAACAATAAACATCATAGGTGTTTGGAGAAGAAATGTACTGGAGTTGGCCTGCTGGTCAAAGGAGGCTTCATGCAAGGAAAGGGGATAGATAATTAGGCTATAGGATGAAGGGTAGATAATGGGGAAGAGAAAAGACACTGAGGAGGGAGAAGTGGGGATAAAGTGAACAAGGCATGGAGAAGAGGCCCGCGTAGCAGATACTCTGGACAGCAAAGGGAAGGTTATTCATCTGGAGCAAAGAAGCTGTGTTGGGATGTAATGGGAATCTACGCTGAACAGGCAAGACAAGGCTACACTACAGGTGGTCTTGAAAGCCAAGCAGTTATTGATGTGACAGGCAGCAGGGACCCAGTGCATATTCTTGGGCAGGGGAATGACCTGATAAGAACGTTAATTTAGGGAGCACTGATGTGCAAGATGAGTGAAAGGCAGAAGCTGGAGGCAAGAGTACCAACATACCAACCATCGCCCCGTAAGCCCCGTGACAAAGGAAGATAACCTCTAAGGCGGGGGGGGGGGGGGGGGGGGGTCTAATGGAGGCTCATGTGCCTGGAAGGGGCTGAGGGGCAGTTCTCCCATGCAGTTTGAACCATGCCTAGATGGAAAAAAGTCCTAGATCCTTTTAAGAACTGTCTCTTCAAGACGCTGGCCTCCCAGGCAATTCCCTGGTGCATGTATTCCAGGGAATCTAAATGTATAAAGAACCATCATCTACTCAGTAAAATGGGTGCCATTCAATAGAAGCAGGGGCTGAAGGACACACTGCTTACGTTTGTATAGAATGTAATCATCATGTAAGTGAATCCTTTCTGCCTGTAGGAATTAAAGAGCTCTATTTGGTAAAAGGCACATATGTCTGATACATGTTCATTGATAAAATATTGCAGTTTTTCTGCATTGGCCCTACCTGACAATTTGTAGTAAGAACCATAAAATCAGTCAAACCCTGTTAAGGAGTAACTCCTCTTTACAAGGTGGGTCCTAAGACTATAACCAAGTCAAAAATGGCCCTAAGCAGCACCATTTGGAGAGTCGAGAGCCAGAGAACTACCCCACAGCCAAACAGAGGGGAAGGGTCTCAGCTCAGCCAGAGGGTCAGCATCTGAGCTGCTTAAGTGAGGCATGTACAAACATACCAAGTTGGACAGAAGGACTCCTATTGCGTGTGCCTCTACCCGGAGCGCTACAGAGGGTGCTCTGTGACACTACAGAGGCAATGTAGTGTTACAGCAGAAGCACAGATTTGGCTTCAGAGCCCATTTCTTCATGTGTAAAAACGGGAATGAAATTTCAGTCACTGGCCCTCGTCCTGATCAGTGATGAGCTATTATTACTACATGTATGACACACACAAAATAACCAGACGCAAAAATTCTTAGCAGGGCTGGGGGATGGGTGCAGGGCAGCATACATATGGCTGTAGGGCATCCACTGGCTCTAATGTTTGAGGCACAGGTAGGAAGTGGGATGCCAGAGAGTCCAGGGCCATGTCTAAAAATGTTACCTCCAGGGGAGGAGCCAAGATGGCGGGACAGCAGGGAAGCTTTTTGTGTGTCTCGCGTCCATGAAATACAGCCAGACCAACACTAAACCATCCTACACACCTAGAAAACTGAATGGAGGATTAACACAACAATCTGCACAACCTGAACCACAGAATTCAGCAGGTAAGCGGCGTGGAGAGCTGAACTTGGGGAGCGAGAAGCTGCAAAAGGTAGGGAACCGCTTTTGCGGGCGGAGAGAAGACGGAGACTGGGGAAGGGGGGGGAGAATACAGGAAAAGCACCCCTTCCCAAAAGCAGCTGGAGAGAAAGTGGAAAATTGGAAACAGCCGCAGGGACTAAACTAAAAAGGGAACAGGGAGAAGGGAGAAAGGAGAAAGGAGAGGGTTTAAATTCCATTAAGACTGTAAACAAGGGGAGCGCAAAGGCTACAACTCCGCAGCTCGATAGCTGGCGGTACTCTGGTGGGAAGGGCAAATCCCCAGGAACAGAGTGGGGTCCGGGAGGTTGTCGGGCCACACGGGGAAGAGCGGTTCCACTGCTGGAAGGACATCTGGTAGAGACTGCTGAAGCCACCTGGTCCCAGCAGACCCTGGAAGTCGGCCACATTCACTGGTGCTGGGGCAAGATTGTTAAGAGTGAAGCCTGGTGCCAGATGTGTGTTGTGATTTTCCATAATCCCTGAGACGCTGCTGCTACACTGTCTCGCGAACTTTTTCTGGGGCGGGCTGGCACCTGGCCATGGTCTCGGGGCGCCGGCAACAACAGGGTCCAGCAGGCGTTCCTGGGTGCAGCCGATATTCAGCAAATGCTCATTTGCCCATTGCTCGGTGAGACCCTCCCGCAGAGGGGCAAAAGGGGCCAAAGCCGCAGTCCTTCGGAAGTAAGGGGCTGGGGAAAACAGCCACATTTGAGACAAAACATGGGAGAGAGGTACTGCCTGGGGCCTGATCACAGAGAGTGAAAAAGCGGGGAGTGGACGAGAGCTGAAGACAGAGGACAGGTGCACAATTGCTGATCTGCGTTGGGGGAACAGACTGGGTAGCTGGGTGGCGCCATTTTCACCACTCCTGCGCATGCGCATAAGCACCTAGGAGCGCCACAACAATCCACCCCAGTAGGCTAGCAGCGCCATCTAGTGGAGAGCAGAGCTGTTACACTGAGCCCTGCCCAACTAGGCCAACTTCGCTCTTCAAGAACATAAGTCTCACCGCCGGCTTAGTTTATGGACTATAAAGGGCTACATAGACTGACTTCTAGGAGAAAATGAAGCAATTTCAGCCCTACTTCAATCTGTTAGCAGGTTCATCTATTCAATTTTCTTTCTTTTTTTTTTTTTCTTTTTCTCTTTTACAATTCTTTTTTCTTGAATACAGAAAAAAATTCATTTTTAATTTCAATTTTTATTAAAAATCTTTCTTTAATTTTTATAACTATATTTTTTACTTTTGTGTAAATTTTTTCAAATTCTACTGTACTTCCATCATTTTATTTTAGTCTATTTCAGTGTACTCACCTTTTCAAATTTTCAAACAATTTCCTTTTTTTCTTTCTTTTTCTTTTTTCTCTTGTTTCTTTTCTTTTTCTTGAATGCAGAAAGAGAAAAATTTCATTTTTACTTTCAATGTCTATTAAAAATATTTTCATTTAATTTTTATTACTATATTTTTTGCTTTTATATAAATTTTTTTCAAATTCTATTTTACTTCCATCATTTTATTTTAGTCTACTACAGTGTATTCACTTTTTCAAATTTTCAAATGATTTCTTTGTTTTTCTTTTTTTCTTTTTTGTTTTTTCTTTTTCGTTTCTTTTCTTTTTTCTTAAATACAGAAAATGAAAAACCTCATATTTATTTTTAACTTTTATTAAAAATATTTTTCTTTCTGGGTGTTGTATGGAAACCAATTTGACAATAAATTTCACATATTGAAAAAAAAATGTTCTTTAATTTTTTTCTACTATATTCTTCATTTTTGTGTATATTTTTTCAAATTCTTTTTTACTCCCATCATCTCATTTTAGTCTATTTCAGTGTATTCGTTTTTTCAAAATCTCAAACAATTTCCTTTCTCCCCCCCTTTTTTTCCCTCTAATCTGTCAAACCACTTTCAACACCCAGACCAAAACACACCTAGGATCTAGCATCATCTATTAGATTTTTGTGTGTTTTTTTAATTTTTAATTTTAATTTTTTTTATTTTAATTTTTTTAATTTCAATTTTTCTACCTCATTAATTCCTTTCTCCCTTCAAAAGTACAAAACAAAGGAATTCACCCCAAAAGAAAGAGCACGAAGAAATGACAGCCAGGGATTTAACCAACACAGATACAAGCAAGATGTCTGAACCAGAATTTAGAATCACGATAATAAGTATACTAACTGGAGTTGAAAACAGATTAGAATCCCTTCCTGCAGAGATAAAAGAAGTAAAAATAGCCAGAATGAAATTAAAAATGCTCTAACTGAGCTGTAGTCAGGGATGGATGCATCAGTGGCAAGGATGGATGAGGCAGAACAGAGAATCAGCAACACAAAGGACAAACTTATAGAGAATAATGAAGCAGAAAAAAAGAGGGAGATTAAGGCAAAAGAGCACGATTTAAGAATTAGAGAAATCAGTGATTCACTAAAAAGGAACAACATCAGAATCATAGGGGTCCCAGAAGAGGAAGAGAGAGAGATAGGGGTGGAAGGGTTATGTGAGCAAATCATAGTGGAAAACTTTTCTACCCTAGGGAAAGACACAGACATCAAAATCCAGGAAGCACAGAGGACTCCCATTAGATTCAACAAAAACCAACCATCAACAAGGCATATCACAGTCAAATTCACAAAATACTCAGGCAAGGAGAGAATCATGAAAGCAGCAAGGGAAAAAAAGTCTCTAACATACAAGGGAAGACAGATCAGGTTTGCAGCAGACCTATCCACAGAAACTTGGCAGGCCAGAAAGGAGTGGCTGGATATATTCAGTGTGCTGAATCAGAAAAATATTCAGCCAAGAATTCTTTATCCAGCAAGGCTGTCATTCAAAATAGAAGGAGAGATAAAAAGTTTCCCAGACAAACAAAAATTAAAGGAGTTTGTGACCACTAAACCAGCCCTGCAAGTATATATATATATGTATACGTATATATATATACGTATATATATATACGTATATATATATATATACGTATATATATATATATATACACACACACACACACACACACACACCAAAAGCAACAAAAGATTAGAAAGAACCAGAGAATACCACCAGAAACTCCAACTCTACAAGCATCATAATGGCAATAAATTCATATCTTTCAGTACTCACTCTAAACATCAATGGACTCAATGCTCTGATCAAAAGACACAGGGTAACAGAATGGATAAGAAAACAAGATCCATCTATATGCTGTTTATAAGAGACCCACTTTAGACCTAAAGACACCTTCAGATTGAAAATAAGGGGATGGAGAACCAATGATCATGCTAACGGTTAACAAAAGAAAGCCAGAATAGCCATACTTATATCAGACAATCTAGACTTTAAAATAAAGACTGTATCAAGAGATGCAGAAGGACATTATATAATAATCAAGGGGTCTACAGACCAAGAAGACCTAACAATTGTAAACATTTATGTGCCAAATGTGGAAGCACCCAAATATGGAAGCACCCAAGTATATAAATCAATTAATCACAAACATAAAGAAACTCATCAATAGTAATACCATAAATAACAGTAGGAGACTTCAACACAGCAATGGACAGATCATCTAATCAAAAAATCAACAAGGAAACAATGACTTTGAATGACACACTGGACCAGATGGACTTAACAGATATATTCAGAACATTTCACCATAAAGCAGCAGAATACACATTCTTCTCCAGTGCACATGGAACGTTCTCCAGAATAGACCATATACTGGGACACAAGTCAGCCCTAAGTAAGTCCAAAAAGATCGAGATCATACTGTGCATATTTTCAGACCACAATGCTATGAAACTTGAAATCAACCACAAGAAAAAATTTGGAAAGGTAACAAATACTTGGAGACTGAAGAACATCCTACTAAAGAATGAATGGGCTAACCAAGCACTTAAAGAGGAAATTAAAAAGTATATGAAAGTCAATGAAAATGATAACACCACAACCCAAAACCTCTGGGACGCAGCAAGGGCGGTCATAAGAGGAAAGTATATAGTAAGCCAGGCCTTCCTAAAGAAGGAAGAAAGATCTCAGATACACAATCTAATCTTATGCCTTAAGGAGCTGGAAAAAGAACAGCAAATAAAACCCAAAACCAGCAGAAGACAGGAAATAATAAAGATTAGGGCAGAAATTAATGCTATCAAAACCAAAAAAAACAGCAGAACAGATCAATGAAACCAGAAGCTGGTTCCTTGAAAGAATTAACAAAATTGATAAACCACTAGCCAGTTTGATCAAAAAGAAGAAGGAAAGGACCCAAATAAATGAAATCAAGAATGAAAGAGGAGAGATCACCACCAACACAACAGAAATAAAAACAATAATAATAGAATATTATGAGCAATTATATGCCAATAAAATGGGTAATCTGCAAGAAATGGACAAATTCCTAGAAACGTATACACTACCAAAACTGAAACAGGAAGAAATAGAAAATTTCTTTAGAAATTTCTTTAGAAATAGAAAATAGAAAATACCCATAACCAGTAAGGAAATCGAATTAGTAATCAAAAATCTGCCAAAAAAACAGGAGTCCAGGACCAGATGGCTTTCCAGGGGAATTCTACCAAACATTTAAGGAAGAGTTAACACCTATTCTCTTGAAGCTGTTCCAAAAAATAGAAATGGAAGGAAAACTTCCAAACTCTTTCTATGAAGCCAGCATTACCTTGATTCCAAAACCAGACAGAGACCCCACTAAAAAGGAGAACTATAGACCAATTTCCCTGATGAACATGGATGCAAAAATCTTCAACAAGATATTAGCCAACCAGATCCAACAATACATTAAAAAAATTATTCACCACAACCAAGTGGGATTTATACCTGGGATGCAGGGCTAGTTGAATATCTGCAAAACAATTGACGTGATTCATCACATCAATAAAAGAAAGGACAAGAACCATATGATCCTCTCAATAGACGCAGAGAAAGCATCTGACAAAATACAGCATTCTTTCTTGCTAAAAACCCTCAAGAAAGCAGGGATAGAAGGATCATACCTCAAGATCATAAAAACCCATATATGAACAACCCAATGCTAATATCATCCTCATTGGGGAAAAACTGAGAGCTTTCTCCCTAAGGTCAGGAACAAGACAGGGATGTCCACTCTCGCCACTGTCATTCAACATAGTATTGGAAGTCTTAGCCTCAGCAATCAGACAACACAAAGAAATAAAAGGCATCTAAATTGACCAGGAGGAGGTCAAACGTTCACTCTTCACAGATGACATGATACTCTATATGGAAAACCCTAAAGATTCCACCAAAAAACTGCTAGAATTGATTCATGAATTCAGCAAAGTGGCAGGATATAAAATCAACACACAGAAATCAGTTGCATTCCTATTCACCAACAATGAAGCAACACAAAGAGAAATCAAGGAATCGACCCCATTTACAATTTCACCAAAACCCATAAAATACCCAGGAATAAATCTAACCAAAGAGGTGAAAAATCTATACACTGAAAACTATAGAAAACTTATGAAAGAAATTGAAGACACAAAAAAATGGAAAAATATTCCATTCTCCTGGATAGGAAGAAGAAATACTGTTAAAATGTTGATACTACCCAAAGCAATCTACACATTCAATGCAATCCCTATCGAAATAACACCAGCATTTTTCACAGAGCTAGAACAAACAATCCTAAAATTTGTATGGAACCAGAAAAGACCCCAAATAGCCAGAAAAAGAAAACCAAAGCAGGAAGCATCACAATCCTGGACTTCAAGCTATACTACAAAGCTGTAATCATCAAGACAGTATGGTACTGGCACAAGAACAGACACTCAGATCAATGGAACAGAATAGAGAACCCAGAAATGGACCCACAAATATGTGGCCAACTAATCTGTGACAAAGCAGGAAAGAATATCCAATGGAAAAAAGACAGTCTCTTCAGCAAGTGGTGCTGGGAAAACTGGACAGCGACATGCAGAAGAATGAACCTGGACCGCTTTCTTACACCACACACACAAAATAAACTCAAAATGGATGAAAGACCTCAATGTAAGACAGGAAGCCATCAAAATCCTCGAGGAGAAAGCAGGCAAAAACCTCTTTGATCTTGGCCGCAGCAACTTCTTACTCAACACGTCTCTGGAGGCAAGGGAAATGAAAGCAAAAATGAACACTGGGACCTCATCAAAATAAAAAGCTTCTGCACAGTGAAGGAAACAATCAGCAAAACTAAAAGGCAACTGACAGAATGGGAGAAAATATTTGCAAATGACATATGAGATAAAGGGTTAATATCCAAAATCTATCAAGAACTTACCAAACTCAACACCCAAAAAACAAATAATCCAGTGAAGAAATGGGCAAAAGACATGAAGAGACACTTCTCCAAGGAAGACATCCAGATGGCTAACAGACACATGAAAAAATGCTTAACATCAGTCATCATTAGGGAAATACAAATCAAAACCACAATGAGATACCACCCCACACCTGTCAGAATGGCTAACATTAACAACTCAGGCAACAACAGATGTTGGCGAGGATGTGGAGAAAGAGGATCTCTTTTGCATTGTTGGTGGAAATGCAAGCTGGTGCAGCCACTCTGGAAAACAGGATGGAGATTCCTCAAAAAACTAAAAATCTAACTACCCTATGACCCAGCAATTGCACTACTAGGCATTTATCCACGGGATACAGGTGTGCTGTTTCAAAGGGACACATGTACCCCAATGTTTATAGCAGCACTATCAACAATAGCCAAAGTATGGAAAGAGCCCAAATGTCCATCGATGGATGAATGGATAAAGAAGATGTGGTATATATATACAATGGAGTATTACTCAGCAATCAAAAGAATGAAATCTTGCCATTTCCAGCTACACGGATGGAACTGGAGGGCATTATGCTAAGTGAAATTAGTCACAGAAAAACAAAAATCATATGACTTCACTCATATGAGGACTTTAACACACAAAACAGATGGAACATAAGTGAAGGGAAACAAAAATAATATAAAAACAGGGAGGGGGACAAAACAGAAGAGACTCATAAATATAGACAACAAACAGAGGGTTACCGGATGGGTTGTGGGAAGGGGGATGGGCTAAATGGGTAAGGGGCACTAAGGAATCTACTCCTGAAATCATTGTTGCACTATATGGTAACTAATTTGGATGTAAATTTTAAAAAATAAAAAATAAAAAATGTTACCTCCAACCTGACAGGGAGACCCAAGTGGGGAAGCCAACTTGGCCAAGAGCTGCCACTCAGATAATCAGTCCTCAGCCGCCCACTGCCTCTCTTTGGCTCTTCATCACAGGCCTGTCTGACCTTCTGTGCCTCTGGGGACACCCTGGCCACTCCCCTGGCAGTGTTGGTCTCTATATGGATAAAAATCCTTTTTCTTCATGTCAGCCAAACAAAGTTAGGCTGGTCCCCAGAAGAATGTGTCTAAGAAGCTAGAGAGGAAAGAAAATTAAGGAATTAAAATGCAGCCACCGAGGGCGCCTGGGTGGCTGTCGGTTAAGTGGCTGACTTAGGCTCAGGTCAATGATCTCGAGGTCCATGAGTCGGTGATCCACATTGGGCTCTATGCTGACAGCTTGGAGCCTAGAGTCTACTTCAGATTCTATGTCTCCCCCCCTTCTCTCTCAGTCCTTCACCCACTCACACTATGTCTCTCTCTCAAAAATAAATATTTTTTAAAAAAAAATTTTAATGCAGCCACCTGGAAACAGGATTTCCAAGTTCTTGGAACTCGGACTCTGGCCAGACTGGTCTAGCAGCTTCCTTAAGCTTCCTCCTCACCTCCTCCTCATCTGTACCTATCTGCCTTGGCAAGAAGCCCTCCCTTCCAGAATCTGCTTCCTCTGGCCTTGAGCAGCCCTGCCCCTAGCTCTTGGCAGGACCCAGCTTCTCTCCTTAGGCTCTTGGAGAATTTAGTTGTCCCAGAGAGTCCTCCTTTGGCCCTCAGCCCTCCCACAGAGATAATAATACCTGCCACGAAGAGTTCTTATAGTTGGTGGTACCAACTATAACGAATATAAGCTCCATGAGAGCAGGGCTTCCTTTTGTTCTTGGCTCCAGCTCCTGTGCTTGCCCCATAGCAAATGCTCATGAATGTTTGTTGAGTTAGTAATAAATATTCATATGAGCTTGAGTATGTGCATACAATTTCTAGAAAGACCCACAAGAACCTAGCATCAGGGGCACCTGGGTGGCTCAGTCAGTTAAGCGTCCGACTTCGGCTCAGGTCATGATCTCACCATCCGTGAGTTCAAGCCCCGCATCAGGCTCTGTGCTGACAGCTCAGAGCCTGAAGCCTGCCTTGGATTCTGTGTCTCCCTCTCTCTCTGACCCTCCCCTGTTCATGCTCCGTCTCTCTCTGTCTCAAAAATAAACAAACATTAAAAAAAAAATTAAAAAAAAAAAGAACCTAGCATCAGTGAATGTCTTTGGATAGTTGAAAATAGAG
Organism: Panthera pardus; assembly: GCF_024362965.1. Taxonomy (NCBI): domain Eukaryota; kingdom Metazoa; phylum Chordata; class Mammalia; order Carnivora; family Felidae; genus Panthera; species Panthera pardus. Next base: position 13,001,164 of record NW_026526754.1, read on the forward strand.
GCCTAAAGAATAGGATACAGAGAGGAAGCTGTAAACCAGTCTATACCTCTTGAATTTTTTTTTCCTGTGCATATATATCACCTATTTGAAATTAAAAACACAATACCACTTATGTTAGGACCAAAACAATGAAATAGTTTGGTATAAACAAAATATGTAGAAGATCTATATAATGAAAACTATAAAGCTATGATGAAAGAAACCAAGGAACACCTAAATAAATGAAGAGCTATTCCATGTCAGGGGCAGAAAGTCACGAGATATAGATATAGATATAGATATAGATATATAGATACATAGATATTTATATAGTTTATTTATCTATTTTGAGAGAGAGCAGGGGGGAGAGAGAGGAAGAGAGAAAGAATCCCAAGCAGGGCCCACACTGTCAGCACTGAGATGGACACGGGCCTCAAACCCATGAACTGCCAGATCATGACCTGAGCCGAAATCAAGAGTCAGATGCTCAACCGAATGAGCCACCTGGGTGCCCCAGCGAGAACATCTGAAAAATATTGTGGGGGCATGTTTTTTCATAACATTTTTCTTTTAATGTAACCTATGTCCAACATGAGGCTTGAACTCACAAACCTGACATCGAGAGTCACATATTCCACAGACTGAGCCAGCCAGGTGACCCCCTGTAAGTGTGTATGTTTAAGTGAAAGAAACCAATCTAAAAAGGCTATATACTGTATGATTCTAACTACATGACATTTTGGAAAAGGCAAAACTACAGACATGGTAAAAAGATCAGTGGTTGTCAGGGGTTGTGGGGAGGGAGGGAAGAATAAGTGGAGCACAGAAGATTTGTAAGGCAGTGAAACTATCCTGTATGATACTGTAATTGTGGATATCACAATTGTCAGAGTGCCATTATACATTTGTCAAAACCCAGAGAATGTACAACACCAAGAGGGAACCCTCATGTAACTATGAACTTTAGTTAATAATCATGTTATCAATATCAATTATAACAAATGTACCACACTAGTAATACATGCTAATAACAAGAGATACTATGTATCTGGGGTGGGATGGCTTTATCGAACTCTCTGTACTTTCTTTTTTTAAAAAAAAGTTTACTGTGAGAGAGCATGTGAGTGGGGAAGGAGCAAAGAGGGAGGAAGAGAGAATCCAAAGAAGGCTCTACCCTGTCAGCACAGAGCCCAACACAGAGCTCAAATTCATTAACTGTGAGATCATGACCTGAGCCACAAACAAGAGAGGAGGCTTAACCAACTGAGCCACCCAGGTGCCCCAACTTAGCCAATGTTAAGGGCTTTGCAGGCCCAGGGTTTGTCCCAGATCCTGAACCAGCCCCAGCTTCCTCCTCTGGGGTTAAGAGTCATGCCTTATAGGGTTGGGTTAAGAGTTCCAGAACTCTTGTCACTGCAATATGATAGTCAAAAATTTCATTGCCAGGGCACCCGGGTGGCTCAGTTGGTTAAGTGTCCGACTTGGGCTCAGGTCATGATCTCATGGTTCATGAGTTAGAGTCCTGTATCGGGCTCTCTGCTGTCAGCATGGAGCCTGCTTCAGATCCTCTGTCCCCACCTCCCTCTGCCCCTCCCCTGCTCACTCTCTCAAAAATAAATAAAATAAACATTTAAAAAATTACATTGCCAAGTGGATAAAAAAGATATGGTTTATATATACAATGGAATACTACTTGGCAATGAGAAACAATGAAATCTGGCCATTTGCAGAAACATGGATGGAACTGGAAGGTATTATGCTAAGTGAAATAAATCAGGCAGAGAAAGACCGATACTGTATGTTTTCACTCCTATGTGGATCTGGAGAAACTTAACAGCAGACCATGGTTGGGGGCGGGGAGGTTACAGAGAGGGAGGGAAGCAAACTATAAAGAGATTCTTAAATACTGAGAACAAACTGAGGGTTGATGGGGGGTGAGGGAGAGGGGAAAGTGGGTGATGGGCATTGAGGGCACCTGTTGGGATGAGCACTGGGTTGTACAGAAACCAATTTGACAAATTATATTTAATTGAAAAAAAACTACATTGCCTATGTGATTTCCAGGGAAAAGGGGAGGAGTGGCCTTTCTTGGCCAGGAGGGAAACCAAGGCAGGGAGGACCAGGAGGCACCCTCTGCAGAAGTGTCATTCAAGAAAGGTTTCCCAACTGTGGAAAGACACTGGAAAGTACCTGGCCCCAGCCCAGCCTCCACCGGGCCAGCTGGTCTGCTGGCGTCTGTGAATCACAGCTTCACTGGGGCCTGGGACAGCTCCTCCAAGGAGGCAAGCAGGGGGGCCACATTGACTGCAATCCAGTGTGGTGGAGTTGACAAGGTACTTGTAGAGCAAGGGGGGGAGGGGGTCAAAAGGACCACCACTCATCCCTGGTGTGCCCCTTCCCCTACGGTTCCCTGGGAAGTCCCTAATCACCCTCTTCATCTATAAAATAGCACTACCAAGGCTCACTCCCCAGGCAGCTGTGGGAGAGAAAGCTTAAATGTAGTTATTCTACCCGGCAGTGAGTGGAACTCATACTGCTATCAGATCAACAACTGACACAGAGCCTCAAGGGCAGTAGCATAGAGAGGCAAAAATCTTGGCTTCTCAACACATGCTTTAACCTCTCTGATCCTCAGTCTCCTCATCTCTAACATGGGAATGACACAGCCCTTTATCTCCCAGGTACTGTATGAATTCAGGGAGAGCTTAGCAACCTGCCTGGCACAGAGATGTCCTTAGTAGCTCCCTGTGCCTTCATAAGGTATGAATGCCACCCCAGCCAAATGGGTCAATTCTAGATAAATCACCATCCCTGCTAAGGCTTCCTCTGTAATCTTACTTAGCTGTGAGGACAGAGGAAGGCACCACATTGCCACCATTAGGGACAGAATTTATTGCCTTGTGGGTACTAGACTGGGAACTTGAACAAACTGAATCATGTGGACAAGGTCTTGGCACCAAGAGAGCTAGGCTGGAAAAAACACTGCTGCAAAAAAGCAAAATGTACGCAAGAGCCATGAGAAAGACTTTAAGCTCTGGAAGAGAGTTTTTAAGGAGGGTCTCATTTAATGGAAGAAGGGGGGCATTGAGCAACAGAGAGCCTGGCTCCCAATCAAGGCGAATGTTGTCTGCATGGTATTATCCTTGGACCCTGGGGACCCAGGCAAGCTGGGCCTGGCTCCACAAAGAAGCCAGCCAGAGGGAGGGTAAAGTGCTGATTCACCCGGCAAGAAGAGGTGGTGGCTGCTGAATCCATACCTGTGAGACTGTCAGGGCCCAGGAACTGTCAGCCAGGTGCAGCAGGGTAGGTAGAGGCCAACTTGTGGCACGTAGGTTTTGTAGATTTCCACCCAGCATAGAGGGCTGAAGCCAGATTGTCGAGGTTTAAATCCCAGCTCCAGCATCTACTGGCAACCTTGAACAGGTGACTTAAACCCTGGGCCTCAGTTCTCAACTATAAAATGGGGATATTGGAGCACCCACTGCACAGCGTTGTGGTGAGAATTTGAGATCAAGCCCGGTTCAGCATTTAACACAGGGCTTGCCCACAGTAAACAGCAGCAGCTATTATTACTGTCATTTAGGGGAGGGCTGGAAGCAAGTCTTCCCGGCTGCCTGCTCCCTCCCTCCCTCTGACTTGGGTCCCACCTTCACATAGACCTGTTATATGTAACTAGACTGGACTGGATCACATGAGAGAGGCACAAAGCCTAGGAGAGACTCTGCCTCTGCCACTGCCTCATGTAGGAGTCTCCTCTCCAGCTTGCCAAGTCTCTCCTTACATGCCTCCACTAATGGGGAGTGCTCCACATTTGGATAGCTCTGATCACACGTCCTCTAGGTGGGGCTGAAATTGCCTCCCTGCAAACTGCCCTTTAGTGGAAGTGATTTTTCTGCCAGGGACTTTCCAATGTCTGGAATCCACCCATCCCACAAACGCTAGGATCACCCTGAGCATAGAAAGTCCTCCAGGAAGTCTCCCCGGAACTGAGCACACTGAGCATGTCGTGCAGAATTGCACTCCCCACAAGAACACACATACATATCTCCAACAACTGGGTCCATAAGGCAGAAAGTCTTGGATGTCCCTAGACCGCACACTAATAGTTCTCATAAATTGCCTCACAAAACCCCTATGAGGCATGTACTAGCTTTTTCCCAATTTTAAAAATTGTGGGGGCACCTGGGTGGCTCAGTCAGTTAAGCATCCAACTTTGGCTCCAGTCATGATCTCACAGTTTGTGAGTTCAAGCCCCGCGTCAGGCTCTGTACTCAAGAGCCTGGAGCCTGCTTTGGATTCTGTGTCCCCATCTCTCTCTGCCCCTCCCCTGCCCACACCCTGTCTCTTCCTGTAAAAATTAACATTCGTTTTTTTAAAATTGTGGTAAAACACACATAAAATATAAAATCGTAACCATTTCTAAGTGTACAGTGCCCTGATATTAAATACATTCACATGGTTATGCATCCATCCCTACCTCCTTCTGCAGAACTCTTTTCATCTTGCAAAAGTGAAACTCTATACCCATGAAATAATAACTCCCCATTCCTCCCTCTAGTTCCTGGCAACCAGCACTCTACTTTCTGTTTCCATAATTTTGACAACACTAAGTGCCTCATATAAGTGGAATCGTACAGTATTTCTCTTTGTCTGGCTCATTTCACTTAGCATAACATCCTCAAGGTTCATCCATGTTGAAGCATGTGTCAGCATTTCCTTCCACTTAAGGCTGAGAAATATTCCATTGCATGTATACATACACTTAGTTTATCCATTCTTCTGCCGATGGACACCTGAGTTGCTTCTACCTTTTGGCTACTGCAAACAATACTGCTATAAACATGGGTGTACTATCTCTTCAAGACCCAGCTTTCAATTCTTTCGGGTATATACCAGAACTGAGATTGCTGGATCATAGGATATTTCTTTTTTTAGTTTTTCGAGAAACTCCCAAACTGTTTTCCATAGCATCTGTACCATTTTACAATCCCACTAACAGAGCACAAGTGTTCCAATTTTTCTGCATCCCTGCCCTCACTTATTTTTTGTTTTTGTTTTTTAATGGTGGCCATCCTAAAGCTTATGAGACCTATAAGGAGAGCCTATTTTTATCCGACTTTACAGTTGAGGAATGTGGGATTGGAGAGGTACTGTGACTTGACCACAGTCCCACAGAGAGCACGTGGCAGAGCTGGGATTCAAGTTCAGGGCCATCTGCAACTGTCTGATACTCTCAACAGGCCCCATCCCAGTAAATCCTTACTGTACAACTGGTCAGTGATTACCCTGGGGCCTCCAGTCCTCAGAGCTCTGTTCAGAGCCTGGCTAGGGAGGAGGCAGTGATCTGGAAGACACCCCAGGCCCACACCCCGGCCCCCTGGATCTCCCAGGCCCAGGAGACTCTAAAATTAGCGTCTAACAAAGGCCTTACCCTGCACGGCCCATGGAGCCTTTGGCAGGGAGGTCTCTTCTGGGGGGTTCCCTCTCATGCTGGTCTGGCTGCAGGAGAGAGTGAGGTTCAAGGCCTGCTCGACAGGACCCAGATGGGAGGGCAGGGGGTGAGGGCCTGGAGAGGCACCCAGGCAGCGCTCTTGAGAGTCTCCGGTGCAGTGGGACCAGAACCACAGTGGCTAGAGGGCAGGGTAGAGCCTCCAGGAAGGGCCAGGCAACTAACATTCAGACACAGAGCCTGGTACATCCCCAGCAGTGGTGCCACATTGCACCTACGTGACCATGGACAAGCTAGTATTCCCCTACACCTGTTTCTTCCTCTGTAAAATCAGGAAGACTAAGTCAAAGCTGGCAGGGAGCTGTGGGTACTAAATGATCACTAGATCCATAATTCCAGGCTGACGACTGTGTGCAACTGTGCTAGCACCACTGCCTCCTCCCACACTCTTGCCTGTCCCACCCCCATGCTTCACCTATCCCGCCTCTCTCCTACACTGGTCTGCCTTCCACCAATGGGGGACTGGCAGAGCCTTGAGATTAAGGATCCAGGTGACTCCTTTGAGGAGTAACACATTTGAATGCATTAGTTCTGGTCTTCTTCTTAGAAAAACAAATAAATAAGGGGTGCCTGGCTGGCTCAGTAGGAAGAGTATGCAACTCTTGATCTTGGAGCTGTGAGTTTCGGCCCAACTGGGGTGTAGAAATTACTTAAATAAAACTTAAAAAAAAAAAAACACCACAAAGTAATAATAATTCCTTCAGGTAAACAAAGACATGGTCACACAGATGTTTGCTACTACACTATTTATAACAATGATAATTTCATAGCACCCTGAAGGGGACTAGTTGAGTTAGCATCCTACCACAAAATGGAAGATCATATGGCCACTATAAATTATAATGGAGCTCTGTATTTATCAGCATTTCCATGGCAATAAATGTTGAGTGGTGGGAAAACACAGGTTATGAGAAAATCAGGTATAGATGATCCCATAGGACACAGAGCTGTGTGTGTGTATATAGCTAGGTATGGTTTCCTGATCAGTAGCAATAGCATCACCTAAGAGCTTGTTAGAAATATTGACTGGGGCCCACCTCGGGCTTTCAGGAATCAGAATTTAACAAAATCCCCAGGTGGTTCATGTGCAGGTTACAGCTGGAAAGCAATAAAGGCATTGTCTGGAGAGTTTCCCAGTAAAATATTAGAGAATGGTTATGTCTGGGGGGGGTGGGGTGGGGGGTGGGATTGGGATTTTCTTTCCTTCCTGTGCTTTTCTGAACGTCAGCATTTTCCCCAGTAAACATGTGATAAAAACAATGAAGTTATTAAAATGCTTGTAAAGATACAAGATCCAAAACTATAAAACTCATAGAAAAAAATACAGGTAAAAAGCTTTGTGACACTGGACTTAGCAATTATTTCTTTGATATGGCAACAAAAGCATGGGCAACAAAAGCAAAAATAGGATAAATGGGACTATATCAAAATTGAAAACTTTTGTGCATCAAAGGATACAGTCAAGAGAGTGAAAAGGCAACCTATGGAATGAAAAAATATATACAAACGTGATAAGGAGTTAATATTCAGAATATATAAAAACTCCTACAACTCTGGGGCGCCTGGGTGGCTCAGTCGGTTAAGTGTCCGACTTCGGCTCAGGTCACGATCTCGCGGTCCGTGAGTTCGGGCCCCGCGTCGGGCTCTGGGCTGATGGCTCAGAGCCTGGAGCCTGTTTCAGATTCTGTGTCTCCCTCTCTCTGACCCTCTCCTGTTCATGCTCTGTCTCTGTCTCAAAAATAAATAAATGTTAAAAAAAAAAATTTAAAAAAAAAACTCCTACAACTCAACAAAAAATCAAATAACCTGACTAAAAAAAAATGGACAAAGAATATAAACAAATATTTCTCCGAAGAAGATATACAAATGGAGAACAGGTATGTGAAAAGATACTCAGCATCACTAATCACTAGGGAAATGCACATCAAAACCATGATGAAATACCACCCCATACCCATTAAGATCATTACTATCAAAATGCAGAAAATAACATGTTGGTGAGGATGTGGAAAAATTGAAAGTTCTCCAGGTGCGGCCATTCGCCCTTCCTGGCTGGGATACACAGAAAGGAGTCTCCTAACAGCTCCTGGGAAGCCCAGGACATAGGTTCCCAGGACATAGGTTCATGCAGCTCAGTTCCCAGGGGACACCACCCCCTAATCATGGGACAGAGCCCTCATGCATAAGTGTGTAAGACAGCCAGAGACCAGAACTCCCCTGGGATTGTTGCAGGGCTGGAGGCCACAGTTCCCAGACCTCAGTGGAGTCTCCTGGGTTAAAGGGCCATATTGCCCATTTCTTTCTTTCTTTCTTTTTTTTTAACATTTATTTATTTTTGAGAGACAGAGCATGAGTAGGGGGATGCAGAGAGAGGGAGACACAGAATCTGAAGCAGGCTCCAAGTTCAGCGCTGTCAGCACAGATGCGGGGGTCGAACCCACAAACTGTCAGATCATGACCTAAGCCAAAGTCAGACACTCAACCAACTGAGCCATGCAGGTGCCCCCCATATTGCCCATTTCAAAAAAAATGCCTCTTCCAAGGTTGGGACAGGGACAGCCACCAGACAGTACTGCCTGGGAGGTGGGGTGGGGTGGAGTGGGTAACTTCAGCTTCCAAAGACATTTTGCAGACCTCCAGAAGGAAAGAGCTATAGGAAGCCTAACTGCCCTGAACCCTCAACTGAGGCAGAAGAGGAGACCACCCACTCTGGGATGAGAACCCCAGAACCCAGCACCCCAACTTTCAGGCCAGGATCCCCCACACTGAACCTATCCTAAGAATTCCACTGTGTGCATTTATTTATTTGGGGTACCATTAAAGCCTTTGAGATGGGGTGGAAGGCTGGGTCCATATCAGGCCTCTAATACCATCCCCTAAAGCTGCCAGAAAGGCATCCCCAACCCTGCTTAAAACCCCACATCATTGAGATAAAGTCCAAATTCCCACTTGACCTTCAAAATTTGGTCCCCGCTGACTCCTCTCACCTATCCCACTCTCCCAGTCCTGCAGCCTCCTGAACTGCCCCCTACCCCACCTCCTGCCCCAAATTCAGCTTTGTCCCATTTCTGCCTAATAGACTTTTCTTCCTTCTTAAGCAGGGAGTTGTCCCAGTCCCAGTCTCCTCTGCTCCTGTGAGACGAGCTGTGTGCCTGTTTCACATGCATGGAACTTGTCTTATGCATCTCACCCCAGTTTCCAGCACCATGGCCCAATAAACGACTGCTGACCAAGAAAATTAGCACATGAGTCTTCTGCCTGTCTTTTATGGCTAATTCTGGTATCTTCCCAAAAGCTCTGGAGCATGGGTTTGACCTTCCACAATAATGGACCGCTATGTGCCAAACACCTTACCTATGTTTTCTCATGTAATTCTATGGCAAAGGCATTAACATTTTGATTTTATAGATGAAGACACTGATGCTCAGAAGTCCAATGACTGTCCACAGCCAGGATTGGAACCCAGCCTGACCAGCCTTATTCCACTGAGCCTCATAGGTGGCCTCCCAATAACTTACTAGACTAGAGAACAGAAGGTGTGTCCCTAGACTTCTGGGGAATTCTCCGCTCTGTCCAGGGATCCTGTAAACCTGCACTTTGACAAAGGTGGCTGGGAGATGGAAGGGTGACATCTAGATCAGGTGGCAGGAGGAGACCAAGAGTCTGGGGATCCTTCAGAAAGAGGTTCACCTGACCTGCTGTCCTCTTACATACAGCCCTCCAGCCTCAGCAAAGATAGGGGCCTAAGTCAATAAAATCCTGTAGCAGGGGAGAAGACTTTCACTCCAGTTACAGTGGGGCTGGGTAAGAGGGAGTCAAGAAGATGCCCTTGAGAGGACTTTATCAATTCTGCCCAGTTAGTATAATGACCCAGGGAAAGCCCCAGGCTTGAAGAGTCTTCCAAGGGTGCTTAATAAGTGCCAGACATTGTGCCAAGTGCCTTAAAAATCCTGTATCACCAAGAAGTTTTATAATCTCTATTTTGCATGAGAACTAATTGAGGCACAATTATTAAGTGAGAGTTCAAGGTCAGGCAGCTATGCATACACACCCAGGCTTGCCTGCTTTCAAAGGTCAAGTCTTAACCACTATGCAGACTGCCTCCTTCCTGCAAAATCCTCAGAGAAAACAAGTTCCTCACCCACCCCCTCATACCATCATGGTTCTGGAAATTAGGAATTAGTCACATAATTCTTGAGTGAGCTGACCTGCATATGTAACATGAACTGAGCTACAAAAACGTTCTTGCCATTGCCCCCAGTATTCATTCTTGATGGAGAATAAACTCCAAGAAGGGGGTGGGGGGGGAAATCTAAAAAAAAAAAAAAAACAGAAAAAGTTATTTTCACAGGATTACCCATAAAAGTCAAAATACTAATTGCAAAACACCTGGAAGCAACCCAACTTCACAAATGAGGGGTAAAGGCTGCCTATGCTGGGATGGGTTTGTTAATGTAGCGAATACCACATACCTTTAAAATGACATACCTTTAAAATGACAAGTAGTTAGCTGGTTTTGCAAATTTAAAATAAATGCAAAGAATAAAAGAACTCATTTTCATTGCAGAATACCATCCAAACGAGGAAGGCTCACTCATGCCATTTTTCCCCTTTCTTTTAAATCAATTAATTTTTGACAAGGTAATTCGCACACATAATTCATGCATGGTACATAAAAATCTAAAGACCTAAAGCAATATGCACTGGAGCAGACCCCAGTAACCCACAACCACTTAAAAATGTGGCTCTGTTGATTTACAAAACTCAGAAGCGAACAGAGAGAAGTAACTTGCTTTATGGTTATTTGGATCTTTTTTCCTGCAAGTCTAAAGAAATACAGAGCAGAGAATTCACACCATTTCAGAGAAACAGTTCACAGCTTTTTGGCTGGGACTTTTTCAAGTCTTTCTCAAATCCCTCTTGCTGTGATCTGTGAAAGCAGCAGCTAAGTTGAGATGAAGTCAGAAAAAGAAAACCACGTGAGAAAAAAAATGAATGCCTTCTTACCTGTTCACCCAGGAGGACGCGGTCTTCTCGGGCTTTTCTGATTTTAAGGGGCTCGAGGGTAGGAGCAAGTGCCTAGGAGCAGGAGGCAGAGGGTGCCAGGTGAGAGGTTGCTGCTTCCCCCAGCCCACAATCCGGCTTCCCGACTGATGGGAAGGGCGGGGAAAGCAGGCCACTGCCGCTTCTCGCTCCCGATTGAGAAACTGAAGCCAGCAAGGGCGGGGCAGGGCCACGTGTCCCCAGCCTGCCTTGGGAGTGCGGATAGGAGTGGGCCACAAACCCAGAGGAACAGCCAGGAACTGTTTCCTGACTGATGGCGCCTGGCATATTAATGGCAGGAGTCCCCACATCAAGTTTTGGCTCCCAGGAGGGTTGGGCCTGCCCCAGCTCCTCTCCAGAACACATTTACTCTGATTTAAAAAAAAAAAAAAAAAAAAAACCTCTTCTTACAAAACTTAATAAAACTGGGTGATGTGGTAGTGACTGGAGTGCATGTGTAGGTAGAAGCAACAAACAGAGGGAGAAAAGGCCTTTGATAAACATCACCAGTGTTGAGAACTAATCAATTACCCAGTCTACAGATGGGAGATATGAGCCCAGAGAGATGAAGTATCTAACCTAAGATCACACAGCTAGGGCTTCCCGACACAACTGTTCTGGTGTAACTCATGGTAGTACACACAGCACAGGGAGTTCCTGAGGACACAGAAGTGAAGCCCTTTACTCAGCCCCATCTCCAAGAATAAGGGTACTTTCACTTTGCCTGAGTCAGACCGAAAGCGGAGAATGGCTCTGCCCAGCAGAATTCTGTGGGCACCAGTGGGGCAGCTCCATCTCCACCTAGTGTTCACAGCCAGCTCCCTGATTTAGTAGTTAGGGATGGGACAACCCCCCAAGGGATCCTTTAGCTCCTCCACCAGTGGACATTACAAGCAGGAATCAGGGGACAGGGGAAAGGACTGTGTTCAAAGCATCAAACTATCCAAGACAATAATTTGTAGTTTCTCTGAACGTGAGCACAGAATCTTTATTAAGGGGCCCCTTAACATCTAGGATTCCATAGCATCTCATTTGAGAAATGCTACCCTAAAAGATGTTAGTATGTCTTATTCCGAATGTCAATGCCTGGTACGAGTAGCTGTTCAAATGATTTCTCAATTGGGTTGACAAAACTGGATTCCTGGTTTGGCCCTGAACTTTCAGCAGGACAAGGCCCATACTGGAATGCACTTGGCTAATTACCCACCTTCATCCCTAACGCTATGGCTACTCTGACCACACCCTCTACAAGGCCTTGGCAGAACTATGCCAAGTTGATTCATACCAGTCAGGTGGCCTGCTGGGAGGGCAGGACAGAGTGGAGATGATGGGGTCTAGCCACAGGACCTCACTCGAGCCTCATAGAAGCCTGAATTAACTCCACTGTGCCCTCTCTGGGATTCCTTGGCTTGGAATGATGTCCCTTCCTTTCAAAGCATTGCACATAAGACTGTAGTTCAAGATGGAGATGGCTCTAGGCTCCCCAGGCTTCTAGACCCAAGTTCAGTGGCCATGCCTCCTCAGATCCCCTGGAAGCTCAGCAAAAGCACTTTGCTATTACCATAACCCCTGAAGGTTGGTTTTATTATACTTTACAGACAGGAAACTGAGACCATGCTCAGAGACTGGTGAACCCAGGTCACAGGACTCTGTTCAGGCCTCTTTCTCTAGCCTTTGCTCCTGACCTCCTGCTTGGCATTTGGCAGGCAGGATCTTGATTCTGCTTTCCATGGTGAAGCGGCCTTTCTCTAGCTGCAGCATCAGCTCCTTAAAGGTTAGAGGTTCCCCAGCCTGCCTTGTGTTTAACCGCACTAGGCCCTGATAACCCACAGTAAATGTTGATGCTTCTCTTGACCGTCTTGTCTTTTTATGGCCTCAAATTATTAAATGTGTGAAAACTTCCCAAATGAGCTAATTCAAAGCAACTCCCATTCACTGACATTTTGTTTGCTATCAGAAGAAGGAACATGTTCTGCTGGGTAGGCCTGCAAACTGAAAAATGTGAGGACCAGGCTTTAGAAGGCAGAGTTACAGGTAGGGAACAGAGATGGATTTGCCTCTGGGATTACGACAAAACCCACTGGGTATTAACAGATTCTGGATTTGGAGGGTGAAGGTGGGGTTGGGTGGTGCTAACAGGAGCCTCGAGCTACTTCAAATTCAGTCTCCCAGCCTTTTGTACCCAAACTGGAATTTACAATCTTGGTCTATTTATTTATTTGGCTTCATGTTGAACAGGAAACAATGTTCCCTCATTACCCACCCAACCTAATGATTTCCACGTCTGATGACCACCAGACTGTGAAATATACAGTTGCCTAGATAACAGCAGAGATTAAGAGGTTCATGAGTTCGAGCCTTGCGTTCAGGCTCTGTGCTGACAGCTCAGAGCCTGGAGCCTGCTTCAGATTCTTTGTCTCCCTCTCCCTGTCCTTCTCCTGCTCACACAGTCTCTCTCTCAAAAATAAACATTAAAAAAAAAATTTTTTTTTTTTTTAAATCTGGGGGTAAAATACAGCAACCTATTCTGACGAACTCAGATGATGCTAATACAGGTTTTCTTCTGTTTCTGTACCAGAAATGTTTGGCTGCCCACCCTCCACCTCCTCATTTTTCAGAGTTGGGATCTTCTGACTTTTCCCAGAAGTCACAAGGCTATGCCTATTTTATCTGAGGAGACCAGAGACAGAGACTGAAGCTCTTCAGAAACTTGTCACAAGGTTCTTTGGCAAACTCACCAAAACTGACAGGTTATAAAAACTCTTCAACTTCTGGGTACAGAGCAGACCTGCAAAGAGGTGGCACATAGTAGGTGCTTGGTAAATACTGGTGGAATAAATAAATTTATAGCAGTATCTTACAGTGAGTTGGCTGTGTCTTTTTTTTTGGTCATGTCTTCTGATGCTGGTTTTCAAGCTTGTACAGAAACAGCTGGCCATGCGCTTATGGACTGGTGAAGAGGACTCTTCTGACTGCTCTGTAGTACGTACCTGTGGATTTCAGTTCACTCAACTTCACATAAACCCCACACACTGGGCTATCAGATCGCCACATGTAAATCAGCCACTGACTACAGATGTTCACTGACCTCCCTACCACGTAACCAAGAGTAAGCCATCTGGCCCTCACCTGTTAATTTTTTTGGATAAGGTTTGACTTCAGCAGCAGAGACGGTTCTTCTGAGCTCTTGATATAGCCCTTGAATGTATTTTAAAGGTACAATAAAATATTCACACACAATATTCCATATGCAAATGAGCAAGTAGATGACTCAGGCAAACACATGTCATTTCTACTTTAAATAGAAACAGAATTTATAAATATTTTTTAAAAATTGAAAGCCAAGTTGATCACATCTGAAGAATGCTCCCAACATTTCTGGCTTCCCACTGATGAGAAACTCAAGAGAGGCTGCATCACGGGAGCAACACACATTCTGGTGACCAGCACTCTCCCCATGAGAGAAGTGAACTCCAACAGCCTTTCCCAGCCACAGCAGTCTTGCTAGCAATACGTTCAAAAAAACCAAGAAAAGCAACATTCCAGCCATAGTCCAATTTGAACCCCCTCCCAAGGAATGCTATTCTTGGCAAGAGATCTTCCAAAGGAAACAACATCTGCAGAACCCCTACCCGTGAGGTCAGGGAAAGATGAGGCAGCTGAAAACTTTTCAGTCTTTCTTAGACTCAAGTTGCAGGGACTTAACAGAGCAGCAAGATGAGAGTGATCCTAGTACCTAAGGGCAAATGCCTCAGGGTCTTGACATTATCCCTTCAGAACTACATGGCAGACTCTGATGTATTTTGCAAGGCTACACACAGAGGTCCCCATTTACCTGGCTGCGCAGTTAAATCAAAAGAGTTCATTAGCCCCCCCTTAATACCTACATAGATGGGATTTGTAATTTAGCCTCATCCCGTCACCAAGTATATATTAAACACATTTTGTACATTCTGGAGCAACAGCTATGAACTAGACAAAATTCCTGAGCTCAACATATTCAAGCCTAATTCCTTGTGCCTGTGATCCAGAAATTATGCTTGCAGACAACAAGCAAATTTATGGATAGGCAAAGGAAACTCAATGGTGACAACTCCTGGATATAACACCTAACCCACAAGCAACAAAACAAAAAATAAGTGAGACTACATCAAATTAAAAAGCATCTGCACAGAAAGAAAAAAATCAACAAAGTAAAAAGACAACCAAAAGGATGGGAAAAATTATTTGCAAACCATGTTATCTACATAAGGGGTTAGCATCCAAAATATATAAAGAACTCATACAACTCAACAGCAAACAAATAATCCAATTAAAGCACGGGCAAAAAGATACATGCACCCCTACTGTTTACTGCAGCATTATTTACAGTAACCAAGATACAGATGCAAGCCAAACATCCATTAACAGACGAATGATAAAGATGTGGTATATGTATACTATGGAATATTACTCAGCCATAAACAAGAATTAAATCTTGCCATTTGCAACAATGTGGATAGACCTAGAGAGTATAATGCTAAGTGAAATAAGTCAATCAGAGAAAGGCAAATACCATGACTTCATTCACATGTAAGAAACAACTAAACAAAGAAAAAAAAGAGACCAAAAAAACAGACTCTTAAATACAGAGAATAACTGGTGGTTGCCAGAGGGGAGGGGAATAGGAGGGTGGGTGATAAAAAGAGGATCAAGAGTACACTTATCTTGACAAGCACTGAATAATGTATAGAATTTCTGAATCATTATGTTGTACACCTGACACTAATAACACTATATATTAATCATACTTCAATTTTTAAAAATGGGCAAAGGAACTTAAAAGACATTTCCCAATGTAGATATATTATGGATAGACTGCCAACAGACACATGAAGAGATGCTCAACATCACTAGTCATTAGGGAAATGCCTATCAAAACTACAATGAGGTATCACCTCAAGCCTGTTAAAATGGCCATCATCAAAAAGACAAGATAACAAATGCCAGAAAGAATGTAGAGAAAAGGAAACCTTTGTGTACTGTTGGTAGGATTGTAAACTGGTACAGCCACTATGGAAAACAGTATGGAGAATCCTCAGAAAATTGAAAATAGACCTGCCCTATGATCCAGCAATTCCACTTCTGGGAATACATCCAAAGGAAACGAAAACACTAAGTCAAAAAGGTATCTGCACCCATATGTTCACAGTAGTGTTATTTACAACAGCCAAGACATGGAAACAACAATCAATGGATAAATGAATAAGAAGTTGTGGTAGATCAACAAATGGGTGTTGATCCATGCAAAAGAATGAAAATGGACCACTTTCTTACACCATACACAAGAATAAACTCAAAATGCATTAAAGATCTAAATGTGAGACCTGAAACCATAACAATCCCCAAAGAGAGCACAGGCAGTAATGTCTGTGACATTGGCCATACCAACATTTTTCTAGAGATTATCTCCTCAGGCAAGAGAAACAAAAGCAAAAATAAATTATTGGGACTACATCAAAAGAAAAAGCTTCTGCACAGCAAAGGAAACAATCTACATAACTAAAAGGGAACCTACTGAATGGGAGAAGATATTTACAAACGACATATTCGGTAAGAGATTAGTATCCAAGGGGCGCCTGGGTGGCTCAGTTGGTAAACCCTCTGCCTTTGGCTCAGGTCACAATCTCACAGCTTGTGAGTTCAAACGCTGCATCGAGCTCTGTGCTGACAGCTCAGAGCCTGGAGCCTGCTTCCGATTCTATGACCCTCTCTCTCTCTGCCCCTCCCCTGCTCGTGCTATCTCTCTCTGAAAAATAAACAAACATTAAAAAAAAAAAAATGCAATCTTGCCATTTGCAACAACACGGATGCAAGAGGGTATAATGCTAAGCAAAATTAAGTCAGTGAGAGAAAGACAAATACCGTTATCATCTCACTCATCTGTGGAACTTAACAAATGAGTGAAGGAAAAAAAAGAGACAAATTAAGAAAGAGATTCATAACTATAGAGAACTGAGGGTTACCAGAGGGGAGGGGGTGGAAGGATGGGTGAAAGAAGTGAAAGGATTACAAGTTGTACACTTATGGTGATGAGTACTGAGTAATGTATACACTTGTGGAATCACTGTATCGGACATTTGAAATTAATGTAACACTGGGAAATAAAAAACAAAAAATAAAAGAAGTTGTGGTACATACGTACACAATGGAGTATTAGTCATTAAAAAAAAAGACACAAGGAAATCTTGCCATTTGTGACATGGATGGACCTTAAGGGCAATATTCTAAGTGAAATAAGACAGAAGAATACTGTATGATCTCACACGTAGAGTCTAAAAAAAAACATCAAACTCCTAAAAAGAGATGAGATCTGAAATTGAAGTGGAGGAGTGGCAGTGGCACTGGAACAAGGTGGTCGAGAGATAGAAAGTTCCAGGTATAAGAGGAAATAAGTATTAGAAATGTAATGTAGGACTAGTTAACACTGCTGTGGTATATATTTTTGCTGCTTTTCATTGTATCTCTATGAGATGAGACGATGAATGTAATTGTTTCACAATGTATGTAAGTCAAACCATTATGCTGTACACTTTCAACTTATACAGTAATGATTATACCTCAATAAACTAGAGGGATTAAAAAAAAATCTTTCCAGCTGTTAGAATCCTGGCAGAGAAATCAAGTCCAGAGAAGGCCCCTCAGTTATAGAACTGAAATGTTATCTACATAGCCCTCAAAACTCTATCTCATCCAGCACCCATTTAGCTACAAAAGAGAGTGTGAGAGTCAACAGACATATCAAAAGCACAGCAGTGTAAGGAGGAAAGAAAATACAACAGCGTGTGTATGGGGTGGGGGAATTAAGACTACAGTCTATGGTTATTCGGTGACTCCTAAAGGAAAATGGAAGACTTTATTGTCTTCCTGACCTACGCCCCAAATGTTAAGAGCTCATGTTTGGCTCAATAAGCACCCACAGTATACTGGGCTGGGTGCTGAGTATTTTAGATAAATGCTCTCATTTTATTCTCACGTCAACCCTGTTTATCTCCATGTTATGGGTAAGATGCCAACCTGCCTGACCAATGTCATAGATCTATCTAATCAGAGAGGCAAATACTTGACTGAACTCAGGCCTGTGAGTTCATGTCTAGACTTGCCCAGGAATATACATTGAGTGGCCTAAGGGATGATCTTCATGATTAAGAACATTTAAGAAAAAAATAATACAAACAAAATTTGTACTCCCAGGAGACACAAAGTCACTTTGCCTTTTTGGTAAGTGCTAGGATTCTTAGAAACCATGATCCTGTCTCAAGTAAGGTTGAGTAACACAGTAAGGGACTTCCATGCAGCTTGTATGACCTCTCGCCCTTTACTTTCTACAGCTGGGGTAATCAAGGCTCATAAGTGTTAAATGGTTTGCCCAAAATTCACTCAGCTGTTTTCTGCCCAAGCCAGATCAGACATGTCACCTGATTCTAGTTCTCTAGTGATACTATAAACACATTTTGACTGATTATTTCCTTATTAGGCTATCAAGTTCAACTGAGCAGGCCCTGTACATTTCTTACTGTGCTTATTATCAGTACAATGCTCAGAATGTTAGCTCATTATGTGCTGTCATCTACCAGTTAACCTTTTTGCAAATCGCACCCACATTTCTGTGACAATCCCACTGAGTTTGTATCATTTTCCCTAGACTCTGGGTTATAGACAAAAGGGAAAGGACAGAATCTCTTAATATGAAACCTTTGCCTGGTTCACCTGTAGCTCTCTAGTGGGGCAAAAATCAGATGACCATTCATTTCCAGCTGTGGTAAAAGATCTAAAATTAAGATTCATATTATATACTATAAAATCAAAAGAGCTTCAAATGGCCCAAATGCAAGTTTCCTTCCCAGCTCTGCTCTTATGGGTAAGACTAAGCTAAACAACCCTTCTTATCAAAGGACCAGACACAGTTCCTGCTCCTCTCTGGGCAGCAGGTTTCAGTTCACCAGAATCTATGGATTTACTCAAACAAGCCAATCACATCTTCCCAAAGGAACCAGAAGGCACCCCACCTTCTTGATACTAAAAAGCCCATCTCCCTCCCAAAGCCCCCAGTTGTTTACCTGGTTGTTGAGTGGAACCCCCATGTGACTTTGCATGGCATCCAGTGTCCTTATGACATTGGCTGTGATTATATAGCTAATGAACTACTGTCTACGTCATTAGCAACCCAAGACAATTCGCAATTCTACAGAGATCTTTTCCTCTCTTACATATAAACCCTCTATGACTATAGGAAGTACTTCAGAAAAGAAACGGAATAGGTTGCTACCCAAACATCTTTGCCAAGTTTCCCAGACTACTGCATGTATCATACAATCTGACAGACTAAACAGAATGGCTTTGGGTAGGGGCCACAGGAAAAATGAGCCCTGGAATTAGGTCATAAAAATGTAATTCAAAAGTATGGTCTTCTGTTATGTGAATCAGTGAGATAACTGACAAAGTGTTGTTTAGGGATTCAATTCCTGGCAAAATCTGGATCTCTACTGACCACTCTAAAACTTAGTCATACTTAGAGAGTTTCCAGGGACAGCATCAGGAACTCTCTGCACTGGATTGTGGGCTGCTCAGGGTCAAAGATTTTATCTAATCACCTTGATTTGATTCTAACCCAGTGCTAGCCACAGAGAATCCGTTCATGGAAGTGGCTGAGCACATGCACATGAATGAGTGTTTTACTCTGTGAAATACTGGGAACAGCAGCGAGCTTGGGTCATTCCAGGTTCAACGAAGCTGGAAGACTACCTGGACGATTAGAGCTGGTTTCCCAGGTGTAGGTTGTAACATTTGACACTAGCACATTTGCAGTTGACTAGCTACCAGTGCTGCCTCTTCATACTCCAAAGGCCTGCCACAGCTTGCCTAAGATGACTGCTGCAGATAGTACCCACCCCTCCCTTGTCATTATCCATGAGCCTTTAAATAGAGACCACATATACTGACTTTGTTCCCATGGGCAGGTTAGATCTGGGTTCTTCTGTACTTACTGATCCTTCCTAGGATTCATAAGGCAAACGATCATTTCAGGAGCTGTAGAAGTAAAGGGAGCATCTGTTAAGAGACTACCCAGCTGGAATGCATGCTGAATCCTTCACTCTTAAGACCTCAAAGTAGGAAGAAGCTAAAACAGGGGAGAAGAGGGGCACCTGGGGGGCTCAGTCAGTTAAATGTCTGACTCTTGATTTCAGCTCATACTGATCTCATAGTTCATGGGACAGAGCCCCACGTCAGGCTCTGCACTGATAGTGCTGATAGCGCAGAGCCTGCTTAGGATTCTGTCTCCCTCTCTTAGCCCCTCCCTACCGTGCACAGGCATACCTTTTCTAAAAATAAACAAACACTAAAAAAATAAAACACCAGAGAAGAAATCAGCCACCCTTCCTCAATATTCAATGGGAAGAGGTGTGGCTGACCCCATGTTTATTATTAAGCCCAAGTTTCATCTGCATAGCAGAAAGAACTACAGGAAGCCAAAAAACTACCACAAAGCCAGGAGTGAGGCCACAGGGAGCCAGAAGGACAAGCAGGTAGCTGGAAAGAAGGAGGATACTCCATTCTTCCTGCTCCAAGTCAGGTTTAAATCTCCCACCTAAATTCTCACCCCCAGAAAAGACACATGGACTCCAGCCACCTTAAAAACTACATTGTATTTCTGGTTAGATTTCAGAGTGGCAGAACTCAGGAGTTATACTATATTCAACCTGGTCCCCACCTCAGCTTGCCTGCCTTCCCCACATATCTCCCCCACCTCCCACCCACAAAGATAACATTGTACAAAACTATATTTACAGGAAAACTGGTTAAAAACTAAGGGTGTGTACAAAAGTAGACAAGAGAGCCAGAAATTTCAGTGCAGGGAAAGCTTGGGGGAACCACCAACATCTTATTACACACCAGAACCTGGGGGCAATGTATTACGTACTAGGCAAAAAGAAGTATAGCAAATTTCAGTGCCAATTTTAGGGGGAACCAGTCACTCCAGGGAAAGAGTGGATACGAAAGACATACTAGCTTTAATATTACAAAGTCTTAATTAACCAGCCACCCTTCTGCCACATGGGTTCAGAGCCAGGTGGTAGGGGAAACAAAACAGAGTCTCTGACACAAGCCCCACAGGGAAAGGGCTCAGAAGGCATAACGGGTCCGGATGTCCTCAAGCTTCTTGGACACCTCAGGTGGGGTTCGGTCCAGTTCTTCAGAGACATTCTTCTGTTTGTTGGGCTCCATGGAGTTGAACTGCTCACAGAGGTCTCCGTCTATCACATTCTAAGACACAGAAAAGTAAGGAATAAAAAGGTTAGACGCTCACGGAAAGGGACATATGCTAGAGCACCTGCAAGGATAGCTTTTATTCTATCTGATATCTGAACCATTTACAGAGCCAGGAATGCTATTTTAGGTTCATCCTCAGTAGCCTGTGTTCAGATTAGCAAAACTGGGTGAAGGCTTTTCTCTGGCTGTGGTCTGCCCCAGGGGAAGAGGTCCCTGAATATCACTAGCCATTCCTTTCCCCCATTACTGCCTCCATCAATCCACCCCTTTAATTCAGGACTGCTCTGATTTTTAAAAGACAGAGGTCCACAGAAAAGACAAGTTAAATGAACTAAAGATCCCCCTTTTCAATTCAGATTTCCAACAAGACCCCCAGGTTCTAGTGTGTAGTAAGGTTAAGACCTTACCTTAACAGGGAAGTAATAGGAACGAAAGCTGAGGTGGTCTCGCCCACAGAGAGGGGGATGCTCAGACCGTAGGTGCATTTCCACATGCTGGAAGAAGTCATGGTCCTGGTGGAAGAAACAAAGAATCTGTCACTAAAAGAAAAAAGTGATTTCAACTACTAGTCTATGGTTTCCAGAAGCAAAATGAACAGACAAGCCATTGATTTTTTTTTTTTACCACACAGATATTAACTACTTGCTAACAAATTGCTTAATTTGTTAACAAATTGCTTTGTTTGTTAACAAATTGCTCCTTTGACAATCACAGGTTTTCCTGCTACAAGATAGAGAAAACATGAAAGAAACCCCACCTGTATTTACAGAACACAAGAGAACACCATATGTAAAGAGTGATTTGTGAAGTCAGATTCCTGATCCCAGCTTCTTTAGCTGGAATGACATAAATCCAATTTAGCCAATCCCAGAGTTGACTCGAGGAGGCAGATTAAATGCACAGTACTCATCATCCATCATTCCTACTCTTGTGGGGTTTGGTTCTGGGGCTTTGGCCTCTGACTAATGCTATATCCACATCAGAACTGAACCAAACCCAGGTACAGTATGAAAACAAATGGCTTTTCCCACAGGGGTGGGAGGGGGATATCAGGATTCTTATCTTCCTAGGCACATCTGTCACTTTATAAAACTTCCAGAACATGCCTAGTTGCAAGTGGGGACATAAGATTTGTCCTCTTAGGCTGATTTATCACCAAGAAACAACCTTGCCAAAGCAAAGGCCAGAAGAGTGTGGGAGATTTTACCTCATGGGATGTGAATGGGACAAGGATGCCAATTCCTCCTGACAAGGTGGTATAGACAAGCGATTCTGAGCCTCCGGGGATCAGTGTGGTCTTCTGTAATGACAGCACTGTCTCGCCTACATGGTAGTTCATGATCACCTCTGCCTGCAAGTCAAAAACAGACTAGTAACTATGTGTGCCCTCACAACCTGTTCTAGATTACCAAGAGCAAGGAGTGCCTCCAAAGGGCAGATTTCATCTTCTTTTAAATCCAAAACTCACTAACACTTAAAAATACTTCAGAATGTTAACATTTACTTGAGATTAATGTCCCCACCAACATGCTAAAGTTAGATCATTTCTGATAAACAATTAGAGTGAAAAAAATTTTTGTTAAATTATCAAGTTTACATAAAAAAACCCACAGAAAATTATTAAAAAGCAACAATCATTAGACTTGCCTTCTAAAATAGATCTAAGAAGTCCAGAGATGCTTTACTACAGAAATACATGCCTATAGGAGAAAAGTAAAGAACCCAGAACATCTCAGAGAGAAGCTGATTCATAAAGGGAGTGACCCTATTTAACAATTTTTTCCAAGAAACTCATTATGCTCCACTCAACTGCTAAAATGTCTTGGAAAAAAATCTTATTTCTACAGTCATAAAAATAGAACGTTGACTTGGTCATTTTACATCAAACCTAGCATCTGTCCATCACAGGCCATAAAAGGACTTCCATACACAGAAGAGTACTCAGCAGAATCATGTGCGCTGTGGATAAGTGACTAAAAACTGTTCCCTCAGTGAGGGCCATGGGGAATGTACTATGCAGGCTGGCTCCCGTCCTTCCGAGCCCCTTCTGTAATCCTACCTTCTGAGAGGCCCCATTGAGCAAGCCCCGGTCCCACAGGGCTTTGTTTCCTGTGGGATCCTCATCCACTTCATCATTGGTGTTAGGTGGGAGCCTTACCTACAAGGAAGTGACACAAGTCAGAGGACTGGGTCCTACACTTACTCACCTGAATCACCAAGCAATGTTTGCCCCAGATCCTTGAAAGCAAGCCTGGGACACCAACTTTGGCATAGGCCTGAGCTGGTTTCCTGCACCTAGTGTCTGAGTGAGAAACTCAAGAGTATCAAGCCCTAAGCAAAAGCAAACCAAAGGCCATAGGACATAAATAAGAAAAGTGACACTGGGCTTAAAAAGAGAAGCCGGAGCCTGGGTAACTCAGTCGGTTAAGCTTCTGACTTCGGCTCAGATCATGATCTCACAGTTCGTGAGTTCAAGCCCTGCATCAGGCTCTCTGCTGTCAGTGCGTTCCTGTTTGGGATCCTCTCTCTCCTTCTCTCTCTGCCCCTCCCCCAAGCGCATGTGCTGGCTCTCTCTCAAAAATAAACAAACATTAAAAAAGAGAGAGAGAGGGGTGCCTGGGTGGCTCAGTCAGTTAAGCGGCCGAATTCGGCTCAGGTCATGATCTCGCGGTCCGTGAGTTTGAGTCCCGCATCAGACTCTGTGCTGACAGCTCAGAGCCTGGAGCCTGTTTCAGATTCTGTGTCTCCCTCTCTCTGACCCTCCCCCGTTCAAGCTCTGTCTCTCTCTGTCTCAAAAATAAACGTTAAAAAAAAAAAAATTTTTTTTTTTAAAAAGAGAGGCCAAAATTCTGATAAAAGTAAAAATATATATTACTCATTAGTTCAAATGAAACCTATCACTATTAAATTATGTTCCAGGGGTTCCTGGATGGCTTAGCCAGTTAAGTGTCTGACTCTTGATTTTGGCTCAGGTCATGATCTCACAGTTCCCGAATTTGAGTCTCACACTGGGTTCTGTGCTGACAGTGCGCAGCCTGCTTGGGATTCTCTCTCTCCCTCTCTGCTCCTCCCCTACTCGTGCTCGCTCGCTCTCTCTCAAAAAAAAAAACCCTAAACATTAAAAAAAATCATATTCCAATGAAGATGAAGAAGGTGAACTGGTAGATGGTGGAAGGATGGAGGAGGGGAGGTTCTAAATGACAAGAATGGGGCAGCTGCCTAACTCAGTAGAGTGTGTATAACTCTTGATTTGGGGGTTGTGAGTTTGACCCCCCACATTGAGTGCAGTAATTACTTTAAAAAAAAACTTTAAAAATAAATAAAATTTAAAAAAATTAAAAAATGATAAGAAAGCTTACATAACAGTTTCATTTTTAGAGGCAGCCTTAGTAGGATTGAATTTTATACTCATTTTTACTTTCCACATTAGAAATCACAGTCCTGGGTCCCAGCTTTTCCACACATCAATGTAAGCCAAGTAAACATCAACTCACCACACAAATGTTGCCAAACTTATCTGCCCCAGCCACAGTGTCATAGTCCAGAAGGCTAGCCGTAGTGACCCATCGTGGGTAAGTATCATCAGCAAAAATGATGAGCTGGTTCTCATTACGCTTGTATCGAACCCAGATGAAACTTTCTTGGACGTCAGACACAATTACCCTGTGTCCAATAGTCTGGATCCCAGAGATGTAATTGGCAATATGCTGGGAAAAACACGGACAGCAATAGGAGTAACCTTGAGGTTCAGAACACACAGAAAGTCCAGCTGCTCCTGACTTCAACACATACAGGGCCTGGAGAATAGTAGTCAGCAAAAAATTGCTAAAAGACAGGAAAAAAACTACTGGTTTTAATATAGAGGAAATATATGCCCAGTTCTCAGAGTTAAATACCTTATAGAAGCAAGCAGGACAGAATCCTTATAGAAGCAAGCAGGACAGAATCTGGTTCTTTATGTGAAGAAATCAAGAAAGCCACCTAACTGCTCTCGTTCTCCAGGCTCAAAGGCCTCATTCTTAGGCTGAAATTGGGGAACTACAAGGTCCTAATAAAGAGACGTGATTTTAAGTTACTGTCCACCATCCTGCCAATGTTTCCTTCTTCCACACTAGCTACATCTGAAGCCCTCTACCAGCATATTTACCTTGTTCTCACACTTTCGGAGTAACTTCTTCTTCCCCAAGTCATAGACTCGCAGAAGCTTCCCCACACCAATCAACACCCTCCCCTGGAAGGGGGCAATGGCAGCAGGGACCTCTTCCACTGGAGTCTGTGAGAAGAAAAGCAGGTAATGCAGCTATCAGAACACCAGTCATACGCTGGCCCCACCCTCTCAAACCTAAAATATCTTTACAGGCATCTGTCAGGAAGACAATGAGTGATCATCTTTTGCTCATCAGAGAAATAAATCACACATACAACAGTTTCTATGAAACAGAGTGTTTGGGTAAATAGGTCCCATACACTGCACATCACTCAGCAAATCAATCAGTGCCACAGGTGGAAGGAAGCCCTCAGGCCTGAGGAATGCTGTCTCTGAGCCCATGCTAATTCAAATGGTGCTATTAACTAATAGTGAAGACTCAATACTGGAGAAGTGATTGCTGCTTGTGGACGGATTGGAATGGAGTGCTAGTGACAAGGGAGACACAATGAGTTTAGCACCAAGACAACTCCATGAAGTAACTGTTTCTTAGAGGATACTTCCCTGTGGAAGGGCTGAAGGAGAGGAGATACATAAATGTACTGTGTGAAAGAACAGGAATTTTTTTCCTTAACTTAAAAATTGTGGTAAGTCAGATGAATGTCCGACTTTGGCTCAGGTGATGATCTCACAGTTCCTAATTCAAGCTCCACAACAGGCTCTGTGCTAGCAGGTCAAAGCCTGGAGCCTCTTTCAGATTCTGTGTCTCCCTCTCTCTCTCTCTCTCTGCCCCTTTCCCGCTTGTATGCATGCATTCTCTCTCAAAAATAAACTTTAAAAAAAATAAAATTTGTGATTAAAACACACATAAAATTTACCACTTTAATCATTTTTAAGCATACAGTTCAGTGACATCAAACATATTCACAGTGTTGTGCAACCAAAACCACCATGCATCCCCAGAACTTCTCTGTATCTGTTAAATATTAACTCTTGAGAGAATATTAATTCTTTAGAACTGCTGGATTTTGGTAACAAATTGCTGCCTGCTTAGTAAAACTAGTAAACAAGGGGCCAATTCAGTGTGCATCTATTTCACCACTGTGGATCGTTAGCACATAGGCTTCCGGTGGGACACCCAGGCAATTGAGCTTCACTGGAGCATGAAAACCCCAGCATTTTCTGTGTGCCACCAACAGATGGAACACCATCAATGAGCTGGTTCCCAAAATGGTCACCAGAAGACCTGACCCACAACTTAAGCAAAAGTGGGAGAGTCTAGTAGGACCTAAGATCCAGGCTGGTTCCTACCTTGTGCAAAAACTCCAATTTTTCCCCATTGTTCACAAGCTTGTAGGTATAGACAAAGCCCCCTGCTACAGACCGGGGATTGAGTATCAGGTCTTTGGCCACGCCCACCAACACATACCAATCATCACCAGTATTGGAGAACCTACAAACAGCCACACTGTATACAGAGAAAGAAGCAGGAATCAAGCATTAGTTATAGGCCAGAAAATTCCCATAAGAGCCTCCAAAACCCTGGAGCTGATGTCCTAAGCTCCTTACCTAAAAGCAGCCTCATTCTGTTCTAGCTGGACAAGGTCTAGTGTGTTCCCTTGAATAGGATTCATGACTCGGATCACAGAGGCCCACTGCCCATTGCCAGCCTTAGGAGCTCCAAAAATGGATTCAGGGAGGTTTTCATTCAGGAACGCTGCTGCCATCTCTGCAGCAAGCTCCCGCTCGTCCTCCCCTGCTGCTTCTACCATTTCCTAAATCAAAAACAAAACAAACGAAAATAAAAACAAGGAAGAGTTGGTGTGTTCAGAAGTGGGTGCTGGGTGAGAAGTGGTCAAGTAGCAAAAACACCTCCAAGGAGAGTTCATATTATATACAGTAGCAAAGTCTGTAGGCCAAAACCAGATTTCCCAAAACAAAGATTAAAGGGAAAGGTGTATACACAAGGGGAGGAGGGAAAACCACTAAAGGGGAAATCAGGTACTTCTTTTTTTTAATACCAAAAAACTGAACATCAACTGACAAATAACCAACAAATGGTCTGAGATACATAAAATGAAAACACAATTCTTCCACCTACCCCATCTAACTTCCCATGCTAATAAGACTACTATTTGTCTCCTCTCTTCCAGGCCAGATACAATTCTACATGGTTGGATCTATTTGTTTTTTGCTGGGAAATGATTTCTGGAAAGAAGAAGTGTTGTGGAAAATATGAAAGCTGTCTCCTTTGGGCTCAAATCCAGGAAACACATACAGAGACTGTTTAGGAAGCTCAAAGACTGAACAACTATGTTCTAAGAAATAAAGCTGAGTACTAAATAAACCCAGGTCAGTATATTAGTTCCAAGTCACAAGAAAACCTCTAAAACTAAGGATTCTGGCAAAGGGCTCTACTTAAAGGACCTGACAAGAGCCTGGATCTTTAGAATATAATAAAAAATTACATAAGTTTAAACTTTTCAACTAAATTTCAGTGCCTTTTAATTGAACCCTAAAAGTCAAGTCTCATTACCTCTGCCATCTGTTGCTTTCTCTGAGCTTTTGTAGCTTCTGTGTAGGCATTGTGGTCTGTCTCAATGATGATAAGGTTGTTACTCTCTGGGTGAATGACAAATTTCCTGGGTGTATACTGCAATGGAAAGGCTACCTGATTGAAGACAGCACCTAGCTTCTCCAATGCTAAAATCCTATGGGGAGAAAGGCAGGGAATTAATAGATTATTCATTCAGGAACTAGAAAATGATGTCAAAATAGTCCATGAGCAGTCACAGCAAATGCATCAACCCCTCAAGCTCTAATGCTGGCAGTAAGAAGCATGCCTTCTAATATAGAAGATTCTGCACAATAGACATATCCTAGAAGGGACTTCCACTCCAGGAACAGCCAGCAACTATTCATGGTGACTCTGGTTTTCACCGTTGAAACCCACATTAGAACCTTCAAAGGAGGGGCACCTGGGTGGCTCAGTCAGTTAAGCCTCTGACTTCAGCTCAGGCCAAGATCTCAGGGTTGTGGGTTCGAGCCCCACATCGGGCTCTGTACTGACAGCTCAGAGCCTGAAGCATACTTTGATTTGTCTCCCTCTCTCCCTCTGCCCTTCCCTAGCTCACTGTCTCTCTCAAAAATAAATAAACATTAAAAAAGAGAGATAAAACACCATGCAGGTAAGGCAATTCTGCTGAAATAGAACGTATATATGTGTGTGGGGGTTAGAGAGAGAGTGAACAATGACTGAAAAGGATCCTGAAAGCTACTGCATAGATCTGGGAGTTCACCTGGTAAGTTATCCACTTGTTAAGTTATAGCCTCTTGATAGAGTTGCTCTTATGATGAGCCAATACTTACAACCAGGACATGAACATGGGTGGCAGCAAAAGACCAAAAAAGAAAAAAACAAACCCAAAACTTGAGACAGTCAAAACAATATAGATAGTGCACACTCTAACATACTCAGCGTAAATAGGAGTCTGTCAACTTACAAAAGGCCTAAAGAATTTATACTGAGTTTTAAAACTGAACATGTAACACTGCAAATAAGACAGAATGAGAAAAAGATATCAGAGATTCAATTCCTGCCTGCTCTAAAACTAATCTAATGGCGCTGCCCTGGAAAACAAGATTCTTAAATCTTAAGAAAAGTGAACTGTACTGATCAGTATATTAAAACTTGGCCGTGAAAATCTAAACAGAAGCTAAAACTTCAGACACTGAAACTTGGCTACCAATACTTCATTAAAATCCTGAGCCAAATGAAGGTTTCGGTTCCAACACCCTAGTCCCACGGTGAAGAGTCGGCTCACTGCCACCAAGTCATCGCTTCATCACTTTTGCCAACACTCTAGCAGAACCAGAATCCCAGCCATTGGCAGAACTTCCCAGTGGGCTTGCAATGTGGAACTCTCACCTCAGGGTATTGGTGGAGATGGCAACAATGCCCTCGGGACACTGTTCAGAGGCGAAGCCAGACGCAAATTCCAGGGTCTCATAAGACAAGGGGGTGAGATGGAAACGAGACTGGTAAGAATAGCTCAACCACGAGCGGCTAGACATGGCCAACACCTGAGGAAAGAAAAACACCTCCAATAAGCTTGGGATAAACACAAACTTGGAATGCTAACCGAACTCCGAACTCCGTACCTGTAACTTTCAGTCTGCAAAATATCCCAATGAATTTTGGAAACCTAAAAGGCTACCTTAAGATTAAAAAAGTCCTGGAGAAGAGGCAGTATGTATGGCTTACTATCTGCTCAAAGCATGAGCTACTATCTGTTAAGACCTAATCACTCAATCTCTTTACATTTCCACATGTGTAAAATGCGAATACTATCATAAGGCTGGACAGTTGCAAGAATGACATGCTATTGCACCTAATGCTGACTTCAAGTCAAGAACTAGCATAGCACCCAGCAACAGTAACATTCTTAGATACAAAGGACACAATGTTTCCCAATCTCTTTCACATTACTTGGTAAACCCTGGTATTGGTATAAGGTTGCTTGTGGAAAAAGGTACCCCAGATGGGAGGTTTCTAACTACCTCTCAATCACCTCCATTTGCCCAGCCTGAGGGCTGAACAGATCCATATCCTAACCTACCCACAACCAAAACAGCATAGAAAGCTCTGGATGAAGGGATCCACAAGTTCCTACATGAAAGAAACTTACAAGAGGGAGCTAATGTCAAATTAACTATATATGGGTGAATTAATAATAGCAAAACTTACACCAAGGGAACTTTTCTCAGCTGATGCCACTAACGTCTAAACATGCTGCCTGCCCACTTTCATTACTTACTGCCTCTTGGCCTTGCATCCGGACACGAAAGAGTTTCACAGGACGAGACCCCAGGTACCTAGTGCGGGTGTCAGACAGATCCCCAGTGACGGGGTCCAGGACAGTTCTCAGCAGCACACCATTCTAATAAAAAAGAGAGTGGGTGAAACTTATCCATAATGGAAGATCCCTCCCTTGGCGACTTCACAAAATATGTAAGTTCAGAATAGATGGAAGGAAATGACTTGCTGGTTTAAAAAATATCCTAATGATCAGCCAGCCACTTGCTCATTCAAGTAGTTACTGAACATTTACTAAATGAAAAGCACTTATTTTTCACTGTATATCCTTTAAAATTCTTTTACCATGTATGTTAAACTATTCTTTTTTAAAGTTTATTTATTTGTTTTGAGAGAGACAGAGAGAGTGTAATGGGGGAAGGGGTAGAGAAAGAGGGAGAATCTCAAGCAGGCTCTGTGAACTCACAAACTGTGTTTGCCTGGGCTCGTCCCTGAGCTGGGTTCTGCCTGTGATAGCATGAAGCCTGCTTGGGATTCTCTCTCCATCTCTCTCTCCCCCTCCCCTACTCACGCATGTTCGCTCCCTAAAAACAGACATTAAAAAAAAAAGACTCTTGGGGCGCCTGGGTGGCGCAGTCGGTTAAGCGTCCGACTTCAGCCAGGTCACGATCTCGCGGTCCGTGAGTTCGAGCCCCGCGTCAGGCTCTGGGCTGATGGCTCGGAGCCTGGAGCCTGTTTCCGATTCTGTGTCTCCCTCTCTCTCTGCCCCTCCCCCCGTTCATGCTCTGTCTCTCTCTGTCCCAAAAATAAATTAAAAACGTTGAAAAAAAAAATTTAAAAAAAAAAAAAAAAAAAAAAAAAAAAGACTCTTAAGAGAATTGGCTAATTCAGGGCTGGGGCAAAAATATTCCAAGTGTATATAGGGCACTCTGTTATGCCAGAAGGAAGGCCCCAAAGAGAATGGAGTCATATTCAAACGACAAAAAACCTAACTTCAAAAGGGAACTTCTACTCATCTAAAAAGAGGCAATTTAGTATCCACAAATGAAAAATACAATAGTTTAAAGCACAAATATATAAAAATCTGCAAGTTCAGGTTATCCAAAAAAACTAAAAATAAAAAATTACTTCATTAGTCCCCACTGGAGACTACTCTGGCACCAATTCCTTACTGTGAAAACAGATAAACAAAGGGGAAAAAACAAAGTACTTATCCGTTCCCTCTACAAACTGTATTTTGGGATAGGCAAATTTCCTCTTTAGAGAAAAGTTCCAGCTAATAAAATGAAGAATGAAATAGAAAATTGTCATTTCCCAGTCCCTAATGACATAATGAATCTAGGCAATGTGCCATCAATGACTGTTATTAGGTAAAAGGTTGATGAGAAGATAATGTGTCCTTAAGTATAAGATACAAAATATCAGGGGGCGCCTGGGTGGCTCAGTCAGTTAAGAGTCTGACTCTTGATTTCAGTTCAGGACACGATCTCTCGGGTTCGAGAGTTTGAGCCCTGCATCGGGCTCTGGGCTGACAGCTCAGAGCCTGGAGCCTACTTTGGATTCTGTGTCTCCCTTTCTGTTTGCACTCTCTCTCTCTCAAAAATAAATATACATCGGGGCACCTGGGTTACTCAGTCGGTTAAGCGTCCCACTTCAGCTCAGGTTATGATCTCACAGTTTATGAGTTCGAGCCCCACATCGGGCTCTGTGCTGACAGTGCAGAGCCTGGAGCGTGCTTCAGATTCTGTGCCTCCCTCTCTTTCTGACCCTCCCCCACTCATTCTCTTTCTCTCTCTCTCAAAAAATAAACATTAAAAAATTAAACAAACAAACATAGGGGCATCTGTGGTGACTCGGTTGAGTGTCTAACTTCAGCTCAGGCCATGATCTCACAGCTCGTGAACTCAAACCCTACATCGGGGTCTCTGCTTTCGGCATACAGCCCACTTCAGATCCTCCATCTCCCTCCTCTCTGCCCCTCCACTGCTTGTGTTCATTCTCTCTCTCACACATAAACGTTAAAAAAAAATTAAACCTTTAAAAAATTCAAAAAATAAAAATACCAGATTTCAAAGACTTTGTTAAAAAAGAGAGAACAAAGTTATCTTAATTTTTATACAGATAACAAATTGAAATGACATTTTAAACAAAAATGTTTAAATAAAACATTACAGTTAACTTCATCTGTTCCTTTTTCGTGGCTACAGGAATATTTAAGTTACATGGGGCTTATGTTATATTTTTAATGGACAGCATGCTCTAGATCCACCCTCTAGTCTATAGGAATTACAGAGAATAGAACAGTAACATTAAACACACAAGAAAGGATTCTGCCAAATCCAAAAGGCAGAAATTCTTCAAAACAAATGATCTGGTTTCTTTAAAAAAAAAAAAAAAAAAAAAAAAAAGGTGTAGGACAATTTTTCTTTAAGTTATTATTTATTTATTTTGAAAGAGAGAGAGAGAGAGAGAGCAGGGGAGGGGCAGAGAGAGAGGGAGAGAGAGAATCCCAAGCCTGCTTGGGAATCCCAAGCACTGCTGTCAGTGCAGAGCCTGATGCAAGGGTTGAACTCATCAACCACGAGAACATGACCTGAGCTGAAATCAAAAGGCACATACTTAACCAACTGAGCCACACAGACACCCCTAGGGTAGGACAGTTATTAAAAGAAACAAAGGGGGAGGCAGCGCCTGAGCCACCCCTCTCCCATTCACGCTCTCTCTCTTAAAAATAAACAAGACATTGGGGCGCCTGGGTGGCGCAGTCGGTTAAGCGTCCGACTTCAGCCAGGTCACGATCTCACGGTCCGTGAGTTCGAGCCCCGCATCAGGCTCTGGGCTGATGGCTCAGAGCCTGGAGCCTGTTTCAGATTCTGTGTCTCCCTCTCTCTCTGCCCCTCCCCCGTTCATGCTCTGTCTCTCTCTGTCCCAAAAATAAATAAACGTTGAAAAAAAAAATTTAAAAAAAAAAAAAAAAAAAAAAAAAAAATAAACAAGACATTAAATAAATAAATAAATAAATAAATAACAATAAAAATAAAAGAAACAAAGGGATAGGTCATGCAAATGCAAACTGTGGATAGCTTTATGCAGATCCTAAGTAGAACCAAAGGTAAAAGCATTTTTGGGAAAAACAAAACCAACACAAACCAAGAAACACCAGAACACGAATAAGGTATCAGATATTAAAGAACTGTTAAGTTGTATTCAGCATGATAATAAAATTGAGGCCTAAAAAGAAAACAACCCACACATCTGTTAGAGCTACAGTCTCAAATAGTGAAACTTATGATTGCAAATAACTTGTAGTGTTAATATAATATAATATAATATAATATAATATAATATAATATAATATAATATAAGTATAATATAATATAACTTATTTTTTTAGGCCTGACTTGTTCTAATTAGAGAGGAGAGAAGTGGAACACAGACCAGCACCATTCACTTTTCATGAGGTGGTAAAATGAAACCACAGGCACAGCAAATGCCCATATAGAACAAGGAGTGCATAAAAGCTAAAGAAGGCCTGACCCCAATGTGAGCCTCAGATCTCTTACCTGTAACCCAATATTCAAGTATAGGAAGCCAATAGAGCCCCTCTCACCCAGCTCATCTTGCTTCTCAGTCCCACCCATTTCCACAATACACAAGGACTCAGGCTGGGCTGGGAGAGCTTGCATGCTCAGAGGCTGCAAACAGTCCTAAGGAGGAAAGAGAAAAGAATAAAAGAGGGGAAATGACCAATTTTGGGGAAAAAAAATCTAATTCTCAGAATGAAGAAACAACTTTCTTGTGGAGGGGAATCCTATAGTGAGCTTTAAATGGGTTAACACTAGTTAAACCAAATCTTAGAATAAGCTCTGGAGAGAACCATGCTTTCCTTTCTGTAAAAGTAGATAATGGTAAAGGTAAATAAGCAAAGGCAGCTCTTAAAAGTCATCTAAGGCCCTGGAGCCAAGTCCAAGTCCTTTTCAGCAGTCTTGGGTTTTTTTGTTTCTTTTTCACCACAAACGGAGACAAGGCTTAAGGCAAAACAACACTTAGCAGTCTGCCATCAGGATCTTCAAAAAGACTCCCCACGTGTGCTGCTATGGTACTCAGAAGTGGCAGATGCTGATTTCAGGGTCTAGCCCAGACAACTTCAGAGATGCCCATCAGGAGTGGGCCAGCAGCTCAGTTTCCAATGGGAAGATCCTTGAAGTCAAGGGTGACACTCACTGAGGGGTCCAGGGAGATGATTCTGACAGTATTGTCCACCAGCCCCACAGCAAGGAAGCGAGACCGCTGCTCTCCAGGAGGCACGTTGGCCAGACTCATGCACACCACATCGGCTGACATCTCCTTCCGCTCTGTGTACTCATTCAGCTGTCCTGACTACAGAAGTAAGAAAGAGAGGTCACAAACGACTCCCACTTGCCCCTAAATCCTGAGCCTGGGAAAGGACTGTTAAGTTCCTTTTTGCTTCCTCTCACCCTTCTTACTATAATCAATGACCAAGAATTTCTCTACATAAGGCCAGGAGCAAGCAAAACTACTGATGAGACAATCAAGAGACAACACAATGTTTTTGTCTTTAATAAATACAATATGTTACAAATTTTCTAAACCAACCTAGCTCTCAGGAAATAGAAATATAGAAAACTATTCATCTGTTCATGAGAACACTTTGGATAAAAGATAATTCAAATATGAATTCAAATTCAAATACTTAAAGAAATCTCAACCAGAGGTACAGTTAGACTATACAGGTTGACCACGTCCAGAAACTTTGCTGAGAGCATGATAAGTATACCCAATATCCTTCCATACAGAAAAGCAAAAGAAAATTTCTGAAATGGCTTCAGATTGTAAAAATTAAAACCTTTAGCCAATATTTGTTGGAAAAGTAGAATGTGAAGGGCAAGAGAATAAAATATTTCATTGCTAAGATGGAACTTCCTAACTCTAGTTAGATTTAAAACATGAGGGGCACCTGCATGGCTCAGTTGGTTAAGCATCCAACATTGGCTCAGGTCATGATCTCACGGTTCATGGGTTTGAGCCCCACATCAGGTTCTGTGCTGATAGCTCAGAGACTGAAGCCTGCTTCAGATTCTGCGTC
This sequence comes from Panthera pardus, assembly GCF_024362965.1. Classification (NCBI taxonomy): domain Eukaryota; kingdom Metazoa; phylum Chordata; class Mammalia; order Carnivora; family Felidae; genus Panthera; species Panthera pardus. The sequence continues at coordinate 13,036,076 of NW_026526754.1, forward strand.
TCCCTCTCTCTCTGCCCCAACCCTGTTCATGCCCTCTTTCTCAAAAATAAACATTAAAAAAAAAAAAAAAAAAAGAATTAAAACATGAACTTAGCCTCCCTATCCCATCCCCACTGGGCTGGATTTGCTTGTGAACACTTTCCCTCCTCAATTCTCTTTGTGAATACTGAACTACAACTCTCATCTTTACCTCTGGATCCTAACACTAAGTTCCACAATGAATGATAAAATAACATACAGGATCCATCTCAAAATAGACCAGCTCTCCTCCTGTCAGGGCAATCACCACTTGTCGCTGGTTCACAGCACATTTCACAATCGTTTTCTTCCCAGGGGTCTTCCACTCATTGACTCGCTTGTCTGCTCTTATATGCCGAATGCCATCAGGATACACCTACAGTCAGCAACAAGAAGAAGGAAACCGACTTTAGCAATGTGACTCTGTACTCAGCATGACCCTCACCCTTACCAGATGGGTCACTCCTGTCCGAACTGGCACCACTGCAATGAGGCACCAATCGGGTCAATGACAAAAAGAATCACTAGGTCCCAGACAAGTCAAATTAACCTAAGTTCATGTTTGCAATGTTCACTTCAAAAGAGTTCAAAGTGGGGCGCCTGGGTGGCTCAGTCGGTTAAGCCTCCGACTTCAGCTCAGGTCATGAGCTCACGATCTGTGAGTTCGAACCCTGCGTCGGGCTCTGTGCTGACCGCTCAGAGCCTAGAGCCTGTTTCGGATTCTGTGTCTCCCTCTCTCTCTGACCCTCCCCCATTCATGCTCTGTCTCTCTGTCTCAAAAATAAATAAACGTTAAAAAAAAAAATTAAAAAAAAAAAAGAGTTAAAAGCTCATTAATGTAAGCACAGCAGTCTACACCACAATGAAAGGATAAAGTAAGGTGAATAACTCTCTGGGAATCCTGACCTGTACCAAGGCATCATCTCCTAACAAGGAGCAGGATAAGGTTGGGGTTGTGCCCAGGAACCCAGAGTCAGTCACTTCTTCCACAGTCTCTCCGATGGATAGTACAAGTGTGGCGTTCACGAAAGACACAATGATATAGGCATCAAACTCATCTGCAAAAAGGAAAGAGGAGTTGGTTAGCTAAGAACTCATTAGTTACAAAGCCAAATGAGATATACTAAGTTTTCTCTTCAGAAACCTTCCAAGGAACTTCTTCTCTGTGTAGTCATCACACAGACTCATGTGGCAAACAGCACAAGATGATCCAAAGGATAATTGAAAATAGTAACACCCTAGAGATACACTTTGCTTCCTCAAAGGCCTGAATACATTGAGTACATATGGCTACCCCTAACACCTCTGAAAATCAATTTTTCTTGAGACATTTGCTGGAAAAATCCAAGAGGACAAAGCAGGGGAACAGGCAGGAGGAAATTCTGAAAACTACAATATTTACATATACTGAACTTAGAGCTTATTTATTTGTGCTAGATGCCCATCACAATCCATTCTTAAAGATAATCGTTATAACTAGGAAAGGACCCCAGCCTCTTCCAAAAACCGATTCTGTGGGAACATAATACCTGATGAATAAAACAGATTACTTAAGCTTCAATGAGACTGTCACCCTCAGGTTTAAAACAGCAAATTCTAGGATATCCCAATTAAAATGAGATAAGAGCATTAACCAAGAAGCATTTTATTGTTTATACTGTCAGCCCTTGACCTTTCTACTCTCATTATTTAAAAATGCAACTATTGGGGAGCCTGGGTGGCTCAGTCAGTTAAGCGGCCGACTTCACCTCAGGTCATGATCGTGGTCCGTGAGTTTGAGCCCCGCGTCGGGCTCTGTGCTGACAGCTCAGAGCCTGGAGCCTGTTTCAGATTCTGTGTCTCCCTCTCTCTGACCCTCCCCCGTTCATGCTCTGTCTCTCTCCGTCTCAAAAATAAATAAATGTTAAAAAAAAAAAAAAAATTTTAAAAATGCAACTATTCAGTGGTCAGGAACAACCCTATTAGGATTTGCTTTTCATTTAACGAAACACAGTTATGAATAAACACAAATGAGTTTCTCCAAGTCAGAGGCAGTTAAAGGCCACCTGTTTCCCATATATATATTCCATCCTACACATAAAACACCTCTGTGCATCTCCCACACCCAGTACAATGTTTGGCATAAAACTTTTCAAATGATGAATAGAGAAAGGTATGTTATTTTTTAAGGAAGGGTTAAGATTTTTCTATTTTACTTCCGAATTTTATGTATCAATTCCCCTGTCTCCCCCTCATACGGAAATCAGGTCAACAGGGGACTGAATGACAAGTAGACAAGGTACTAAATTAGAGTGGCTACCTTACTCATAGAAGTAGCTATAGGACCCTGCGTGCCTGAGCCCTTGTCAGAGCTCAACACCCTAGGGCTGATCCATCCCACACACGACAAGGACACAGTATGGATTCTGATTGCTCCAAAGGTAGTTCAGGTGAACCAAGATTATTCACTTAGTTCGGCAGAATCAGTGTTCTTTACAGAAAAAGAGACCAACTAAAGATGTATCATTGGTGTAGCCTACAGCAGTATTCTGCCCTATGAGCAGGACGTAGTCAATTTGGTGGGCTGTAATCAGCATTTTTAAATAGAAATACATAGAAATAAATATATTTTACGAAATTGCTTCACACATGAAATTACTCACACAGTAAGGGTGAGTAAGGTTTTCCAAACTTTTCCTTAATAATACATGTGTGTACTGAGTGGCTGAAAGGCAAGGATCAAAGATCATTCCCAACGGGTATAATCTAACGGCTACACCAGGAATCCAGAATAAGGTTCAAGTTCTAAATCATAAGGAGTAACAACGGACAAGTAGATATGCTGGTTTTAGATTATTTTTGTTACAACTGTCAAGATGTTATCAAATGCTTTGAGGACACCTTATAAAATGACTTTGTAAGACCAGGACCATGTAAATAAGGACATGGTTGCCCCTGAAATGGATGTCTTAACAGTTTACAACAAAACCAAAATCGATCTCCACACAACGCCAAACATGGAAGCTTTACTCCAGCTGTTCTTGAACTGGAAGTTTCTATTGTGTAAAAATAACAGTAATTACTTAATTTTAATATTACATGAATACTATGTCTTTTCCCACACTCTGATTACTGAAACCTTGTATCTTAAAAACTATGCCAGAACAAATTAAACCCAAACATCAAAGGGCTGTTAACTGGCCAGGATTTCTGGTCTCTTCCTTCAATCAAGGGGAAAGGGAGGAACTTCAGCAAAGAGACCATGCAAATTTTGACTTACATGCAAGAGAATGAAGGGAGAGAGGAAGGAAAGCTGCCTGGGACTTTATCTTCCCTTTGACCCAAGGCCCCATACTGTTCAGACACAAAAATAGAGAGATGCTCAGGGGATTTACATACATTTGCTGAGCAATGCAACAAGCAGTAGAGCTTTACATCACAGATTTCCTCAAAATATCCATTACCCTAGGAATACTAGGCACACTGTAACTTCTACACTTTCCATTCTATATCCAGGAGGACCTATAGCCAGCTAATTGCTCATGTCCTAAGGAAGTTACAGGTTAAAAGTTGGGAGTTCAGGGGGCACCTGGGTGGCTTAGTTGGTTAAGTAATCAATTCTTGAGTTTGGTTCAGGTCATGACCTCACGGTTTGTGAGATCGAGTCCTGCACTGAGCTCTGCGCTGATGGCGTGGAGACTGCTTGGGATTCTCTCTCTCCCTTTCTCTCTGCTCCTCCCTAGCTCACATGCACAGGCGCGCACACTCTCTCCCTCTCAAAAACAAACATTTAAAAAAAATTTGGAGTTCAAAACAAAATCAAGGGAAATGACCAGATACATCCATGTTGCCTTTTTCCAGAAGTTACAAGTTTCACATAAAAGAACATCAATGTCATCATATTAGGGTATGAGAATGCATCTTTGTCTCACTTAAAGAGGACTTTTATCTGAGCACTGCTGAAGCAGCCCATGGGGAAGGAAAGCATTCTTCTTTCCTCTGTGTTGGCATCTGAAGCTCAAAACACAGCTCACTCCAAAACTGAGGGACCACAGATGCTGAGTGACCAAAGATGGTTTAAGCTTCCAGTGTCTCATTCTCACTTTACACTCTATTTGGTGCCTGTCTTGCCTCAGCAGTCCTGATTATACTAAAAAAAACACAACAAAACAAAACAAAAATAGGTGGCTTTCTCCAGGGCTTGAGTCAGTACACCTGGAACATATGAATCACCAAAGGAGAGTACGGAGTTAAGGTTTTCTAGCTACAGGTTCTTTCAGCTTTAGTGAAAGACATATCAGTCGTACTTTCTACTTAGGGAAAAAGTAAGGGAAGCCGATCCCTGCCTCCAACCATTTAATATACAGGCAGATGGGTGTGCCATCACTACAATGCACATGAACAGCCAATTTCAAAGTTACCCTCTGAGATGCCATCAGGGCGGTCTTAATATTTTGTACAAATCCCTCTCCCTGGGTAAACTAGAAGACCCCATGGTAGACCCTAGCAGTATGTACACACCTGTGGTGATCAGCACCTTCACCAGCCACCTGTGGAAGAGAAAAAAAGGCTTGGTATTGGTAGTGTGCATCACCAAGTACCAGCCAAGGTTAGTAGTTGCCTGAACACTACAGCATGTGTGGACATGTGGGATAGTCACACAACAGTAACTTGGAGTATCTGGAAAGAGAATGAACAGAGAGAACCTGACCTGTTTTTGTGGGTGATCACCCAAATTATCGTTTCTAAGAGTGAAATTTATCAGGATGTAGTCAATTCCTAAAACTTGACAAGAAAAATATTCAGCTACAAGTTCTATCATGCAACATACTGCTTATCACTAACTCATCAAGCATTGTCCAAAAAAGTCTTTTCTGATTCTCCAACATATGCCAATTCCCTCTCCTCTAACCTGTCCTGGCAACATGCTTGTGTGCCTTTCATTACATCAGAACACATAGTAGTTTTGTGTACTTGTCTTCTTGTGTTAGATGGCAAGGGCTCTGAGAGTAGAGATCCAATCCTTTCTTAATTACTAAGTACAAGGTGGACACTAGAAAGACTGCACGATGACAGTATAAAACTTAACCTAAAGACCAGCAAGACCGACAGACTCCAACTTCAGCGTTAGTCAAAGGAACACTGGACTGGAAGCTCAGAGACCATGCTGTCAGACTATTACCTCAACGCACTATCTTGAAAGAGTCAACTCCTACTTTTTCTGCCTTCATCATAAAAATGAGGGGGAACTTTCCTGTAAATCTAAAACTACTTTAAAGTAAAGTTCAAGTACTAGAAAACAAAACAAGAAAGAGGAATACTAAGTTTTATCTCAAAGGCTTAAAAAATTCAGAGTGTAGGCAATGTTTTCATCAGGAGTTGTAATACCAACCAGCCGCCAAGCTAAAGGTGAACATCAATTTGACTAGTTTCTTTACGAAGAAATTATACAAAATGGGAAAATCAAAATCAGTCATCTACTAATTATCTTCTAGCAAAAATAAACCGACTAATTTCCTATTTGGTTTTTCTATCTACTCAACTCAGACTTGGTTCAAACACCCACATGAAAACAAAATCCACCATAATGTGTATTCTACGAATAACATGAGGTTTCCCTCCTACACATTTCCCAACTCCCATAAAATCAAACATCAGAACATCAAAATATCAGGACATCAAAATATCAGGAAGATTTCCAGCTGTTTTCTTGAAAAAGCTTTCTATGCTGGCCAGGGTGATCTCACCAGGCCCACATTCCTGAGGGAACAAGAGGAAGATGAAGTCTAAGAATAGAAATGACCTACACCCACAGAGAATCCAAGGGAAAATGAGAATTAAGTTTCATTCCTCAAATTCAACTGATTCAAGAATATCCTGCTGTCACACTGTTATGCATTTTTACCTAAATTTCAAAATTTTAGGATGAGGTGACCATTTTTATCCAAGAACTCAGACTCCTCTTTCCTCCATCCACTCTTTTCCACCCATTCAAAAATTATGATTCCATTCAATCTCAATCTTCAGTTCCCTTAAGCACAATTCCTCCCATTGAGCAGGACTAATTGATTAATAAGCTTAACTAAATCTCTTAATACCTAGGACAACACCTTCAACTTCACCATGGTTTCAGCACAACAGGAGAAAACTGCTGAAGAAAACTGAAGAAGCAAAAAACTTTCCCTCACACCACACCTCTTACAGATGCAACAGGATGAATATGGTCAAAGAACAACATGTATGACAGCTCTACAATACGGGAGTGTAGATGTATTAACAGCCACCCTAATGCACCCCTTACTCATGCATACAAAAAAGGTGCAGGCATCCTGATTGAGAGAGCCTGAAAAACATGGTGTCAGGCCAGAAAAAGTTTCTAGTATATTGTTAAATGAAGCAATATAAAAACATTACGAATGCAACCTCCTAAGCCTTCTACTGTCGATGTTACCCAGACCCACATTTTGACTGTTGGGAAAGGGCTACTTACCTTCAATGTGCCGACGCACTGTCCAGACAGCATTGGGGTTACCGGGTAACTCAGAGACAGCCATTTCTGACACCTGACAGGGGAGGATACAAACCACAGATCCAATGAGCATAGAAATTAGCTCCTTGCTTACAACTACACTTGATAACAGGATTCTGATACAGCAGTGCTCATACTGCATGCTGGATTAAAAGAATGGAACTGGAGCACCTGACAGGCTCAGTTGGTAGAGCATGTGACTCCTGATCTCGGGGTTTTAAGTTTGAGTTCCATGTTGAGTGTAGAGATTACTTACTAATGAAAAAAAAAAAATCTTTAAAAGAATGGAAATATCAGGGGCGCCTGGGTGGCTCAGTCGGTTGAGCACCTGACTTCGGCTCAGGTCATGATCTCACGGTTGGTGAGTTCAAGGCCCACGTTGGGCTCTGTGCTGAAAGCTCAGAGCCTGGAGCCTACTTTGGATTCTTTGTCTGCCTCTCTCTCTGCCCCTGCCCCCCTCATGTTCTCTCAAAAATAAATAAACATTAACCAAAAAAAAAAAAAAGAAAGAATGGAAATATTCTGTCAAAAAAAAAGAGTTAAGAGCCAAAAAGGCTTGGAAATATTGGAGATCCCCATAACAAACTTTAGCAAAATGGGATGGAATGTTCAGGAGGATAGTTGCTGCAGCAAAAACCATACATTTCCTTTGGGTATGCCATGCCTGCATCCTCCTCAAAAAGAGAGCACGTGGAATGAAACAGCCATCTAAGCCCATTTCTCTTCCTAACCCCCTTAAGGCCAAATCACATCTCTCTTCAAGGACCAATTCAAATGGCACATCCTGTAGGAAAAATCTTCCCTTATCCTCTTGCCTGGCAGTCCACACTCCCTCCTATAAGCTCTCATAGAAATCCCAATCACCACCTCACAGGGGATCCTATGTGATTTCCTAAATCCTAAAAAGTAATTTCAGGAATTATTCTGTCCTTCCTATTAGATTTTTTACGTTCCATAAGAATAGACTCAAGGTGCACTTGGGTGGCTCAGTTGATTGAGCGTCTGACTTCAGCTCAGGTCATGATCTCACAGTCCGTGGGTTCGAGCCCCGCACCAGGCTCTGTGCTGACAGCTCAGAGCCTGGAGCCTGCTTCAGATTCTGTGTCTCCCTCTCTCTCTGCCCCTCCCCTGCTCACACTTTGTCTCTGTCTCAAAAATCAATAAAAACATTTTTTAAAAAAATGTAAAGATTAGACTCAAGAAGCCTCTGAATATCCTGTAAGTTCTCAAACATGAGAGGAAATGAAATACCTGAGATGAAATGATCTAGAGGAGAAAACTAGGTATATGTTATTATACCTGAACTTTCTGCACTATATCTAATTTTTCTGTAAATATAAAACCATTCCAAAATAAAAATGTTATTTTTAAAACCACCGAGAAACAATTAGACAGCTTAATATATTATACTGTGTAACCACATTTTATAAAAAGAACTCACATATATCCATTAAAGGCATTACCTTTTTTTTTACTTTACTGATAAAATAATAGGAATACCTCATCATGGAACAGGAGAACTGTGGAAAACTTCATCACCAATAAAACTTAAGTGTTAGGTGTGTGATACTCTATACCAAGTGTAATAGTGACAATGACCCTGCTCAAACGAGACCACAATAAAGCTAAACAACAAAGTTCAACAAATAGGTATACAAGGGGGGCACCTGGGTGGCTCAGTTGGTTAATAGCTTCGGCTCAAGTCATGGTCTCATGGTTTATGAATTCGAGTCCCATGTCAGGCTCTGTGATGACAGCGGAGAGCCTGAAGCCTGCTTCAGATTCTGTGTCTCCCTCTCTCTGCCCCTCCCCCGCTTATACTCGGTCTTTCAAAAATAAACATTAAAAAATTTTTAAAAAATAGATATACAGGAACAAAGCAATGTTCAACAATTTCAAAATATTTTTCTGTATAATCAAGATCTTTTATAGAATTGGAAAAAAATTGGGAGGGGGCAGGGTTGCCTGAGTGGCTCAGTCGGTTGAGGATCCGACTTTAGCTCAGGTTGTGATCTCGCAGTCCATGAGTTCAGGACCCACATCAGGCTCTGTGCTGGCAGCTCAGAGCCTGGAGCCTGCTTCAGATCCTGTGTCTCCCTCTCTCTCTGCCCCTCCACCAGTCGTGCTCTTTCTCAAAAACTAAATGAAAAAAATTTTTAAAAATTTAAAAAATTGGGAGGGGGCAGAAGACTCAAAAACAATGATTCTTAATTGGGTCCTTTATCTCTTCTACTGTAGACAACACTTTCTGATAATGCACATACGCACTTTTGGTGGAGAATGCTAGCTTCCACCAAATGCTAAATGGGATCCAACAAGCAATAACTAAAAACTATTAGTCTAAATTAGATTTGAGTCATTAAAAATTTGGTGGCCTGATATTTTTGGCACAGCCAAAAAAATCTTCAAATTTCTGAAAGAGAAATATATTCTTTTTAAAGTTTATTAATTTTGAGAGAGCGAGAGCACGTGCACACAAGTGGAGGGAGAGGCAGAAAGGGAGGAGAAAAAATCCCAAGCAGGCTCTGCGCTGTCGGCACAGCCCAATCCCACAAACCACGAGACCATGACCTGAGCCAAAACCAAGAGTCAGACACTTAATCCACCCAGGCACCCCCTGAAACACATTAACAGTGGTAATAGGTAACATACTTGTTACTGTACGCCAGAGCTTGAGCTAAGTGCTTCTTTATATGCATTACCTCACTTAACTCACACAACAATCTTTAAAGCAGGTACTTAACTTCATTTTACAGAAGAGGAAACAAAAGTTTAGTAATAGCTATTAAGTGATAGAGCCAGAATTCAAAACCAAGGTCATCTTAGCTGCGTTCCAATAAAAATTTACAAAATCAGGCAGTGGGCCATTGAGAGCTTATAGCATGCCAACCCTCAACTATGAAGCAAACTGTCATAGGAAGCTTTGTTTTGCTCCTAACAAAACCAAGTTCAAGGAACTTGCTAAAAAGCATGAACCCTAGAATCGCAGGAAGATGTAGCATTTGAAAAGATAATTTTGGGGGCACCTGGGTGGCTCAGTTGGTTAAGCATCCGACTTCAGCTCAGGTCATGATCTCACAGTTTGTGGGTTTAAGCTCACGCCAGACTCTGTGCTGTCAGCCCAGAGCCTGGAACCTACTTCTGTGTCCCCCTCTCTCTCTGCTCCTCCCCCACATATGTGCATGCAGGCTCTCTCTTAAAAATACACAAACATTAAAAAAAAATTAAAAAGAAAGTTCTGAGTGTCTATATCACCTAAAAGATGCAACAATAAAGGATTTATTACATAAATTCTGATCCAACCACTATAGTGGAATATTATAGAAACACTAAAAATAATACAACCTAAGAACACATAATAAACTTGGTAAAATACAAAAACATATACATTGAGGTAAAAAGATATAATTATCTAAAAACAATGAACACAGACCAAGACTAGAAAAAAAATGGAATAAAATGTTCCATGCAGATATCCTCTGTTATGACTTGTGAGCCTGGAACCAGTAAAGATTATTTTCCCCCTTTGATCCTCACTTGCCAATTTTTTAAAATGTGCCTATTGTGCTAACATGTCAAAGAACAGGAAATTTAAACTCTAACTTTTATGGAAATAGGAAAGAAAACATTTTTCCTTTCACAGAAACATTAAATATACCATTGATCTCATTAGAATAAAATTATAAGCTGCTTTTCCAATGCTTTTCTCCAAACCCTGCAGATGATCTAAAAGTACCCATCTTACCTCAAGTCCGTGCCGTAGGACTCTCAGAGATGATCGGGGTCCCCTACCGCAGGCCACATACAGCTGTGGTGTGTCTTCATTGGCCAGATCAGCTATCTGCACAGTGAAAAAGACAAAAAATGTCTACTTTTACCAAGTTTTCACACCGAATTTGATTATTCTCAGGGGACAAAATACTTTTTAATTTACTAAACTTACATATTGGCTATAAGCCCTGGGGGAATCAAGGGGAAAAGCCCCCATATTCCAAAAAACAAACCAGTTTGCAGCAGCAACTTTAAGAAAAAAAGGCTTGTACCAATTCTTAAATTAGCAGAGCATTCCTTACTTAGTGAAATGAGTGTTATATAACCTCCAAATGAAATTTACCATTTCCTTTCAGCTAAAAATATAAACTATAATATTATCAGGATCTGTGACTGTCACCAACAAAAATCATACTTATTCATAATGTTAAAATTTATATTCCTCCAATTATCCCACTCATCACTACTTCAAAATTACATCTACTGGGGCGCCTGGGTGGCTCAGTCGGTTAAGCGTCTAACTTCGGCTCAGGTCGCGATCTCGCGGTATGTGAGTTCTAGCCCTGCGTCGGGCTCTGTGCTGACTGCTCGGAGCCTTTAGCCTGTTTCAGATTCTGTGTCTCCCTCTCTCTCTGACCCTCCCCCGTTCATGCTCTGTCTCTCTCTGTCTCAAAAATAAATAAAAAAACATTAAAAAAAAATACATCTACTAAATCTGTTAGACTATATATTATCAAAGTTACTCTATCTACAGATGCTCCTATGATGTAGCTGACCAACTACGGGGTAACTGCATCTGACTGCTCAGCCACCAGATGGGGAAGCCATGTGTTGGTATTCCAGATATCCAGCTGCTTTCCAGTACATTTGTTGGTCAATACACAAAGAGGTCAATCATGTGTACTGTAGTTTTGTCAAACTGGCCAGTTCAAATGAAAATTCTTGTCTAGAAGGCAGTACAGCTTTACTGTAACATGGACAAAGATATGTTGAGCGCATACAGCCTTCACACTGATCTCTCGCTGAAATAAATTAACTTACCTATTTCAAATGCACCATCTTGTTATTTAAAGCCTTGACAAGGAAGCACATATATTACTTCTTCACAACTTAATATTTTGCCCTATTGGCTATCTTATGTTTATTACTATATGCATTTAAAAACAGTACTCAGAGAAGAGATCCATTTGCCTCACCAGACTAGTAAGGATATACATGGCACAAAATACCCACAGCTCTGCTGTAGATACCTGAACTTTCTATAAATTTTATCTTATCTACAAACTACGCTATTATTTCCTCAAATTCGAATGAAATGGGAAAAAAATCACTCATAATATAATTAGGATTTCATTTATTATCTATTGCCTCAGGGCTAATCCTTTCTCAAAAAGAAAGAACAAAAGCAGTTAATTTCAGAATAGTTAATTTTACCAGGAATAGTGACTGAACAGACTTGTTTCTCCAGCATACAACGAGCAAACCTCTATTAGAAGTGTGATCAACCTGACAAGGTAGGGTGGCGCCTAATGTTCACTCAAACCCCAGCAATCCAGGACACAAATGCATAACAAAATTCCTGCTACAACAGCGCACCATCAGCAAGGGACAGAGTCCCCATCCTAGGCCACCTTGGGTTCCTCCTTTGAGGATGTATTTTAAGAAGTTCTGTTACTGACTGATCCCAATGTCTCTAGAGATTTTTAAGAAGAAATTAAGTGTTAAAATAAGAGACAGGGGTGCCTAGGTGGCTCAGTCAGTTTAGTGTTCAACTCTTGGTTCCGGCTCAGGTCATGATCTTGTGGTTCATGGGACTGAGCCCCGCCATCAGGCTCTGCACTGGCAGTGTAGAGCCTGCTTACGATTCTCTCTCTTTCCCTCTCTCTCTCTGCCCCTCCCCTGCTCAGGCTCTCTCTCAAAATAAGTAAATAAACTTACAAAAAAAAAAAAAATAATAAGATAGAGTTATTCATAAACTATTAAGTGACAAAAAGTCAATCTCAGAACACTGAAGTATATAAGCCTATTAGGATTAAAAAAACATAACCCAAACAAATACATGCACATGCACTGATACAGGGAAAATGCCTGGAAGCAATCCTAAGAAGTTGTTACCAGCAGCATCCTCAGTGGATAAAAAGTTGAAAATAAGATTAGGGGTAGGAAGGGATACAGAAGTACTGATGCATAGGGGCACTTGTACCCCAGTGTTTATAGCAGCACTCTCAACAATAGCCAAATTATGGAAAGAGCCTAAATGTCCATCAACTGATGAATGGAAAAAGAAATTGTGGTTTATATACACAATGGAATACTACATGGCAATGAGAAAGAATGAAATATGGCCTTTTGTAGCAACGTGGATGGAACTGGAGAGTGTGATGCTAAGTGAAATAAGCCATACAGAGAAAGACAGATACCATATGTTTTCACTCTTATGTGGACCCTGAGAAACTTAACCGAAACCCATGGGGGAGGGGAAGGAAAAAAAAAAAAAGAGGTTAGAGTGGGAGAGAGCCAAAGCATAAGAGACTGTTAAAAACGGAGAACAAACTGAGGGTTAATGGGGGGTGGGAGGGAGGGGAGGGTGGGTGATGGGTATTAAGGAGGGCACCTTTTGGGATGAGCACTGGGTGTTGTATGGAAACCAATTTGACAATAAATTTCATATATTGGAATAAATAAATAAATAAATAAATAAATAAATAAATAAATAAATAAAATTATTTACTCCGGGGGGGGGGGGGGGGGGAAGATTAGGGGTAGGAATTTTACCATGATCAAGTGGGATTCATTCCTGGGATGCAGGGCTGGTTCAACATTCGCAAATCGATCAACGTGATACATCACATTAACAAAAAAAAAGAGAAGAACCATATGATCCTGTCAATCGATGCAGAAAAGGCCTTTGACAAAATCCAGCACCCTTTCTTAATAAAAACCCTTGAGAAAGTCGGGATAGAAGGAACATACTTAAAGATCATAAAGGCCATTTATGAAAAGCCCACAGCTAACATCATCCTCAACGGGGAAAAACTGAGAGCTTTTTCCCTGAGATCAGGAACACGACAGGGATGCCCACTGTCACCGCTGCTGTTTAATATAGTGCTGGAAGTTCTAGCATCAGCAATCAGACAACAAAAGGAAATCAAAGGCATCAAAATTGGCAAAGATGAAGTCAAGCTTTCGCTTTTTGCAGATGACATGATATTATACATGGAAAATCCGATAGACTCCACCAAAAGTCTGCTAGAACTGATACATGAATTCAGCAAAGTTGCAGGATACAAAATCAATGTGCAGAAATCAGTTGCATTCTTATACACTAATAATGAAGCAACAGAAAGACAAACGAAGAAACTGATCCCATTCACAATTGCACCAAGAAGCATAAAATACCTAGGAATAAATCTAACCAAAGATGTAAAAGATCTGTATGCTGAAAACTATAGAAAGCTTATGCAGGTAATTGAAGAAGATATAAAGAAATGGAAAGACATTCCCTGCTCATGGATTGGAAGAATAAATATTGTCAAAATGTCAATACTACCCAAAGCTATCTACACATTCAATGCAATCCCAATCAAAATTGCACCAGCATTCTTCTCGAAACTAGAACAAGCAATCCTAAAATTCATATGGAACCACAAAAGGCCCCGAATAGCCAAAGTAATTTTGAAGAAGAAGACCAAAGCAGGAGGCATCACAATCCCAGACTTTAGCCTCTACTACAAAGCTGTCATCATCAAGACAGCATGGTATTGGCATAAAAACAGACACATAGACCAATGGAATAGAATAGAAACACCAGAACTAGACCCACAAACGTATGGCCAACTCATCTTTGACAAAGCAGGAAAGAACATCCAATGGAAAAAAGACAGTCTCTTTAACAAATGGTGCTGGGAGAACTGGACAGCAACATGCAGAAGGTTGAAACTAGACCACTTTCTCACACCATTCACAAAAATAAACTCAAAATGGATAAAGGACCTGAATGTGAGACAGGAAACCATCAAAACCTTAGAGGAGAAAGCAGGAAAAGACCTCTCTGACCTCAGCCGTAGCAATCTCTTACTCGGCACATCCCCAAAGGCAAGGGAATTAAAAGCAAAAGTGAATTACTGGGACCTTATGAAGATAAAAAGCTTCTGCACAGCAAAGGAAACAACCAACAAAACGAAAAGGCAACGGAATGGGAAAAGATATTTGCAAATGACACATCGGACAAAGGGCTAGTATCCAAAATCTATAAAGAGCTCATCAAACTCCACACCCGAAAAACAAATAACCCAGTGAAGAAATGGGCAGAAAACATGAATAGACACTTCTCTAAAGAAGACATCCGGATGGCCAACAGGCACATGAAAAGATGTTCAACGTCGCTCCTTATCAGGGAAATACAAATCAAAACCACACTCAGATACCACCTCACGCCAGTCAGAGTGGCCAAAATGAAGAAATCAGGAGACTATAGATGCTGGAGAGGATGTGGAGAAACTGGAACCCTCTTGCACTGTTGGTGGGAATGCAAATTGGTGCAGCCGCTCTGGAAAGCAGTGTGGAGGTTCCTCAGAAAATTAAAAATAGACCTACCCTATGACCCAGCAACAGCACTGCTAGGAATTTATCCAAGGGATACAGGAGTACTGATGCATAGGGGCACCTGTACCCCAATGTTTATAGCGGCACTCTCAACAATAGCCAAATTATGGAAAGAGCCTAAATGTCCATCAACTGATGAATGGATAAAGAAATTGTGGTTTATATACACAATGGAATACTACGTGGCAATGAGAAAAAATGAAATATGGCCTTTTGTAGCAACATGGATGGAACTGGAGAGTGTGATGCTAAGTGAAATAAGCCATACAGAGAAAGACAGATACCATATGGTTTCACTCTTATGTGGATCCTGAGAAACATAACAGAAACCCATGGGGGAGGGGAAGGAAAAAAAAAAAAAAAAAGAGGTTAGAGTGGGAGAGAGCCAAAGCATTAGAGACTGTTAAAAACTGAGAACAAACTGAGGGTTGATGGGGGGTGGGAGGGAGGGCAGGGTGGGAGGGAGGGCAGGGTGGGTGATGGGTATTGAGGAGGGCACCTTTTGGGATGAGCACTGGGTGTTGTATGGAAACCAATTTGACAGTAAATTTCATATATTAAAAAAAAAAAAAAAAAAAAAAAAGAAAGAAACCAATTTGACAATAAATTTCATATATTGGAATAAATAAATAAATAAATAAATAAATAAATAAATAAAATTATTTACTCCGGGGGGGGGGGGGAAGATTAGGGGTAGGAATTTTACCATTCACCTTTTGTATAGCTTGAATTTTTATATTGAACATGAGTTATATATTTAAAATTAAAAGCCTAAGGATTTATGTAATGGATTTTAGTTCCCCAATATCCACCTTTAAATGCTTCAACCTTACACTCTTGTGATTTCTCAGACATGTTGCCGTGCCTCACTCTTAGACCAGGTCTTAATTTAACTGGAGTTAAAACTTTAAACTCATTTAGGGGTGCCTGCGGTGGCTCAGTCGGTTAAGCATCTAACTCTTGGTTTCTGTTCAGGTCATGATTCTGGTTCATAGTTCTGAGTTCCAGCCATGCGTCAAGCTCCACACTGATGGTGCAGAGCTTACTTAGGATTGTCTCCCTCTCTGCCCCTTCCCCACTTGTGCTCTCTCTCAAAATAAATAAAAAACTTAAAAAAAAAAAAAAAAAAAACCTTGGGGCACCTGGGTGGCTAAGTTGGTTAAGCGTCTGACTTCGGCTCAGGTCATGATCTCACGGTCCATGAGTTGGAGCCCCACGCCAGGTTCTGTGCTGACAGCACAGAGCCTGGAGCCTGTTTCAGATTCTGTGTCTCCCTCTCTCTCTCTGACCCTCCCCCATTCATGCTCTGTCTCTCTCTTTCAAAAATAAATAAATCTAAAAATAAAATTAAAAAAAAAAAAAAAAAAAAAAAAACCTTAAACTCATTCATATTCAGAAACATCTGGCTGGCACTGCTCATTGTGGAAGAGACTGGAAAGACCCACACCTGGCAAAACAAAATGGGAGAGAGGCTGTCCAACTCATCGACCAGCACAAGGTTTTTAAGTGGTCTTGGCTGGAAGAAGAACGTGTCTCCTTCTTCCAGAGGCATGGCAGATGAAAACTCAGGCTCTTCATCATCATCTCCAAGATGTGCAATTTGGTATAAGTAACTAGGGAGAAGAAAAGAAGACTTTAGTTAAACACTTTCTAAAGATAGTGTTTGCCATAAATATAATCCTCACAAAGCACTTTACAATTACCTATCAAAATTCTAACATGCATATCGAGTCACCATCTGTTTGAGTGGGGTCTTCTTTCTTAGAAGAGAATGGGATAGGGGCACCTAGGTGACTCAGGTTGTGATCTCGCTGTTCTTGAGTCTAAGCCCCACGTCAGAGTCTATGCTGACAGCTCAGAGCCTGGAGCCTGCTTCAGAGACTCTGTCTCCCTCTCTCTCTGCCCCTCCCCAGCTCGCGTTCCATCTCTCTCTCGAAAATAATCATTAAAAAAAAAAAAATTAAAGGGTGTCTGGGTGGCTCAGTCAGTTAAGCATCTGACTCTTGGTTTCATCTCAGGTCATGATTTCACAGTTCACAAGTTCAAGCCCCGTATTAGGCTCATGCTGACAGCATGGAACCTGCTTGGGATTCTCTCTCTCTTTCTCTCTGCCCTTCCCCTGCTCACTCTTTCTCTTTCTCAAAATAAATAAATAAATAAATTTTTTAAAAACTAAAAAAAAAAAAAAGACTAGAACGGTATAAAGAAATAAAGACTGCTGAATTCAGGAAGTGCCTCGCTGGCTCAGATGGTAGAGCATGCAACTCTTAATCTTAAAGCTGAGTTCAAGCCCCATGTTGGGTGTAAAACTTACTTAAAAAAAATATACCATCATATGCTGAGTGTGCACTTAGCTTTTGGGAAGAAACTCAATTTAAAAAAGAAACCAAATTATTGGTCATGTTTAATATACCAGGACCTTCAATACAGAGCACTTTAAACAATATCAAGGGAGGGGCGCCTGGGTGGCTCAGTCGATTAAGCGTCCAACTTCAGCTCAGGACCTTGCTGTTTGTGAGTTCGAGCCCCACGTCAGGATCTGTGCTGACAGCTCAAGAGCCTGGAGCCCGCTTCGAATTCTGTGTCTCCCTCTCTCTATCTGCCCCTCCCCTGCTCATGCTGTCTCTCTCTCTCTCTCAAAAATAAACAAATGTCAAAAAAAAAAAAAAGTATCAAGTGTAGCTTTTTAGAAGATAAAATGACTAAATGAGCATCTGAAATATATAAGGAACTCAAGAAATGTTCAAATAAACCTCAGCATTTAAACACTTTTGGTAAACACATCAGATTCTATACTAAATTTTAAAAAAACCAAACAGGGTTATTATCCTTGAACAATCTACAAAAGCACTGAGAATATGAGATAAACATATAAAAGTTAGTATAAATTCCTTCCTCAAGCAAGATGTGTATACACAGATAATGAAAGCCACTTGTCAAAGATACCTTCAGTGCCTAGTAATTACCAGGTAACCAGAAGGATGGGCTCACTACCTCCAACACAGGAAAAGGCTGCTTTGGCCAAATCTTGGCAAAGCAGCTTCTGTAACTATGGTGTTGTGCTTTAGAGCAGGAACTCTGGAATCAGATCATCTGGGACTTAGGTATGTGATCAATTTCTTTCACAAATTCACAAATTTGACAAATTCTGTGACCCAGTTCCCCAAAGTATAAATGGGATAATGGCATGGTCTCACTGGAAAAGTTATGTACTTTATTAACATTTACAAAGTGCTTATTTAGAACACAGTAAATACTGTTTGATAAATAGGTTGCATTATGATTAATACCCATAGCACATGTTTCTGATACCCCAAATCAGCATTTTTTGAGTGTTGCAGACTTCAGCTCCAGCAGCAATGGATAATTTCTCACAAGCTCAAATGCATCTCACTCTAACAAGCATCTACTTGTACACTGCCATCTTTCCACTCTCTGCCCCAAGAGGTGACTGAATTTCAGACCCGAAGAGAAAAATGGTGTTGCTGTTAACCTTCAGGTGAGCAATTCTCAGATGCATTCTGCTTGTCTGATGGGAGCAGGTCTTGATGGGAGCAAGTTCCTACTGCCCACAACAGGAATCTCAATAACACACTCTTATGTAGGCTTTTCCTCTTTCCCTCTCTCTCTCCACTGATCCCTTAACTCCTGTTTCCTGCAATTGCTCTCCAATAATCTACCTGCACCCATGTCTTTGTCTAAGGCTCTGCTTGCAGGAGAACTCAAACCAAGACATTAAGAAAAACAATTTAGAACAGTGCCTGATATATACAGACAAGTGCTGGATAAATTTTAACTACCATTCTTCAGAATAAAAGGAATCACTGTATTATTCCTAAATCTTTTTTTTTTTTTAATGTTTATTTTTGAGAGAGACAGAGAGAGAGCGAGCGAGCGGGGGAGGAACAGAGAGGGATACACAGAATCCAAAGCAGGTTCCAGGCTCTGAGCTTTTGGCACAGAGGCGGACATGGGGGGTAGGGGGGGGCAAACTCATGAGCCATGAGATCGTGACCTGAGCAAAAGTTGGGCTTAACCAACTGGGCCATCCAGGAGCCTCCCTAAATCCAATTAACAGACAATCAGGATGTATAACCTTAGCAAACACACTATCTGCATAAGGTAATGGGGCAAGAAAATACCTCCTGCATCCAACTATTATTTCCATCCACAATCTTATCAAGACAAATTACTATCTAAGTTTTTAATGCTTGCCAATCTGCTAGGTGAGGAAAAGACTTCAAATATGATTGGCGTTCCTTTAATTACAAATGAGTTTGAAATCTTCCTACATATTATACTTCTAGACCACACGTATTTTTTTTTACTGTAAAGGCATGTTCAAATCCTGTGCCCATTTTCTACTGATCGAACTACTAGTCTTCTTCTCAGGGATTTTCAAGAGCTTATGAACTGTCTGTCATGCAGTAAGAAAAAATAAATAAATAAAAAGGTCTGTCATATACACTGTTGGTGGGAATGTAAACTGATGTCACCTTTGTGAGGACAATTTAGCATTATCAAAATTTCATCCCACACTTATGAATTTAAACTATGGTTGCATTCAGCTAACACACGAAGATACAAGTACAATGTTCACTACAGCACTATTTATGATAGCAAAAGAACAAACCTAAATACCAATACGGGGCATGGCCTTAAAATACGCAGCCACTAAAAATGTTTTCCATGTACCAATTGCAATGTATGGGCCTTGCTCAATCCTCGTGTATACGATTCAACTTTTAAAATATTGAGGCATGGGGGGCACCTGGGGTCGCTCACTTGGTTAAGTGTCTGACTCTTGATTCAGGCTCAGGTCATAATCTCACAGCTCGTGATTTCAAGCCCTGCTTCGGACTGTGCTAACAGTGCTGAGCCAGCTTGGGATTCTCTCTCTCTGTCTCTCCCCCCCCCACGCCCGGCACTCATGCTCCTTCTCTCTCAAAATAAATAAACATTAAAAAAATACTAAAAAATATTGAGACAATGAAGAAATTTAAATACTGACTAGCTATTTGATTATATCAAGGAATTACTATTATTCTGGAAAAGTGGGATTTAAGTGGATGAAAATACACCAAACAGGCTAAATATGAAAAGTGAGACAAGAGGTATAAACAAGGAAAATGAGTTAATCAACAGCTGGAATAAAGTCCGTGAGTATAAGTAAGAAGCATGTCTAAGAAAGGAAGAACAGTCAGAGACAAGGCTGAAATGGCACAGAATCCTAGAATCCTAGATACACTTTCATTTTAATTACAAGCAAATAGCATCAGGTAAGTGGTTTGCACTGATGCTGTGAGCAGATACTGGCAAAACCATGGTTATCTTATCTTGTGTAAGTAATTTGGAGACTTAGATACTGACTGGCTTTAAATTCAAGGCTAGAGCTCAGACTTTATCCACTTGGCAATAAAAAGTCATCAAACATTATAACACAGGAATAAGGGAAAGGATTTCATCAGGGTTATGTCTTAGCTGCTTAATAAGATGACTGTAAAGGCTGAAGTTTTACAGGAAAGACAATAAAATGTAGTAAGTAAACTAGTGAACTAGTTTAGACTATAAACCACAAAAATTGAGATTTTACACTCAAGTTGCTACAACTGGTCCATTAGTCATTAACAGAAAACCGAGGCTGGGAAGGTCACTGATGTGGCTGAGCAGCTGTGGGTAATGATGAGCTTCAACTTTAGATTTGTACAAGTGAAGTACTGGTGGGACATGTTAAGTTAGTTCCATAAATATTCAGTGAAATCTCCAGCAAAAAGCTCAGAAAAGACCACTTCTGAAGCTATTTTTGCAGCTACCAACAGGTACTGCTTAAAGAAAGCAACTGAAGTCGGGAAAATAACCAAACAAATAATAATAAATAAAAATTAAAATTAAAAAAGAACATAAAGGGGGAAAAGGAAGGCAAAACTTTTGAAGAAAGTTTTGTAGAAAGCTCTGTGCCCTTGAAGCCACATTTCCCTCCTCCCAACTTTTTATAGTAACCAGGATAAACTAGGGTAATAAAAAGATTACTCACTGATTTCCAAATTCTGATGCTACAAAAAGGAAGCCTGTTTTAAGCACACACATGGCAGCAGCAACAGGCACAGTATCAAAATACTTGAGCCGAATCTCAGTAACCTGGAATGGAAAAAAAAGAGATTCTACTGTGTAGGCAAGTGAAGCTAGGCCACAGAAGGTAGCCCAGTATTGTAAGATACCATAAGCAGAGTAGCAAGTAAAATATCATACTTAGTATCTAAACCAGGGGTTAGCAAACTAAGGCCCAGGACCAGCCATGCCTATTTACACACTTCCTATGAATGCTTCTGTGCCACAATGGCAGGGTTGAGTTGTTGAGACAGAGACTACGTGGCCCATATAAGCTGATGATGTTTACTACTGGGCCTCCACAACAAAATATGCCAATTCCTGAGCTAAACATATATAAAAAACTGCACAGCTGTTCACAGAACTCTGCCATAGGATAAAAACAGTAACAGTTCATGTGTATTACCAATTTTCCGGAGACAGGGAGAGCTTTCTCATTACTCACTAGAAGTGGCATTACTTGATCTCATATTATTTATATGAGATTACGAGACCAGGTATCTATTAACTAGAGGAGAAAACCTACATTCATATACCCAATCCAAATTTAAAAAGCTTTGATACCTTACACAACCACTTTTTAAGTCATTCTGTTTCCATTTTATTAACTTGTAAAGTATTATTTGTCCTATCTCAAAGTAGTATTAAAGAACAAATGGTTCATAAAAACACTGTGTAAACCTTAAACGTACACAGAAATATCAGTTTTTCAGGGGCACCTACCTGGCTCAGTCAGTTAAGTATCTGACTCTTCATTTTGACTCAGGTGGTAATGTCAGTTTGTGGGTTCAAGCCCTTCATCAGGCTCTGCGCTGGCAGAGGCTGCTTAGGATTCTCTCTCTCCCTCTCTACCCCTTCCCCTCTATAAAAATAAATAAACCTAAAAAAATTTTTCTTTAAATATCACTTTTTGAAATAAGGTTATTTAAATATATTAAAATTAGTGTAGCAAGGGGCACCTAGATGGTTCAATTGGTTAAGCGTCCAACTTCGGCTCAGGTCATGATCTCACGGTTCAGGGGTTCGAGTCCTGTGTTGGGCTCTGTGCTGACAGCTCAGGGCCTGGAGCCTGTTTGAGATTCTGTGTCTCCCTCCCTCTCTCTCGCTCTCTCTCTCTCTCTGCCCTCCCCCACTCACACTGTCACACACATGCTCTTATGCTGTCTCAAAAATTAAACATTAAAAGGGGTGCTTGGGTGGTGGCTCAGTCAGTTAAGCCTCCAACTTCAGCTCAGGTCATGATCTCGCGGTTTGTGGGTTCCAGCCCCACACTGGGCTCTGTGCTAACAGCTCAGAGCCTGGAGCTTGCTTCAGATTCCATGTCTATTTGTCTCTCTGCCCCTCCCCCACTTGTGTGCTCTGTCTCTCAAAAATAAATGTTAAAAAAATAAAAATAAAAAATAAACATTAAAAAAATTTTTTTTAAATAAACTAAACCCAGCAAAAGGATTTTTTCATTTTTTCCTTCTCTCTCCATGATCTGCTTACCATATCTTCATCTGTCTCCAAAGTGATCTTGAAGATATCTCCCTGCTCAGTTTGGGCCAAAAAGAAGAACATCGATTTGGTCTTATGGGTGGCAGAGCAGACAAAAATCATTCCTCTTTCAGGGTCATCCAGGTCATTCTAGCAAAGTCAAACACAGAACAACTTAGAAATGAGTACTTCTTATATAGGGAATTTAGCACCTTACCATAATACAGGCCACTCAACGTCTACAGGTACCTGGAACCTCTCTACACAAGCTTTGACCCAGAACAGCCTGCCAGCCAAAAAGTAAAGCACAAGAGCTAAAAATTCTTATCTACTATAAATATATGACAAAGCCTCTGTACAAAAAAGCAGCCACAATTTCACTCTACATCCTGAATAAATGAGCAACATCAAGAACTTTCTCCAGAGAAAAATGTCAGAAAAAAGACATGAAATTTAAAGAGTCATCATTTTAGGCTATGAAGAAATCTCCTACATGTCCACTCAGCACTATTCTATACCAACTTCCTAAGGCAGCTCCTGGACTATGATTTTAGATTTTTTTTTTCATGTTTCCAACATTTTCTATTTCCCTCACTGAGTCAGCTGTTCAAGGGCAAAACATGTTTTATACTTCTTTGCAGTCCCAAAGCCAAGTACAGTGCCTAGCAGTTAAGTGCTCAACAAATGACTGATCAACCAAATCAAATTACTCACCACCCCTTACCAATAATTTATTTTGATAGATTTCTTCTCAGATTTTCTAAGATTTATGGACTCCTACTCAGGTATCATATATCAGATCAACTAAGACCTAAAAGGCTTAATCCCAGGTCCTATAAGTTAATGTCAAAAAGTGATACGCTAATTTGGATATAAATTTAAAAAATAATGTTAATTTTAAAAATATATCAAAAAGATATAAAACCAGGGGTGAAAGAAGAGCTTGAGAAAGCAGAGATCAAACAAAATTAGCTGAAGCTGGATACACAGAGGTTCATTACACTTTACTTGTGCATATACTTAATAATTAATAATTTCCACAGTAAACTACTGAGATTAAAATCAGTAAAACACCATTTTCAGGATGCCTGGGTGGCCCAGTTGGTTAAGTGTCCAACTCCTTTTTCTTTTTTTAGAGAAAGCAAAAGAGCGAGCAGGGGAGAGGTCACGAGGGAGAGAGTGAATGAGAGAAAAGAGAGAATCCCAAGCAGGCTCCACAATCCACTCCACTTGGGGCGCCTGGGTGGCTCAGTCAGTTGAGCATCAGACTCTTGATTTCAAGTCAGGTCATGATCCCAGGGTCTTGGGAGCCCTGCATCAGGCTCCGTGCTGAGCATGAAGCCTGCTTGGGATTCTCTCTCTCTGCCCCTCCCCTGCTCACTCTCTCTCTCAAAATAAACATTTTAATAAATAAATAAAATTAACAAAACACCATTTTCAACCACCAATGTAGTAACTGACCTGAGAGGAAAAGCATTGTGTGAAAAGATGCTGGAGAAAAGAATATTTACAGTCTCAAAATTCACCAGCAGATTCCACACCAACTACAAAAAGGAAAAGGTACCTTCACAATTAAGAAGCCCAGATGGACACTACCTTAAAGTGATCAATTTAACATCACCAAGGAGTCAAACTAACATTATGTGCCCCTAATGTGATATAGTGGGAAATATGTCACTGCCTATGTAATAATTCTATCAAAAATATTAACAAGGATCTAACCATACAGAAAAAGATGAGACAAACTTCAAGAAAATTAGCCTAGACTCTTAAAAAAATGTCAGTATAATAAAAGATTAAAAGCAAACAAAGGTGAGGCAAAATAACCTAAAAGACAGTAAAGGTAGATATAAGGGAACTTTTGTGGACAATGAGAGAAATAGGCATATGAACTCTACATAAGATAACTGTATTACACAAAACAGTAAATTTCTTGAGCATGACCTTGGTAGTGTGGTTATGTAGGAAAATTTGTTTTTAGGAACTACATCTTAGGAGATTCTTAAAGTGTCACGATGACTGCAACTTATTAAATTGTTAGTTTTAAAAAGTATGTAATAGCTGTATCATACGAAAGAAAAGCTAAATATAGTTTAATTTTAAATTGGGGAATTTTTTTCCTCTACATAAAAAGCAGAGATTCACTGTTCTATTCTTTGAAATTTCCTATGTTGGAACGCAAGGAAAAAAGACAAGCAATGGAAAACAATCTATCTCCAATAAATATGTCTGGCGTCTTCAAACCAGAAATTTGCAAGAATTTCAAACTGATAACATCCAGATTGTTCTGAAATAGAAACTGTTTTATGTTTTTAATTTTTTTTAATGTTTATTTATTTTTTAAGAGAGACAGAGAGCAAGAGATGGGGAGAGAGAGAAGGGGACAGAGGATCCAAAGCAGGCTCTGCACTGACAGCATAGAGCCTGATGTGGGGCCTGAATTCACAAACTGTGAAATCATGACCCGAGCCAAAGGCAGACGTTCAACCAACTGACCCACCCAGGCACCCCTAGAAACTGTGTTTTTAATTCCTTTTCTCAAAGAATTTGTTTTGCTTTTACTAAAATACTCTACCAGCTTTATTAAAAATAAGATTTACAGGGGCACCTGGGTGCCTCAGTCAGTTGAGCGTCCAACTTCGGCTCAAGTTATGATTTCACAGTTTGTGGATTCCAGCCCCGTATCGGGCCCTGTGCTGACAGCTGAGAGCCTGAAGTCTGCTTCAGATTCTGGGTCTCCCTCCCTCTCTGCCCTACCCTGCTAGCGCTGTCCCTCTCCATCTCTCTCAAAAACAGACACTGGGGGGGAAAAAAAGGATTTACAGAGAAACTAAAACTTGATGAACACATAAACTAAAAGATTATACTATAATTATAAAAAATAAATTCATTTCACAAACACAAATATCTTATCCTATGGCAAAAATTTTTACCCGTCTCCTGGGAATTGGACAGCGGATATCTGGTTGGTCACCAAAGTTCTTATAGGTGATATAGTTTTCAGAGCAGATCAGCACTCCACTGGGACCATCTGACCCTCCGGGAACTATCAGAAGAAAACAGAACTTAGGAATGATTTAACATAACCACAAATTATAATTTCGTTTTCAATTCCTTCTCTCCTTCAGCACATCTTGGATGATGGTACAAGTAGCTGAGACTGAGAAACATTCAATGGTTTGTTTTCCCTGATACTAGCCTAAGACAAGGATGGAGCACAGTTTCGACAATCTCAGCCTGTCCAGGTATCAGATAATGCATCTAAAATTTTTTGCTTGGAGCCCAAAACTCAGTTCTCATCTTCAGACCTATAATCCAACTGTATACTCTTACATGGATATTCCACAACAGTTTAAAAATGCATCGTATTCATAAACAAACTCGCATTCCTTCTCAAATCTGTTCCACCTCCTGGGTTCTCCATCTCAAGAGAATACCACTATTGACCAATAGAACCAGAAACCTGGGCATCACCCTTCCATTTTCTCCCAACCACAGCTCTATTGATTCTACCTCCTTAGCAGTGTTCATGCTGCTCATGCTGCCGATCTCTCGGGTTAGTGAAACAGCTTCCTAATGTAGCTTACGGTCTTATCCTCCATTTGATTAGCCAAAACATCAGCAAGTTATCTTTCCAAAATGCTCACCTTTAACAGGTTATTATTCCCCGGCTTTAAATCCTTCAGTAGCACAAAAATAAATAAAATAAGGGGCACCTGATTGGCTCAGTCAGTTGAACTTCCAACTTTGGCTCAGGTCATGATCTCACAGTTCGTGAGTTTGAACCCCTCATCGGGCTTGCTGCTGTCAGCCTGTCAGCACAGAGCCTGCTTTGGATCCTCTGTCCCTCCCCCCACTCATTCTCTTCCTTAAAAAAATAAAACATTAAAAAATAAGCAAATAAACAAAAATAAAATAAAATCCTTAGTAGGTACCTCCCCACCACTAACTATCTACCTCTAATCACAATGAGCTTCCAGTTTTTTGAATGAACCATGTTCTTTGTTGCACGTGGGCCTTTGTGCATCTTGTCCACATCAGAAACTCCTTCCTCATACCTAGCTAACTCCTAACTAATCCTCAGGTCTCAGCACAGAGGGCACTTCTCTAGGAAGATTCCTCTAACACACTCCTTTTCTTTCCTTGGTTTAGAGACCTCTCTCTCCTCAACCCTGTCTCGGCATTTGGCAAATACTCAGGCAATTTTTTTGTTAGTTACACATATTCACTAAACTCGATTTTGAATAAAGGAGACAACACATCTAATTTTTCACCACTGCAGTCCCAGGTCCCAGTAGACAGACTATGCACATATTGATCGTAGAGACTCAATAAAACATTGTTGAACAAATCAAACCCTTGTCAAAAAAACATGGTAATGTTACAGCACGTAATGAGATGCATAATCTGTTTTCCAAGGTTCTTCTGTTTAACATATAGTCTCTAAGATTTAATGCTCAAAGACAAGTGCTATGTTGTATTATTCTCCAAAATCCTCCCCCAACAACAGACATATATCACATTAGACATCAATACAGGTGCAAATGACTCAAAACATAAAGGAGTGGGATGACGATCTTTCCCAAGCCTACTGAAACTTAGCTGACCACAAAAATAGTCGTTTCCTTTAGTCTTTTAATATAATGAATTAAAGGTACACTGATTTTTTTTTTTTTTCCAAGATTTTATTTTTAAGTAATGTCTACACCCAACATGGGACTGGAACTTACAACTCTTGAGATCAAGAGTTCAATGCTCCACTGACAGAGCCAGCCAGGCACCCCTGATACTGATTTTCTAACAGAGTATCTCTGAACTCCTACAAAAATCTTACTTAGCTATGATGCATTTAAAACACATACTTCAATTTACTACAATCTTAGGTTTTGGCATTTATAACTAGCATATAGTTTTTTTTGTTATTGTCCTTCCCAAGTTTTGGTATTTGTTATATTTAGGCTCATAGAGTGATACAAATGTTTCTTTTTTTCCTAATCTCTGGAGAAATTTAAGGTCCCTGAAAATTCTGGACCTTAAATCTTTTGGGGAAGATCTTTGACAACTGCTCCAATTTCTTTAATGGATGGTCTATTCAAGTGTCTTAATTTCTTCTTGGGTCAATTTGGTAACTGTTTTCAAAAATATTCCTGTTTCACCTAAGTTTTCAAATTCATGGACATACATACAATTTTAACTTGTTGGATTCGTCCATTTGTCTTTTCAAAGAATTAGGTTTTAATTTTCTTAATGAGAGCAAAAGACTACCTACAGCAAAAATATCAGCACACCTAACAGTAGTCGATATTCCAGGCTGAGGGCTGTCTCATCCTTTCTTCCTTACCCCCATTAGAAGAGTCAACCACTCTGAACTTTTAACCTCGCCAAAACAGAGACAAGGCACTTAGACTTACTACAAATTACAGTTTCCAAACCCTTACATTCAGTAAATTCCCCTAAGTTTGTACATAAAATGTGCTAAGCAAAAAGGTACAGAGAAGCTCGGAGACAAAAATACCTGTAATAAGAAAGTTGCCATGTTCCTCCAAAGGTTCACTGTATTTTCGGACCACATGATTTAAACCAAGGTCTAACTCATAGAAAGTAAGCGTCTGCTGGGTATTAGCTGCTGCTTCCCCTGTGGGATCATTGTCTGCTTCCTATAGAGAAGTACATGAGCACAAACATGGCATCAGGATTCCTCCATCTACAAATGGGGAAGCAGAGGTCCACAACAGTTTACCAACGTTCACACTACTAGGTTAATGGCAGAGCTTACACAGGAACCTGGGTCTCCTGTGTAAGGGTTCTCCCTACTGCCTTCCATTCAAAGCAAAGAATGGTACGCCCCACCTTTCACTACCTCCCTGCAAAAAACATCCCACATAGAGTTTCACTTCCTTTTTTAGACAACTCTTTCCAATAAATACCATTTTTACAGGGATACTGTTCAAATCAGAGTAAGGTATTATTACATAGTTAGGTGAGCTATGAAACATTTCAGAGAATCTTAGTAAGACATTTGGAAAACAGAAAATATGTTAGCAGAATTATAAAACATGCACAATGAAGAAACCAATCAGGAAAGCAGTGAGGTGAGTGAAGAAACCCAAAGCAGGGTGGAAGGAGGGAGGAAAGGAGGGAGAGAAGGAGAGGAAGGATTCAAAGTCCCCATTACCTCGTAATCCATTTCCAGACAAGCAAACATTGGATTTTCAAATCCTACATCTACTCCAACCACATGATATACTAAAGTGTTCGCTTTGTGGGCTTCCAAGGGAGATGAAATGGTAAGCCGGGCTGCAGCGTCTCTGTTCAAGATATATACCAATTTCTGTTTTTCAATGGCACCTGTAGATAAAGGAGACAAAACAAATAAAATTTCCAGAAAATGAAGAGGGGCTTACACAACAGCCAGACTCACATCACAATTATTCCTTTAAAATCATTAGTAGCCAGCACTAACTCTAACATAACTATATAAATTATATAACATAACTCTAACATAAGTATATTTAGCATAAGATTTTGCTACCACAATGAACAACAGCATTTTATACCCCCTCCTTACTAATACAGACCTTAATATCCACTAACTCTTCAAAACTTTTTAGCATGCCTGAGATTTAATGATACTGGGAAACTAAAAGTTCATAAAAATTGCTGGCTTTATTCTCTGAGTTAGATCTAAAGTGTTGTAATTTGTCAGGAGGGGTTGCCCTCTGGAGGCCTGATCAGATACACATAATTTTCTTCAAGATATTTATCAGAGAAGAGACATGAATGTGAATCATCACTTCAGGCTGATGAAAGCAACCATATTCACTGCCTAATAATGTAAAATCATTTCGTTTCATCATAGGTTTTTGGCTACACACAAAGAAATGGAAAACACACCTAATCCAGCCAGACAGGAAATAGAAAAGGTATGTTAAGACTTCTCCCATTCTTTTAAAAGGAAAAGCAACTTTAAACCATGGTATTAACTGAAATACGATCCAAACTTTACCCAGGTAAGGAATTTATTGGCATACTGCCAAGAGCACAGCATTGTTATCCTAAACTGAGCATCTGTAAGAATCAGAGATGCACTCAAAAGAGCAAGTCACTCACTAATCATAACAGCTCGCCCCTTGGGATCCACAGCTAAGAACTGGCCAGGAACAATGCGGCGGCATCCACTCTTGCCAAAGGTTTCTTGGTGAATTTTCTCAAACATATTCTTAGATGGCTGGTATTCCAGGATAACAATCCGACCTGAGTCACTGCCAACCACAATGTAGTCTTTGGTGCCACCCGTCAGCCTAAAGGCCATGAGTGACCGGATAACACCAAATACTTCCACAGTTAGTAGAGTGTGTACTTTGCCAGTGTTGGGGTCGGGACGAAGCAGCTCCAGTATCTTCCCACGGGAAACAACTATTTCCTGTTGTTTGGTTCCTAGATCACCAAAACAATAAAGATCACAATCAGAACTAGTCCAAAAAGTACCTGGATGGATCAAAATGCCACTCAAGACAAATAAAAAATTGAGTAAGTTGGGGTCTTGGTATTTTAAGTTTTCTTATTCCATTTCATTTCTAGAATTGGTATGATTTAACAAAAGCAGTTTCAAAGAAAAAAAATTTTTTTTTCCAAAGAGAGCTCATACAAGTTGAGGACAGGGGCAGAGGGAGAATCCTGAGCAGGCTCCATGCTTGTCACATAGCCCAATGCGGGCCTTAATCACACGACCCTGGGGTCATGACCCAAGCCAAAATCAAGAGTCAGACACTCAACCAACTGGTCCATCCAGACCTCAAAGAACTTTTAAAACTGCCATCTAATATATACCATTTATTTCTAAACTCACCCCTAGAAAGCTCCCTTGCTTTCATAACCATAATCAACATCTCCAAACACCAATTTGCACCCATCTCGCCCTGCCTACTACATAATTCTATTGGGATGTATTGTCATCAACTTTTAACTGAATGTTTAAAATAACTAAATTCCTGGGGCGTCTGGATAGCTTAGCGGGTTAAGCATCCGACTCTTGATTTCAGCTCAGGTCGTTATCTCACTGTCCTTGTGTCAGGTTCTGATAGCACAGAGGCTGCTTGAGATTTTCTCTCTCCCTCTCTCTGCCCGTCCTCACCCTGCAACTCAAGCACACTCTCTTAAAATAAATAAATAAACGAAATATAAAATAAATAAATTCCTTCTTCCCAAACCTCCTCTCTGGTCCCAACTAACCTGTTATCAGTATTACTGTAATTTTCTCTGCCACCCAGGCTAGAAACTCATCTCCTTCTCTTTAGATCTGTCCCTGCTGCCCAGGTACAGGTCTTCACTATCTAATGCCTAAATGCCTTCCTTTCCATCCCGTTTGCTCCATTCTCATTTGCTCAAGGACACCACTTATCAGGCCACCTTACTTTCAAAAGGTCCCTTGGGGATAGGATAAGATCAAGTACTTCAAACTGTTTTAGAGATTATCAACATTATATAAATGATGTTGTCTAAGGATTTAAGAAAATTTTTTTCTATAATATATTTCAGGAAAAAATTTTGAATTTAATAAAGGAATTTGAGGGGTACCTGGATGGCTCAGTCAGTTAAGCGTCCAACTTCGGCTCAGGTCATGAGCTCATGTTTTCTGAGTTCAAGCCCCGTGTCAGGCTCTCCACTCTCAGTGCAGAGCCTACTTTGGATCCTCTGTCTCCCACTCTCTCTGTCCCTCCCCCAAAACTCCCCCCCCCATCAAAAATAAACATTTGAAAAATAAATAAATAAGGAATTTAAAACATGAAACCAGTTAATATTGAAAATGTTAAATTCATAAAGATAATAACTGGAAATCTTACCAGAGAAGTTGCCATGAATGGCAAAGCTGATGCCAGTGGCTCGCTGCAAGGTCAAGTTGTATAGAAACATGGTGGCAGCAACACTGAGACAGTCACAACTCCACAATCAGGCCTGTTATACCAAGTAAAACAAGCTAAGAGAACATAAAAGTAGAAAAATATCAGCTTGAAAACTTGTTTTAACAAACATTTCTGCAGAATGCAAACTGGTGCAGCCACTCTGGCAAACAGTATGGAGGTTCCTCAAAAAACTAAAAATAGAACTACCCTATGACCCAGCAATTGCACTACTAGGCATTTACCCAAGGGATACAGGTAAGCTGTTTCTAAGGGGCACACACACCCCAGTGTCTATAGCCACACTATCAACAATAGCCAAAGTATGGAAAGAGCCCAAATGTCCACCGATCGGTGAATGGATAAAGATCTGGTGCATATATATATATATATATATATATATATATATATATATACACATACATACATACATACACACACACACACACACACACACACAATGGAGTATTACTCGGCAATCAAAAAGAATGAGATCCTGCCATTTGCAACTACATGGGTGGAACTGGAGGGTACTATGCTAAGTGAAATTAGTCACTCAGAGAAAGTCAAATATCCCATGACTTCACTCATATGAGGACTTTAAGAGACAAAACAGATGAACATAAGGGAAGGGCAACAAAAATAATATAAAAACAGGGAGGGGAACAAAACCTAAGAGACTCTTAAATATGAAGAACTGAGGGTTGCTGGAGGGGTTGTGGGAGGTGAGATGGGCTAAATGGTAAGGGACATTAAGGAATCTTCTCCTGAAATCATTGTTGCGCTATATGCTAAGTAACTTAGATGTAAATTTAAAAAATAAAATAAAAACAAAAATAAAAATGATAGGGGAGCCGGTGACTCAGTCGGTTAAGCGTCCGACCAGCTCAGGTCTGATCTCACAGTTCATGAGTTCGAGCCCCACACTGGGCACTGTGCTGATAGCTCAGAGCCTGGAGCCTGCTCTGGATTCTGTGTCTCCTCTCTCTGACCCTCTCCCATTCACACTCTGTGTCTCTCTCTCAAAAATAAATGTTAAAAAAATTTTTTAATTAAAAAAATAAAAAAATAGTAATAATAAAACGCTAAATAGGGGCGCCTGGGTGGCTCAGTCGGTTGAGCGTCCGACTTCGGCTCAGGTCACGATCTCGCGGTCCGTGAGTTCGAGCCCCGCGTCAGGCTCTGGGCTGATGGCTCAGAGCCTGGAGCCTGCTTCTGATTCTGTGTCTCCCTCTCTCTCTGCCCCTCCCCCGTTCATGCTCTGTCTCTCTCTGTCTCAAAAATAAATAAATGTTAAAAAAAAAATTTAAAAAAAAAAAAAAAAAAAAACGCTAAATAAAAAAAAAAATTTCTATATAAGAACTTATGGATGAAGGTAGAACCCAGAGAGTAAGGCCTAGTGACAAACATATTTATAACCGGAGTGCATTCTACATTCCAGGCACTATGCTATAAACTTTTGTCTCTAATCTCACAAGAAACCTATAAATGACTCATTGTTACACTAATTATATAGCTGAGGAAATTGAGGTTAAGAAACTAAATCACCTGCCTGAGGTCACTAACAAGTGGGACTAACAAGCCACTAACAAAACGCTGGAATCCGTACCATTAATACAACACTATTTGCCTTTACAGTCACAGAAACTAAGCACCTCTACATTTATTTATTTTGCATAGGCTATACAAGCACTTGGTTCAAAATTCTTAAAAAGCACAGCAAAAAGCTCCGTTCGGTACTCCTCCCTGGGAAAATCAGTTTTACTAACTTATGTATAATGTCCTTCCAGACATTTTCTACATTTGTAAGTGAGAATATAATACTATTATTTTCTCTTCTTTCTAACTAATGGTTGGGCACTATATATTGTACACTCACATTATCCTGCAACTTACTTTTTATTACTTTACCTTGGAGATAGCAATAAACAAAAGGCTCTCTCATTTTTATTTTCCAGCTGTGGAGTATTCCACTGAATGGGTATATAAGGATCATTTAGACAATACCCTACTGATAAACATTCAGGTTCCCAATCTCTTGCTATTATGAACATTGCTGCCAAGAAAATCCCTCCTCTATAGGTCATTTATACGTGTATGCATATATCTTTCATCTTTAATCTATCTTAATTTTTAATTAAGATTAATCCCTGTAAGTGAAACTGCAGTACTGAGAGATTCATACATTTGAAATGTGGATAGATATTGCCAAATTACCTTTCAAAGAAAGTTTACCGATCTATACCCCCAGAAATCTGAGTCCCTATTTCCCCACAACCAGACCTTGGCTAGATAAAAATGGTAACTTAAGTGTAGTCTCCATTTGCATCTCTTATCTAGCTCAATATTTGATGATTAAAATTTAAAATTTAAATCCATTCACCATCAAAAACTAAAACAACACTCAATTCCTGTTACTTCAGACCTCTCTAAAAGAGTGTACAGTCACAAAAAAGGATTCTTTTCATTCAACAGGACTAAAGAGTGCAAAAGCAAACTGATGTACCTTTCTTTACCATAAAATTACCTAAAACTACAGCTATGCAGTTATTGCTAGAAAAGTTTTTCAATTATTTACAGACAAAAAGCAAGAGATCTTGAAAAATCCAAAGTAATCACTATGTAATTAACATAAAAATTTGATTTTGTTAAATGAGAAAAGAAAATTATGAGTAAACGTTCTCATAAATAATAGTCACAGAAACGGTTTTTGCCCAACCCAGAAATGGTTGAGAGGAAAGGATCAAATCCTCCACTCTGGATATGGGTCCTGAAAGATGTAAATTTTTCTTCTTGAAACTAAGGAACATTTTTAATGTTCTTCTAGGATGGTAGTGAAGAAGGAAAGTGGAAAAAGAGAGTGGAGAAATGACCTACAAGAAGCAAAACAGCGAAAACGAACAGACACAGACATACACCCACATCCCCAGAAGGGCGTATACACTGTAAAAGTTCCAGGGAAAGTTGTTCTCAGCTTAAAGTCTGAGGGAAAAGAAGCAAAGAATAGATTATAATTGTTCTCAATTGAAAAGTAGTAATGTGGTCAATTTCATATTTAAAAAAAAGAAACAAGAAAAAAAAGTGAATGTGATTCTCAAACAAAAGTAAATTTATTCTCTTGCATCCTCTGTGGTTATAAAATTTCAAACATCATTTCTGCATAAACTGCAGTTATCAACAAAATTTATAATGAAACCCTATCATGTTGTCAACAAGATCCATGTTGCAGGACTGACTGTACTAAATGTAAAGAAACGCTATTAAAAAAGGGGGGGGGGGGGGGGGGAGTACAGGCCCCTTCCAAAAGCCCTGAAAAGTTCCCCAGCCAACTCTACATTCTAACTCCTTAAGAACTCAATTTAGTTTCCAGTTCCTTTATAACTGATGACATCCGCTACAGTCTGTGAAGTTCATTTCCCTCAAACCTGGTTGGATTCAGGTTCCCCAATTATTCTTTCATCAGTAGCAGAAGTTGCATTTTGAAGGAAGCTCATTCTAAAACTACAAGAACTATATACCAGGAACCACTAACAGCCAAAATGTGGTAAATTTTGTGATTTTCCCCACTTCTATCTCCTGTCCGTGACTACTAAAAGCTTGAGCCCGTGATTGCTGCCCCCATTTTTTCTTGCGCCAAAGGTACATCACCGCATTGAAACTCGCAATGTCTTCAAAATAAATATTATTGTCACACTTTACACATGATAAAACTGAAAAATCAGTGGAGGAAACAGTTACCCCATTAACAAAACACAAATTCAAAATAGGGTCTTGGCTCCAAAAACTGTTTCCGTTATTTACGCTTTTAACACGCTGGGTGTTCCACCTTACAGTTAGCGTGTCCTTTACGTCCGTCTTGCCCCAGCTCACACCTCCTCCAAGGGCAAAAAGCTGGGCGAATTCTAGAAATCTTATTTTGACCCAGGCTTCGTTCCCCCCTTGTAGAAGGAAGTGGGAAACGACTCCTGAAAGCCATTTTCGTACCCAAGCGTTCCCCTCCACCTCCTCCTCGTCCTTTGCCGGGACCTTACGGGCCCAGGCTGCTTTAAAGACCCCTGCCAAACGTTCAGCTAACCTTCCTACATAGCCGTTCTCTGCCTCCCCAAGCCCGGGGAAGTCGGAAGGCTGCTTCTTTACCCTGCCTGAGGAAGGATGGCGTGGATATCCGACAGATGCTGAATTCCTTCAAGGCCTAGGCCACCGCCAACTTCAACCCGCCAGGCTCCGCCATTAGCTCTTAAAGCAGGGACCTTAAAGCGGGCCCGCGACGTAAAACAGTCCCCAACAGGCGCCTGAAGAATGTATAAGTAATTTTTTTTTGATGTTTCTGTCTTTCTTTGACTCCGCATTAAAAATTAGTTAAACATACCTTATGGCCGTTACTTTTCCCATGAGACTATAAAAAAATAGACCTTTTAAGGTGGACTTAAAAAAACAAAACAAACCATAAATCTATCGGGCATTTCGTGGGCAGCCCAAAAGACCTGGCGCGCAAACGAGGAGGGGGCCTCGCGGAGCCGGAAGCGCGAAATGGAGAACAAGATGGCGGACCTCGATTCCCCTCAGAAGCTGTCAGGGATTTCTCCGCCTGAGGGGATGGGAGGAGGCCGCTGCTCGGAAATCTCCACCGAGCTCATTCGCTCCCTGACCGAGCTGCAGGAGCTGGAGGCTGTATACGAACGGCTCTGCGGCGAGGAGGTGGGGGGCTAGCCAGAGGCAATGGGCTTAGGACTTGTCAGTCTCGGGAAATCGGGCTGCGGGAAGTTCTCTCTGTGCCTTTGCCGAGGGAAACAAAACAGCATTTATTGAAGAAGCAGGAGTGTAATTGAGTGTATTTGGCGGGACCTGACGTCTCTATTCACTTGGACTGATGCCCCTAAGCTTGTTTTCCCTGTTACCCTGGCGGTCTGCTCCGCTCCTGGTCCCCACCCCACTTATTTGCCTGGCCCTTAATGTAGGTTTTTCTGCCGGAGTAGTTAGACTGACAGCGTAGGTCAACTCGCTTCTCAAAATAAGACTAAAGGCTCCCTTGCGTTGACTTAGCAATTTAAAAATTAGGAAACGTTTCCACCGTGTTATCTCAAATATTTAAGGAGGAAGTTATTGCAAATAAACTTGAAGCGTTTTAAGACTTATTTTTGGGGAAAAAGATTTGGGGGTGTAACTGTAGTTCGGTAAGTGTACAGCTTTGTGGAAGCTTGAGGTTTAAAGACAGGTACAACTGTCTAATCTTGGACAAGTGACTTTCATCCCTCGGGCCCCTGCTTTCTGGCCAATAAGGAGGATGGACTGTATTCTCTTGAAGATTCCTTACAGCCTCCTTCATTTTCCGTGGCAACCTGATGCTGTCAGTATATTTGTGAATATCATTTGGGTTCCTTGCCAGTCAGAAGAAAGAGATCCAAGCTCTGATCTAAAGTTTTAGTAGCGGGCGCCTGGGTGGCTGAGTCAGCTGAACATCAACTCTAGATTTTGGCTCAGGTCATCATCCCAGGGTCATGGGGATGAGGGTAGAGCCTGCTTGAGATTCTCTCCCCACCCCCTTGCACTTTATCTCTAAATTAATTAATTAATAAACATTTAGTAGCTGTTCTCTAAACCAAACTTTAATTTTTTTTTTAATGTTTATTTATTTTTGAGAGAGATAGCACGAGCCAGGGAGGGGCAGAGAGAGAGGGAGACAGAATCTGAAGCAGGCTCCAGGCTCTGCGCTGTCAACACAGAGCCCCACGCGGGGCTCAAACCCACAAGCCGTGAGATCATGACCTGAGCTGAAGTCAGACGCTTAACCGAGTGAGCCACCCAGGCACCCCCCCGCCACCAAACCAAACTTTTAGTGTTTCTTTTAGAGAGAGCAAGAGAAAGAGTGTGAGCAAGGGAGGGGCAGAGAGAGAGAGGGATATAAAATGTGAAGCAGGTGCCAGGCTGCCAGCACAGAGCCTGATGGTGGGCTCTGAACCCATGAACCCCGGGATCATGACATGAGCTGAAGTCAGAGACTTAACCAACTAAGCCATCCAGGCACCCCGTAAACTAAATTTTTAATTAAGGTTGTGAGTACAAACAGTTTCAGCAAGAACGAGGGGGGATTATTGATATCTTTGAATAGTTTCAAACATTAACTTGCACCAACTCGAGCAGTTTATGATAACATTTTTCAGCAAGATGTGCTTTATAAAATTCAGTGTTAAGAATTTATTATTTATTTAATTTTAGAGTGCATGAGTTGGGGAGAGGGGCACAGGAAGAGAGAGAAAGAATAAACCAGGCTCCACACTCGGCGCCTAGCCCAACACGGGGCTTCGTGCAGGGCTCCATCCCAGAGCCCTGGGATCATGACCTGAGCCAAAACCAAGAGTCGGACTCTCAACTGAGAGCCACCCAGGCACTCCATAAAATTCAGTACTGTTAACATTCCTAAGCTTGCATTCATTGAGTTAGTCCATTTTTAAGGGAAATTTAAGTCCATCTTCCAGACAGAACAATATTAGTTCTGTATTTGTGTCTGATGACTGTCCAGGGAAGTTTCCCTCTGGATCCTACTGAATTATTTTAATAGAAATGCATAGCTGATAATAATGACTATTATTGAACAATATGCCACCATACTGCGTTAAGCAGTTTATGTTTGTTATCTTGTTTGGCTCACACAACAGTCCTGTAGGATACTTTTACATTTTACAGATCAAGAAACTCAAGCATAAGAAGGTTACATTAGTTGCAGTGATGCAGTAAATAACTTGGCTGAGACAATTCTATACTTCTTCTTTCCGGGTACTGATTGTATCACTGTACACTGCGAAGAGACTCTTTGTAACTGCCACTTAAGAAATTTCATTTGTTTAGCCATTATATTTTAAATGCTTTCCTGCATTAGGCACTAAGATAATGATACTGAATAAAAGTTCCCTTCCTTTGTGGTATTCATCTGCTAAATGGAATGAAAATATACAGAAGGTAGCAACCATTATGCAATGTGATCACTGCAAAAATGAAATATTGTTCATTAAAGCCTTAGGGGAACTTAGTGAAAGGAAAGACATTTGGAATGGGATTCACCCTTCAGCTAAGTGGTTGGGTTAGATAATTTTTTAAAGTTCCTTCTGACCATTCTGATGACAAAATGCTTGTCTGTTTTTCAGAAAGTGGTAGAGAGAGAACTGGATGCTCTTTTGGAACAGCAAAACACCATTGAAAGTAAAATGGTCACTCTACACCGGATGGGGTGAGTTTCCATCTCAACAAGAGCCACTGTAATTCCAGCAAGGTCCACTGGATAAGTTCCTGTTTTTCCTAACTTTCTGTTAATAAAATGCCAGTTGATTTTGAAGTGTAGAGGAGGATTACTTCAAGGTAAAATGAACACTTAAGGGTATAATCCACTGGTCAAAGTATCCTTGGACCAACAAGTACCAAAACTCATTTGGAAACTTATTGGAAATGCAAATTACAAGGTTCTACTCAAAACCTCTTGAACCAGAAACTCTGGGTGTGAAGCCCAGGAATCTGACACGCTTTTAACAAGCATACCATATGATTCTGATGTATGTTTCAAGTTTGAGAACCATTGTTCTTACAAACTGTGTGTATTTGTTAGCCATAAAAATTGCTCTTTGACCTCTTCACCCTCTGTGATTGTTGGTTAGTGTATTTTATACTCAGCAATTGGAAGCATCTGTTCTCTAGTTCTTTAGCAGTACCTATTTAGGGGTGTCTTTAGTACTTATAAAGAGTAATTTTTTATTTAATATTGGCCTGAGTTTTCAGTAAAATACTTTTTAGAAAAAGCTGTGAGTAGGGGTACCTGAGTGTCTCAGTCAGTTAAACGTCTGACTTTGGCTGAGGTCATGATCTCTCAGTTCATGGGTTTGGACCCCAGGTTGGGCTCAGTGCTGACAGTACAAAGCCTGCTTGGGATGCCTTCTCTCTCCCTCTCTGCCTGCCCCTCCTCCACTTATGCGCATGAGGGTGCTCATGCTCTCTCTGTCTCTCAAAATAATAAATAGGTAAACTTTTTTTTAAGTTTATTTATTTATTTAGAGAGAGAGAAAGTATGCAAATGGGGGGGAGGCGAAGAGGATCTGAAGCAGGGTCTGCGCTGACAGCAGAGAGCTCAGTGCGGGGCTCAAACTCATGAACCATGAGATCATGATCGAAGCTGAAGTTGGATACTTAACTGCGCCACCCAGACGCTGCTAAATAGATACACTTTAAAAAAAAGAAAGAAAAAGAAAAAGCCGTGAGTAGAGCGAACTGAGCTAAAAGTTGTGGGGAGGTACAAAGAGAGTAGAAGACATGATCTCCATCTACAAAAAATTTTCCATCTCTTACTCATTCCTTCTCCCCCTATGGATATGTGTGTGCTGACATATGTCTCCAGTCCCAACCTGCAGTTGATTGAAGGAGATGCAAAGCAGCTAGCTGGAATGATCACCTTTACCTGCAATCTAGCTGAGAATGTGTCCAGCAAAGTCCGTCAGCTTGACCTGGCTAAGGTAATCCCATTGAACTTCTGATGTTCGAATTAGTAGAGGGCAGTAGAAAAGCCACGACATTAAAAATTAGAGCAGCACCATTCAGTAGAAATCTAATGCAAGATACTGATATTGTGCTGAAGATAGCACAGGAAGAGAACACTTCAGACCCATACCTTTTATGAGTAAAGATTTCAGAATCCTCAAAACACCACAAACCAGCAAACCAAATATAACAACATATTGAAAGGATTATACTATGACTGAGTGAGAATGCAGGGTTGCTTTAACATCTGAAAATCAGTTAATATAATCTACCATATCAATAGAATAAAGGACAAAACTACATGATCATCTGATAAACTCGGAAAAAGCATAAATTCATAAAACTTGGAATAAAAGGGAATTTCCTCAACCTGATAAAGGCCATCTATGAAAAACCCACAGCTAACATCATACTGGTAAAAGACTGGGTGCTTTCTCCTTAAAATCAAGAATAAAACAAGGATGTTAGCTCTTGATTTTCTTCAATACTGTACTGGAGTTTCTAGCCATAGCAGTCAGGCAAGAAAATGAAATAAAAGTATCCAGCTTGGAAAAGAATATGAACTACATATGTAATTTTAGATTTTATAGTAACCATCTCTACTTTATTATTATTATTTTTTTATTTTTAAGTAGGTTCTGTGCCCAACATGGGGCTTGAACTCACAACCCTGAGATCAAAAGTTGCATGCTCTGCCAACTGAACCAACCAGTCGCCCCACTAGTAGACATTTTTTTAAAAGAACAGAAATAGCTAAAAATAATTATAATAATATGCTTTATTTAACCCATTATGTCCAAAATAACATGGTTACTATAAAATGCTATTTGTGAGGTATTTTGCCTTCTTTATTTCTGTACTAAGTCTTTGAAATCCAGTGTGTGTCTTACACATCTTAATTTGGCCTAGCCATACGTGAAGTGTGTCTAGCCACATTTCAAGTGCCGTAGATCATTGATGACTACAGTAGTGAATAGCATATGATCTGGGCTCTTGAATACGTCATTCCCAGCCTCAGTTTGCCCCTATGAAATAGGATAACTCCTCCCACTCTGTCTAGATCCTGCTAAAATAACTTACCATGAAACACTATAGTCACACAGCGACCAAGTCACATATTAAAGTTTCTTTAAAGTATTCTTGCTTGGGTGCCTGAATGGCTCAGTTGGTTAAGCGTGCGAATCCAGCTCAGGACATGATCTCACGGTTCGTGGGTTCGAGCTCCTCATCGTGCTTTGTGCTGACAGGTCAGAGCCTGCTTTGGATTCTGTGTCTCCCTTTTCTCTGCCCCACCCTCTCTCGCTCGCGCGCTCTCTCTCTCTCTCTCAAAAATAACAAACATTAAGAACAAATTCTTGCTTAATTCTAAAAGAAAAATACTTTACATATATTTCGTTTATTTTATTACATGGTTTACAATGCCCTGTTGCCAAAATACCAAATACACTCTGGTTCCATTATTAATTTAACATAAGCCAAATGTAAATATGGTTTATCCCTGTTCCTGCTTCCATTAAAATGATTGATCTGGTCACATAAATAAAATTGTATGATATCTGTCAGTATTATTGATCATCTGTCAATAAGAGTTTTGTGAGTGGTAGTGGTTCAGGGCTTCTGGTTAACCAGATTCTGTCCCTGAATCTCCATACCTTCTGAAGAGATGTCTTTGAAAGAATAGGACATTGTTTC
Source organism: Panthera pardus (assembly GCF_024362965.1). Lineage (NCBI taxonomy): Eukaryota > Metazoa > Chordata > Mammalia > Carnivora > Felidae > Panthera > Panthera pardus. The sequence continues at coordinate 13,077,674 of NW_026526754.1, forward strand.
TAAGCACCAAGTCTTTTTGCAGAACCGTCTCTATCAAGCCATTCAGAGAGCTGATGATATCTTGGACCTGAAGTTCTGCATGGATGGAGTTCAGACTGCTTTGAGGAATGAAGATTATGAGCAGGCTGCTGCCCATATTCATCGCTACTTGTGCCTGGACAAATCAGTCATTGAGCTCAGCCGACAGGGCAAAGAAGGTAAGTATCCCAAACTGTTGATTTCTAGTGTAGTCATAAGCATCTATAATCTGAATAAGGCAAACTAAACCATGAAAAGGATCTCTGTTAGGCAATTTCCTTGTCTGGTATTCGACCCTATATAGATTGTAGTCCATCCTAGGGTATGTGTTGTTATTCCCATTTTACGGAAAAGGAAACTGAGTCCAGATCTGTTCTCTGATCAGTGGGTTCTTTCCACTTGACCCTATTGTCTACTCATAAAATTAAATTCTTAGCCTGGTATTCTAGGCCTTCTCACCTGGTTTTGTACCATTCACTCGTGAATCCATTCATTGTGCACATATATGGAGTTCTCTATATGCCAGAGTGTATATTACTTGCAATACTGTACATGTATATACTTTTTTCTCTTCATCTTTTTGTTTCTGTTACTTTGCTTCTCTCATTCCCTTTGTCTGGAATGTATGTTCCTCTTATGTTCCTCTTACTCAGATATCAAACCCCTGCTCATCTTTAAAAGATGGGATATCATTTCTGGCAAGACTTTTCTAATTCAATCAGAAACGTAACTTGTGCACACTTTTCTTATTACACTTACCATACACGTGTTTTGTTATAGTTATTTGTGCATAGATCTTATTTCTTTTACTTGATTGTAACTTCTCTGTGTATTTCTAATGAATAGTGGTGCACAAAGTGGCATAGACCTGACATAGTACCATTCTTTATATTAATTCTCAATTTCCCCCCCATTGCACAGGCAGCATGATTGACGCCAACCTGAAATTGCTACAGGAAGCTGAGCAGCGTCTCAAAGCCATTGTAACAGAGAAGTTTGCCATTGCTACCAAGGAAGGGGATTTGCCTCAGGTGGAGCGCTTCTTCAAGATCTTCCCACTGCTGGGTCTGCATGAGGAGGGATTAAGCAAGTTCTCAGAATACCTTTGCAAGCAGGTATGGCCCCCGATTGCTTGGTACGTTAGTGGTATGGTTCTCTGACTGCAGATTTGGACACTATATCAATCCAGTTTCTGTGGATTCTTTCTCACTTTGCCCTTTTCGTCTCTTGCCTGTAGTGTAGCAGGACTGGATGTATACATTCATTCAACCCTTATGTGTTGCCAGCCTGCTGCATACTAGTCATGGCTGAAACTGCTATTGATGCACATTCATTTCCAACAACTAGGTGAAAATGTAGGAAAACTGAAATGCAAATTCTCTGACAAGTTGAATCACACTTTTTAAGCTGTCAGCCAAGAACTGGCTTCTTTTAAGAGCATTCAGAGTTGTTGGTTAGTTGTTTTAAGACTTCATAACCAGGCTTGAGGCTCAAAATAAGCCACATTGAGATGAAGCAAGTGATGTCACTTATCATTAAATCCTGAAAAAGAAACAGATTTCAGTTAAAGTCTCAGCTTCTTACCCTTGACCTTAGATGGAAAGAAGCAAATATCAGCAGGCATGTATGCAGAGGGTTATTGTTTGTAACTATATGTCAGAGTGCCTTCTGCCACATCTCCCAGAGTTCTCTATAATGGAACACTGTCCTGCATTAAGAAAAATGAGACCGTGGATGATTACTGAGTGCCAGGAGAAGAAGCACCAGCAGGTACTGATGCCAGAGAAGTTGTCCCATGAGCTGTTGGAGGCTTTTCACAACCAGGGCCCTGTGATCAAGAAGAAGCATGACATGCACAAGATGGCTGAGGCCCGCCGTGCACTGGCTCACTACCGCTGGTGGTAGAGGGAGGGTAGGGGCTCTAAGAGGAGCCTAGGACTCTCTGCTGCAAGAAGTAATGAAACACTTAAGGGTTAAGGATGTAGTTCCTTTTTCAGGGCAGGCAGGCCTCATGAGGATGGAACAACATATTTATTGCTTGTTAGTCCTTTCTTTGGGGCCTAGAACTTGCTCTTCCTGTCCCATCTCCTTACAAAGAGGGAACGTACCACTTTAGATTTCCCGCAGAAACTTAGGGCCCATCCAGTCTCTCCCCTCAATTCAAGGGTAGAACTTAGGATGATACAAAAGGAAGCAGTTTTAATGTTAGAAAAGCTTTATTAGAAAATTCTCACGCTGAGTTGGTGAGGCATGTGATGGGGTGCTACCATTTACTAAAACCGACTAGAAATTAAAAAACAAAAAAAAATGAGACAGATGCATACATGCTGACATACTTCATGCTCTGCTGTATAGTTAAGTTAGACTAAATACTTTTGTTTCTGCTTAAAATGATAGACGTGGTAGGGCACCTTGGTGGCTCAGTCGGTTAAGTATCCAGCTCTTGATTTCAGCTTGGGTTATGATCTCAGGGTTGGTGAGATTGAGCCCCGCATCAGGCTCTGCAGCGACGATGTGGAGCCTGCTTGGTATTCTCTCTCTCTCTGCCCCTCCCCCACGTGTGTGTAGGCTCTCCCTCAAAATAAATAAACATTTTCCAAAAAATAACAGAAGTGGCAATAAAAATACAGGTTTGTATAATCATAGGATATTTTTCAAAGGGTTAACAACAGTTATTTCTGGAGAAGAGATTTTAGGAGACCAAGAGGAGTAGGTAAGAGGAAGAACGGCTTTTCACTGAACACTCCTTTATTCCTTTTGAATGTTTAAGTGTGTGTGTTTTACACATTCTAAAAAATTAATTAAAATAAGGGAAAGATGGAGCTGTCTAAAAAGAAAATGCATAACCGTTTTTATGGCACTTTTTTTTAATCAGTACTTTGCCATCTGGGGCCTAGAAATGGCTTTTATTTTTAATCCTTTAAAAATCCCTTCTGTGGTACCCAGATTATTTGTCCTGCTCAATAAAGGCACCATTAATAACTTTGTTATACTTGGAGAAGATTAGTGAAACTGGGGACTCTCTGCCTTTGGCTAATGGCAGTACATATCTTCAAAGAAAAGGAAAGCATTATTTACAACTCTGAGTTGAAGAAGAGTTACCACTGTGTTCAAGTTCTTTGTCTTGCCTGAGGCCCAGACAACCCCGAGCCCACTGGGAGGTTCCTGTGTGCTGCGTAGGCTTTCAAGCATCAAAGCAAACATGGGAAAAAGAAAGTCAATGGGAGATCTTTTTGGAAAACTGAGGCCAACCTTTGATCTGAGAACTCCTGTGGATTTTCCACTTTTTTCAGGTGGCCAGTAAAGCTGAAGAGAATCTACTGTTGGTGCTGGGGACAGACATGCGTGACCGGAGGGCTGCAGTCATCTTTGCAGACACACTTACTCTTCTGTTTGAAGGTAAGTCTCGTTCTCCACTTGAGGGAGACTGAAGCCCTTCCTATGTAATGCCCACATCCTAGTGTTTCTTCTCTCCCTGCTAACCTTCGGTTTAATCCTGTAGCTTGCTGTGTATTTATTTATCAGAGAAGTAACTTCCTATTCAGTATCTGATTAGCAAAAATTAGAGTCTCTCAAGTGTTTTGATCCTCCCTATTCCTCAAGACCCAAACTCTAAGAGTAAATTTAGTACTTAAGTGAATTACTAGGAAGAGAGTAATGCTGATTTCCAAAGATGCTTCTACTGAAACTCTCAATATAACTTAAATGCCTTCTAGTTTACCAAGCGTTGTACATATTTAACAGACAAATTTGCTTAGCAACTCCTGGCACTGGCAAGAACCATCTGTATTCATTTTGGGTGGTGAAACAGGTCTAAAAGGGTTGAGTTAGACCCCAGATAAGTCCTGGATAAAAGAAAGGAGTTAGTTTTGTGGGAAGAACATTTGGAATCCATTCCTCTCATTTTCTCCATTCTAGGTATTGCCCGCATTGTAGAGACCCACCAACCAATAGTGGAGACATATTATGGGCCAGGGAGACTTTACACCCTGATAAAATACTTGCAGGTGGAATGTGACAGACAAGTAGAGAAGGTGGTAGACAAGTTCATCAAGCAGAGGAACTACCACCAGCAGGTGAGAAGGGAAAGACACAGGTGGGTTTGGAAACAGTGTTAGCCAGCAATACTGAATACATTAAATGGGAGTGGGGAGGGGAAAGGATGAAAAAAGATGAAGGTAGAAAAATAAATACGGAATGCAAACTGGCATGCATTTTGCCAGTCACCAGCTTACTTTGGATTTGAGGTGATATCAAGATGATAACTTAGTACAAGATTGCGAAAGAAGTAGAAAGGGCTTCGTGAAAGAAACACAAAACAGAAACATTAGACCAGCTCTCTTAACACAGAATGTGCAGGTGATACAAGGAGAATTTTACTTCTTAAGGTCATAGTAAGTGTCAAGTAATTTGTCTCAGATTTCTCCTTAGTTCCTTAGGTACTAACAGTAATACTTGCTTTTTTTTTTTTTTCTTTGAAACTTATTTGTCCTTTCCTTTGAGCAGAGGATGTAAGAGTAGGATTAGAAATAGGAGTAGCCCATACAATTTTATTTCTAGAATGCTACTAGACAGTAGTTGGTTGTAATACTATTAACACCACTTTTAAGTGCAGTAATGGGGGGGGGGGCATTAGCATCTAAATCAAAAGTAAATCTTTGGCTCATCATTCTGATAGCCTACTTTTGGCTTGCTTGTTAAGCAAACTAAACTTAAACATTCTTCTATGCCAGAAGTTTAGAGTGGCCAGCAAGAGGTAGGTGTAAGGAGGGTGGGGAAGAGCATTCTCATTTCTTTGGTATATTGCAGTTCCGACATGTCCAGAACAACTTGATGAGAAATTCTACAACAGAAAAAATAGAACCAAGGTAATAATCCTCTTTTCTTCAGCCCATAGAAGTTTGAACTGGTAATCATGTATCATTCAGAGACTGCTCTGTTACAATGTGGTTTATGTTTTAAAAATATTTTATCTATGATTCAAGCTTTTACCATTTTCTAATAAAAGAAATAAATGCTTGGGGCACCTGGGTGGCTCAGTTGGTTAAGCTTCTGACTCTTGATTTCAGCTGAAGTCATGATCTCATGGTTTATGAGATTGAACCCCGCATCAGGCTCTGTGCTGAGCCTGATTCTCTTTCTCTTCCTCTGCCCCCCTCTCCTCGCTCTCTCTTCCACTCAAAATAAATAGACATTTAAAAAAATAAATAAAAGTAATATATAATCATTAAAAGAAAATCCAAACATTATAAAAATGTATTCAATCAGTAAATTTTTACTGAGTACACATTAGGTGCCACGCACTCATGTTTGGTAGTATGAAGGTGGCAGCAAGCAAAGTAAGCAAACCCAACATAATTCTTTATTTGTGGTGTCTGTAGTCTAAAGTAGACAGATAATAATAGCTAACACGTATATGGTATTCACTATATGGTATACATTGTTCTAAGCACTTAACAAATATTCAGTCATTTATTCCAGGGTTTCTCAGCCTCTGTACTATTGGCATTTTGGCTGGATAATACCTTGTTATAGAGGACTGTGTTCTTCACTGTAAGATGTTTAGTAGTGTCCTTGGCCTCCACCCACGAGATACTGATAGTGTGATGTCACTAGACACTGCCAGATGTCTCAGGGGTGGAGGGTGGGGGGTAAAATCCCTTCATTTGAGGATCACAGATTTAATCCATAAACATTTTTTATAGATGAGGAGACCAAAGCCTGAAGAGGTTAAGTGACTTGCTGACAGTCATACAGTGAGAAGATGGCAGTCAGGAACAGAATCCAAGCAGACTCTAGAGTTCATGTTGTTAATCAATATTATCTACTAAGTGTATGGTGCAGGAAAGCATATAATAAAGGGATGTAACCTAAGCTGATGAAATTCAAGGAAAAATCTCTGAGGAAATGACCTTAGATCTGAGACCTTAAGAGTAAATAGAAATAAGGGGCACCTGGGTGGCTCAGTCAGTTAAGCATCTGACTCTTGGTCTCAGCTCAGTTCATGGTCTTGCAGACTCTCAGGTTTGAGCCCCGCATCAGGCTGTGCACTGTCGCTGTAGAGCCTGTTGGGATTCTCTCTCTCCCTCTCTCCCTGCCCTTGTCATGCTCTCTCTCAGAATAAATAAACTTGAAAAAGGGTAAATAGAAATAGGTGAAGAGTGTTCCAGGTAGAGCAGGGAAAGAAGAGCAGTGTAGTTGAAATGCAAAGAGTTGGGGAGAGCCTGGTATGAGATGAATCCAGAGAGGTTGTTCTTAGAGTCAGGCCATTCAGAGTCCTGTATCCTAAGCGCTATGGAAATCATGTGATTACAGTATGACCAGATATATGTTTTGAAAAGATCTCTTGGAGTTTAGTATGGAAAATGAGTTAACATATGTATATGATGTGAAGGAGGGGTTCAACTTCATTCTTTTTAATGTGGATATCAGTCATCCCAGCACAATTTGTTGAAAAGACTATTCTTACTGAATTGTCTGAGCACTCTTGTTGGAGATCAATTGATCATAAATGTGAAGATTTCTGGACTCTCATCTAAACTGTAGGCCTATCTTTATGCCACTACCACACTGTCTTCATTGCTGTAGCCTTGTAGTAAGCTTTGAAATTGGGAAGTGTGAGTCCTTCAACTTTGTTATTATTTTTTTTTAATAATTTTTTTAGGGGCACCTGGTTGGCTCAGTCTGTTAAGTGTTTGGCTTCAGCTCAAGTCATGATATCATACATAGTTCATGGATTTGAACCCTGCATTGGGCTCTCTGCTGTCAGCACAGAGCCCACTTCAGATCCTCTGTCCTCCTTTCTCTCTGCCCCTCCCCCAGGCACATGCTTGCACACGTGCTCTCTCTCTCTCTCTCCGAAAAAATAAACATTAAAAAAAGTCACTCAGAGTGCTTGGGTGGCTGTCAGTTAAGCATCCAACTCTTGATTTTGGCCCAGGTTGTGAACTCCTCGTTCATGAGATTGAGCCCCATGTCAGGCTCTGTGCTGACAGCCTACTTGGGATTTTCTCTCTCTCTCTCTCTCTCTCTCTCTCTCTCTCTCTCTCTCCCCTGCTCATGCTGTCTCTCTCAAAATAAATAAACAAACGTAAAAAAATCAGGGGCGTCTGGGTGGCTCAGTCGGTTAAGCCTCTGACTTTGGCTCAGGTCATGATCTCACAGTGCGTGGGTTCAAGCCCTGCATCAGGCTCTGTGTTGACAGCTCGGAGCCTGGAGCCTGCTTCAGATTCTGTGTCTCCCTCTCTGCCCCTCCCCTGCTCATGCTCTCTCTCTCTCTCTGTCAAAAATAAATAAACATTTTTAAAAAATCACTCATCAGGGGTGCCTGGGTGGCTCATTTGGTTAAACATCTGACTCTTGATCTCAGTTCAAGTCTCAGTCGCAGGGTTGTGAGTTCAAGCCCCATGTTGGGCTCCACGTGGGGCATAGAGCCTATTTCAAAAAAATAATAATAATAGGGGCACCTGGGTGGCTCGGTTGGTTACGCATCCAACTTCGGCTCCGGTCATGATCTCGCGGTTTGTGAGTTCAAGCCCTGTGTTGGGCTCTCTGCAGTCAGCACGGAGCCCACTTCAGATCCTCTGTCTCTCTGCCCCTCCCCGACCCATGCTTGATCTCTCTCTCTCTCTCTCTCTCTCTCTCAAAAATAAACATTAAAAAAAAAGAAACTTTAAAAAAATAATTTTTTTAAGTTTATTTGTTTATTTTGAGAGAGAGCAAGCGAGAACAGGGGATGAACAGAACGAGAGAGCCAAGCAGGCTCCTTGCAATACAGGCTCAACTCATAAACCCATGAGATCATGACCTGAGCTAAAATCAAGAGTTGGACACTTAACCCACTGAGCCACTCAGGTATCCCTCAATTTTGTTATTTTATTCAAGATTATTTTGGCTCGGGGCACCTGGGTGGCTCAGTCGGTTAAGAGTCTGACTTCGGTTCAGGTCATAATTTCACAGTTCGTGAGTTCAAGCCCTGCATCAGGCTCTGTGCTAACAGCTCAGAGCCTGGAGCCTGCTTCAGATTCTGTGTCTCCCTCTCTCTGCCCCTCCCCCACTCATACTCTCTCTTTCTCAAAAATAAACAAACATTAAAAGGAAAAAAAAGATTGTTTTGGCTCTTCATCTGGGTAGGTGAATGGGTGTGGGACACAGGTTAATGGTTTAGCCTGAAATCCCACCACAGCTAAATAAGAGGATGGGAAGTTGTGGTTCCTTTCATGTGAGGCATAGATCATTTTTATTCAAACCACTGACAAAAATATACCTCCCAGTCTCTTATTTAGCCCTGACAGCATTTTTGTAGGTGAATGGTTCAGGTGAAACGGGTAAGTGGAATATGTGGTTGACAGCTGTCTCTGATTATAATTGGGCCAGCAGACCAGGATGACCATCTAGCAGAGCTAACCCTTCTGGGCCCAGTGGAAGAGGGAGTTTGGGACTCTTTGCCCTGTATCTCTTAAATCTAAGGGAATCCAGTGTCTTCCTGCTTATTCCTTCTGCTCCATGTATCTCAGGGAACTGGACCCTATCCTGACTGAGGTCACCCTAATGAATGCCCGCAGTGAGCTGTATTTACGTTTCCTCAGGAAGAGGATCAGCTCTGATTTTGAGGTAGGGGACTCCATGGCCTCAGAAGAAGTAAAGCAAGGTAAGACGTGTTTCCCATATTTTCTGGGAGGGCTGGGACAGAATTGGCACTGTTTTCTGATAGTTAAGCCACCGATCTCTTAACAAGGAAGTAACTAGGGCTTCTTAGCATCTGAGGTCTGTGGGCAAACTAGGAAAGCTAGACTTAACTAAATGTTAAGGAATGGACAGGATCTTTGAAGCCTTTTACTCATTTTACAGGTGAGGAAAGCTAATACCCAGAATGGTTAAATTATTTTCTTCTAATCTTTTCTCTACACCACGTTGCCTCACCAACTCTGAGTTAGGGATTGGTGTTTAATTTAGATCAGTGACATGGGGCGCCTGGCTGGCTCAGTCAGAAGAGCATGCAACTCTTGAACTTGGGGTTGTGAGTTTGAGCCCAACAATGGGTATAGAGATTACTTAAAAAATAAAATCTTAAAAAAAAATTCACTATAATCTCCAATTACTATGTTCTCTAATAATGACAAAACATTTAGAAATAATCTGTGTGTCTAAAAATAGAGTTCATTTTTTTTTTAATTTATTTTGAGAGAGAGTGCAAGCATGGGTGGGGGAGGGGCAGAGAGAGCAGGAGACAGAATCCCAGGCAGGCTCCATCCAAGCCATCAGCCAGGAATCCTACTCAGGGCTCAAAACTCAAGAACCATGACATCATGACTAGAGCTAAAATCAAGAATTGGCTGCTCAACCAACTGAGCCACCCAGGCACCCCTAAAAATAGAGTTTAAAAAATGGACTGGGGCAGGGGGCCTGGGTGACTCAGTTGGTTGAGCAGCGGCCAACTCTTGATTTCGGCTCCAGTCATGATCTCATGGTTCCTGAGTTAGAGCCCCTTATTGGGCTCTGTGCTCACAGCTCAGAGCCTGATTGGGATTCTGTTTCCCACTCTCTGCCCTTCCTCCCCTTGCTTTCACTCACTCGCTCTCTCTCTTTCTCTCTCAAAAATAAATGCATAAACATTAAAAAAAAAATGTGGACTGGAGTGCCTGGGTGGCTCAGTTAAGCATCTGACTCTTGATTTTGGTTCAGGTCATGATCTCATGTTCGTGAGATGAAGCCCCACATCAGGTTCTGCTCTGACAGCACAGAGCCTGCTTGGGATCTTCTCCCTATCTCTCTCTCTGCCCCCTCCTCACCTTGTGTTCACTCTCTCTCTCCCCCAAATAAATAAACATTTAAAAAATTAAAATGTGGACTATCTACCTGATAAAATATCATACGGCCATTAAAAATAAGCTAAAAGAAAAATAAGCTATATAGAAACTGTGAAAATATTTATGATATTATCTTTTTTTCATTTTTTGTATTTGAGTGTAGTTGACAACACAATGTTACATTAGTTTCAGGAGTATATGATAAAATGGTTTAAAGCAGAATACAAAATTGTATCTGTACCATGATTATAACTATGTAAATTATGTACAGATTGGGAACAAAGACTAGAAAGGAATGCGGGAAAATGAAAACAGTTGGTATTTTTGACTTAGGGAAGAAAAGTGAGTATTTCTTTCTTGGCTGTCCCCTAGAGCACCAGAAGTGTCTGGACAAACTCCTCAATAACTGCCTATTGAGCTGTACCATGCAAGAGCTAATTGGTTTATATATTACCATGGAGGAGTACTTCATGAGGGAGACTGTCAATAAGGTAGGACAGAGGACACATCCCTTGGAAATGGGGCTTCGTGTCCAAGAAGCCGGGCTGAAAGAAATGGCCAAGGCATGTCGCATTTCCTAGTCCTGCTTTGAGAATATCCTTGGGTGCTGACTGAGCAGTACCACTTTGTATGGTTAAGAGGTCATCTTTGGGGTTGTCATGCTCTCCAAAGACCCGGCTGGATGTGTTTTCCAGGGCTCACAAAACAACAACTTAGCTCCTCAGGGAGCCTACTTGTGCCCTGCCTTCTTTGAGGTATGTGGGTGAGGAAACTCGGGAAAGAAGGGCCTCTCCTGATGTCTTACATCCCAGTTAACAGATGTCCCCAGGGCAAAGTCCCTAAGTACTTAATTTCCTAACATAGTCATCAGTAGGGAAATAAGCTATTTTGACAAGGAAAATTGACACCAAGATATAACTAGAGTAAGCCATGTTGGGAGAAACAAGGACAAGCTATAGAAAAGGGAGCAAAGCCAGAGCATGTTCCAGAACTATCTAGAACAGTGGTGTGCAGAACTGGAGCTCTTACTGGCTGCTTTGCCTTTTGGTTAGGCTGTGGCTCTGGACACCTATGAGAAGGGCCAGTTGACATCCAGCATGGTGGATGATGTCTTCTACATTGTTAAGAAGTGCATTGGGCGGGCTCTGTCTAGCTCCAGCATCGACTGTCTCTGTGCCATGATCAACCTTGCCACCACAGAGCTGGAGTCTGACTTCAGGTACAGTTGACTCCCTTTCTACTTTCTAGGAAGCAAAAAGCTCCTAGTTGTGACTGATTTCTAAGCCTATGTAGCTTCCCTTTTTTCCATGTGATTCCAGTTCAGTGCTATATAGGATATGAGCTTCTATCCATAGCACAATACCCCTGACTTCAGACAGCTGTATAGCAGCCAGATACCTTACAGGCCAAGTCTGTGCTCCCTGGACTGGATTGGAGGGGTTACTGGCCCTCAGACCTAGGAAAGAGAATAGGCATCTCAGTTGAAGGCAATAGTTGTAATAAAGTAATCATAGTTACCATTGCTACAGGCCAGCCACTATTCGAATTTCTTGCTCTTATTCAGTCTTGATAACAACCATTAGCCCTCTTTTACATGAGAAAACTGGGACTCAGATCATACAGCTCATAAATGATGGAATATAGAAGAGTCCAGAACTGACTCCCCAAACCTGTTCTCTAACTACTTGTATGGTACTGCCTTTCACTAAGCTGTACTGCCTCCTCTTGAGTCTGTTGGAGCTCAATGCTAATAACTGGGAGCCTCGCAGGGAATAAAGAATTGGCCAGTCTTCTCTGTATGTTCTTGTCACATCAGTGCCATTAATGGGTTGTTGGGTCTCTCTCATACCCTGGATGCTCAAGTTTTCCTATTATCGTCTCAAGGATTGGTTAATCCCCCAAAAGAGCAGGCCATGCTGCTGGGTTAGGGTCATGGGCCCTCTGGTCCTGTGGTCCTGGAAGCCAGATTGAATGCTGTCAGTCTCTATATGCCATTCTGCACCCACAGGGATGTTTTGTGTAACAAGCTGCGGATGGGCTTCCCAGCCACCACCTTACAGGACATCCAGCGCGGGGTGACGAGTGCTGTGAACATCATGCACAGCAGCCTCCAGCAAGGCAAATTTGACACAAAAGGCATTGAGAGCACTGACGAGGCCAAGCTGTCCTTCCTGGTAGGTAGCCCTATAGGTCAGGAGCTGGTTGGTTTATTTCAAGAGTTTAAACTATGACCTCTAAGCCACAGTATAATTGGCCTTCAACGGGAAACTTTTCCTCCAGTGTCTGTATAGAAGGAAAATTCCTCTTTAAGGAAAGCTCCTCTTAGAAGGTTCTGAAACCATTTCTTAAGTCGGGACCTATTTCTGAGCAGCCCAACGCAGGACATGAACTGTTCCTTGCCTAGAAGGCTGGGCACCTTGCAACTCAGCTCTCCCAAGTGCTCATTCCCAAGAGGACTACGAAGCTGTTCAGGGGCTCCACTCAGTATCATGCTTGGTTTGCACCTGCTACAGAGCCAACTGTAATATCTGTGCCAAGCTTCCAGACCACTTCTGTAAGGCCAGTCCCACAACATGGGTGGGGACTGATCATTTAGACCTACCAGGGCTCTTTTCCTAGCAAACTTCTTAGGCTTTCAACATCCTCAGAAAGATGACCTTTTTTAAAGCCCTTAGCTACCCGGAATGACACAAAATGAAGCAGTGAGTTTTACCAGGTGTGTGATAGCTGGGAAGAAAGAAACATGAAAGGATGAAGGGATTTATGCAAGGTTAACAGCCAGTCTGTGATGAGCCAAAAGGAATACAGCTGTATTCTGGCTCAGCCCTTTCTGGCATGTGCTGTCTTGGCATTCCGCTCCACCCCCACATTGGCCAGAGCCATCTTGGCTCCTGGGGTACAGAGCCTGAAGGAGACATCCAATAGCAGAGCTCTCCATCAGTAGTCCACAGATGGGGTCTCTGAGCACCTTGGGGTTGGATGCTAAATGTATACTTTTTTTTTTTCTAGAAACAGGGTCCTTGGCTTTTATCAGATTCTTAAAAGGTCTGTGACCCCAAAAGTGTTAACAGCTATTGTTCTCAGAGACAGAAGCCTAAACATACCAATATCTACCTACCTGTGCAAGGAAACCCATAGGAACTGGTCCTCAGACTGCTGTTTAGGCAGCCTCACTCACTTCCTGTCACTGAAAATATTTTCCCTGAGCATGGGTTCTGTTGATCTGGAATGTCCTGGTTGTTGCCAAAAAAGAGGATCAGCTCCAAGAAATTATTACCTCTGAAATACACCTTTGGAGACCTTTGTCAAAATGTTTGGCAACCAGCTTCATTTGATCATGAACTGACTTAAATTTTTCATTTTGTTTGCGTTCTGTTATTTCATTTTCTACAGAACTTACTTTTATTCTTTCATTTCTCTACTCAGAAACGACTCCTAGCTTTGCATCTTTGCTTGGTGGTTTGTTGACAGCCTCTGAGCCTCACTTATCCTACCCCTCTAGCGCAGGATATTTTCCTCCACTTGGCCCCGCAAGTCCCCATTACACTGGCTGCTGTGCTTTTGCACATTCTCGGCTGCCATGCACAGCTTCATTGTTTGAGGGCCCAAAAGATAAGGCCAACATGAAAGGTGATGCTAAATGGTTAGTGACAGATTTCTAGTTTTCCTGACGCCAAGTACTTAAAATGTCATCGCTCCCACTGCAGCACTCATTTCTTATGTCACCTTGATTCATTTGGCTGTCAAGATGAATTCCCCAACGGTGTTGACAGATCATTCGCCATGAGCTGGGGATAAGCCCAGTGAATCCATGCTTACAAGGACTGTCAGTACAAGGAAGCTTTGAAATCGATACCTCTTGAACCCAAATCCATTTTCCCTTTATGATAGATTTTTCTTATGCCCCTAAATGCTTTGGAAACATTTAAGTTGTGGCCCTCATCCTTGAGCTGTCATCACAGTACACTTATTTCTCTGGAAGCTTGTGATGTTAGCAGCCTTGTGTTGTGGCATGCTAATGAAAGGCTTTAAGTCTTATCCCTCCCCGATGGAAGCGGCCTTAGCAGCACTGTCAGCAGCATGATCTTTCACGATTAGCTGCAGGACACTGATGAGGGAAGCACTCTAGGGAACACAGGAGGGCCATCCTAGTCTCAATCCCTGGGGTTCTCGAATTCTTCTTTTACTCTCAAATCCTGAAGTTCCTGACTCATCTTTTTGAAAATAGGCTCCTCCCTACCTCATCCCTGCCTTCATGGTCATGCCACCAGCACACCAGTTCAGAGACAGTATGATCCTCTCATACTTTCTGATTCCTGCTCTGCACAGCCTCTAGAAGTAATACTTAGTATTCTGAAGTCACAGCTGTGCTCGTATGGCATTCACCTGTTTTACATAACCCTCAGTGCCAACCCGTTGTCCACAGGAGAGCATAGCACCCAAGTCCCAGTCTGACTGCACTCGCCTCTGCAGCTTTACAAACTCTTGCTGTTTTTCTGCACATATCCGTGTACTGACTCTGCTTATTCCCAAATACTTTTTGGGGTTTTCTGCCACTCTGCAACTGTGTATGTTCTCCCTTCTTCAGAACACATTTATTTACTCATTCAGTCAACAGATATTTATTTGAGAAACTTTTATATATCAGGCACTGTTCTAGGTTCTGGAGCTACATTGCCCAATAGGGTAGCCAGTAGACAGAGTTGGCTATTTAAATTTAAGTTTAAACCAAAAATCCAGTTCCTGAGTTGCACTAACCACATTTCAAATGCTCAGTAGCCATAGATGACTAGGGGCTACTATACTGGACAGTTCAGATTTAGAATATTTCCATCATCAAGAAAGTTCTTTTGGGCAGTGTTAAAACTGAAGATACAGTTCTAAAGAGAACAGAATAGATCCCTGCCTTCATGGAGCCCTCATTCTAGTGGGAAAGGCAAACAAGAAACAAACAAAATGATACTGGATAATCCTAAATACCATTAAGAAAATAGCAAACAGGACAGTGCCCTATAGAAAGACTGATAGGAGTGGAGAAATGTACTCACCCTCATCTGTCAGAATTACTCCAGACTTTTTGATCTGAATAAAGTTCATCTCAGTTACAATTCAGCCATGGAGCTTTCCTTGAATGCCTTAGAGCAAAATGTTTCTTTCCTCTAAATGACCATAGCAATTGGTGCCTCCATCATCACTTTTGTCACATGCTGCTTTTTATGATTGGTATTTCTGTATCAAGCTTATAAGGCAATAGAGTTATGAAAGAAGGAGCTCTTGGCTGAGAGGAGGGAGACCTGACTCTATTCCTGGCTTTAGCTCTGTGGCCTTTCACTTTCTGTCCACTCACCCTGCTTTATTTTTCTGCATGGTGTTTATCTTTATCTGATATTTCTTACCTGACTTCCCTTCTGGAATTGTGGACCCTATGAGAGGGTGGATTTCAGGAAGCATTTTTTTATTTTTTATTTTTTTTAATCTTTACTTATCTTTGAGAGAGACAGAGACAGATGTGAGCCGGGGAGAGGCAGAGAGAGAAGGAGATGCAGAATCTGAAGCAGGCTCCAGGCTCCGAGCTTGTCAGCACAGAGCCTGACGCGGGGCTCGAACTCAGAAACCATGAGGTCATGACCTGAGCCAAAGTCAGACACTTAACTGACTGAGCCACCCAGGCGCCCCAGGAAGCATTTCTTAAATGAATGTCAGTCTTTGCCTCACTGACCTGGGCTTTAAGTCACAGGACTTCTCCCAGATGTGTGTGCCAAAACATGGAGCAAAAAGATCTGAAACCTTGGGTCACTACCCCTAAGATCAGATGACTCTCCTGCCTTAATGTCAGGCACAGGAGAAAGGGCGAGCCCGGTTCACTATTCTGCCCAATCCAAGACCTGAGCACCATACCTGATGCCATTGCTGTGGGTGTTCCTTAGCCCTCCTCTGGGCCTCAAGATTACAGCTGTCAGCCAGTCTGGCACTGGAGTGGGTACAAACACCAGTGAGCAGTGGGTCACATTCTCTGTCCTTACCTCCCAGGTGACCCTGAACAACGTGGAAGTCTGCAGTGAGAACATCTCCACATTGAAGAAGACTCTGGAGGTATGAAGAAAATAGCCTATGAGTTTTCAGTAGCTGCAGCTTCTCCAGGCCTCCCTGTGAGAGGGGTTCCTACGCGCTTGTTCTGGTAGGGCCTGTGCATTCGCTGGCATTGAGCCAGCCTTCCTTTAGAGCACTCGAGGGGATCAACATGGGAGGACCTCTGACCCACAAGCTGGAAGATGAGGATTTAAATTAGCACTTGTGGCACATACTTGGCCTGTGACCTCAGATAAGTCCCTTAGCTCCCTGAGCTTGGGGACTCTCATCTACAAAACAGATCTTCTTCCTGCCCTAATTAGGGTTTACTGGGGGGCCTAACTAAAAAAGGGTTGAAAGCACTTAAAAAAATGATAAAGTCCTCAAAAAAATGTTAGGAAATTAAGATGAAATAGGGTTTGCCAAACCCTGTACAAAGCTGTTGCAGTTACCATTTTTTTAATTTTTTTTTTTTAACGTTTTATTTATTTTTGAGACAGAGAAAGACAGAGCATGAACGGGGGAGGGGCAGAGAGAGAGGGAGACACAGAATCGGAAGCAGGCTCCAGGCTCCGAGCCATCAGCCCAGAGCCCGACGCGGGGCTCGAACTCACGGACCGCGAGATCGTGACCTGAGCTGAAGTCGGCCGCTTAACCGACTGAGCCACCCAGGCGCCCCAGTTACCATTTTTTTAAAGGAAGGCTGCATAGTGTGTTGGAAATTGATTGGGCTTAGAAGTCAGATCCCCCTAAGTTCATGTCTCTGCTGGACCACTGACCAGCTGTGTGGCATGAGGCAAGTTCTCTACCTCCCTGAGCCTCAGCATCTTCATGTATAAACAGGAAGAATGATCTCTGCCTCACAGAGTTGTAAAAAATGAATGTAGTAATATAAAACATGAGCTATGTGAGACGCATGCGGTGGTAGTTCATAATTGTATTAACAGTTATAAATAGCAGCATGGAGCAATCACTTTGTTAAGTGTTAGAAAACGAAGAGCCCAACTCTGCCCCAGTCTCAAACTCTGCCTCTGGGAGAGGAGGGAAGCCGGGGTCCTGCTGCCTCAGCAGACCCTTATTTCAAGGAAGATACAGTGCTGCAGAGGCACAGGCTGATGATAAGTGGCAGCTCTAGGGCTGAGCAGCCTGCAGAGGCCAGGACCCAGCACAGGGGGAGAAGTCCTTGTAACTGGCGGGCTTCCTAAAGGAGGTGCAGGGAGAGCAGTCAGGTGGGAGTTTACAGTAGTACTGAAAACCGGACCAGATGAGGAACTTACACCAGAAAGGCCTTAAAAGGGAATAAAGTAAGAGTGCTACTTACAAAGTACCAAAAGCACAGGATCTGTCACATGGTATGTGTTCAGCAGAGTGGCTGTTATTGTTAAGTCATGTCACCTTAGATTGTATTCCAGACTTTATCCTTTACGTTCGAATATTGGATTTTGAAGGAATATTTTGGGAAATGTTAGAAATTGAGAACTGAGCCGGTAGAATTAGCCAAGTAAAAAAAGGATAGCAAAGAGCTGAAAAAACAATTGCCATAAATTCTACCCAACTTAGATTTGCATTTGCAGGTATCCTTTCTGAATCCCACTAGCAGCCCTTTGAGATAGGTCAGGTGGTGTGATGTCCATTTTACAGATGAGTTTAAAAGGCTAGGTAAAGGGGCGCCTGGGTGGCTCAGTCGGTTAAGCGTCCGACTTCGCTCAGGTCATGATCTCACGGTCCGTGAGTTCGAGCCCCGCGTCGGGCTCTGTGCTGACAGCTCAGAGCCTGGAGCCTGCTCCAGATTCTGTGTCTCCCTCTCTGTCTGACCCTCCCCCGTTCATGCTCTGTCTCTCTCTGTCTCAAAAATAAATAAACATTAAAAAAAAAAAAAGAAAAAAATAAAAGGCTAGGTAAAGATAGTGTATACTGTAGCTGCTGTGTAACTGAGGGCTTCTGCCTGCTGTATCAGTCCCTTTGCAACTCTTCCACACTGCTCCTCCTGCTGTGGCCAAAACAGCACAAATTTCTGAGGAGACTACAAGAAATTCAGGCAGTTCCTGGCAAAGCAAAACGTGGTAAGTTTCAAGCAGCTCCCCCTGTGCATTCTCTACTCCTAGGCTATCGTGTGGGGATTGGGAACAGGAACTCTGGAGCCAGAATCCCAGCTTGAATCCTAGCTCCATGACTTAATTGTTGTGTGGTGTTAGATAAATTATTAACTTCTCTGTGTCTCGGTTTCCTCATCTATACAAAGGGATAGTAATAGTACCTACTTCATAAGATAGGTACTTTAATTGATAAAAGTTAAATGCTTTAAACAGGGCCTGGCATACAGTAAGCATTTAAATCTTAGCTGTGATCATGATGATCTCCCTTGGGCAGCCAGACCAAGTTATTTAAAAAACAGAACCTATAATAAAAGCTAGCATCTCCTTAGTGTCTACTACTTGACAGGAACTGAGCTAAGCACTTTGTGCATTCAACTCTTCCAACTACCATGGGGACAAGGATTTGTGTTCCCACTTTTTAAACAGGGAAATTGAAGCTCAGAAGCTTTAAATCACTTGACCAAGGTCACTCAGTCAATATGTAGCTAAGCCAGGATTTGAAGCTAGGAATGTCTGACTCTAAAGGTACGAAAAATCTTCTGGTTTTTGTGTTTCTTATTCACACCCCCTGTTACCAATACTCTCATATTACCAAGGGGGAAATGGGAGTCAAGTGGCTAGCCGCTTGTTTTCTGCAACCTCTCGAGGACTGTTGCCTAGGATCAACCATAGCTGCTCTTAGAGAAAGCTGAAGTTGGAGAAATGGCTGGTTGTACATGGGGCATCCTCTTCACCCTCCAGGCACCCACATGGCCCATCCATGTTGGGAAGCCTGATAGCTAGGTGTTCTCTCCTAGAGTGACTGCACCAAGCTGTTCAGCCAGGGCATTGGAGGGGAGCAGGCCCAGGCCAAATTTGACAGCTGCCTTTCTGACTTGGCTGCCGTGTCCAACAAATTCCGAGACCTCTTGCAGGTAAGCCCCAGGATCAGTTGCTGACTGAATCCTGTGCCTGAGTGTTGCTCTGAGCATATTGTTACTGGTTTATTATGGGTTCCATATATATAAAGAAACAAGGAGGAATGAGAGAGTAGCATGCAAGAAACTGAACTCATGTGAGTCCCTTGAAGACTGAAGATTTTTCAGCCGTTGTCATGCTGACAAGCCAGCATTCTGGTCCTCTTGAGTCTCCACTTGGCCCCCACAGTGCCAAGAGCCCAGAAAGGTGCTCAGAGGAAATGGAACCACTTGGTTACTTGGACCCACTGCTTGGCCTTAACCAAAGGTGCTGCCTAGTACCAGGCACTCAGAAGTCTCTTCTGTTGAGTTTGCCAAACCAGTCCCATGACCTGGACCTGAATTGGCACAGATCTGGAAATGAACATGTTGTTTCTGACCTCTTTTATTAGCATTATCTCTTTTAGACTTTGGACAGGCCCGCAGGAAAGCCTGCGAACTGGAAGAGTGCCCTGGTGGTCAAGGGATGGATGGAGCAGAAGGGAAGGGGTAGGTACATGTGCCTTTTGTGACTGACGCATCTCTGCCTTGTCCCGCAGGAAGGGCTGACGGAGTTAAACAGCACAGCCATCAAGCCACAGGTGCAGCCTTGGATCAACACCTTCTTATCTGTCTCCCACAACATCGAGGAGGTCAGCCATCAGGCCCAGGATTACCCCTCATTCTCCCAACCCCCAGCTGGAGGGCAGCAGAGCTGTCTCAACAGACCAGACCCTACATGCTTCTCTGGCCCACTTCCCTCACCCTCAAAGACTAGGTTCTTCCCAGTAAGCAGGTTATTCCTGCACTTAGAAGAGCTCTGAAAGACACCTAAAGGGAGTTTGCCATGACCTGATATGTCCTCTTTTATTGAGGCTTTCTGTCCCACCTACGATAGACTTCGGAGCTTTATTTTCTAGCCTAATGATGTCATTCCTGTAGAACACAAGATACAAAAGGAAACAAAATGCCGGGAGCTTTACCATGTTGTGTGGACCACTGCTGCAGCCCAGAGCCATTTGCTGGTCAGAAGTATGATAAAGCAGTAGCAACAGTATATGCTGGCTTGGGCGTCCATGCTGCTTTTTAGCTGAATGAGTCAGAAGCTACAAGACCTCTTCCTCTGTTTTCCTAAAGGGGTGAAAGCAGGGTGGGGTGCATGGTACTTTTTGGAGAGGCCCCCAGTGACCCAGCTTGTTTCTTGACAACAGGAAGAATTCAATGACTATGAGGCAAATGATCCTTGGGTACAACAGTTCATCCTTAACCTGGAGCAACAAATGGCAGAGTTCAAGGTGAGCAGAGGCTCTAGGGACCAGGTTATGGAATTACCCACCTCTGCCCAAATCGACAGCCTTTGTCTTCTCATCACACTCCTACTGGGAACTCTGAAAACTCTTCCAAGCCCCGGCCTGTAGACACACTCCCCGATGGCCTCCTGTAACTGTGCCCCCCTCTCCCTACTGAAGAGTCCTATATAGGCAGAGCGGCTTAGGTAGGACTCCCGCTAATGTCTAGCCTCTGTGTGCAGGCAAGCCTGTCCCCAGTCATCTATGACAGCCTGACCAGCCTCATGACCAGCCTTGTTGCCGTCGAGTTGGAGAGAGTGGTGCTGAAATCCACCTTTAACCGGGTAAGGTCCAGCAAGCACAGGTCCCCAGCTCTGTTGTTTTTCTTCTGAGGAAGACAAGTCCTGCCACCCTAGGACTTGCATTCCCTCTGTCTGCCGTCCGCAAGCCCTGCATATCCAGACCCGAACCTTCCCTGGCTTCTGAGGCCTTGGAGCTGACTGAGGCACCACATGAGGTCCAGCTGCCTTGCAGCCCATCACTGAGGAAAACTAGGGGCAGGTTCCATGTGGCTGGAGGGCCAGGCCTTGAACACTGAGTGAGCTTGCGTTCCCTTGCAGTTGGGCGGTCTGCAGTTTGATAAGGAGCTGAGGTCACTCATTGCCTACCTTACCACAGTGACCACCTGGACCATCCGAGACAAGTTTGCCCGGCTCTCCCAGATGGCCACAATCCTCAATCTGGAGCGGGTATGTGCAGCTCTCCGGGCCTAGCAAGGGATAGGTGACTGGGAAGAGGCAGAAACAAAATCTGGATCCCTCTCTACCTCTTCACACCAAGCCTCCACCATCAGTCCAGCCCTGCAGAGCACCTTCTTCCTAGGCACCCCTGCTCTGTCTCTGGTGGAGCCCAAGGCCTTCTCTCAGGATAGCCTCTAATTGCTGACTTTCTGTGTTCTTCCCCACAGGTCACTGAGATCCTAGATTACTGGGGTGCCAACTCTGGCCCACTGACATGGCGCCTCACCCCTGCTGAAGTACGCCAGGTGCTGGCTCTGCGCATGGACTTCCGCAGCGAGGACATCAAAAGGCTGCGTCTGTAGCTGCCAGGGGGAGCCCACCTGGTCCGTCATACTTCAGGGCCCATTCCCTGAGTGGCCACAGCCAAGAAGCTGAGCAAGGATGTCTGGCTTGAGGAGCTCTGACAGCCCGACTGTTCCACTGCAGGCAGCAGGAAACAAGGCTCAATTCACTCTGCTGTCTGCACTCAGACCTGTCTCGGTGGTGCTTTGCAGGCAGTCTCTCCCCACCAGGAGAAATGAATCCCCCTGGGCTCTTACCTACATGGGAAAGCCAAGGCAGGCCAACCTTCTGCACGGGTGGTCATTCTCTCATCCTTAGACACTACAGCAAACGAGCTGCCTCCATGCCAGCCCTAAAGGACTTGGGTATATCTGGGGACCTGGGGAATTAGGTTTACTCCCAAGGAGAGGCTATGATGTTTATGCTCATGCTGAATAAAGACACTCCTTGGTGATAATGCCAGTGTGCTATTTCCAGAGAGGGTTAGATGCTATAGGGCAAGACAGGTCTACCAGTTGCACTGAAATGTGCAGACAAAAGCCTAAAGCCTCAGCCTCCTCCCGCACCCAGAGTGGCGCACACCCAGTCAGTATCCACATGAAAGCAGGCACCTCATCTAATCTTGGACCCTCATCCCCTCCTTGGGCCTTCAGCACCAGAAGCTGGATTGTCCCAGGGGGTTTCCCACAGTGCCAAGGCAAGTGGGAACTGCCCCTCACAGGATCAAAGAAAAAGCTTTATGAGGACAACCTTGAAGGACAGAGTGAATTTATTCCAAGAAGGTTGTAATTTTGGAAATCAAATGTCCATAGACACTGGGTCATGTGGCATAGTCCATAGTGTTAATAGTTAAGGCGTCTATTAGCAGTGACTTGCACTGGCTCATGACCACAAACAAGAGTAGAGACCCCCACCCCTGTTCCCACTCCCCCATCAAATCAGCCTGGGAGTGAGTGTGGAACAGGAAGGCTCTTTTCAGGCAGAAGCCAGACCTCCATGGAAGGCCACAGGAAATGCCTCAAAGAGTCTCTTCAGGATTGGCCTTACCAGGGGACCCCAGCCATGTGCTAAAGCTGGTTGTCCTCCTTTTCCCAGGCCCTCATGGAGAGTGAGAAGGCCAAGGCTGGCCATGGATTTGTAAAGGCCACATTGGACACTATGCTTGAGACTTTCCTATGTCCAGAGGACAAGCCTAGGCCACAGTCGACCAGGAGGTACAGTCCTATTCCCAGGCACCACCAGTTTCACCAAACTCCAGAAGGGGCTGGGCCCAAGCTCACGTTGACTTGTTTCCTTTGGGAGCAGGTTCACAAAGGGGTGGGCATAGAGTAGAAGGCTGACATTCCCATGGAGGAAAGAAGGGAGAGGCTGCTGCAGCTCCAGGTTTTCTCTTACAGAAGGACAAACCTGGGAAGGGGCATCAGGTTGAGGTCTCACTCCCCAGCAGCTGCAGGCTCAGGCCCTGAGTGTCCACTTCTACCAGGTGGACGCTGTAGTTCCCGAGGCCCTGGGAGCAAAGGACAGGTGTTTAGAGGGTTCTGGGCAAGTCTCAGGCCACGTCTCGTGCTGCAAGCGATCAGGGAGACTTGCAGCTGTAGCCCCTGCTTAGTGGTGAGACACACTGAGGGCTCCTGTCCCCCACCAATCACCACCCCCAGCACTGCCAGGTACCTCAGTCTTGGCCAGCACAGCCTCCAGAGCCTCCTTTTGCTGTGGCTCCTTGGTCAACAGATACAGAAAGCCTCCACCACCTGCCCCTGCCAGGCTCTGGCCATGCACGTGGGGGGCCAAGACATCCATCATACGCCGCACAGCCAGGGGCTCACAGCCTGGAGCCATGAGCTTCTTTTGCTCCCAGTACGTGGTCAGGCACTGGCCCAGCAGAGGCAGGCTCCCTGGGTGGGGGCAGAGAAGGGAGTGGTGTGCCTGAGCTGGAATATTCAACACCTATTTCTGGACTGAATGATGTGCCAAGAAGCACTACTTAACCAGTGTCCTGGTGAAAAACCTAGGTCCAGTGCTGGCTGGAAATAGGAGTGATAAAGCCCACCTCAAGGGTTGAGGACTAAAGTGCATAGAGCAGCTGGCATAGTGCCCAGTACAGTGTTCAATCATGTAGACACAGACATGGAACCCTGATCAGCTGACTCCCCAGAACTCAAGAGGCTGAGCCTCCACCCCAGTCTGCTTCCTGGTAGGTGGGGCTGGAGGCCTCCCTCATGATGCAAGTATTATCCTGAGAAAGGACTCCCACCCACCTAAGTGTGAGACCCTGTGGAGGGCAGACAGTAGGCTTCTGCCCCCAGGGGCATCCTACACGGGGTCCGGGCCAGGCCTGCAAAGGCTCCTGGCCTCAGACCCACAGGCAACAAGGTACTCACTCCTGATGCCCTGAGCTCCAGGCAAGAAGCACCTCACCTTGGCGGAAGGCTTTTGCACACTCCTCGGTGTGCCGCACCAGGCTGTGGGCATTCTGCACGACGGCAGGCAGCCGGGCATACCAGCTCCTCAGCACATCCTGCAGATGGGGCAGGAGGAATGCAATGAGGATCTGAGCCCAGCTGAGCCATTTGCCTCTCACCTTCCTCCTGAGGCCAGGGCTCACCTGCAGCAGATTCCGGGCCAGGCGTGTCTTGCCAGTGTATACCAGGAGCAGGTGGTCATTGAGCTTCCGGAGGAAGCCCTCAGGCACAGTGATCTCTTCCACCTCCACCTTCAGTGGCAGCTGAGCCCGAGAGCGCCCCACCTTGATGCCAGGCACGAGGCCACCCACTTGGTCCTGCCAGCCACCTCCTGCAAGCCCAGGGTCCCATCACTTTTGGAGCCTATCTGTCCCAACTTCTCTCTCCCAGCCCAGGCTCCCAGTCCTGCACCCCTGGCAAGGACCAGCATGGGAAGCCCGCTTCTCCCGACCCAGGCTGAGCCAGGTGAGCTGTGCAGCTTCTGCCCCCAGCCTTCAGAACAGGACGAGCCCAGCAAGTGGAAAGCGTTACGGAGCCAAGCTTGAAACTCACAACGCCTGACTTTGGGTACAGACCTACTGTGTAACTGGAATTGGGGTAAACCATATCAAAGGATAAGACCTAACAGTAAACTGCTCCCCTCAAGGAGAGATAACATGGGACTTCCCCTGAAGCCTAACGGTTCCCTGCACCCTGTCTTTTCTAATAAAGGGTGTTGATGTTGGAAAGCTTTTTAGCATCTCTTATTGAAATTGAAAGAGCTTGTTCACATCTTGCTTTAGGAATGAAAGGTATGGATCTCTTCCTCTTGCAGCTATACAAAAGTGTCACAACTTGAGATAATTCTGGGATAGGCCTTTCATACCTGGGGCCTACAAGGATTTAAAGTACAAATTGCCAATGGCAGGGGGCATCTGGAACTTTAGGTATCAGGCCCCAAATGTCAAGAACCCTTACCTGCACCCCTCTCCGTCAGAGCACTTGGCACAGCTTGTGATTATACATTCATGTGAGTGGTTATTAAGGCCTGTCTCCAACAGACATATGCCTTCTGAGGGCAAAGACCCTGTTTTTGCTCATTTTATCCCCAAGGCCCAACACAGAGTGGATACTCTGATCAGCTGACTCCCTGGAACTCAACAATGGGGCTGAGCCTCCTTCAATTGACCAAATGAAGGATTTGAATGCTACACCTCAAAAGGAAAGTTAACAGGCTGCCCTTTTTGCTAATGACTACCCATTATGTGATGTGAATCAGGGCAACAAAAGGAGGAGGCTGGGCTACAAAGTGACCAGAGAAGATACCATCATCAGGCATCTATCTGTCCTTGCGGCAGCTTCCTTCCTAGCGTCCTGTGGATAAGGCCCTGCATCCTGCATCCTGAGGTGACCAGAGCACCCTAGGATCTGGAGTCAGACAAACTAGCTGCTCTCCATTGTGCATGGATTCCAAAGGGCCACGGTGGTGCAGAGGTGGAAGGTGTTAGTAGCATTCTATTATGATCACAGCCATATGGTAGGGGGGGGGGGGGGCACAAAGGACCACAGCCCATGGGCAGGGCAAGTTGCCAGAAGGCAAGCTAAAAGTCCTGTCCCCTATTCCAAATCCACCTCTGCCCAGCCTCACCCTGAGGGACAGCCCTAGGTGGGGACAGAATCATGAGAAATAGCACCTGGTATAACGGGTACCTAATAAAACACATGAAAGGTGCAGCACAGAATCTAGCACTTAGTAGGTACTCCTAAAGCATCAGGTCCTTAGAGATAGAAACATTTGAAGTTGAAAACCACCAGAAAGGGTCAGAGTGGTAAGAAGGAAGCTCTAACCAACTTAAAGGAAGCTTTGACCACGCATATGTATACGTGGCTGTCTGCAAGTCCCAGGAGACCCTGGAAGCCCTTGGGAAAATGTCCGTGACTTCCCTCCTGCCCCAGGGCAGTCCCATACCTGTGGTGAGCACCTGTTCCAGGTGCAGCACTGCATGGATCAGGGCCTCTGTGCCCACTACCCGGCCCGCGACCCTCTGCAAGGCAGCCAGGGCTGCGCCTGCCAGGATGCTGCTAGTGCCTGCAGGGTGCAGAGGAAAGCGCCAGACATGAAACAGCTCTGCCCAGCTCACTCCTCAGCTGGGCAGAGGCCAGGGAGGGGACCCGAGGCGAGGCTGGAGGTTAGGGATGCGACTGGTGGGCAGCAGGGAGACAGGGCCCACCCACCGAGACCGGAGCCATGGGGTAGCTCAGACCAGGTATGCAGCTCGAAGCCACCCCCAAAGGTGTGCAGCAGCTGCTCTCTCAGGGAAAGCTTGGAGCCAACATGCACAATCCCCGCACAGATGAAGGTTGCCTTCAGCAGAGCCCCTGTGGAAGGACCAGCAAGGAATTTGGTCTTCAAGGGTAGAAGCAGATACCCCAAACTACGTCCACTGTTGCCCAGCCTAGCACGGGGCTCACTGGGAGATAAAACCCCAGAAGTATTGGAGGCCCTATCTCCAAGCCATAAAAGGGCCTCTGGTCCCCCCAGCACAGGCAAATGTGCCAGCCCTACCTCCTTGGGCCTGCATGTACCCGGGCAGGATGACTTCAGGGCTCCTCCACCAGACTGGCTCACCCTCAGGACAGGCCTCCATGGCCTGCAGGGTCTCCAAGGTTCTGCCCCCATCCCTCAGCTGGCCATGCGTGCCATTCCCACCTGCAGATGTCACAGGTGCCCTGACCTGGGGCATGGGGCTGGCAGTAATCCTGCAGGTCATCTAGGTTCCGGCACACTGTCTTCATGGTCATCTTGTCCTGCTGAGGCCCCACTGCCAGCCACAGCTCAGGCTCTGGGATGCGGCGTGCCCTGGCCCCGATGGGCCGGCGACCATCCACTCGCACAGCCAGACCCAGCACTGCCCCACCAAGCTCATAGGCAAGGGGTGGCGTGTCACTCCAGCCACCTTCAGCAGTTAGACAAGACCAAGTTAGTCACAGGGCAGCCAGCCCAGCCCTGGGGTGGCTACCCTCACCCCACCACGCCACAAGGGGCTCACCAGAGAAATCCACGCGAGCAGGGCACTCAGCCACCACCCACCGCCCAGGTGCTGGCGGCTCCACTGGCTCCATGGAGACAAAGTGCTGGGCTGACATCACAGCCTGGCGGATCAGAATCTGCCCAGCTCCCTCGTAGTGGCGGGCAGCTCGCACTAGCAACGCTGGCCTGCCAAGAGGGATGGGAGAGACGGTGGCGTGGAACCCCAAGCTGGGGGTGGACTGCCTGGGTTTGGGGACCTGACTGCCCTAGGTCACCGTGGTGAGAGGGGCCTACCTCTCCGTGGGTTTCCACCTCCAAGGATGGCTTCTCCAAAAGTTTTGAGCACCCACCTGCTCAGCCACTTGTCCCGCTCCTGGGCAAGTGCCTGCACGCCGGCCGCCAGGTCTCCACACTCCAGATATGAGAAGGGCTGCATCCACTCGGGATTGGCGGCTGGACCGCTCCGTAAGCCTCCCTGGCCCTCTGCCATGCAGCCCAGTACATCCGCCACACAGGCGAGAGCCCGGGCCGCCACCCCAGGGTCTTCCGCACCGGCTGCAACTGAGCGGCCAGGAGTCAGGGTGGCAGGGGAGGGGGCCTGCCCCCAGGGCCCTCTGCCCCCAGAGACTACTCAGCAGTCCCCCAAACACTCCAGGTCCTTCACACCTCTTCACCTGGACCCAAGATACATTCTTGCCTATGAATGTTCCCTGCTCCTCCGCCAAGCAAGGTTCTTCTCAACCTATCAGCCCCAGCCCCCTCTTCACCCCCTCACCCAGGATGTCCACAGTGGTTAGGAGCTCAGGCTTCAGGGTCAAACCACCCGGGTTCGGTCTCAGCCCCACCATCAACCAGCTTCAATGGGGCTAATGAGGTGTTGCCTAGCAGGCTACAGCTGAGCCCCCAGCCAGTGTGCCTGGGCCTCTGGGTAGAGCCAACCACATCCCAACCCAGTGCAAAGTTTGCTGGGTTTGCTGATGCTCATAGGACCCAGAGGCTCAGCCCCAAGCCTCAGCCTCTCACCAAACTCCCCACTGATGGGGAGGAAACTTCCCCCCAAACTTACAAGTACACTCCACTGTGTCTCTCCCCCACTTTGAAGTCTCACAGCTCCCTAGTACCCTCAGGTTGATGATCCAGAGGGCAGGTAGGGCAGGTGACGCTGGGATTGGCTTTCCAGCACACTCACCCTGGTCCAGCGTGGCTAGCAGGGGCCCAGGACAGCCCTCTCGGACAGCGGCCCGGATCAGCGGGCACAGGCTGAGGTCCTGCCGAGCCTCCAGCACATGCCTCGCCTTATGCAGGGCCTGGCGGAAGAACAGGTCCCGGCGGGAGGCCAGTGTGGCAGCCCGGTCCAGGCACGGCTGCAGCTGCTCCCAGGACAGACGCCAGCAGGCTCGCCAGGCCCGCAGGGCCTTGCCCCTATCCTCCTGGGGGTCCAGCATCCACAGCATGTCCCGGGGTCCCAGGTCCCTCAAGGGGTGGAGCACGGGAAAGAGGCGGGCACTAAGAAGGCAACGCTCCGCAGGGGGCATGTCTGGGTCCCACAGATCCCAGTCTCTGATGTGGGGGAAAGACATATTAGCAGGGGGGAAGCAAGGGCTCCGGCCTGATCACCAAGCCCTGACTGACTGTAGGCTGGGGGCTGGCTCATTCATGGTGACAGGACAGACTCCTCCAGAGGCAGCACAAGTGTGCAGCTCAGAGAGAGAGGCCCAGCTGCCTTGCCTCTTTTCCCAGGCCACTGGACAAAATCCCAAACCCTGAGTATAGCCAGCAATCTGTAGTTGCTCAGAAAGATGGTGGGACAAATCAGGCTGCCCAAAACTACCTTGGAGCCCAGGGATGGTTAGGGGGCCGGGTGCTGCTCTGGGGCAGGAGCGAGGGCAGGGGTGAGCCTCAGAGAAGCAGATGCCCTGCCCTAGCTGCCTAGGCCTGTAGAGTCCCATCTGGGCCGTTAACCTTACCGAACGCCTGTCTTCTCGAAGAATTCACTCCAGGACATGTTAAGATACGTTCCTGTCCCCTGTCTCTGGGGGAAGAGGAGGAGGCAGGAAGGGGGTTAGGGACACTGAGGCCAGAGGGGATAGCAAGAGTGACGAGCACATATGCAAGGAAATTCTGAGACACCAGCGTCAAGCCCTGGAGCCTCGATGTTCCTGCCCAGGTGCCTGGCACTCGGCCCAATCCATCATAACCAGCTCTGAGGTCCAAGGTGGGTCACCACCCTCTCTGTGCCTCAGTGTCTGGCCTATAACACGGGCCACCCCACCAAGCCCACCACATAGAGCAGACAAGGAGGGTGGTGAAGGCCTGTTGAGACAACTGGCTGCACCCTCCTCACCACCTATCCCTCAGGCCAGTGTTCAGGGAGACTTGCAGGAGATGGGCTGGAACCCTCGGGGAGGCAGGGTGGACACCTAACCTCCCAGCTGTCCAGACGGCCAACGAGGGTGAAGACACGGCTGGGGGTGCCGTGCAGCCGCACGTGGTGTCCCTGCAGGACGAGGTCATGCAGCTCCAAGCCGTGCAGTGCCTTGCACTGGGCCGTGTCCAGGCCACTCACCAAGCAGCCAGTGCCGATATGAACAGGGCCCTGATAGGAGAAAAGGTATGCATCCTAGCACAGCCTTAAGTACCTACACACACTCACACACACACACATACACATACACACACACACACACACACACACACACACACACACACACACACAGGACCCTGGCCCCTGGAGCGCTGCCCTCCTGCTTGCCCCTGGCCTCACCTGAAGATGGCAGTGCTGCAGGACACTCCCAGGACCCAGTTGGACAGGGCCTTCCAGCAGGCAGCTGACCACGGAGCTCTTGGCACCCAGGAGCTGTGGCTCCTGGGAAGCCAAGCAGAATATTGTGAGGGCCCAGGACCCAGGCTCCCCCACAGCCAAGGCCCCAGCCAGAATGCCTGCTGCTCCCTGTGCCCTGACAGCCAGGCACATCCCTCTGCCCTGACCCCAGCCTCAGGCCAACTCCCATCCCCTCTTGTTCACACCGCTCTTCCAGAAGCTCCCCTAGCGGCATGCTCTGCCTGTGTTCTCCTCCAGTACAAATCTGAACACAGTAACAGAGGTCCCACCAAATGACAGCTCTCCCAGGAAACCTCTCCCATCTGTGCAGCTACCCCTATCCCTGCCACCCTGAGGGCCACCTATGAGCTCTCCCTGCTACTTTTCTCAGCCCATGGGAACGACCCAGGCCCATCACCTCAAATGTTCTTATCCCCCAGCAGACCCCACAGAAAAGCATGAAGGGAGTCTTCTCTAGTTTCTCAGGCAGACCTGCATGTAGAATCCTGAAATGACCACTTACTGGCTCTGTGGCTTTAAGCAAGCTACTTAACCTCTCTGAGCCTCCAGTGCCTCATGTGTGAAATGGGGATAATAACACCTACACATACTCTATTCCAAGGATGGACTATTCCTTCCCTTTCCTGGAGCCCCCATCCCACCTGTCCACAGGCACCCAGCAGGCACTTCTGCTGGCCCTCCCTCCAGGCAGGTCTTACCTCCACCTGGGAGTGCACTACCCGGGCCCTGGGAGCCCCTGGAAATGTGAGGCTGTGTAAGAACTCACTGGCCGAGCTGGTCATGTAGCTGTAGCTGCCATCAGGGACATAAGCTGTAAAGATACAAGTACCGACCCCAACCCCATGCCTGCTGCAGCTCTGATGCCAGGCCAGGCCTCCCACTGAAGACACCTCTTAACCAGGCCAGGGGAAGGCAGGCATGGCAATGAGCCCATTGTGCCGATGGGGAGGCTGAGATCCAGAGAGGCTCAGCAACCTGTCCAAGTCACACAGCTAGAAAGTAGAAAGACTGGAACTGGAGCCCAGGAACAAGACAAAGGAAGAAGGGAAGAGGGCTACAGGCTCTGGATTCGGAGAGGGTTAATTGTCTGGCATGCACTAGGCCTGCATGGTCCAGAAGCCTAGGGGCCAGGCAGGCAGCTGCCTCATCCTGGGGGGGTCCTCACTCCCATGGTCTCCCCAGAGAGCCAAGAGGTAGTACCCACCCATGGTGAGGGGCTGGTCACGAAGCTCCTTCCACAGTTCAGCGCGGGCACCCCGCAGGTAACTTCCGATGTCCATGTCACCTTGGCCCATCTCTGGAGGCTGCCCCACCAGGAAGTCCTCCCTGTTCACGTTCCGGGCCATGCAGAGCAGGATGTCGAAAAAGAGAGATAGCTGGGGCAGGGGTAGGAAGCACATCTATTGAGAAGGTTCCTAGGTTGAGCTGGGGCAGTCCCATTCCCAGAGACGAAAGGGACCACCAGGCTGCCAGTGTCAGGGCCTCTACCCAAGGCCAGAGGTCCCCAGCCCACACCCCCAATCACCTGGACAGGCCGGGCTCCAGAGTCTAAGCCCATGTAGGTGCAGGCATCCAAGGGTGGGCTCACATGGGTGGCCAGGAGGTGCTCAGCAGTCTCCACAGAGAAGAAGGCGATCCCTGAGACCTAGAGAGGTCAAGTCAGGTTGTGGGACTCTGGGGCCAGCCTGGGCCCTGAATTGGGAAGGACTCATGCAGATGGGCCAAGCAAGGCTGGCTGCCATACCAGGCAGGGTCTTTTGTCTTTGGGCCACTCCAGCACCCAGGATCCAGGCTTAGTGGGAGTGGCTCCCACCAAGGGACCCCTCAATACCCACCTTCTGGGACCCCCACCCCAATTGTCAGGCCTCCCTGAACTAGAGACAGAGAATGAGAAATAGTTCCCCATCTTCCTCAAGGTCCAGTCCCAGACCCTTACCCAATGTTCCTATCCTTGCCTTTCATTCTAGAAGGATCCCCCAAATCAGATTCTAGACTTCCTCCCAACTGTGTTCCTGAAATTACTCACAGGCTGGTTCCAGCCTTTCTGCCACACCTGCCTCAGATTCTGGCTCCACCAGCTCCCCTGAATGCCAGTTCTAGACCTTACTCAGATCCTGGTTCTAGCCTGCCCTAGAATCTTCCAGAAGGAGTGCAGATAGGCAAACCCTCCCTTCCTCGTCCCATAAGGTCTCCAAAGACCCTAGTGTGGGTCTGGCAGCTGTACCAGTGGCACCTGCCCATCCGGCCTGGCACACCGTTGTATCTCTGCCTCGGTGCCCTGGTAGTAAATGTCCAAAACGAAGCCCTATGTGGGGAGAAAACAGAGTTAGGGAAAGGAGCAAGAAAGGACCAGCAAGGAGGGCATCGCAAGGTGTTCTCCAAATGAAAACCTAGGATGGAAGTCTGACAGGTACCAGGGTGCTCCCAAGGACACGAGCACTGAAGACTCCCACCCCTGATGGTAGAAGGCAGGCTTTGCATGTTTTCACAGCCTCGAGCACAGACCCTAGCACAGGGTCGGTGTGCAATTCATGTTTGGCAAAAGACTAAATGAGCACAAGGGCTGTTCAGAGGGGACCTCCTCCAAATCCAGACCATGCTAGAAAGTCCAGGATGAGAGGATTCCCCAAGCATAGGACCAGGAGGCCAACCCAGATGGTCAAGCTGCCCACACAGCTGCCCCAGGGGCCCTACCTGGGAGTCAGTGAGGTAAACGCCATGGTTCCGGGCATAGGCCGGGTTCCCTGGAAGGGCAATCACTTTGGCTCCCCGGAAGTTGTCCCAGCTGATCCCTGTGAATGGGGCAGTTAGGAGGTTCCCCCAGGGGCCTCAACCCAAGACAGGGGTCTCCAACCAGGTGGAGGCAAGAGCACAGGGCAGGGGCATCCAGACAACTCTAAAGGGAATATGGTTTCCAAAGCCAAATGGACATTCAATTCCTCTGGGAGAATGACAATACCTCCCCTCCCCAAATTCTTCCACAGAGCCCTGCAGGGCAGAAGGGGCAGGGCTGGGTGTCTCCATCCTACAGCCAAGAAGACTGAGGCCCAGAAGAGGAAGCCCTAACTCGGTCTGGGCTTCATTCTCCACACCCTACAGTTTCCTTTCTGAACAGGGCATCAGGCCAGGCCCAGAGACCAAGTGAAGAAAGGTATCTGGCTGTGGCCAGGGAAGGCAGTCCCAAGGCTTCTCAGGCTCACCTGGGTTTGGAGGAACAGACAGCAGCATGTCGGTGCTGCAAACCCACACACCCGGTGGGGAGCCTGGGCCCAGCTGTGAGAGAGACAGAATGCAGCTGGTGGCCTGGACCAACCCTTCCTCTGCTCCCACACAGCCCAGTCTTGGCCTGTTCTATGCACTCCAGCAGCCATCCTGTCCAGAAAGACCCTGTCTGCCGAGGTAACAGGGCCTCCCCTGACCCATGGCGCTGATACCAACCCTCCCCCGTCCTCTGAGGGCCACACCTCCCCACCAATCTGGCCAAGACTAACCTTCAGAAGCTCTAACTCTGGGCACCTCCAAAGCCTTTCTTCCTGGCATCTCCTGTCTGCGCCAGCACAGACTGTACAGCTGCTGGTGCAGTGGGAGGGGTGTGGCTGTCTCTGGGATGAGGCCCTGTGGTTATGGCCAGCCTTACCCGATGGCTCATGGTGTCCAGCAAGCAGTCCAGGTTGCAGACCACAGCCTCCACGGGAGCCTGGGGGTTCTCCACAGGGAGGCAGGTGAAGGCCCTGCCACAGTCGTCAAAAGGGAAGTCTCGGCCCTAGGGAGGGAGCACGGACAGGAAAAGAACCCTTGGGGCAGAGAGCCTGGGGACAACCTATCAGCTGTGCAAAGGCAGGAAGCCATCAACCTAGAAGACTTTTAAAAATGTGTTTTCTCAGGGTGCCTGGCTGGCTTAGTCAGTGGAGCACGCAACTCTTGATTTCGGAGTCGTGAGTTCGAGTGTTGGGCATGGAGCCTACCTAATAAATCAGTAACTTAAAAAGCGTTTTCTCGTTTTATTTTTTTCTTAAAATGTTTTCAATTATATGATGATGGTGAAAAATTAGAAAATGCAGATGTGCCCAAAGAAAACAGTTCCTCAGGGATGACAGCCATTGCCCTCATTTTGAGGTACATCCTTTTAGACTTTTCTTTAATTTTTTTAAATGAGATCATGAGAAGGTGGAGAGACAACAGTAACTAATACACACACACACACACACACACACACACACTACAAGTAAAACTAGGGGAAAAGTTTGGGAATTGTATCAATGTCAATATCCGACTGTGGTTACACTATAGCTGTTGAATTTGTTACCACTGGGGGGATATGGGCAAAGTTTACAAAGGCTTCTCTCTCTGTATTATTTCTTGCATGTGGATTGACATTCATCTTCATCAAAATTCCAATTAAAAGGGTCTCTGGCTGGCTCAGTCAGTGGAGCCTGCGACTCTTGATCTCAGGACTGTACGTTAGAGATTCACGCTAGGTGTAGAGATTATTTTAAAAAATCTCGGGGCTGGGGCGCCTGGGCGGCTCAGTCGGTGAAGCGTCCGACTTCGGCTCAGGTCATGATCTCACGGTCTGTGAGTTCGAGCCCCGCATCGGGCTCTGTGCTGACAGCTCAGAGCCTGGAGCCTGCTTCAGATTCTGTGTCTCCCTCTCTCTCTGACCCTCCCCCATTCACGTTCTGTCTCCCTCTGTCTCAAAAATAAATAAACATTAAAAAAAAAATTAAAAAAAAAAAATCTCGGGGCCCCTGGGTGGCTCAGTCAGTTAAGCATCCAACACTTGATTTTGGCTCAGGTCATGATCTCATTGTTTGTGACTTCAAGCCCCATATCAGGTTCCGTGCTGACAGCACAGAGCCTGCTTGGGACTTTCTCCCTCTGTCTCTGTCCCTCCCCAACTCATTCTCTCTCTTTTTTTCTCTCTCTCAAAATAAATAAGTAGGGGCGCCTGGGTGGCGCAGTCGGTTAAGCGTCCGACTTCAGCCAGGTCATGATCTCGCGGTCCGTGAGTTCGAGCCCCGCGTCAGGCTCTGGGCTGATGGCTCAGAGCCTGGAGCCTGTTTCCGATTCTGTTGTCTCCCTCTCTCTCTGCCCCTCCCCCGTTCATGCTCTGTCTCTCTCTGTCCCAAAAAATAAATAAAAAATAAATAAATAAATAAGTAAACTTTAAAAAATAAATAAAACTTCCAGTCTCTTCAGGCCTTTAAAAAAAATCTTAAAAAAAAAAAAAAGGAAAAGAATGGCTAAAGAAAGTTTAAAAACACACACAAAATTCCAATTATAAAATTGAGATCAGGGCGCCTGGGTGGCTCAGTTGGTTGAGTGTCCGACCTCAGCTCAGATCATGATCTCATGGTTCGTGGATTCGGGCCCCATGTCAGGCTCTGTGCTGACAGCTCAGAGCCTGGGGCCTGCTTCAGATTCTGTGTCTCCCTCTCTCTCTGCCCCTCCCCTGTTCATGCTTTGTCTCTCTCTCAAAAATAAGTAAACATTAAAAAAAAAATTGAGATCATTCTATATAAACTTGTGTGGCTGGCCTTTTCCCCTTAACAATGAAAATACATCCATTGAATGATCACAGTGAGCCAGGCCAGGCCCCATTTAACATTTAAATGGATCATCTCAGCACATCCACACAAAGTGGAAACTGTTGCCATCTTCATTTTACAGATGAGGAAGGTAAGACCTAGAAAGAAAGGGTCAAGTGATTTGTCCAAGGTCACAGAGCTAGTAAGTCTCTTTCCAGGTAAATGTGTAGAGTTAGCTGGAATTTTTTTTTTTTTTTAGTTTATTTATTTATTTTGAGAGAGACAGAGCATGCGCGCACACACACGCAAGTGGAGGAAGGGCAGAGAGAGGGAAAGAGAGAATCCCAAGCAAGCTCTGTGCTGTCAGTGCAGAGCCAATACAAGGCTCAATTCCATGAACCTCACAATCACGACCTGAGCCAAAATCACGAGTCAGATGCTTAACCGACTGAGCCACCCAGACGCCCCAGCTGGACTTTTAAATCATTGTCTAACATTCCACCAGGAGGATATACTGCTTATATTCAGCCAGTTCCCTATTTCTGGACATTTGGATCAATTCCGATTCTGATTCTTCTGTATCTGCACAAGGAACACCTTGCACACACACAATGGTAGAACAACTTTCTAACCCCGAGGACTGATGCTTCCAGCCTTCTCCATGGCCCCTGAAGAACTACAAGGCCCTCTACTAACCATGTGCAGGATAAGGATCCGGGCCGAGTGCAGGACATCAGATGTCACCACCTGTCAGAAGCGGAAGAGCCCCGTTGACAGAAGCCTGGGCAGATGGTACCCGAGGATGTTGTCCTCTTGTCCAGGGAGAGACCCCAACACAAATCCCCTCAGGTACCAAAGGAAGAAAAGACAAGGTCAAGACCAATGGCCATAGGCAAGCAGGGGGCAGCTCTGGCCCCTCCTGGATAAAGAAGCCTAGTGGCCCTCTACCTGGGCCACTTCTCTGCCCCTGCTTTTTGGGAAAAGCTACAAGCAAGGATGTGGGGCTGGCCGGGTGACTCACAGTAAGTCAAGCTCCACGGCAACCACACAGTGGTGGCCTCCCCTGCCGGTGCCACCTCCATCATCAGAGCATGTCCATTCCTATGACCACCCTCACTCCCTATGTCAGGGTGCCATGAGGGCCAGGTGACTGAGTGAAGTGGCTGTGTGTGTCTGGAAGGTGAACCTGGTGGGAACACTGACCCCTGGGCCCTGCACAAAGCAGGCAGCCTTATCCCAGTTCCAGCAAAGAGATGCCATGTGGAAAGGAGAGGCAGGAAGTTTTCAAGAGATGCGAGAAAGCCCAATTCTGAGATACTGGCTCCAATGTTCTAAAACCACTAAAAAGCCTGGCCCTGCCTTCTGCCCCCTCCTGATAAATCTACCCAATCTACACGCACAGAAACTAATACCAAATGCTGAACTGGCCAGGCAATGGAGCCCCAGGAGCAGTGTGACCTCGGAAACAACCTGTTTGAAGCCCGCATCCCCGTTGTGACCGGGACATGTGCCAGAGGATGGCACTTCAGGAGCACTCACGGTGAAGCCTGCCCGGGCACTCAGGTGTTCCGCAGCCACCAGCAGGGCATTGAGGGTGGCTCCTCCACTGCCCACGCGCATCTCAGGGTCCTCCACAGCCAGTAACAGTGTCCCGGCCGGGATCTGCTCCCGCTTCTGCCGCACCTCCAGCTCTGTGGTCAGAACACAAGTTGAGACTGGCCCCCAGCCTCCCCACCCTGGTCCAAAGCACCTAGAGCAAATCTACTGATAGCCATTATTTTATTTTCTTTGACCTAGGGTCTTCTTTTTAATTGAGGTATAATTGACATACAACACTACATTTGTTTCAGCCGTGCAACACCATGATTTGATATTCGTAAAAAATATGGAATCTTCACAAATTTGCATGGCACGCTTGAGCAGCAGTCATGCTGACCTTCTCTGTGTGGTTCTATTTTCAGTACCTGTGCTGCCAGAGCGAGCACTCAGTAGCTTTTCATGGAGTAGCTCCTTAGATCTTCGCCCAACTCTGTGAGGTAAGTACAACCAATCCCATTTAACAGATGAAAAAATTTGAGTCTCAGTGAAATAATACGATGTGTCTTGAGGTCTCATGGCTAGAAAGCAGCAGAATCTGGGCCTGAACCCAGGTTTCCTGGCTCCTGAGGCTGTGGGGGTACGGTGAGGGTTCTCCATCAGGGGTAAAGTGGGAAGGAGGGGGTCCCTACCTCTCTGGAAGACCTGGACATTATCCTTGTGCTGGCACGTCAGGATGACGACCGTCCAATCAACCCCCTTTGGCTGCGCCATTCTGGCCAAACTTGAGGGGGTTCCCTGCGGCAGAGATACAGGTGTGTGTGGACATCTCAAAAAATTTATTTTACCCTGAAATTGATAGTTCAATGAACTTTTAACACATGTATAGATTCTTGTGGCCACCACCACTTTCCACACCCAAAAAAAACCTCCTGCATGCTATCCCCTTGGTCACGCCCTCCTCCATCCCTCACCCCTGACAACCACACTCTGTTCTCCACAGCCATGGCTGGAATGTAATCTTTTGAGATTGCCTTCTTTCACTCAACATAATGCCTCTAGGATTCATCTAAGTTGACTGTGCATATCACTACTTCTTTCTCTTTATTTGCCAAACAACAGTCCGTTGCATGAAGTGACCTCCGTGGTCTGTTTCTCCATCCATCCAAGGACATTTGGGGCTATCCCCAGCTTTGAGGAATCATGAACAAAGCTGCTATAAACATTTGTATGGCACCTGGGTGGCTCAGTTGGTTGAGCGTCCGACTTCGGCTCAGGTCATGGTCTCACAGTTTTGTGAGTTCGAGCCTCACATCGGGCTCACTGCTGACAGTGCGGAGCCCGCTTCAGATCCTGTCTCCCTCTCTCTCTGCCCCTCTCCCGTTCGTGCTCTCTCTTAAAAAAAAAAAAAAAAAAAAAAAAAGTTGTATGCAGGTTTAGTGTGAACATAAGACTTCACCTCTGCCAATGTACACCCGGGAATGGGATTGCTGCGTTATATTACATTTGACTTTGTCAGTGTGGATGCATTTGATTTCCTCCGGAGAGGAAGTGAGGGAAGCAAGACGGGATTGACAGTGGGTCCCACCTTAAAGCAAAGGGCTGCCCCTCAGCATTCAATTATTGGCTGTGAGCTAGGAGGAGGGGAGAGAGGGAGGTTCTAGCCTCCCAGGCTCCTGAAGCCAAGGGCAATTCCCTGGAGAAGAGGGCACCTGTGGGAGGGGTGCACCAGCCTGTTCAAGGGCAGAGGGCAGGGTGCCTACAGTGCCCACTACAAGGACCTCAGAGGAGACCCCCTCCCCAGAAGCTCCGAGCCAGAAGGGGGCTACAACCCACCGGTCAGCCATCTTTCTCCAGGGCACTCTGAGCAAGAGAGGGGAAGGTGGGCCAAAGTTATGGCTTCACCCTCTACTATCCTCCTCAAAATTCCTCTCCTACCAGTTGGGAAATTAATCTGACTTGAGAGGACCCAAGACTACCTGTAGACAAGTGCTCAAAAGTACCTTGGCATCCACCTCTGGCAGGGATCCGGCTGCTGTCCCACAAGGCAGCCCATCCCCTCCTCCCGCCTCCAACCTCCAAAGCTCGGAATGGGGATGATGGGGTGCCCAGAGTGTGTGTCCACTAGTCAGCCCAAGCACCAACTAAGAGCCAACAGCAACAGCGCCCTCTTACGTAAGCCAGACCCTCCAGCCTATGGTTAGGGCTGACAAACACCACCACTTGACACGCTCCCACCAGCTTTCAGGGAAAGCCTCCACCGCTAACAGAAATTTCTCTGTTCCCTGCTAAGCCCGGGAGGGAATCCAGAAGGGAAATCTGAGGTAGAGATCTTGGCCAGCCACCTGAGGAAAAGGCATTCCCTAAGATGTCCATCTGGCCTTTCCAATAAAGGAGCCTCGAGGGATTCCAGCTTGGCACTCACTGTGTGATCTTTGGCACCCCTAATCCTCGCAGGCCTCCTGCAGCAGAGAGGAGAACTGACAAGTGCTCCCCAGCTTGTTCACGTGGAGGCCACACTTCCTACCAATTGCTCCCAACCAGTGACTCCGCGCAGCAGGGACATGAACACAAACTCATTCCTGCAAGATGAGGATCCTCCGACAGGCAACCCTAGTTCCTGGAGTCCCCATCAATCCCACAGACACTGCAAGGCAATCAGAGATCCTTCCAACCCTGCCCCTCCCTCTGTCTGTCCATCCGTCCTTCCTTCCTTCTTTCCTTCCTTCCTTCCTTCCTTCCTTCCTTCTTCCCTCCCTCCCTTCCTCCCTTCCTCCCTTCTGGTGCTTCTTCTGGTGCCTAACAGCTCTCCCTGCATCCTCTAGCTACCTCCCCTTTGTGCCCTTCCCCAATAAATCTCTTGCAAGTCTAGTCCCATTGCGGTCTCTGCTTCTCCAAGGACCTGAACCAACATGGGTAATATAATATCATCTCTCTCAAAGGAAAAAAAAAAAGTCACCGTAAGAACTTCTAACTTAATGTCAGGCAAGTACACTCTATCCTCAAAGATTAAGGAACTGAGGCAAAGAGAGATGAAGTAACCTGTCCAAGGTCACATGGCTAGCAAGTAGCACAGCCAAATTTGAACCTGATACTTTCTCCAGAGTCCATTCTCTTAAACACTACACTGAACCCACTTTGTAGGGACAAGGAAAGAACAAAAGGAGTAAATATGAGTAAAGTGCTCAGTGTATATTAGCTATTATGATAAAGTCTAAATGCAAGGTGATAATGGAATGAGGAGGATGTTAATGATAACAAGCACTGGGACTGAGCTCCCCACTCTGGTCCACGGTTAAGACATTATGACTTTTCATTCTCACAACATCCCCGCAGGATAATTATTATCACTTCCACTTTACAGAGGCTAATGGATGCTGCAGCCACGATTGGGACCTGGGTTGCTCCAATTTATATGCAGGTGATGGTGGTAATGATATTTGGTCCCAAGCAAAGGGGCTGAAAGAGAGCAAGGAAGAAATGCCCCAAGGAGAGTCCAATGACCCAGGAAGTCTGAGCCCCGTGTTGGTCTCAGCATAATGACTGGGAGACACGGACAGGTGACAGATCATGGCCAGAGGGAGGAGGGTAGCCCTATCTGGACTGCACTCTACTAGGCAGAAGAGCCTTCTAGGACTGGGAATCAGCCCTCAGGGCTCTGTTCCCAACTGTGTCTCTTCCTGTGTGATTTGAACAGGTTACCTAACCTTTGTAAGCCAAAGATACCAACCTCCTAGGAATGTTACCAGTATTAAATAAAATGCAAAAGAAGTGGCAAGCTGAAGGGGTAGTTCTCTCCAGCAGGGAAAGGAAACAGCACAGTTTAACTTGACCCTGAAGCTGGTGGCAGGTGGGAGTGATTGCTCTGAAATGATCTCCTAGTCAAAGATGCCCGTGAAGAAGTAAAAACCAGGGAAGGCCTAGGGAAATCAAGCCAGGCGGAGGAGCATGCCTTGCCAGATCAGCCAAAAGAGTATTTTATGATAACACATCAACTTTTTTTTTTAGGGACCGAGGCCAAAGGCATTACAGAATCAGCTCACGTGACTCACTCAATAGCCCTCTGAATTGCATCTTACCACACCCGTGACAGAGATAAGGAAACTAGCTGAAAGACAAGAATAGTCTGCTCAAAGCCATATACCACTAGCACAGGCAGGCCAGGTGTGTCCAACACCAAGGTTCATGTTCTTAACCACCCTGTCGAAAACAAGACATCTCTCCTGGAGTCTAGAGTCTATGCCCTCTGCCATACCTAACATTTACAGAAAACTTAGACCTCTATTCCAATATTCTGCCCACTTTGATAAAACTTCATCTATTGAGGCCAAGTTTAATGTCTTCAGCCAGTTTTCCTCATTCCAAAATTGGATAAGGAAGGGGAGCCAGGGACAGAATAACCTCTTCCAGTTATGCTTTTTGAAGATAGGTGGAACAGGGATTTTGCATTTTAGAACTTTAAAGGGGCGGGGGAGTCGGGGGGGGGGGGGGGACTGTCTTATGAAGGGATCTAATTTGCCTTCTAGAAAATAAAAAGGCAGAAAGAAGTTGACTGGTAATAAAACCACTTTGCAAATTATACAGACGTCCTCTAATTGAGATTTGTGCATACTGACGAGCCCAGGTCGGGTAAACTGAGGCAGGAGACGCGGCCTCAAAGCAAAGTCAGCAGCGCCGGCATCCAGCGTCCCACTTGTCTCAGGGGTAAGGGTCCTCTGGGGCCCGTATCCCTCCCTGTCCCAGGTGCCCCCAAGTGCCCCAGCACTTGCCACGTCCCGGAGCTCCCGCTGAAAAGACCCAGGCCAAGGAGTAGGAGGACCTGCAGATGCCCCCTATAGACAGTGGGCGCCCAGGGACGCCGGCAGAGTTCCCGGAAACTCCTCCCTATCGGGAACAGGGAGGCCACTGGCCTAGCTGCATCCTACCGATCCGAGAGCGTGGGCCGAAAAACTGTGGGATCACTGGGGTGTGCGAGGCCGGGACCAGCGCGGGCCGAGGTATCTGCCTCTGTCGGACGCAGCGGGCCCTTTAAGGCGTGGCTGCTCGTTCCTTCGCGGCGCACCCTGGGAAATGTAGTTTCGTCCTTCCGCCGGTCCTGGCTTGTTCTCCCCCAAAAAACTAACCCCGAGCTATTTGTTGCACAGGTACGCAAATCTGGTTAGGGCAGCGCTTTCCTAGAGGGCGAGTCTTCAGATCTAGATGGGAGGTGAGGCGAGAAGGTGGCTCCGTTGCCCAGCAAAACTACAACTCCCAGAGGAACGAATATGCCTTTAAGACACAGCCTCGTTTTCTGTGGCTGAAGGTTCCACGTTTGGGGTCTGTTTAACCCACTAGTCAGGACCTGAGGCAGCTGCTTTTCTCGCAAGACAATAAAATCCGGGAGGGGGGGGGGGGGGCAGGCGGAATAATAACAGATTGTTGCCTAAGCATAAACAGCTACTGTTGGATTGGCAGTTGGTTAGTGCTTTCGCGGGATTCATCCATTGGGTCCTTCCGGAAGAAACTTTCCAACTCTGCAGTAGGAAGAAGATCTGCGGAGCTTTTGGAAAAGTTGTGAATGGCAGCATTGTTTGTAATAGCGGAAAACTGGAAACACCTTTTCTCTAGGGTACATCCATGCCATGGAATACTATGCAGCAATTAGGAAGAGGGAAGTAGAACTGTGTTTACAATAGGAAACTGTGTTCAAGACATTTTGTTAGGGGGAGAAAAAGCAAGTTGTAGAACCTTATGTACAGGAAGCCCACTCATATCAAAAATAATGTATATGGACTCATAGTTTTCGTAACTGGATTGGAAGGGAACACAGCCTGGGGTGAAGACTGCTGGGTATGGGCATGGGCAAAGAAAAATTGAGTTTCATTGCTATTGTCTGAATTTTTCTTACAAGAATGTGCTTTCCAAATCACTGTCGTCAGTAAGAAGACAGAGGCCTTGGCATCAATCTCTAAGGAGATGAGGGACCCTGCTCAAACTCTGTGTAACCTTGGCCAGTCACTTGGCTACTCTGTGTCTTCTCACCATCTATACAACAGGTTAATAATAGCATCAAATGCCTG
Organism: Panthera pardus; assembly: GCF_024362965.1. Taxonomy (NCBI): domain Eukaryota; kingdom Metazoa; phylum Chordata; class Mammalia; order Carnivora; family Felidae; genus Panthera; species Panthera pardus. The sequence continues at coordinate 13,120,409 of NW_026526754.1, forward strand.
AGATTTTTGTGAGGATAAGATAAATGTTGACTCCATAGTAAATACTCAAAAAATATTAACCATAAATATGATTATTTTTATTGTTCTTCCCATGTTGCCTCATTAAAGCATGGTCTTTGATTTGTCAGCCCCCAAAACGGTGCCTAAGACATTGTAGATGGTTAAAACACTTTGTCGAATAAATGAATAACCAGCAGTTCCCTACTCAGCTCCCACTACCCTGCCTCCTCCCCCAAATCTCTCTCCTTCCCTTGGTCTTCTCCCCCTGGAGTCACTCTCCCCTCTTCACTTGGCCCAGGTCTGATCCCCCAACCCCACTTCACTGCCTGCTCTTTCTTCTGTGAACCCAGGAGACCTCCAGGGGGGTGATGAGCTGTCTCCCACTGCTGCTCAGCAATGCAGATCCCTGCTCTGCAGTGGAGTGGAAGGCAGGGATGCCTACAACTGCAGCTTTGGCAGGGGCTCAAGGAAAACACTGTGCCCCAAGGAGCTTAGAGGCAAAGGGTTTCACCCTACCTCCTAGGGCAGGCATGATGAAGGGGAAGCTCCAAAGTTACTGTAGAATCCCTTGGGCTGAGTAGCAAAGATACTCAAGGAACATTTTTAATAAGCGGTAGCCCTCAGTGCAATCTGTCAGTAATAGACATAACAACATGTAGCTCTCTGCTCTGTACGTAGTCCCACTGTCTGGGGTAGACCTATAAAAAAAAAGTTCTGATGCTATAATACAGGGTAGAGTGTAGCAGTTAAATACAAGGGTGTGAAATCAGACAAATCCTCCCTAGCTCCCATTACTTTCTAACTATGTGAACAAGACATTCAACCTCTCTGAGCCTCATCTGAACCTCAGTTTCTTCATCTGTAAGAGCACAATAGTCTTTACCTAATCAGTTTGTTAAGAGGATTATGTGCTAATATACATAAAATGGTTAGCACAGTATCTGGCTAGAGTAGGCATCCAATTTCCTTATTAAATAAACATGCTGCCAGAGAGTGAGGGCCCAGGTCCAGGAGGGCTTCTTGGAGGAGGTACAATCTGCAGGGCTCTAGATGAAGATGTATGCCTGCTGCTGGTAGCAGGAAGTCGCTCTGGGAGCCAGGACTATCCACAGTAATAGCTTAAGTTGGGGACCTAGGTGCAGAGCCTGAGACAGGGATTCTTGTGCAAATGATTTATTAGGACAAGGATAGGGCCAGGAGGAGAGAGAAGGAGAAGAAGTCAAGCAAAGATGTCTAGCCTCAGTCTGATCCTACAGTGAGCTCTGAGGCGTAAAATGCACCACAAGGTTTATCCCTCTCAGAAGCAAGTGAGCTGGACTTTGTACCCCACATCAGTCATTCGTAGGCTGTCGGCCACTGGGAGGTGGGGAAAGGAGGAGCATAATTTCCCTGGCATGCCTGGATGAGGCAGCTCAAGTGGACTGAGTCTCGGAAGAAAGGTGAAGCTGTGGGTCATTAGTGGAGAATGGGTGCACCGTCCCTGTAAAGGCACGTAACCAGCAGCATTTACTACAGGACAACTGGTGAAGAGATGGGAATGAGGTGAAGAAAATGGAGAGGAGAACTTAAACTCTTCTGCTGAGTCTTCTAAGCAGAAAATGAAACAGCTGGTATGGTTTTTAAAAACTAAAACACAGGCTTGATAAACAGTGAACCCCTTCTGGAGAGCTATTAACTGTACTTCATCATTAGGTGGATCCTCTTCCCCAAAGCCTGACCATCGCCATTAGCAAATATCTTGTGCAGTATTTTCCCAAGAGTGCTTCTATAAGATGTTAGCAAGTGTTGCTGCAGAGGGGGTGGGTGGAGCCATTAAACAAAGACAGACAAGTTTATTTTCTTCTTACACTATAAAAACCAATATACTGGATAAACCACATATAGTATATCTGTACAATGGAATATTATTCAGTCATAAAAAGAATGCAATGCTAATACATGCTATAACATGGATGAATCTTGAAAACATTATGCTCAGTGAAAAAAGTGAGACACAAATGACCGTATTTTGTATGATTCCATTTATATGAAATATGGGTTTTTTTTAGTGTTTATTTATTTTTGAGAGAGAGAGGGAGAGCATGAACGGGGTAGGGGCAGAGAGAGAGAGGGAGACAGAGGATCCAAAGCGAGCTCTGCACTGACAGAAGAGAGCCCAACGTGGAGCCTGAACTCAAACTGCAAGATCGTGACCTGAGCTGAAGTCAGACACTTAACCGACTGAGCCACCCAGGTGCCCCGCATTTATATGACATATTTAGAATAATGAATCCATAGAGACAGAAAACAGTGGTTGCCAGGGGTTAAGGGGAGGGAGCACGAGGAGTGATTGCTTCATGGGTACAAGATTTTCTTTTGGGATAATGAAAATGTTTTGGAACTAGATACAAGTACTGGTTACAAAACTTTGTGAATGTACTAAATACACTGAACTGTATGCTTTAAAATGGTTAATTTCCAGGTGCCCCCTCCAAAAAAAAATAGTAGAATAAAAATTAAAAAAATTAGGGGCGCCTGGGTGGCTCAGTCGGTTAAGCGTCCGACTTCAGCTCAGGTCATGATCTCACGGTCTGTGGGTTCGGGCCCGCATCGGGCTCTGGGCTGATGGCTCAGAGCCTGGAGCCTGCTTCCGATTCTGTGTCTCCTTCTCTCTCTGCCCCTCCCCCATTCATGCTCTGTCTCTCCCTGTCTCAAAAATAAATAAAAATGTTAAAAAAAAAAAAAAATTAAATGGTTAATTTTATGTGATCTGATTTTCACCTCAATTCAACAACAACAACAACAACAACAACAACAAGCTCAACGTGCTTGTTGCTAATGGGGCGTCACTGCTCTGAGGCCTTCTCAGTGGACAAAGGTAGGGAAAAAGTGCCTATTTGCATGGGGAACCTTAAGACTGATGTCTAAAACATTTCACATACAGGTTATGGAATCCTTTCTTTTTTTTTTTTTTAATAATTTTTTTTAATTTTTTTTTAACGTTTATTTATTTATTTATTATTATTATTTTTTTTAATGTTTATTTATTTTTGAGACAGAGAGAGACAGAGCATGAACAGGGGAGGGGCAGAGAGAGAGGGAGACACAGAATCTGAAACAGGCTCCAGGCTCCGAGCTGTCAGCACAGAGCCCGACGCGGGGCTCGAACTCACGGACCGTGAGATCATGACCTGAGCTGAAGTCAGACGCTTAACCGACCAAGCCACTCAGGCGCCCCTAACGTTTATTTATTTTTGAGGCAGAGAGAGACAGAGCATGAACGGGGGAGGGTCAGAGAGAGGGAGACACAGAATCTGTAACAAGCTCCAGGCTCTGAGCTGTCAGCACAGAGCCCGATGCAGGGCTCGAACTCACAGACCGTGAGATCAAGACCTGAGCCGAAGTCGGCCACTTAACCGACTGAGCCACCCAGGCGCCCCTGGAATCCTTTCATAGAGGAGCATCTCACAGGACATGGACACGTTTGAGAAGGCTGATGCAGTGCATGGAACATTGATGAGAAATGCTTCCCCTAAATGAATCCCCTAGAACACTAAGGATGGGCCACAAATGTGAGGATGACCTCTGTTATAGTCAGCAGCACCTTTCTGTTTCTTCATATGGCTTTTGAGAAACTGCTTCTTTGATCTGTGCCTTAATTTATCCATCAGAACAATGGTCTCTATCGATATAATTGAAAGGACCATAAAAAAAAACAAACCCTTGATATTTTGGGGGCACCTGGCTGGATCAGTCAGTAGAGCATGTGACTCTTGATCTCAGGGTTGTGAGTCTGAGCCCCATGTTGAGTTAGAGATTACTCAAAAATAAAGTCTTTAAACACACACACGTGCACGCGCACACACACACCATCTTGATATTTTTAATGGTGTCTGCCAGAATGCTTTACTAAATGTCAAGCTTTTATAAGGTGGGGTCCAATTTTTCAATTTCACAGTGCTCTCCACTGTGCTTTGCACACAAGGAATAGGTAATATATATTATATAAGAATGACCTTGGACGAGCCACTTAACCTCTCTGAGTGGCCTGCCAATTCAGTTCTGCCAGAGACTAAAAAATAATTTCATTAATTTAATCAATATTTCTTGAAGGTCTGTTTTGACCTACAAAAGCCAGTCCGCTGCTCTCCAGTAGTTCGTTATCCATGGAAGTAATAACAAAAGACACTATCAATTGAAGCTGCTTCAATCTATTCATTTTAGTCTTTAATTTGGATCATCAACTTCTAGATCTTCTTTTTTAATTTTTGAGGAAGAGAGGGACAGAGAACAAGCATGGGGGACGGGCAAAGAGAGAGGGGGACAGAGGATCCAAAGCAGGCTCCATGCTGACAACAGAGAGCCCAACTTGGGGCTCAAATTCACAAACCTTGAGATCACAACTTGAGCCGAAGTCAGACACTTAACTGACTTAGCCACCCAGGCACCCACAGAGAGAGAATCTTAAGCAGGGTCCACGCTCAGCACTGAACCTGACTCAGGGCTGGATCCCACAACCCTGTGATCATGACCTGAGCTGAAATCAAGAGTGGGATGCTCGTCCAACAGAGCCATCCAGGTGCCCCAACATACAGGTGCCAATCATTTTTAATATTTGCTCTTACAACGTTGTAACAAATGTTGTAATAATGTTGTAACCAAGAAGATGTGTAAATAGGATACTTTCTTAGAAACTGCAAGGTCAAGGGGTGCTTGGGTGGCTCAGTTGGTTGAGCGTCCAACTTTGGCTCAGGTCACGATCTCACAGCTCGTGGGTTTGAGCCCTGCGTCGGACTCTGTGCTGGCCGCTCAGAGACTGGAGCCTGCTTTGGACTGTGTGTCTCCCTTTCTCTCTGCCCCTAACCCACTCGCATTCTGTCTCTCTCAAAAATAAATAAACATTAAAAAAAATTTTTTTAAATAAAAAAACTGCGAGGTCAAACCGTGTGTGCACATATAATATGAAGATATTACCAAGTCACTCTTCTTCCAGGCTGAACCAATATCCCGTCACACTGACAGTGTATAAGAATCCCGTTCCCCACACTCTTGCCAAGATAGTTATCAAGCTTTTTGGTCTTTGCCAATCTGATAGGTGAAAAATGATATTTCAGTGTGGTTTTAATTTGCATTTCTTTTACTAAGAGTGAAGCTCTGAGAAAATAATGGTTAGTGAGGATGTGGAAAGATTGAAACCTTTGTCACTGCTGTGGGAATGTAAAATGGTACAGCCATTATGGTAAATGTTATGATGGGTCCTCAAAAAATTAAAAACAGAATTGTCATATGATACAGAAATTCCATTTCTGGGTATATACTTAAAAGGATTGAAAACAGGGACTTAAAGACAAACTTGTACACCTGTGTTCATAGTGGCTTTATTTGCAAGAGCCAAAAGATAGAAGCAACCCAAGTGTCAAACGACAAATAAATAGATCAAATGTGGTACATACATACAACAGAATGTTATTCAGCCTAAAAAAGGAAGGAAGTCCTGACACATGCTACAATGTGGATGAACATTGAGGACATTATGCTAAGTGAAACAAGCCAGACATAAAAGGACAAATACTGTCCTCATGTTGATATGACTTCATAGTCGAATTTATAGAGACAGAAAGTCGAATGGTGGTTGTCAGGAGCTGGGGGGAGGGGAGAATGTGAGGAGTCATTGTTTAATGGGTATAGAACTTTTCAGTTTTGCACGATGAAAAGAGCTCTGTGGATGGATGGTGGTGATGGGCGCACAGTAATGTGAATTTACTTAACGCTACTGAACTGTATGCTTAAAACGGTTAAGGTGGTAAATCTCATGTATAGTTTTCCACGATTTTTTAGAAAATAAAGCTCTGCATCTTTTCATGTCAGAGCCATTGTTTTCTCTTTTATTGTGAACTCTCTTTTTATATAATTTTTACATTTCCTAGTGATTACTTGGTCTTCTTACTGACTTACAAAAGCATTTTGTATTAGCTCCTCACCTTTTAAACTAAATTGCAAAAATGGGGGCACCTGGGTGGGCTCAGTCAGTTGAGTGTCCAACTCTTGATTTCAGCTCAGGTCATGATTTCAGGGTCATGGGGTTGAGCCCTGCATCAAGCTCAGAGCTGAGCGTGGAGCCTGCTTGAGATTCTCTCTCCCTCTGCCCCTCTCCTACTCACACACTCTCTCTCTAGAATAAAAAAATAACTAACAATAAAAAATAAATTGCAAAAATATCTCCCATTTTCTTTTTTCTTTTTTTTAATTTGTTTTTTTTTTAATTTATACCCAAATTAGTTAGCATATAGTGCAACAATGATTTCAGGAGGAGATTCCTTAGTGCCCCTTACCCATATAGCCCATCCCCCCTCCCACAACCCCTCCAGCAACCCTCAGTTTGTTCTCCCTATTTATGAGTCTCTTCTGTTTTGTCCCCCTCCCTGTTTTTATATTATTTTTGTTTCCCTTCCCTTATGTTCATCTGTTTTGTCTCTTAAAGTCCTCCTGTGAGTGAAGTCATATGATTTTTGTCTTTCTCTGACTAATTTCACTTAGCATAATATCCTCCAGTTCCATCCACGTAGTTGCAAATGGCAAGATCCCATTCTTTTTGATTGCTGAGTAATACTCCATTGTATATATACACCACATCTTCTTTATCCATTCATCCATCGATGGACATTTGGGCTCTTTCCATACTTTGGCTATTGTGGATAGTGCTGCTATAAACATGGGGGTGCATGTGTCCCTTCGAAACAGCACACCTGTATCCCGTGGATAAATGCCTAGTAATGCAATTGCTGGGTCGTAGGGTAGTTCTATTTTTTAGTTTTTTGAGGAACCTCCGTACTTTTTTCCAGAGTGGCTGCACCAGTTTGCGTTCCCATCTCCCATTTTCTATTAACTCACTTTTTGGTGGTGGTGGTGGTTTTTAGCTAGACATACGGCAGAGATCTGACTAAAAAATTTTTAAACCATTGTATTGTGGAAAGCTTCAAACACAGGCAAAAGTAGAAAAAGCTGTTATAATGAACCCCAAGTAACAGTCATTCCCCACTCCAACGATGATCAATTCAGTCAACCTTGTATCTATACTTGCACCCAACCCTGGATTATTTTGAAGCAAACCCCAGACATCTTATCATTCCATAAATATGATTTTAGTATATACTGTTAAATGAGGTCTCTCTCTCTCTTTTTTTTTCATGTTTGTTTATTTATTTTGAGGGAGAACGTGGGGAAAGGGCATAGAAAGAGGGAGAGAGAGAGAGAATCCCAGGCAGGCTCCCTGCTGTCAGTGCAGAAGTGGACACAGGGCTGATCTCAAGAAGCACGATATCATGACCTGAGCTGAAATTAGGTGCCTCCCAAATAATTTTTAAAAATCAGTGTATCTACTTTTCTCTCCCACCTCTAAAAATTAACAAACAAACAAAAAAACCTGCTGATATTGGTAATGGAATCACATTGAATTTACAGATTAACTTGATTTATTTTTGATAGTCTTCCTATCTAAGATCATAGTATTTTTCATTCAATCGTTACAACAAATCTAAGAAATAAGGTCTTTTCATTATTATTATTCCCATTTTACAGATGAAAGAATTGTGTCACTTGCTCTGAGTCACACACAGCATTCGGGGTGGGAGCTGTCAGACCGCTCCAACTTTAAGCTTCTGTCCCCCAAACAGAAACCCAGGGAGTGAGGGAGCCAGCTCCTCTTTGCACCTTGCTATTAGTAGCTGTCTGCCTCCAAAGCCCTGTGCTTTTATCTGCCACTTTCCAACTCCCGAATACCTGTTTTACTGCCTCTCTTGCACTGGATAGTTCACCAGCAAAGCTAGGCTTTTCAGTAAATGATTCAAATCCAAATGCCACACTGAGGCAGTTGGGGAGAACCTTCTGGAGTAAGGAAGGCTCAAGGTAGACTTTGGACAGTCAGGCAGAATTTGGATTGGTGGAGGGGATGGGAAAGCAGAACCAGGAAGGCGAAATGGGTGAACTATTTTGACATCTAATTGGGAGGTGGTAAAGGGTGACAGTGAGGGTTCCTGCTGGAGCTGAGGCTTAGAGAGGGTCTTTCTGTCCTGCCCATGAAAGGGCATCTTAATTCTCCCTGAATAATCTGCTAACAGACATCTGGGAGATTGATGTAAACTCAAAAACCTTCACTTACCTTCTGCATGTAAGGGAATGTTTCTATTACACTTGACTGGGGTGCAGAGGTTGCTTGTGGATTACGTAGTCTGTGTAGGGGACACAAATCTAAAGGAAACAGGAAAGCATTCCAGAATTAACTTTAGTCAAAGTCCAATGCCTCTGGTGGCTACGTGGCTACTTACCCAAGGACCTAGGAATAACTCACCCTTTGGCCCTTGGTGCATAGGCAGAAGCCTGGAGCCTGGGCCCTGAGGACTGAGTACAAACCCCCTTTGTCAAAGATAAACAAAGCCAGACACTAGTTAAAGTGGTAAGGACAGATTTCAACCAAGAATATACTACTGCAATAAGGAAGAAGGTCCAGTGTGAACTGAACTCAATTTGGATTTGTAGAGGTGACAGGGTATTTTAAAGAGAGAATGAGGGGGTATAGAGGGAGGTGAGCAGGGGCTCAGTAGAATCAGGGAAGTGAAAAATTACAAAGGGTTGGTCAGTGTAAATGCTTAGGCCAGCTGTGCCTGTTAGCTGACAATTATCGAAGTTAGGATTCTATCCTCCCACAGAGACTGGGAGACAGAGGCCTTATCCTTCCTGATGATTACATTTCAAAGGAATGGCTTTCAGGTCTTTGGGAAAGGCACACCAGAGCTCTAGGAGATACATATACATCTCAAAGGGACAGAGGAAGAAATCACAGTTGCAAGCCCTTTTTAGTAAATGCTTAAGTAGGAGTAGTCACCTATCATCAGGGATTGGCTAGCACAAACAGGAAATTCTTTCGGTAGCCTTAAGCTTTCTCTGACAGGTACTTTAAAGGGGCTAGGGTCCTCCTAGGGATGTGGCTTTGAGCTGTTCGAAACCATTATTGTGTTTAAGTCTTTAACGTGGGGTAAGGAGGATGGATGAAATAATTTGAGTTGAGAGTGTAGTTTTTATAGGCCAAGGTTGAGGCCTAACGGAAAAGAGAGCTCAGACTAGTCTGGCCAAAGTTTGGTCAAGCAGCAAATCATTGTCACCTAACAGCTGGAAGAGTCTAGGATCATGTCTGAAGGTGATGGACATCAAGTTCTGTCTCCTGAGTTTTGTAGTTCCCAGAACCGCAGGACAGCAGGTGGTAAGGAGAGTCTACTTGATGGGTCAGGAACCCACCTCCCCACCTCTCACTCTCGGGGCCTGTTTTAGGTCATAGCCCACCCAGAGGCCATGGATTCTAGAGTGTCCTCTGGGATTGAGATCACGGCCCTTGGCTTACATCCATGGGGGAGCGGGAGGGGGAGGTAGCACCAGGTGCACCTCAGCTGCCACTTTGGCAACTGAAAACCTTCCCAGCTTTAGAGCAAACGAGAAGGGCTAAGGTCTGGAACACCTTGCAGTCAGATGGCCCACACTGTATTTTTCTTTACTAGATGAATTGGTTTGTTTATTTCTTACAATTGAAAAGAGGATTACTATGTTAAACTGCACTAGGACCCTGCCTTCCTATGGTCTGGCTCTTCAGAGGCCAATATTCCACAGCAGGCCCATCCTTGAAGGACAATGCCAGAAGTCTAGCGAACAAACAACAACAGTAGCGGTTCTCAAAGTGGTTCCCCAGAACAGCAACATCAACATCACCTGGGACGTTCTTAGAAATACAAATTCCCAGGTCCACCCTAGAGTTAATGAAACAAACTGCGAGTGGGAGCCCCTTGTATGTGAACAAGCTCTCGGGAGAATCTAATACATGCCAAAGTTTGAGAACCACTGACCTACAGCCTTCTGCTCTGCCAGAGGAGGCGAAACTGCAGTCGACCTGGAGCTTCAGGACGGATCTGAGTTAGGTTTGGAAGTTGGGGAAAAGACTTGATAAGAGAAGACATGGAAAAAAATCTTTAAAATGTGCGCACCTTACCCTAAACAGTAGGGAGCTAAGAGCATCTGACAAAAAAAGAGTACGACTGGGATGAGGTGCCCCAGCGTGCGAGCGCTCCGCGAAACCCACAGTCACTCGGCTCCCTTTTCCCGGGTGGGGAAAACCCCACGCCCACGCAGCTCCTGGAGTCCCTTCTCCTCCGGCCTGGGCGCAGAGGCCCCACCGCAGCTCGGGTTTGCAGAGCCCGGGCACGAAGCCAAGCTGGTCTCAGGTCATAGCTCTTTGGGAGCGCGAGTGGGAACGGTACCCGAGGCGCTGTTCGGGGGCCTGGAGGCTTCCCCTTCAGCCGGGCTCGGCCGCAGCTGGCCACAGCCGCGTCTGAGAGGCATCCTGGGCTACAGTTGGCGCCTCCCTGGGGATCCAGGTATTCAACCTAGGCGCGAGGCACCGCAGACCCCCACATCCTCGGTCTCAAACGCGGGGAGCCCAGCCTTATGGGAATGGAGATTTCCCATCCCCCCCTGACCCCACCTCCTACGCGGTAGACGCCCCCCCCTCCGGGTTCCAGTCGAACTACAAAGCCCACAATCCCTAGGGCTCGCACGCTATCTTCTGGGAGCTGTAGTCCTGGATGTGGAGCACCCTTAGCGGCTCAGCGCCGGCTGCACTCCATATCCCAGCATGCCCACGCGCGTGCGGGTGGAGGAGGGAGGGGAGAGACGGGGAGGATGTGAGTGGGGAGGGGGCAGCTGCCCCCTTCCCCCACCCTTCCCTTCAAGCCGGGCTGGGGTGGGGGGAGGGGCCGGACTGAGGCGGCGGCGGCGGCTCGCTCCGGGAGGGCAGAGCCGGCAAGGGCGGGACTGGCCCGCTGCGGACAGACGAGGGAGCCGCGGAGCTAACGGGTCCGGACGCCGCCAGCGGCGGCGGCTTTCTGCACGGGCGGAGGCGGCGGCAGGAGCGGCGAGCATGGCCCGCGCTGCGCCCGGCGCTGATTGAGGTGCGCGGGCGGGATGAGGGCGGGCGGGATGCGGGGCGCCCCGGGCCCCTTGCTGCCCGAACCCCTTCGGCGTGGGCAGCTGGCTTGGCCCAGCGGCCCAGACCGGCCCGGTCCACCCCGGCAACTTCCCCGGGGTCGCAGCTCTGGGTTCCCCCATGGGGACGGGGGTCCGCTTGTCTTGGCCTCAATCCCCATCCCCGCCTTCTGCTTCTGCACCTCAAGCCGCTCCCAGCCTTTGAGGCGCGACTGTTCCACTCCATGGTGGCAGCCCCCAGCCCCAGCTCTGGGAAGCGCTCCCTGCCCCAGTCCTGACTTACTGTCCATTGGCTACTTCGTACCCCCAACCCCCCGCGCGCTCCGGGCCTCTGCGCTACCTGGAGACCCCTGCCCCGCACCTCTTAGCCACAGGCTGTCTTTGCATCATCAGCACCTCTCTCCTCTTTCCCCTACTTGGCACTGCCCCCTAGCCACCCCCAATGGCCCAGTTCTCTCCGATAAGATCTAACAGCTGACCTCCTTCCCACTTTGGAGAAACTGAGGCATGACATAAACCAGGAACTTGGCCAAGACCATGCTCCAGCCCTTTCGGGGGCTGGCCCTAGCCCATGCCTTGGAATGGAAGTCATTTTTTTTTTTTCCTCCAGCCATTCCTCTGTAACTGGACCAAACTTCCCAGCCCCCTGCTGCAGCTCTGGGCTAAGCTCACTTTAGGTTACCCTTTAGCTTTCTACCACTTCTGTTAACCCCCTTCTCCTTTCCAAATCCCACTTTGGGCCCTCTCTGCTTGTAGACAGTCACCCACCCAATGGCTTGTTTTTTCAAGTTAGCCTTTCAATTTCTATTTCTTGCCAACTGCATCCATCTCCCATCTTGCCTCTTGCTTTACAGCTGCGTAAAGCACTGAAGAACAGAGTCTAAGGTATTGGGGGGGGGGGGTGGCAGAAAAGGACTGGCAGCCTCTTCCAGCCAAAGCCACTGAGGGGGGTTCAGGGCATTCTGGGGTCTCTGGGAAACAGTCATTTCTAGCCAGTAACTCACACTCCCAGCTTTGTCTAGAAGCTGGTGGGTCATCCCTCCCTCTTATTATGCCTGGTGGGCTCTGAAGTCCCTCTGAGATGGAGGAAACCTCTTACCTTGGTGGCATAAGAGGAATCCGGGAGACCACACCCCTAAAACTTATCTTGAATCTGCTGCTAACTTTGGAGGGGGTTGCTGGTTCAAGGAAGGATGCCTGCTAGGTGCCCTGAGCTCTTTGTGGAGGAAGGCAGTGTCTGTAGGCGGTGATCTCAAGTTTAGTCGTGGTGTTCAGGATCTGAAGGGAAGAGGGAACTAGGGCTCAGAGAGGTGGCACAGACATGCCTAATTTAGTTTTTTGTTTTCTAGTCTTCCTTTGGCAAATTTGCCTTTGGATCACCCCTTTACAGCCCAGTCCTTGGTTTCTCTGTGGGAAATAGGGGGAGGGAGGAAAGTCTTTGAGCCATCAGGAAGGCTCAGGAGGCTCTGGGACTTTGCTGGGGTCCTGAATGAGCAATCTTTATCTGAACCAGATGGTTCGATGCTCCAGCACCCCCCTTTAATCCCTCCCCTTTGGCTGTGAATAGGAAGCCTTTAACCTTGTAACTTGAGATTAGAGGAAGGGAGACCAAGGGGCCAACTCTGTGTGTGTGTGTGTGTGTGTGTGTGTGTGTGTGTGTGTGTGTGTGTGTTTATGTCTGCATCTGTACACTCGTGTGCAAGCTTGCCAGAGGCCTGTGTGAGTGGCCCTGCCCAGGAATGCATTGTGATGTGCTGTGGCTTGTTCATGGCCCTCTAGGAACTTTCAGAGCCCAAACCCCCCAATGGGGCCAATTTCCAAGCCCCTAAGAACCACTGGTCGTGGCTTTGTGGGAGCATTTCCCCACATGCCAAGCTTCTGGACCTGAGATATGCCTCAGGGTGAGGATTACTCTTCTTAAGAAAGCTACCTGTGATTGAGGTGTCTGAAATAGCAGCATTGGGGATGGGTTTCCAAAACTTGTGTTCTCTTTTCCCCAGTCATGGCAAGAGAAGGTCTGAAGGGTAGGAGTCTGGGAAGAGGAGTGGAAAGTGATTCCTTTGACTTCTTTTATGCCACATCCTGCCTTGTGTATTTGATTTGGGCCCCCATTAGACTGTGCAAGGTCTTCAAATGTATGTTCAGCAAATGTTTGAGTTAAAGCGGAGGGTCTTGTGGTTAAAGGTTTAAGGCAAGATTCCTCATGGTGGAGCAGGCATCAGAACCCCCTAGAGAGCTGTTTAAGGCGCAGATTGCTGGGCCCCACTCCCAGAGTTTTCTGATTCAGTCATTCTGGGTGGGGCCTAGAATTTGCATTTCTGCTCAGCTCCTTAGGGATAACGCTTTGAGAATCACTGGTTTGGGCTATTACAGTTGCTTGGGAGATTAATACAGGCAGATGCAAGTCTTAAGAGGCACTTCATTCCACCTTGCTTCCCAACCCAGGTTTGTTCTGGCTGCTGCACTGGGTTAGCCTTTCCTTTCGTTCTCCTACTGCCTAGTGTTGGCTAGGTTAATGGTAGGGTGACTTGTGGTGCCCGGGCTCCCAGTCCTGCTGTAACCATGGAGCAGACACCACCCCATGGTTATTTGAAGGAAGGCCCTACAAAAGCAGGACATTTAGGAACCGAGGCTTTGGAAAAGGGACGGCTGTGTGCACATGAGAAAGCAGACGCTGAACCACACCGTCATTTTCCCTGACTCTGCCTCTCAGACTGAGCAGCTTGGAGTATCTGCCAGTTGGAGTCCTGTCATGGCCATGCACTTGACAGGACACCTGGGAATCTCTGAAATTTGGAAAAGAGGAATCCCTTACATTATGATTTTACTTTGTGAAGCATTTTCCTCCTGTTGTTTTTCAGGAGGTTTATAGGGCCAATCCAGATCCAAGTGAGGTTACAGTGGAACAGAGAGGTGCACTGTGGGTCACCCAACAAACCCTAGGACTCCCGACTCCAGCCCTCTGATAGAGCTTCACTAAACCAGCTAGTAATAGCTGGAATAATGGCTGGAGTTTCCTGTGTGCTTAGCTACTAGCCAGGCATGGTGCTAGATACTCTCACATGTTAGCTTGTCAAATGTTCACAGCAACATTGCAAGTTTGGCATCATGGTAACTACCTTGTAGATGAAGAACTGAGACTTGTGGAACTTACCAGACTTGCCCAAACTCAAACATCTCTTAAGTGGAGGATCTGGAATTCAAACTCAGGTCTTTCTGATGGCACACCCTACATTCTTTGTCACTCGCTGTCTGCTTTGCCCAGTAAGCCTCTAATTGTCCTTTGGGTTATCTGCCCCCAGAGTCTGGTGAATTTTACTGAAACTAAAACCATTCTGGGTGTTGTGGGGGAGATAAGGACCAAGTAAGTCACTGTCCTCTCGAAGGGGCTAAGCCAAATACACCAGTGTCGTCTACAGTTGAAGGCAGAAGGAGCAGCTAGTGGCTTGTTGGTTTACAGGAAGCAGAAGCCATCCCTGTGGAAGGTTCAGAAGATGGGCCCTGAGCAGGCAAGTAGAACTCCAGCATTGACTGGGGGATGGAGAGGTGTGCAGGCCAACAGGTCCAGAGGGAGGCTGTAATGGCACTTATATATAGGGAGTTTTCCCATTTGGCTGGAACGTAGGAAAGGTATGTCAAAAAGCACTAAGAAAATCCTGTTTGGTTACAAGCAACAACTTGGCTGACTTTGGCAGGAAAGGACTTCCTTAGAAGATTGTAGGGACTCCTGGAATCAGAGATGACTCGACACCCATGTCCCCTCCAGGGTCTCGGAGTGGTACAGCAGGAACCAAAGGCCAGCTGACTTCAAGGTACCACTGTTGCCAGGATAAATCTGCTGCAGCCGTACTCAGTAATTTTGTCACCACAATTTGGGATTCACATCCCAGGGAGGAAATGGCTGGTTGGCCCAGCCTGGCAGGGAGGGCTGGTGGCATGGTAGGCAATCCCGCCCACCCCCCCACACCCAGACTGTGTCCAAAAGTTAAAGTCCCCAGAAGAAGAGGAAATGGACACTACAGGAGATCAGTCCAGAAAGCCACTAGATGAGGACCTGGATTGGCAGGTAGCACATGGCACACTTAGTTCTGACAAGTGTCTGAGCAGGCAAGGGGCAGACTGGCAGCAGGATATAGTGGGTCATAAGGGGACAAGAAAAGAAGGGAGGGAGGAAATGGAAAACTAAGTAGATAGGGTCCAGGTGAGACATAATGAAAGCTGGAATTTGGCAGTAAGAATGGAAAAGAAGAGACTGATTCTAGAGAGATTGTGAAAGTAGATCTCATCTTGTGGAACAGCCACTTGATTGGCTGGGGTTGGACATTTCAGTACCTGGGTGATGAGGTCGGTCCCTTTAGCAGACACAGAGAGGTCAGGAGGAGGAAGAGTTTGCAGGAGAAGATGATGTGGCCTTACTTTGGAGGAGCTGCACAGAGGATGCTGATGGCATGTCTGGAACCCTGGTGAGCTCATTGCTCCTGATTCAACGTTTCCTGAAATTTGGGGCCTCAGCCCTGAGGAGGTGGGGCCCTAAAGCCACAGAAGCCCTGCACCTCCTGAAAGCAGCTGGGGCTCCATGGCACAGGCTGAGCACGCCTGGGTCTCTTCTCTCTGCGTACATGAGCCCAGTATGGGCTTCTCCTTCCTTCCCCTTTCCTACTCTCAGTTCCCTGCCCCATGTTTCACACACCTGAGCCCTTACTAACTCAAGGGCCTAGCTCACATCTCTGGGGACCTGGGTTTTCAGGTTTTGCTTCTTTTCTTCTCAGGGTGCTTGTTAACAGTAAGTCCTTGCTATTAGGGCAGACATCTCCGAGTGACATTTCTGAAGAGGAGGGTCTGAACTTGTTATCTGGGGAGAGCAGGCTTTTCCTCCTATTGTCCTGTGCTCACCAGGGATGCCTGTGTGTGTCTGTAACCAGCCATTCTAGAGGATTTCTTGGTGCTGATTTATAAATCATTATTGTAATTACAGCATATTGTCAGTGGAGCCTTCATGTTGCCATCGCAGGTCTCCTCTAAGGCTCCAGGGCATAGGCTGGGCTTTGGGCCCCCCCAACTTTCTAGCTGACAACTGGGTAAATTTTTTCTTACAGGAATAGGAAGGAGAGATGAGGGTCTTCTCTGGGGTGGGGGGCAGGAGTAGCTATGCCAGAGGATACTTTATCCCCACAGATTCTCAGAGAGAAGGTCATCTTTCTGGAGTGAAGAGGACTGTTCCCCTCAGCTCCAGCTGTTGGCATTCAAATATATATGATATTTTGCAATCTATAAATGTGCATAGTATCATGTACAATAAGGTGAACCAAGGACAAGGGAAATTTAGAGAAAAATATAATTGTAATTTTGATATCAGTGCTAAATTTTTATTTGTGTATAGTAGTGTTAAAACAAAACAAATAGTTTTGGAATCGAGTGTTAAAAGCATTTTCAACTCAGCTTTTTCCTTCAAGGGGAATGTGACTCTGCAAGAGAGGAAGCCCAGGGAGGGAAAGCCATTTATGGGCTGCTGAGGTGGGAGGGGAGCCAGAGCCAGTGAGTCTCCTGCCCTGAGGGGCTTTGTTCTCTGTCCTGTAGTCCTTTGTTTTTCATCTCTTTTTGAATTATTGTCTTTGCCCATTAGGGTCTCTCTTCTCTCCTTCTCTTCTTCTGTAGAATCAGGATAGGAAACATACCAGAGGGACACAAAAAGTAGCCCCACTTCTGTGCATTTCATGGGTGAGGCCCTTCCTGCTTCCGAAAGAGCAGCTTTGCAGGGCTTGAGAGAGGGCAGGGGACCCTGGGGTGTTGTGGCATGACGTAGGGACCTTATCCTGCTCTGCCCTTTCTGGAATCCTTCTGCTGCAAAGTCCTAGCACCACCAGTAGGCAACAACCTCCCAGCCTGAACAGATCAGTAGCCTTGTGAGGAAGAAAATCAGTAATGAATGCAAATAGCTAATTGGTCTAGGGGGAGCTGCTCTGGTGAGGAAAAATCAACAAGTTATTTATTTGTGTGGCTAAAGGAAATGTGGAGAAATAGTGAAGAGGGGAGGGTGAGAGGTGGATTGTAGGAAGAGACACAGGTGGGGGAATTGGGGGATGGGCTGGAGATGCCCCCTCCTCTCTCCTGTCACCCCCACAGCTCCTCCCCTATTCCCTCCTTCCTTCTTTGCAGGCTTTCTTTGGGTTGAAAGGGACATTAAGAGAACTTTGAATCTCCCCTGACCCATAAATGGAGTTCCTTCCAACCCTCATTGCCACCCAAGTTCAGTTAAAGACAAAATACCAATCCTTTGATGCTAATGGTGAACTAGAACCAGAGTTAGGAGGAAATGAAAGTCTCTGTGGGCCTGTGCTGAGTCCTTTGGCTGTGCAAAGAAAACAGCAGCCAAAGGGACTGAGGCTATGCCGGCAAGGCAGGAGAAGGGAGAGAGCCCTTGAGCTGCTCCTGGTTCCTGTCTCTCTTGGGTTCTCTAGAGAGCCATGTGAGTCTGGGGTTGGCCATCTCTCTGTCCTGTCCTGTCCCAGAGGGCTTGGTGTTTCCCTGGACTGATGCCTGTTTAGCCTCTGGGTTCTTGGGGCCTCTGGCATTGCTTAGGAAGAGAGCCTAGGTACCACAGGAAAGAGTGAAGGGGAAGAGGAGAGGAATGGGGGGGCTGTTCGGGTTCTTCTAGTGGAGAGGAGTCAAGGCCTTCCTTAGGCAGGAAGATGCTATGAAATGGGGAGTAAACAATTTACATCAAGAAGGTTCAGCCAAAGGCCAAAGTGGCAGCTGCCTGACGAAGGCACTTCCTCAGTGCTTGAAGAGTAATTCACACTTGACCCTAAAAGCAGCAGTGCACAAACTTGTAGGATGAATGTGAATTTTGATCTCTCAAGTGGCATTTTTTGTACATAACACAGAAGACACCTCACCTCCTTTCAAACCTGGGTGAGGTATTTTGAAAGGTGTCTTCTTCCACTCGAGCCACCTATCCTGGTAATTTCTACCCACCCAGGACCTGTGCGCCTCCCATGCTCTTCATCCTGTGCAAAACAGGGAGCAGCCAGGCCTTCACTGTTGGCAGCCAGTGAGGCCAACATGGAGGCCTGAGCCGGCTGAGGACGGCAGAGCTTCAGGGCAGGGCCGACTTAGCTTTTCTAAAGGGGAAGCAGCTTGTTTGGTCAGGGGACCCCCTCCATGATTTTCACAGCCCAGGGCCCAGTCTGGTTGCACACATACAGGGTTCTTGCTGCCTTATCTACCCACAGGGGGTTTGATGCTGTGTGACCCTGGGTAAGTCCCTGCTTCTCCTGAGGCCTCAGAGTCTAAATACAGAATTTAAAGACCTACTCAAGGACTTGCTCTCAAACCATCTGGTAGACCCAACAGAGGAATACCATGTCCTCTGGGGGGGAGGTAATGCTGGGGACCCAGGATGCCACTATATGGTCCAGACCCTTATGGGAATCAGTTTGACTTTTCTTCTAACCTGCTTGGATGGACTAAACAGCAGCCAGCCTGCTGTGGCATCTCTCGACAATTGGGCTCTTAGAGCCGGGACATCTGTCCTCAGGCCTCCTATTGTTCTCATCCCCACCTCCTAACCTGTACTTTAATTCTGTCCTGAATTCAGGCAGAAAAACCCATCTGGTCTCTCATCACATTCCTCTCTTCCTATACTGGCCAGAGTGGCCCCAGAGTGACTGTTTATAGGTTCCTGTTTCTTTCTGCTCCCAATTCTCTTATGCTACCCTCTTATGCCCTGGGCTCTGCTCTAGCCAGGGTTTTGTTTTTTTTTTTTTTTCTTTTTTTCCCCCCACAGCCAGGGTGGGAGGTGATATCACAGGCTGATCACAGGAAGGGGCACATCAGTGGCATGGATACAGGGCAGGTCTGGAACGAGGTCGGGGAGGGCTTCATAGTAGAGGAGAGAGGAGGGCAGTGAGGAAAAGCCCATACTCGCCAGGATGCGAAGGGCTGAACTGAAAGGGCGGGGCACAACTAGGTATCTTGAGGAGACCAGTTTGGACAGAGCATAAGGTTTTTGGGATAATTGCCCAAGAAGGAGGGCCAGGATGGAGGGGTCTGGCCATGGAGGGGTCTGGTGCAGGAAGGAACAGGCTTTCTTGTAGGACTGGCTGGTCACACAAGGATTGTGTTTGCAGGAAGTGTGGGCGGAGTTGTTAATGACTGTTTGTTCTCCGCAGGCTGTGAAGCTGCCAAGGGTCAGTCTGATAAGAGGGAAGAGATAGACTCCTTGAGTTTTATACTCCCGACAGCTGCCTTCTCTCAGCCGGCCCCACAGATACTGACAGTCTATTGTGGCACTGCTCTTGGTCTATCTCCTTTCCTTCCTGAAATACAGTCTCTGGCTTCAGCCCAGCTGGGTTTCCCCTGCCTGGCCGCCAGCTCCTGTTTCCATCTGTGGTCAGATGAGGCTTGCACTGGGGGAGGGGTCAGTCCTGGCAAGACGGAGCCAATTCTGAGCCTGACCCCAGGGTGGGAAGCCACCCTAAGGTGGGGCCAGGGCTTTGGACGAAGCATCATCTTCTGGATCTGCCTGGTCCATTTTGGTCTCAGGATTACCTTGCCATTCACCGAGCCAGCTCTGGTGTTTGGGAAGGCCTGGCTCTTTTGCTAGAAGGATTCAGAGATGGAGATCTGATGGGATTTGCATTTGTGAAGATCATTTTGGCTCCCCTGTGGACAATGCATAGGAGGGTTTCTAGTAGGTCTGGGGCTTTAACAGTCAGGGGGCTACTGTAGGTGAAGGTTGACAGTGCCCTGGATAGTGTGATAGTGATAGACACATAGAAAAGTAGAAAGATGAGAGATTTAGGTGGTAAAAATCAGGTGGACTTGGTATGAGGTTGACTGAGGGAGATTGAAGGAAAGGGGGGCACAGATGGCTTCTAGGTTTCAGGGTTGGATGGATGATGTCCCTTTCCCAGAAACTGGGAACACAGAAAGAGGACCAGGTTTGGGAGCTTAGAGCATACATGAGTTTGGTTTGGGGCAGGTTGAGTTTGAGGTATTTTGGGGCACCTCTAAGGCATATCATCAAGGGGTGACATCCAGAAATGAAGGAAATAGATGGGTCGAGAGTTCAGGGGGAAGTTTGGCAACATTTGAAATGCCAGATGTGACTCTTAACAGGTTGAGAAACAGGTTTGGAAGGGGATCCCCCAAAATCCATTGTCAGACGAGGAATGGGATCGAGGGTCCTGACTTCTCATTGTATCCCATAGCCAGGGTCTATATTCTCTTCTCCTGCCTGATTCAGTTGGTTCAGGGCCTTTCCAGGCAGCAAAAGGCATGACACCCTCCCCTGCTGAGTCTTCCATATGATTGAGGGACTCTGGCAGTGGACAGTGCTGACTCCGGACCATGCAGGAAGGCCATGTGTGTCAGAGCTTCCCTCACCATCAGCTTATCTGGACAGTGTCTCTGGCTGGAGAAGGACTAGGGTCCTGGCCAGAACTGGGCCACTGCTGGGGAATCCCAGGACCATTTCTGTTTGTGTGGCCTCTCAGCTGGATTGACCTATCGGGGACGGGATTTTAGGGACAGGTTCAGGGCAGTCCTTCTGCGTCAGATGGCAAGTTATATAGTAAGTGGCTTTCTAAAAATTCCTTTAAATGAAATGGGAGTTGGCTATACATGTGTGCAAGATTGTATCATTGGACTTCTTCAATTACAAACGCCAAAAATCCAACTCATCCAGCCTCAGGTTGACTCATAGCTGAGGAGGGTGTGGCTGGCCACATGCAGGGAAGATGGGAGGTGGGGCTCAACCAACATCCATCTCACTGTGTGACCGTGCCACCACTGTGTGTGATGACGCCACTCTCAGTTCCCATTGGCCTGCCAGCAGGGCCGGCCCTACCCCAGCTATGGTGACTGAATACATTTCATGCTCTCGTTGGCGAGGCCTGGGTTACAGGGCAGAGAAATGGAAATTTGAAGAGAGGTGGTTCCTCAAAGGAAAGTAGGGTTGTCATCCACCACAGAGACTCCACATGTTGAGGCAGCTGACAGTGCACGGTGTGCATTTGGACTCAGGGAGATCTTGCAGTAGTTCTATGCCTGACTTACATGTCAGAAACACCACTGTGGACAAACTGATAAGGATTTATTGCCATTTATTAATTTTCCTTGTTAAGAACTAAATGCTAAAATGTAGAATGGGGGGGGGGGGCGTCTGGGTGGCTCAGTCGGTTAAGCGTCCAACTTCAGCTCAGGTCCTGATCTCATGGTTTGTGAGTTCCCCGTGTCGGGCTCTGTGCTGACAGCTCAGAGCCTGGAGCCTGCTTTGGATTCTGTGTCTCCCTCCCTTTCTACCCTTCCCTCTCATGCTCTGTCTCTCTCTCTCTCAAAAATAAATAAACATTAAAAAATAATAAAAAAATAAAATGTAGCATGGAATTTCAAATCATCGAACCATTCCATTTGTAGATCAGGAAGTAGAAGTTGAGAAATTTGCCCACTGCCTTCAAATCAGAAGGTGGAAGAACCCAGGGGTGCCTGGGTGGCTCAGTCAGTTGCATGTCTGACTTCAGCTCAGGTCATGATCTGTCAGCTCGTGGGTTTGAGCCCCGCATCAGGCTCTGTGCTGACAGCTCGGAGCCTGGAGCCTGCTTTGGATCCTGTGTCTCCCTCTCTCTCTGTCCCTAACCCAGTCACATTCTGTCTCTGTCTCTCTCAAAAATAAATAAACATTTTTTTTAATTAAAAAAAAAAAAAAAAGGTGAAAGAACCCAGCTCATCTGACGTAGACTGGGGCTCTTTCTAGTGTTGAAGTGGGGTTTTTTTAGGTGTTTTCTCACTGTTTCAACTGCCTAGCCACAAGGAGTGATTCATCCCTTGGACCGCAGGTCAAAGAGCAGGCACAGGCAGGTTATGGCCAAAGGTCCCTTCTTGGTGGTGGCCCAGGGCCATCTGCATGGTGGATAGTGTTATGCAGGGGTCTGTTGACAAGAGGAAGACCCTCACTGTTGCATCAAACTGGTCCCAGTAAACAGGAGGCATTGGCCCAACTCTCAGGCTTCCGCCCTGGTGCTGCCTTCGTCTGTCCTCGTGGCTTCCTGGGTGTTCACCATCCTCCGTCTTGTTTCCTGGTGGGGCCTGGATAAGGATGTAGCTCTAGGGCTGTGGTACTTTCTGGATTATGTTGGGTTATTTCCTACTAGGGACAGTTGTGCCCCTCTGTCTTCTCCGTTGGAAGAGAACACCCAGGACTGTGGTGCCAGTTTCAGGAAGAGATAGATAAATAGCACAGTTTTGACTTTTACCTCCAGTTTGTGAGGGAATAGGTATTTGACCCAGCTTGGCAGAGCCAGCAACAACGTGTTGTAGAAAGAGCTCTGGGCTTCGAGCCTCCAACTTACAGGAGCCTTTATGTTCATTCTGGCACAGGCTTCTTGCCTTGGGTGGGTCACGTCCCTGAGTCTCTGATCCAGAGAGGGAAGGCTGTCCCCATGAGGGGCTTCAGGGAAGTTCGAAAGCGTGAATGATATATTAACAAAATGCTGGAGGTCCGAGGAGCTTGAGGGGAATTCTCACCAACTCCTAAGGGCTCAGAGAGTGCAGTGGGGCTCTTCTGAGTTTGGGACTGAATTCCTCTTTCATTCTGACCATCTTATCGTACATCTTTCCTCCTGCCCTTCATATATTTGAGGATAGCAAGTTAGTTCTTCCCTCCTGAACTGTCTGCCAGCCCAAACTGACTAGCGTGCTTGGTCTGCGCCTCATGCTCGCCTCCTGGAGGCCCCCTGTCTGCCTGTTTCTGCCTGGGGCCGTGTTCTAAGTGGTCACCCAGCCTGGCTCACACCTCCTTGTTCCCTTAGGCTTAGCCACAGTGTCTACTCTTGTCCCTGCCTCTCTCCTCTCGGTGAGGCTGAAACTCCATGGTACCTCAGGTACATCGCGCAGCTTACGGTCCTCGCTTATTTCATCTTGGCAGGGACTATCATGGGCAAGTAGGGCAGGCATTATCATGCTCATTTTACAGATGGAGGACCTGGGGCCCAGAGAGATATGATCTGCCCAAAGACACAACTGTCTAACAGCAGAGCCAGTTCTGGAATTGAGGTCCTCTGAATTTAGTCCAGAGTTCACTGTCAAATGTTAACTCATAGGCACATGTTGGGGTGGGGATGCCCCAGTCTCACCAAAGAAGGCAAAGGGCTTGAAAGCAGGCCCTGGGACCCCCTATTCATAGCCCCCGGATCAACCTTGCATAGCTTCAGTCTTAAACTAGTGCATCCTTGTATAACGACAAAATACATAATAAGCCAGACAATAGAGACTGCTCCCTGGGGACCATTGTATTGGACCCTGATCTGTGCATTCTTCCCTTCCACATCCCCTGAAGTTGACATCATTAATGCTTATCATGATGGATATCATCTTAACCAGATCCAGGGGGATGAGTCACTTCTGGAGAATAGGACTGCGGAGGGCGCCTTGCTCCCACACCCCTGACTCCACTTATCTGGGAGTGAGCATCAGAGGCAGTGCAAGGTACCAGCTGATATTGCTACTTTCCAGAGGTGATGAAGTGTATTACCCAGCAACCTTAGAGATGTTCTGTATCCCGGGGGCCCTGCCTGAGTCAGTCACAGCATAGTATCAACTCCTCAGTAAAGAAGATTGCTCAGGCAGAGCAAGGGAGAAATGACAGCAATTGTTGGGCATGGAGCAGTCCAGAGCTGGGCTCTCCAGTTTACTGGCCACTTGCTTTCTGCCTCCTGAAGTGACACAGGGAAAAACAGGGAGACGGGGTAGGGGTGCTTCCCAAAGCTGCCTGTGGAGTTGGTGCTGGAAGTCTCTGATGGCAGCAGGCTGAGCACAGACTCAAGCCCTGTAAGTGGAACTTCCAAGGTCTCTACTGGAAAGGCAACATCCAGAAGACACAGTGACCAAGCAACGGGTCCAACTCTGGGCTCCTCCATCCTTTTACTCCACTTCTCTCTACCTCCACTCCCAGGGGAGAGAGAGGACATCATTTCCCTTTAATCTTCTGTCCAAGCATGGCTACAAACACCTTCTTTGGGTTTCCATTAGCATAGCTGCCATAGGCTGACCTTTCCAAACGACATTACTAAATATAAAAGAAGAACAAAACAAAGCTAAAGATAGAGAATAAAAGCAGCCTGGCTCAAGAAGTGCAGACGACTGGTTTGTTTTTAGGGTTTTCAGAGTACTCCGCCGCAGGAGATACCTATCTCCAGGCCAGCATAACGCTGCATGCCCTTCTGCTAGAGTCTCGGCTTCCTAGCTCTGACCTGCCTTCCTGTGTAAGGCAGCCCTTAGGACCCATACTACCATGGATCTCCTCCAAGAGAGCTAGACTACCTCCTGATCAAGTGCCTGGCCCACCCTCCTCTCTATCCAGGGTTTGCTGGCTCCATCCTTAGGTCCCAGGGGATTAGCACCTACATAACTGTACCCTGTAGGAGTTCTGTCTTATTTTAAGTAAGGCTTGCAGTAGGACCCATCTCTTGACACACTGCTTATGCCCCAGCTTAGCCTACAGCTGCCATTGAAGGGCTGGCGGTCCTCCAACATCTGATCTTGTCGGGAACTGTACAAGTCTCCCTGCCTGGTTCCTTCCTCCCACTGGGCTACAAGAATAGAAACTGATAAGAAGTGGGCCTGGTCAATGGGAGTTTTTTGGGTGGATTAAGGAATAGATTGGGTTTAAAAACAAGAACCAAAAAAACACTGAAGTCATCTATTCTTGATGCAGGAAGTAGATGTGGGCCTGGTCATAAAGCTGCATTTCTAGCCTACAGCACTGCCTCTGTGTCCCGCCTGGCATATGAGTGATGCCCAGGGGCCAGGTCTCCACACTCCATACTGCTGCCTGCCAGCATGTACGATGCTCCCATTTCATACCAAATGTTCAGATGGAGACACAAAAAATCAAAAGAACCACCACCTCACAAGGGAATGTGGGGGCAGGATGGATAGAAAAAGGGAGGTTGTCATCAGTTACAGCCTGCTGTCCTACCTTGCTAAGGTTGGAGCCCTTTAGAGAAATTTGCCCAGTGCAAAGTAGGCTTCCACGCCTGCAGCCCAGGCTGTCACCTTCATGGCCCCAGAGGCTCTGGCAGACATTCCACCTGGGTAGCTTGGCTGGGCCACGGGGACTGAAAACCTAGAGTTCCTACCAGCCCAGTGGAAGAGGTGTGGCACATCCCTGGGGCAGATGACAGAGCCTTGCTCTCACCTGTACCTTCAAGCATGATGTGAGCCCTCACTGAGTGGGCATTCTGCTCCTGGCTTCCAGCCCCTGAGCTGGAAGAGGGGAGAATCCTAGAACAGGTGCTGATGCACTCTCAGAGAGCATTGCTTCCGGACCCACCTGTCCCAGAAGTTCTGTCAGCATTCTTGGGGTCATAGCGTGTTCTCTGCATTGGAGCATTAGGCCAAGCCCATCCCATAATGCCACCCAGTAAGAACTGGTGGCTTCCCTCTGGTTTGCCAAGGGCCTGGAACCCTGGTGGGTTGTGCCCATGTGATGACAGTACATACCTGTTGTGCAGACTTTCTTGCCAGGGGAGCAGTCAGTCACCCTGCTTCCTGGGCCTCTTTTTTGCAGGTCTACAGTACTGGCAGTTGGGTTATGACCTCTTTTCTGGCATTCTCTCCCCTATCCTCCCATCCCAGAGAGGATGTGGGGATAGATGCTAGAGTTTTAAGTGAAGTCCTTCAACTCAGCCTGGGCCACGGCCTAGATGGAGTTTGAACCACAGAGACTGTGGTCTGGAAACTTCTAGAAGAATAGCTTCTTCTTTCTCTGGGTGTGCACTGGCAAGACTTGTATCTGCCCTCGCTCAGCCCCTTCTTCATCATCCCCTTCTGGGGTGTAGTGGCCTGAACCTTCTTGCAGGTGGAGGGATGGGAGACCCCACGCAGAACCCCTTGCCGTGGTCCAGGCTTGGAAAGGGGCAAGAAAGGGCTATGGCAGAAAGCAGGAATGCCAATCCTGTTCCTTTCCCCAAAGTGAGGGAAAAAGTGGCCAGAAAGTGGTCAGGAATTCTGGTTTTGCTCTCCAAGGGCTGGGAGAAAGAGCACTGGTTGGGAGTTAGAGAGGGAAATGCCCTGCCCCTCTCCACCATTTTTCCTGAATTATAGCTCCTTTAGGAGCATTTGCCCTTTGTCCCCAGCCTCTGGAGCTTCCTTCTCAGTCTGCTGGCTCCTGCCTAGGATTATTGTTTCAGGAAGCTGTCTGGGTATGCTGAGTCATGTTTTCAAACTGGCTGATTCCCTGCCACACGGGTGCAGGTGTTGGGGAAGAGAGGGTTGAACGTTACCTGGAGAAACCACGTTCTTCCCTTTCGCTCCCCCTGGGAAGAGGGATGGAGTGCAAAGAGACTCTCTCCTAAACCTTCTCTTAGACCCACTCCCTGCACCCCAGTGTAGAGGGAGTGTGTATGTTTCTGGGAGCCAGTGTTGAGGAGCATTGGATTAATACCTGTTTCTGAGAAGAGCAGGGAGGCTCCCTTTTCTTTTTCTTTTTTTTTTTTTTTTAAGTTTATTTATTTATTTTGAGACAGCACACAGGGGTGGAGGAACAGAGAGAGAGAAGGAATCCCAAGTAGGCTCCTCATTGTCAGCATGGAACCGGATGCGGGTCTCAAACTCATGAACCATGAGATCGTGACCTAAGACAAAATCAAGAGTTGGATGCCTAACCAGCTGAGCCACCCAGGTGCCCCAAGGAAGGCTGTCTTTGGTAAGAGTGAGTTTGATGCAGAGCATGGTCCTTTTCCCCAAGGCGGCTCTAAATTGAAGATTGACTCATCTCTTCCTTCTTGGAGCCCTCAGCTCAGTCCTCCACGGGTGCTCTGGCTGGTGGATATTGCTCTGGTATGCACCTCCAATGGCCTCTGGGATGGACTGTGGAAACACGTCAACAGATCCCACCTCTTTAGAGGGCGAGGCCTACAGTTGGGACTTGGAATGCTAGTCTCTGAGGTCAGCTGCCTCATGGCATTCCCGTGGCAGGGCAGCCCTCCTAGAGTAAGCCTGGCGAGCAAAATCAAGGAGCCATGCGTGGCAGGCAGGCTGGAGAGGTTGAGGGAGCCCTCAAAACAGAGGAACTCCTTTCTCTGCTTTTTGACAGAGCAAGAGCCACAAGGCCATAGAATGAAGGGTTTTGCTAACGGGCAATGATGCAGCTATACAAGGAGGGAGAGGGACTGGGGTCCTTTCCATGTTGTTGGCCACTCCCTGGTGGCAATAATATCTATTGAATGAATGCATCCTCTGCCTTTCTCTTGAGACTCAAAGCATTCCCCAGACATCCAGACAAGTGCAGAAGGAAAAGGAAGCCCTGACAGCTTTTCTGTGGCTCTTCATTATACATCTATGGTATGACTGTGATCTGAACCACAAGCAGTGATGAATGGCCAAGCCACCTGGCACTTTGTTATCTTTAAAGAAAATCAGAGCCGGATTATTGGCACCCTAGTCCCCTGTTCCGTGGGAGGTGATATGGTCAAATTTAATTGTCCCAGGGAGGCAGAGTTGGGCACTAAGATCTAAGCTCCCAGCTTTCCAGACTCCTCTCTGGCTTGCCCTGGGCTACCATTCATTTATCCCACTCCTGCTTCCTCCAAAAGTCCCCAGAGAAACTGATTTATTTTCTAACCTCCTACCTTCAGGGTCTTCTGCCTGTCTCCTGCCTCTCTTAATGTCTGAGGTTTTTCAGGCCTATGGAGAAACTCCTTTAACCGTGTCTTTGGTAGAATCTTGCTGCTGACTGTGGCTAGAGAGCCCATAGACAAGTATGGTTGGGCCTAAGGGAGCTGTTTAGAACCGGCTCAGGGCAGGCCTTGTGTTCCATATGGTATAATGAAGCGGCAGCCGGGGAAGATGTGACAGGCCCCGTGACCTGCATGCTCTGCCACAGGATAGACCTAGCGCTCCTCTCCGCACAGTCTGGGGTAAGGGTCAGCCAGGGCAGACCTGACTATGAGACCTCAGGTCAACATGTCCACCCCACCTCCCTGGAAGCTGCTCCCTGACACTGTGGGGACAAGGGGCAGTGCCTATGGGAAAGGAAGCTCTGTAGCAAGACGCTGGTGGTGCTGACCCAGGGAAGGCTGGAGACAGGGTAGGGTGCTGAGGAATCTGAGCCAGGGCTTTGTAGTGGGGGTTATCCTCTTGATGCTCACCCAGCATCATAGGGCTCCAGCCCAGAAGAGTTGCCCCAAACTGGGACTGACAGAACTGTGGCTCTAAACATATCCAACCCAGGAGCACAGGCTCTGAGCTAGAAGCTTTACTCCTTTCATCCTTACAAAAACCCTTACAGAGATGGATGAGATTCCCATTTGACAGATAAGGACACAGATCAGAAAAGTTAAATGGTTAATTTCTTGTCAGCTATTAACTGACAAGAATGTGAGCAAAGCCAGAATGTGAGTCCAAGTTTTTCCAGGCGCTTTCTTCTTTTGGGAGGCTTCACTGGAAAGGGTCTTTGAGCTGGGGCAAACAGATGGGAGATCTTTGGAGACTTGGCTAGGGAGAACTGCAGCTGGTGGCCTGCAGTGCCTAGGGGAATGACTGAAGAGAGTTCCATTTTAGCAGTCCCGGTATGTCCCTGCTGACAGAAACTTAAGACTTTGGCCGTTTATACATACATCTTTTCCATTGCCTCTGACTTGCTAAATCTAGTTTGAACCTAAGGCCACATGTTTCTTGGTGGTCCACAAGAAGTTGGAGAAAGCTTTTTCACTTCTAGAACTGGAAGAGTGGGGGCAGAATATAATCATCACTTCCATCTGCATACTTATATAATGATTTATAAAATGGTTTCAAAACATTTCTTTACTACCATGACTTCCTCTGATTCTTATAATCCTGGGGTTGTATATGGAGATGATACTCAGCTAGACAAGTATTTTTTTGATGTAGGCCAGTGCTAGGTCCTACAGTGATACAGAAATGATAAATTAAAAGCATGGTCTTTGTACAACTAGAGTTTGTATTTTGAGTGATGGAGATAGACATGTACATGTCTTTCTAGGCTCTTTATACGATCTTAATAAACATGGGCCAGATTTGGTCTGTGGTCCAAACTAGTTCATAACCCCTAGAGGGTAGGGTATAGGGAGAGATGAGGCTTAAGAGGGTGGCCTGGTTTAGGGATCTCTGAATGCTATGCTAAAGAGCCTGATCTTGGCCCTAATGGGCACCCTATCTCATATGTTTTTGAACGCAGGAGGATGATGAGTTTGTTAAGTCTGAAGTGCCGTAAGGACACGCTGAAGAGGCAGTTGAGAATGTAGGTCTAAAACTCAGAGTAGAAGGCAGCAACAGATTTGGAAGGGGGTGGGGGAAAGAAGCAAAAAGGGCTGAGGGCAGAACCTTTGGGATGCATTACAAGCTGAAAGAGACAAGCAAGTGTCTGATTCAAGAAAGTAGATTGCGATGACTACTACTGAGTGTTCACCACTACTAAGTGGTGGACAGCAATCCTCTCTATCTCAGAGAGGAAGAGGGTGGAAGGAGGATTGCTTTCATCGGATTGTTCGAGAATCTTGGCCTGACAATGAGAAAGAATGAAATATGGCCTTTTGTAGCAACGTGGATGGAACTGGAGCGTGTTATGCTAAGTGAAATAAGTCATACAGAGAAAGACAGATACAATATGTTTTCACTCTTATGTGGACCCTGAGAAACTTAACGGAAGACCATGGGGGAGGGGAAGGAAAAAAAAAAGGTTAGAGAGGGAGAGAGCCAAAACATAAGAGACTCTTAAAAACTGAGAATAAACTGAGGGTTGATGGGGGGTGGGAGGGAGGGAAGAGTGGGTGATGGGCATTGAGGAGGGCACCTGTTGGGATGAGCATTGGGTGTTGTATGGAAACCAATTTGACAATAAATTTCATATTAAAAAAAAAAAAAAAAAGAATCTGGGCCTGAAAGGAAAAAAGTGGCTTGCTGCCTGGTGACAGCCTGG
Organism: Panthera pardus; assembly: GCF_024362965.1. Taxonomy (NCBI): domain Eukaryota; kingdom Metazoa; phylum Chordata; class Mammalia; order Carnivora; family Felidae; genus Panthera; species Panthera pardus. The sequence goes on from NW_026526754.1 coordinate 13,150,353, forward strand.
ACTAGAATTTGGCTCCTGAATCCACTGCTGCTGCTCTTCTTCTTCTTCTTCTTCTTCTTCTTCTTCTTCTTCTTAAGTTTGTTTATGCACTTATTTATTTAGTTTATTATTTTGTTGTTTATTTAAGTAATCTCTACATCCAACATGGGGCTTGAACTCATGACCCCAAGATCAAGAGTCACCTGTTTTTTTTCTTTTTTTCTTTTTTCTTTATTTAAGAGAGAGAAAGTGGGGGTGGGGGTGGGGATTGGGGAGGGGCAGAGAGAGAGGGAGACACAGAATCCAAGGCAGGCTCCAGGCTCTGAGCTGTCAACACAGAGCCCGACGTGGGACTTGAACCCACAAACCGTGAGATCATGACCTGAGCTGAAGTCGGCCACTCAACCGACTGAGCCACCCAGGCTCCCCTTTCTTTTTTTTATATATTAGAGTTTCTTCTGTCTTTTTTTTTTAAGTCTATTTATTTCGAGAGAGGGAGTGCACAAGAGTAGGGGAGAGGCATAGAGAGAGAGGGAGAGAGAGAATCCAAAGCAGGCTCCATGCTGTCAGCACGGAGCCCAACACAGGGCTTGATCCCACAAACAGATCATGACCTGAGCCGAAATCAGGAGTTGGAGGCTCAACCTACTGAGCCACCCAGGCATCCCAAGAGTCGCCTGCTCTTTTGACTGAGCCAGCCAGGTGCCCCAATCCACTACTCTCCTGATATAATTGAAACAAAAACCTGGGCCTACTGTAGGCAGGCTGGGGACTCAAAAGAGTCAGATGGGCCTTTCATCAATGGTGTCCTTGTGGCCAATGTGCATTTTTCTCTGGCCAGATAAAAGACGGTGAAAGTCACGTGGTATGGAAGAGGGGCTGATGGCTTGGGTGGCCTTCTCCTGTGAAGGCCTAGTCAGACCACATCTGAAAAATCCTGTTTGCATGTCTGCACACCCCATCCCTACCCTCAGGGTGGACTGTACTGAAAATGGGGCAGGGATGGGAGAACAGTTTTAATCGGGACTCTTGATCAGCTTACCTCAGGCTCTCTCAGTCTGCTTCCTTCAGAGTTCTGGCTGGAGTTCTGTGAATCTTGTTAGAGATGGTTTGATATGCCTTCCCAGGAGACTGGTATTGGCAGGGATCCTCAGTTACTTGGTACAGATGGTTTAATCCAACTCATCCAAGTCAAGATGGCACTATAAATTTATATCTAAACACATAGCAGTAATATACAAAAAGATAAAATTCTAAAAACATAGTCATACACTCCCCCTCCTTCCCCCCACACAAAACCACAAACATCCCTGTAATGAGAAATGGGGCAGGAACACAAAGAGGAGACCAGGGCTGAAGCTGTAGACCTGCTGGTCTTTGAGTCTGGAAGCAGGCAGGAGCAGCTGGAAATCTGGGGTAACAGAGCTATAAAGTTCTCCACATGAAGCATAGAATTAGAGTTTGTACACTGCTTGAACTCAGGGGCTGGAAAAGTAGGTAAAAAAAAGTTTCCAACCCTGCTCTGGGGCTACGACTTATAAAGATGCTTGCCTAGGGAGAAAGAACCTCACATCCTGGACCTAAGCTGAGTGAGTGCCATAAGAGTTGATCCTAGAGCCAGAGGACCTGGGGAGACAAAGGTGAAAACCTCTAGACAGGGAGGCAAAAGTAAAGTATAACAGATAAGATGAATTTATACACTAAAGTTTAGAAACATATGGGGCAACTAATGAGAAAAAAGGAACCAATACAAATAAAAAAAAATTTACCTCAGAAGAAATGAAAATAACAGAGTAATTAGAGAATGTCTTTAGAGGCGCCTGGGTGGCTCAGTGGGTTAAGTGTGGACTCTTTTTTAAGAAACATTTTTTTAAACATTTATTCATTTTTGAGAGACAGAGCGCAAGCAGAGGTGGGGCACAGAGAGAGGGAGATATAGAATCCAAAGCAGGCTCCAGGCTCTGAACTATCAGCACAGAGCCCAATGTGGGGCTCAAACCTTGAGATCATGACCTGAGCCAAAGTCGGATGCTTAACCGACTGAGCCATCCAGGCACCCCCAATTGCGAACTCTTGATTTCAGCTTAGGTCATGATCTCACAGTCTGTGAGATCGAGCGCTGCATTGGGCTCTGTGCTGACAGTGTGGAGCCTGTTTAGGATTCTCTCTCCCCACCCCTCTCTGTCCCTCCCCTGCTCACATTCTATCTCCCTCCCTCCCTTCCTCTCTCTCTCTCTCTCTCTCTCTTTCTCCCTCTCTCTCTCTCTCTCTCTCTCTCTCTCTCCAAATAAATAAATAAATAAACTTAAAAAAAAAGAGACCCTCAAAGAGATAAGGAAACGTTAAATCCATTAAAATAAAGGAAGCTACAAAAGGAAAAAGAAACAGGAAGATGTCAGTATGAAAAGTACTAAAAATTCTAGCAGTGAAAAATAGTGTCATTTGAATTTGAAACAATAGATAGAACTCTAGCCTGGACACAGAATTCATGAATTGGAAGATAATATCGAGGACTCCATCTAGAACACAACGTAGATGTGGAGGACAGATTGACAGGCTTGGCATGTACCTAATAGGAATTCCAGATATGGGTCAAGAAAACGGCAAGGAATTAATATTTGAAGAGAAAATGGCTGAAAATTCCAGGACTGAAGAGACAGCATGAGTACCAAACAATAAATAGATATCTAGGCATAATATAGTGAAACAGCAGGCAAAAATAAAGAGAAAATGTTAAAAACTACCTGAGCAAACAAGAATTCAAAGGAATGACAATTAGGCTAATGTACACCACATCAACTTAGACACCAGAAGATGATAGAGGGGTATCTTAGGGAAGCTACAACTCTCCACCCCACTATCATTCAAGAACGAGGTAAAATTAAAGGTATTTCTGAACATGCTAAGGCAGTTTTATCACCTACAGGCCTTTGCTAAAAGATCTACTAAAGGTATACTTCATCAAGAAGAAAAGTAAACCTGGGAAAAGGAGCAGGTTGTTAGCACCATCATGGGGCACAGAAATTGACACATAATGTTGATAAATTTAACTATAGGACAGTATATCATGATGCTTTCTGCTACAAGTAAAAGAATAACCCACAGTGACTTAAACTCTAAAAAAATACTTAATTTGCTTATGATGAGAAATATGGAGATAGGAAATTCCAGGGTTGGGGCAGTAGTCCAGTATTGACATGAAGGACCCTAGATCATTCCATTTTTCTGCTCTGCCATCCTCAGGGTGAAAGATCTCTCTCCTCATGGTTTTGAGATGGCTGCTGCAGCTCCATGCATTGTGTCATTACCCTGTAGCATCCCAAGCAGGAAGGCAAGGAGATGCTAGCTAAGAGGAAGTTTTGAATGTGCCTCTTTGTTAGGAAAGAGAACCTTTCCAAGAAAGCCCCTGCAGACATCTCCTTATGTCTCATTGGCCCGGGCTGATCCATCCTTAGACCAATTCCAGATAAAAGGGAACAGACTTACTGTGCTTGGCCTTGACTAGGCTTGCCTCATCTCCTGGGACTGGCTCCTTTGTTGCCTGAACAAAATCAGGACTCTGTTGGCAAGAAAAAAGGGGAGTAGCTGCTGGTAGGCAACCAGCAGTGCCTGCCACAGATGACGAAACACACAAAAATCCAGTGTCTAATTTGTTTTTTAATTAAAAAAAAAAGTTAAAATTGTTGACCACATTGTCAGGGAAGAATAAGGTATAATGAAGTAGGGAATTTCATTGTTAAATCACACCAAGTTGTTGCCTTGTTCAAGGGGATAGCGTGGCTAAAAACTTGCAGACTTCATTTTTTAAAAAATGTATATATGCTAACAATTTAACCACTAAAAAAAGAGAAATATAATTTTTAAGACAGGAGGAAAAAGAATGGGGGTATCAGGGAGAACAAAGCATGCCAATCCAACAGAAGTCAGGAAAAGAAAAAAGAACTAAAGAAATCGTAAAGAGAAAACACAAAGTAAGGTAATAACAGAAGTCCAAATACATAAATATAATGGATTACATTCATGTTTCCAAAAAAAAAAAAAAAACTCTATCATATTGGGTAAAAAGCAATAAGTGGAAAAAAAAAAAAGCAATAAGTGGTCTGGAGCTTGGAGACGCCTATCAGTGAGACTCAGGGCCTTATCAGGAAAGGCTTTTAGCCTTTGTCACCAGGTGGTTCTGTTCTTTAAATGACTTTCTGTTCCTTGCCTCATCTTTTCCTCTCTTCCCAACTGTTTATGTCTGGCCTTGTCTGCTCAGCTCTTGAGATAATGTTGTTTTTCTAGACTTTTCTTTCTTCCCTAGTATGGATATGTATAGTGAATTCCTGGACCTTTCCCTGATGAAAACAAACCACGCTGGGACCCCATGAGTGTGGAGCAGAGCTGGGCCAGAGTGGAGCACATCGTGGTGCTCCCTCTGCCCCACCCACTCCCACACCTCAGAGCCCAGCAGTCCTCCCCCAAGAGCCTGCCTCTTAAGGGGCAACATTGGTCCTCTCATAGTGAAGACTGGTGGTTTATTTTTTAGGACCTAATTTAAAGTTAGCGAGAGTGATGGCTGTGGATTTGAGGAAATTTGTTCGCTCATGAGCTCTGGTTTCCTGACTGCTAACTCTGAGCAGCAGCAGCAGCAGCACCAGCAGCAGCAGCAGCACCAGCACCAGCAGAGCTGAGCCCGACTGGATGTCAAGTCAAGGAAGGGAGGCGCTCAAGAGACAGAGGCTGCCCGAGGGTATATAACTGGGGTGCAAGGAGGGCCTGAGTCACTAGGATAACTGTGATGGGCCTGTGCCAGAGGCTGGTGCTAGGATATTGCAATGAGATGGCTTCACTTAGCTGAACACGCGAAGGTGAAGCCACCAGTTCTCAGGCACTTCAAGGGCATGCCTCACTGGGTTTGAGACTATCAGGTCTCTTCCTCAAAACAATGACTGCCCCCGCCCCCCTTTGCCCCAGGCACCTTCTGCCAGGGTAGGCAGGGAGGCAGGGAGTTTGCTGGGTTGCTAGGTTGGCCGGGATCTGGGGCACGGGGAACCTTTCAATTGTTGTACCCCAGTTAGTGGGAAGAGCCTCTCTGGTAGCCAGTGGGTGCTTGTGACAGGAGCACTGGCCTTGGAGCCATCAGGCCTGGTTGGCATTAAAACTCCGTCACTTACTGTCTGGATGACCTCGTTCAGTTAGTCTTGAGACTTCTGTGAATACTAAATGAGAGGCTATGCCCCCAAATGCTCAGAAACTCATATAGCATCATGCAGTGTGAGTAATCTGTGGTTTGATGCCTTCATATTAAGACTCTGGAACACGTCCTCAGGCTGTGTGACAGTGGGTGGAAAGAGGGTACTTTGTCAGCGTCTTGCTGGGTTTTTTTTCCTTCTCCCCATTCCTTCCAGATTCAAGCCCCCCCCCCCCCCCCCCCCATCCTCCAAGCCTTATTTTGACATTTCTTTTCTCTGCCTGCCAAGAAGATTGTGTTCAGCTGCGCTGGTCTGAGGCTGTGCTATCCTGTGCTTCATTAGGTTAATTCGATGGCTTGTCTTCTGGGAACTGACCAGAGGAGAAGTTCTAAAACCACCCTAGCCTCCAAAAGCCAATCCTCTCTGTTCTCCTTTTGGAGCAGCCTTTGCTGCTCAATCCCATACACCTCCTTTTCCTCTCCTCTACCTGTAAACTAAAGGCCCCCTTTAGCTTGTATTGGTTGCTCAAGCGTGCATCCCTTGATTGATAGAAGGTGTAGGGGAGGGAGACCATCCATTCTTCAAGGCCCATGCTGCCCCTGATGTTCTGGATTCCGGTCACCAGTTCCTCAATTCATTCTCAGCATCCTAAGCTCGGTCAGCCATTTAGGGGACATTTATTGTTCAGCAGTCTTACCAAATATGCTAATTTGTGACCGCAAACCAGGCAGCATTGCTCTGCCACCTACTAAATTTCTCATGTGACTTCCCTTCTCTCTTAGAAGCCTGTTTCACATCTGGTCTCTGTAAATCTCCAACCCCAACAATGAAGAGACCCTCATTTTCCTACTGCCGAATCCCTCCCTGTGTCTGTGCCCTGACTCTGCTTTGCTTCCTCTTTCTTAGGCAGACCCTCTCCGTGTAGGTCCAGCTCCCACCCCTTCTTACTATCAAGGATTTGGCTTCTCCACTGTATTCTTTTTCCTGCAGCATTAACTTTTTCCTCTACCAGCATACAAATATTCTGCAGTATCTCTCAACTTAACCCCCATTCCACTTCATTCCATTCTTAATTTCTTTTTTTTTTTTCTGGCAACACCTTTATTGAGTTATAATTCACATACCATACAGTTCACTCATTTTGAGGGTACAATTCAGTGGGTTTTAGTCTACTTACATGGTTATGCATCCATCACCACAAACAATTTTAGAACATTTCATCACCTAGAAGGCAACCCCATACCCATTAGCAGTCACTCCCCAACTCCCCCTAGGCAACTACTGCTTTATGGATTTGCCTATTCTGGAAATTTCATATCATGTGTATACACACATGCTCTCTCTCTCTCTCTCTCTCTCTCTCTCTCTGTCTTTAAAGAATGAAGATAGGGGTGTCTGACTTCAGCTCAGGTCATGTTCTCACAGTTGATGGTTTGAACCCCGCGCGGGTCAGGCTCTGTGCTGACAGCCCAGAGCCTGGAGCTTGCTTCTGATTCTGTGTCTCCCACTCTCTGGTCCTCCCCCGCTCATGCTCTGTATCACTCTCTCTCAAAAATAAATAAACGTTAAAAAAATTAAAAAAAAAAAAAAAAGAATGAAAATAGGAGCACCTGGATGGCTCAGTCAGTTAAGCATCTGACTCGTAATTTCAGCTCAGGTCATGATCTCATGGTTCATGAGATCGAGCCCCACATCAGGCTCTGCACTGAGCATGGAGGTTGATTGGGATTCTCTCTCTCCCTCTCTGTTCCTCCGCTGCTTGCTCACTCGTGTGCACTTTCTCTCTTGCTGTCTCTCTCAAAATAAATTTTAAAAAAAGAATGAAAATAAAAAAGACTGTTTCCACCACCTAAGTTAAGGAGTAATACATTACCCAATACTTCTGAAGCCTCTGTAAGCCCCTCCTTGATCTTACCTACCTTCCTGTCCCTTCAGAGGAATTTCCCGAATTTTACATTATTTCTTTGATTTTCTCTATTGTTTTATCTTCTATACATAGAGAGAGGCATATGCTTAGCTTTGCATACTTTTGAACTTTTTATGAACTCCGACTACTGGCATTCATCCATGACTTACTTTTCTTGCTCAACATAGTCATTTTTTGGTCATATTCGTCTCTATTGATGTCTGAAACTAGAGTTCAATCATTTTTTCTATATGACATGAATGTACCACAAATTACCCTTTTTATTCTGAGGGACATTTGGGTTGTTTGCATTTTTCGGTTATTACCAAGTGGTGTCTTCAACATCCTTGTATGTCTTTTGGTGCACATGTCCATATGTACCTGGTAGTAGAAATACTAGAGTTGATTACACACCTGCCAGGAGGCCTAAAATTTTAAAGATAGAAAATTTCAAGAACATGGAACAAATGGGACTCTCATATACCACTGGTGGAAATGTAAAATGCTACAGCCACTTTGAAACACTGTTTGATAATTTCTAGTAAAGTTTAGCATACACCTTCCCTATGACCCAGTAATTCCACTCCCAGGTATTTACCCAAGAGAAATAAGAGTAAGTGTCTACAAAAAGACGTATACAAGAAGTTCAGGGCAGCTGTATTCATAACAACCCAAAATTGGAAGCAACTCAGATTTCCAAACATGGAAAAGAACAGACTACAGATACGTACAGTATGGACGAACCTCCAGAACACTCCACTGAGCAAACGAAGCCAGACATACAAGAACACATAATAGGTGTTTCTATGAATTTCAAGAGCAATTAAATGTAACATATGGTGACAGAAATCAGAAAAGTGGTGGACTGCAGGATATTGATGGGAAAGGAGCACAAGGGAGCTTTCTGGGGTGATAGAAATTGCTCTCTGTTTTCTAATGGGTGGCTACACAGATGTGCACATAGGTAAAAATTCATCAAGCTTTACATTGAAAGACCACTGCATTTTATTGGATATGAATTAAACCCCAGTGGAAAAAATAGATTGTCCCAAGTGGGAGTGAGATTTGGGAGGGGGGGGGAATGAAACAGTATATTTAACCTGTTGTCAGGCTTCACCTTAAGCTTTAAATCTGCTTAAAATGACAAGCAGGCTAAATTCCCTGGATTTGTTATTCAGTGATTCTAAATATTTAGCCTTTCAATGAGAAAGCATTCATTCCCACCCATACCTCAGGAAGATTTATCTCTGAAGATACTCACACAAAGGAAGTCATAAAATAAATTAGCCCAGGACAACTGAGGAAAATTTCTACTCTTGCATTCTGTTCCCACACCATGTTTTTTTGTGAGAAAGATGGTTTTTAATTTCTCTTTTAAAAAACACAAAACACCACTGGGATATTCTTATGTCTGTCTTTATTAGGTAGTACCACATTATCTTCCAAAGCATTGTACCAACTTATTGTCCTAATAGTGATGTGTGAGTGTTCTTAATACTCCACATCCTCTGCCAATTCTTGGTACTGTTAGTTTTTTTTTTTAATTTCCCCACAAAAATCCTGGAAGACAGTGCAAGCAATAATGTCTGTGACATTGGCCATAGCAACATTTTTCTAGATATGTCTCCTGAGGCAAGAGAAATAAAAGCAAAAATAAATTATTGGGACTACATCAAAATAAAAAGCTGCCCAATGAAGGAAGCAATCAACAAAACTAAAAGGGTTAGTATCCAAAATATATAAAGAACTTATTATACAAATCAACACCCAAAAAACAGATAATCCAATTAAAAAATGGTCAGGGGCACCTAGGTGGCTCAGTTGGTTAAGCTTCCGACTTCAACTCAGGTCATGATCTCACAATTGGTGGGTTTGGGCCCTACATCAGGCTCTGTGCTGACAGCTCAGAGCCTGGAACCTGCTTCAGCTTCTGTGTCTCCCTATCTCTGCCCCTCCCCTGCATGTGCTCTGTCTCTCTCTGTCTCTCAAAAATAAGTAAACATTAAAAAATTTTTTTTTTAGTTGGCAGAATACATAACAGACATTTCTCCAAAGAACACATACAGATGGTCAGCAGACACATGAAAAGCTGCTCAACATCACTTATCATCAGGAAAGTACAAATCAAAACTACAATGAGATATCACCTCACACCTGTCAGAATGGCTAAAGTCAACAACACAAGAAACAAGTGTTGGCAAGGATGTGGAGAAAAAGGAACACTCATGTACTGTTGGTAGGAATGTAAACTGGTGCAGCCACTGTGGAAAACAGTATAGAGGTTCCTCAGAAAGTTAAAAATAGAACTGGGTTGCCTGAGTGGCTGAGCCAGTTAAAGGTTCCACTCTTGATCTCAGCTCAGGTCTTGAGGTCGGTCGTGAGTTCAAGTTCTACATTGGGCTCTGTGCTGCACAGGAAGCCTACTTAAAATAAATAAATAAATGAGTAAATAAATAAATACACATTCATATATACATATATACGTGTGTGTGTGTGTGTGTGTGTGTGTGTGTGTGTGTGTGTGTATGTATATCTAGTACTACCCTATGATCCAGCAATTGCACTACTGGGTATTTACCCAAAAAATACAAAAACACTGATTCAAAGGGATACATGCACCCCTTTGTTTATTGCAGCATTATTTACAATAGCCAAATTATGAAAGCAGCCCATGTCCATCAATAGATGAATGGATAAAAGTGAAATAATTCAGTGAGAGAAAGACAAATGCCATATGATCTCACTCATAAGTGGAATTTAAGAAACAAAACAAATGAGCAAATGGAAAAAAAAGCGAGAGACAAACCAAGAAACAGACTCTTAACTATAGAGAATAAACTGGTTACCAGAGGGGGGTGCTGAAATAGATTTTTTTTTAATTCCTCCAAGAGCCCATTTTAAAATGTAAATCAGCTCATGATTTACAAACCCTGCCATCAGATTCATAATAAATCCTAATCCCTTCAAAGCCCTCTGTGGTCACCCTCAGCCTTCTGTGCCTTCGTCTCTGACACCCTCACCACCCCCGCCTGCTTCATGGACCCATTTGTTCTATGTTTATCAGGTCAGTCTTGCTTCCTCCTCATTCTCTTTGCATTCTTTGTTCTCTCTCCTGGCTCCCTGTAATTTCCCTTTGTATTTGCCACTAGACCAGAAGCTCTGTGAGGACAGGATGGGTGTGTCCTGTCCCGCATTGTCCCCATGCCCAGTACTAGCCCTTTAAGTATCTGCTGAATGAACAAACAAGTCCCCAGCAGCCAGGTGGGTCCGGAAGAATGGTCTACTTCCCTTTTGGGTACCAGAGCACGTGCCTTCCCTCCAACTTTGTTCTCTTGATGTGTGTGTGCCTGGGCTTCACGGGAAAGATCAGAGCAGCTGTGAGGGAAGAAATCAGAATTAGGCAATGAGCACCTGAAGGGCACGCGGAGTCCACTGGAGGAAACAAGATGCATGAAAGTACTTCTCAAGGGTCAGCACTGGGTGACTTCTGGGGCTTGGGGTGCATGTTGAGGGGCCTCTGATGTTTCTTAGTTCCAGGTAGCAACAATTCCTCCCTGTGTCTCTGCCCTCGACACATGTTGAGCTGCTCAAGCTCCCAGGAACAGCCTGGCCATGGGGTTTGCAAAGCAAGGGCTTTTGCTGGTTACCCCACTTCTCTGCCTTTCCCCAACACATTGATGAAACCAGGACTTTTCTTCTCCCCCACAAGGTAGCTGGTTACCTCAGATGCCCCCTTTGTTGAGCTGGAATCCCAAGGAGTTACTTCTCCAATAGGGGAGACATTTCCTTTGGAGCCTCCTGTGCCAACTTCTGCCCAGCCCCGACCTTCAATGGCCACCATGGGCTGCCCACCAGAAACCAGGTCTCCCTGGAGAGGCTTCTTGGAAAGTCACCGCCTCCCTTAGCCACTTGCTTTGTGGTTGGCTCTCGCTGGGTCACAGGATGTTAGGAGCAGGACCCTGTAAAACCAAATGCTTTTCTTCAGATGTTGGGCATAGAAAGGGGCAAAGAGGGAATTGAAAGAGACAATGACCTGGCTTCCTATTTACAGACAATCAGCCAAAGGCTATGCCTGGAATCTCGCCTTCCAAACAGGTGCAGTAAAAAAACATCAGAAGCAAAGCACCTTGGAACCCGTGCTGTTGGGCCCCCTGGGAATTAGAGCCAGTCACCCTGGGTGAGACATGTTGGGGAAGCTTTGCTTTAGGCCCTAGAAACCACCTCTGTGTCTGCTTGTCACTCGTCCCGGAACCCCTTGGTAGTTGGAAGAAGTCACAGGCCTCTTTCTGTGCCCTGGCCAGTCACAGGCTTTGGAATCAGATAGACCTGGACACAGATATCACCTCCACTCACAAGAGTGTGACCTTAGGCAAATTCCTTTACTTCTGTGATCACTGTTTCCTCACCCAGAACGGTGTCTTCCTTATTGGAATGTGCTAGTTCCATTCCCCGATGGCTTTGTGGTTTGGCTCGGCTCCAGAAATTTGAGCTGCCATGAGTGGAGAGGGCAGCTAAGGTCCTTGAACACAGTCTGAGAGGCCTTCTCTGAAGCTGCTGGCAGCAGCCAGAGGACCCTGGAAGGGCTGGCTGGAGCTGGAGCTTTCAGCAAAGGGCTGTGGTGCCCAGGGGCCAGGTCAGAACTGGGGCTAACTGGATTTGGAGAAGAGCTGGTGGGGACAGGCAGGCAGCCAGATTTAAGTGATCCCTATGGCATGGAGCCAGGGCCCAGGGCCTCCACTCTCAAACTTGTCCCTGACTTTTGCCTAGCCTCCCTTGCACATGGCATGGATCCAAATTCCTTTCCTTAGGGCCCCTCCCTAAACTGCTAGCCTCTTCTTCCTGCTATTGCCCACCAGGGCAGCCTAAGGCCTCAGATTGCCCATGTCCCCAGGGACCCTGGCATTCACTTCATCCAAACATACAGATGAAGGTAACTGTCTAGATGACTGTGTGGTTGGGGCTCTGAGCCCAACACCCCTGCATCCTGACACCAGAGCTGGAAGGATTGTTAATAGTTCACTGAGCTAACCCAGGAATGCTTCATCTAGAGCCCACACCGGGGAGAGGAGAGGGCAAATCCCAGGGCAGAGGCCCAGCCCTCCCCCATGGACCCCTCTCTTGCCCAGAAGGGTTTCTCACAACTCCTCAGACGGTAGAGAGCACCAGGGTGGGGAGCCATACCTGCAGGCAAGTCTCCTGTGATCTTTTCTCTGGGCCATTTTCTCTTCAGTTTCACCTGGAATTAACCTCACACAGCTGGACTAGGAACTTTCTGAACCTGGTTCTTCCAGTGACTCGCCATGGACTCCAGGGAAATCACTTTATGTCCTTGTTTACTTTCTGGCTAATAAGTGAGGAGAGTAGGCTAATCTCTTCCTCTGCAGCCCTTGAGAGCTATCTGTGGGTGGTGAGAGGAGAGAGCCCTTTCTTTTGTTCACCCTTTGGTTAAGTGGGCGTCTCCTCTCCTGCTAACTTGTCCCCTCTGGGACTTGAGGGTGGGGCCGGGAAAGAGAGAGAGAGAGAGTGAGTGTGTGTGTGTGTGCATGCACGCGTGCGTGTGCGAGTGCAATTTATCTGCACATTACTTTTCCTCTCTGCAATTTCAGGGTCATGCTGCGGCAGCTTGGCGCCTGACGAGAGCGAGGGGGAACCTGCCAGGGGATTACTGCTAGCTAGAGCTAACAGCAGGACAGCAGGCCTCAGGGGAGTGGGGATGGGCAGAGCAGCCTGTGAGGCTGGGCCAGCAGCACCAAGGAGGCCTGGGCCCTGGCAGGGAGTTCGGCACACGCTCAGCTGACCCAGACGGCATTCACAGCAGATCCCCACTGAGCAGCAGCTGTCCCCAGGCCCTGGAGGACCTCTCAGCAGGAGCAGGAGCTCCGTGAGCCCCTCTTCGACCACAGTTGGGGCTGTGACCATTGGGAGAAGGGAGCAGCGCCTTGAATGGAAAGCGGAAGGGCAGAACCTAATGCAAGGAGGATTTTGGTCTCTGCAGGAGAGTTTTCTGACACCCACAGAGCTTCCTGGGTTTCTTCTCTCAAGACTGGGGCATCGTTCCCTCCCCTGGTGAAGGGTTTGGCCCAGGAGGGCCAGTTGAGGCGGGGACAACTCTTGGATGGAATCCAGACCACTTGAAGCTCATGTGCTCTCTGCTGTGATTGAGGTTCAAAGGCTTCCCCACTGCAGGGGACGAGGGGCCGCCTCTGTGTCTGCTCATGAACCACAAGGACTCCGAATGCTCCAGACTGGACCGTTTCGAGCCACCAAAGAGGGGGGCCCCCGGAGCTGGCAGCCAGCAACCCCAAGGGACTAGAGGGCTGGGATGGACTGACCTGCCCCTCACCAGGGCAGTGGGAGAATCAGAGCCTCTGTGGCCCAGCTAGTGACAGAGAGACCTGATGAAGCCATAAGCAGGGGCCCGAGTGGCCCAGGGACAGGGGAGCCACTCCTGCCTACGTGCTTTCTCCTTGCCTAGAGGGAGGGTGTGGTGAGGGACCCCTGCCTCTGTCCCCTCCTCAGCACGTGCCCCTATGCCCTTTGCACGTGGTGCCAGAAGAGGCAGGCTACGCTGTGGCTGGCCCATCAGTGGGCTGGGAAAGGAGTGGCCACGGTGACACCCCACTGCCCACCAGGTTGGTGGTCTGGCCCCCCAGGGCGCCAAACCATGAAGTGCTCCCTGCGGGTGTGGTTCCTCTCTGTGGCCTTCCTGCTGGTGTTCATCATGTCACTGCTCTTCACCTACTCCCACCACAGCATGGCCACCTTGCCCTACCTGGACTCGGGGACCCTGGGTGGGACCCACCGGGTGAAGCTGGTGCCTGGCTATGCTGGCCTGCAGCGCCTCAGCAAGGAGGGGCTCCCCGGCAAGAGCTGTGCCTGCCGCCGCTGCATGGGTGACACTGGAGCCTCTGACTGGTTCGATAGCCACTTCAACAGCAACATTTCCCCTGTGTGGACCCGAGAGAATATGGATCTGTCTCCAGATGTCCAGAGGTGGTGGATGGTGAGAGCTACAGCCCCTCCTGCCTCCCCTTTGCTGCCCCCTCGGTCCCCCGGTTTGGGAGTCACTCTTCAAGCCCCTCTTGGATTTGGGCATTCTGCCTTCTGGCCCCCAGAGCCTTGACAAAGTATTCGGTCCATTTGACCAGAGCCATCTGGTAGGGTCACAGATTCTGAAAGGCAGAGTGAGCTTTGGCCTGGAAGGAGAGAGAACCACTTTTTAGTGCCTGTAGGGGCTGAGCAGACACCAGAAATGCCTACTAGGCCAGGGAGGTAACACAGGAGATACAGGCCCCAAGGAGGAAGATGCTGAGAGGTAAGCACCATGGCGGGGAGAATGTCTGCCCTTTATAAAGGAGGCAACCCCTCTCAGCTGTAGCAAACTTGTGCTGTGCAGGGATGTGACCCATCACTGCTGGATCTTCTGACCCCTTAAGAGAACTTGGAAGTCCACAGTTTTTTGCTAAATATCCTAATTTGTAAATGTTGGCTCACAAGAATTTTAAACACCGTGAGGGCCACTCACTTAGTTTTCTACAATTGCTGGAAGAGGCTTTCTTCTGGGCCAGGATAAGAAAACATTGTCAGTTTCTTTGGGAGATAAGGGAGGTGAGGGGCAGGGGATGAGAGGACAGGTATGCCCGAGGCTCCCTGCTTTTCTGGATCCTGTCACCTTTCTGCTCCTTTTAACTCCCTTTACCTCATCCTTGTCATCTCTGGAATGTCACTCCCTAGGCTCTTCCTGGGCCATCTGATTGCCATACTGTGTCAGGTGGAGCAGTGTCAGTGCTTAGCCCAAGGGCCCTCAGGCCACCTTCATTCCCCGCTGGGGGACTGGGGAGTCAGCTCCTGGTTTCCCCAGCTGGAAAATGGGGAAGATGACGACTCCCCACTCTTTCTCACATTCAGGGAGACAGTGAGGAGGAGCTCCTGTGATCAGGCTTATCAGAACAACTCACAGATCCTGCTTCCTGGCTCAGACTGTCCAAGTCCCTAAGAATGGGGAGGTCTACAGAGCAAGGATCACCAGGAGCCCCAGGGGCCATTCCTGTGGCAGCCTGGAGCACTCGAAGGGTTCCGCCTGTTAATCATAGTCACAGCCCTCATTTTGTGAGGAAAATCAAGGTTCAGATAGTGCATAGAGCTTGCCTGAGGTGGTGGCCACCTAGGACCAGAGCAGGATCCTGGGCAGAAGTAGACCCATGGGTAGGCCAGGTTTCCTTCCCTTAGGGATGGAACTCGGGGCTGTTTAAGCACCAAGCATGTTCTTCAGCCAAGACACAGAAGCCATTTCTTTCGGGCTCCCCAAAGTCACTCCCTTTTGCTGTGAACTTAGAAATTCTTATCTCAAGCTTAGCTTCCTGTCCACACTCAGTTCGTATTCTTGTTCTCAAGAGCCTTTCCTGTGCTCCTGTGCTAAGAGAAGAGGCAGAGAAGCAGGCCTACTCCATTCCCTTCATTTATTCTGTCCCCTGAGCAGCTCCTGCTCAGCCACACTCCCCATATTATGGTTCAGACCACAGAGCGTTTTAAAGCCCTAGTTTCTACCCTACTGATTTGTGGTCTGTGACCCAAGTCCAGTCTGCTCAATATTTTCTTTTAGTTTATTTTTATTTATTTTTGAGAGAGAGAGAGAGAGAGCAAGCTGGGGAGGGGCAGAGAGAGAGGGAGACAGAATCACAAGCATGCTCCGCGCTGTCAGTGCAGAGCCCGATTCAGGGCTCAAACTCACAAACCGTGAGATCATCATCTGAGCCAAAATCAAGAGTTGGATGCTTAATCGACTGAGCCACTCAGGTGCCCCTGCTCAATATTTCTAAAATATTTGCATTAGTGGGACGCCTGGGTGGCTCACTTGGTTAAGTGCCCGATTCCAGCTTAGGTCATGATCTCACAGCTCGTGAGTTCGAGCCCTGTGTCAGGCTCTGTACTGACAGCTCGGAGCCTGGAGCCTGCTTCGCATTCTGTGTCTTCCTCTCTCTCTACCACTCCCCTGCTTGGACTCTGTGTGTGTGTGTTTCTCTCGCTCTCTCTCAAAAAATAATAAACATTAAAAAAAAAAAAAAAACTTTAAAATATTTGCATTAGTTAACATTTAGGAATTGGGATATTTCACGTGAAATCCATATTTTCAGCTTCTCTTGAAAAACTGGAAAATTTGGTGCTTTTGAGCTCACGATACAACACACCAGCAGTCAGCTCACTCCTTTTTGATGGGGCCTCCTGTTTGCCATAGGCCCCATCTGCCACTTTACTCCTGCGCAGTTACTTGCCTGGCGTGTTGGCATTTGAGGGCTGCCCCAGCTTCATTTCATGGTCTTCCACGGTTACTGGTGGTTGGAAGCACAGGGAACCAGTTTCATTCCAGCCATTCTGACTTTGAAAGAATTCCTGTACCTCTCTGCCTGCTCTTCTCCTCTCCCCTAGGGCTCAGGGGATGACTCCAGTTTATCCCTGTGGATATTGCGTCAAGATGGAGCTTTCCTAACCCTGAGTCCTCAGGCTCAGTCCCAGAGGCGCCCTCTGTAGGCGGGTTGGGAATGAGCCCTTGAAGCTCAGCAGGGTTTTCCACATTAACTGCTCCTCAAAATGACTCTTCCTGTCACTCATAGCTTCCCTGAGAGGACAGCAGAGCAGGGGCCTCTGCAGCCATGACGAGCCCAGGAAGTTTCTCTGCTCTGCGGTACCCCTTGACCCCCGAGTCCCCTCCAGTGCGTTAGAGCCTGCGCCTGATGAGAAGGGCACTAGCCTCAGAAAGGAACTTTACTGTGTGGGAATGGGGGCATGTCCTCACTGTCGAGAGAGAATTCCCTTTCCCTGACTGAGATTAGAGGGTGAAGGCAGAGAGGCGAGACAGGCAGGAATCCCTCCCTGCTCACCCGCCCCTCTCCTTCCTTCTTCCCTCCTGTCCACAGATGCTGCAGCCCCAGTTCAAGTCACACAATACCAACGAGGTACTGGAGAAGCTGTTCCAGATAGTGCCAGGCGAGAACCCCTACCGCTTCCGGGACCCCCACCAGTGCAGGCGCTGTGCCGTGGTGGGCAACTCAGGCAACCTGCGGGGCTCTGGCTACGGTCCGGATGTGGATGGGCACAACTTCATCATGAGGTGAGCCCCAGGGAGCCCAAGGGTGGGCCCAGGACAGGCCTCCAGAAGGAGGCACTGGCCTCCATAGACTTGTCTGACAGTGTAGGAGTTGCCTGCTGCTGTGAGCCTGCCATACCAGAACCTTCTATAAAGGCTTGAGTGTCTCACTCTTATTTGTTGGGTAGATGGGGAGGCAGAATTCCCATTCTGTACTTTGCTTGAGGCCTGCAGTCAGTTTCGAGTCCTGAACTCCTCCGAAAAGAACCAAGAGTAGACCACTGGTTGTTTTCTGGTGAGAACTCCCACCTGCCTGGTCCCCTCAGTGCTGAGCCAGGAGTGAGGCCCCACACTAATGTCTTGATTAATAGCCACAGATGGTTCCTCCTGGCAGTCTCACAGAAGATGGAGGTCCTGGGCAGGAAGAAGAACTGCTCAGTGCTTGCTCTGGGCTGCTGTCCCTCACCTTTATTTGATAAGGTTTAGATTATGTGGGGCAGATTCATTCACCAGACATCTCTGCCCAGCCTTAAGGAAAGGAGAGGGGTTGGAAAGACATTCGTTTCAGACAAAGACACAGAGCTATGAGCCTGGAGGTGAACAGGGACTACGTATGGGAGACTTAAAACTCCAACATGGACTGCTCATTCTGTTCCTGACTTTCATCCTGTTTTCTGACTTTCTCCTTAGACTTGGGGATGGGAAATGCCATGCTGGGGATCCTTCCATCCCACTCCTTGGTGGAAAAAGAGACTTGAGAGTAAATATACTGAAAATGCCGAGTTTTCACTAAGCATCTCTTATGATGAACATTGCAGAAAGACCAGGTTTCCCAGGAGGCGAAGGAAGGGCTTTGTCTTAGAAACTGTTGCTGTTTCCATGGCAACACCCAGGCAGCAGTATGTCTCTGAGGCTTTCACCATTCCTTGCAAAACCTTTCTCATGTTGAGGGGGGGGGGGGGCGGTGGGGAGAGGAGGTCTGTTAGGCCCCATCCAGGAACCCAGAACCACCTGAGATTCTCTCTATCCTCCAACTGCTGGCACTCAGAATATAAGGGAGGCAAGCTGGTTGCTGGGGAAGGGGCTCTCTCTACCCTGAGACAGTGGCCGAGAGTGGGGAAGGAGGCATCCATCACTTCAGTGCAGCCCTGGGACTCTCGGGAAGCCCAGGGAAATGGTCTTGAGTGCCTGAATCTCCTGCCTCTGCTGCCCTGCCCCCTGTGCTAAGTGGATGCTTTCATTATCCATGTCAGTAGCGGTTGGGAACCTCCAGGGTAGAAGCAGAGAAAAAGGCTTGGCCGCTATGACACCTTAGTGGTACCTGGTCAGGCCAGGCTACAGAAAGGAATTCACAGATGTTCACTCACAGAGACCAGGTTAGGAGATGTGCGTTTTGGAATGGACCCCAGAATTGCTTTGTGTAAGGGGTGACCCAGATTGAATTGGCTTTTTGCTGATGTGTACAGTCTGATGGTAGTGGAGGTGACTCTTTCCTTATAGGCATGTCTTGGTTTGGAACCACTGGGGACGCCTCCCTGGTCCCTGGAGGCAAGACCAACATAAGACCCCACCAAGCTGAGTTACAGTGAGATGATGGCTATACCCATATTTCCCTATCCCACCCCCCGGCTGCCGCCTCCTCCTATATGTCTTCTGAGCCCTGCTGAAAACTTCAAATGGAGTTGAGCTGGTCCTGCCTTAGCCAGCCAGCAGACCTAGAATAAGCACCTGGCAGTCGTAGGCTCACTTTAATACACGAGTGAATGGAAGAGACTAGGTGACCAGATACCAAACTCTAAGCATGAATGCACATCCACCATTCCCCTGCCTCTGCCCTCAGGTGCAGAGGCAACCAGAAACAGATAGAAGTCTAGAATGCTTTTCCCCTGAATCATGGAGATGTAGTTCAACCTGTGTCCTGTCTGGCCGCTTTCCAGGGCTTGACTTCTCCAGAATGAATCAGAACCTCAAAGCAAAATCCTGCCCTCAAAATCATGCCATGTTCCTTCCTTTACCTTGGAGGCTCTGAAACATCTTTTTTAGAACTCTTACTCCATTCGTTCTCAGATTTTAGAAAGTTGGTGCCTGCCCAGCAAGTGAGAGGGACCTGAGGGAGGTGGAGGCAATGATACCGCCTGCCAGGTCTAAGAAGGGACTTCCTCAAGACTGTGGCTACAGATGATGGGGGTGGGGAGGAGTGGGGTTGTCTTCAGAGGCCAACCTGGGACACTTGTAGCCCTTTGATCTGTGGGACCAGTTTGGCCTCTCCATGTCAAGTGAGAGGAGGTTATTTCTTAGGTACGCCAGAGTGAACCTTGACCCCAGCTCCTGTCCAGTCCAGGCCCCAGCCAACTTGAGCGTCACCAACCCACGTCGTCCACTTCCTGATACCCCATTACATATCCCAGGCAGCTGAGAAACACCATCCCAATTGATCTGTTCCTCACAGACCCCAGGGCTGATGTGACAGAAGGCAGATCCGGGTGTGGCTCTGGTGACCATAGGACACCAGTGCTGTGTGTAGAGCTCTAGTACCCCCAGAAAACTGTCATTAATAAATGGGAAAGTATACTTTTAGGCTCTTCTAAGAGGTAATATCTCTGAATCCTAAAGACCAGGAAAACAGAGGGGTGCCCAGACAGGAGGCAGAGGGGCAGTTAACCTAAAGAAATGGAGGCTAGAGCACAGTCGGTCCTACGGAAAAGATTCTAGGCTTCTGCTTGAGCCAGACTAGAACTGAAGTGGCCAAGAACAAAGACTCACTCTCTAGTTCTAAATCAGGCCGTTCTCAGGCTTTATGGCTTTCCAACTCCAAACATCCTCCCAATTCCTCAAGGGAAGGGAACGAGAGAGCTACAGCAATATGACCGGCAGCAGTGGGGCCTCCTGGATGTGCTCCTACTGTATCGTGTCATCAGGGGGAGGTGGGCAGGAGGAAGGCATTGTGGGAGCCCCAGTGACACAGGAGGTCTTTACCCAGCCCAGCTGAGTTGGTGCCAGCCACTTTAAGTACAGGTAACCTTCATCCTGGTTTTACAGAATAGGCATAAAAAGCTGGGAAAGCACATGGAGACTTTGCTCCCTCTCTCCCAGGTCCCTTTATCCCCATTGGAGGGCAAGGTTATGGTCATCTATCTAGGCAGTCATGATTCTGCAAAGTGGTCCACACAAGACAGGAATGTTCTCATAGACGGTCATAGCAGAAAAGACCGACAGGTTTGTGTTTACAGCTGGATCACCTGTTTTGAAGATGTTCACCAAAAGAGGGAGCTTTGATTTTATTGATCCTATGTTTTGCACAAGTTGAAAGGAAGTAGAAGCCTCCTGGGCTTGTTATACCTAGGAGGACGGTGAGCCCACTCTGGGTTTCCGACTTCTTCCATGGCAGCATGGGAGAGACACATCCACACTGCGCATCACCAGCAGACAGCCAAGGTGGGCTCTGTCAGAACTTGGAGCATCCCTCCTGGCCTTGGAACAGAAAGGCAGATAAGAAGCTGACGTACAGGGACAGAGGGGCTGGTGCTGGTGGAATAGAGGCTGCCATGCAGCTCAGGGGCTGAGGGAATGCTTCAGCTTCTTATCTTGCTTCCACCGTCTTCTAGGAAAGAGGACACAACAGCCAGGTAAGGTTGAAGCTGTAGAAGGCTGTTCTCTTCTTTAATAAAAAAAAATTGTAAGAGTAATAAATATGTTGTTATTGGGGGAAAAACACAGAAATATATATACTAGAGGGTGCCTGGGTGACTCATTCGGTTAAGTGTCCCACTTCAGCTCAGGTTATGATCTCACAGTTCATGAGTTTGAGCCCCACGTCGGGCTCTGTGCTGATAGCTCAGAGCCTGGGGCCTGCTTCAGATTCTGTGTCTCCCTCTCTCTCTCCCCTTACCTTGCTCTCTATCTCTGTCTCTGTCTTTCAAAAATAAATAAACATTAAAACATTTTTAAAAGAAAGAAATATATATACTAAAAGATGAATTACGCTTCCCCATCCCATTTCCCAAGAGTAACCTTTGTTACCAATTGTAATACTCTTCCAGATTTTTTTATTCATATATAAAAGTATGTTTTTTCTTTCTTCCTTCTTCCTTTTGCTCCCTGTGCCTCCTTTTCTTTTTTTACAAAAAAATGGTATCACACTATCTAGTTTCAAGTTTTCCTTTTGTCTTAATTCCCTCCTGCAGCACATAGTAGTATTCAAAAGGTAATGGGATAGACACCTCACATTACTTGTTTTTTTTCACTGAGTACCTCTTGGACTTATTTCTTACCAGCACGTGTAAATCTATTTCACTCATTCTCATGGCTACATGGTGTTCTATTATATGAGTGTCCCAAAATGTATTAACCAGTTCTCTTTTTTAATGTGTATTTATTTTTGAGAGAGAGACAGACAGAGCATGGGCAGGGGAGAGGCTGAGAGAGGGAAACACAGAATCCGAAGCAGGCTCCAGGCTCTGAGCTGTCAGCACAGAGCCCAACGCAGGGCTTGAACTCACGAGCCGTGAGATCATGACCTGAGCCAAAGTTGGACGCTTAACCAACCAAGCCACCCAGGAGGCCCAACCAGTTCTTAATTGTTAAATTGATTCTCCTTTTCACTACTGTAAATAATAATGCAGTGAATATCTTTGTGCGCATGTCTTTGCAGACTTATGAAACCATTTTTATAGGATAGATACTTAGAAATGGAATTGCCACGGGGCGCCTGGGTGGCTCAGTTGGTTGAGCATCTGACTTTGGCTCAGGTCAGGATCTCATGGCTTGTGAGTTTGAGCCCCACATCGGGCTCTGTGCTGACAGCTCAAAGCCTGGAGCCTGCTTCAGAGTCTGTCTCTGTCTCTGTCTCTGCCCATCCCCTGCTCATGTACTGTCTCTCTCTCCCTCCCTCTCCTCTCTCTCTCAAATATAAACGCATATTTAAAAAAATAATTAAAAAAAGAAATGGAATTGCTGCATCAAAGCGTACACCCATTTATATTTTTGATGGCTAGAACCAAATTGTCCTGAAAAATCTTGTACAGGGGCACCTGGGTGGCTCAGTTGGTTAAACATCTAACTCTGGTTTGGGCCTGGGTCATGATCTCACAGTTCGTGGAAGCCACGCATGGGGCTGTGTGCTGACATCGCAGAGTTTGCTTGAGATTTCTTTCTCTCTCTCTCTCTCTCTCTCTCTCTCTGCCCCTCCCCTGCTCTCTTTCTCTCTTGCTCTCTGTCTTTCAAAATAAATAAATAAACTTTAATGGGGCACCTGGGTGGCTCAGTCGGTTAAGCAGCCTACTTCAGCTTAGGTCATGATATCACGGTTCTGAGTTTGAGCCCCGCATCGGGCCCTTTGCTGACAGCTCAGAGCCTGGCCTGCTTCAGAGTCTGTTTCTGTCTCTCTCTGCCCCTCCCCTGCTCACGCTCTGTCTCTCTGTCTCTCTAAAAAATAAAATAAAAACATTTAAAAATAAAGAAAGATGTATGGAAACTAATTTGACAATAAATTTCATATAATAAATAAATAAGTAAGTAAGTAAATAAATAAATAAATATAAAGAAAGAAATAAACTTTAAAAAAAGATAAAAATCTTGTACCACTTTCTATGGCGGTTTATTCTCATGTCACCCTCTTGTCCTTACAGGATGAATCAGGCGCCAACCGTGGGCTTTGAGCAGGATGTTGGCAGCCGAACCACTCATCATTTCATGTACCCCGAGAGTGCCAAGAACCTGCCCGCCAATGTCAGCTTTGTGTTGGTGCCCTTCAAAGCCCTGGACCTCCTCTGGATTGCCAGCGCTTTGTCCACGGGGCAGATCCGATTGTAAGTCGCTCTGTTGACTGGGAGTGGAATGCGGGTGACAGAGCATTTTGAGAGGAGTCTTCCCAAGGATTGGCTCTTAGAATTCTTTTAACTGAATATTTTGACCGAGAGGGGCTGGTGAAGAGGGAGGCAATAGTAGGGAGAGCCCAAAGTGGTACGTTAGCTGGGGCCACAGGTTATTCAGTGTCACTCCTACATAGTGACAGCCAGCTTCCTGTAGGTAGAAAGGGTAGCAAGGTTTTGGTCTCCTTTCCAGGAGGTGGCTCCTGACTGTGGGAGTTCTGCATTCTGAGAATTTTCTTTAGAGACAGTTGCTCAATCACAGCTGGGAACCTGAGGAAATTTAATATGTCATTTTTTATTTTATTTTATTGAAGTGTGGTTGACATACAACATTACATTAGTTTCATCACCAAGTATTTTTTTTATTTTTAATGTTTATTTATTTTTGAGAGACACAGTGGGAGTGGGAGAAGGGCAGAAAGAGAGGGAGACACAGAATCCCAAGCAGGCTCCAGGCTCCAAGCTGTCAGCACAGAGCCCAACATGGGGCTTGAACTCATGAACCGTGAGATCATGACCTGAGCTGAAGTTGGATGCTTAACTGACTGAGCCACTCAGGCACCCCATCACTAAGTATTTTTTAGCATCTCTATTGAGGTACAAGTCACATGCCATACAGTTTACACATTTAAAGTATACAAGTCAGTGGCTTTTATTAAATATGGTGTTGTGTAACTATCACCACAATTAATTTTAGAACTCCTTTCATCTTCTTAAAGATGAAGATCTTTAAAGATCTAAAGATACCTCTGTACCCCTTAGCCATCACCCTCACTCCCTCTACTCCCACACCCCAGCCCTAGGCAACAACCACTAATCTGTCTCACTGTGTGCGTGTGTGTATGTGTGTGTGTTAAAATGTATACAACATATGGGGTGCCTGGCTGGCTCAGTTGCTAGAGCATGTGATTCTTGATCTCAGTGTTGTGAGTTCAAGCCCCACATGGGGTGTAGAGATTACTTAAAAACAAATAAGTAAATACAAACTCATTTTCTCAGATCACTGCCCACATTCTCCACCAAAATTATAAGTGCACTCAGGGCACCTGTGTGACTCAGTCAGTTAAGCATCCAACTTCGGCTCAGGTCATAATCTCACAGTTCATGGATTTGAGCCTTGCGTCGGGCTTTGTGCTGACAGCTCAGAACCTGGAGCCTCCTTTGGAATCTGTATCTCATTCTTTCTGCCCTCCCCTGCTTGTGCTGTCTCTCTCTGTCTCTCAGAGACAGATAAATGTAAATAAATGTAAAAAATTTTTAAATAAGTACATTCGCTTTGTTGTGCAAAACGCCACCCTATCCATCTCCAGAACTTTTTCATAATTTCAAGTGGAAATTGCATTCATTAATAACTCCCCATTTCCCCGACCCTTAGCCTCTGATAACCACTAGTCTTTTTGTCTGTATGATTTGACTATTATAGGTACTTCATGTAAGTGGAGTCATAGTGTTTGTCCTGGCTTATTTCACTTAGTGTAGTGTTTTCAGGGTTTATCTGTGTTGTAGCATGTACAGGATTTCATTCCTTTTAAAGGCTGAATAGTATTCCACTATATGGATATACCATATTTGCTTTATCAATTCATCCATCAGTGGACAGTTAAGCTGTTTCCACATATTGCCTGCTATTTGCCTGCATTTTGTCACTATGTATTTTTTAAACACAGAAATATAAATTACAGTTTCCTGACTTTATCTTATGATAAAGTTTAAGTTTGAGTTTAAGTCCCTTGCTTAGAAAAGGAGTATAGACTACGGGTGCCATGGCTGGCTAATAGGGAAGGAGGGATTTGTACCAAATATGAGGATAGTAGCAAGAGGGTCACTGTAGGCAGAACTAAGACAAATATAGTGGGTGTGAGATGATTGGCTAAATTAAGTGGGGAGTTCACAGCTGAGTGTTGTGGAAAGAAGCATTTGGGCTGGATAATAGAAGGCACCAATGTTTGTCTAAAACAACCTTATTTTATCCTAAAGAACATAGGTAGCTGCTGAAGTTTTCTGAGCAAGGTACTGCAGTGATGTGCTCTGGGAAAGCAGTCTGGAAGCAGGGGATCTGTTGTAAGGCTGTCATCACTCAGGCCTGACAAGGAGGAAAGGCATCTGTGGACCTTTCTAGATCCCAAGGGCCATCTAAATCTTCTTCTTTCTGCTTGCAGCACCTATGCACCAGTGAAGTCTTTCCTTCGAGTGGACAAAGAAAAGGTAAGCTCCCACCTCTCCCTTGTTCATCCCCATCTCATTAGAAACGGTGCAGATTTGACTACTGCTGTGCCCAGTCCTGTGGCTCAGGTTTCCCCCAGTGCCCTTCCAGAACCTTCAGAGTCCACCCATCTGCTGGTATGCCTGACCCCCTCAGAGGCCACAGGAACTAGGGAACTTGGAAGAACAGGTCTGCTGGCAAGCATGGAGGAACTGGCAGAAGCTACTTAGAGCCTGGCCTGAGTCTCCAGGCCCCCAACACCCCTCATGTGTCTGTTGCCTTTTCTCTTCCCAGGTTCAGATCTACAACCCAGCCTTCTTCAAGTATATCCACGACCGGTGGACAGAGCATCACGGGCGGTACCCTTCTACAGGGATGCTGGTGCTCTTCTTTGCCCTGCATGTGTGTGATGAGGTGGGTAACCCCGTGTTATGGGTAAAATAGGGATACCCATGGAACAGAGGGGATTAGCCCTTCTTAGGGCTTAGCAGAGCAAGAGGAACGTGTTTTTGTAGGCAGAAACCAAGTGGCTTTGATTTCCTGCATTTCTAGGCTGTAAAGTATACATCTTCATTTCCCAAACTTACTACTCATGATTTTACCAAATCTGAAATCACTTCAGTGAAAAGTTAAAGTTATTTAAAAAGGAAACAGAACATTACTACCATAATTGGTATTACTTGTCATAAAGAAAAAATCATCAAAAATATAAATAGAACGGAAATAATGAAGTTAACTTCCAGCGGGATGGTCTTCTCCCACCGCTGTGGGCCCTAGGCCTACCCTCTGTGTGTTAACACTACAGGTCATTCGTTCCAGGAGCACATCTCACTAGCAAGCAGGGCTGCTGTGCCATACTCGCTCACGCCCAGCACACCCACTTTTGCCAGTAAATTCAGTGTGTGGTATTGGGTGCTTGACTAGGTTTCATATAAAAGTATTACATTAAAAAACAAAAACAACAACAAAACAAAACAAAAAAAAAGGAACGTTAGCAACGGTGGGAGAGGTCCCATAGCCCCAGACCGAGGCGTATCGCTGCAATCAGACGGGTGGAAGAACCAAAAGGGAGCAGCAGTCTTGCCAGTCGGTATCCTTAGCTCCAGGCCTGGGTGTCGCGTATTCCCGTTGCCTCCCGCGCTCTGCGAATTGACGAACTGCGCGTCTCTTAGCTGTAGTCGGGTCGCTGCAGCCCCTTTCTCTTAGCCCACCGCGACCCGAGGCTTTCCCGTGCCCTGTCCTCCCGCTCTCCGACGCGGGGTGACCTGCGCCGCCCTCCCCTGCAGGTGAACGTGTACGGGTTCGGGGCCGACAGCCGGGGCAACTGGCACCACTACTGGGAGAATAACCGGTACGCGGGCGAGTTCCGGAAGACGGGGGTGCACGACGCCGACTTCGAGGCCCATATCATCGACATGCTGGCCAAGGCCAGCAAGATCGAGGTCTACCGAGGAAATTGAACCCGCGACCCTTCCGGGCCAGGCGCGAACCTCGGGCGCTGGCTCCTAGCCGGGACTCCAGGCCAGCCGGAGGGCGGTGGCCTCGGCGTGGGCACGGCGCCCCATTGGGCGTTTCCAGGCCCTAGGAGCGACGTCAGGGCGCGGTCTGGACTAATCATGCTGCAAGTCCAGCGAGCGCTGGCTGTCCCTCGCCAATCATGAGACTGGGGACTAGCCGGCCAGGCACCAATCAGCGCTGCAGTCGAAGCGGAGGATTTTTTTTTTTTTTTCTCCCAGCCAATCATGCGACTCAAGGAGAACTGCCGGCCCTGGGCCCGTCTCTTCCAATCAATGGCCTTTGGAGGCGGGCCGGCGGCCGCTGAATCCCTTCTCCCCTATGCTTTGGGTAGAATTTTATTTCACGCTTTGTAAGGAACAGAGGTTGGTTCCGGCCTCAGTGAGGTACTTTCCTCAGTGTGTGTAGGAGCATTGCCCGCCGCCCGTCGACCTCACTCGGTCAGGGGCGCCGAGAAGGAGACGGTGGGGAAGGTGCGGGGCAGCGGCGGCTCGGCTTCCCTTGCCGGGGCTGGTGGGGGGCGGGGGTGTCCCTCTTGACCTCCGGGTGGGCGGTGGGGCGTTAGCCGTTCCTATATGGTGGTTTAGGGGAGATGAGATGGTTTCCGGGGAGCGCGCCTTCATCCCAGGGTAAAAGCTGGAGCCCTCTCAAACCTCTTCAGACTCAGAGAATTTTGGACCCCACGTTTCCTTTTTCTGTCAGGCCCAGATGGGTGAGTGTAAACCCACCAAAGAAATGCAGTGGCTTGTGGGTCCCCTCCTCTTTCTCCCCATCCCCACCTTTGGCCACCCTATGGAATGGCCTTTCTGACCAGGGCATTTAGTATCTCACCAGAAAACTAGAACTGTATTCACCCGTTGCTAACGGGCGGAATTCGCCTAGGGCCTAACTCTGGAACACAGGTGTAAGGAACACGGCAGGGGACAAGGAAGCCCAGTCACTTCAGATGTAAGGTGCTTCTCACTCTCGTGTACTCTCGGCCCCTACTGTTCACCCAAAACCTTTTCAGTGGCTCTTCTTAGGCCCTGGGCCTCCTCACCAGCCTACCTGTCCTGAAAAAAAAAAATCAAAACTTGCCCTGGGGGTTGGGGGGCACTGTTGCATCTTCACTCCCTACCGCCCCCCCCCCCAACCGCCCGCTCGCGCGAATAATCGAATAATCGAGCGCGCGCGCACACTCGCGCGCGTTTGGCCTGCTCTAGGGAGAGGGAGCAACACGTGGGAAAGAAGCCTGGAGATGGGGAACCCAGCTTGCCTGGTGCATGCACCTTCTTCCTTCATCCATCACCCCAAAGAGGAGTAGGAAACCTTTGCCTGGGGGTGGAATTTGCTTTGGTCTCGTAATTTAATTAACTTGAGGTTACCAGGGATGGCTGACCAACAAAGATTTTTTTAAAACTCTACGTTGGCCATGCAGATAGCTGGGATTCTAGCTGGGGAGGAGTAGACTTGCCCGCTTGCATGCCTCCTCTCCTGCCCTTGTGTCCCCTCTGCCCCATGCTCACTTCCTGCCTCCTTGCTCTAACCCACTTTCCATTTCCAAATCTAGAAGGGCAGGGAAACCAACAAACGGGTTACAACTGGAATTTACCTGCATGACTGAACCCAGCTGAAGCTCTGACAGGAAGCTGTTGATGGTATTCTCACCTTACAAGGTTGGGGAAATTTCGGAGGGGGGTAAGGGCTTCTGTGAAGTTTCCAAACTAATAGGATCCCCCTTCCCAACAGTGAGGAACACAAATACCACCCTTTATCTTAGTGAGTTGATACCACCAAGCAGCCTCCTGGCCATTGGTGTAGTTCCTGCAGCTGGCTGGGGGAACAGGGACCAGCAGGGAGTATTTTAGAAGAGGATTAGGGCAGGGCAGTGGGCACCCCTAAAAGTTAATATATTGAGAACGTAGCTAGAGTCTGTTCCTTTCCAATTCCAAAAGTAGGAGGAGTAGAGCATGAGGGTGGATTTGGGGGGCCTTTAGTGGAATGCCTCTCTCAGGGCCTACCCCATCATTTTAGAGAGTCAAGGCACCAGCCATTCTTGCCAGTCTCAGCTCAGTGCTTCCTGAAGAGGCAGTTTGGAGTGTAGAAGATGAAAAAATGCGATTATGCCAAACAGTATTGAGCAGAATAATTTATTTCTTTTCTGTTCCTTTTTCTTTTTGTTTTGTTTTGTTTAAAACGTTAATAAATCCCCTTTCTGGAAGAGGTAGGTCCCAGCATCCAGCCCAGATCTCCTTTTCTGCAATAGTTATTTAAACAAATGTTTTTTATTTTCTTCCCTTTCTCTCTCTTTCTGAATTAAAAAGAACAAAAGAACTATATAGTCATTTGTCTATTTGAAATGGGTATGGTTGTGAAAAGAAGAAATCTCTGTCAGCCGGGAGCTATGACCAAGTAATGACTAAGAACATTGGGTGGAAGGTTCGAAGGAGAAAAGAGCATGACTCCAAACACCTGCCCCCGTATACACGAGGCCTCCCAACCCAGTCCACCAGCAGTGCCCTCTGAAATAGTGGTTCTTTACCACTGTCCTTTGGGACACGTGAGTGGTTCAGCAGGGCAGAGACTGTCCATTGCCAGGGGCCCCACAGCATGCAGATCCAGAAGGCACCAGGATGGGGTTTCCCACAACATTTCCAGGTTCTGCAGAACTCCCTGTGATGCTGTAGGTGTGGGTTGGCAGGAAATTGACAGAATGGGAGGAGCAGGTTGCACAGGCATCCGAGGCACTTCCTTGGACCATCTGGACCCCTAAGGTCTACTTTGTGCAATGGAATGCCACCAAACATCCAATTTTATAGTTCAATGGACCAACTACTATGGATGTCACAACAGACAGCTGTGAGTCTAAAGTCACTTGGTGTCCTGCAATTCACTTTCTGCCTGTGCCCAAGAGCAATCCAGGAGTTGCTTTTCACTTGGAGAATAACTTTTGGTAGAGGAGCATATTGGTATTTTTCTAAAACCCTAGAACAGGGGCTATAGTTCTCTTACTTGGAGTTGTCAGAGACTCCTTCCATCCTTCTCTCTCTACCACAGACACTCTGTTAGCATTTGGTTGCCTGGGTCCTAAAGCCTGGTGGCAGGACAGTGTACGCATAGGCTAGACTTCTGAGAACCATTTCTTGTTTGGGTCCCACTCAACTCAAAGCCAGCTGCCTTACAGGTCACTAATTGGTTGGAGCATCACTCCCCAATGTTGTACCTGTTGCCTCCACAATCAAGAGTTCCACCAAATTGTGTATCTTTTTTTTTTTTTTTTTTAATGTTGGCCGAGGGCTGTGTTGCTTTGATCCCACAAAGATATCATATCTAGCACAACAGGTCAGCATTACCATTTGATTGCATTTGCAATAAACTGTCAGTTTTTAAGAGTCAAATGGTGAGTAAATGGGATGAGGAAAAAATCACCCACCCCTGTATAACTCAAGTTTGATGGCAGCACCAATTTCTGTAGATGCTGTTAGAGTGTGGTGTTGACTTTTTTTTTTTTTTCCACTTACTACTTTGGACATGGTCCCAGGGACTTCTGTTTGGTCCATCTATCGTAGTCACCCCCATTCCATGGGTAAGGTTGTCAATCTGGGGATTTCGCCAGGTAGTAAATGTCTCTTCCATTTTGGGACAGGAAATTCCAGGCATGACTAATATTTTTGCAGTTTGCTTTATTGCCCTTTGCAGATACTGAGTTTTTTTTACAAGTTGAAGGTTTGTGGCAACCGTGCAATGAGCAGGTCTATCAGCACCATTTTTCCAACAGCATTTGCTCACCTTGTGTCTGTGTCACATTTTAGTAATTCTCACAATATTTCAAACTTTTTCATTACTATATTTGGTATAGTGATCTGTGATCAATGGTTACAACTTGCTGAAAACTCAGAAGATGGTTAGCATTTTTGAGCAATAAATTGTTTGTTTTTAATTTTTTTTTTATTTATTTTTGAAAGAGACAGTATGGGGCGCCTGGGTGGCTCAGGTGGTTAAGCATCCGACTTCAGCTCAGGTCATGATCTCACGGTTCGTGGGTTCAGGCCCCGTGTCGGGCTCTGTGCTGACAGCTCAGAGCCTGGAGCCCACTTCAGATTCTGTGTCTCCCTCTCTCTCTGCTCCTCCCCCACTCAGGTTCTGTTTCTCTGTCTCTCAAAACTAAAACATTAAAAAAAAATTAAAAAAAAAAATAAAAGAAAGAGACTGAGTGTGAGTGGGGGAGGGACAGAGAAAGAAGAAGACAATCCAAAGCAGGCTCCAGACTCTGAGCTGTCAGCACAGAGCCCAACACGGGGCTTGAACCCACAAACTGTGAGATCATGACCTAAGTCGAAGTCGGAGGCAGTTGGCTTAACCATCTGAGCCACCCAGGCGCGCCAGGGCATAAACATTTTTATACATAATGCTGTTGCACACTTAATAGGCTACAGTGTAGTGTAAACATAACTTTTATATATACCAGGAAACCAAAAAATTCATTACACTCGCTTCATTGTGATACTTACTTTATTGCTGCAGTCTGTGACCCAACCTGCAATCTCTCAGAGGTATGCCTGTACCTTAAAATGGGTCTGTGGTCTTATTGGACCCACCATTAAATGAACTTGGATCAGAGCTCCATCTATCATTTGCCATAATAAGCCTGACTCTAACTGGTGGGCCATTTTGGTTGGATGTGAGAGCTTGTATCTGATAACTCCTGAAGCTCTGGGTATTTCCCTTTCCCTAGTGCACTGTCACTTTGGGAAGTAGGTCCCTCAGGAAAGACATGGGGGAAGATTCAGGTTCCACACCTGACCTATGTCAGAGAGTCACTCCTCAAAGGACCCTGGAATCCTCTTGAAAAAGAGGCTCCATGTGTGACCTGAATTAGGTCTGGGAACTGGGTGAGAAGCTGTGAATCCCCAAGACTGTGACCCAGGCTCCTCAGCAATCTTTGAATTTCTGCTCCCATGCATGTTAAGCAGAACCTTAGTAGCCTGCTTGGCATCTAATTCCTAGAGATCCTAATGGTCCATTAACTATTGTCCCAAATCCTTGTAGGTCAGCTTTGCGCAGTGGCAGTATTGTAGCCAATGAGGTTTATCCGAGGCGCGATTATTGCTAATTGAAAACTTTTCCCAAATCCTTGTAGGTCAGAACTCTAATTATCATCCTGTGGTCTGTTGTGGTAATGTGCCCACCATCACAAGTAGTAGGCACGTCTTTTTGGACTTTATCATGTTGGGATCACATCATTCTGACTTACACATGACAGCCAACAGAGTTCATCAAAGATGGCACACCAATCACTAATGCATTTTTTAATTTTTTAAAACATTTTTGATGTGGGATATAATCTATATGCAGAAAAGAGCATAAAGATCAATGTACTAAAATAGATAATTTCATGAATTATTTTTTTTAAAGCTCCTAATGGGGGTTTATTTGGCAAATTTTATAGATAAATAGATAACATTTCTATGGTAAAGAAAAGCAACTTCCACTGCCATTTCATTATCAAAATGGACTGGGGAAAAGGAGAAGAGAGGTGGTTGAACATGTTATTTGGAAGAATTAGAAAAACTAGAATGTTGTATATTTTTCCAGCTTCAATGAGATATAACTGACATATAACATTGTGTAAGTGTATAAGGTATACAACATCGTGCTTTTGTATGTGTATATGTTCCAAAATGATTACCACAATAAGGTTAACACATCAATCATCTCATATAATTAACATTTTGTGTGTGTGTGGTGAGAACTTTTAAAATCTCTCTTAGCAACTTTCAAATACAATACAATATTGTTAACTATAGTCACCATGCTGTACGTTACATCCCCACAACTTATTTATCTTATAACTAGAAGTTCGTAGCTTTGACCACCTTCACCCCACCACCTCCTCCCCCTGGCAACCACCAATCTGTTTCTATGAGTTTGTTTTTTTTAAGATTCCACCTATTAAAAACAAAAAAAAAGATTCCACCCAAAGTGAGATCATATAGTATTTCTCTGTCTTATTTCACTTAGCAAAATGCCCTCAGTCCATCCATGGACTTTGTTGTTACAAATGGCAGGATTTCCTTTTTTATAACTAAGTAATACTCTATTTTATATGCCCCACCCCCACCCTCACACACCACCACATTTTCTTTTCCCATTTTTCCGTTGATGGGCACTTCGGTTTTTCTATGTCTTGTATATTGTAAAAAATACTGAATTGAACATGAAGGTGGAGATATCTCTTTGATTTCATTTCCTTCAGATAAATACCCAGAAGTGGAATTGTTAGGTTATATAATAGTTCTCTATTCACATGCAAAAGAATGAAACTGGATCCCTGTCTTTTTTTTTTTAATTTTTTTTTTTTAACGTTTTTATTTATTTTTGAGACAGGGAGAGACAGAGCATGAACAGGGGAGGGTCAGAGAGAGGGAGACACAGAATCTGAAACACGCTCCAGGCTCCGAGCTGTCAGCACAGAGCCCGACGCGGGGCTCGAACTCACGGACTATGAGATCATGACCTGAGCCAAAGTTGGCCACTTAACCGACTGAGCCACCCAGGCGCCCCTGGATCCCTGTCTTAAATCAGTCACAAAAATGATTCCAAATAGAGTAAGGACTTAAATGTAAGACCTGAAACCATAAAGCCCCTAAAAGAAAATATGGGTGAAAGCCCCTTGACATTTGTCTTGGCAATGGTTTTATGGATATGATACTGAAAGCACAAGCAAAATAAACAAGTGGGACCACATCAAACTATAAAGCTGCTGCACAGCCAATGAAACAATCAACAAGATGAATGACAACCTCTGGAATGGGAGAAGATATTTGCCAAACATATCTGATAAGGGTCTAATACCCAAAATATATAAGGAACTCCTACAACTCAATAGCAAATAATCAATTAGATAGATAGATAGACCATTTAAAAAGTGGGCAGAGGATCTGAATAGACATTTTTCCAAAGAAAATATTCAGATGGCTAAGAGACACATAAAAAGGTGCACAACACACTAATCCTCAGGGGAATACAAATGAAAACCACAATGAGTTATCCCCTCACACCTGTTAGGGTGGTTATTATCAAAAAGATGAGAGATAACTGCTGGTGAGGGTGAAGAGGAAGGGAGCCCTTGTGGTGAGAATGCAAATTGGTGCAGCCACTATGCAAGACAGTATGGAGGCTCC
This sequence comes from Panthera pardus, assembly GCF_024362965.1. Taxonomy (NCBI): domain Eukaryota; kingdom Metazoa; phylum Chordata; class Mammalia; order Carnivora; family Felidae; genus Panthera; species Panthera pardus. Next base: position 13,184,247 of record NW_026526754.1, read on the forward strand.
TTAACAAGTCATTTTCAGATGAACGCTCATAGCCACCACCCAGGCTGTGGGAGTAGTCCAGAGGCCTCCCCACTCCATCTTCCTTGCCAAGCACAAGCCCTTCCTGTCTCTAAAGGTGATCACTGCCCTGACATTCATGTTCACTTGAGTCTATTTCTGGATACTCTGTTTCATTAGCCTGATTGCCTAGACCTAAGCCCATACGGAAACGTAGTTAATAATAAATATGGCCTCTCAAATCATTTAGGAAAAGAGGGATGCTTACATAAATTTTATCAGGATAACTAGATAACTATTTGGAAAAAGATACAATTACAGTCCATACCTTAAATTATTCACCAAAATGCCAAGTGAATCAGAACTAAATGTAAAAAAATAAAACCCTAAATATGGTAGCTCTTTGATTTACTAAAACAGATAAATTTCAGCTTTGTACTTGGTTTTAGATTGGGATTTTTTTTTCACGCTCTATATAGTTCCCTGTATTGCTAAAAATGGGAACTTTTTCATGCTGTTTGTGTGTTCCAAACATTTTGTTAAATTCCTTTTCTACTGATGTAATTGCCCCCATTTCATTTGTCCGTAGGAGTTTATCCCTTATTCATTTTTTCCTTATAGGTTATAGGGGTTGTGGGAAAGCTAGGTTACGTGCAGTGTTTAATCATATACTTAGTAGACACCTTTTCCTTCCTTGGTTTCCCTCTGTCTCCACAGAGTAGGCTCTTTGTGATTGCTTATTTAACTCCTCTCTGTCATGATGGAGGCTTTTGAAATAATTTGGAATTGAAGATTGTTTTCAGAAATAGTAGATCAAGAAACTGCTTGGGAACTCTGTACATGGATGGGGCTTACCTGCTATCTGGGTGGCTGGCCAGGGAACCAGACATTCCATGGGGGTGAAGGGGTAAGGATGAGCTGGGTTATGTTACGGTAACAAATACCCCTGAAACTCCCACTGGCTCAAAACAGAAATGTTTGTCTTTCACTCAAGCCACATTTCCATCCCAGGGATCTTCACTCATCATGGTTACTCAAGGACCCAGATGGGTAGTGGTACCATCTGTGGTGGATTTGTGGTCTCAGGGGCAGGGAAAAGAGAATCTGGCGAACCACAAACCGTCTCTTAATGTCTATTCACAATTCCTTGATGCCAAAGGAGTCCCATGGCCATGCCTGAGTTTAGCTGAGATGTGAAACTCTTCTCTAGGTGAAGTACCGTGTGTGGATGAGCAATAATAGTCTATAACACAGAGGGCTCTTCAGAGAGAAGTGCTTGGATGTATGGTTTGGACAGGGGCGGATGGATGCCTGGGAAGGGAAGGAAGGGGTTAAGTATTTTACCCACCAGGGAACAGCTGCAGGCTGCCATTCAGCAGGCTAGGAGCTCCTTCCTGTAACATGTTTGGCAAGGTTAGGAACCATCCTTCTTTGCTAGGTGAGAGAAAAGATCAGATCCTAAAACTGTATTGAAAAATCAAAATATTGCAAGGAAAATGAAAATCAAAACATTCTTTTCTGAGTGTGATTTAGGAATCAGTGCTCCTTCTCACCACCCTTCCAGAAAAATCACAGCTTCTGCAGCAAGTCTATGCCTGGGTGACAACCAACCCACAAAACTGCAAGAAGATGCCCCCTCTTCCCACTCTTGCTGAACCATGGCTATCAGGGCCAGCCTGTTCCTGAGAATACAGAATTAACACCTTTCATCTAACAACGGATTCTGTTCTTGAGCATAATACAGGCTCTTTATGGCAGCATGGTTTCCCTCCAGGGAGAAGGTAGAGAGAACATTTGGTGTCTGCATTCAGAGGGATCAGAGTTTAATCCTCCCTTTGCTATATACTCTTTGTCTTTTTTTTTTTTTTTTACATAAAAAAATAATATATTCATTACAAAAATAATTCAAACATTTCATAAATATATAAAGTAAAACCTGGAAGACTTCCTGCAGTATTTCATTTGTATTTATAACTTGTCATAAAATGGGTAAAGGGAACCATAGAAGGAAAGGGAACCCTGCCCACTTTGGACCACTGTTCTAGTCTCCCAGGCTTTGTCTCCAGAGCTCTTCCTGTGCAACCCATTTCCATACGCCCTTCCATTCAAGGGAAGGGTCTGGAATCTCAGCTTTCTTTGCTATGAAGAATAACTAAGTTTTAAGACTTGAACATACATCAAAAAAAATTTTTTTAAGTATCAAAGTCACCTTAACCATGTGATCAAGATTAACATCACCAGTCTAAACTTATATAAATACATGATTCGATATATTAATAAATGGGGAAGAGACAAATCTCCCATGTAGAATTCCAAATGATTTATGTAGCTACTGTGCCCTCATGGAGGGGGAGCATGCTCCCCACTCCTTAGATGTGCATAGTGACTTCCTTTCAAAGACTAAGGTATGGAAAGGAGGGGAGAAAGAGTAATTTTACAGTGGAAAAACCTGACAAACACTACCTCAGCCAGGTCATCAAGGTCAACATTAGCGACCTTGCTGACACTGATGTCATGTTGATTATATGTGCCTTTGTTATGTGATGAAAATGAAAATTTACCTCTGTGGTCTTCCTTCAGACTTCCATGTTAGACTTTAAAGAGAAATCATTTTATTATGTGACTCTAATGAAATTTGGTTTGTGCTTTTATTCTTGCTTTAAAATTAGAGTATAACTAAGATTTTGTTTTTTTACTTTTTTAAAATTTTATTCTTAAGTAATCTCTACACTCAATGTGGGGCTTGAACTCATGACCCTGAGACCAAGGGTTGAATGCTTCACCAGCTGAGCCAACCAGGTGTCCTCAAGAGTATATATATATATATATATATATATATATATATATATATTTTTTAAGTTAAATATATATATATTTTTTCTCTTTTTTAGAGAGTGAGAACACAAGCGGGGAGATGGGTGGGCGGGGAGAGAGAGGGTAGGAGAGAAGGGGAGGGAGAGAGAGAGAGAGAGAGACAGTGAGAAAGAGAGAATCTTAAGTAGTCTCGAGGCTCAGTGTGGAGCCTGACACAGGGCTCGATACCTCAACCCTGGGATCATGTCATGAGCTAAAATCAAGAGTTGGACTCCCAACCGACTGAGCCACCCAGGTGCCCCAATATAATTAGGATTTTAAATATAGGATTCCCATTTATTGAATTTATCTCAATGACTATCTTCCTCTTTTCCCAAATTTCTAATATTTTTTTATTGCTGTCCAGTGGTATGCTGGTGAATTGTCTCTCTAAAAACAAATAAAACCCTGATTTGTTTAAGTAGGCTCCATGCCCAACGTGGGGCTTGAACTCAGGACTCTGAGATCAAGAATCACAGGCTCTACTGACCGAGCCAGCCAGTCAACCCAAGCAATTTGTAGTTTTTGCTCATTTCTGTGTAAACACACCCAAAATGGCCAGTTTCAAATTAACAGTGACTTACTGCTTGTGTGTTTCAGCATGCCACTGTTTTTGTCTAAATTTACTTTAAAAAAAAAAATTTTTTTTTTAAACGTTTTATTTATTTTTGAGAGAGAGGGAGAGACAGAGCATGAACAGGGGAGGGTCAGAGAGAGGGAGACACACAATCTGAAACAGGCTCCAGGCTCTGAGGTGTCAGCACAGAGCCCGACGCGGGGCTCAAACTCACGGACCGCGAGATCATGACCTGAGCCGAAGTTGGCCGCTTAACCGACTGAGCCACCCAGGTGCCCCACTTTTTTTTTTTTAATGTTTATTTATTTTTGAGAGAGGGGGCAGGGGAGGGGCAGAGAGGCAGACAGAGAATCCAAAGCAGGCTCCAGGCTCTGAGCTGTCAGCACAGAGCCCGACATGGGGATCAAACCCACAAGCTGTGAAATGATGGACCTGAGCCAAAGTCGGGCACTTAACCAACAGAGCCACCCACGCACCCCCAAATTTACTTCTTAATCTTATGGTCTTTTTTAGCGTAATGTATTCTTTCTCTTTGAGCCTTCGAACATACTTGAAGTCTTTTATCAGGGTATTCCAAAAAAGTAGTTTCACCTGGGGTGAATCTGTTTTGACATTGCACTCTTTCTTAGCATAGATTTCTTCCCCCTGACAATCCACAGGTGAGTTTACCAGTTGGCTCCATGCAGCTCCTGCCGCTTTGGTCTTTATTCTAGAATCAGGTCTGCTGACATTCAGTAATCTGGGAATATCACAGAGGAGGCAGTCAACAGGATTGTGTCAATTACCTGTTCTAAATTGGGGGTGGGTGGGTAGTCCAAGACCTCCCGCCATCTGCCTGGGTCTGGGTCCTAATAAAAGTCTGCCATCCAGCGGGTGTGCAGGCCAGGTTCCAGTCTGGCTCCCTCCCAGCAGTGAGCCTGACTTTGGTTCCGGTCTTGCATGCGGTGCTTCCAGTACTCTCTACTCCATAAGCCCTAACAGCCAGTAGCTTCTGTTTCTGCAGTGGAGCCCAGCAAGCTTTTGGCTTCAGCCCTGCCTCACTACTTTGCATTTTTACTCCATTGCTGGTCCACAGAAATATTCATCTTGTTTTGGGGTCAGTGTGTTTTCTGTTTTCTGGCTTTTACCTTTTCTAGATCACTGTTGTTTGGGGGCCAAAGTGGGCATCACTTAACTGGAACACTGGTGCTCCACCTGGACTCCTCCACCTCCTCACACTCCCCTCCTTCCCTTGCCCTATCTCCCTTGAGTACCTCTTCTGCCCTCTTGTCCCCTACCTCTCTGGAATCTTGCTCCCCTTCTCACCCACCTTTCTCTTCTGAACCCCAGCTTGCACCTGCCTCTCACACACTTGCAGGCACTCTGTGCCTGTGCCTGGCGACACCTGCACGGACATCGAGCCTTTCATTCACTTACATCCACTCCTAATGGGCCCTTTGCATTCTGAACCCCTCAGTGGCGAGGACACCCATACCCACAGCCCATATCCATAGCTGTGCCACCCAAGTGCTCTTAAGGCAACCATAATCACTTGGCAGCAAGCAGGGGAAAACATTTAAAGACCTACAAGAACTTAGAAAATTTACTGCCACTACAGGAAACATGAGTAAATAATAATACTAGGAGGAGTACAGGATAAATTGGGATTTATGTTCCTGGGATGAGGAAAGCTCTCCTAGCCATGACAAGAAATCCAGGTTTCTTAAAAATGAAATCTGAGGAACATTAAACTTTCATGCAATATTAGAAAAAAAAACGAGTTTGTAGAGAAACTAGGAAAACATTCACCGAAGTCTAATTTCCTTAAAATAGCGGTGGCTTAAAATCATTAAGGATTTGACAATCCGATAGTAAAACGATGAGGCAAGAGCGGGCAACCCCAAAAGACAAAAGACAAATACCCAGGAAACTGAACACTTGCCAATCCTCACTAAATACAAAACAACAAAAAACAATGATGTAATTTCTTTTTGCTATCTGGACTGGCAAATTTGTAAAAATTGAGAATATAGAGGATTGGCAAGCAGGTAAGAACACAGAGGTGTTTTTAGATCACTGCAACAATGTAAGTTGGTAAAAACTTTTCGGCAGGGGACATCGGGAAGGTATTAAAGTTTTAAATGTCCCCACTCTCTGACCCAGCAACTGTACTTCCAGGAATAGATCCTCCAGCGACTTTCACAGGGCAGAGGTGAGCGAGGCTGGGCACTGTGGCACCGTGGGCAGCACAATACAGTGGAACCTTGCCATGCCTGTCACTAGAGAAGCCATGAAATAAATGCTGGGGCAGCTAATGCTCAATGACGCCATCATCCAAAGAGACGTAGATCTGCGTGCTGCACGTGTCACATGTCCAACATACCGGTAAGTGAAGTGGAAGGCTGCACAAGAGCCTGAATAGAATGTTCACATTTTCGTACAAGAGAAGTGGATATGTGGCGCCTGGGTGGCTCAGTTGGTTAAGCGTCCGACTCTTGATTTTGGCTGAGGTCATGATCTTATGGCTCGTGGGACCGAGCCCCGCATAGCACAGAGCCTGCTTGGGATTCTTTCTCTCTGCACCCACCCCCCCTCACTTGCACTCAGACTCTCTTTTAAATAAACATTAAAAACAAAAAACAAAAAAAACAAAAAACGGGGCGCCTGAGTGGTTCAATCGGTTAAGTGTCTGACTTTGGCCCAGGTCATGATCTCACGGTTCGTGGGTTCAAGCCCTGCAATGGGATCTCTGCTGACAGTTCAGAGCCTGGAGCCTGCTTTGGATTCTGTGTCTTCCTTTCTCTTTGCCCCTCTCCTGCTCATGCTCTCTCAAAAATAAATAAACGTTAAAAAAAATTTTTTTTTTAAAGTGGATATGTGAACAGAAGGAAATATATCAAATGTTCACCAAAATGCTAGCAATGGTTGTCCCAGAGAGGTGGAGACAGAGAGTACTTTATATATGTGTGTATACACACACACACACACACACACACACACACACACACACACACACACACCTTTTTTAATGAGCATATATTAGTCTAATAAGCAGAAAAATACAAATAAAAACAAATCATGATTAGTAAAGCCTTTCATAATTACTTTAAAATTTCTTAACATAATGATGGGTATAACTTGAATTTCTATGTCCTTATTCATATAGGTGATGTATGAATTAAAGTAACCAATAAGTCCAGTATTATGGATAAAGAAAGAGCAGAGTTTTAACTTGGTCATAACTGCCTTTCCAAATTCTACTGCTCATCTCCAGGCACGGTGTGACACCAACCGGTAAGAATCAAGTCACTTGGCCAGGTGCGTGTCAGAAACGCACCTGGTCTCCCCTGGCTGCCATGACTGACTCCCAGTGCCTGAGCAGACACAGCAACCACAGGAAAGGGAAGTCCCAGATTCTCACAGGATTCGTCTACCCTTGCCAGACCAAGTCCTCTGAAGATTCGCTGATTTCCATGTCTCTCTCCAAATCAGAGGTTTACAATGTGCTCACCCAGAGAGAAGCAGGGACATCCTCTGGTACTGAGAACAGGGTAAAAGGGGTCAGCTAGAACATCTCTGGATTTAGGAGAAGGAAGATGGCCTCAAGGGCGGGAGACATTGGTGGCAGGTCTCCGGTCAGGGACAGAGAAGGGAGAGCGCTCCCAGGTCTCCCCGCTGCTGCTCCCCACACTCTATCCATGCAGTGGATACCCATGCCTGTGCTGCTGAGCCTCTCCTGCACCTACATCGACCATTTCTTCAGAGACTGGAAATGGGTCCTAACACCCCACAACAAAACAAGCAGGGGATCCTAGGCTCAGCCATTACCAACAGCAACCAGATTATTATAAAGATGGGGAAAATCATAGCTTAAAAGGGCAGAGGTGGGGGGAGGACTAAATTTTCCAAAATGTAAAATTTTCCTTCTACCTTCCCCAATCATTTGCACAATTTTTGTCTAGTCCAAACGTAATTTAAAATGAGGTAGGTAGTTTCTCTCTCCTCTGCCTTCTCTTCTTTGTGGCGACTGTCGAGGCCTGTGCCGTGAAAGCACCAGTCTCCCGTGCGGGGGGAGCACCAGGGGTGGGCACTGGTGACTGACGGAGCTTCTCAGTTGGCTATTTTCTCAATCTCATCCAAATCATCTGTGTCCAATCTTTCTATTTTCTTATCTGGGGAGAAAAAGAGAATTCACAGAGACATCAACACGGGGCTATCATGAAAACACACACCTAGGGAAGGGACAGCACAGCAGGGAGGGAGGAGGCAGACAGGTTTCTGCCCCCATGCCAAGCCTCTGGCCACAGCAAACTTTCCTGAAACCCCACGGGCTCCTGGTGCCTGAGCACGGGACAGAGCCCTAGGCCCTTCAAGCCTGGCCAAGGGGGCGCTGTTGTTCGAGTTCCTGACCTGAACTCACCAGGTGTGCTCTTCGAGAACTTCCATATTGTAGGAAAGGAGGGGAATGCGACAAGGACAAAGGCCTCTCGAGGAGGCCCCAGGAGAACCTGCCCCTCTAAGGAAAGGGCCCTGGCAGGGGACACTCCCAGGCACTCACTAAAATGCTCCTGGATTCTGTTCAGGATGTTCATGCTGTGCTTGCTGTCGACCATGTTCACTGCCAGGCCCCTCTTGCCAAAGCGGCCCGTGCGCCCGATCCGGTGCAGGTAGGTCTCGTTGTCCGGGTTCCCATCCTTGTCCACGGGAAGGTCAAAGTTGATGACGACAGATACCTGTTCAACATCAATACCTGCACGAAAGAGGGGTGGAGTCAGGACGGGAAACAAAAACCACCACCCGCCAGGCGAGGCTGCCACACGCCAGCATCAGGTGGAGGAAGAGTCTGGGGCAGGCCAGCTCTGGGATTCGGGGACCGGGGGCACGCAGCAGAATCCAGAGGGAAAAACAGAACTCTGGCAGGTGCTAACAAAATTATGACATCGCCAGAAGAGCCTCTGCTAGATACAAGAATCTGGAGGTGCGGCCGAAACTTCACTAGGGGCCCCCAGGAGAGCAGGCACCGTTCACTCTAAACCGGTCACTGCCTGTTTCCTTCCACCACATCAGGACTCCTGGCTTCTGTGAACGTTCTCATCTGCTGGGGGAATCCAGCCTCTCCCAGAAAACAAAGTCAGCGCCAACCCCAGCTGGACTCCCCGAACCATCTGAGCGTCCCATGCGGGAGCACTGCTCTCGCCATCCGGAGCCTGGCGAACAGGCACATTCTCTGCTCACCGCGGGCACACACGTTGGTGGTCACCAGCACCTTCTCTTTGCCCTCTCGGAAGCGCTCGATCACCGCAGCCCTCTGCTCCACCATCATTTCGCCGCTCAGCAGAGCCACCTGGTGGCCTTCTTTGGAGAGCTCTGCTGCCAGCCAACTAGCCGTTTTGCGGGTCTGGAGTGAAAAGAATGGTTTTAAATGGAGATACCTGTAAAAATAAAAACAAAAACAAACCTGCAAAAAAGTGGCTTCTTTCCATTAAAATACGTGAAAGCCCGCTGAGTTCAGCCACCAGGGTAGGCTTACCGATTTTACAAAGACAATTTTAGCCATGTGAATTTTTTTGGATGAATTACTTAAATCATCTTAGTGTTCAGCTGGGAAGAGTGTGGTAGGAGCCAAATATCTTCATTCTCAAATAGTCTATATTCTTAATGTTATATAATCATTTCATTGGATGTTATCTGGAGTTTTTTCCAAGGTGTGTCTAAGAGGTGGGACCAAAGAAAAGTTCAATGCTTCACAGTCTTTCCCTCATAACTCATTACAGTCTGAGGACAATATGCCCTGGGGCAGGTGGACGTGCTTCATCATTTCCTTTCTGGCCACACAGAGGACACCCAGTCCTCCTCAGCACTGAGGTGGAGCTGGCTGAAGGGAGGGCCAGGCACACCCTCCAGTGGAGCTCCTCCCCCGGCAGGCCTGCTGCTGCCACTGCTACTCACGTGGCAGAAGATCATGGCCTGAGCAATGGTGATGGCCCCGTAGAGGTTACACAAGGCCTGGAACTTCTCATCTCGGTTATTGCACAGGACGTAATACTGCTTGATGGTGTCCAACGTCTCCTCCTCACGCTTCAGTTTGATAATGTTTGGGTCTGGGACCACTTTCTGGGCAAATTTCCACACAGAGTCTTCAAAGGTGGCAGAGAAAAGCAGCATCTGGCAGTTCCTGGGCAGCATCCTGCAAGGGAAGACCCAGGTATGTGGCATGACCCCGAGTCTTTCCCTGGGAGGAACAGAAGACAGCCACCCAGGGTTGGATGCTCTACACGCCGGGGAAAGAGGCAAAAGGGAGGAGAACAGCAGGGAGGAGGCAAGAAGAGCCATGGGGCAGGGAGGGGGCTGGTGTTAGATTCCCTAAGTCTCCTTCCTCAACCCGTCATCAGCGCTGGCGAGCAAATGGCCCATCCAACAAATGCTCCTGAAGGTCCTAAAAGCAAATAACCTAGATGGAGAAAGAAGAGGAGTTAAACACAGCAGGAGGAAAAACAGTGAACGAGAAGATCTTTACTTGCAAGTCAGAAGACAGGCGTTCATCTTGGCTCAAGAGTTCCTACCTCTGGATGCGGATGCTCTGGTCTTGGTGGCCCTGAGTAGCTATCATCACGTCAGCCTCATCCAGAACAAACACCTTGATCTTCTTAGGGTCGATGAACTTGAGCTTGGCGCACCAGTCCAGAACAGTCCCAGGGGTGCCAATGACAATGTGTTCACTGATCTTCTGACCTCTTTCTACTGTGAGACAAGATGTTTTCCGTGGGTATTTCCATGGCAAAACCAGCTTTGGAAATCAAAGCCTTGCCCATCCTTTCAGAGTTAGTAAAACTAGTTAATTCCAGATGTCAAAACACACAGGATTGTTATCCAAAAGTCTTGGGTTCTTCTACTGTAAAGCAGGCACAGTGGCACCTATCTAACTGCATTGTGCTCAGGATTAAATCCCATGCAGTGACCCCTCAGTGTCATTTCTCATTCCTACTTCCTCCTGTGATTCAGCGTTGTCCCCCTCACTCCCCTCAACATTTCATATCACGCATTCACTCATGGTCACAGATTTTCTCTTAAATTGGTGGTTGTGACTACCAGGATCCTGGCCCAATGAGTTTTTGTTTCATGAGACATTCTGACATGTAGACAGTTTTCCTAAGTACAAATTCTCTGACTCAAAAAACATATTACTTTCAAATTATAGCTGGTGGAAGTTGAAACCAGTACAACCATCTGTCAAAATTGCTAATGCAGAGCCTGTGACCAGTATTTCCACTATTAGGAATTAATCCTGTATGTGTATTAACGTGTGAAATAACATATATGCAAGGATATACACACATCAAAAAGTAACTAATTAAGCAAAATATGATACACCTAATGGATGTTGCCAATCCAAGTATAAAACTGCTTAGGAACTGATAGGGAACAATCTCCAAAATACATTATTAAATGTGAAAAAAAGTTACAGAGCAGTTTGTATAACACAAGAGGCAAAAAAGAATACATGTAATAAATGTACATGTGCGTGAGTACATATTTATACACACACACTTACATACACACTATGTGCCTGCAGCCACATCTCTGGTGTGCCACATGAGAAACTAGTTAGTACTGAGTGCCTAAATTTAGGAAGGAGAACTAGGTGGTTGGGGGGGATGAGACAAAGTTTCAACCACATATCCTTTCAGTTTAACACATGCGAATGTGTTAACTATTTTAAAAGTAAAATTTAGGGGTGCCTGGGTGGCTTAGTCAGTTAAGCATCTGACTCTTGATCTCAGCTCAGGTCTTGATCTCGGGGTCATGAGTTCAAGACCCATACTGGGCTCCGCACTGGGTGTGAAGCCTACTTTAAAAAAAAAAAAAAAAAAAGTAAAAACAAAAACAAAATTTACAACTTGAGAAAGGACTTTCATTAGAGATGCATCAATTGGTGAGCCTGAGTGGCTCAGTCAGTTAAGCGTCCAACTCTTTATTTCGGCTCAGGTCATAATCTCATGATTCATGAGATTGAACCCATGTACGGTTCTGCACTGACAGTACAGAGCTTGGTTGGGAGTCTCTCTCTCTGCTACTCCCCACCCTCCCAGCACAATCTCTCTCTCTCTCTCTCTGTCAAAATAAATAAACTTAAAAAAGAAAATTTATCAATTATCTAATTATAGATTGGAAGAATTTTGAATTAACTGAAACACATTGTAGTTCTCAATGTCCATTGCCTGAGAGTCCAAATTGAACCTTTAAAAAATAACACATTAAATATAATTAATATATTAATCCTTCACACACAATGAAGTCCCATGTTATCTACAAAGCACTCTAAAGAAGATGTACATTGTCACAATATTGTGGTATGCTTTACTTCAACGTACCCACCAGTTTGAAGCATCAAATAAACACACAAAAATAATCAACCTAATAATTTTTGGATAAAGTAGTTTTGCTGCATGTTGAAGCATGATGGTTTTCTCCAGGAAAAGGTCTTTTGTGATTATGTGGTGAGCTGAACTAGCCATTTCTCTCTGTTAACTGACAAACTAGAAAAAATGAAGTTGGGAATTTGATATACACTTTCTGGAAGATGAACAGAGTCTGTCTCTTCAATGAAAACAATCCACTGTATCTGCTGCCACAGTAACATTTAAGCTTTCAAGAGAAAATGATTATTAGAGTTTTGGAACACTTGTATGCGCCACTAAGTTTGAGTTTCTTGATGTGCATAAATTCCTCTGATGAATTTGGTAGTAATATTAGTGCAGGTAATTTAAAGTCTGTATAACAAAATGTCTCAACATTTGGAAGATCAGTGTTACCCAGGTATTTTTTTTCAATTTTTCTAATGTTTATTTATTTTTGAGAAAGAGAGACAGAGTTCAAGTGGGGTAGTCAGACAGAGAGGCAGACACAGAATCTGAAGCAGACTCCAGGCTCTGAGCTGTCAGCACAGAGCCCGATGCAGGGCTCGAACCCATGAACTGCGAGATCATGACCTAAGTCGCAATCAGACGCTTAAGCAACTGAGCCACCCAAGTGCCCCCTAATGGCCAAGGTATTTTAATGTAACAGTATGAAAAATTCAGTAGTATGATTTCAGATTCCACATTGGAACTAACTCTTAAGTAATTACCACTTGTTAAGTTTTGGTGTCACATCCATAAAAGAGTATCTAAAATTATCTGAAAGGCCAGATTTTCTTCATATTCTTCTAAAGTAAGTATTTTCAGAAATTTCTCAAAAAAAAAAAAAAAAAAGAAATTTCTCAATTTTAGCTTCTACTATGGCAAATATAGAAAGATAAAACCTGTATAAACAAAAATGCTTTGGGATCCTCAGTAATGTTTAAGAGTATAAGAAACCAACAAGTTTGAGAACCACTGTTCCAGGCACTTACAAACTGCTGGGTCAAAGGAATGTCTGTCTTTAGTTTTTCTTTTAAAAAAAAAGTTTTTTTTAAGCATTTATTCATTTTTGAGAGACAGAGAGAGACAGAGTATGAGTGGGGAAGGGGCAGAGAGAGAGGGAGACACAGAATCTGAAGCAGGCTCCAGGCTCTGAGCTGTCAGCACAGGGGCTTGAACTCACGAACGGCAAGATCATGAGCCGAAGTCGGATGCTCAACTGACTGAGCCACCCAGGTGCCCCTGTTTTTAGTTTTTCTAAGTAATGCCAAACTGCTTCCAGAAAGTAACTGTACCAATCAATGTAAACTCCCCACCAGAAGTGTATGGGCATTCTAGTTTGGTTTTTGTGGTTTTTTAAATTTATTTTGAGAGAGAGAGAAAGAGCATTAGTGAGCTCTCAAGTGGAGGAGGGGGAGAGAGAGAGAATCCCAAGCAGGCTCCTCACTGTTAGTGCGGAGCCCAGCACAGGGCTCAATCCCACAAGCCGTGAGATCATGACCTGAGCTGAAATCAATAGCTGGACGCTCAACCAACTGAGCCACCCAGGTGTCCAGGGCATGCCAGTTCTTGTTCGTCTGCATCAACACTTGGCATAGTCAGACTTCATTTTTGCCCATCTGTGAAGCACACAGTGGTTTTAGGTTTACATTTCCCTGATGACAAACGAGGCTTATCATCTCATATTTACTGGCCGTCTGAATTCCCTTCTTTTGTGCAGTGTCTGTTCAACTGGGCCTCTTCTGTCCATTTTCCTATTAGACTGCCTACTTTTTTCTTACCGAATTACAGTTTTATATACTCTGTTAACTTCCTTTTTAAGTAGGCGTCATGCCCAGCGTGGAGCCTAATGTGGAGCTTGAACTCATGACCCTGAGATCAAGACCCTGAGTGATACCAAGAGTCGGACACTGAACCAAGTGAGCCAACTAGATGCTCCCTACTCTGATAACTTCCTAACGACCATGTTCTACCTGCCCCTCCTCACCATTTTAGTCCATACTCTCTACACTACATACCATAGAACACATGGGAGAAATAATTGGTGGAAGGATTTGTGGTTTTGATAAGACCAAGTTATCTGGTCTTATCTGCTCCTAGTTGACTCTTACTAAAGCTGGGCTTGTTTTGAAACAAAGGGATATGACCCCAACCTGCCATCCTAGACCTACTAATCCCTTGTTAATAAGCAGCTTCCAGAACTTTGGATGCTGAATTCAAAACCCTGCTATCTCAATGAAGAACGACAGACTTTAAGAAGTCCATGACCCATACAAAGATTTTTTTTAACAACTCTAAATCTTTTAAGAGTAGAAAGGACTGTTAAATAACAAGTTTAAAACAGATTTGCTGAAAGCAATGCAGTGGGCCCTAAGGTCAATTGAACCAGAAAATTTAATGTCATCATCACATCTTCAAAATTCAAACACCCAACTACCCTATCCTGCTCACTGCTTAGGTTTCACCCCTTTATACTCACATTTATTGCCTCGAACAGCATAAGCAAGCTTTAGTTCCGGATGAAATTTGCCCATCTGCTCAATCACTTTTCCCGTTTGAAGTGCCAACTCATATGTTGGGGAGAGGCACAAACACTGAACAAGGAAATCATAAAGGTTGAGTTTAGGAGAGTCTTTTAGTAAAAGACAACAGGCGCTAATGCAACAAATATGCTTATATTATTATCACTTTTTAAAAAATGTTTTATCTATGAGAGAGAGAGAGAGAGAGAGAGAGAGAGAGAGAATCCCAAGCCAACTCCATGCTGTCAGCACAGAGCCCAGCTCGGGCCTCGATCTCATGAACTGTGAGATCATGACCCGAACCAAAATCAGGAGTTGATGGTTAACTGACTGAGCCCCCCAGTCACCCCTGCCTGATCTTACTACCATCTAAAAGGGCAGGGAACCACATCCTTTCCAACCAGGCCCACTTTTCAGCTATAGACCCAAGCCTTCAGCAGGGAGCCCTGGCTGGGTGAATGCCTTCAGAAGCCACTGTTTAAAGCTGCTGTTTCTGAATGAACTCTACCTAGTGGCCTAGTACATGAACCTGCTCTGCCAGATCCACAGTCTGAGGCCCAGGAAACGTTCAGATCCCTTAAGCGGTGCCCTCACTAACCGCCCACCAGACAGCACTGTCCTTCCCAGGGCAGACAAGCCAGGGCCCTCAGGATCCCCCAACCCTCACCTGGGGGTATCTCTCTGCTGGTTCCACTCGGCTGAGCATGGCCAGGACGAAGGCGGCTGTTTTACCAGTACCTGACTGAGACTGAGCAATCAGGTTCTGTGGGCTGAATCAGGAACAGAAAGGAAAATAATATTGGTTAAACACAATAAAGTATCAGAAAGTTCTTTCTGGATGGTAGGAATACAGAATATTCTTCCTTTAATCCAAGTTTTCTGCATTGAGGACAATGATAAATTTTTTATATGATGTTAAAAAACTGCTTAAATATTAAGGGAAAAAATGATTCTTTTAGATGGGTTTACACCAAGAATCCTCACTCTAGACTCCAGCACAGCCAGGGTGCCCTAGTTTTGTACCCCAGGGGCCGCATGGAAATTAACACTGCAGAGTAAATTCTGTGCCAAGGAAAATCCCCGAAGACATTTTCTGCCAAGCTGTAATGTGTCTCCTGCACTTGACTCCCCGTGTGTTTCCTTTTCTTTTCTTTTTTTTTTTTTTAATAATGTTTATTTTTGAGAAAGTGTGATCATAAGCAGGGGAGAGTCAGAGAGAGAAGGAGACATAGAATCTGAAGATTCGAAGCACACTCCAGGCTGTCAGCACAGAGACCAGTGCAGGGCTTGAACCCACGAACTGTGGGATCATGACCTGAGCTGTAGTTGTAGGCTTATCCGACTGGGCCACCCAGGCGCCCCTCCCCTTTTCCCTTCTTTATGAAAATCCAAGACACCAAGTCAGACAGATGCTTTAGAGGGAACTTTCACATTTTACTTCCTGTAACTCAGTCATGGAAATAGGTGGAATTTTTTGTCATTAAGCAAGAAAAATAATAGAATTGAATGGGAAATGTTGCTCCATAAAGTACGATACCAATTATCTACAGTTTAAAATATGTAAACAACTCTTAGATTCTTAGGAATGTGTAGATATGTAGTAAAAGTATAAAGAAATGTAAGAGAATGATGACCTGTTTCAGGATGACATTACTCGGGTTGGGGAAGGGGATGTGAATGCAGAGGGGTGCATGGGGGCTTCTACTGTCAACTAGATTTCTTGACAAGATAGGGTTACAGATGTTCTTGACACCTTTTTTTGCAAGTTCCAAAAATTTCATACTAAAAAAAAAAATTTTTTTTTAAACATTTATTCACTTTTGAGAGACAGAGACAGAGCACAAGTAGGGGAGGGGCAGAGAAAGAGGGAGATACAGAATCGAAACAGGCTCCAGGCTCTGAGCTGTCAGCACAGAGCCCAACACAGGGCTTGAACTCATGAACTGCGAGACCATGACCTGAGCTGAAGTCAGATGCTTAACCAACTGAGCCACCCAGGTGCCCCCAAAACTTCCTATTTTTAAAAAACCCCGTTTTTAAAAATGCACAGAATAACATTAGCGTTATCTGTTTTTCATTTATTTTAAAGATTTTTGTTTTTTAAGTAACCCCTACAAACCAATGTGGGTTTGAACCCACACCACCAACTGAGCTAGCCAGGTGCCCCCATTAGTTTTTAGTGCTAAGTGGGGAAGGCAGAAGCTGTACCAAATTCCATGTGACTCTCTATACTTGCTCAAGCTGTCTCCCTGAAGAAAACACGCCGTCCCAAATGTCCCATCTTGTTCTCAAGAACAGTAAGTTATCGGTATAGGACGTTAAAGCAAATTCTGAAGAGGTGCACTGGGATCTGCATACTCACGGCTCAGCAAGCATCATGGGTAATGCATTCTCTTGTATCTTGGATGGTCGATTGAAGCCCATGGCATAGACTCCCTGGAGAAGCTGTGGTTTCCTAGGAGGCCAGGGAGAGAAAGGATCGTTTCCTAGTTCAAATTGTTTTAAAGGCCTAAATCTCTTTCCCTATATCTAGCAAAGAGTAACGCTTCCTATCTCTGTCAGACATATCTTCCTAGGCCTTAAAAAATATTATCTAAAATGAAACCAAACCATCATCCTTCTCTCCTCAGTCTTAATCTACAACTATTACACAATTCAGAGAATACAGACGAGTTTTCTTTCTTGGAGAAATTCATGCTTTCAGCAGACCCCCACAAATATGATTGGTCTTGGATGGCAAATGTTCCCTGGATACTGCAAGAGTGGAATTTATTAATTTGTATAAATTGTATAATTTGCATAAAATGAATTATAAAAGGCGTACCTAAAAATAAACACTGCTTAACTGTATCACTAAGATATAGAAGTCCCTTTAGAAATCAAGATTCAGGTTTAATTTCTTGGTGCAGATGTTAAAATGAACCACAGTCATTTTGTATTCCATGGTCCTTCCAAAGCCAGCTATACAAACACTCAGGACAATCGAGAGGTAAGAGAATTGATTTAGCCAGTTTCTGGTAAAGAGGAGTGTTCAATCACCGGTACTGAACTTCATGAATGCTCATATTTGGTTATTATGTTTAGTCAAAATCAAGCATAGGAAAGCACCAGCTTATATAAGTAGCTACACAACAAATACAAATTAAAGTTGCTTTTTCATTGCATTTGCAATAACCTCTCTGTTACCTCTACCACTGACAGGGTGTTCGACAAAAATCCCACCACACTATTTGTAAGGAAGAGCCAAACCAAGTCAAGCCTTCTGTTCTCTGAGCCTTCCCTGGAGTTAACAGGCTCTCTAAAAGGCACATTCGTCTGGCATATGTTGGTTCTCAGACACAAAGACATGTGAAAGCATAATCTTTGGTGTCTTCTGTTTAGAAGAAAAGGCTATGAAGCTCAGCAGATTGTGATTTGGTTGCTAAGGAAACAAAGTCACAACTGAATGAAGATCCAAACGATCCAAGAGCTTCCAGCGGTTCATTATTTTCCTTTTATTTTGCAGATTAATTCAAAATGTTTAAGTACAAAACAAGTATATTATATTAGGCAACTTAGGTTTTATTCTTTGTTTCTTCTAGCCAACAACTACTAAATCAGAGAGAGCTTGATTTTTCAGAGAGGACAATTCCTCACTGGTCAGACTGAGAGCACAAGTCCTTTAAATGAAAGGGGGTTTAAAAACCATCTATACTTGGGGAAGCAAAACTGTCACTTCAGGAAACAAAAGAGCACATCTAGCCGTCCTGATATAGTTTATGAATAGAAGCAGAGATGGCAGAATTGCTGAATGAAGCCCCCGATGGGAGAAATACAGAAAGAAAAGAATAATTTCCTGAAAACACTAAAAAACAACAACAACGCTTTAAAAAACTTGTTCTTAACTGTTACTTCATTAATGACTTGATTTGGTTTAAGTTAGCTCTTATATTTTAAGTGTCTCTTATGCTAAAGCAGTGGTAACAGTTGGCAGGAATGTGGCCCCTATTGGCCCACGGTGGGCATATTAAAGATTTTGCTGATAAAGGTAATTCCACCACTTTCTTATTCACCAGCTGCTTTCTGTCTATGATTCAGGTCCTGGCAGGCAGCAAGAACGGTGGTTATGTCTTGTGTTCCTCATAACACCCAGCACAGTACCAGGTACATAAACCAATGATTCATAAACATTTCTTTACTAATATATTGAAGTAAACAAAAAAATTGGTATGACCTTCCATAATTCTACTTTTAAAACAAAGCGATATTAGAAGTCATTCTTAGCACAATGACATGAATATGCTCCCTTACAGCTTAATTCTGGGTTCTGGATTGGTTTTTGTTTTGCATTCTGGAATACTGAAGACTGCTTTCCACTGTAGGTACTGGAAATCCTGCAAAGGCTCTTTTGATTGATTATATAAAAGCAGATAAACTGTTCTTAACCGTAAACCCTATAGTCTAACAAAAGGGCTTACCTAATAAGAAATGTTCCTGACATCCAGAAATCACCTGTCAGCCAATATTTTATTGAAAGTTCTAAGAGCATAAAAGAAAAAAGACTTTCAGCTATGATGAATAAATCTGTGGCATTAAAAAATCCCTCCCAAGAGGAGGAGAACTGGGTAGCCAAGAGACAAGGGTGGGAGGGAAACCATCACTGTAAACTGTTTCATACTTTCTGACTTTTGAGTCATGTGAATTATCAAAGAAGCAAATACATTAAGATTCTTAAAAATAAAAGTAAAAAGTAAAATATCCCAAAGATCTCGGAAATGCTAAGTTTTACAAAGGAGGGCCTGACAAGGAGCAGCTGTTCAAAGAACAAATACTCACAGCCGAAGCTCCTCAAAGGACTTCACAGAGTAGAGCGGGGAATTTGGGTCCCGCTGGAGGACTTCCACTTGGTTCGTGTTATCGACAAGGTTGCTTCTGATCAGCTTGTTGAGTAAAGACTGGGCAGCTCTGTCCTCTGTCCGGAAGAAACCAGCAGATAGTCTTCATGCTCGTTTGGCAAACTCACCCTCGTGAAATCTCTCTCCCCATCTCTCCACCAGCACCCAGGCGGCCAGGCTTGGCTGGAGAACAACAGTCACTCCCACGGGTCTCCCTTTAGAACGGTGACTGGGAAACCCAAAAGGGCTGAGCTGCCCTATTCGTCTTCATGCTTCTATTCTCCACTCATTCACTCTTCTCAGACCTCCACTTCTACCCCCTCCTCTCTTCTCAAACTTCTAATCCCTCACATCCTCACCTGATGACCTCTCGTCTTCCTTCACAGAAAAGTACCGGTGATCAGAAACACTTCCCCATACTGTCGTAACACTCCTATACATCCACCTGCATGTGTGCCCATGTTCTCTACATTCCCTTTGGTAACCTGGGATGAACAGCCTGTGCTCCTAAGGCTAACCCCTCCACTGGTGCGACAGGTCCCAGCCCCTCTTGCCCACAAGGATATTTCTCCTGACGCTGACTCTGTTTTGCGTGATCAGTTTCCTGTTCCACTGGAACATTCCCACCAGCATGTGAACACGTTTTAACATTTTTTTTTTTAATGTTTATTCATTTTTGAGAGCGAGAGTGAGAAAGGGACTGGGGGAGGAGCAAAGAGAGAGGGAGACACAGAATCCGAAGCAGGCCCCAGGCTGTTAGCACAGAGCCCGGCACTGGGCTCTAACTTACAAATCACAAGATCATGATCTGAGCAGAAGTTGTACCCTTAACCAACTGAGCCACCCAGGGGGCCCCAATATTTATATCTTCTTAATCAAGTTATTACTTATATTTAACTACCTACTTCTGAAATACTTCCTTCTTCTGGTTTCTGGATACCACTCTCTTGAGGGCACCTGGGTGGCTCAGCCGGTTAACGGTCCGATTCCTGGCTTCAGCTCAAGTCATGATCTCATGGTCCATGAGATTGAGCTCCGCATCAGGCTCTGCGCTGACAGTGCGGAGCCTGCTTGGGATTCTCTCTCTCTCTCTGCCCCTCCCTCACTTGCTCTCTCTCTCTCAAAATAAATTAAAAAAAAAAAAAAAAATGGATACCACTCTTTCATTCTCCTTCTACCTCACTGACTGCTTCTTCTCAATCTCCTTGGTAATTCCTCCTCATCTCCTTGATCCAGTGCCTCTGGCTCCAGGAGGGCAAATCTTGGGTCATATTCTATTTCTTGCTACAAAGTTTTAAAGAGAAATTACCTTTCTCTTCTTCATCTGTTTTCTCTGCAGTGGCACTGGTTTTAATAACACCTACAAAAGAAAACAGTTATCATAGTAAGAAAGGCAAATTTCAAACCCACCCAAAAGGTGTGACAACATGAAAACTAAATCTTAGTTAGGTGATCAAAATGTAAATATTTGGCATTTCTTTATGTTTAATGGGTTTTTATTCCAAGAAAGCACACAAGAAAATTTCAACTTTCTAGGAATGTTGGCTGACTTCACAGTGGATCAGAATATGTCACCTCTGATTTGCTTATCCTATTTTAAAATATACTATTATATTAGCAAACACAATCATATGTAAGAAAGAAAACAGGTATTAAAAATTAAAAGCAAGAGGGGCGCCCGGGTGGCTCAGTCGGTTGAGTGTCCGGCTTCAGCTCAGGTCATGAACTCGCGGTTTGTGAGTTTGAGCCCCACATCAGGCTCTGTGCTGACAGCTCAGAGCCTGGAGCCTGCTTTGGATTCGGTGTCTCCCTCTCTCTCTGCCCCTCCCCTGCTCATGCTCTGTCTCTCTCTCTGTCTCTCATAAATAAATAAATGTTAAAAATTTTAAAAAAATAAATAAATAAAAGCAAGAGGTAAAATGTTCACTTTTGGTGGATTACAGGATTGTAAACCTGCAGGATTAAGTATCAACTTAAAAACGATTATAGGGGCGCCTGGGTGGCTCAGTCTGTTAAGCATCCAACTCTTGATTTTTGGCTCGGGTCATGATCCCAGGGTTGTGGAATTGAGCCCTGCTCAGCATGGAGACTGCTTGGGATTCTCATTCTCTCTTTCTCTCCCTCCCTCCCTCCTTCCCTCTCCCTCTCTCCCCCTCTCCCTCTCTCTCCCTCTGTCCCTCTCCCTCACTCGTGTTCTCTCTCTCTCAAAACAAAACAAAAAACAAAAAAAACCCTTACAAAATAACATATCTTAGCAAAAAACAAAAAAACTAGGTACAAAATAAACAGAAATCAGTTTTCATAAATACAGACATATAATTGAAAAGTTCCCATTTATAACAGCAACTAAAATGATGAAATACTTCACCAAGAAATAAAATTAATAAAATTAAATAAATATGCAAAATTTAAATGAAGAAAACTTTAAAACACTAATAAAATAATGCAAAGAGTATAGCTAAAATGCCAATAGATCAATTAAAGTGGAATTCTAAGATATTCAATTAGCCTAAAAGAAGGCAGCAAAAGAAAGGAAGAGAAACTACGAGACAAACAAACCAAATAGTAAAACTACTTAAGTAAACCTACCATGTCAACAATTATATTAAATGTAGATGGATAAGAAAAATAAATAAAAGGCATCCAATTCAAAGGAAGAAAACTGTCAATATTTGCAGAAGACATGATATATATAAAAAACCGAAAGATGCCATCAAAAAACTGTTGGCACTAATAAATGAATTTAGTCAATGATTTTGCAGAATACAAAATCAATGCACAAAATCTGGTGTGTTTCTGTACACTGATAACGAACTATCTGAAAGAGAAATTAAGAAAATAATCCTATTTACAACTGCATTAAAAAGAATTAAATACCTAGGAATAAATTTACCAAGGAGGTAGAAGACATGTATACTGAACATCATAAGACATTATTGAAAGAAACTGAAAACACAAACAAATAGGAAGGTTTTCCTCGCTCACGGATTGGAAGAGTACTGTTAAAATGTCCATTATTACCAAAAACACGAATCAATGCACTTCCTGTGAAAATCCCAACAGCATTCTTCACAGAAATAGAACAATTTTAAAATTTGTACAGAACCACAAAAGACCCCGAACAGCCAAAGCAATCGTGAGAAAGAAAAACAAAGCTGGAGGCATCATGCTCCCCGATTTCAAACTAGATTACAAAACTGTATAATTAAAACAGCATGGTGCTTGCATTAACAAGAGACACATAAATCGATGGAACAGAACAGAGAGCTCAGAAATAAACCCACACATATTTGGTCAATTAATTTACGACAAAGGACTCAAGAATATACAACAGAGAAAGGACAGTCTCTTTAATAAATGGTATTGGGAAAACGGGACAGCCGCATGTAAAAGAACAGAACTGGACCACTATCTTAACCATACACAAAAATTAACTCAAAATGGATTAAAGACTTGAATGTAAGATCTAAAGCCTTCAGAAGGAAGGCTGACACCTTGGTCTCCGACTTCTGGCCTCAAGAACTAGGAGACAGTAAACTTCGGTTGTTTAAACCACTCAGTTTGTGATACTTGGCATGTCAGCCTACCAAACTAATAAAGACAGAGAGTGAGAACTGGGTAAATGACAGTCCAGAACAGAAAGGAAGCCTTTCACCTGTTTAATACTTTGAGTTTTGAACCCAGATTAACTTTTCAAAAATTAAATACAAAGTTTAAAGAAACACATCAAGCCAACAGTGGCAGGAGTTAGAGACTAGATAAACTCTGGAAAACTAATGTATCCTCTTCAGTAACGAAACTGAATTTACTGGCTCTCAAATACCGTACCGTCACTCGCCAAATACTATGCTATATGAAAACTCCTTTTCACACTGCAGCTACTACTGCAAAGCGGAAGAGCTAATAGTTACAAGTGACTCACCATTGGTATCTGGTTTGACTTTTTCTTCCTTGATTTGCAAATTACTCATCTGAATGGGAATAAAAGGAAACAGAGTTAAGCAGAGGACCCAAAGGAAGTCCCTTAGCCAAGAGAAGTTCCCTAGTGAAAGTCCAGCAGAACTAGTTCAGCACCTTTACTCAGGGAGTTATCCTGCTCAAGCAGGAGTCCTAAAAGCTTGGGTGAAGACATCATTTTGGGCAACTTCAAGAACCTTAAAAAGGAGAGTGGGGTGGACTAAACATAGCAGTTGGGGGGAAAAGTTTGACAACAGTCTCAAACCTCTAATTTTCTTCCAACTTATGCTCTTTCTAGAACATCTAACCTTCATTAAATGCCTTTGATACCCTATCAATGGCAAACACACAGTTCCCTTGCAGATACACTGAAGAACAACACTATCCAGGGGCGCCTGGGTGGCTCAGTTGGTTAAGTGTCTGCCTCTCAATTTCGATTTCGGCTGAGATCATAATCCCCCAGGTGAGTTCAAGCCCCACATTGGGGTCCGCGCTGACAGTGTGGGGCCTGCTTGGGATTCTATCTTTCCCTCTCTCTGTGTCCTCCCCTGAGCTCTGTCCTCTCTCTTTCAAAAATACATAAACTTAAAAAAAAAAAAAAAGTATCATCTAAGTATTTCAACTTTGTTGTTAGTCACGAAACCCACACTGTATTCATGCAACACTAAGCAAATAAATTACAGCCTTCTTTCTTGTCTTATCAACCACCTCCACTATAAGTTAGGTAAAAAAAGTTATTTATTATGATCAAAGAACAAACTCATGTTCCTGATTTAAAATATTTCAGGAGGCGTCTGGGTGGCTCAGTCGGTTAAGTGTCGGACTTAGGCTCAGGTCATGATCTCACGGTTTGTGAGTTCAAACACCACGTTGTCCGGCTCTGTGCTGACAGCTCAGAGCCTGGAGCCTGCTTCGGATTCTGCATCTCCCTCTCTCTCTGCCTCTGTCCTGCTCATACTCTCTGTCTCTCAAAAAGTGAATAAACATTAAAAAAATTTTTTTTAATTTATCAGAAACTTGAACACAGGTTTTTTATTGATTTTGGCCACTAGTCCTGGTCAATGCAAACTTGCTTATAAGTTGCAGATTAAAGTGCAAGCAGAACAGTAATTTATACATTCATAACGAAGTCTCCAATCTCATGGGAATTATTTTCCCACGTTCAAAGTGTTGGTAAGAGTAAGGGTGTGACACAGAAGTGGTATTATAAAGGTGTGTTGTCAGGTTCTAAGGAGTACCCCAAATCAAGCCCTAGACCCCGAGCCCTGTCCCCAAGAAGATCCCTGAACTGATGCAACCATTCATTATCCTTATAATGACCACCAGTGTTTCCTGAGGGCATTGAGAACCATTTCTTCCACCATTCTCCCTCCCCTCAACTGACCCTGCTCATGGTCTTTGGAAGTCCACCCTCACACTGTAGGAATATTTATCTGATCTCTTTAGAAACCAGGTCGTCCAGAGAAAAATCAGACCAACATACTACTGGAGGTGGACACCCTTTCCCTGAAGGCTAAGAGGAATGTTGGTACCTAACAGAAGGTATTTCATACTAGAACTTATCCACTGATTAACCTCATTTTTAGGCTGAATACATAGGGATTCACAGAAGAAGACTACTCTTGGGGTGGGCTGAAAAACACAAATAAAACAGTCCAGAGTCCCCAATCCAACCAAGTTGATTAGAGTGGTCTCAAAGCCTGACTGATGACAAAGAAAACAATAACCAAATCTAATGTACTATAATTTGACAAAGAGATGTGATAACAAAAGATGACATGCTTAGGGGATAGTCAGATCTATGAATTTGTCAGGATTTATTCAGCTGCATTCAAGGGTAAAACTACCTGCAGACTAGTATTCCTGTCTTGAGAGGTAACTCCATCATGGGAAAGAGGCAGGCCAATTGACTCCCACTCTCCTTCATTCTGAATTCATCTTCAGCAAGGAACCTTCCAATTATTAATCATGCATCCAACAGAAGGCAGCGTCCCTGACCCCGGACAGAGGCTTTCAGTTATGATAGAAGCATCCCTTCCCTTTCCAAATTAACAGTAGTTCCTGGGTGGCTCAGTTGATTAAGCATCTGACTTCAGCTCAGGTCATGATCTCGCAGTTCATAGGTTCAGGCCCTGCGTGGGATTCTGACAGCTCGGAGCCTGGAGCCTGCTTCAGATTCTGTGTCTCCCTCTCTCTCTGCCCTTCCCCCACTGGCACTCTGGCTCTCAAAAATATATAAAAAAGTGTTAAAAAAAAAAAAAAAAAAAAAAGTAGCTCCTGAAGGGTGGCCAACATTCCATCAATCCCAGAGTCCCTGATCTGTGGAGGGGTGAACTCTCTGGCACTCAAAGACACTTCAGAAAGGCTTCAAGATCTACCTCTATGACAATTCTAATCGCAAAAGGGTCAAATTATGTCTCCAAAAGATTCTTAGGGTTGCCTTTGGTTTTTTGGTTTTGGCTGATCAGGGGAAGAGAAAGAAAGATATTAAACAGGTCATACAACCAAAAGAGGCAGCAAAGGAAGCCATTTGTGTTGGAAGAGATGACAGTAACAAATGAACTGGCATCAGGTCCTTTCTACTAATTCAAACTCTCAGAATCTTTTTTTTTTTTTTATTTTATTTTTTATTTTTTTTGGGACAGAGAGAGACAGAGCATGAACGGGGGAGGGGCAGAGAGAGAGGGAGACACAGAATCGGAAACAGGCTCCAGGCTCCGAGCCATCAGCCCAGAGCCTGACGCGGGGCTCGAACTCACGGGCCGCGAGATCGTGACCTGGCTGAAGTCGGACGCTTAACCGACTGCGCCACCCAGGCGCCCCCAAACTCTCAGAATCTTTTATCAGGGCTCCTAAAATTGCATCCAAACTAAACTCCCTGACATACCTCTCTTTCCCCTCCAAACCCATTTTTGTATGCAAGGAAGACTCTGAAGACACACCTTTGCTCACATTAAGCGTAAACCAAACAAAAATCCTGTGTGTAAATATAAGATCTTTGTCTTTGTGTTTTCTCTGTCCTCGTCTCTGTCATTTCCATTTACTACCTGTACACTTGAGAGCACAGCCATATGATAACCTAATACTATGAATTAGTTATTAAACTAAGATACACAAGACTACATGGAAATTAAAAAAAAAGGGGTGTGGGTGGGGGAGGAGGGTCTTCCCCAGCTATCAGGAAGCAATATTTTCACACATTTATTTACGTCAGCCTTCTGAGAAGTAGAGTGGTTAAAACCAGATGCCAAGTATGTTTAGGTCTATATGTACAATATTCATAATATCACAGCTAGATTAGAGTCACAGGTTTAAAAAAAAATTTGAGGGGTGCCTGGGTGGCTCAGGTGGTTAAACGTCCGACTCTCAATTTTGGCTGAGGTCTGTGCCAAGTGTGGAGCCTGCTTGGGATTCTCTCTCCCTCTCTCTCTGCGCCCCCCTCCCCACACACTGCTCACACTCTCTCTCAAAATAATAAACATTAAAAAAAAAAAAAAGATTTGAAAACAATTCTCAGTAACTATCTTTTAGAAAAGATCTTGTGTGAAGCGGTGGATTTTGAAGGCTACGGTGCCAGAACCTCATCCTTTGTAATACTCTGATTTCTTTGTGGATAATAGCCAGTTTTATTTATTGTTAACACTTTATTTTGTTTTTTAATGTTTATTTATTTTGAGAGGGAGAGGGAGAGTGCGAGCAGGGAGGGGCAGAGAGAAAGAGGGAGAGAGAGAATCCCAAGCAGGCTCCACACTGTCAGCACAGAACGTGACACGGGACTCAGTCTCATGAACCATGAGACTACGACCTGAGCCAAAATCAAAAGTCCGACACACAACCCACAGAGCCACCCAGGTGCCCCTGTAATGAGTTTCATTGCTTGCCCTGATTCTTCTTCTGAAGTCCAATGCCACAATTCCAAATGTGAGAGACATGCTCTGCAGAAAACAATTAACACAGTTAACAGTTTCCTATCCTTAGAAAAACCAGCTTGCCAGGTTGGCCCCTGATTGGCCCTTGGGAACCTGGACTTCAGAAGGGTTCCCACCATTCCCAGAACTGCTGAGGGGTTTGCTATACCTAAATTGTAAAAACATGTGATTTACGTTAAACATCTGCTTTCCTTCTGTAAGTCTGGAATTTTGGTACATGCTAAGCAGAGGGTGACTTTGTGACAACTCTCCAATAAGAACCCTAAGAACTGAGTCTCTAATGAGCTTCCCTGACAATACTTCACATGTGTTGTTACAATTAGCTGGAATAGGACTTTAATGAAGCTGCGTGTAAATCCACCAGGAGAGGTGTAATAAATCAGAGCTGAGAGTACAGTTATGTGCTGGGTCCTATGAGTTGTCCCAGGAAATCACTGAACCTAGACAATTCCTGGGGACTCACAACACAGGGACTTACCAAGATGTCCTCCTTGTCTAAAATTCAGAGACCTCCAAATCAAATCTGCCCATCTTCCCTCTTCTCTAGTCCTGTTATTAGCATTTTACTAATACCACCTCTGGGATGCCGCCTGCAAACAACCACCTTTGCCTTTTTCCTAAATCCCGCACATTATATCGCCACAATTATCTCTTAAATCCATCTCTTCATCGTCACTTCCACCACCCAACAACATATGCCCTTCTCTGGACTATTACAGTAACTTCCACACTGACTGCCTTTCCCGTAGACATCACTAACATTCTATGTGTTCAATAAATCTTGCCAGCTCTCAGATCTAATCTTGTCAGTATCCTGAAAAATCCCCAAACCGACTAAGAAAAGTCTCTCCTCTTGAAGTTCTCAGTTGAGGTTGCAAAGTACACTCTGTATTTTCTGTACAGCTTCTATTACAACCCATACACTTAAGCTGCAGCAAAAATGAGTTCTGATTCTTGCTCTCTAGACAAGTTCAGCACTTTTGTGCATTTTCTCCTGAAATGTTATTCACCTCTATCTTACATGACTCACTCTCTATTATCCATTTGAAACTTCTCCACAAGCAATTTCTTATTCCCTATTCATAAACGTCCTCTCTCTTTTCAGACATCACTTACCGCATTATTCTTACCATTTTCACAGCATTTCCCACATTCTCACCTTCCCAACTAGACTGTAAAGATTCATCCTGTATTCCACTGGATTTAGACCACAATATTTGCTGACAAACTCACAATCTTCCCAAGGCAATCAAGGATGACTGCAGAAGAAATGTTAACTTAAGCATTAAAAAGTTACATAAGACTTCCAGACGACCAGACAAAACTATTACAATCAATAGTGAATTATCACTAAACAAACCTACGGTTACATATAAGAACAGAAAGCCAGTTTACACTAATTACCTTACAATTGAATAGATCTTCATTTATAAAAGAACCAGGATGTGAAACTAAATATCCCTTTTAAACATCAACGAAACAATTTGTAGTCCCTCCCGCCAACATTTGCAGTAGACTGAAACACGAAATCTAAACCTGAATCTGTTATCCTGCAAAAAGCTACCAAATGCCAGCCACGTTAAGAAAAATCCAAAAACAAACAAACAAACAAAAAAGGGTTTAGCACCGATTCATCCGGAAAACAGATCAAAGAGAGAATCAGCATTTAAATTTTCCTGTCTCTACAATCCCCAATGAGGAAGTGCAATACAAGGAAAGAAAACATACAGAGCGGGAACAAATTTGCTACAGGACAAAAAAGTCTTTAACTGGCCCAGATGAATAGACCAAGCTTGACACTGGTCTCTATCGCCCTAGGCGCAAATCAGGGCCACGGGATTCACCGCCGCAAAGTCTAGGGAGGTGTGGGCCACAACCCTGCCCAACCCGGGCAGCTCCCGGGGCTCGAATCAGGGTCGGCTCGGGCCCCTGCTACGTTCGCCCCGCGAGAGCTGAAGCCACTGACCGACTTGACAGCCGCTTCCTGCTCGTCCACTGCCAGGGCCCACGAGTCGGTGGCCATGATGCGGGGAGCAGGGAGGCTGACTTCCGAAAAAATTCACCGCACAGCGCGCCAACACCTGCCCGGAGTCCACTATCTCCGCAAGAACCGCCCCCACGCGGACCGGAAGCGGCGGTGCCAAAAGTGACGTCAGTTCCCGCCCGGCGCAAGACGTCACTATTCTGCGCCGCGCCGGTCGTGCGCCGACGTGCGTCTCCCTCGGACTTTCCAGGAGCAGCCTCGTGCTTCCTTGAAATCCCTAATCTCTGCGAAGTCAAACTCTTAGTCCTCATTTTATTGCTTTACTTCACACTGAAGTAACCCAAGTTTTACTTTAAGCCCGTCGCATGTCTCAGTGAATTCTAAAGCTTTACACAAAGGTAAGTCCCGTGAAGGTGCTGTAGATGCCAGTTTCTGCATGTTGACAATGCGATAACGTGTAAGAAAACAAAACGACAGCAATTGCCCTTGGACCCCCATAATTCAACCACTCCGAAAAATAAACACAACAGTGTTTTCTTTTTCTTCTGGTTCCTTCCAGTCTTTGTATGCATCAAAGTACGGGTATTTTACATAGTCCTAAACAAAGCACATACGATTTTAAATTAGACCTTTTTATTATATAGTTAAGTATTTTTTCATGTTGTAATTATTAACTTAATGGCATTATAATACTCCATCAAACTCCTATCACATAAATTACCTGACTCCCCTACATCTTTCACCGTGGGGATATAGGTTATTTCCAATATTTTATCACTAATTCTCAGTGAGCATCTGCATACCACCAAAAATCATCTTCTTTGCTTCCATTTCGCTGTATGTCTCCTGGCCGCTCGCAGAATATGAACTCTTCAAACAAGAGCAAAGATTTTATCTCTCAGTCACAATTTGTGAGCCTAGAAAAGTTTACGGCACATAATAGCCTCTCAATAAATATTTTTTAATGTGTAGTTGAATAGACTAATAGAGATTTTAGTTCAACATGTATTACTTAAGGACACATTTCTAATAGCAACATTTATGTCAAAATATGTGAATGACTTGAACACTTGCAAGAGAGGAAACTAGTGGTCAGTAAGCATGTGAAAAAGAGCTTGAAATCATTGGTTATTAAGGAAAGGCAAATCATAATCACAACGAAATAGCACTGCACACTGCTAGAATCCATAAAATTAAAGATTAACTTTCTGTGTGTTGGTAAAAATGTGGAATGTTAAAGAAAAAAAAGTTCAACAACATGGTAAAGTTGGTAAGGCTTAGAGGATAGTTATAGGGACGACTGCAGTGGGATTTTTCAGTGAGGGTGAGATACAGCATGAACAAGAGAAAATTTATAGCCGAGGACGGGGGAGGGAGGGTACGCGTGGTCAGTGGATGGAAAATTACCACGAAGAAACATAAAGAGTAAGGGGAATTCTGGTTAAGTAACCTAACAGGATTCTTGCTGACAAAATGCCAGGATGATCAGACATCACCGAGGGGGATGGTGCAAAGGTGAAGACTCTATCAGACATCGAGGGTGACCAGATGCCACCTGTGGGGGTTTCTTGCTAAAACTGGATTTTACCAAGAACTGCACAGGTAAGTTTAGGAGAAGGTTCAAGAACCCGACTAAAGTCAAGCCAAGAAAGTTAGTCAAGAGCAACTGAAACTCTCATACGCTTCTACAGAAATTGTAAAATGGCACGATTGGTTTGCATGTTTGGCAGTTTCTCAGGAAGTTAAACCTACACCTACTCCTTGACCCCGCACATCTCCCAGTTACTATCCAAGAGAAATGGAACATATATCCACAAACAGACTTGTACACAAATGTTTATAACAGACTTAGTCAAAATGGCCCCAAATTGGAAACAACCCAAATGTCCATCAACAGGAGAATGGATAAACTATAGTATGTTTATTCAATGGACTGTTACACGACTCAGCAGTAAAAAGGAATAAACTACACATGATGAAGTAGATGAATTTTAGAGACATTGTGTTGAAGGAAAGCTGTCAGACATGAGAGATGATTGCTGTAGGATCCATTTATATGCAAGTCAAGAATAGGAGAAATGAAATCTATAGTGAGAACAGTCAGAACAGTGGTTGCATCTGGAGCGGGGAAGGTTGAGCAGGACGCAAGAGAACTTCCTGGGTAATAGAAATGTTCTATATCTTGATTGGGGTTCTGGTTACATAGATACATAAATGTGTTAAAACTCATGGAATCGTATATTTAAAATGTGACTTCATTGTACATACATTATACTTTTCAATAACATTGATTTAAAAAACAAAAAAGGAATAAAGTACTGATAATACAACAGAAATGAGAGTTTTGCCGTCTCATAGATATGTTGAGCAAATGAATCCAGACACAAAGTACCTAGTACATGACTCCATTTATATAAGTTCAAAACAGGTATGTATATCTAATCTATAGTGATAGAAATCAGAACAGTGGTTGCTGGGTTTGGGGGCGGTTAGAATGTTTTCTCAGCTCTTCACGACTCATTGAAACGGAGCATGCACATACTGTGCTACAGAAGTGAGAATGTCAAATGCCATATTGTCTTCCCAAGTGACTGATTTAATTCCCAGCAACTATACCATCAATGAGTTGAGACAAACTGCATTGTTAATGAGGAGCCACAACCATGGTGTAACTCTGTTGGGCAGCGCAACCCTGGGGGAGACTGCTAATATGTTTTCTGAGGAATAATGTTTCTTCTGTCCTACTATTTTAACAATTGCCTAAAGAAACATAGATTTTGAGGCACCCTTTCCTCAGGATTTTTTATCTCAAACATCTACACAGAAAACTCTCATGAAAAGCAAAAGGAGCAACACCATAAGACTCAATTGTAAGTTCTTTGGAGGCAGAGGATCTTGCTTAGAGCCATATTGAAGGCTGGGTGCCCACTGTCCTCTTTTGATTGCTATTTCGTTACAAAGTCTGCTGCTCTAGCATTGGGAGGGTGATTCCTACATTGCTTCCACTGAGACACAATTCGTTGTGCTAAATATGGTCTGTGGGGGAATTGAAGTTAGAATTTTTGCTTGCATTGGATTTGTAGGGTGTTTACTGAAATTTTTCTTTAGTTTACCACCCATATCTATTGGAAGGCTGGTGGGCATTTGTTTAGTCCAGGTGAGTGCTCTTAGGGAGGTCTAGGCTGAGGCTCCAGCTGGAACAATGAAATCAGCCAGGCTGTTTTAGAGCACTTCTGGGCAACAGGGCTATCTCTTTCCCTTCAGTTAGCATTTATATTCCAAAAGGAGAATATATTATATTCTTCCAGGAAGAAGCCACTGAGAATCCCACTCTTCTCCAGACCAGAGACCAATAGGAAGGGCACATTGTTCTGAAGCTGTGGACTATGCAGCCTCCTGCCCTGAGTCAGATTCAACTAGACTGGGCAATGATAACATAATGCATTAACATTTTTTTAAATGCATCCTACAACAATCTACTTGAAACAGCTAAGTAAATTCTCACATTACTATTGTTATCGCCATTTTACAAGTAAGGAAATAGAGGTGCAGGGAAGTCAATTTTTTCAAGACATATGGCCTAGTAAGTGGCAAATCTAGGATTTAAATTCAGGGCAACCCAATTTCAGAAAGCACTGGGCAATAAAACCAAAAACTAAGGGCAGAGTGCAGGGCCAGCATTCCTGGGACCCCTTCCTGGGGGTACTTTCTAACTGGCCTTTTGGGCCTGGGTGAGCTTGAACTGTATCTTACATGGAATTGCCTGATCACATGATTATTTTGATTTCATCACTAAACAGTGAGTCCTGTGGGCAGGGACATTATCTGCTTTGCTCACCGGTGGTTCTCCAGCATCTCACCCAGAGCAAGGGCA
Source organism: Panthera pardus (assembly GCF_024362965.1). NCBI lineage: Eukaryota > Metazoa > Chordata > Mammalia > Carnivora > Felidae > Panthera > Panthera pardus. The sequence continues at coordinate 13,217,192 of NW_026526754.1, forward strand.
CAGTAAACAGTTGTTGAATTAGGTAGCGAACGAATCAGTGAATGAACTGGTGATCAATAAGTAACCATCTCTCACGGACACGCCTGCCTCTGTGGCATCATCGTTTGTTCTGAGTGAATGGGTGCAGGGATGTGCCCTGCTTGTGCCTGCGGTGGGGGTAAGCCTGCTAGGATGGTGGCTCTGCTCTGGGAACTTCTTTTCTTTCTGCACGTGGGAAGCAAGGGAGGGCAATGGTAGGAGGGATGCTAGAAGGATTCAGAAAATAACAGGAATAATGGCAGGAGCCAGACTAAGTCTGTATTTGGCCCATAAAAGTCTAATGACTATAACAACAAAAAATATGAATGAAAAAATGGGGATAATTAAAAAAAATTTTTTTAATGTTTTTATTTATTTCTGAAGGAGAGGGAGAGCACGAGCGGGGGAGAAGTAGAGACAGAAGGAGACATAGAATTTGAAGCAGGCTTCAGGCTCTAAGCTGTCAGCACAGAGCCCGACGCAGGGCTCGAACTCACGAACTGTGAGATCGTGACCTGAGCCGAAGTCGGACGCTTAACCGACTGAGCCACCCGGGCGAAAATGGGGATAATTTTAAAAGAAAATATGTCAAACATATTCCATGTTTTCATTTGTGGACACATTAACAAAGCAGATTTCCCTATAAAACACATCCTGCAGACAGCTAGGAATTCAGTGACTGAGTAAAACCACTTCCCACTCTTACTGTACTTAACTATGAGGGAGACAAGCGCTAAGCAAGCGGTCCCAAACTTAGACATATTTATATATGAGGCAAATACAGCCTAGCAGTTAACAATGTGGCCCTGGAGCCAGACTGCCCAGGTGTGAGGACTGGCTTGCTACTTCCTAGCTGTATGTGGTAGGGCAAATTCCTTAACCTCTCTGCTGTGTCTGTTCCTCATCTGTAAGGTAGGAACAATATTTGTTATGAAGAGTTAATAAGTTAATCCATGCAGACCTTCGTTCTTAAAGATTTTATTTGTTTGTTTGTTTATGGTAGGCTCCACACTCAGCATGGAGCCCAGTGTGGGGCTTGAACTCACAACCCTGAGATCAAGACCTGAGCCGAGGTCATGAGTCAGATGCTTAACGGACTTAAAGATTTTAAGTAATCTCTACCCTCAACGTGGGGCCCAAACTCACAACTCCAAGAGTCAAACCCTCCACTGACTGAGCCAGCCAGGTGCCCCAGTTAATCCAAGTAGACCTTTAAAAGGTTACCTGACACAATGTTCATAAAACAACTACAGGGCATGATGGAAGTTAATGACAGGGGAGTGAGGCATGCCTTCCTGAAGACATGGTTTTTACCACTGAAATAGAAAGGACCAGGAAGGGGCAGAAGAAAGGGAAGGATTGGGAGGGGAGTTCCAAGAAGTATAACCATGGCAGCAGATGCAACTGGTCACAGATTGTTGAGGGAGCAACTTGGGGCGAGGCAAGATTCCCCCTCCAGGATCCTCTCCCCAAGCAGGATATCCCAGTCTCCTATGCTCTGAGGGGGGACTTCCAAGAGATCAGGAGTGGAACAGTACATTGGCCCCAGGCAGTGCCCCAGGGTAAAGCAAAAGGAGTGTCCTCTGAGCTCCTTCCATATGGTTCCCTGGCTGCCTGCAGCATTGGAGGGCTCCTGTTTTTAGTTACCTTCTTTTTCCTCGTGCTCATCTTAGCCGCAGTGCTGGAGGTGAAAACCTCTCCACCTCAGCCTTAAGTCCTAGCAGTATCTTTTCACTTTTGTTTTGGCTTCAAAGTGGGCTAGGGGAGGAAATATGATTTTGAGAAATTAAAGAGGGAATTTACAGGATCACCATCTTTCCTGAGACGTAGCCCAGCACAAGGGCAGATTTCAGTGATAGTGGAGCAGAAAGTATAAGGGAGAAAGTAAGACAAGTGAGGCACATTGGGAGAGCCTCGTACAAATCATTTTACACAGTTTGGGCTTATCTTAAGAAATATGGAGTGTGTATGGGAGGGGATGATCTTAGGCAGGAGAGTGGGCTCAGACTCAAGTATTAGATCATATTGGCTGCCATGTGACAAATGAACTGGAGGAAAACCCAACTGGAGGCAGGAGCACCTGCTGGGAAGTTGATGCGGTAGATATGACAATGGTGATCTAGACCAGGGTGAATTCAAGAAACACCAATTGAACCATATGAAAGTGCCACTTTTATAGGTCGACAATGGTCAAACAGCGCATTTCATTTGGTTTAACCTGATAGAAGCTAGAATGGATAGCTGTGGTGGATTAAAAATAGCCACAGATACTTCAAGCTCCTCCCATCAAGAGATCTTTATTTCCCCCCCGTCTCTGCACTGGCCTTGTGACTTCTTTGACTAAAAGAATGTGACAGAAGTGCACTGGGGAGTTCTGAGCCACGGCTTCAAGGGAACTCACAGCTTCTCCTCTCCTTTCTTGAAACCCAGACCACCTGCCATGCTATGACGGTGAAAGACTGTGGAGGGGCCCAGCTGTGTCAGCTGAGCCCAGACACCAGCCAGGGGCATGCAGATGCATGAGTGAGCCTGGGAGAGACCAGCAGAGCTACCCAGACTAAGTTGTTTTGAGCCACTGTTTTGGGGCGATGTGTTACATAGCAATGGATGATAGATACAAAAGGACCTTGGGATTATTGGTTGGGGAGCAGGAAGATTCCTGATGAATCCAGATTTCTGGCTTGAGCAATAGACAATTATAGTTCCATTTTGTGAGATCGTTAGAGGGAGAGCCAAAAGCAGAACATGAGTTTTTTGGAGTGATACTGTTTGGTGGTAGTACAAGATAATGGGTTCAACTTTGGATATGTTGAGTACGGGATTCCTTGAAGATATCCCAAGTGCAAGTGTCCTGTGGGCAGTTGTTTTTGTAACCCTGGAGCTCACAAATTGGGTCTTGGTATAGATTTTGGAGTTGCCAGCAGAAAGCAAGCTAGAGAAGTGAACAAGATTGCCCACAGGAGAGAAAGAGGAAGAAATGACCCCAAACAGTCCTATGAGGAACAGTCACATATAAGAAGTAAATAAAAAAGGAGCCTAACCAGGAGACTGAGAAGTGACCAGAGTGAAGGAAGACCAGTGAGTGTGGTGTGTCACTTTAGTCACCAGAAGACTCACTAAAAGAAGAGATTGTTATGGTGTTAAATGCTGTTGAGTCAGATATAATTAAAAAGTGTTTTCTGAATTAGCAACATGTAGGTCATTGGTGCCCTTGGTGAAGGCTATTCCCAAGGGGCAGTGGAGGCAGAAGGTGGACTGCAGAGAGAGAAGGAATGGGACTCAGTGGGTAGAAGCAACTCCTAGGTTTTTGGCCACCAGGGAAAAATGTAAGGCTGGAGGATAAAGAATAAAGGGAGTTTGAATTTAAATAGGAGATAGGTATAAACAATTGGAAATATCAAGAAGAGTTAATAGATGAACCTTGAAGACATTGTGGTGAAATAAGCGAGTCCCAAAAAGCCAAATACAGTATAACCCTGCTTACATGAAGTACTTAAGAACAGAATCCTAGAAACAGAAAGTAGAATGGTGGTTGTTAGGGGTTAGGGGCAGTGAGTCATGGGGAATTATTGGGTATGGTTTCAATTTTGCAGGATCCAAAAGAATTATGGAGATAGGTGGTGCTGATGGTTGCACAATGTTATGAATGTTGTAATACCACTGTACAACTGAAAATAGTTCAGATGGTAAATTTTGTTAGGTGTATTTTACCACTCCACACACAAGGGAAAATTGAGGGGAGAGGGAACCAGCTAATAGGGTGGGAGAGGTTGAAAATATGAGAGGGCGTTGATGGAGCAGGTCCTTAAACAGTCACAGGAGAGGGAATTTGGTGCACTGGTAGAGAAATTTAGACAATAGGGACTTCTCCCATTCTAACAGGAGGGAGAGGGAAGGATAGGTATGATTGGGGGAAGGTCTGGTGGCAGAGGGCTGAGGGCAGTTTTCTGTTGTTTACTCTTGAGTAGGGAGATAATGGGGTTGGAAGTTTGAGGTGAGTGGAAGTCTTAAAATGGTCACTGGACAGAGTGGAAGAGTTAACCAGAAAGGACTAATGAACCATGAGGTTAGAGGTACTGCTGCTGTTTCTGAAGTTCCCTCCATGGACATTAAATATGAAATCAGGTGAATCAAACAACATAGCATAATCCTACTTGCTTTAGAAATTAAAGCAATGCCAGAACACTGGGACCTGTTCTGTTGTTAAACCTGGACTCAAATGACATTGGTTTATCAGGACAATTTTTGTGCAAATTTAGAAGCTGTTGGTGTCTGAGGGGAACAAAGACCAGAGGACAATACACCTAGCACACTTGACCGAATGCCCGACCAGGGCTGATTCAAGATTCAAGTCCTTTCAAGACTAAGCATGGGGATGTGGACTCTCAGGGATAAGAATGAGACTACTTGGCTTTTCTCCACTTGAACAATTCCAGGATAGTGGAAGCCTATGGATGAGGATAGAACAGTACAGTTAGTTGCAAAGACTCACAAAATGTGTACTGGTACTTCCAGAAGAGTTCCATCTAAACACCCCACCCCCAACCCCGACACACACAAACACCCCTTCTTATGAGAGAAGCCAACTGTAGCCCTGGGTTATAGATCTGCATGAACAAAATATCTGCTACCCCTGCCTGAGAGATATCACTAAAGCAGAAATGACAGTGATCTGAACCGCTGATCCCCCCCAAACAGCCACCTATCTCAGACCTCATCTAATGTTTTCCTCCACCTACTCCTATCCCTCATCTTACAACTAGAACTACCATGGAGAAGCCCCTTGCTCCAATGAATACTCAACAGTGGGACAGTTTCTAAGCCAAGGCAGAAGCATCTAGCAACAGGGGCTGGAGAATGAGAAGACATAATGTAGGGGTGTGACAAATATCCTCCAAGCAGATCCCCACTTGGCCTGACTTGCAACTAGGTGTTTGAAGCTATTCTGGGAAAGCCCTGTCCCAGATTCAGGATTAGGAAGGCAAGGGACTGGAGCCTCCTAGCATCAGCCCCTCAGGTTCCCTCAGCTCATTTTTAGGAGATGCTACAATCTGAGTCAATCAACAGAATAAAGAACATTTATTCTTAAGCAGAAAAAAAAAAAAAAAAAAGGCAAAATTAGGTAAAACTACAGGGAGTTCCTAAGAACCTGTCATCTATGTCTAAGACCAAGAAAAACCTGAAGACCCCTGAAATCTACAAGTTGATGAAGAGGGGCCAAGTCCTTGCTTGCAAAGGCGACAGGCCTGAAATCCTACATGCTGTGTATGAGACTCAACCCTGATGCATCTTTTTCCAGACCTTCCCTTTGGGTTTCTCCCCAGAGTTATTTTGTACAGTGGATCTTTTAGAGCCACAATCCTTTTTGGAATAACAAGTAGGCATGAAACCCTATCATTCTTCCTCTGTGATATCCCTCCAGTCCCATTTCTTCTTTTGTGCTTTTTCAGTACAACCAATGGTATCCTGGCACTTGCTGTGTGATGGGACCGATGCATTCCTCTTCAAACTGTCTTCTCAGATGCCCGCCTTTTCCAGCTCCAATGTATCCTACGTACGTCTGCTGGACACTCCTCCCAACCCCACCAGTTTCATAACTGCCTTTCTGTGATTTAACAACCTTTAATTCACTACTAAACTCAAATACTGTTCAATCAAGTTTTCGTTTTGTATCAAGACTTTTCTCTGCTTATGTGGCAAGTCTGCTGTCCATACTGTATTTCCAGTATGCTAGGTTTATTCTGGAGAAACTTAGTTTTAATATTACTTTCCCCTGCCTAGGGCACTCTGTCACTTTTCTCTCAGAAGCAAACTCCACTCCTTTATGAAATCTTCTCTGGCCTCAGAATTCCTTACCTTCTGAATACTAATGACACTGAAACTGCCTTCATGTTAAATAATAAACAAGATGGAACAAAGGGAGAATACCTGCTTCCAAGACCTATTTGTATTTCTTCCCTAGGACTAGAAAAATTTATGTAAGGACTTTGTACTGGCTGCTGCTTTCTTTCTAATTAGGTAGCCAGTGTTCACTGGTTTACCAGCAGGAAAAAAAGGAATGTGAGGAGCCCTCTGGCAACTGAGTAGGGCCCTTGGCCTATGGAGACATTGCAACTGTTTGTGCTGGAGCAGTGTCAACTCTGAAATGGAACAGTAGTATCAGGTGATGACTAGCCTATGAAATCATAGTTGTCTCCACTTAGACATGATTAATACCACCAACCAAAAACATAATGTCTTCTTATACTCATTAATGTTGTCCTAGTAACGTGTACTTCATAATTAAGTTCAATTAACATCAATAACAAATACATCAACAATTGACTAATTTTTATGCATACAATGAATGACACTAAAAAAAAAAAAAAAAAAAAAGCAATAAAATCCATTGTTTATGGATGATGAACATATCCAGAATCTTCCATTGGGCCAAAAATCTCTTTCTGCTAAGGTTGTTTCTCTATTGTAGGACATATCATTTCATACATGAGAACTTACTAAAGTGAGTAAAAGAAACTCTGTGGACTGAAGCTTACCATGGGCTCAGTACATTTTCAACAGATCATCGATGGCTCAAGATAGCACATGGTCACAGAGGCAGCTGTTGGCCACTGAGCCCTGGAAGCCAAGCTCTGGCAGGGATGAATATGGATTGTGAAGGAATCCATAACAGTGCGTCTTACCTTTTTAAAAGACACTTCTTTGGGAGACCTCTCTGCAGGAAAATGCATTTAAATGCTTCATAGATTCCATGAAACCCATCCAGTGAATTCTTAGGGGTTTGGACCAATTAAGAACTGTTGACCTAGATTTCTACCAGATAACTAGTTACTCCTACTCTTGAATCTGAACCATATCCCTTCCCATTTTGTTTAGATTTAGGGCTACACAGTAGACTGGTTATACATGTTGTGAGAAGGTGGGAAGGAAATCAGCCTGCAGCCTTGTGAGGAGTCTATACTCCTTTAATTATTGCCTTTGTTTTTAATTGTTTCAGGATTGGTCCACAGCACTGCAGGAGGTGGGAGACATAAAATTTCTTCTTACAAGAAGACTCCCAAGGTGGGTCAGAGTTGGCCAGAAGCCCAGAGAAGACTCTATAGTCAAATGCCAACTGGGGAAATGTAGTAGGATTAGCAGTCTGTTGGTCTCTGCAGTATCTGTAATGTCAGATTAAAGGAACCATCTGGAGGCTGGCATTGGCCCCTTCCCTTCCCAGGTAACCAATCTGGTCCTAAAACACAGAAACACTTAAAAGGATAATCTGGGATTGGAACAGTTCTCATCACAGAAAATCCTTCTTCCAAGCCTGGGCCTAGTTCTGTATCGAGGTCAAAGAGCTGGAGAGAAGTCCTTTTTGCTGGAGTTCCAGTTTCATCTCATCTTTGCTCTGTGACTCTGTGGGTACCATCAGCCTTGGCCAGGTAGGAAATGTCGATTACTAGTATTTGCTCTAACTGTTCTACACAAAGATGCTCAGTAAGAAGGAAGCCAAGTCCTTGGCAGTTACTCCTGCCTTACACAGGTAAATGGCTAGTCCATCTAGTCCCTTATTGCATTGTTTGTATTCCAAGAACTGTGAGCTCAGACTTTCAGAATCCCTTTACAATCAAGACACCAAATATCTGAAATCATTCCCAGCTCTGAGAAATTTGCCTTCTGGGATCTGGAGACAAAGCCAGTATTTGTCACACTATTGCTGATCACTTGTAGAACTGCCTTGAGGCTGGTCATTAGCAATTTGAAGCCATAATTTTCACTGAGGATCCAAACCTTAAATCACCTTTTATTTGCCTGGGACTATGAAGGGGTCAAGGTGACACCTGGGATGTAAAAAAGATGCTGCAAGTGCCTGTAAGCCCAGGCTGTGTGGCAAGCTAGGGCCACCACCACCTCTCCACTATGACTTTACCACAGGCCTTAAGCACAGGCAATGGACCCACTGGTAATCAGATGTGCACTATATACAGACTGCACCTGCTGATGAAAACCACGAGGTCGTGGTCCTGCAACACAAACCTGCATACACCAAAAGCCCCAGGTTGGCATTTTGGTCCATGCTGTGGGCAACAGGGCAGGCGGGACTGACAACACTCAGATAAGGTGCCCCACCCTCAGCTCACAGGCCTCATGCCATACTCCAAACATGATGGCTGGCTTATCACCTATCTTACTTGGGATCTCTCTCTGTCTGTCTCTGTGTCCCTCTCTCTCTTTTTTTTTTTTAACATTTATTTATTTTTGAGAGAAAGGCAGAGTGCACGCAGGAGAGGGGCAAAGAGAGACAGAATCCAAAGCAGGCTCCAGGCTCTGAGCTGTCAGCACAGAGCCTGATGTGGGGCCCGAATCCACAAACTGAGATCATGACCTGAACTGAAGTCGGACACTTAACCGACCAAGCCATCCAAACGCCCCATCCGTGTCCCTCTTCATCTCTATTCTGTCTGGACGCTGGTCTTAACGCTACTGGCCAGAGAATAGGCAGGGGCTGCTGCAAAGATCTTGAACAAGTGATTAGCCACAGCATCTAGATGGGGAAAATGCTGGCCAAAAAAAAAGACAGAATTTCAAAAGGTAAATTTCTGTGTATTCACGCCTAATCTTCAAGAGTTGTGTAAACAATTTTTTTCTACCTTCCCCCATCATTTGCACAATTTTTGTCTAGTCCAAACGTAATTTAAAATGAGGTAGGTAGTTTCTCTCTCCTCTGCCTTCTCTTCTTTGTGGCGACTGTCGAGGCCTATGCCGTGAAAGCACCAGTCTCCCGTGCGGGGGGAGCACCAGGGGTGGGCACTGGTGACTGACGGAGCTTCTCAGTTGGCTATTTTCTCAATCTCATCCAAATCATCTGTGTCCAATCTTTCTATTTTCTTATCTGGGGAGAAAAAGAGAATTCACAGAGACATCAACACGGGGCTATCATGAAAACACACACCTAGGGAAGGGACAGCACAGCAGGGAGGGAGGAGGCAGACAGGTTTCTGCCCCCATGCCAAGCCTCTGGCCACAGCAAACTTTCCTGAAACCCCACGGGCTCCTGGTGCCTGAGCACGGGACAGAGCCCTAGGCCCTTCAAGCCTGGCCAAGGGGGCGCTGTTGTTCGAGTTCCTGACCTGAACTCACCAGGTGTGCTCTTCGAGAACTTCCATATTGTAGGAAAGGAGGGGAATGCGACAAGGACAAAGGCCTCTCGAGGAGGCCCCAGGAGAACCTGCCCCTCTAAGGAAAGGGCCCTGGCAGGGGACACTCCCAGGCACTCACTAAAATGCTCCTGGATTCTGTTCAGGATGTTCATGCTGTGCTTGCTGTCGACCATGTTCACTGCCAGGCCCCTCTTGCCAAAGCGGCCCGTGCGCCCGATCCGGTGCAGGTAGGTCTCGTTGTCCGGGTTCCCATCCTTGTCCACGGGAAGGTCAAAGTTGATGACGACAGATACCTGTTCAACATCAATACCTGCACGAAAGAGGGGTGGAGTCAGGACGGGAAACAAAAACCACCACCCGCCAGGCGAGGCTGCCACACGCCAGCATCAGGTGGAGGAAGAGTCTGGGGCAGGCCAGCTCTGGGATTCGGGGACCGGGGGCACGCAGCAGAATCCAGAGGGAAAAACAGAACTCTGGCAGGTGCTAACAAAATTATGACATCGCCAGAAGAGCCTCTGCTAGATACAAGAATCTGGAGATGCGGCCGAAACTTCACTAGGGGCCCCCAGGAGAGCAGGCACCGTTCACTCTAAACCGGTCACTGCCTGTTTCCTTCCACCACATCAGGACTCCTGGCTTCTGTGAACGTTCTCATCTGCTGGGGGAATCCAGCCTCTCCCAGAAAACAAAGTCAGCGCCAACCCCAGCTGGACTCCCCGAACCATCTGAGCGTCCCGTGCGGGAGCACTGCTCTCGCCATCCGGAGCCTGGCGAACAGGCACATTCTGTGCTCACCGCGGGCACACACGTTGGTGGTCACCAGCACCTTCTCTTTGCCCTCTCGGAAGCGCTCGATCACCGCAGCCCTCTGCTCCACCATCATTTCGCCGCTCAGCAGAGCCACCTGGTGGCCTTCTTTGGAGAGCTCTGCTGCCAGCCAACTAGCCGTTTTGCGGGTCTGGAGTGAAAAGAATGGTTTTAAATGGAGATACCTATAAAAATAAAAACAAAAACAAACCTGCAAAAAAGTGGCTTCTTTCCATTAAAATACGTGAAAGCCCGCTGAGTTCAGCCACCAGGGTAGGCTTACCGATTTTACAAAGACAATTTTAGCCATGTGAATTTTTTTGGATGAATTACTTAAATCATCTTAGTGTTCAGCTGGGAAGAGTGTGGTAGGAGCCAAATATCTTCATTCTCAAATAGTCTATATTCTTAATGTTACATAATCATTTCATTGGATGTTATCTGGAGTTTTTCCCAAGGTGTGTCTAAGAGGTGGGACCAAAGAAAAGTTCAATGCTTCACAGTCTTTCCCTCATAACTCATTACAGTCTGAGGACAATATGCCCTGGGGCAGGTGGACGTGCTTCATCATTTCCTTTCTGGCCACACAGAGGACACCCAGTCCTCCTCAGCACTGAGGTGGAGCTGGCTGAAGGGAGGGCCAGGCACACCCTCCAGTGGAGCTCCTCCCCCGGCAGGCCTGCTGCTGCCACTGCTACTCACGTGGCAGAAGATCATGGCCTGAGCAATGGTGATGGCCCCGTAGAGGTTACACAAGGCCTGGAACTTCTCATCTCGGTTATTGCACAGGACGTAATACTGCTTGATGGTGTCCAACGTCTCCTCCTCACGCTTCAGTTTGATAATGTTTGGGTCTGGGACCACTTTCTGGGCAAATTTCCACACAGAGTCTTCAAAGGTGGCAGAGAAAAGCAGCATCTGGCAGTTCCTGGGCAGCATCCTGCAAGGGAAGACCCAGGTATGTGGCATGACCCCGAGTCTTTCCCTGGGAGGAACAGAAGACAGCCACCCCAGGCTTGGATGCTCTACACGCCGGGGAAAGAGGCAAAAGGGAGGAGAACAGCAGGGAGGAGGCAAGAGCAGCCATGGGACAGGCAGGGGGCTGGTGTTAGATTCCCTAAGTCTCCTTCCTCAACCCATGGTCAGCGCTGAGGAGCAAATGGCCTATCAAACAAATGCTTCTGGAAGCACTACAGTAAAGAACCTGATAGGAGCAAGAAGAAGTGTTTGAAGTAAAAGGAGAAGATGCTGTAGATCAGGAGGCTGAGACGTTCCTCTTGGCTCAAGAGTTCCTACCTCTGGATGCGGATGCTCTGGTCTTGGTGGCCCTGAGTAGCTATCATCACGTCAGCCTCATCCAGAACAAACACCTTGATCTTCTTAGGGTCAATGAACTTGAGCTTGGAGCACCAGTCCAGAACAGTCCCAGGGGTGCCAATGACAATGTGTTCACTGATCTTCTGACCTCTTTCCACTGTGGAGACAAGATGTTTTCCGTGGGTATTTCCATGGAAAAGCCTGCTTTCCTCTCTGAGAAAAATCTAAAGCTATGATGTATTTTAATGCAACTGTTTTTATGTTTGCCTTACTGTTTTAAGGAAAGGTTATGATATCACTACAGTATTTAATAATGCTGAACAGATAAGGTAAGGATATACACAGTGAGAAGATGAAAGCCTCTTCAGTAGTGTTCTTTTCCATTCTCTGTAGTCATCCAGTTCTCTTTCAAGGAGGCTCTGTCGTTATCTTTATTTCTTCTCTGTCAACATCATTCCCCCAGCCCAGGATGGCACTTCTCCCAAGCAGACTTTCACAGCACTCTCTCCAGTGCACTCTGTCCCTCAGCTACCTTAGCATCTACGTCAAGCCGGTTGCCTCTACGCACTGTCTGTCCGGGTCAGTAAACAGGATTCATCATGAAAGGCTTTGCTTTCCCAAAGAAACACAAAATGCCTCTATTAGATAAAGTGCTTCCCCAGACAAGGCCTGGTGGACCATGGCATGTTCTTGACTGTGTGTGCAGTCTGGAACTTAGAAGATTTGGCTCTTCATTTTGAATTAGATGACACTTATAATTTTTAGCCCTTTGATTACAGTCTTGACCAGACACATGCAAGCTTCCTCTAAACAGCCAAAATTTTGCCCTAATGTGAATGTTGAGTCAATTCAAAGCCAACAAATGCCCCTTCTTACTTCTGTTAAACAAACCAATTACAGCCCCCCACAAAAGTTATTCAGACTCCTCTGCCATTCTAACCCAAATTGAAAAATTTTAAATGTCTTATCATCTTTCACTAAATTTTATAATCTTATTTACTTTTTAGAAACAATTTTAAGTTGGTATTACGACATTGTACACTGAGTAGATTTCTGTAGTCACAGTTACAGGTTAGTGGTAAAGATTCACAGGACTTAGCCAAACTTTCAACAAGACTTTTTTTAATTACTTAAATATTGTTAATTTGTTGTATAACAAAAGTAGGAAACCTGAATAAGGGGGGGAAAAAAAGCTCCAAACCAAAAAAAAACCTCTTAAATACAGAGAACAAACTGGTGTTTGCTAGTGGGGGGGAGGTGGTAAGTGAGGGAAGGTGAAATAGATAGAGGGGTTATCTTTTACATTTAATCCACTTATCTTGATAAGCATTGAGAAAAATAGAGAATTGTTGAATCACAGGGGTGCCTGGGTGGTTTGGTTGGCTAAACGTCTGACTTCGGCTCAGGTCATGATCCCAGGGTTTGTGAGTTCGAGCCCCACATTGGGCTCTGCACTGACAATGCAGAGCCTGCTTGGGATTTTCTCTCTCTCTTTCTCTCTGCCTCTCCCTCACTTGTGTGCTCTCTCTCAAAAATAAAGAAACTTAAAAAAAAAAAAGAATTGTTGAATCCTTATATTGTATACCTGAAACTAACAGCACTGTACGTTAATTACAATTAAAAAAAATGAAATGCCAGAGTTAATTGTTCATATTCTAGAACATTTTTTGTTCTTCTAATGACATTAAGAAGAAACTAGGCAATTAAATCCAAAATGTGCAACATTTTATAAGCAACTGGTCTGGCCTGTTCAAAAAGTCAAATGTACTGGGGGAGGAGAAGATGTAGGAACTATTCTAGATTGAAGGAGTGCATATCCACTAATTTGATCTTGGTTCAAAAACAAAGCAGCCACAAAGAAACACTTTTGGGGAAAAATAAAATGGACTAGATACCAGTTCTTAGAGAATCTGCTAACTCTCTTGTGATAAGGGTTTTGTGGGTATGCTGAAGAATGTCCTTATTATGAGATGCACGCTCAAGTATTTAGGAATAAAGATCCACAGCATCTGCAATATACTTTCAAATGGTTCCCCCCCCAACACACACACACACATACAGATAAAGTAAATATGGCAAAGTGCTGAGTTTTTGAATGTACGTAAAGGGCACGTGTGTTATCTTTATTATTTCACCTACTGTGTATGATTTGAAATTTTTAAAATGGAAGTTGTTAGGGGAGCCTAGGTAGCTCAGTCAGTTAAGTGTCCGACTTCAGCTCAGGTCATGATCTCACGGTTCATGAGTTTCAGCCCCGTGTCAGCTCAGAGCCTGCTTGGGATTCTCTCCCTCTTTCTCACTCCCTGCCCACCCCCCTCACTTTTGTGCACGCTCTTTCTCTCAAAATAAATAAACTTTTAAATAAAATAGAAGTGGTTAGCCTAATGAATTAGAATCACATATTCATACTCACATTTATTGCCTCGGACAGCATAAGCTAGCTTCAGTTCAGGGTAAAATTTGCCCATCTGTTCAATCACTTTTCCTGTTTGCAGGGCGAGCTCATAAGTTGGGGAGAGGCACAGACACTGGCAGGGAAAGAGTGTACAGTGAGATCTCAAGGGCAGTGGGGAACTACCGTCAGGACTTAGTTATTCCTCCAGCTGACGCTGAAGAAGGGTATGTAAATTAAAGTGCACACCATTTGATTTTTTAAGTTGCAAAGTCATAAGCTAGAATTCTGAAGGGTCAGAACTCTGGCTGGGTAAAGACCGTTGAAAATAGCTATTGGCCACAGGAATATAAAAACTCCCATATGAGCAAGGATCTGAAATTCCAGTTGGAGATTAGCTTCCTTTTCACTTACTCAGAAAGTTCTCAGAACTTTCCAAAGGATGATACTTTCTTGCAAGCAGAGGTGCCAAGTCTGTCAGCAGTATCCCAGAACTGGCAAACCACGGAGAAAGAACAGGATGTGTGTGGCTACTAGAAAATCAGCCATATTGCTTGTGCTCCACAAGGGGCTCTGGTTTATGTAAAAAGTAATAAGCACCTTGGCTTTTATTCCATCAAATGTAATTTCTAGCTACATGTTAGCAGAAAATCCAAATTTACCAAGCCCTTACCTGGGGGTATCTATTTGCAGGTTCTACTTGGCTGAGCATGGCCAACACGAAGGCAGCTGTTTTACCAGTGCCAGACTGAGACTGGGCAATTAAGTTCTGTGGGCTGCACAAGAAAACAAACTGTTTAGGAGTGTAAATCTCAAGTATTCTCTTAGTAAGCACAATGAAGAATAAGGCTTAGTTTACAGAAGGAGGCTTTGATTTCCGCAGTGGAGTTACACATCCTAGCTCCACAAACAAAGCACCACAGAGAGAAGACTACGGTGGGATTCAAAGCACACTCTGTATCTTTTATTCTTGACACAGCAGCCAGTGAGTGATTCTTTTAAAACGTGAGACCGCTTATGTCACTCCTCATTTCATTCAGAATAAAAGTGAAAATGCTTCTGTGTTACAATCTGGCTCCCTAGTGGTTCTCTGTTCTCAGCTCCTGCTACCTGCTCCCTTAATCACCTACTCCACCACAAAGGCCTCAGTGCTGCCCCAAAAGCATGCCAGCCATGCCCCCATCTCAAGGTTTCTGCACTGGCTATACTCTGCCTGGGGCAACTGTTCCAGGTGACAACATGTCAACTCTCCTCTCCTTCAAGGCTTTGCTCGCACATCATCTACTTGATGAGATCTGACCCTAACACTTGATTAGAATTGTAACCTACTTTGAAATACCTTAAAGAATGATGTATTGGTGGGTAGATATGTGATGAAGTATAATAAAATGTTAGTGACAGACTCTAGATGATGGGCATATGGGTGTTCACTATAAAATCCTTTCAATTTTGTTGTAAGTTCGACAATTTTCATAATATAAAGTTGGGGGAAAACTGCAATTCGTTTCCTTGGTATTCCTCATCTCCCCTACCATGCTCTGTTTTTCTCTTTAGCATTTGTCACCGTTTTAACTTTTATTTATTTTAGTACATTTATTTACTGAGAGAGAGCAAGAGAGAGAGAGAGCCAGCGAACGAGTGGGGGGACAGAAGATCCTAAGCAGGCTCTATGCTGACAGCAGAGAGCTCAATGCAGGGCTCAAACTCATGAACCATAAGATCATGACCTGAGCCGAAGTCAGACACTTAACCAACTGAGCCACTCAGGCGCCCTATCACCTTTTTTTAAAAACAGCTTGTAAATGTACAATTCAGTGGCATTAATTACATTTAAAACTTATATCTTTTAACATGCTATATACTGTATATTTTATTTATTTTTAATAAAAATAAATGATCTATACTCCAGAGTAAGCTCCTTATATAGGGCAGGAATTTTTGTCTGCTTTGTTTACTAATGTATCCAAGGATCTACAATAGTATCTGTTACATACCTGTACTCAATACATATTTGTTAATGAAGAATAGTACTAGATAGTTCTCTTAGGTCTCTTCTAACATTGATGATTTAAAAATTGAGCATCTATGAAAGCATTAAGATCTCTAGGGGCACCTGGGTGGCTCAGTCAGTTAAGTGTCTGACTTCGGCTCAGATCATGATTTTACGGTTCATGAGTTTGAGCTCCACATTGGGCTCTGACCTGACATTGCAGAGCCTGCTGGGGATTCTCTCCTGTCTCTGCCCCTCCCCTGATCTCTAAATAAATAAATAAACTTAAAAAAAAAAAAAGATCTCTAAACACAAATGACCAATGTGAAACAAATATTCCATTTATTCATCTCTATGTTCAAAGTGTCAAGCTAAAAAGCAACATTATTCATCATGAAAAAAGTCACTATTATGACATGGAACAAAGAAAACGTTAAGAAAAATACAGACCTAAAATATCTTTTTTTTATTTACTTATATTTTATTATTTTTTAAGTAGGCTTCATGCCCAGTGCAGAGCCCAACGCAGGACTGAACTCACAACGCTGACTTAGTGACCTGAGCTGAGATCAAGAGTTGGATGTCTGGGGTGCCTGGGTGGCTCAGTTGGTTAAAGTCAGGTCATGATCTTGGCTCAGGTCATGATCTTGCAGTTTGTGGGTCTGGGCCCCACGTCAGGCTCTGTGCTGACAGCTCGGAGCCTGGAGCCTGCTTCAGATTCTGTGTCTCCTTCTCTCTCTGCCCCTCCCCTGCTCACACTCTGTCTCTCTGTCTCTCTCTCAAAAATAAACATTAGAAAAAAATTAAAAAAAAAAAAAAAAATCGGATGCTTAGCCAACTGAGCCACCCAGGCACACCCCCAAAATATGTACTTTTAGACCATAGGAAAAGGAGTTTCAGGATTTAAATTATATGCTCCATAATTTTACATAATCATATATAATGTAGGGATTTATTTTTATAAAGAGTTCCTCATGCTCTCAAACCTTGTTTCTCAAAATGTGGTCTGAAACTAGCATCATCATAATCACTTAGAAGCTTATTAGAAAAGATGAACTTTAGTCCCCACCTCAGATGGAGACTGAAATGAGAATCTGTATTTTAATAAATTCCTATGAGATTCATATGCCTATGCAAGAGTGAAAAGCACTGCACCAGAAAACAACTGGTAATTACCCTATTCTGGTCTTTCAGGACACTGGTTTTTGCCTGTTATATTTGACACAATAAATTTTATACATCCATCTAATGAAATCATAGTGTATATGAATGATAAATGTTTATTTATCAACATAGAAAGATGATCATCTAAGTTTTCTTTTTTTATTGTGTGTTTCTAAAAAAATTTTTTTAATGTTTATTTATTTTTGAGAGAGAGAGGGACAGAGCACAAGCGGGGGAGGGGCAAAGAGAGACAGGGAGACAGAGAGTCCAAAGCAGGCTCCAGGCTCTGAGCTGTCAGTGCAGAGCCTGATGCGGAGCTTGATCTCATGACCCTAAGATCATTACCTGAGCCAAAATCAAGAGTTAGACGCTTAACCAACTGAGCCACCCAGGTGCCCCTAATTAAGTTTTTAAAAAGCATTTGAAGATTTTATATGGTTCCATTTTTTAAAAAAGGTATAGGGGCACCTGGTGGCTCAGTTAATTGAGTGTTGATTTCAGCTCATGTCACGATCTCATGGTCACAGGATCAAGCCCCTGTCAGGTTTTGCACTAGGTGTGAAGCCTGCTTGGGACTTGGGATTCTCTCTCTTCTCCCCCTTTACCCCTTACCCAACTGCACACATGATAAAATAAAAAATAAACTAGCTATAAAAAAAAAAGGTATGGGACGCCTTGGTGGCTTAGTCGCTTAAGCGTCTGGCTCTTGATCTAAACTCAGGTCACGATCTCACCGTTCATGAGATTAAGTCCCACATCAGGCTCTGCGCTGACAGCGCGGAGCCTGCTAGGGATTCTCTCTCCCCACCACCTCTGCCCCTCCCCTGCTCGTGCACTCTCTCTCTCAAATAAATAAACATTATTAAAAAAAAAGGTATAGCTATAGATATGTAAGTTTACATAAAAAAGTCTAGAAGTCTCTAAATGTTAGTGAGGGGTGGAGACTACAAATGATTTTTATTTTTCCTTGTTTTCTAGCTTTTCTAAAATAAGCATGTATTACTAGTATAGTTTTAAAAAGTAATATGATTTTTAAAAAATGGAATATTAAAAAGGGGACAGAGTTGTATCAGGACACATACGGCTCAGCAAGCATCAAAGGCAATGCATTCTCTTGTATCTTGGATGGACGGTTGAAGCCCATGGCATAGACTCCCTGGAGAAGCTGTGGTTTCCTAGGAAAACAGTTAAAGATGAAAGTCACTGTCTCTTTGGTTGAGGAAAGAAGCCAAATATCTGAGGGATTTCTTTTTCTCTTTCTTACTGTTGTTACACACATTTTATTTACAACTAACAATACTTGAATTATGTGAAACTGAGCACAATTCACATTACCTGGCAATTTTACTTAATAGCCCAAAGCAGCTAAATTCTTTTATTAAACTTGTATTAGCTAAAAATGTTCTGCTGTGATGAAAAATACGTATAAAATAGGACTAGGATCTCTATCTAAACACAAAGGGGAGAGTCAGAAAGTAAACAAATACTCACAGCCGAAGCTCCTCAAAGGACTTCACAGAGTAGAGCGGGGAATTTGGGTCCCGCTGGAGGACTTCCACTTGGTTCGTGTTATCGACAAGGTTGCTTCTGATCAGCTTGTTGAGTAAAGACTGGGCAGCTCTGTCTTCTGTCAGGAAAAAAAGAGCAAAGAATTTTATTTTATTTTTTATTATTTATTTTATTTTTAATTTTCATTTTTTTGAGAGCAAAGAATTTTAAAAGGCCATGAAATCCACCATGAATTCATCTGAATTTACTTGCCAGTGGCATTTTAAGCAGTAACATGTATTTGTGCTAGGACTTTATCATGCAATTCGGCCTCATATCCCTCTCCAGGATCTATTCCAAACAACTCTCCTTTCTGGAGGTTATCTATTCTTCCTATGTGTACCTAAGTATTTACTCCCCAATCTATGCTCAATAGAAAATTAAAAATTATTAGCTTAACAAACACATCACAGCAATAGGAAAAAAAACCCAGAAATTAACAAAGTTTATATTTTGATATCATATAAGCTATTTCTATCTTGTTATCTATGTTTAATATGTCCAAATATCATTAACTTTATTAGACAATGGGGATGCAACTTAAAATTTCTTTTATAATACCCTGTACAAGATAATCATTCAGGGAATATTTCCTGCTGCTGGAGTCCATCAGTGGTTCAAAATAAAATTTCCCTAAAATGTAAACAATGAAAATTCTTTCAACAACTATGTTGAACTTTTATTAGCACTGTGACTCCCATTAAAGTCAAACCAAGTTGGGCATAAAAACAAAGCCATTTAACAATCTATTCTCTTAAGACTGTAGAATCTTGTGGGTATAGCTCTAGGCTGTGTTACCTTTCTCTTCTTCATCTGCCTTCTCTGAATTAGCATTGGTCTTGACAACAGCACCTTTATCAGACACAAAGTGGCCGTCATTCAGTATCACATCCCATACCCAACAGCTGAGACAATTCAAATTCTATGAGACACTAGAAATGTAAAGGCCTGGGGAGCAGAAAAATAAATGAGGAAACCAAGCCACAGATAAAAACATTTTATTGTTCCTAAATAAATAAAGGTATGAAACAATGTTTCTAACACTTCAATTCTTTCCTATTCCAAGTCCTCTCACTATACCTCAAACAAATGTGACTTTGCCTCATATCATCAATATTTCTGAAATGTTATAGAAAGATGATCACAGCAGGCAATGATCACAAACCACCTTGATGTTCAACAGAGGAAATCATATTTCATCAATATATACACGCTATAATGCCATTAGGATTCTATGTATATAAACTATTGATTAATAGAAATGCATATTCAAACAATGTTGTCGTTATCAAAAAATATACAGAAAAAGATTGTAAGTAAATTTGGAATGAGGTTAATGTTCCTATTCCCTCCACCCCGCCAGTAATTTTAAGTACATCAACAAAAATTTAATGGATTTTTGGTAGATATGATTTTAGATAATGACAATAGTTTAATTCTCAGGTTGCTCATACTTTGCCTCTCTCATCTCAAATTGAGGAATATTTTGAAAAAACAACAAATAATCTTTGGCAGTATATTCTCATGGACAGCAATCAATTTGATCACTTATAAGTCAATTAGGCATCCTCATGCTTATATTAAGCACAGTACAAAGCAAAACAGTCCAGTTTAATTCCCAAATCAAACAACTGCCAGTATCTGTCAGCCCCCTTCCTGGTACATATATAATTTGTTTTCCAGACAGTTGTTATGTCACAGCAGAAATACTAAAGGAAATCACATGTGCTTTCAAACTAGCTTTTACTCACCATTGGCTTCTGGTTTGATTTTCTCTTCCTTAAGATGCAAGTTGCTCAACTAAATGGAGAATACGGAGAGGGGGGGAAAGTGTCAGGAAAATCACTTAAAAGATTGTGAATCAACAGAGCCTCCCCAATGAAGCTAGGAAGAAATGAGCCACACTCAAGACCTATTCATTAGGTTGTTCTGCTGGGCTCCTTTTGTTGACTAAATGAGTGAGAATAAACAAAATGTCCCATAAATACAGCAAGAGAAAAAACCTGGTTACACAACAGCTCAAAATCCACACCTCCTAATTATAATCCCTAGAGAGAATTATAATTTGTGAGTTTGCTTAAGGCCCTTATTACAAAGACTCTCTCAGTAGAATACCACTTGAGTTGTCATTCTCTTGTATTACAAACAGGAAATTTTAAAAGATACTGGGAGATGCAGTCACACTTCAGACAGAGAATATCAGGTGGGAGGGCTGCAATGAAAAGCATCTGTGGGTAGGCATCAGTTATGTTGCAAGATATGTTTGAGCCACGGGACCACAACATGCCGATATGCATCCTCACATTCAAGATTTCCTTGTGATGGAAGTCTGATATATGTCTATTTTTTAGTGTTTGTTTATTTTTGAGAGAGAGAAAGAGAGCAGAGTGTGAGCGGGGGAGGGGCAGAGAGAGGGAGACAAAATCCAAAGCAGGCTCCAGACTCTGAGCTGTCAGTACAGAGCCCAACAAGGGGCTTGAACTCACGAACCACGAGATTGTGACCTGAGCCAAAGTTGGACGCTTAACTGAGCCACCCAGGTGCCCCTGGAAGTCTGATATTTTAAACTGAAAACAATCTGGGGCGTCATAGCACACTGTATAATCAAAATACCTAGCAATCTGAAGTGGGAAAGCAAAGAATTCAAAAAAAGAATTATTAGGACTTTGATCAAACACTATAAATTTGGCAGGACTTATCTCCTCTATTAGAATGAAAATACACTTTTATTTGTCAACCAAACCTCAGTAAAAGCTGGGTGGAAAAGAAAATACCTTAAAGACAGGAATGTTTTTTATTTTTACTTGATCTTTGGATCTAGCAGAAAGCAGGTGCTCTAACCACAAAATATTAAGGGGGCTTAGGACATCATCTAGTGAAGGGTGAAAGAATGAAAATGGCTACTTTTTAAGAATTTGTTTAATGTTTATTTTTATTTGAAAGACAGAGAGAAACAAAGTGTGATGGGGAACGGGCAGAGAGAGGGACAGACAGACACAGAATCCGAATCAGGCTCCAGGCTCCAAGCTGTCAGCACAGAGCTCAACGCAGGGCTCCAACTCACAAACCGTGAGATCATGACTTGAGCTGAATTCAGACGCTCAACTGACTGAGCCACCCAGGTGCCCCGAAAATGGCTATTTCTTAAAGTGCCACCTATACCAGCAATTCTTTATGTTTTGAGGTTCATTCTGTCTTTCCTCTAACTCCAAGAAAGGGGAAAGGCAAGAGAGGAATGAAACAGTTGTTTATTTTGATGGGTGGTTAGTTGGGATGGAGGAACCTCACTTCTCTATTGTTGCTAACTGAAAAGGGAGTTTCTGGTGTCTCTGTATGCTTTACTGTTAGGGGATGGAGAAGTGGGGGGGGGGGGGGGAGGGACACACTGGAGAGACTGGCAAGAAAGGAAATTGTCATAAAGCAGTAAAAATCCTTCATTAATTCCACATGACAGCAAACACACCAACAGTCAATATGAAGCAACCAGTGCAGCATATGATGTATGGCACCGTTCAATGTATTTGAGTCTTCTCTAAAGCACTCCTCCATACCCTGCCAACAAATCTAGTTCAAGTGTAGTATTCAGGGCTGTGGAGAGGGAGAGGGATAGAGATTGGGGGGCAGGGGCACAGAGACAGACTGCCTGACTTACTGGCAATATTTAAACAGTTAATAGCACTCACTCCTAGGGTGATAACTGCTAGCTACAACAAATGATAGGGCTGAGGTACAAATGATTTAAGTATTAGAAACATCTATTACCCTAAAGCATTTTAATTATCAATGATAAAAAGAACAAACCATTCTCTTGCTAATATATTGTTCAAATGGAAGTTAACAGAGTAAATAGTTAAAATAATGGAAATGCAGGAAAAGTTGGTAGCAACAATGTAAGTGAAATTAACAGATGTATCAGGATTCTGGAGAGGTTCCAGCAGAATCTAAAAACATACCCGGGGGGGGGGGGGGGGCCTGGGTGGCTCAGTTGGTTAAGCATCCCACTCTTGATTTCGCTCAAGTCATTATCTCACATTTCGTGAGACTGAGCCCCACATCAGGATTTTTACTCACCCTCTCTCTCTGCCCCTCTCCTGCTTGTATGCTCTCTCAAAAAGTAAACAAACAGGGTCGCCTGGGTGGCTCAGTCGGTTGAGCGTCCAACTTTGCCTCAGGTCATGATCTCACGGTTTGTGAGTTCGAGCCCCGTAGGGCTCTGTGCTGACAGCTCGGAGCCTGGAGCCTGCTTCAGATTCTGTGTTTCCCTCTCTCTGCCCCTTCCCCCTTCATGTTCTGTCTCTCTCTCTCTCCAAAATAAATAAACATTCAAAAAAATTTTTAAAAAAAGTAAATAAATAAACAAACAAAAAAAACCCCTCAGCCCTCACTTGGCTCTAAGGACCTCAAAGCCTATAAAGCAAGACCGTGAAGGATGGATTACCCAGTACAGTGTCAGTGAACTGAACAGTGAAATTTATATTAAAAATACAGTTAGTTTAGGGGCATCTGGATGGCTCAGTTGATTAAGCGGCCGACTTCAGCTCAGGTCATGATCTCGCAGTTCATGAGTTCGAGCCCTGCATCAGGCTCTGTGCTGACAGCTCAGAACCTGGAGCCTGCTTCAGATTCTATGTCTCCCTCTCTCTCTAGTCCTCCCCTGCTCGCATTCTGTCTCTCTCTGACTGATTTAATAAATCAACATTAAAAACGATTTTTTTTAATAAAATAAAAAAATACAGTTAGTTTAGATACCTTCCTTTGCTCTATTTACTTGGACCAAAAAGGAGAAACGATTTTCTGATGCAACTTCATCGCAAACCATTTTGAAATTAACCAAAAAGCAAAAGAACAAAAACATCCACTTTGTAAGATCCACATTCTTTCAATGCCTTTATTATTTGTTTTTAAGATGTGTTAAAATAATTGAAAATTGTACAGTTACACATTGCATTTTATTCAAAAGCACTTGAGAAAGGATTCTTGAGACAGAAGAAGGAAGATTTAATGTCAAATGAACTATACTGAATAGAGATTGTCTTCGGCAAAATGGTGAAGTCGAGGACTTGAGTCATACTCATCAGTTTTCTAATCTGTTTGCCCTCCTGTAAATTGAAAAGAAGTCTCCAACGGAACAGAGGGGAACAGAGTGGAGCCACTGAAGAACAAGGAAATAAATATAAATAGAATCTAATTTTTCTTATCTAAGATAAATAAGGAATGAAGCTTAATGAATATTTAAAATACAGTAACCCTGTACTATACACATCACTGTCACCTATGTCACACAGTACCTGTGGTGATCCTCAGTAGCAGTTCCATAAGGCAGAGGGTAACAGAGGTGTCTTTACTCGTTTGCTCAGTGTTAGAATATTGTGATCTAATTTACCTGTGCACGGTTAAGTAGATTCACAAACCTTATCCAGGCTCAACTAACTAATCCATACAATATGGGCAAGTAATTTAAAAGATTCCTGCAAAGAAACTGTGCATTATAGATAATGATAATAATGGCTATTACACATGTAGGACTTGTAATAGGCATGTCCATAACCCAATGAGGTAACCTGATTATCTTCATTTTACAGATGTGGAAACTGAGGCACAGAAAGGTTAAGCCATTTGCCCAAGGTCACATAACTAGTAAATGATGGACCCAGAATACAAAAAAGGCTAAGGGTTTGGTTTGTTTTTTTAAGTTTATTTTATTTAGAGAGTGACAGATAGTGAGTGGGGTAGGGGCAGAGAGAGAGAGAGAGAGGTAGAGAGACACGGACAGAATCCTAATCAGGCTCTGCGATGTCAGCACAGAGCCCATTTAGGGCTCAAACCCACAAACTGGGAGATCATGACCTGAGCTGAAATCAAGAGTTGGATGGTTAACTGACTAAGCCACCCAGGCACCCCAAAAGCTAAGGTTTTAACCTCTACACAATGGTGCCTCTCATAGATAATACTATTCTCATAGGAAATAATCATTTTAGGGGCAGCTGGGTGGCTCAGTCAGTTATGCATCTGACTCTTCCAGCTCAAGTCATGATCTCACAGTTTGTGAGATCGAGCTCTGCGTCGCACTCTGCACTGACAGCACAGAGCCTGCCTGGGATTCTCTTCCTCTCTCTCTGCCCCTCTCCTGTATGCACTTGCTCACTCTCTCAAAATAAATACATCAACTAAAGAAAAAAAGAAAAGAATCATTTTAAGGATGATACAATGGTGCAGCCACTTTGGAAAAAATGCTGACAGTTCCTCAAAAGTTAAACATAGAGTTATTATATAATCCAACAATGCCACTTCTAGGTGTACACCCAAGAGAAATGAAAATACATGTTCACAGAAAAACTTGTACATGAATGATCATAGCCAGCATTATTCAAAATAACCAAAAAGTGGAAACAATCCAAATGCTCATCACTGGACATTGATGAAGGGATAAACAGAATGGGATACATCTAGACAACGTAATATTTTTTGGCAATAAAAAGGAATGAAGTACTGACACCTGCTGCAATATGAATGGACCTTGAAAACATTATGCTAAGTGAAAACAGCCAGACACAACAGACCATCTATTGTATGATACCACTTATATAAAATGTCCAGAATAGGGGCGCCTGGGTGGCGCAGTCGGTTGAGCGTCCGACTTCAGCCAGGTCACGATCTCACAGTCCGTGAGTTCGAGCCCCGCGTCAGGCTCTGGGCTGATGGCTCGGAGCCTGGAGCCTGTTTCCGACTCTGTGTCTCCCTCTCTCTCTGCCCCTCCCCCGTTCATGCTTTGTCTCTCTCTGTCCCAAAAATAAATAAAAAACGTTGAAAAAAAAAAATTAAAAAAAAAAAAAATGTCCAGAATAGACAAATCTAAAGAGACAGAAAACAAGTCAGCAGTTGCCAGAGAAGGGTGGGGAGAACGGAGTGACTAAAGTTTGAGGGAACTTTTTGGAGGTGATGGAAATGTTCCACATGCTGATTGTGGTGATGGTTACACAACTGGATGCCTTTGTCAAAATTCACAGAATATGGGTGAGTTTTACTATACGTAAATTATATCTCAGTAAACTTGACTTAAAAACTTTAGAGGGCCAGGGCGTCTGGGTGGCTTAGTCAGTTAAGCGTCCGACTTCAGATGAGGTCATGATCTCACAGTTGTGAATTAGAGCCCCGCATCGGGCTCTGTGCTGACAGCTTGAGCCCGGAGCCTGATTCAAATTCTGTGTCTCCCTCTCTCTCTGCCCCTCCCTCCCCTGTTCATGCTCTGTCTCTCTCTTTCTCTCAAAAATAAACATAAAAAATTTTTTTTAAACAAGCAAAAACTTTATAGAAGTCCAGTCCAAGAGATCCAACATTCAACTAGTAAGAATTCGTGAAAAAGGAAATGAAGAAAAATAAGGGAGAGAAATCAACAATGAAAATTTTCGAGAAAATTTCTCATAACTTAAGGACAAGATTTTCCAGATTGAAAGGACCCACCCAGTGCCCAGCAAAATGGATGCAAACAGATCCATACCAAGACTTATTATCATGAATTTGCTGAATAATGGAGACAAACAGAAGATTCTTCAAGCTTACAAAGGGAAAAACAGGTCACATCAGGAGTCAGAATGATCTCACACATCTCTATAACCAATAAAGAAATCTAAAAGGCAATGACACAATGCCTTTAAAATTTGGTAGGAAATTAATTTCCAACCTACAGTTCTACATCCAGGCATATTATCCAAATGATAGGGCAAAATAAGATATTTCCAGAAATTCAGTAGTATCTTAAAAAATACTTACTTCCCATACACCTCCAGAAAGCTGATGGATGGCTCCACCAAATCAAGAAAGATGAAAGGCACCTGAGTGTCTCAGTCACGATCTGGCTATTACCGAGTTCAAGCCCCTCGTCGGGCTCTGTGCTGACCGCTCAGAGCCTAGAGCCTGCTTGAGATTCTGTGTCTTCCTCTCACTCTCTACCTCTCCCCCCGCTCACTCTTTGTCTCTCTCTCTCTCTCTCTCTCTCTCAAAAATAATAAAATAAACATTAAAAAAGAAAGAAAGAAAGAAAGAAAGAAAGATGAAGAGAGGGGATACAAGAGGAGTGAATCCCCAGAATGAAACTGAAGGGAAATCTGCCCTGTTTTCCTCCAGACCCCAAAATGAGTTCTGTTCTGAACATAGGGAGAACTAGTCCAAAATGAAGGAGGCTAAAAGACGTGGGGGAAATTAAATTAATAGAATAATGTGTCTGAACATCCTGAGATAATCTTAGACAATTAGCAAATAGCTTGGGGTTGAGTTGGTGATAAATACAAAGAACATGAAGAAAAACTGCAAGGCAATTATAAATTCCAAGGAAAAACAAAGTTTTAGAGGAAAGTAAAAGTATTCATAAGTTACTAATTATAGAAACATGAAATACTGATCTAACTAAAATTACAATATAATGAAAAGGTAGGGAATGGGAAAGTGTGCATGTGTGGTGGAGAAAGGAGGATGGAGGAAAGAATCAAAATCAGTAAATACCTAAAACTGAAAACTCAAGAACTAGCAAAACAAATGTGCTATTTAGGGAACAAGGAGGTCAATGATGTAAATCAGTTTCAAGAGAACTATTAGTTGTCTCTGGGGAGGAAAAAATTGGTGGTGGTGGAACCAGTTTTTAAAACTATTTGACTCTGAATTATGTGCTTATAAATTATTATCAGTTATAAAAAGTAAGACAAAGTCCTTTTTCTCAAGAGATTCACAGAAATAAGTACTAACAAGTAGGTTCAAAGCACTATCAGAACTTAGAGTGTTTAGGTGGGAAGAATGAATTCTACATAGTCACGTTTAACTCCAATCTTGTTTACTGTGCATGAGGCCCAGAACAAAAGTTAAGGTGATCAG
The DNA here is from genome assembly GCF_024362965.1 of Panthera pardus. Classification (NCBI taxonomy): domain Eukaryota; kingdom Metazoa; phylum Chordata; class Mammalia; order Carnivora; family Felidae; genus Panthera; species Panthera pardus. The sequence goes on from NW_026526754.1 coordinate 13,244,436, forward strand.
AAGAGGATTTACTGACTGCTGGGCCTAGTAAGTCGATCATTCATTATCACTAAGCATGCTGAGGAAGCACACAAAGATGAGTAAGCCACGGTCCCAGAGTCCAGGAAGTTCAGAATCCAGAGATGGAGAATGACACAAAGGTGATTATAATCCAAGGTTGGGAGTGGGGGGGGTGGGGAATGCAGTCTACAGTCTTGATTCAGGGAAGACGGGCAGGCGGCTGAGCTCTTCATGCCTGGGAGCACTCACCTGCTCTTATGTAACCCAGGAGGCGGATGGATAAACAAAGCCGCTCAAAGTCCAGGCTTCATCCCCACACGCACTCTATATCCATCCTGACCAAAGTAGCAACTGTCTTTCCAAGGGAACTGATCGTCGGTCAAAACTGACCCCTAACCCTTTTATGGCTGAATCCAACTCACCGACTCGGCCGCTGCCTCCTGTTCATCCACCGCCAGGGCCCATGAGTCGGTGGCCATGGTCCCAGGCGCCGGTGGGACGCTGGTGCTGGCGGATTCGCTGGCTGGGGAAGCGCGATCGTGGGCTCCGTGGGGTCGCAGCAAGCCCTGCTCCGGCCCCACAGAGGGGGAAGTCATTCGCTTTGGCGCTGGAGACCGGAAGCGGCGCGCCACAGTGACGTCGGAGTCCGCGCCGGCTCTCCCCTCGCCCACTTCTAGCTGCAGCTTCCGTCGCTTTCGGACCCCCACCCTTACCTCTGCTTAGCTCACGTTTTCTTATCTAATGTCCAGAAACACAGACTGAGGTAGGTAGTTGTCTGAAAACACCTAAACTTCTGCCAACTGGTTCTCCAACCCACGAGCAAAACCACATTCCCGCCCAGCACGCTGCCACAGCAGCTCACATAGATTGTATCAAAACAGAGCCATTACAGATACAGTAGTCACCAAAATGCATATTGAAACAAGGAGATCTTCAGGTTGTCATTTCAGTGCCCAGGTGTTAGGAATCAGCCATGGCAAACGCCATTTGGTTAAAAATTTGGCAGACTAAAAGAATTACACCTTCAAAAAGACTCAAGGAAGGTGCTAGGGAAATGTGTTCCAGGTAGAGAATCGAAACAAGAAAGAGCAAGGAGGTTTGTGTCTGAAGGACACAATTTCTTTTCTGTGAGTATTGACAAGAGCCAGGGATGAAATTGGTAGGAGGTAGTTGCAAAGGGCCATGCAAAGCAGCTTGAGGAGCAAATGAGTTCATTCCAGGAAACTCTTCCCTATCTGGCATGACTTTTGGAGTTAGCTGTGCCTGGTTGGAATCCCAGCTCTCCCGTTTAAGAGTTGAATGATCGGGAGAATTTTTTAAAGAAAAAAATATCTTGGGCTTTTAGAAGAGGTAAAATAAGGATTAAGTGTGACACACACTTTTTCCCCTAACTGGAAACAAACAAGGTCCTCTTCCCTTATTACTTCACTAGAAAGAAGCTGGCATTTTCCTGCAACCTGAGAAAACGAATCCCCATTTCTCTCTCTTTGCCAATATTCCACTTAAGTAAATTAATTTCAAGCAGTAGCAGGCTGTAGAATTTTACCTGTAGAGTATGAGTAAGAATGTTCAGGACATGGTAAAGTATTTCTAGGCAATACCCTATTTGCCATGATTCTTTTTCTTCTGCACCCTTTAGGGTTAATTTGGTGAAGTTTTTTTGGAAATCTATAGGTGAGGATGTGCAAAAAGAAAAAGGCAAACACATCCAGGGAAGACATGACCTACATCTCATCATGTCAGAAGCAAACTTGAGAAAATTTTGCCAGCAAAATTAAATTGATCACAGGGCTAAAGGAGGTTAACAAATTGTTTTAAAGTATAATGGGATTAAAAACAAATCCAAAGTGTAGGACTGTATATAATAGGATACACTTGTGCAAAAAAATACCTCATATATGCTTGTACATACTATAGATAATGAGATACAAAACTGCTAACAGTGCCTGCTTCTAGTGAGGGGCTCTAGAAATCTGGGGTGGGAGAAGACTTACATTTCGTTGTGTACATTTTATCCTCTGAAATTCATTTTCCATGTGCATATTTTCTTTTTTTAAAGTTGTGAGTATTTCAGGCAAGAAGGGGAATAATACAATAAACATCTAGATTCCCACCTAGGGCTTAATAAGTAAAACAGTTAACATTCGATTGAAGCCCCCTGTATAGCCATCCCAAGAGACAGCAGCTCTCCTAAATTTGGTGCTTATCTTTCCCATAAATGCTTTTAGCATGGGTTGCTTTTCTCTATTAAGAAACAACCCCCAAACTTAATTAGCGTCAGGATTCTAGACTGTCACCATCCCACACACCAGCACAATGGGAGACAACTGCTAAGAAGCAAACTGGTTTCCAAAGTGGCGCATAGAGAGAGGACCCAGGGTCATAAGAGCAGCTGGATTTGAATTCAGCCTCCTGCATTTACTCCCATGTGACCTTAGTCAGCCTCCAACTCCTCCGAAATTATGGTAAGTACCCACTGCACGGTTCAATTATTCCACTAAGGCTTTTGGTCCAGTGGCTGGCTTATGGCGAAAGCTTGACACGTATTAGCTATAATTACTATTCCTGCCCCTCCAGGGGTGAGAGTGAGGAACAAGCCTAAATGTGTTAAAAAGGGTCTCATTTCTAACCTCAAAGATACTCACATCGCCCACGGGTAGGGCTGGCTGAAAGCGCCCCAGGGCGCGGCCTCGGATGCGGCCAGCAGCCCCGGCCATCGCCGCTCAGCAGGGCGGTTACCTCGGTCAACGGCCACTCACTGCCCCAGCCTCATTGGCTGAGGTCTGGTTCAGCCAGCCAATCAGCGGAGGGGACGGCCCAGCGTCGGGCAAGCATGCCCAGGTACCTAGGGGCCCTTGGAGCGAAAGACAGAGTCTAGGCTCCAGCAAAGGGCCCTTTGTGTATTGAACTTTGTCATTTTTTTTGCTGAATATCCAGCTCCTTCCTTCGCTAGGCTGGAAACTCCATGAGCGCAGGGCAGTGTCTGCTTTCCTTAATGTTGACCTTCAGGGACTAATGCATAACAGACCTTCATTTCGTGAATGAATAGATGAGGAATGCCCATCCCCCACATAGATCAAACTTTTAAATCTTTATCTCTGAATAGGTGAAGAAACTCATTCTCTCGTTTATGTCCTTGCCACTGCAAGTGTGATCTCCCTGCAGCAGTGTAGATATCAGCATCTATGGGAGCCCTTTAGTATTCAGAATCTCGGGCCTCACTCCTAGACCTACGAAATCAGGATCTGCATTTTAAGATACCAGGTGATTCCTTAACAACTTACACTTTGAAAACTATTCAGTCATTCCCATTCGTCCTGATAGTAAATAAATGAAAAATCTAAGTCCGTTTTATAGATTATATATATGTTAGTATATATTATATATAAATAGTAAATAAATGAAAAATCTAAGTCCGTTTTATAGATTATATATATGTTAGTATATATTATATATATAAATAGTAAATAAATGAAAAATCTAAGTCCGTTTTATAGATTATATATATGTTAGTATATATTATATATATAAATAATATAAATATATATTATATATAAATATATAAATTATATATAATATATTATATAATGTATATAAATTATATATAATATATGAATAAATATATTATATAATATAAATAAATACACATTATATAATATATATAAATAAATATATATTAAATAAATATATAAAAATATAAATATATATTAATATATATTACATTTTAGTTTTGAGAGCTAGAGAGAGAGCACAAATGGGGGAGGGGGAGAGAGAGAGAGAGAGAGAGAGACACAGAATCCAAAGCAGGCTCCAGGCTCCCAGCTGTCAGCACAGAGCCCGATGTGGGGCTCAAATTCACAAACCATGAGATCATGACCTGAGCCGAAGTCGGAAGCTCAACCAACTGAGCTACCCAGGCACCCCGATGGTAAAAATATTTTAGGTGCTATGGGAGAATTAGAATCTAGGACTATGTATTTCCAAAATGAAGTATTTTAGTTGTACTCTCTTGAGCTCTGTTAGCTTTGTCATGTCCCAAGAGGGTCAACCAGTGTTCTACTGCAGATGTGTGTAGTACTTATTCTTACCTGCAGGCCTATTTGCTTAGCCCAGAATAAAAGGTTTCTTAAAATACACAATTTGGATGTTGTATTGAGATACCTTTCCTTCTAGTACATAGTTGACATTAAAAGAGGAAAATATCATAGAGAACTGGATAATTAGCTGAATAATTCAAGTAGAATGTTCAGAACAATCTGACTTTTGGGCCTCAATGATTTCTCTTCATGTGTATTGACCCAGTTGTTGGGTGAATGAAAATAAATTAAAAAAAAAAAATGTCTCTAGGGCCACCTGGGTAAGCTTCCAACTCTTGGTTTCAGCGCAGGTCAAGATCTCATAGTTTGTGAGTTCAAGCCTTGTGCTATTAGCTTGGAGCCTGCTTGGGATTTTCCCTCTCTCTGTCCCTCCCCCTCTCACTGTTGCTCTATCTCAAAATAGATAACATATACTTACATATATACTATATATATATAAATATAAACTTAAAAAGTATATATGTTTTTAATTCTTTCACTAGTTAAGGTGCTATCTGTTGGGGTCAGGTGTAAGGCAGGGTAAAGATAGGAGTCAGAGGCTAAAAATTTTAGCAGTCAAAGGCTTTATTTGGGAACTAAGGTCTCCGGCAAGGTTCCATGACTCAGGGAGAGAGAGAGAGAGAGAGGAGTCAGGGAAGTCGCCCCCAAGTGTGGTGGGGTGGGGTTTTTAAGCTGTAGCGGTTCCGGGTTTAGGTCCGGGTGGGCCTTTTTCGCATCAGGTCGTGCTGTCGCTCGGTGACTGGTTGACCTCCAATTCGTTCTGGCACGCTACTAGGGGCTTTTCGTTGGGTTGCGCTGGCAAGATGGACGTCCCCTCTACTGTGGTTCCAAGGACATCCTAACACTATCTTAATAGTGACAACTCTGGCAACATAGTGAAGTTATTGAGACTACAACCAATATTACTTTTATTTTTAAAGTATAATGTGTACAATTTTGGCTTTCCATTTTAATTGTGGTGGCACACAAGTCTGACCTATTTCTCAGATTGTTTAGGCTAAATATGCTATTTTGCATCAGAGCCAATTTGCATCAGAAAAAAATTGCCCTTAGCTGTCTTAATCTTTGAGTGTCTCGGTGTCTTCAGGTGTTAAAAGCAGGTAATATTAGTAACTCCTTGTAAGGTTGTTGTGAAGATCAGATCAAAAGTTTAGATCAGTGTCGGTTGCATCCTAAACGCTCAACAAATGTAAATAAGTAGGATGATGATTAATGAATCACTGTGAACTGGGAAGTTAATTCAAGTGATTTTTTTTTTTTTTTTTTTTTACTGGCTTTTGAGCTTGACCTTCTTTTTGTATAGAATGCTCTTTTACATATAAAAGTAAAATATTTCTGCAATATCTTTAACCCAGTTAAGACCAGACCAGCAGCACAACTTTATTTATATTCATGTGTTTGGATATATGAGTTGATGGAGGTAATAGTGTAGTGGTTTAAGAGTATGGACTTTAGGAGCACCTGGCTGGCTCAGTGGGTAGAGCATGACTCTTGATCTCAGGGGAGCTGAGTTCAGCTGGGCATAGAGCTTATTAAAAAAAAGAAGAAAAGAAAAGAAAGAAAGAGTTAAACACATGTGGGTTTGGATCATAGTTCTGTAAGTTACTCTTCTGAGCAAACTTGGGCAAGGCAGTTACCTCATCTGTAAAGACGGATGCCAGTTGACCTGCCTCACATGTAGTTGAAAAATCAAGTGGAACAATCTGTGTGAAATACAATGCTTCACATATAAATATTTACTATTATTTTTCAAAGGCAAATTGAGGACCAGATACCAACTCAATCGTCCCTCTTCAAGTACTGAATCTTTCACACCAAATCCAAGAAGGTCTGACAAAGACAAGTGTAACCATGAGCACAACAAATCAGAATCTTTTAAGTCTGAAAACCATTCTGCGCCTAAAATGAACACAACAGAACTGTACAGCAAAAGCTGTGACCTCTACCAAACATGTCGCCCGTTACCCTTATTAACCAAGTCAACTATGAGGACTTTGCAAACGAAAATGTCGGCCTCCAGAAACCAGTCACGTGACGTACTCCAGTCCCTTCTTTCCCCGCCATTGCATCAGCCGATTTAGAGCCGCCTTCCTGGAACCCGACTAATAAGCTGATTCGTGCTCGTGTTGATTGGCATGATGACTGACCAATAAGTGTCCCGGACAGGTAAGCCATGGCGGGGCACTCTCCATGGGCGCGCTCTGATTGGGCAGGGCCGTGCGGGTTGCGGTCCGGCGTGGCTCCGGGCGGGTGCAGCTGCTCGTCTGCAGGAACAGGTAACCGCGAGCTCTGGGTGGTGGGCTCTGAGGGAGGAGTTAGGGGCGACGACCTTTGAGGGAAGCAGACGGACCCCGGACAGTTCTGAGGCGCCGCGAGAGCGGCTGGGTCCTGAGGCCTGAGAGCTCAGTTGCCCTAGCGGGTCTCTGGGCCAGGCCTCGCGAGGCCTCTGGAACCGAGCCTGAGCTGGAGTCGGTGCGGGCAGCCGCCTGGCTACAGCGCAGCGGGAGAAAGGCCTCTTGTAGACCCCTGGAGCGCCGAGGGTGGAGTGGCCTCGGGTGGCCTTGCCGAGGACCAGGACCTTGGGAGGATCACGGTTGCCATTGACTACCCGCCCAAAGCTGAGGATTTTTATGTCCCCCGGTTTTAATCCCCTAGGGGCGGGCGAGGATTTGGGGGTGGTAGTGAGGGTGGTCTGGATGGTTGGAACGCCTCTTGTGAGCCATTTCCTAATTTCTTAGTATATGTGCTGCCGAAGCGAGCACAATTTCTTAAAATTAGCTAAGTAGCTGATCCTGGTTCAGGTTCACCTGGAAGCACTTTCTATGCCCCATCATATTCAGCTATTACTTTGTCGGAGTCTGTATTTCCCGGTGTGCTTTAAGTTCACTAACAGTTTGCTGCTAAAGGATTATACCTAATCCTGAAGTACTTATTTAGCAACCATTGTACTAGATGTTGAGGATATACCCCTTTGGTGAGCAAAAATCAGTCATGATTCTCACAGAGGTGAAACTTCCAGCCTGTTGGGGACATGGACATGAAACAAGCAGTCCAATGCGTGTGGAAGTTATGAAGGAAGACACATGGAGCTACCAGAATAAAATAAGGAGAATCTGGTCAAGGAGAAGCCTTTCTTAAATAAGTCTCTGCAATTGATAATGTCAAAAATGAGGAAACAAGTAGGAAAATGGAAAGAGGAGTAGGGTAGGCATAAAGAGCACATTGAAAGGTCCTGTGGCTGGAGCCTCAACCAAGGGCCAGTGTGATTTAAGGTACTCAAGACCTTCACAGCCCTGTTTGGAAGTGGAATCTGAGGACCATCCTTTTTGCTACCTCTGTATCTCATACAGCCTTCTAGTATATTTATACTGAATAAATAAATTTGTGATGGTGACACAGTTTTTTTTGGTTTTTTTTTTGGTTTTTTTTTTTTAGTAGTCTCAGCCTCCATAGAGCTTATTGTCAATATATTGGATCCTTACATCATTTTGCAGTTATTTCTGTATGTGACTGTCTCCCTGTTGAGGGCAGAGAGTCATTCTTCTCGATTCCCAGCACAGTGTGCATTTATGTAGGTTGAATGAGTGAGCAAAATGGAAAATTTATGTGTCCTTTGTAATTCAGTTTATTTACCTCAGGTAGCCCATTTAGAGAAGGAGCAATGAACATTCTGAAACTGTGCTGTTGCTCAGTCAGAATTGGCACTCTACGTTCATGTTTGCCACCATTACGATTCAGTGAGAGCCATGATGGGGAGGGACGAGGAAGAATATGGTGTGACAGAGTTTCTAAAAACCCTAGCCTTGACTCTCAGCATGGACATAAAAATCCTTATCTATGGGCGTTTTATTCAGCTCTTTGCCTCTTTCAGCCAGTGTTTCACCATCTTTTTGCCCAAAGGGCTTTTGTTTGAGTAATGAGTTGATTGAATTGTGACTAAATCAGTTGAAATTGTGTTTAAGCATAAATCTGAGTCACAGTCTCTTGTTCACCTTGTATGTCTTTATTTTTTATCATCCTTATACGAAGGAAGAAAGGCCTTTGTACTAAGTGACTTAAGGTAATAGCATCCATATTCCTATAGCGCTTTCCAGTGTACAAATTGCTTCCCAAATATAGGATGGCTTTTGAGTGTCACGATACCTGGGTGGAGTAGGCAGAGTAGATCCTACTTTTTTTACAAAAAAGGAAACGAGTTGTGATAAAGTGACTTATTTAAGGTTAGAGTTGGGTCTTGAATCCTAGAGAGTTAGCTAATGTCAGTGAGATGGTTCCCATTTTTTTCCAGATGCCCAGTGCTGCATGGCCCTACAGCACTATGCCAGTGATTGGTACCCTCCACTAAGGGCTGTCACTTTTCCCTAACCTGCCTCTCAGAAAAATCATAATAGATGTGAAAGAGTTTTGAAATTGTAAAGTTGTTTTACTTCCCAGTTTCTCTTCTGATTCCCTTTCTTTTTCCACTGGCTCTGAGCTCCACTTCCTCAGTGTGGCTACACCTTCCTCACTCCCTAGGAATCTAATAGGTGGGAAGGTCGCAATCTACCAGTTGTGCTGGGGGTGCTTAGGCTAGGTGGGGGTAAGTATAGTCCTACTTGCAGGCGGTCCCAGGTGTAGCCAAGCCCATCCCCAGGTCCACTGTGTTGCCACCAGCCTCCCCAAGATGGTCAGACCAAACCCAGAGACCCTGGCTTTAGGGATAATAGGATTTTGCATGATTCTAGGCATGTAGATGAACAGAGCTGGAAGGATCCTTAGAGTTCATCTCATATGGACCCCTTTTTTTGTTGGTGAGGTAAAGGAACTCCCTTAAGGACTTGAAGCTAGGACTGGAACCCAGGTCTCTTGAGCATTCCCCCAACCCCAGTGAGCTGCTCTGCTGGACCATAAACCATGACGTTTTTATTCTGATTTCCTAATTCCTGGCCTAGGCCACGGCAGACGTTTGGTGTAAATGAATACGTGAAGAAAGCACTCATGCTCTACTTGATGTGTTGGTATATTGAACCTTTTGAGGTTGGCACAGAAAGGAAGAACACGTGGGCCTGTTGCCTGCTGCTGCAGCAAATTTTGTTTCGATGATGATTTTAGCCTTGGATGTTACAACATAGAGGTTTTAGGATCAAACAGCTTACCGGTAGGATCAAGCAGCTTACCGGTGTCCTGCTTTGACTTGGGCTGAGAAGCCAGGAATCTTGTGTAATGTCTGCTTGTCTCTTAGTTTCATTTCTCCTAATTTTACTTTATTTTTTCTTTGGTTAGTTCCATAGGGTTAGTTTCAAGATGGACTCAACTCTAACAGCAAGTGAAATACGGCAGCGATTTATAGATTTCTTTAAGAGAAACGAGCACACTTATGTTCACTCATCTGCCACCATCCCATTGGACGATCCCACTTTGCTCTTTGCCAATGCGGGCATGAACCAGGTAAGGGTTTTTTGCTTTTTCATAACAGTTTATTTATTTACTTTTATTTTTTATTTTTATTTTTATTAACATTTATTTATTTTCTTTTTAAAAAAAATTTTTTTTTTTAATGTTTATTTATTTTTGAGACAGAGAGAGACAGAGCATGAACGGGGGAGGGTCAGAGAGAGAGGGAGACACAGAATCTGAAACAGGCTCCAGGCTGTGAGCTGTCAGCACAGAGCCTGAAGTGGGACTTGAACCCATGAATCGCGAGATTATGACCTGAGCCGAAGTTGGATGCTTAACAGACTGAGCCACCCAGGCGCCCCTATTTTTTATTTATTTTTTAAATGTTTGTTAAAAAAAAAAAAAAAAGAGGTTAGAGTGAGAGAGAGCCAAAGCTTAAGAGACTCTTAAAAACTGAGAACAAACTGAGGGTTGATGGGGGGTGGGAGGGAGGGGAGGGTGGGTGATGGGTATTGAGGAGGGCACCTTTTGGGATGAGCACTGGGTGTTGTATAGAAACCAGTTTGACAATAAATTTCATACATTGAAAAAAAAAATGTTTGTTTATTTTTGAGAGAGACAAAGAGCCAGAGGGAGAGGGGCAGAGAGAGAGAGAGAGAGAGAGAGAGAGAGAGAGAGAGAAAGGGAGGGAGAGAGAGAATCCCATGCGGGCTCCATGCCGTGAGCATAGAGCCCAATGTGCGGCTTGAACTTGCATACCGTGAGATCATGAGCTTAACCCAAACCAAGAGTTGGACCCTTAATAGACTGAGCCATCCAGGCACCCCTATTTATTTTATTTTTTTACAATGAGAGAGCACATGCATGCAAGGGGAGGGGCAGAGGGAGAGGGAGAGAGAGAATCTTAAGCAGGCTCCATGCCTAGCATGGAGCCTAACTCTAGGCTCAATCTCATGACTGTGAGACTATGACCTGAGCCAAAATCAAGAGTTGAAGGCTCAACTGACTGAGCCACTGAGACACCCTCACTTTATTTATATTTTTAAGTAAGCTCAATGCCCACCATGGGACTTGACCTCCTGACCCTGAGATCAAGAATCACATGCTTTATGGACTGAGCCAGCCAGGCGCCCCTAGTCTGTGAAGTCTTGCTTTTATTTTCTGCTAAGGAAAAAGCTGGGTTTTATTAGTCATTGGCTAGGTTAATCTTGCTGAGCTCTGAAGAGACTTTTTAACTCAGCTATTGTCATTCTCCTTCAGTCCTCCATTATCCTTGTTTGTTTTTTTTTTTAATGAGTTCTTCACGATTCTTTCAAAGCTTTGCATTCATTCCCATTCTGAACCATGAAGCTTTACTGATTTTTTAAAAACTCTTGAAGCTGCTGCCACTGATGCCAGTTTAGATCCACTGCTGAAGAAACTATTAGTAGGATTTATGTTTGGGGCAATTGAACTATAAAATGTGAAAGATCATTTGAAAGCTTTATTGTGATGTTGAAAACTGTTTACCAGGCTGATTATGGAAGTGGATTCAGGTTAGATAGTTCTCTCAGGGTTTTCCTTTGGTGGTTCTTTTGGAGCTCTGCTTAACACAGTGTACCCACTGGCCCTTAGAATGTGTCTCACTCTGGGTAAAGGATAAGTTGACATTTTCTTTTCTTTCTGGTCTCTTTCCTGGCATGGAAAGTTAGAGGCAATGGGAACATTTTCCATCTTGTATAACGTTAACTATGAAATTATACAGGTTTTCAATTATATGTGTAAATCTTTTGTATACACTTGGGATGGGGGCACTGATTTTATGTGGACTTGCAAGGTGATTGGTTTTCTGGAACACTGGAGAGGTTCTTTTCTACTCAGGCATTCCTAGGCATGGGTTTTGTCTTCTCCCACATGTGCTGACTATACTTGGGAGAAGAACCATGAGAGTTCAGTGTTTCTAAATGTTCTGTGAATAACAGTGATTATTCCCCTCTATGTAGCACTTACTATATGCCAGGCACTGATCTATGTCTTTTATGTATGTTGACTAATTTGATCCTCACTCTGTACTGAAGCACTCACAGCTCAAGTAAATAGCCCAAGCTGACATAGCTGGTATGCGCTGGAGTGTGGATTTGAGCCTAGGTAGTCATTTGCTTAATTTTTGTGCTGTACTGTCTCTTAATCAGAGATATCTTTTTTTTTTTTTTTAATGTTTATTGACTATTTTAAGAGAAAGAGAGAGAGCGCAAGTGGGGGAGAGACAGAGGGAGAGGAAGACACAGCAGGCTCCAGGCTCTGAGCTGTCAGCACAGAGCCTGACGCGGGGCTCGAACTCATGGACCGCGAGATCATGACCTGAGCCGAAGTCGGACGCTTAACCGACTGAGCCACCCAGGCGCCCCTTAATCAGAGATATCTTAATGGTTGTTTTGCTTCTTTTTTTTCTTTATAATATTTTGAAACAGTATTTATTATACATCTGCCCTTTTTCAGGTACTAGACTAGGTGCTGGATATACAAAGATAAGTAATAATAGTTATTGTTTTTCAGAAGTTCATGGTCTGGGAGCACCTGGGTGGCTCACTCTAAGTGTCTGACTTCAGCTCAGGGCACAATCTCACAGATGATGAATTTAAGCCCTGTGTTGGGCCCTGCGCTGACAGCTCAGAGCCTGGAGCCTGCTTCGGATTCTGTGTCTCCCTCTCTCTCTGCCCTTCCCCCACTCATGCTCTGTCTCTCAAAAATAAATAAACATAAAAAAAAAAAAGGAGTTCGTGGTCTAGTTCAGAACTGTCTAATGGAATTTTCTGCAGTGATAGTAATGTTCTATATTTGGGCTGCCCAATATGGTAGCCCCTAGCCATGCATGATTATTTGTTTAGATTTTTAATTAATTTATTTTTAAAAGTAATCTCTACACCCAGCGTGGAACTCGAACTTAACAACCGTAAGATCAGGAGTTGCATGTTCCTCTGACTGAGCCAACCAGGCGCCACCATGCATGATTATTGAGTTAGTGTGACCGAAGAACAGAAATTTTTTGTTTTTAAAAATTCTAATTAGTTTCTAATTATTTCATTTTAATTAATTTAAGTTTACAAGTAACAAGTGACCAGTGGTTACCAAATTGGACAGGTCTAGTGGGAAAATAAAACTAAGTCACATAACAATGATACATCAAATTATAACTTGATAAATATTCAGGGCAAATAATATCTTCTGTCTAAACATCCAGTCATTCATTAAATGTGCTGATTTTACTCCCTTAATAGGTCTCCATTTTTTTCTCCCTTATCACCTTTACTATTGAGCCAGCACATCACTTTGTACTCTTTTATTTTTCTTCTTTTTTCTTTTTATTCAATGTTATTTTAGAGAGAGAGAAGGAGAGGGGCAGAGGGAGAGAGAGAGAATCTTAAGCAGGCTCCACGCTTAGTGTGCAGCCTGATGCAGGGCTCAGTCCCACCCCATGACCCTGGGATTGTGACCTGAGCTGAAATCAAGAGTCGGATGCTCAACCAACTGAGCCACACAGGCTTGCTGACTTTTTTTTTTTAAAGTAAGCTGTATGCCCAATGTGGTGCTTGAACAGGGAAGATGAAGAGTCGCTCACTCTACCAACTAAGCCAGCCCAGCACCCCCAGCACATCAGTTTTAGAATAAGTTCTTCCAGAAAGATGTAAGTCCTGACCACCAGAGACTTGTGAGGAAGCACAGGTTTCCCTACATCAGCCTCTGGCTGTTATCACACATCCAGGAGGCCTTTTCCTTGTGCAGGTGGTGTTACTGGCAGTGGTTGAGACCGTTAGAGAACTAGGACAGGGACAAGCTGCTTCAAGATCAGCTGCCTCTATCGCAGCCCTGTCAGGCCACCTGCCTCAGAATTTTCCCTATTCCAGGCTAATTAAATTACAAACTGAACAGTTCATGTGTGGTTTCTTCCTGCCAGCCTGATAGAGCTGCAGCTCCTTAAAGGTTGAAACGTTCCCCTTTTTTTTTTTAGTTCAAACCCATCTTTCTGAACACTATTGACCCATCTCACCCGATGGCAAAGCTGAGCAGAGCTGCCAATACCCAGAAATGCATCCGGGCTGGGGGCAAACACAATGATCTCGATGATGTGGGCAAGGATGTCTATCATCACACCTTCTTTGAGATGTTGGGCTCCTGGTCTTTTGGAGATTATTTTAAGGTAAGCTCAAAAAGGAGATCAGTTTGGGGTTTTGAGTGAAATGGTCATTTCCATTGAAGGAAATTGGTTCTAATTTTGCTTGTTTTAAGATATACAGTATCATTATCCAGGAGATTCAGGAGTGAAGGGCATTTATTAATACTAAGACTTCCTGGAAGCAGTGCCTATCATTTGATTTCAATTTACATTTGGGTGTCTCCTATAAATTGATCCAGAATTTGGCTGTGTTTACAGTGAAGGTATTATAGTTTCATATTTGTGTTCCTAAGGATCTGGACTTTTCCTACTCATACTAAATGGGTTTTGGTTTGGCCACACGACACATACTTCTTTTTGTTATTTTGTAGGAATTGGCATGTAAGATGGCTCTGGAGCTTCTCACCCAAGAGTTTGGCATTCCAGTTGAAAGACTTTACGTTACTTACTTTGGTGGGGATGAAGCTGCCGGCTTAGAACCAGACCTGGAGTGCAAACAGATCTGGCAAAACTTGGGGTAGGAACGCATCTCACATGTTGAGGGTGTGGAGGAATAAAGTGATTCCTGACTCAGTGCCAGAGACGGGTCTTAGGTCTTGGAGTGCATTGCCTTTTCCAGTTTTGGGCTGTGCAGTTTGAGGGGGAGTGGGGAGTGACTGGGAGCAATTCTTCTTTGGTGCATTCATCGCTTCTTACTAGATTTACTTGATCATTCCAGTGTTCAAAGCCTGTATATATAAGTCTCTCATTGTTCTGCTTTTTATATATTTTTAGAAATTGTGCATATAGTGCATATGTTGTAAAAATTCACACTACAGTACATAGAAATGTGAAAAATAGGAAATAGAAGATCCTTAAGATTAATCAGTGTTAATAGTTTGATGCCCCATGTATATAGTCTTCCAGGCATTTGTTTGTATTTCTGTCACCCTGTGTATATGTGTGTGTGTTTTTCAACACACTGATTTTCTTCATATGAAACATGTTATTTCTTATGGAAATGGAATGGACTCAAACAGATTGAGGACAAAGGAAGTTTGTTTATTTTAAGTTTATTTATTGATTTTGAGAGAGCACAGAAGGGGCAGAGAGAGGGAGGGAGAGAGAAAGAATCCCAAGCAGGCTCTGAACCATCAGCTTGGAGCCTTATGTGGGGCTCGAACTCATGACCTGTGAGATCATGACCTGAGCTGAAGTCAGACACTTAACTGATTGAGCCACCCAGGTGCCTGGGTTGTTTTATTTTATTTTTTTTCCCCTTTAACGTAATATAATTCTAAAGAAAAATCACGGAGCATGAGAGTTGATGTGACAGATGAGCAGTATGTATTCTGCGCTTTGAACTTAATAGGACTTATGAGGTGCAACATCAAGAGGAATCTGAAAATGGGGTGACATACCTCCTGTAGATAGCTGGCATGCCTATGTCTTTGTCTCATTTTTTTATTCTTTTACTTTAAGTCTTAAAAAAGAGGCATAGGTTTTTACCATGCTTAACTAGTGCCACTTCTCTGTTTCATTCATTCTGTCATTTATTAACTAATTACTTTTACTCCACGTATGTTATTCCAACCCAGCTTCCCCTGGTACTTGGTCTGAAATCCCTACTTGGTTAGACGCTATGTTCTAAGTGTACTTGGGACATTTTGGGCAGTAATGCATGGGAACCTTACATACTACTCTTGACTTTGGAGTCCTGTTTTGCTTGGCTTGTGTATGTCCAGACTCTGTCAAGCAAGCACAGTCTTTTTTTTTAAGGAGGCTTCATGCCCAGTGCAGAGACCAGTGCAGGGCTTGAACTCACGACCCTGAGATCATGACTTGAGCTGAGATCAAGAGTCGGACGCTTAACGAACTGAGCCATCCAGGCACCCCTGCAAGCACAATCTCTTTTGAGTGCACTGTTGTCTAGCGGCTCTCAGCAGAGTCCAATATTTTAGAAATATTTTGATCTTATTAAATTCTTTTCGGTATCATCTTAGGGTGAAAGACTTGACTACGTTGGGGCCTAGAGAAATGGCTTGAAATACTCAGCAGGGTTTTTTGTTTTGTTTTCTCAGCAGTGTTTTAATGTTGTTGTTTTTTTTTTAATTTTTTAATGTTTATTATTTATTTTTGAGAGAGAGACAGAGCATGGCCAGGGAAGGGGCAGAGAGAGAGAGGGAGACACAGAATCCGAAGCAGACTCCAGGCTCTGAGCTGTCAGCACAGAACCCGATATGGGTCTCAAACCCACAAACCATGAGATCATGACCTGAGCCGAAGTCGGACGCTTAACTGACTGAGCCACCCAGGCGCCCCGGTGTTTTAATGCTTATAATAACTGTCATACAGGAAAGTCATTTCAGTTTTTAAAACAAAGGAACATTTGCAAAGAAAAGATTTGCTTAAATTCTGATCATATTCAGCATGGATGTTTTCATTTTTATGTGTTCCTTTCTATGCTTTATCCATACCTCTGCTTATTTTTATGTAGTTATGATGGCAGCCTATGTGTATTTTGTATTCTATTGTAGTCACTCTTGAGAAGAGTCATGTTCTGCATCTTCAGGCTCAGCCTTAGTAATTGCCAAAGAATGTGCCTTTTTTTTTTTTTTAATAGAAACGCATAAGGTCTTTTGATGGTGAGTGCAAGTCTGGGCAGAATCATTGTCATTGGTTGTAACTGTGTTTGTCTTCACCACTCTGCGCAGGCTGGATGACTCCAAAATCCTGCCTGGCAACATGAAGGATAACTTCTGGGAGATGGGTGACACAGGCCCCTGTGGTCCGTGCAGTGAGATCCACTATGACCGGATTGGTGGTCGGGATGCTGCACACCTCGTCAACCAAGATGACCCCAATGTGCTGGAGATTTGGAACCTTGTGTTCATCCAGTATAACAGGTGGCCTTGGGGTCCTGGACTGTATCTGCTAATAGCAACGCCTTTCCTCAAGCCAAATAGAGAAAGAGGAACTTGGAGCACAAGGCTGTCTTCTCATCCTCATCTTTGGGGACAGTGGAGTGGAGCTAAAGCAGGCACTAAAGGCATCAGGAGAGCCTGATGACTTTATTTATTTACTTAGATTTTATTTTTCAGGTTTTCCTTCTGATCTCTGAGACAGAGCAGAGATCTAATCTTTTATAAACTAGTTTTATTCCACATAGTACCTGCTTAAGGACTGACTATTCCTGTAATGTCATTTTTGTGGTAATTTGCACTGCTGTGTTAAAGCTCATTTCCTGGAAGCTCACCTTACTCTGTAATAGACCCCTGATTACTTCTTCCCTTTTTCCCTCTACTCCCCTCCTCCCACCAAACCAGGCAGAGGAAAGTGGCAAATAGTCACAGCCTGCAATCTGTGCTTTCTGTAAATGAGTTTTAGCCAGCAGGAAGGGGTGGCACCCCAGAGTGCTTGTTTCAACTTCCTTTTTCTCTGGATCATGCAGGGAAACCGATGGCATTTTGAAACCTCTTCCCAAGAAAAGCATTGACACGGGGATGGGCCTGGAGCGACTGGTGTCTGTGCTGCAAAATAAGATGTCCAACTATGACACTGACCTTTTTGTTCCTTACTTTGAGGCCATTCAGAAGGTACTGGTCCTATCGCAAACATTGCAAACTTCCCTGGAGGCTGGGCTGTTAGGCTGGACAGTTAGCAGTACTCTCAGAGATAAAATAATCATGTGCTTTGCCAGCTAAGGGTCCCTGTGACCACCTGCCAACTTAATCATTAATCACCTGAGGCTCTAAGCACCAGGTGGTGTAGTTTGTTGAGTGCAGGGGCCTGGCTGGAGGCTCTTTACTCCTGCTGTCACCTTTCTTGGTGTTATAAAGTCTGGCAAGAGGGCCAGCCTTTTTCTTAATGCCCACTCAGTCTTCTCAGAACCTTCTGGCGCAAGGCAGTGCCAGAAGCTCTGCTTCCTAATGAGCTGCCTCCTGGTTTTTACCTGTAGGGCACAGGTGCCCGGCCATACACTGGGAAGGTTGGTGCTGATGATGCCGATGGGATCGATATGGCCTATCGGGTCCTGGCTGACCACGCCCGGACCATCACCGTGGCACTGGCGGATGGTGGTCGACCTGACAACACAGGGCGGGGGTGAGTGAATTACACATGTGACAGGGTTAGGACTGCCACTGTGAGTTTGATGACTTCCTGTGAAACTGAAAGCCGTACTTTATTATTGTTTTCTTTGTCATTTCGGTAGTCGGAGGGGTCCCTTTATGTTTTTTATGGATTAAGAGAGCTCCGGCTCAACATTACAGAGTTGCCACTATATTAAATCTTTGGTGCTAAGTACAAGATGTGGTCAAGATTGTATTTCAGGCTGTCTGATAGGATATTGGCAGGGTGGGATGGGGTAGGTATTGATTGGCCCTGGACAGCTTTATTATTGACAGGGAGGACTTGGAGTTGTGGGCATCAGCCATCTGGGTTGTACCTGCCTCCATTTCTGGGTCAGCAGAATGTGGTAGAAAAACAAACTGGGGTTACCCCAGGTCACCCTTAATGCATATTTGTGGGTATATTCCTGAGTTTTCTGCTGGACTGTGTTAATGACCTTGGCACATAAAAGAAGCAGTCTTAGAATAAAACAAAGTCTCTGGAAAAGAAAGACAAAAAGCTGGTCATGTTGCTTTGGATAGAATTCCAAAAGCTCCATTACAAAATGCTTAGCTGGGAAGGTTGTCTAGAGGAGATGGTCTTCTGCCTCTTACAGGTATGTGTTGAGACGAATTCTCCGCCGGGCTGTTAGATATTCCCACGAGAAACTCAACGCCTGCAGGGGTTTCTTTGCCACATTAGTAGATGTTGTTGTCCAGTCCTTGGTAGGTATATCTCCCTGCTTACCCCTTTTTTCCTAATGCACACAGCTTAGAGGGATGGGGTGAGAAATCATATACTGCTAATGAGAGTTTTTAGGGGGGTCATAGAATGGTCTCTGTCTTTGTTGTGCCCACATCTCTGTTTCCTCTTTGCCAGGGAGATGCATTTCCTGAGCTAAAGAAGGACCCAGATATGGTGAAGGACATCATTAATGAAGAGGAAGTGCAATTTCTCAAGACTCTTAGCAGAGGGCGTCGTATCTTGGACAGGAAAATTCAGAGCCTGGGAGACTGTAAAACCATTCCTGGTAAGGACCAGTTTGTTCCTTTTTTCATCCAGCCTGGTTCATCTTTCCAGAAGAGGCAAGCCCTTTTTCACAAATGACTGCGGAGTCTGTGTCTCCAAGGGCTGTGGATAGCTTGATAACGCTGCTTTTGGTATAAAATGGTGTTTACAGTAAAATTATAAAAGTATTATGTTATTGTGGCAAAGTATTTAAAGAACACAGAAGTAAAAAATGAGGATTCTTTTCCTAAACTCATTTTTCAGAGGTAACGATTCTTAAGAGTTGTATAACTATTCAGACCTTTTATCTGTTTGCATACAAACGTATGTAGGGGTGTGTGTGTTTTCCAGCAAAAATGGGAACATATGGTATATACTGTTTTGCAACTTGCTTTGTGTTTTACTAGACTGGAAAATTAATTCAAAAAAACTTTTATTTTTTTAACTTTTTATTTCAGTGTAATGGACAAGGGGAAAGCCTGATGAATTTCCACAAACAGAATACACTTATGTTCAGATTAAGAAACAGAACTTTTACTAGGAGACCTCTTGTGGTTCCTCCAGGTCAATTCTGAAAGATTTGATGGATTTTCTGACAAGTGCACAGGACCAATACTAACTTGCCTTGTCTCCAATTCTTCTGTCACTGCCAGCATCCTTTGGGAAGGGCTTGGGATGAAAAGGAAGAGGCTGTGTCATTTTTCTTTTAATTTTTTTTATGTTTAGTTATTTTAGAGAGAGAGCACACGCGTGTGCACTCATCCACAGGGGAGGGGTTAGAGAGAGGGGGAGACAGAGAATCCCAAGCTGGCTCCACGCTGTTAGCACAGAGCATGACTCCGGGCTCAAACTCACAAAGCTCGAGATCATGACCTGAGCCAAAATGAAGAGTTGGACGCTGAATCAACTGAGCTACCCAGGTGCCTCTGTCTGCATCATTCTTACACAATTCTTTTGTGTTGTGCAGGGGACACTGCATGGCTTCTCTATGACACCTATGGCTTTCCAGTGGATCTCACTGGACTGATTGCTGAAGAGAAGGGCCTGGTGGTAGATATGGATGGATTTGAAGAGGAGAGGAAACTGGCCCAGGTAAAGAACTTGGGGAGTGAGCAGAAAACCCAGCACGAAACAAGGCAGGACTTGGCTGCAAAGCAAACAAGAGTTCCTTCCATTAAAGTCTTTGAAAGTCTGTTTTTCCCAAGACCACTGCGTGTCAAGTAGGGGCTCTCCAGCCCAGGGGGATATTTGGTAGTGATGTATGAAGACAGTTTTTGGTTTTTGCAACCGAGGGTGGGATGGTACCAGTGTCAGGTGGGTAGAGATCAGGGATGCCGCTCAACATCGTACAGTGGACAGCCCCCCAGAGCACAGAATTCCCTGGCTCCAAGTGTCGGTAGTGCCAAGATTGAAAAACTCTGTTCTGGAGCTTTATATTGAGCATAGTTTAGCGATTTTTGAGTCCTTCAGAATTCTTTTTTTCCACATTAAGGCAACTTCTGTTTCTTTCTCATACTGGTAGCTGAAATCACAGGGCAAGGGAGCTGGTGCGGAAGATCTCATTATGCTGGACATTTATGCTATTGAAGAGCTCAGGGAGAAGGGTCTGGAAGCAACAGATGATTCCCCGAAGTATGATTACCATTCGGATTCCAGTGGGAGCTATGGTATGTTACTCTGCTTACTGTGCTTACCTCGGGTAGCTTTTGAGAGGGGTCTCCATCCAGATTAGGAACCGAGGATATCTATTGTGGCCTCTCCTGTCATGCTGTGTAGCCCTGCTCTGTGATTTTATACTAGAGTCCGTTGGCGATTAATTTTCTCTTTATTTTGGAATAATTATAGATTCATAGGGAGTTGTGGAAACATTTACAGGGACAGTCCTTGTCCCCTGTACCCAGTTTCCTCTAATTGTAACACCCTGCAGAAAACCAGGAAATGGCCACTGATACAGCCTTTAGTGGCTATTGAATTTTGCATCAGGACAGTGGCATTTTAAAGTTACGAAATCAAAAGAAATAAACAGGTAATACATAGTTCCTCTTTTTTGCTCCAGCAGAGATACCTAAATGTATCCAGGCAAGCCCACAAAATGAATACATTTTTTGTGAATTGACCTTGGGAATACGGGATTTATTACTACTCCTAAATACTTACCAGACTTGCTAGGTTTCTGCTCAGTAGCTCAGAGTTAGAGTGACCAGAACTATCAAAGTTTTACCTGGGAACTCCTCAGTCCCAGTTACCTATTCCCTGTGACAGTGGGTCACCCTACTGGGTGTTACATTCCCTAGTGTGAAGCCCTTTGGTGGAGTCTAATGGGCTTGCTTGTAAAATAAAATTAGACACTTAGGACCTAAGGAGAGCTTGAGAAATAGAATCGAGCAAAAGCCAGCTAAGAGCATGTGAATGAAGTCATTGACCCTGTTTTCCCCTTTCTGTGCAGCATTTGAGAGTGCAGTGGCTACAGTGATGGCTCTGCGCAGGGATAAGATGTTCGTGGAAGAAGTGTCCACGGGCCAGGAGTGTGGAGTGGTGCTGGACAAGACCTGTTTCTATGCTGAGCAAGGAGGGCAGATCTATGATGAAGGCTACCTGGTGAAGGTTGAAGACAGCGGCGAAGACGTGAGCAAACAGTTCTTCCTTGTCAGCCAGGAAGGGGAATCCAACAGAGGGCTGGGCCTGGACGCAGTGTTGCTTTTCTGGCTCCTCATAATCCTGGCATTGCGGAGCAGACATGACCAGTCTTTGAGTTGCAGTCCGTTGTCAGTGTCTCTGAAGCTGAGGCAGCTGCCTCTCGTACCACTGACTTCATTGCCATTAGGTCCCCTCTTAGCAGGATCCCTGCAGTTAGGCTGCTTGGTTGATCCTGGGTCCTCCCAGCTTTC
Organism: Panthera pardus; assembly: GCF_024362965.1. NCBI lineage: Eukaryota > Metazoa > Chordata > Mammalia > Carnivora > Felidae > Panthera > Panthera pardus. The sequence continues at coordinate 13,266,047 of NW_026526754.1, forward strand.
CTCGTGAATAAGAAGAGGGCAGACATCTTGCAGAAACCTTGGCCTCTAGCTCTGCCAGTGCAGACTCTGTGATCTTGGACGAGTTTCCTAGTCTCATGGGCTTGAAGTTCCTTATGATGGCTTTAAATTCCCTAAGATGCTCCTAAAGGGAACGTCTATGTATCTGTGAATATATATGCATATATATGCACATATATAAAGTGGTCTGTATATTTAATGGTAAATATAGGTATTGTTAAATCTTAAAAACAAAACCATTATTTTACCAGGAAAAGTGAGTTTATTGGGGAATAGCAGAGAATGGCAACTTGGGACATGCAAGCTGTGGCAAAACCATAGGCAAGTCCAACAAACAAAGAAGAGGAACTGATATTTTATAGACGAGAAGGAGGAAGAAGTTGGGAGCGGTTGTTTAAAGGAAAGTCCATGAGAGAAAATCACGAATTTGGCGTGTTGATGGTTTCTCACTGGCAGAGTTACAGGGGTAGTTGATTTCTTGCAGGAGATGCAATGTGCATCTTCCCTTGTTAGGGCCTGTAATTGATGGTTCTTTCCTGTTGAGGATTCCCAGTTGGGTCTGTAATTGACAGTTCTTTCTGAAATTGATTACTGCTTCTGATCCTAGCTCCCTGGCTCCACTTTAATGAGGTTTCTCCTTACTAGTTTTTGGTGTATAATAATAGTGCACGTATATATGTACAATAAGTACAACGGTATTAACGGTGCAACATGTGTATAATGGTATATACACACTAGTAAGGAGGGTCTTAGAGAATGTGTGTGTAGCATGTACTATATATAAAAATATATAAGATTTGGATTTATTTACTTACTGGTCTCCTGGACTCCTTTTAGAAAACAGAGTTTACAGTGAAGAATGCTCAGGTGCGAGGAGGGTACGTGCTGCACATCGGGACCATCTACGGCAGCCTGAGAGTGGGGGACCAGGTCCGGCTGTTTATTGATGAGGTGAGTTGTGTTATGCTAGTTGGCACTAGACCTGATTAGTAATCCTGTTCCTTTTTTTTTTTTTTTTTAATTTAAATTTCAGCTTTATTGAGGTACAGTTGACATATAACATTCTAAGATATTAAAGTGTACATCATGGTGATTTGATACACATTATGAAAAGTATTCATCTCCTTTGGCTTTAAATTGGTCTATCATTATTGTTACTCCTAAGTGAAATTGTAAGTAGATTATTATAAATCGGGTGCAGGAGTATATTTTATGACGGGTGCAGCAGCAAGTTATTAAATGTGTATGTTCCCAAGTCAGGTGACAGTGATTTTTATTTTATTTATTTCTTATTTTAGAGACAGAGAGAGAGAGCAGTGTGAGCAGGGGAGATGGACAGACGGGGAGAGAGAGAATCTTAAGCGGCCTCCATGCTCAGTGTAGAGCCCATTGTGGAGCTTGATCCCATGACCTGAGGATCATGATCTGAGCTGAAATCAAGAGTCAGATGCTCAGTTGAATCACCCAGGCACCCCTGATTTTATTTATTTTAATTTTATATATTTATTTTAAGTAACCTCTGTACCCAGCGTGGGGCTCGAACTCCCAACTCTGAGATCAAAAGTCAAATGCTCTTCTGACTGAGCCAGCCAGGCACCCCAGATGACAGTGATATTAGTTGAGACTTACGGACTTGTTTCATGGATTGCCTTTCTCCAGATTAACCTCAAATACTTCTTCAGGATCCTGAAATTCTGTATTAATTAGGAAATAGGTTTTGTTTGTGTGACAGAGCTCCAAAATAACAGTAGATTAAAACAAGATAGAAATGTGTTTCTCACCTCAAAGTCCAAGCTGATATAGAGGTTCCGCCCCACAAAATCATAGAGCCCAGCTATTCCTTGCTTGTTTGTCTATCATCATTCCTGGGATGTTGCGCTTGATTTCATAGTCCAAGAAGGTAGCCATCAGATCCATTTCTAGGCTAGGAGTGGGCAAACTTTTTGTGTAAGGTTCCAGATAGTAAGTAATTTTGGTTTTGTGAGCCATATGGTCTCAATCACAACTATATACTTACGATATTGTAGCATAAGAGCACCATAGACAATATGTAACCACATGGGAGTGGCTGTGTTCCAGCCTATTTGTAAAAATGAACAACAGGCTAGATTTGGCCCACAGGCCATAATTTACCAACTCTTGTTCTAGACAGTGGGAAAGAGCAAGGGGAGGGCATGTTCCTTCCCTTTAAGGGTGTGCATCATACCTGCTTACAACCCACTGACCGGAATTTATTCATATGGCCACAATTAACTGCAAGGGAGGCTGGGAAATGTAGCTCTTATTCTGGGCAGCCATGTATCCACCTAAAAATTCGAGTAGTCGGGAAGGAGAGAGCAGGTATGACTAGCACACCTCTCCACCAGCTGCCTCTGCCCTTCACAGCCCCGACGGAGGCCCATCATGAGCAACCACACAGCTACTCACATTCTGAACTTCGCCCTGCGCTCTGTGCTCGGGGAAGCTGACCAGAGAGGCTCCCTGGTTGCTCCTGACCGCCTTCGGTTTGACTTCACTGCCAAAGGAGCCATGTCCACCCAGCAGATCAAGGAGGCTGAAGAGATTGCTAACGGGATGATTGAGGCAGCCAAGGTAGGTGTGTGTAAGCTCTTGGGTCGTGAGCCTTGCTTCTTCCCTCACTTTCCCTCCGTGGAACCTTCTCAGCAGTACAGATGCCCTTCCTCTATTGTACATACCCTGCCAAGCCTGCACATTTGTTTGAAGCAGTGATTGTCAGCCACACTGGGTGTAGGGGCAGTAGTGGTATCCTGCAGAGCAGCCTTAGGGCCCCTGGGGAGGGGGCAGAGGGAGGTTTTTGCTCCACCCCCTCCTTGGGACAATCAGAGCTCTTCTGGTTTTGTCTCCTTCATATGTAGTGCATCCATGTAAGATTTGGTTCACAGTTGAGCAAAATAATTGGAAATTCCCATTTTGATCCCCTTGACTTTACATGTAGTGCCTTGTATCAGCAGGCTCAGGGCACGTGATGGGTAGAGCCAGGATTAGACTCCCAGAATCTTGCCTGCAAGACCACAAGGCCACACTTTCCCTGCCACTGCCTGCTGCACCTCCAGAGAAGATCTTTTCCCAGCTTTTTTCTGTCTTCTTTCCATGGCAGCCTGTCTACACCCAGGATTGTCCCCTGGCAGCAGCTAAAGCCATCCAGGGCCTGCGGGCTGTGTTTGATGAAACCTATCCTGACCCTGTGCGAGTCGTCTCCATTGGGGTCCCAGTGTCCGAGCTGTTGGATGACCCCTCTGGTCCTGCTGGCTCACTCACTTCTGTTGAGTTCTGTGGGGGAACGTGAGTACATCAGGGGGAGCAGTGGATGGACTCACTTTTGGTTAATTTGGTGCTACCCTTGGAGGATGTGGGTAATAGGCTAGACCCACTCTTATTTTTCTAAGGTTGGCATGAAGTTCTCAGAAATGTACTTGCCAAACAGCACTCCCAAGAACCTTAGTGTCTTGTGCCCCTGTCAAACCCCTTGGTGTCTGATGTTGACATTTGCTGGGTTTGTGATGAAATATTCTTCCTAGGCTGGGGAAAAGCATAATCTTAACACTTATAGTTGCTTGCTCTTGTGTCCTGGGCTGATCCTGACAATGCGGCCTATGAATTCAGGATTCAGGAAGGCCATGGAGCGTTCACTACGTTCCCCAGCTGGTCCTAGCTCTTCTCCACCGCTGGGCCTTCACTTAGCTTCCTTGGCCAGCTTGAGCAGCATCTGGGGGTTAACCCCATTGTGTCAGGGCCCCTGAGTCAGGCTCTGCTCAGCTCAGCCAACCCAGCTCAGGTTGGCTTGGGAGAGGCACTTGTTTGTTCCAACTTGCAGTCCGCTGTAGCCCTTGGGGTCATTTTGGGATGGTGTGGTGGCCTGGGAAGCTCCTGCTTGCACAGGAATCTTGTCGAGAAGAACATTCTTAAGGTCATGATGGAGCCCCTCCCGGACCTCCTGCTAGCCTCAGGCAGGTAGGGAACAGGTGAGCATATGGAGGAAGGGGTAGGGATTTGGGGCACCACATTCCTGGCCCTCCTCTGCCCAGCTGAATCAGGCTTTCAGATGAGTCCCACTCTGCTTTAATGCCTCCTTAGACATTCTTTGGAGCACAGAAAACTGCGTGCAAAGCCTTTATACCACTCTCTCAGAATGACTGAAAGTTCATGAACTCAGAGTTTGAAGTTCTCTGAGCAATTGGGGAATAAAACCTATTTACGGCGGGGTGGGGGGGGTGGGGGTGGGGGGTGGGTGTGGCACCTGGATGGCTCAGTCGGTTAAGCGTCCGGCTTCGGCTCAGGTCATGATATCACGGTTTGTGAGTTCAAGCCCTGCATAGGGCTCTGTGCTGACAGCTCAGTGCCTGGAGCTGCTTCAGATTCTGTGTCTCCCTCTCTGTCCCTCCCTGCCTCGCATTCTCTCTCTTTCAAAAATAAATAAACATTAAAAAAAAATTAAAACCCCCAAACCTTTTTACAGGGTTGTGGTGAGATTTTAAAGGTAATCCTCCAATATTCTCAGCTAGTGGCAGGGATAGAAGAATATAGTTTATGTTCCAAAGAGGACCAAAAATAATGAATGTAGAGCCTGCCAGAGTAGCATTGTGTTGGGTGTTAGGGATTACAAAGCACTTTTGTTTGATTTCCTTTGATTTTCATTGTAGTCCTCTGAAGGAGAATTATCCCCCGTTTTACTTAATGTATTTTTAAAAAAATGTTTATTTATTTTTGAGAGAGAAAGAGCACAAGCAGGGGAAGAGCAGAGAGAGAGGAAGACAGGACTTGAAGCGGGCTCTGTGCGGACAGCAGAGAGCCCAGTGTGGGGCTTGAACTCACGAACTGTGAGATCATGACCTGAGCTGAAGTTGGGACGTTTAACCGACTGAGCCACCCAGGAGCCCCAGATTATCCCCATTTTATACATGAGAAAACTGAAGCTCAGAAAGGTGGTGTTTTGCTCAGTGTCGGAGTGCTCTTAGCCCCAGACTTTCCTGGGCTTCCTGTCTGAGCCATACCCTAAAGTCAACTTGAAGGGCCTCTTCCCACTGTCCCCTCGAGGGAGGTTCCCTGGGACCTGAAAGACCTCAGGTCCTCACCAAGGGCAGATGTGGTAAGGACCGGGATGCATGGGCTTTCTTGTCACCACGGACTTTATGTTCTGCCATTCAGGCACCTGCAGAATTCGAGTCACGCGGGAGCTTTTGTGATTGTGAGTGAAGAAGCTATTGCCAAAGGCATCCGGAGGATTGTTGCTGTCACAGGTGCGGAAGCTCAGAAGGTGAGCACATCAGGCTGGTTCGTGGCTTATACGAACAAGGTAGGAAGAGCCCAGTCTGTGAATTAGGTAGCTGGTTTTGTAGCTGCTGCATTCAGATTTGGAAGTACAATGCTACCCCCCAAATGTCCTCTGGTTACTCCTATCTGGCAGAAGAAAGCCACCACCACACGAGACTTCCTAGCTATGTTGTGTTTGATCTTTAAAAATATATGTAAATCCTGCTATTTGCTCCATAGCGTATCTGTGTCTAGAAGGGTAAACCATGATTTTGCTGTGGCTTCCAGTGCCCCCAGCCACTTCCTGCCATCTCCCTAAGGGTACGTGCCTAGTTTGAGATGCACTGTGTACAGGGATAGTGGCCCTGGGGGTGGGGCTGTAGCTGGTGCCTGATGTGTGCTGAAGCTTGAGGATTGATCATTTCATTGGGGTGAGAAGGCCTCCTAACTCAGGAGTTCTTGTTTATCTCCTGAGCCTGAGTTAGTGCAGCCTTTCTGCTGGTCAGACCGGTGAGGAGGGTGCTCTTTTCTGGGGTACAAGGCTGCCAACACATGCTCCTTGGAGGACAAGAAACTTCTGGTGTCCTGGGGATGTGATGTTCCATAGCCTGCCATCAGTTGCCACAGTTGTTTCCAGACAAGAGTGAAGCTGAAAGTTACCTGACTGGGAGTTTACAACTCTGATTGTCTCTGTGCAGGCCCTCAGGAAGGCGGAGAGCTTGAAGAAATCTCTCTCTGTCATGGAGGCCAAAGTGAAGGCCCAGACTGCGCCAAATAAGGATGTGCAGAGGGAGATCGCTGACCTTGGTGAGGTAGGTGCGGCCTCCCTCCTCAGGCCCTGCTCAGTGCCAAGTGCTAGGCCAGATAAATCACACACTCCCTGAAGAACTCTCAGATCCTGGTTCCCAGTGGCCCTTGAACTGACTGCTGTTATCTGGCAGCCTTGCAAAGGAGACTCCGTGGATCCTGGTCTGTGGACCCCTGGCATCTGCTTGCTGCCCCCATTGCCAATGGCAGAGCCTGTTCCAAGCATGAGTGGGCAGCAGTGTTGAGGGAGTTGGGGGAGTGGGTACCCACTATTTCCAGGTCTCCTCATGTCTGTTAATAGGTGGGGGCTTCCTGTGAGCCCATTACAGGCTGTATTCACTGCTTGGTAGGGACCAGCGCTTATAGGGGGTCCCAGCCCTCCTTATCTGCCTCTTTCTCTCTTGCCCTACTTGTTACATCTGCCGTAGTTGCTCATAAAGTGACCTGGTCTTAAGGCCAGTGGATACCTTTTTGTTTTTTGTTTTCACTCTCCTCCTAGATAGTAGTCAGGGAAGACTTTCCTAGATAGTAGTCAGGGAAGACTTTGGTGTTGAAAGACAGAAGGGTGGGATGGACTTGGGCCTCACATCCTAGTGGTCCAGGTCCCAGTGGTGTTCTGGTTCTCGTTGCAGGCCCTGGCCACCGTAGTCATCCCCCAGTGGCAGAAGGACGAATTCCGGGAGAATCTCAAATCCCTGAAGAAGATCATGGATGACCTGGACCGGGCTAGCAAAGCTGATGTCCAGAAGCGAGTGAGTCCCACAGTGCTGGTGGCTGAAGGGAGCCGGGATGATTCACCCAGCAAAGACTGTGCAGACCGCTGTCTGGGCCTTTGACCTCAGGCCTCTCTTCTGGACTTCCTTGCAGGTGTTGGAGAAGACAAAGCAGCTCATTGACAGCAACCCCAACCAACCCCTTGTCATCTTGGAGATGGAGAACGGCGCCTCAGCCAAGGCAACGCAGGGGCTGGGACTGCACGTGCTGCCCTGTGCCTGTCCACTACTTGTCTCTTCTTGGGGCCTCAGCCCTCTGGTGGCTGGAGTCTGAGCTTTGTGGCTCTGAGTGGAGTGGTTGCCTGACAGCCTGCTCTCTGGGATTGAGGTTAGGCTGAGCCATGGAGAGACCTGGTGGCTGTGGAGCTACAGCTCCTGAGATGGAAGGCAAACCTCAGAGCCAGAGATGTGGGCAGGGCCTTGTTCTTGGGGCCTTCTCCTTGAGTCTCCCGGGACTAGCACCTGCTCTTAGAGGGGGTAGCAGTCGGGGGTGCTCTGAAAACTGATCTCCACAGGCTCGCTGCCCTGTGGAGAGCGTGGCTCCCCTTCCCGAGGCCACGGCCTGACAGCCGGTTTCCCCACAGGCCCTGAATGAAGCCTTGAAGCTCTTCAAGACACATTCCCCTCAGACATCTGCCATGCTCTTCACGGTGGATAATGAAGCTGGCAAGATCACGTGCTTGTGTCAAGTCCCCCAGGTCAGCACACCCTGCAGCCCTGTGCTGTTTGTCGTGGTATTGGTAGCTTTTCTGAGGAAGCTTGCTTCTTAGAGTTGTTTGCCAAGACCCTTGTGTGTGGCTCCAACCAGTTAGAAAAGGCCATTCTCCTGGCCACCTGTTTGTCACCTCCTCCAGCACCGCTACCCTCAGGCCTTGTCCTAGGGGCTGTGTGTAACTGTGCTGATACCCGGCTTTGCGCTCTGCGTGCCTCACCCTGGCTGCGGGCTGGTCTCTATCGGTAGCAGCACCCAGGCAGGTGGGAGTGGGTGTCTGTGGCTCCCCCATCCTTTTTATTTTTGTCCCTTCTCCATGTCTCCCTCAGTCTCATCCTCTGTCCTGACTCCCACTTTTCCTTTTTGTCTTCCAGAATGCGGCCAACAGGGGCCTGAAAGCCAGTGAGTGGGTACAGCAGGTGTCAGGCCTGATGGATGGCAAAGGTGGTGGCAAAGATGTGTCTGCTCAGGCCACAGGCAAGAATGTGGGCTGCCTGCAGGAGGCATTGCAACTGGCCACTTCCTTTGCCCAGCTCCGCCTGGGAGATGTGAAGAACTGAGTGGTAGGGGCAGCTTCCACTGGGAAGCATCCTTCCCTCACCCGATGCATCCGTCCAGCCAGCTCTCCATCTGCCACGAGGACACGTGAATCTGCCCTCCTAACCCAGCACTAACTGGAACTCACCTGGGAGCTGGCCCGTGACTCAGTGCCCACGTTAGGTTTCTTCCCTGAGCCCTACACACCAGCGCCATCTGTGTAAAACCACTACCCCAGGATTGCTATTTATCACTGTCATGCTCGTGTCTGTAGAGTTCTTTGTAGGCCTGAGGTTGTGGGTCTACAGGGAGGAATCATTTTTGCTGCAGAGAATAAAAGGACCATGTGCAATACTTGATGATGCCATGTGATCTCTTAACCCCCACCTTCCCCTGTGTAACAGCCTGTGGCTCCTTGGGTATCTATCGAATAAATGCTGTGCCTCCACCTGGCTTCTGGTTGTGGTCCTCACCAAGTCCAGCTCCAGACCCCTGAAATTTGGGAATGGCCCAAATTTGGGATTACCTGAAGACACTTGTGGAGGTGGCCCATAGAACGTGGGGCTGGAGGGTGAGATGGAGAAAGGCATTAGTCATTCAGTAGAAGATGGGCCATGGGGTTACTGGAAGCAGTTCATAGGAGAAGCTCTCCATTTCCTAGGCCTGTGTCCCTCCCTTTTGATGTTGAGTCGTTGGGTGTGAGATCAGAGGTGTTCTCCAATACAGGAGGTATTTAGGGTACGTCACTTGCCTACCACCACCTCTTTGACCCATCATTCTTGGTTTCCTGACCCAAAGGTATACAGTGAGGATTGGGACCTGCCCTGGTCCTGAATCTCTTCACTCAGGTCTGAGGATAGTTGGGTTTGGAAAGTGTGCCAGGAAGGTTATGGGTACTGCTTGTTTGTGCTGGCTCTGGCTTTCACGTCCCTGGGGTACAAGAGGTGGCCCTGGGCCCCAGGTTCACTCTCAGTCCTGCTGGTGCAGGAGAAGGAGGAAAGCAGGCCTATGCTGGGAGAAGCAGCAGAAGCTAGCTGTCACAGCCTGGGGGCAAGAAGCTGTCCTAGCCTGGAGTGTGAGAGAAGCACACAGCAGGAGGTTGCAGAGGACCCCTAGGGATACAAAGCGTTTACACAAACCAGTGCAGGAGAGGCTGTTCCATTCATCAACAAGCATTACTCCAGGTAGGGTACTGAAGGTGGCAGGAATGACCAAGACAAAAGAGAAGAATCATTTTGGGGCAAGGCAGTGGGGAATATGTGTGAGATAGTCACACAAATAAGCACAAAATTAAAATAACTATAACTTTCACAAGTGAAAGGACAAAGACCTATGCCCTGGGATTGCTCTGGCCCTAGAGGCTAGAGGTCAGCCAGGCCGGCCCAGGTCTCACTTCTGCAGGCCTGCCCGGTCGCGCCATCTATTCATCCATTCACCCCTCAAGATCCACGTGTCCTTGCTGCGGTCCCAGGGCATTGCTCCGCTCGCTATTCTCCCTCCAGGACGGCAGGGGGCGGTGCCGCGTCACCCGCCGCTATCCCGACAGACCCCGCGCGGGCGCGCGCCTTTAAGCGGGCGGAAGAGCCCTCGCGCGAGCCCAGGTCGGCGGGCGGAAGCGGCTCGCGCTCCAGGCATCGCCATGCCTGGGGACCACCGCCGCATCCGAGGGCCCGAGGAGTCGCAGCCGCCGCAGCTGTACGCGGCCGATGACGAGGAGGCGCCAGCAGCCCGCGACCCGACGCGGCTGCGGCCCGTGTATGCGCGCGCCGGGCTGCTGAGCCAGGCCAAGGGCTCGGCCTATCTGGAGGCGGGAGGCACCAAGGTGCTGTGCGCCGTGTCCGGCCCGCGCCAGGCCGAGGGCGGCGACCGCGGCGGCGGCCCGGCCGGGGCGGGCGGCGAGGCCCCGGCCGCGTTGCGCGGCCGCCTGCTTTGCGACTTCCGCCGCGCGCCCTTCGCCGGCCGCCGGCGCCGCGCGCCCCCGGGCGGCGGGGAGGAGCGAGAGCTGGCGCTGGCCCTGCAGGAGGCGCTGGAGCCGGCCGTGCGCCTGGGCCGCTACCCGCGCGCGCAGCTGGAGGTGTCAGCGCTGCTGCTGGAGGACGGTGGCTCGGCGCTGGCCGCCGCGCTCACGGCCGCCGCGCTCGCCCTGGCCGACGCGGGGGTCGAGATGTACGACCTGGTGGTGGGCTGCGGCCTGAGCCGCACGCCGGAGCCGGCGCCCACCTGGCTACTGGACCCCACGCGACTGGAGGAGGAGCACGCCGCCGCCGGCCTCACCGTGGCGCTCATGCCCGTGCTCAACCAGGTGGCCGGGCTGCTGGGCAGCGGGGAGGGCGGCCCGACCGAGAGCTGGGCCGAGGCAGTGCGTCTGGGCCTCGAGGGCTGCCAGCGGCTCTATCCCGTACTGCAGCAGTGCTTGGTGCGGGCTGCCCGGCGGAGGAGCGCCGCCGCGCCGTCCTGAACCAGAAGCCTGAGCCACGACGGACGCCAAGGACCGAGCTGCCGCCGTCCCCTAAAGGACCTGTGCCGACAGCTTCCAGATTGCACCGAGCTGAGAACTCCGAGGCCAGAAAGGATCTGAGGAGGCGTGCACAGAACTGATGGCACTGGACAGCTGTGTTGCAACGATTTCATTAAAGAAACGTTTCTACTTGAGCCGGTGCTTCCCAGCTCCGACCAATTAGAGGAAACTTGGGAATGCGGCCTCACTCCCACGTTGAAAAAGACTTCAGCTGGACTGGCCTGGAAAACGGGGCTTGGAGCTCTTGTCAGGGATGGACCCTATGCAGGCCAGCTGGTGACTCCCTTTTATAGAATTGGCCTGCTCTTGAGAGAGTGGACAGGGGGCTGTGCCTTGTCATTTATATCTGAGCTAAAACAAACTCCTTTATATCTGAAAAAGTCTTTTGTTGTGCTTCTTGTCAGTGGCGGACTTAACGGAGCAAGGCTCTTCTGAGCATGTAATGTGGTCTTGGGCCCCTGGTGTCAAGGGCTTGGGACAGCATTGTCATAAAGGTGTCCTGTTCCTTAGAGCAACATAAGCAGAAGAGACCGGCTGAAGGTGAAGGAGGTGCTGGGGTTGGTGTGGGGAAATGTGCTTTGAAGAAGGAGAGGCTGCCCCTTTGAGCACCATAGCGGCCGCTGCCAAGGTGTGGCACGAGTAGGGAGGGTTGTGTGGCCCCAGGAGCACTCTGGGTGCACTCTCTGGCCTCTGGTTTGGTGCTGGGCAAGACCAAAGCTCAAGGGTGGGTAGCAGAAAGGGGTTTGGCTCTGGGTGGAAACCAGATTCCACCTTTCCTTGGCCGTGGGCAGAGCAGCACAGCTGGAGGCCTCCTGCACTGCTGGTAAGAAGTAGGGGTCCAGGCTGGCTTTGTTATCGTCTAGTCTTGGCTCCTGGGAGATGGCGGATAAACTGCCAGGAGTAAGAGCTTCTGGATGTTGGGAGACCAGATGCAGCCTGGCCATTATTCCATATGGCAGAGTTGGCCTAGCTGAGTGACCACAAGAGTGGCATCTTCCCTGTGTGGCTCCTGTGCCCTGGCTTGGTAGGAGCTTCTGAACGTGCGTGTGTCCGGGGCTTGCTCAGCTTCTCCTGGAAGGCCTGACCTAAGGCAGCCCAAGGACCAGAATGAAGCTTGGAGACCATACCAAGAACCCCTGACCAGGGAAAAATACAAATTTTATTTTTCCCCTTTGACATTACAGCCTTTCCAGAGCAGGTCTGAAATACACAGTGTCAAGCGAGAGACAAGATAGAAACAGGACATAAAAATGATACCCCTATTCTGAATGAGGGCTTCATAGGGTGGGTGGGCAGTCTGGAACCAAAGGTGGGTTATGTGGGACACACACTGAGGAGCTTAAAGACCGGAAGGGGACTGTAGAACTTGAGTGGATCTTCCTGTGCATCACTGGAACTGGGAAAGCGGGGCTGGTGGCTGCAGGATGCTCCACACTTGGAACTGGCAGGACCTGGAGAGGAGGGAAAAGCAGCCAAAGCGGTGCTTGCAGTCAGAGGGGCTGAGGCGCTCCCAAGGCAGGGGCCTGTTCAACTGCCCCTTGCAAGACTGGGCCTCAGCCTCATGAGGATGGCGAGCATGTGCTAGGCAGTTGCAGGCCTCCCTCTCAGCCCCCGACTGTCTGGAAGCTTGGCCTCCAAAGCAAAAGCCACCATTATGGAGAGGCTTCCACTTCATTGTCCTCATTCCAAAACGGGTGCCTCTGGTTGCACAGGTGCCACCAGGAGGCCTTCCAAAAATCATACGAGGCAAGGAAGGAAGCCTGGGAAGGAGCCGGGAGGGGTTCCACTCTTCTACTGACTGCCCTCCTGGTCTGATGCATGATTCTTCACCTGTAGAAAGACAGAAGCAGGACTCTGGCCAGGAGGACTGAGAGCCATGGGGTGTCTGGGAAAGGGAGGTCTGTCTGCCAGCATCTCTCCTCACCCCCACATCTCTTTCTGGGCAGCTTGGGCAGCTCAGTGCTCCTCGAGATTCTTCTAGAGGCCTGGGAACCCAGAACCCCTAGACAAAACAAACATTCCCTTCCTCTAGCCCAGTCTTTCCCCAGATGTGACTCAGGCCTGGGCAACAGTAATGGCCCTCCAGAGCCCAGCAGTTGGAGGGGCAAAGCTGGACAGGTGGAGGAAGGGAAGTTCATTACTGCCAGCCCCTCCACCGCCATCCTGGGCCCTGTTGAGATGGCCCAAACAAACCCGGGGCTCGGCCTATCTCAGGGACTACCAATAAGGGAGGAGGATATGGTAGGTCAGGGAACATTTGGGCCCTTTGATGTTGTACAAAGGGCTCTTATCAGACTCAGGTTGGATGTTCTCCATCCGGGAAGGTCCATGTGCCACAGCTTCCCCAGGGAGCACAGTACAATATAAGATGTGGGGGCAGGGAAAAGGCAGAAATCGGTTTTAACAAGCTTGCCAGGTGGTTCTCAGGCAAGGGGTGTGGGGCCCTGAGGCACAGCTGTGATGTCTGTGGTGCTCAAAGCCCGCCTCCCGGCTTCCTGGAGAAGAAGCAGACAGCCCCTAGTCCAGCTGAGCTCATCAAGCCCGAGTTGAGAGGGGGAGACAACACAGTGCAGGGCCCATGTTCTGGGCCTTGCCTGCGGTAGAAGTCCTATGTCTCCCCTCAACCACCACTGTGGGCTCCCGCACAAACCCGAGTCTCTCCCTTGTTCACAGGGAGGCCACAAGGACTCAAACGCAGGGAGGGTGAGGATGAGGGGAGGTGCCGGGCCACTCACTGCCTCCTCTGGGTCTGTGCTGTCCTCGGGGCTGTCTGCTTCTGGATGGGGCCTCTGGCCCCTGGACTCCTGCTTGGCTTCAGTGTTTCTGCATGAGGACCTCTTACTCACCAGGGCCCTGTTTTCTTCACTGGCCTCTGACCCTGTTCAGGGACAGTCGCCAGTTAGTGGCCAGGTTTGGAGGTCCCGGCTGATCTCAGAGAGGCTGCTTGGTGCCCGGCACTGATCTAGGGTGCCTAGGGCTTGAGACGACAAGATGGGGGTGGACTGGGACACTGCTCTGCCCCCAGACAGCTGCTGAGTGGTGGGAAGGTCCTAGAACAACCTTGAAGCCATACGGTCTTCAGCCATGGGGACAACCAGACCCTGGGAGGGCAGGAAGGAGCCCTGCAGATGGAAAGCAGGACGCCAGGTGCCATGCCCCCTGGCACCTTCAGCAGTGGGCAAAGCTGGAGCTCACTTGGAGTGCAGGCTGGGCCCCCAGTTGGAGGTGCTTGACCCAGAAGCTGGTCCCTCTGCTGGTCCATGCGCTCCAGAGTCTCCAACAGACGGTCCACCTGGGCTTTGATCTGGCTTAGCTCCCCCCTGATGGAGTGCAGCTCCTCGGTCTGGACTGTGTGGAGAGGGGCCGGAGCTGGTGTCCCACGGGCCCAGGAGGCAGAGGGCAGGGCTGTCCATGCTCCCGGGCCTGCCCTCACTGCCGAGGTCCTCCCAGCTCTTTCCTAGCCCTGTAGGTGAAGGCTCTGCCCCTTCACTCACGCTTTATTTGCTCTTGGGGCAGGTGGCTCTTCCTGGGGCCCTTGTGGGGACTGCAGCTGCTCTTGATCCCCATGCCCACCTGGGTCCTCCGGATCTTGACAGGCACGCGGTTAATGAGTGGAGGGATTCTTTGGCATTCATACACGCTACTGGGATAGGATAGAGAGGGAGTCAGGCCAACCAGCCCCACCTGTTTACCCAGAGGACCAAGGGGGCAAGACCCACCTACCGGTAGGGGACATCTTCCCTGTACAGCTTGTAGTCCAGGTCATAGTTACTGCTGCTGCAACAGAGACAAATGGGGAAGGGGTCATTCTTCATGGCCAGAGTCCTTTCCCAGACCCATTTAACTTGAAGAAACTGAGGTGTGCAACTTTTCCTTAGAATCCCAGAATTCTCCATTGGAAGAGGCCTTAGGGACTTGACCAAGGCCACTTTGAGAGAACACAGCAAACCAGCTTCCCCATGTCTGGCCTCTAATAAGGGGTATCTGTCAGGTGGCCCCGGTGGGCAGGAGGGGTCAATCGCCTGCAGCCTTCTGGCCGGCCAGATCAGGGCTCTCCAAAAGTTCCTCTGCCTGACCCAGGAACAGCTGATGTTCTGGATCTTAGTCTGGCAAAGGATGAAAGGAAAGAGTTAAGTCAGGGCCCAAAGCCACAGTGGGGGTGTGAGAGCCCTTAATCCTTGGTTGGGATTGCCAGGATGTGGCCCAGCACTGACTGGCAGGGCCAGCCAGGCAGGATTAAGGCTGTGGCCAGGCCGCCTTCCTCTTTGCTCCAGTCCTTGGGAGAGAGCAGGAGTCTGGAAAGTCCCAGACTCTCGCTGCCCGGCCTCTCCCCCTTCTCTCATGTACCATGCATCTCCAGGCAGGGAATTGGTGCCTAGGAGGGATGTGGAGATGGGTGCAAAGAGAATTAAGCACCCGCCTGGGCAGGGAGGCTCTGTGGGGACACAGCTACAGGAGCTTCGGGTGCCATCTGCACCCGGGGCTGGAACGGGGGATAAGGATCAGGGGAGGGGATGCACGCGGCGGCAATACAGCTTCTAAAACAACTTTCTGGTGCTGTGCGTCCCCAGCTCAGGCCCAGCCCACGAGGGGCGAGGCCTGTAAGGCTACTGGGTCAGAATGGAGGACGTTGGGGGCGAGGGGAGGGAGTTCCCCTTCATCCTGAGACTCCCCACAGGCCGGTTAGTGAAATTTCCGGCCATCCTCGCCTCCGCTTTCTGGCTTCAGGAGGTCTGGACGGGCGGCCTGGACACACAGCAGGGATGCCGATTGCTGATTCCGGTGGTGGGAGGATCATCCTTGGAGAAAGGAGAAAGTGACAGCGGCGCGCCAGGAGGGCGCGTGCGCAGCCCCGGGGGTCGGGCTAGAGGTGGGTGGGGGTCCCGCGCCCAGCGCTGCCTCCGGAGGGCTTGGAATCAGCCAGCGGGAGGGCTTGGGGGCTTGGGGACTTGGGGGCTTGGGGGCTAGGATGCTAGGACAGAACTGAAGCTGATGCGTCTCCGCCGGGCGCCACTGCTCAGGGAAAATTCTCTCTTCTGGATCCTTTTGGATTGGCTGGAGAGCTCCGCCCCCTCAGACCGGACGGAAGCGTTGACGAAGAACAATCACGGTGCTGAAGCCTGTGGCTGACCACCTGAGTCTCCGCAGCAAACAACTCCTCACAGCAGCATTGGTGGTTCAGTGGTAGAATTCTCGCCTGCCACGCGGGAGGCCCGGGTTCGATTCCCGGCCAATGCAATGGTTTGACTTTTTCCTCCCTTACATTTTTTTTCCTACAACGACTTTTCGACGTAGTCAAAAATGAGTGGTGTAGGAATGATATTTCATTGACTGCTTAGCACAGACTGGAGAGCAGCCCGAGTTGAAACACACACAGGATGGGTTTGGGAATTAGATGTTAGGCTACATGCGCCCCACAGCCATGCTTTCTGCAGTTACGGGGTCCCTCTTGGCCTGAAGGAAGGTGGGCTCTGGTGCCGGCCCTCCTACCCTCATCCCACCCCATGCCACCCCTCAGTCATCAGCCAGGGCTGATGGCAACTGCCCTTGAGTCTTTTCCCCCAAGGGGCAGTGTCCTGGTCACATGGCTTCTCCGTGCTCTGTCCTCTGGTCTGGGTTAATTGCTACAGTCTGCAAGTTCGGGCTTCCCACAAAAGGAGAAATAGAACACCCCTTCAGAACGGTGCTGTGGGCAGAGGTCAAACCACCTGTGTCCTCAGGGCCAAGGGCAGGGGGCGGGGACTTGGGACAATCCTTACACCACAGGCCTTTCCCTACAGGTTGAGAAATTCCATTTGGAGGCTCAGGTCACATGTCCTGGACTTGACGAGTTCTCACGGACAGGTCATCCAGCAGCTCAGCGGCTGCCAGAACCACATTCCCAACCTGTCGTTCCTCTGGTCACCATCCTAAGGCCCAGAGCCACAGTCCCAGCTGCCCACCCACTGCTGCCCTGGACCCAGGAGGCTCCAGTGGCAGCCTCCCACCCCCCACCCCGCAAAATGCTTCATTCTCCCTACTGGAGTCCCTACTGGGGATGTGTGACTTAAGGAGGTCACCCCTGTCCCCGGCCTTGAAGGCGGGGTCCCCTCTGAATGGAGTCCGAGCCCCTGCCGGACAGCTGCCATTACGCCCCATTGCCTCCCTGTTCCTGCACCTGCACCCTTCAGAAGGCTGGCAGAAGCAGGTCAGAGCAGGCTGGGAAGGTAGTTGGGGAGGACAGGAAATCCGAAGGTGACAAAGCGAAGAACTGAGGCCCTTAGGGGCAATGGGGTTGATTCCCATGGTCAGTTTGGGGTGTGAAGGAGGCCTCAAAAGTGGCCTCATAAGTGGCCACGGTAAAAAAGCACATGAGAGAACTATGGCAGAGAACCACTTTGCTCCTATCAGACAGTGATAATTACCAAACCCCCAGAATCACATGAGATGCAAGGCAAACCAACACCACATATGCAGTTCTGCTCCACTGAAGAGATGTGAGTTTAAAAAACCGCATTGCCTGTGAGCACACACCTACTCATCAGCCCCAAACAAACGCAGTGCAAAAGCCACCCACGCCGGCACACTCACAGGGTGACACAGACCTTCAGGCTGACGCTGACAGGGAGAGATTTGGCTTAATCTCTCTCAAGGTCAACCTGGAGGTTCAGGGACTTCTCAGATCAGCCCCCAGCCCAACCCCGCCATCTCCTTTCCAGGAAGATGAGGCAAGGAGAAACCCAAAAGAGACTGGAAACTTTGGCCCCAGGGGATTTACACACTGCTGTTCCTAACAGCAAACACCTGCCCCACTGCCTCCTCCACCGCAAGACAGAAACCACCCAAATGCCCGCAGGAGGGCCAGGAGCTGAGTGAGGCCATCACAGATGCCCAGCTGAGGGGACACTCGTTACGCCTGTGAAAAGGGCACGTTAGCTGGCAGAACGTGGCAAGCTCCTTTCTGAAAATGTTTAAAGATTTCTTAACATTATCCTCTTTTTTTTTAATGTTTATTTTGTTATTGTTGGGAGAGAGAGAGCAAGCATGAGTCGGGGAAGGGCAGAGAGAAAGGGAGACAGAGAATCTGAAGCAGGCTCCATGCTGTCAGCACAGAGCCTGACTTGGGGTCAAATTCACAAACCCTGAGATCAAGACCTGAGCCAAAGTCGGATGGTTAACCGACTGAGCCGCCCAGGCACCCCTTAACATTTTCTTACACTTCCCAAGTTAGGGGCAAGATTTCATCCAGGGAAGTTCCCATTTGCTACTTCCCAAATATCTGTACCTGGAAAAAGCCCCCAAGCACCGTGAAGGTGGGGATCCCCTGGGAGGACCCATGCCCCCTGGCT
The DNA here is from genome assembly GCF_024362965.1 of Panthera pardus. Classification (NCBI taxonomy): domain Eukaryota; kingdom Metazoa; phylum Chordata; class Mammalia; order Carnivora; family Felidae; genus Panthera; species Panthera pardus. Next base: position 13,284,011 of record NW_026526754.1, read on the forward strand.
CCAGGTGGGAGGAGGGGGCATCCTGCCTCGGTCAGCAGGTGGTGCTGGGTGACATCAGCGATGAGAAGCCTTGGAATGAATGGGTCATCTCCTTCAGTTTATGGACAAAAGCTGAGGCCGAGTGAGAAGGAACCCCCAGGTGCCGCAGTGAGTTCCCTGAGCTGGACTCCTGAGGTCCTTGTTCCATCCCAGGGGGACCCAGAGCCCCAGACAAGCCCGCAAGCAGCCCCCCTCCCCTGCGGGCGACCCTGGACAGACTCACCAGGAGATGGCTGTGCCCGGCTGCCTCTTCTGGCCTGGCTGGGTGGGGCCGGGCCTGGGCTCTCCAGCCATGTCTAAATCTGAAGAGAGAAAGAGCAGGGCAGAGCATGAGAGGAGGGAGGGAGGGGTGCAGAGGAAGGGCCCAAGTGCACACCGGCTTCACTCACTTCCAGGCCGGCCCCTCCCTGCTCCTCAGCCCCCAGGCAGTGGGTATGGTCCCCTGAGTGGCCCCGAGACACGGGGCAGCACAGTGGGCAGCCCGGCCTGGCCTCCTTCACACCCCAAACCCACCGTGGCAATCAACCCCATTGCCTATGCCCTTGGTGGTACCATCAAAAGGCAGGAGGGACGATATCCGTGGTCTTCGTGTCCTCTGGGGAGACACCTAGCCCTGGCCAGAGACAGTTTTCGAGTGTCCTGCTGCCTGTCTGCCTGCCCACTTGCCTGCCTGCTCCCGGCCCACGCACCGCAGCTGCCTGTGGGCTAAGCCCCTGGGTCGGAGATGGCCGAGGTGGCTCTAAGGAAGCAGCAAAGCCAGCAGCTGGCCTGCTCTGGGGAACAAACACCCCACTGCCCTCTGTCGGTGGGGGAGGCAAGATCCCATGTAGGGGAGGGCGGAGATGGGTCTGTGTGCCAGTCACCGCAGATCTTCTAGTTTCTGGGCTCCTCTCCTTTGCTGTTCACCACTGGAGAAAGCAGCTCTTCCACAGTGGGAGAGGGAGGGGACTCCTGCGTACCCTCACCCGGTGCTTAGGGCCTGGCCCTCAGTAAGTGCCACTTGATGTCTGCAGAATGCATGAATGGAAGTCCATGAAATCGATTCTGGTTTTTTTTTTGGGGGGGAGGTTGGATCAGACCCCAGAGTTTCGCTTGTGACTTCAAGGCCCCTCCCCTGAGCCCAACCCCTTTCTTCCTCTGTCTGTGGTCCACTGTGGCTGCCAAGATGGTAACAAATGGGAGCCTTCTCCTTTTCCTGTTCTCAAGACTTCATGCAACACAAGAGCCAAGAGCACTTACTCAGCACCTGCTTGCTTGCCGTGGAGACCAGGAGACTGGCTGTAGTGTCCCTGAGGCACTGACGATCCAGACTGAGCGTTTAATTGGGAGGAAGTTGGAATTTATCACTCCCACCTTGGCCTTCCTCTTCCATTCATGGTTCTGATTCATCCACTCAAGGACACATTACCCAAATGTCCATGTACCAAGGTGAACGCCTGTACTTTGTCTCGTCTGGCTTTCTGTGTCTATTCCTTTGGTGTATCTATTTTTTTTAATTTATTTTTGAGAGAGAGAAAGCATGAGCGAGGGAGGGGCAGAGAGAGCCGAAGATGCAGAATCCAAAGCAGAATCCAGGCTCCGAGCTGTCAGCTCGGACTCATGAACCGTGAGATCATGACCTGAGGTGAAGTCGGATGCTTAAATGACTGAGCCAACCAGGCACCCAGTGACGTATCTTAATACCCCTGGTCACTTTCACATTTGCAATGTCCACCGGGGACAGAAAATCACACGCGTGTCCACCACACAGGGCAGAGGCACTTAGAAATTCCTGATGTGCCCAAGATAGAAGGCACAGCATTAATATAAATTCATCATTCTCTTTGGGCTAAACATCATCACTATCCCCTAAAAATGAGAATACTGAGTAGGAGGTGATTGCACAGAAATGAGAGAATGTAGAAACCTGCATCATTCTCCTGGGGCCCCGATCATAGGACCCAGCTTTGGGGGAAAAACCATTCAATGGCTACCAGATTGCCAGTGATGAGTCAATTATTGCAAGGGGGCTAGTGGAGTGTCTGGGAAGTTCACCACCTATGGCAAACCATGTCCACATGTGTAATGGGCATCTTCCTGAGCACCTATCACCTGCAGCCCAGAGCAGGTAAGCCTGGTGATGGCTGGCCCCACCCCCATTCGAGGGCTGTATCATCAAGATTCCCCAGAGAAACAGAACCGATAGGATGTATACACAGAAAGAAAGAGATTTATCATAAGGAATTGGCTGACAAATCTCAAGATTGGCAGTCGGCAAACTGCAGACCCATGAGAGATAATGGCATAGTTCCAGTCCAAAGACCAACAAGTCTGAGACCTAGAAGAGTCAGTTTCAGTTCAAGTCTGAAGGCAGGAAGAAAGAAAACTGATGTCCCAGCTCAATGGCAGTCAGGTAGGAAGAGTTCCCTCTTACTCTTGGGAAGTAAATCTTTTCATTCTATTTAAGCCTTCAACTGATTGTATGAGGCCCACCCACATCCGCTTAACTGCATCAACCCCTTCAAATGTTGATCTCGTCCCAAAACACTCTTAATGGGGTGCCTGGGTGGCTCAGTTGGTTAAGTGTCAGACTCTGGCTCAGGTCATGATCTCGCGGTTTGTGAGGTCGAGCCCTGCATCAGACTCTGGGCTGACAGCTTGCTCAGAGCCTGGAGCCTGTTCTGGATTCTGTCTCCCTTTCTCTCTTCCCCTCTGCCGCTCACACTTTGTCTCTGTCTCTCTCAAAAATAAACAAACACTAAAAAATAAAAAATAAAAAACAAAACAAAAACACTCTTAGAGACTCACCCAAAATAATATTTGGCCAAATCTCTGTGCACCCCATGGCCCTAAGTGAGACACAAACTTAACCATCACAGGGACCAAGCACCAGGAAACAGGGTGGAGGTCTTTGCTCCACATTCATCTCTCATAAAGACCCCGGGACAGGTTTCCTGGGGGACATGCCCTCTTACATTCCCCCGGGGGCTGTGAGAGCCTGATTCATGGAACTCGGGACAGATAGTTCATGAACAGAAGTCATAATGAGTGACCGCAGATGACACAAGGACAGGGGAGGTCAGCAGTCAGATGGGAAGGAAGCAGAAGACAGAAACAGACCAAGTGGATGGAAAGACTAGAATGAGGAAAAGGGAGAGAAGCAGAAGGGGGTGGACATCCTGGACAACTGGTCTCCAGGGCTCCCTGAGCCGACTCCCTGATGTGCCCACTCTGACCTCATCAAATGGGCGCAAAGTAGTTCACTTATTTTCATAGGGCTCCCAGGAAGGAAAGGGTGGCCGCGTCATCCCCAATGCTAGAATGTTGCAACCAGCGGCCAGAAGTGATTGAAATTAACCATCTGCCAGATGGGGCTGCATCTTCACACCCAGCACCTCACCCAACCCTCACCGCAGCCTCGTAGGGTAATGCTCTGAGTGCCCCGTCTCAGGGCTACCGTAACCGGGCTCAGGAGGACAGTGAGCTGAGAGGAGCGGTGGGATCTCAGTCCCCAGCCTTGCAACCGGTACAGTGTTCCAACAAGTTAGAGGACTTACTTGAAGCCATCGGGGGGGGGGGGGGGGCGCCTGCGTGGCTCCGTCACTCAAGTGTCTGACTCTTGATTTGGGCTCAGGCCATGATCTCATGGGTTTGTGAGTTCGAGCCCCACATCGGACAGTGAGGAGCTTGCCTGGGATGCTGTCTCTCCCTCTCTCTCTCCCTCTCTCTCTCTGCCCCTCCCCTGCTTCCCCTGCTCTCGAAATAAATAAACTTAAAAAAAAAAAAAAAGAAAGAAAGAAAATACCCAGTGGGATCGGCTGGAAGCGGAGGCTGGGTCTGTCAGCGCCTTCAGGCTGCACAGTCCTGGCGCCAAAGCGGGGCGAGAACAGAGCACGGGCAGACAGAGCAATGCTGCAGGCCTGAGTCCCGGACGTGCCAGGTGGCTTCTCACAGTGGACGTGAGTCATTCCTTCTACCCCTTCACATCTGAGCCCCCTTCCTGTGTTATAGGTATCCCCTAGCTTTGAGACATAAACTGCCTCCCATGAAAGAGGCTGAAAATGCCCCTTTCTGCCTCCCTCTCCCGGCCTTCGTTGCCCTTAGGGCCTGGGCACGTAACGTGGCCCCTCTCCTCAGACCCACATGCCTGACTTTGAAGGAGAGCTGCCAGCGTGAAGAAGTCCCTCTCAGCAATTGATGGCGGCAGTGGCCGCAGCTACATCCAGCTTTCAAGGGCGGTGCACCTCCGCCCCACGTTGGAGGCACTGACTGTGGCGTCTGCGCCCGGCACAGGCAGCGAGGTGTTTTCCCGACCTGATGCTCTGATCTCTCCAAGAGCTCCTGGGAACTAAGCAGTATCATCGGCAAATTCCTTTTCTGCTTCGAGTCGCCAGAATCGGTTTGTGTTGCTTAAAACAAGAACCTTGATTGATACAAAATAGGATTAGGTGTGGAAGGGGCTAAAAGCCCAGGGGGAAACGGGGGTGCTTTAAAGCTGGAATGTGGCCAGAGGACAGTGAAAATCCAGCTAGTATTAAGGGACAGGATACCAGGAGTGCATGGGATGCCATGGTGAGATAGTTAATCCTGCGGTCCCCCAGAACAAAGTGGCCCTCAAAGGCAGGGCTTTGGGGATCTGGCGGCTCCTGACATAGAAGGGTATAAAGATTACCCTGAGGTCAAGGGCTGTTGGCCAGAGGGTTGAGCTAATGGCACCGCACAGCTTAAAGGAAAGGACAATCTCAGAATCCAAATTCTCTGCTCAAGTCATGGTTAGAAAACCAGGGCATTTTTTTAAATGTATATTTATTTTTGAGAGAGAGAGAGAGAGAGAGAGAGAGAGAGAGAGAGAGAGATCATGCTTGTGAGACCAGGGGAGGGACAGAGAGAGACGGCCACAGAGGATCTGAAGCTGGTTCTGTGCTGACAGCAGAGAGCCCAACGCAGGGCTCGAACCCACGAACTGCGAGATCATGACCTGAGCCAAAGTTAGAGGCTTAACTGGCTGAGCCACCCAGGCGCCCCCAAAAGCAGGGAATTTTTATATCTTGCAGTTACAAGGATGAGAGAGTAAAATAAACCAATGTTCCAGCTTGATCAGTGGCTATAGAATGCCATCAGGTGGCCTCATACCCTTCCTTGCTAGGTCTCTAGCTGGGAGAGAATGGAGAATGGAGGGCAAGGCCATCGGAACGGGGCTCTTTGGGAAGGTGGAAGACTTAGGTACCTCCCACTCCCAGGGAACCTCCCTTGCCAGCAGAAGCTACCTCTTGGTCCTACTGAACACGCTAGAGGCACACACTTGCTGGCTATTTGCCAAGCCCGTACCCCTCCCTGGGTACACATCTGGGTGGAGTTTCCTGGCCTCCCTTGCAGTTAGTGTGCTACGTGCTACGTGACCAGTGCACACGTGCAACCGTGGCCAGCAGCTGGCACTTCCCGAAATAATACACCCCCTTATGACCTTGCCATGAACGAGTCCCCTTGCGTGCCCTACCCCACCACCCCTCACTTTCTCCAGACTGAAACACCAAGTCAGACCCCTGCAGGTCCCAGGGGGCCGATGACTTCAAATCTAGAAGGAGGATATGGAATCACCCAAAGAACCCAGAGATTTTGCTAATTTATATTGGCAGAAACCTGGCACAGTGATCAGGGAACGGATTCTGAGGGTGGAGGGCTGGGGGAGGAAGCAAACAACATGAGACAGGGTCGAACGTACTGATACTAAGTGGGGCTCGTCTGAGTAGCTGGGACGGTTCTAATTGTTTGCCCTGGTGGTTGCCTGAAACCCGGCCTTAATCGTGGCCAAACGACATTAGCTGAGGGCGAAGAAGAAAAATGAGCCCCTGACTTTCTGAGTTGACTAACGACCAGGCACAGTTTCAAGCAACTTGTTTCACAGATTTACTTAGTTAACAAGCGAGGTTCGATGGTGTACTGTTGATGAAGGAATCGAAAAAATTTGGGGCACGAGCTCAGCTGAGCTGACATTTATCCCTGTTTGCTGACCTCAGGCTCTGTCGCCGACACCTTAATGTACCAAGTCAGTTTATTATCCTCACTTTACAGAAGAATAGAAGGCAGAGAGATGTTTTGGGGTGACCAAGTGTCCCGGATCGCCTGGGAATGAGGGGTTTCCAAGCACGTGGGGCTTGCAGTGCTGACACCCAGACCGTTCCAGGCAGACTGGGGTGACGGTCTCACCCAAAGTAACGCAGTAAGTGGCAGAGCCTGCCCTGAAATCCAGGTGGCCTGACTTTAGGCTCAAACTCTCCACCTCCCCCCGTGGTTCTGGCACCAGAGCCTGCGTCTGAAGTAGCCAGAGATCTTGTTAAAACCCAAGCCCTGGCCTCACCCTCCCCATTCAGTTGGCTGGAGGTGGTGGAGGTGGCTGAGAATTTTCTCTTCTTTTAAAAATTTATTTATTTATAAGAGAAAGAGAGAGAGAGCATGCTAGCACGAGTGGGGGAGGGGCAGAGAGGGAGAGAGAGAGAATCCCAAACAGGCTCCACCAGCGCAGGGCCGGACACGGGGCTCAAGCGCACGAACTCGTGAGATCATGACCTGAGCCAAAACCAAGAGCCAGGCGCTTCACCGACTGAGCCACGTGAGAGTCCCGAGAATTTGCTTTTCTACCACCTTCCTGGCTGACGCCAATGCCGCTGGTCTGCAGCCTGACTTGGAGAAGCTCCGCGTTGTGCTGCCCTGCCTCCAGACGAGAAGCTTGGAATGGACTTTTCAGGTAGGACCTGCCCACTGCCACCGCCACTCGCAAACTCTTGGATGGCCCCTTTGCCACAGCGCTGAGAAATACACGGCCGAGGCACAAGCCTTCGTGCCGGGAATGCTGACCGGCGAGGCCGCAGCGGAATGGGAATTTGGTGTCTGGGCTCAGGAGGGCACGGGATTGCCAGCATCAGTTGTCAGCGCAGAGGTGGGGTTGCCACACGGGTGGCTCCAGCGTCACTGCCCGAGTTTACCCTCTGCAGTTCCTGACAGCACTGGCATGGGTGTCTACCTGGCCTGACTTTGCAGCCAAATCTGGGGCACTATTTCTGGCTGCGTAAGCCCCCCCCCCCCCCCCCCGGCTCTCTGACTCTCCCTGGGATCCTGTGGTCAGGATTTGTGTTGTTAATTGAGGTGAAATTCATATAGCAGGAAAGTAACCAGTTTGGTGGCATTTGTGAAACCACCACCTCTAAGTTTTCAAAACAAAACCCAGACCCATGGAGCAGTTACTCCCCATTCTCCTGCCACTCCTGGCCACCACCAACATGCGTTTTATTTCTGTGGATTTACCTATTCTGAATATTTCATATGAATGGAACCATGATATGTGACCTTTTGTGGCTACTTTATTTCACTGAAAATGTTTTCAAGGTTCATCCACCTCAGCACGTATCTGTACTTGATTCCTTTTTGTTCTTTGAGAGAGAGAGAGAGAGAGAGAGAGAACGTGTCACGCAAGCACGGAGGGGCAGAGGGGAGAAAGAATCCTGTGGGATCATGCCCCGAGCCGAAATCAAGAGTCGGACACTTCACTGGCTAAGCTCCCCAGGCGCCCCAGTCCTTCGTTCCTTTTAATGGCTGAATAATATTCTTTGGCACGTACACACCAAGATTTGCTTATCCACTCATCGGTTGATGGGCATTTGGGTTGTTGCGAATAATGCTGCTGGGAACTTTGTGCATAAGGACTTGTTGGTACATAAGGACTTGTTGGAGTACTTGTGTTCAGTTCTCTCAGGTACATACCTAGCAGTGGGGTTGCTGGGGCATGTAGTAGCTGTGCTTACCTTTTTGAGGACTCCCCAGACTGTTTCCAGAGTTTTATGTTCCCACCAGCAGTGTATGAGGGTTTCAGTTGGTCCAAGACCTCATCAACATTTGTTATCATCTGTTTCTTTTTTTAATGTTTTTATTTTTGAAGGAGAGAGAGAGCATGAGTGGGGGAGGAGCAGAGAGAGAGGGAGACCTAAAATTTGAAGCAGGCTCCTTGAAGCAGGCTCCGGGCTCTAAGCTGTCAGCACAGAGCCGGATGTGGGGCTCGAACTCACAAACTGTGAGATCATGACCCGAGCCGAAGTCGGACACTTAACCGACTGAGCCACCCAGGCACCCCGGTTATCATCTGTTTCTTTGATAACAGCTATCCTAATGGGTGTGAAGTGGTATCTCAGTGTGGTTTTGCTGTGAATTTCCTAATGACTAGTGATGTTGTGTTTGTTGGTCACTTGTATAGCTCCTCTGGGGAACTGTCTATTCATGTCCTTTGCCTATTTGTAAATCATTGTCTTTAAAAAAAAAAAACAACTTTTTTTCATGTTTATTTATTTTTGAGAGAGAGAGAGACAGAGCGTGAGCAGGGGAGGGGCAGAGAGGGAGACACAGAATCCGAAGCAGCCTCCAGGCTCTGAGCTGGCAGCACAGGGACCCACGTGGGGCTCGAACCCACAAGCCGTGAGATCATGACCTGAGCCGAAGTTGGACACTCAACCGACTGAGCCACCCAGGCACCCCAATCATTGTCTTTTTGAGAAGTTCCTTTTCTGCCGTGATTAAGTCACAGCTGTTTCTATGTTTCTATTGTTTACAACCACAATAGAAACTGTGGCTGCTACACTTCTCTCTGTTCGTGACCCCGGGCCACACTCCCACCTCCAACCAGCAAAGCAACTCAATGTTCGCACATAACAGCGTGCAACTGGGTAGGGGTGCATTCTGGACGCTAATGATGGCATCTGCCAGTCTTCACCTGCCCCCACGGCCGCTCTCACCACTGAAGGGAGAGGAGGGCGACGGGGCCATAACCCACCCCAGTTCCGATAATAACAAAGAAAGCAGGAACATGTAGGGGCGGGCACGGTGAATACAGGGAGAGGGTGTGGGCAGAAGCGCAAAGCCGACAGAGGCAGCGGTGAGGGGGAGCTGGAACAGGAAGTCAGGGATGCAAACAAGGCTTCCAAATCTGTGCATCATTCAGGGGCTAACACCAGAAAACTTCCAGAGGGTGGTCTGGGTCATATGGGTGAGCAGGGAAGGGACTGGGGTTGGGGGTGGGCAACCAGCAGGAAAGCCTCAGGCACCCTCTGGTGTTCCCAGGATCATCCTGACTCCGCTAGATTCCCCTTCGAAACAAGCAGGCACAAGTCTGATTCATAACTTAGTTTAATCCTTTGTGGGGTGCACCCTGGGCAGTGAGGAACCCCCATCTGCCCCACAGGGTCCGGCATACACGGAGGAGAGTGGTCTCTTCTGACTGCCGGCCCGGGGCGCCTGACACCCATCTTCCCAATGAAAGCAGGCTGAGGGGCCCCAGCCCTCTCTGGGTCTGACTTGTGCCCCCTGCCTCACTTCCCACAGGGTCCGCGACCTCTGTGGATGTTGGGCTTGCAGCCCTGGCCTGGCCCTTGTTCCAGGCAGGTGTGCAGATGGGCACGCAGGGCTGTGCCTCGGGAGGCTGGCAGGGGAGAGGCCTGGCTGAGTCTCAGGGTCCCACGGCCCACCGGGACATGTGCTCCTCCGCTGGAAAGGAAGCCAAACGGAGCGAGGGTCAGTGGCAGCCCAGGCAGTCCTCGGATGGGGACCTTCCTGTAGCTGGCCCTGAAATGGCTATCGTGCCCAGATGGAGCTCTAGACCTTTCCAGCAGGTGTTGCTGGGGGCCGATTCTGGGCCAGGTTTCACCCCTGTTCCCCACTGTCGTTCACTGGGCCCTAGGGAATCAGGAACACCAGTGAAACCAACAGGTCCCCAAGCAGCAGCTTTAGTGACAGGAGGAAAGGGACCTTGGAGAGATCCTTGGCCAGGCTGTATTCCAGTCCTGCTGCTGCACAGACGAGCTAAACTGGGCCCTTCTTCCTCTCTGGGCCTCAGGGGCCCGCAGGTACGACAACGCCCCGAGCGGGACATCCCCGGCGGCCCTGCACGCTCAGACTCTATCTGGGCCTGTGACCTGGCTATCCTAGCGCCTGCAGCGGGCCAGCAGGGACCTCAGAGGACAGGGACCCAGAAAGGGGAGGTGTGAGAGGGCCCTTACCAAACTGGCAGATGTAACGGTTTCGGGTTTTACAACGTTGGTCATTCCAGTTGAAGGCGGCTGATGCCTGCAGCTCCACGCAGTTGCCAAACCTGCCAGGCCAAGATGTCAGGTGCTCAGGGTGGACGGACAAAATTAGGAGCCTGGGGGAGGATTAAATCTTCCTCCAGGGGCGCCTGGGTGGCTCAGTCGGTTAAGTGTCCGATTCTTGGTTTCAGCTCAGGTCATGATCTCATGGATCGTGGGTTCGAACCTCGTGTCGGGCTCCTCACTGACCGTGCAGAGCCTGCTTGGGATTCTCTCTCTCTCCCTCCCTCTCTCTCTGCCCCTCCCCTGTCCTGCTCATGAGCATGCGCTCACTCTCTCCTCTCTCAGAATAAATAAATAAATGTTAAAAAAAAAAAATCTTCCACTCCAGCAGGCCACCTGCGTCTAAGAAGCTTAGGTGCCTCCAACCCACATAAGGGGCTTCTGGGAGCTAGACCCACCCCCAGGCTCCCATGCCTGCCACTCAGGCCTCTGTAACTCTTCTCAGGGAAGCTGGGAGGGCTCGGCAAACCCCCTACCTGGGCAGCAACTCCCCCTGCCCAGAGCCAGCACTCAGCCATGCCAGCCGGTGGGGGTGAAGGTAGGACCTGGAACAGTCAGGCCCATATCCTTCCTCCCAGCAGGGAGAGGGTGTGCCTGAGAGCCCAACCAGAGCGGTGTCCTCTAGGTGACAGAGCAGGGGCATGGGCCCGGCTGCCATCAATGAGGTCGAAGGACGTGGGCCAGATTTTTGGAGCCCTTAGTCCACACAGCCTGACTTCCTCTACCCTGCCCCCGCTTGCCCTGGGCATTCCTGGGCTCTGATGACCGGGGCAGGGCCACCTAACCGGAAGGCCCTCTGTACAGGCTGGCTGGGGGATGGGTGTGTGCAGGACTGGATGCAGGTGGGTGGATTGCTAAAGACCCCAGAATCAGGGTGTTGATGTAGGCAGAGGAGCGTGGTGGTGGGGGACAGGTGGAGATAACGGAGGGCTGGGAGGACAGCTGAGGGAACAGTGGGGATGGATGGATGGAGGCTTCTAGAGCTCCCTCTCCTTTATGTAAGCCCCGAGATGCTGGGCTGTGGCTCACATCAGCTGTACCCAGACTTCCTGGGCCCCGGGTAAGGCCCAGGCCCTCACAGGGCTCAGCCAGGCAGCAGGCCGGGTGGAGGTTATTCAGTGGCATCTGAGGGCTCAGCAAGCGGTCCCGCGTGAGAGAGGGAGCCCGGAGGAGGGAGGGCACTCCAGACTCACCCCTGGTTGTCAGGCTGCCCAAAGGCGAAACTGGTGAATGACTGGTGCTCCCCGGTGGTCCAGCGGAAGGAGTCCTTTGTGGTCTTGTAGGTGAGCCCTGGGCCCCAGCAGCTGAGGTTGGCCCACCAGCCCTGGGCCCCACTCAGAGCCCAGGCTCCCTGAGAGGAGCGCCCCCGGGCTTGGAGCCTGCTGCCTAATGCCTGTCCTTAATCACCTTCCCAGCTCTTTCGGCCCCCAGGGACTCTCCCCCTCCCTCTTGTCAGTGCTCCCCACAGGGAAGGAGGTTGCCAGCCCCGTTCCGGGTCCTCGGCCCTCATCATACCCTTACCTGGGGGAGGTCTGCTGGGGGAGGTTTTGCAGCCCAGATTCCTGCACCCCCAACCAGCCAGGCACTCACCGATCCAGAAGTTTCTGGTCTCAAAGTCGCTGTCGGTCACCTCGTTGGTGGTCTCCAGGTGGCCCAGGTAGAAGGCGAGGATGTCCTGAACTTTCTGGCTCTCAATCTGGGCTAGCACCCCGCCCTTTCCCTGTAACCCCCACTCCACGTCACACTGGCAGGGCCCCAGAGCTCAGGCCGGCCCTTCCTACCCATCCCGACGCCCCGAAGTGGCCAGGGACATCCTCTCCCCCGTCCCACAGCCTCCTGCTTCTTAGAGTAGGGGTCCCCCTTCCTCTCCCCTGCCTGCATCTCCTCTCTCTGTGCACAGGGGCCCAGACTGACAGGGCCCTGACCTCGGGAAGGTTTTTGTTTCATCTGTTCAGTGTCTTTAATACGTTTGAATTGGTTGCCGACATTAATAAATCTAGCGATGCCCATGAAAATCTGAATTGCTGGTGCTCTTGAAAAATCCCAAGTTCTGACCTCTGTGAACTCCTATACCTACGTGACAGCCAGTAGCTAGGACTGAATCAGGACGGCTCCAGAGGTGGGGGTTGGGCAAGGGCTCACCCCTGGGTCCCTCAGCTCATTAGGTGACCTCCTGGCTCCCATTGGGCCTCTGAGTAACCCCGCTTTACACTAATGACCAGAGTCAGGTCAGAAGAAGTCAAAGGAGCCACTTCTCAGTCCCAGCTCCCTCCACTGAGACCCTTACTTGAGACCCTGGGGGTCCCTGGGAAGGCAGGGGTCAACCATCACCTGGCATTTCATCTTGGCTCCGTAGTAGGTGTCTGCCTCTGAGGACACCATGAAGCAGTCTCCGTCGATCCTCAGGTCACAAGTGTGGAAGGGGAAGCGCACCTTGGCTGGGGACAGGGGGGCCTGACTGTGTGCGTGGGGACCTCAGACTCATTACGCCTCGCTCCCTGCCAGGGCGCCAAGCTCAAGAAGCCCCTTCCCCTTCCTCTGGCCACCCTCTCCAAGCCGGAGAGTGGGTGGGAGTCAGTGTTGTGCTGGTGAATGTGTAACAGTCGGCTTGCTTTCAAAAAAAAAAAAAAAAAAAAGACATACAGAATTTGCCAATCTGTGCGGTGCAAATACCCCCACCAGGGACAATTTCAAGGTACCAATGTGATGTCACCGAGCAGGGAGTTGGGAAGAGAGGTGCACAGTAGACTCCTGGGAGCCGGTCCGAGCTGGCTCCAACGCTCTGCTGCTGAGGGGGTCCCTGGGGTGTGGCCTGGCTCATCGGGGGGACCTTGGGGGCAGGACTTACTGGCACACTGGGCTCCCCCATAGCCGACGTCACAGATGCAGGAACACTCCTCGTCCCGAAACCGGCCATGAACGCACTCCACGCTGCACCGCACTGCCAGGGCAGGCAGGGAGGAACAGAGCTCAGCCCGCAGCCCCGGGACCCCACACGCTGCCTCTCACAGGCCTCGGAGTGTGGGGAATGGCCACCTGCGGCCAGCACGCCCCTCAGGGACGGAACCCGTCCGGGCTTCGACTGCTGCTACACTTGGTTTGATCTCCATTGTAGAGAGAAGCAAACTGGGGCTTGGGAGGCGGACCTGCCCATGGTCACCGAGCTGGGAGGGGGACACTGGGAGGAGAGTCTACTTCTAGATCCTGATAATGTCCTCCTGCTACCGTCCACGGCCTAAGGGCCAGATCGGAATCTACTCTGAATCCCCTGCAAAGCTCAGGGTCTGGCCGGTGGTGCTCAGGCTGTTTGTTGAATGACTATATGCAGTGTCCGGGTCAGCAAGTACCTGGTCAGCACCCACCAACTCCCTCAAGACTCTCTCCAAACCCTTTGAGTGAGTGCAACACGGCCCCTGGACACCCACGCAACACCGTGTGTCCCCCCACCCCCTGAGGCTGCCTGCATGTGCCCTGGGCCCAGACTTCACTCCCTGGGTGATCTGGAGCTCCACGTGCCCCTCACCTTGGCAGTATCTGCCTGTGTAGCCAGGGGGACAATGGCAGTGGCAGGTGCTGATGTTGAGACGTCCGTGGTTCCGGCAGCTCATGCGACACGGGTTCCTGGGGACCTCTGGTCAGGCGAGGTTGGAGCTCTGAGAGGGAACCTCCTTCAGGCAGCCCAGCCAGGTGCCTCCCGGGTGCTAAGGGCCACGGCTTGGAGGACAGTCCTACAGGACGCTGCCGCCCTCCACGAGCATCACCACATCAAGCTCTCTTGTACCACTGTCCCAGCAGGAGGCGGGCGGGGCGGGGCACTTACCACAGAGCCCCCCTGCGTGGTCCCAGGCTTTGAAGCAGCCTGAGACGCTGGCCGTGCAGAGAGAGCACCAGGAGCCCTTCTTATAGGGGGCGATTGTCTTCCCGTTTAGCTCCCAGTTGCCTCTGTGAGAGTAAGCACCAGAGAGGGCTGCAAGGGCCTGGCCTGGGGAAAGGGCCTCGGCCCCTTCGGCTCCTTCTGGCCCGGCCAGGGAGTCAGGGAACAGGGAGGTGACAGGGAGGTATCCTAGGAAAGGAAAAAAATGGCCTCCAAACTAAGGCTAATGCTCCATACTTCAACCGGGCACAGCAGAACGGTGCCTCCAAGGACGGGCATCTGGGAAGCCACATTCTGCCTGGCCGGGCTCGTGAGTGCTGCCCACTTCCACACCCTCTCCCTTTCCTTCTTTCTGTGAGGGTGCAGACCAAGGGGCAAAGGCCTTGTGAGTGGGTGGGTGAGCGTTTTACCCTGGGAGGACGTACCCTCCATCCCACAACGCAGCGGCGGGCGCTTACCCGGGAGAATAGGCGCAGACGAAGGCTTCAATCTCCGCCCGGGACCCAGAGCAGGGCTGTCGCCCGCAGCCCAGTTGGCTCGAGGTGGCCCACACGAGCTGCAGAAGACATAGTGGCTCAGACCATCATCACGGGCCCCCCCAGTCTTCTGGGGGCCAACGGCACTGACGATGCCTGTCTGGGGAGGGGAGACGCAGCCTCTGCCCCAAACCAGACAGAAAGACAACTCCCTCACCTCCCGGGGCCTCAGCCGTGGCAGCTGGGCTGGGCAGGGCTATGAGGACAGGTGGGAATAGCCTAGGAAGGCTGTCTGGGGGGGGGGAGTGGAGGGGTTTCAGTCAGCAGATACCTGAAGAAAGGAGAGAATCGTGGGTGGGTGGAAGTGGCAAAAGAAAGTCTTGGACAGGGCTTCTGGGTGACTCAGTCGTTAGGGGTCCACCTCCATCTTGGCTCAGGTCACGATCTCATGGGTATGCGAGACGGGGTCCCGCCTGGGATGTGGGCTGACAGCAGCACAAAGCCTACTTGGGATTCTCTCTCTCTCCCCCTCTCTCTGTCCCTCCTCCACTTGCGCTCTGTCTCTTTCTCTCTCTCAAAAAAAAAAAAAATCTTGGACATCAAAGGTCTTGTGACCGATTGCACAGATGGCTACAACCCTTCACTCCTTCCTACAGCTCACGCTTAAATGTGCTCTTTTGCATCATGAGGAGGACTCTCTTTTCCAGCTTGTCTCTGGCTGGCCCTGTGGCTTGTGTGGGCCAACGGAATGCAGAAGAAGTGATTTTGAGCCAGTTTTGAACCTATGCTTCAGGAGACCCCACAGGCAGAGGTGAGCCAGCTGAGGCCACTCTAGACATCCAGCTCCCAGAAAATCAGCCAAGTGATTGCCCTTGCACGTGGGCCCCACCAAGGCGGGAAGAACTTCCCCGCTGGGCCCAGCTCAGATTGTCAACCTGCAGAATCACAGGATGCTAAACTTTGGGGTAGTGTATCATACGGCAAAAGCTGGTAGGTGTAGGTCTCGGATAGTACTCCAAACTTAGATTTAAAATCTTGAAATCAGCGATAACTTGGAAACAGCGCAGGAATAGTTCAACTCCTGCAGCACTTAAAATGACAACTGTGAAATAGGGAGACACAGACATGTAGTCATATATATGTACCCGATAATTAGAGAACGTACATTCTCTTTAGGGATGCACGGAGCGTTTGCAAACATTGACCCCCCTCCCTAAACCACAAAGCAAGATTCAACAAAGACCAAAGGAACAATAGCCTATGGGCTGCATTCTATAAATACAATGCAATAAAATATCGAGTAAATAGCTTAGAAGTAAGGGGAAGGAGAAAACGTAGAAAATTTAAGCATACACTTCGAAATCAAAGATATCATGATGGAAAATAGGAAACATGTAGAAATGAAAAATCACGGAACAGCAAAATTCACGGGATACAGCTAATGAAGTTTAGAGGGAAATTTATAGCTTTAAATGAATTTAGCAGAAATGGAAAAAGACTTAAAAATTAATCAAGAATATAAAAAAACAGTAGGGCCGCCTGGGTGGCTCAGTCAGTCAAGCATCCAACTTCGGCTCAGGTCATGATCTCACGGCTTGTGAGTGTGAGCCTGGCCTTGGGCTCTGTGCTGACAGTGTGGAGCCTGCTTAGGATTCTCTATGTCCCTCTGCCTCTCCCCTCTTGCTTGCTCTCAGAAAAAAATAAACATTAAAAAATATTTAAAAAGAATATAAAAAAGAATAATAAACTGAATAAAGTAGGAGAAAGTAAATAATAGGGGCACCTGGCTGGCTCAGTCAGAAGAGCAAAGGATTCTTGATGTTGGGGTTGTGAGTTTGAGCCCCATGTTGGGTGTAGAGATTACTAAAAAAATTTTTTAAACTCTTAAAAAGTAAATAATAAAAATAAGCAGAAATTAAAAATAAGAGGCTAAAATAAAAAAAAGCTGATTTGTTCAAATAGAGCTCTGGCAAGACTGGTAAAGAATGAGAGAGAAAGCACAAATAAAGCTGAAAAGTTTGAAAGGACCTAGCTACAGACACAGCAAATCTTTTTAAAATCCCTGTTTAATTCTAGTTTTAAATCTGTGTTAAATACTGAACAATTCTGACCAATAAATTGGAAAACATAAAATGGACAATTTTCTAGAAAACAGAACTTGGCAAAACTATCTCAAGAAGAAGGAGAAAAGCTGAAATGGTCTCTGACCGTTTCTAAAAGTTGAATCAGCAGTTAAAAATCCACACATACAACGCATATACACACAAAACAGCCCCAAAACAGAACAAGGTCCAAATAGTTTTACAGGAGAGTTACAGCAAATATTATAGGAACTATTCCAGGAAAGAGAAAATGAGGCAAAATTTGCAATTCATTTATGAGGTTAGCATTGCTCTAACCCAAGTAAGGGCAGTATGAGAAAAGGAAATCAGAGGTCAATTTCAATATCAAATAATAATTAGCAAAGCAGATCTAGCAATGAATTAAAAACAACAGGGGCGCCTGGGGGGCTCAGTCAGTTAAGCATCTAACTGCTGATTTTGGCTCAGGTCATGATCTCATGGTTCATGGATTTGAGCCCCCATTAGGCTCTGTGCTCACAGTGTGGAGCCTGCTTTGGATTCTCTGTCTCCCTCTCTTTCTCCCCTTCTTTTGCTCCCTCTTTCTCTCTCAAAAATAAATACATACATAAATATTAAAAAAAAAAAACAACAGTAACAACAACAACACACACACACACTCTGCATTACATTATTTCACATTACATGATATGCCAAGTTGGCAAATATTCAAAATATTTAACAACCAGTAGGCATGGGTACTTGCCAATCAGAACAGACACTGGGCTGAAGGAGGATCCTGGGACCCAATACTGTGCCAGGCATTCATTTTTTGGCTCTAGACCATGGGACAGATTCTAGGTGTTTCAGGGAAGAGGCTAGGCCAGGTGCATTCTGGGAACTTGGGGCAGCTACTGTTTACTAATACATCAGTATTTTAGCATTTGCATAACTGTTATAGCATATAGTGTGTAGATGGAGAATTTTCCTTTCAAAACTTTTCTATAAAGCCATAATTAAAATATGATTTGTGTGGGGATAAACAACAACAACAAAACAACAGAATAGGACCAATAACTCAGCAAAAGACTTACGGGCAGATGTGAGCTTGGTATATGACTGAGGTGGCATTATGAATCAGTGGGGAAGGATTCAATACTCAGTAGAGGATGCTTATTTGGAAAGACAATAAAATGAGATCCTATACCACACCTGCATGAAAAATTCCAGGAGGCATAATGACATCAATATGAAAAAGGAAAGCTTTGGAAGAAAAGATATTTCTGATGTCAGAGTGGAAAAGGATTTCTTAAACATGATACCACAAACAGATGAACTATACATTAAACTGAGAAAATGGATTAATACTAAAATCTAAAAGGTCTATCATATAAAATATAAGATACACAAAGAAAAATATAAGCCCTATGCTAGGAAAAAATGTATATCCATATGACCAACAGAAAGCATAAAGAATGTAGAAAGGATGCTTGAAAATTAGTAAGAAAAAGATGCACTGTGTTAAAAAATGGGCAAGACATTTGAATAGGTAATTAACAAAGCAGGTAATATGCTCAATTTCAAATTAAAAGCAAATTAAAAATCAAGTGAGGAAGCATTTCACAGCCTCGAGTTGGTCAAAATCAAGGAGCCTGGCAATACTGGGGAAGCAAGAACTGACTTGTGAATGGGAGTACAGTTGGCATGGCCACTTTGGCAATAACTCATAAGGTCGTAGTTGCATGCTATGCTATGACCTGGCCATTCACCTTCTAAATGCATCCTAGAGAAACTCTGTACACATATGCACGAAAGGAGCTGAAGTAGGATTTGTGCATTGTGGAAGTACTTTTATTTTTTAAAAATTTTTTAAAGTTTGTGTTTATTTGTTTTGAGAGAGAGAGAGAGAGAGAGAGAGAGAGAGAGAGAGAGAGAGAGAATCCCAAGCAGGCTCCGTGCTGATAGTGCACTTGACAGAGGGCTTGAACTCACGAACTGAGATCATGACCTGAGCCAGAATCAAGAGTCGGGCGCTCAACCAACTGAGCCACCCAGGTGCCCCCGGAATGACTTTTAATAGTAAAAAAGTAGAAATAACCTAGATGCTTATAAATTGCAGTTTATTCATAGTGAATCACCCATGTGTATCTGGGTCAACGGAAGTAAATCTTAGAAACATGGTCTGGGGTGGTAAACGAGACACACAGAGCACTCATACGGGACTTAATAACACACAACCCACTTGCAAAAGCTGTAAAGGTATGAAAACACTTAGACATGCAGTAAAAGTATTAAAAATGCTTTGGCTTTGCCTGTGTTTTTCAGTGCTGCACCCTAGCGCCTAAACAATGCCAGGTACATAAAATAAAATAAAGGAAATGTGCTTGGGACTGATCCACCTGGATTTCAGGAAGGTCACCCACCTCTAGGGAAGGACAGAGGAAAGAGCAGGAGTAGGGCTTCAGTTCTGTTGTTTGTTTTTTCTTCAGAGATGAGAAACAACTATAGTTAAACATTTTCTAGTAATGGGTAAAAGGGAGTCCATTATTTGATGTTTGAAATATTTCGTATTTAAAGCTGAAAAAGTAAAACTATACAACTCGGGGGGAAAGTGACCACCAATTTCAGGACGAATGGTAGCCCTTCTGAGCTGCCCCCAGTGGCCCAGGGGCCTTGGAGCCAGGGGCACAGACTCACCTGAGTGTAGTGGGTGCAGGTGGCATTGGGGGCACACTCGGCTGCTGTGTAGCTGTACCGCTGCCCCTCTGCGAACCACAGGCCCACCACGTGGACAAAAGATGCTGAACCCACGGGCAGCAGCTGCACGTTCCAGCCCACTTGCTGCGTGGCTCGAGGTGCCGATGCAGACTTCGGGGCTGGGGCACCACAGAGAGCCGCCTTGGCCTGAGCCCATCGGGCCAGGCTCTCGCTCCAGTCCTGGGGGCGGCGCAAACAGAGACGTCAGCAGGGACCTTTGGGCCAGGCCTTAGTGATTCAACCTCCCCACAGGGTGTAGGCTCATGCAGAGAGCACTGGACGGGGATTCCTGCTTGGCCACCTGACCCCTCCAAGCTTCTTTCACCCACTTCCCCCCGCCCGGAGCCAGGGGCAATCAGTCTGGACCTTGGAGAACAAGGAACTCTCCAAGATATGTTTGTAAAAGTACCAGCGATGTTTGGACGCCTGACCCAGAGCCTGGCTCTACCCAGGCCTGAGAGCTCCCATCCTTCTGACTCCTGTGTGGGTGCCCTTAGGCCCTGCCTTGGGCACCACCCCAGGAAGGGGGGTGATGGGTGTTCCTGAGGGAGTAGTGTTAGCCGGGTGATGGGATGGGCTTCTCTGGTAGTTTTTCCTGTCTGGTAATGCGAGCCCTGGGCAGTGCCCAAGCCTTGCAAACTGGTTTTGTGTTTGCCATTAGGTACAACTGGTCTTGGCCATTGGCAGAAAGGTTCACTTGCTCCCACTTGACTTTTCTTTGATGCAAAAGACCTCAGCAGCCATGCTGCTTTGTCCTGTTCTCTAACCCTGGCCTTGGAGTGCGTTGGGGTGCCAACAGGGAAGCAGGACAAGAGAGGCTCCCGGCCCCAGGGCTCTGGCCCCAGACAGCACTGTCCTCTGGAGCGGCCCCAATCTTTTCTCCCCACCCACAAACCAACAGACTTCCCCTCATACCCCCACTGCCGCCCAGTAGTCCTCTGTCCTCTTAAACAAGGGGCTCATTGGGGCGCCTGGGTGGCTCAGTAGGTTAAGCATCCGACTCTTGATTTTGGCTGAGGTCATGAACTCATGGTTCACGAGTTTGAGCCCCGCTTTGCTCTGTGCTGACAGTACAGAACCTGCTTGGGATTCTCTTTCTCTTTCTCTCTCTCTCTGCCCCTCCCCTGCTCACACTCTGGCTCTCTCGTTCTCAAAATAAACTTAAAAAATTTTAAACGAGGGGTTCAGCAATGAAGAAGACATGGGTCATCCCATCACCATGCCCTGGCCCAACCCAGCCACCCCATTAGCAGTCCCCTAATCTCCACGAGACTCAACATGAGGACAGTAAGGTACCCGCGGGGTAAGATTGTCATGGGGATTGCAACTTCCCCAGAGCCTCAGCCTCCACTGGGGGAAAGCCCTAGAGGGCTGCAGAGGTGAGGGAGGCTGAGTGGTGGGGCTCCATTCTCATCTTTTATGAAATGCTCTTTTTCTAAGACTTTGGTCAAAGGGGCATGAAAACTATAGAAACTGCTGACCAGGTGATCAGGACGCCCCCACGCCAGGCGCTTGAGCTGGGAGCAAGGAGAGTGGGCAGTGGGGGCCAGGACCTGCGCCTGAGGAGGGGCAGAGCTGCTGCGGAGCAGGGAAGGGGGGAGAAGTGACCCCTTCCCGCCGGCTCGCCCCACCCCCACCTCCTGGGAAACTGACCCGGGAGCTCTCAAGGTCACCACCACTGAGCCAGCCTGGAGGAGTTTATGGGAGGCAGCCATGGGGAACCCTGCCCACCCCCACACGATCCTGCTCTCACTCCCGGGCCTGTTAACATGGGCCGGGCTTGTGTTCCTGGGCCCCGGATGGTTCCTGCCCGCCCCCCCGGTGGTCCCAGTTGGTGTGGTGGGAAATCCTGCCGTGCTACCCAGCCCCCAGTGAATGAGGAGGGAGCTCAGAGGGGCCCCACTTAGTCACCCAGACAAACCATGAAGAAGCACTGGGCCCTGGTCACATTCAAGCCCCCTCCCTCAAGCGGGGTGCTGCTCCCTCCCAGTCCTCTGCCCCTCTGATCCTGCTGGGACTTCTTTGTGGAGCACTCCTTCCTTGTCTTCTGGTCTCCCGGGCAACGGGATGGGATGTGAGGAAAGGCCAAAGAACTGCCGTTCTGGGAAGGAGGCAGCTGCGGAGCCCCCGCAACCGGGCATGGTCCCCTCAGTGGGCCAGGTGACTGGCTACCCCCCTGCCCTGCTCAGGTGGATGGGCGCCTGGCACCAGTCTGGCCTCCTGAGGCCTCTTCACGTTTGCCCCTCCAGCCACCCTCTTGGGGGTCCTCACCATTCTCTGCATGTTGGCTGCAGGAGGGTGCACCCGGCTGCGCAGGCGGTTGTGGAGGGACAGGAGCAGGAACATCTCCTTACTGCTCAGAGCTGGGGTGGGAGACAAGGTCAGGCCCCCTGGGTGATGGGGTGGGGGTCACCGTGGCAAGATTAGAGTGCAGCCCTGCCCGTAGGAAACAAGAGCAGGAGGGGCTGGGGAGGATGGTGGGCATACGGGAGGGCTCGTGCAGAGGGATGGGAGACAGGTGTGGGGCTGGCAGAGAGGCAGGTGCCCAGGCACCCTTGGGCTGAGGGCCGGGGGTGAGGGTAACAGGAGGGGGTGAGGGCCAGGGGCTGGATGCGTGGAGGGGTCAGCCCTGGGGCCCCTTGGCTGGTCTTCCTCCTGGACCCCCGAGCCTGGGCCCACTCCCCTTCATTCTTCCTGCTCCCCAGCCCCCACCCCCCCAACCATCTTGGGCCCTTGGGTTACCCAAGGGGACTCTTTAAACCACAGCTAGCCTGCCCAGGGCTCAGGCCTGGGAACTGGCTTCCAGCAGCCCCGGAGCACCCCTCTGCAGAGCTCACAGCGGCTCCACCTCTTTCCTCACCCGGGGGCCCCTTACCTCCAGGCGCTGGAGCCTGTTCCTCCTGCGGCAGGAGCACCTCCACCTCCGTCCGGGCCATGCCAAGGAGAGCCAGAAGTATGGGCAGGAGGCCAGGCCAGCGGCCCCCCAGCCTGGTGGAGGGCTCTGGCCACAGCATGGGCCACTCTGGATGTGGCCTGGCTCAGCCGTCCAGCCCGCTTCCCAGGCTAGATAGAGTGTTCACAATCTCAAGGGGTCAGGCTGTACTGGCAGACAAAAGGGGGAGGCTGGTGAGTAATCGGTGTATCCCAAAAGCCTCCCGTCGGCCCTGGCATGAGAGAAAGCCAGCTCCAATCCCAGGGCTCCACCCCCCTCCAGCCACTGGCCTGGCCAGCAGCCCTGCCCATAACAACCAACCCAGCAGTGTGCACTGACCCTGTGGCCCCTGCTAATCATTGCAGGATTATTGGAGCCCTTGGGGAGCCCTGGGAGCCCCCGCCGATTGGCCCACAGACATTCCAGGGCTGTGGATTAGCAAATGATGGCCGTGCCCTGGCCGGGACAGTGTCCTTTGGGCACATCGGTAGCTTCTACTCCCAGGCCCAGGGCAGGCAGGCGGGAACTGGGCAAGACCCCAGGGGAATTCTTCCCTTTCTCAGGAAGCTCGTCCCAACCCCCAGCCATGAATTAAACATAGATGGATGGTAACCACACACCAGGCAGGTGCCACTGGTGGGCGGGGGCACTGAGGTGTTGGGTTTGTAGGGGAATAGGGGCTAGGGTTGCACCTGTAGGCCGAAAAAAGTGCCTTAGGACTCGGGGCGGTGTGTGTCTGGGCAGTGTCGGGGGCTGGGCCCCAGCACTATGGCCCCCCCCCCCCCCCACGACTGCAGGCCAGGAGAGGGCCAGGCAAGCAGAGGAGACCACGTGATGCCCTTGGCTGACTGGAGTCCTGCTGGGAACCAGTCAGGCTCTAGACAAACAGGCAGTGTAGCAGGAGGGCAGCAAATCACCGTGATGCTTTGGGGCCTAGCCGAGGCCTACACAGTCCCACCAGAATAAATTGAAACAGATCCGCACCGTGGCCCACATTTCTTAGAAAAGACGAGGCTGTCCCGCAGGCCCTACCCAAATGCCCATATCCCTCTCAGGGGAGAGCAAAGTTTATTCCGCCACCGCAGAGGATAGCCTTGGAAGCCAACTACTTCCTCCTTCTGGAGTCTGTGTGACCTCTGACCTCTAGGCCAGCACCCTCTCAGAGCCAGGTGTCAACTTTTGGCAAACTCTGCTGAGACCCAAGTGGGCTTGGGTTTCTGGGGAGAAGCACTGATGGAACGTGTATTGTCTTCATGGGGGGTGGGGGCAGGGCCAGGCACAAGGGCCCGTAAGCTGGCCTAGGGTTGTGCATCCCCCCCCACAGACTACCCGGGCCTTGAGTGTCTCCTCCCTAAACGGATGGCCAGACAGCCTCAGAGTCATCCTGTCTGGATCCTAGCAATGTTTAACGATAGTGTAGTGACCTCTTTCTGTAGAGCTTACAAAGCACATTCATACACGTGAGTTCCCTTAATTGTCGCAACAACACCGCGCAGTAGCAGTCACCCGTCTTGTAGATGAGGAAGCCGGGCTCCGTGTGTCTGAGGGACTTGCCCCAGGTCACCTGGCAAACACGTGGAGGGTCCCAGCTAATCCGGGGTTTCTGTCTTCACATTCCTGGACACCGGTGCAAATCTGGCTTAATTTACACCGTGGCCTTTTGAGTTCCCCCACATTCCCACAGCCCTGCACTATGCCGGGTAACAAAACCCAATTCTTGCTCCTGGGCTTAAGAGATAAACGTGGCGGTTCTCCCGTGTAGCATGATGCCCGGCACTTGGGACAGGTCGGAAAATATATTTTGAGGCCCGGGGGGGAGTGACTTTTGAGGGGCCCTGGCCCACTGCAAATGGAGGCCAGGGTGAGCCTAGCTTCAGGAGCTAGAAGAGGAGGAACTAAGGTGATAAAACACCAGACTTCTGACTGCCTGGGTTCTGAGATACCCTGTGTGACCCTGGGATTGTCACTTCTACTCTTGAGTGTCAGTGTCCAATGGTGTTAAGCAGGCCTTGTGCCTTGGTTTACGTGACATTTAGTTCTGGGTCCAGACTTTTTACAGGAGCCTGCTGAATATTTGGGGTGGGCACCTCCTTTCTTGCCTGGCAGATTGTCCCAGTAAGCATCTTCTAGTCTGATTTCTACCACCACAGATTAGTTTTATTGTTCTGAATTCCATATAAACCAACTCCTAGGATACGCACCCTTCAAGGCCTAGGTTCCTCTGCTCTCCAGGTCTATGAGATTCACCCGTGTTGTGGTCTGTATCAGTAGGTTGCTTTGTTTGTTTGGCTGGTAGTATTTCATTGGATTTTCATTCTCTTATTGATGGGCACTTGGGGTGTTTTAAGCTTCTGTTTATTATGAATAAAGTTGCTGTTGGGGCACCTGGGTGCCTCAGTCGGTTAGGCATCCCACTCTAGATTTCAGGTCATGATCCAGGTCATGATCTCATGGGGTGAGATCGAGCCCTGTGTCAGTCTCTGTGCTGGGTGTGGAGCCTGCTTAAGATTCTCTACCTCACTCTTCCTCTCCCTCTGCCCCTCCCCCTCCCTCTACAAAAATAAAGTAAATCAAAAGGAAATTGATTATTACTACAAGTCGCTATCAACGTGACTGTACAATTTAAATTTTCTTTTAGCAACCAAAAGAAAGAAAGAAAGAAACAAAAGAAAGAAAGAAAAGACAAAATAACCCAATTCAGGAGGGAGACATCATAACAACCGATACAGCAGAAATAAAAAAAACTTGGAATATTAAGAACAACTTTATGTCAATAAAATAGACAATGTAAGTACAATGGAAAAATTCCTAGAAAGACAAATTACTAAAATTGACTCACGAAGAATAAGAAATCTGAATAGACCAATCACAATGGAAGGCATCGAATGAGTAAGCAAAAATCCTCTCAGAAAGAGAAGTTTAGGTGCAAACAACTTCATTGCTGAATCCCATCAGATATTTAAGGAAGGAGTAATACCAATCACACATAAACGTTTCAGAAAGCACAAATGGAGGAGCATTTCCCAACTCATTCTGTAAGGTTGGTATCACACTGATATCAGAGCAAGACAAAGATGTCACAAGAAAATAAAACTATTGATCAATATTATGAATATGGCATGAATACTGACCCAAAAGTCCTCTACAAAATATTACTTACCTAGTAACATAGAAAAAGGATTCAACACCATGACCAGGTAGGATTTACTCCAGGAATGCAAGGTTGGTTGAGCATTAACAAAAGTCAGTTAATATGGGGCGCCTGGGTGGCTCAGTCAGTTAAGAGTCTGACTTCGGCTCAGGTCATGATCTCACCATTCATGAGTTCGAGCCCCGTGTCAGGCTCTGTGCTGACAGCTCAGAGCCTGGAGCCTGTTTCGGATTCTGTATTTGTCTCTCTCTCTGCCCTTTCCCTGCTCACGCTCTGTCTCTCTCTCAAAAATAAATAAACGTTTAAAAAAAGAAAGTCAGGTAATGTAATAGAACAAAGGGCAAAACCCGCACAATCACCCCAAAGACACAAAAAAAGTATCTGATAAAATCCCAAGCCAATTCCTTGTGAAAGTTCTCAACAAGCTGGGAATAGAAAAAAAAAAATCCTCATCCGGATAAAGGGCCCTGTTATGGGCTGGAATGTGTCCTCCTCCCCAAATGTATATATTGAAGTACGAATCCTGGTACCTCAGAATTGGAATACATTTGAGGACAGAGACTTTTTTTTTTAATGTGTATTTATTTTGACAGAGAGAGAGAAAGCACAAGCAGGGGAGGGACAGAGAGAGAGGGAGAGAGAGGATCCCAAGCAGGTTCCACACTGTCAGAGCAGAGCCTGATGCGGGGCTCGATCTCACGAACCGTGAGATCATGACCTGAGTGGAAATCAAGAGTCTGATGCTCAACCGACTGAGCCACCCAGGTGCCCCGGAGACAGAGTCTTTAAAGAGGTAATTAAGGTTAAAGGAGGTCATGGGGGTGGGCCCTGACCTAATATGACTGATGCTCTTATAGGAAGAGGAGTTAGGATACACATAAACGCTGAGAGGAGATCATGTGAAGACATAGAAGGTGGCCGTCTATAAGCCTAGGAGACATCTTGCAGAAGAAGCCGGTCCTGTTACACCTTGATCTTGGCTTTCTAGCCTCCACAACTGTGAGTAAAATACATTTCTGTTATTTAAGCCACGCAGTCTGGTACTTTGTTATGACAGCCCTGGCAAACAAATACAGACCCTGTGAAAATCCTACAGCAAACATCATACTTGATGGTGGAAGACTAAACACTGTCTTTCTAAGATCAGAAACAAGGCGAGAATGTGTACTCTCACCACTCCTATTCCACATTATGTTATTGGATGTGTGATTAGTGCGAGAAGGTGAGAACACTAAAGACATCCAGAAGGGAAAAGAGTTAAGTAAAACTATCTTTATTTGCAAATGATAGGCTCCTATATGTAGAAAATCCCGAGGAATGTTTTAAAAAACTACTAGGGTGCCCGGGGTTGAATACCCAACTCTTGGTTTCAGCTTGGATCATGATCCCAGGGTTGTGAGATTGAGCCCCATGTCGGGTTCTGTGCTGAGCGTGCAACCTATTTGGGATTCTCTCTCTCTTCCTCTGCCCCTCCCTCACACTCATGTTCTCTCTCTCTCAAAAATTAAAAAATAAAATTAAAAAAAAACCCTACCACAAAGGTTTTAGGATATAAAATGAATAGACAAAATCAATTGTATTTCTATAAATTAGCAATAAACAATCCAAAATAGGGGGCGCCTGGGTGGCTCAGTCGGTTAAGTGGCCGACTTCAGCTCAGGTCGTGATCTCACAGTTCATGGGTTCAAGCCCCGTGTTGGGCTCTGTGCTGACAGCTCAGAGCCCGGAGCCTGCTTTGGATTCTGTGTCTCCCTCTCTCTCTGCCCTTCCCCTGCTTGAGTTCTGTCTCTGTCTGTCTCTCTCTCAAATAAACGTTAAAAAAATGTTTAAAGAGAAATAAAAGAAGGTGAGAAATAGATCCTAAAATGTACATGGAAAAGGTGAAGGAATTAGAATAACCAAATTGTTTTCAAAAAAAAAAAAAAAAAAAACAAAGATCGAGAACTTGTACCTGATTTCAAAATGTGCAGTGAAACTATAGCAATCACAAATATGCGCTCTAGAGAAAGGATAGACCTACAGATCAAGGGAACAGAATAGACAGCTCAGAAAGAAACATTAAGTTTTATGGTCAACTGATTTTTTTTTTTTTTCAACGTTTTTTATTTTATTTTTGGGACAGAGAGAGACAGAGCATGAACGGGGGAGGGGCAGAGAGAGAGGGAGACACAGAATCGGAAACAGGCTCCAGGCTCCGAGCCATCAGCCCAGAGCCTGACGCGGGGCTCGAACTCACGGACCGCGAGATCGTGACCTGGCTGAAGTCGGACGCTTAACCGACTGCGCCACCCAGGCGCCCCAATGGTCAACTGATTTTTGACCAAGGTGCCAGAACAATTCACTGGGGGAAAGGATAATCTTGTCAGCACGTGGTGCTGGGATCATTGGATATCCATATTCAAAAACACAAATTTACAGTTATTTCAGAGTACCCACAAAATGAATTTCAAATGAATCATAGGCCTACATATAAAAGCAAGAACTGTAAAAGATCTAGGGGGAAAAAAACATGGGAGAATATCTTTGTGACCCTGAGTCAGGCAATGATTTCTTAGATATGACACCAAAAAGACAATTCATAAAACCAAAAAATCAGTAATTTCATAAAAATTAAAAATTTTGACTCTCAAAAGACACCAATGTGAAGATGAAAAGACAGGCCTCAAATTGAGAGAAAAAAAAATTTTAATGTTTATTTATTTTTGAGAGATAGAGACAGAGCATGAGAAGGGTAGAGAGAGAGGGAGACACAGAATCCAAAGCAGGCTCCAGGCTCTGAGCTGTCAGCACAGAGCCCGGCGCAGGGGCTTGAACTCATCAACTGTGAGATCATGACCTGAGCCAAAGTCAGATGCTTAACTGACTGAGCCACCCAGACTCCCCAATAGGAAATATTTTTAAATCATATATCTGGTAAAGGACTCATATGCAGTACACAAAGAACTCTTACAATGAAATAATGAGAAGACAAACGACCATTTTTAAAAATGGGTGCAGCACCTGGGTGACTCAGTGGGTTGAGCATCAGATTCTTGATTTTGGCTCAGGTCATGATCCCAGGGTTGTGGGACTGAGCCTCATGTCGGGCTCCGTGCTGACGGTGTGGAGCCTGCTTGGGATTCTCTGTCTCTGCCTCTTTCTTTGCCCTTCCCCCACTCACACTTAAGATTCTCTCTCACCTTCTGTCCCTTTCATGCTCTCTCTCGCGCGCTCTCTAAAAAAGGGGGAGGGCAAAAGATTTTAATAGATGTTTCATACAAAAAGACATATGAATGGAGAAAAAGCACACGAAAAGATGCTAAACATCATTAGTCACGAAGGAAATGAAAATTAAAGCTACAATGAGATACCATCACGCACCCAGGAGAAAGGATAGTCCGAAAGACAGGTCCAAGTTTGAGTGAGATGTGGTGAAATGGGAACCCGCATATATTGCTGGTGGCCGGGTAAAACTGTACACTTTGGAAAAGAGTGTGGCAGTTTCTTAGAAAGTCAAATATATACTTACCACGAACCCCAGAAATTTTACTTCTAGTTATCTGTCCAGGAGAGACAGACACACACGTCCATACAAAGACTTGTCCACAAGTGATGGCAGCAGTAACATTCATAACAGCCAAAAGCTGGAAACAACCCAATGTCCTTTGAAATGTTGAACTGATAAACTGTGTTTAGCCATAAAATGGAACACCATTCGGCATTCAAAAGGACCAAACGTTTTCCCCACCTTGCTTTACTGAGATATAATTGACGGTAATGGAACATGCTTTTGAGTCATAGTACAACTTGGATGAACTTCAAATACCTTCAGCTAGGGGAGTGGAATCACACAAGTGATATGTTGGGCGATTTCGTTTATAGGAAATGTCCACAAAGGCAACTCTCTAGAGGCAGAAAGCAGATCAGTGGTTGTCTAGGGGAGGGGGTGCTTGGCTGGCTGGCTTGTGTAGAGCACGCGACTTTGATCTTGGGGTTGTGAGTTCCAGCCTCTTGTTGGGTGTACTTAAAAAAATCAAAAATCTTTAAAAAAAAGGTTGCCTGGGGATGGGAATAGGGCTTGACTATAATTCATGAGAGAGGGGCGCCTGGGTGGCTCAGTCGGGTAGGCGTCTGACTTCAGCTCAGGTCATGATCTCACAGCCCATGAGCCCAAGCCCCGCGTTGGGCTCTGCGCTGACAGCTCAGAGCCTGGAGCCTGCTTCGGATTCTGTGTCTGCCTCTCTGCCCCTCCCCTGCTCACACTCTCTCTTTCTCTCTCACAAATAAATAAACATCAAAAAAATTTTTTTAAATTTCATGAGAGAACTTTTTGGGGCGACATAAAGGTTCTGAACCTGGATTGTGGGGACAGATGCCCAAATGTATAAACGGACTGAAAATCATTCAACTGTACATATATGATGGATGCAATTCCTGGCAGGTAAAATATATCCCTCTAAAGCTGTTTAAGAGAACAAACAAACAGTAGGAAACACCAACTCATTTTATGAGTCCAGCATCGCACAGATACCAAAACCAGACAGAGATACCACACGAAAAATTTTTAGGGCGACGTGTCCCTATGTCTGTAGTTTAGTTTGAAATGTGCCCAAACCAAGACTGATTGATAACTAGATGAACAAACACATGACAAAGGATGTTTAGTAGAATGGTAGGATCTAGCATTAGGTATTTGGGCATTCCCTGCAAAAATCCTTCAACTTTGCAGTACCTTTGAAATCTTTGATAATAAAACGGAAAAAGAAATGTATCCATAACACAGGACATGGCTCGGCTGAGAATAAATTTTATGAAGTCAAACAGTATAAATAATATCGATGTAATCCAAAAAGGAGAAGAAAGACAAAGTTTAAAAATAGGTGGCAAGAGGAAGGGACAAGTATGGGGGTGGGGTGAGAGCTACGTGGCCGTCTAAGTCGGTAGAGAGTATCTGGGCTTCAAGTCTGAGAAATACGAGTATAAGGGCGACTGAGGAGGTTGAGTTAATGACCAGAAGAAAGAGCTGTAAGAGTTGATTGAGAATTGCAGGGGTGGGGTTGTTCAGGGACCTGCTGTTTATCGTTCGTTATCGGCCTCGTAGTATTGCTCAACTTAAAACTGGTGTCTGTGTTACTTTGATAAAAATAAAAATTAAATTAAAAAAATTAGCCACAGGGGCGCCTGGGTGGCGCAGTCGGTTAAGCGTCCGACTTCAGCTCAGGTCATGATCTCGCGGTCCGTGAGTTCGAGCCCCGCGTCGGGCTCTGGGCTGATGGCTCGGAGCCTGGAGCCTGTTTCCGATTCTGTGTCTCCCTCTCTCTCTGCCCCTCCCCCGTTCATGCTCTGTCTCTCTCTGTCCCAAAAAAAAAAAAAACAAAAACAAAAAAAAAACGTTGAAAAAAAAAAAATTTAAAAAAAAAATTAGCCACAGGGGTGTCCGGGTGGCTCAGGCGGTTAAGCATCCAACTCTTGATTTCAGCTCAGGGCATGACCTCGAGGTTGGTGAGCTTGAGCCCGTACCAGGCTCTGCAATGACAGTGTGGAGCCTGCTTGGGATTCTCTCTCACTCTTTTTCCTCTCTCTCTCTTTCTCTGCTTTTCCCCTGCATGCTCTCTCTCAAAAATACATCAATAAACTTAAACATTAGTCACAAAAAGCTCATACTTAAGCTCTTGGAAATATAATAAGACCGGAAGCCTTTGCCTGTTTGGGGCAGATGATCAGGGAGAAGCCTGAAATTGCCCAAGACTGGCTCACTTAGGTCAGGGCTGCTTCTGTCTGGGGATGGCGTCTGGGTGCTGGAGGGGCCCCCACCCTCCAGAGTCTCCAGATCCTGCCCCTGCCTCAGTTGGGGGCTGGAGTTTGCAGGAGCCTGGAGGCTGTGTGCCCATCTCCTGTTCCTCTTGGCTCCTGGCTGGCTGAGCAGCTGGAGTGTGAGTTCTGGAATCCTGCCTGGGGGAGGAAGGCAAAGCCTAGCTAGGCAAAGAGAGTTTTACATTTGAGAGTAGGTGTGGCACTAGGTCATATGGAGAGAATCTGTGCCTAACCCTTACTGAGAAGAGTAGAGGGAACACACATTTACAAAGCATTTTGAGAAGAAAAGGTGGAGTCTAGAACAAGCAAGTGTTTCATCAGGCCCAGAGCTCTGGACTAAGTAGATTTGGAAAGGAGAATGGGAACTTGCTTTTTTGCGTCCAAATCCTCCATGTGTGTTGCCACTGGAATTTCTCCCTCCCACAATTCTGCTGAACTTCCATTGGAAAAGCTGCCAGAAAGGAGCGTCTGGGTGGCTCAGTCGGTTAAGCGTCTGACTTCAGCTCAAGTCATGATCTCACAGTTCGTGGGTTTGGGCCCCGCATCAGGCTCTATGCGGACAGCTGAGAGCCTGGAGCCTTCTTCGGATTCTGTGCCTCCTTCTCTCTGCCCCTCGCCTCCTTGCACTCTGTCTCAAAAATAAAAAAACATGAAAAAAATAATAAAATTAAAAGGCCAATGCTTAAAAAAAGAGTAGTAACAAAGGCAGCTCTCAGGCACTGATTGTTGTGCAAGGAGCCAAGCATTTTATACACATTGTTTGAGTCTTGCAAAAAAAAAAGTATCATTGCTAATTTTACAAGCAAGTAGATAGAAGCTAGGATGATTACTTTTTTTTAAAGTTTATTTATTTTGAGAGAGTTGTATACACACAAGCTGAGGAAGGGCAGAGAGAGAGAGAGAGAGACAGAGAGAGAGAGAGAGACAGAGAGAGAGAGGGAGAGGGAGGGAATCCCAAGCAGGTTCTGCAGTGTCCAAACTGGACACGAGCTTGATCCCACACTGTGGGAGCATGACCCTGGGAGCGTGACCTGAGTCAAGATCAAGAGTCAGATGCTGAACTGACTGAGCCACCCAGGCACCCCTAGGACGATTAATTTTATGCATCAACTTGGCTAGGCCATGGTGTCCAGAAGTTTGGTCAAGTACTCCTCTGGATATTGTTGTACAGGTATTTTCTAGATATGATTGACAGTCGACTGTTTGACTAAAGCAGATCACTCGCTATAACGTGGGTGGGCCACATCCATTCACTTCAGGGCATTAAAAAAAGCACCAAGGTCTCCAGAGGAAAAAGGAGTTCAGCCCCTAGCCTACCTTTGAACTCAAGAACCCAACATCAAACATTCTTAGGTCTCCACCATGTCCACTGCCCTACAGATTTTGGATTTACCAGCCCCTACAGTCTGGTGAGCCAAATCCTTAAAATAAACCTCACCCTCCATACACACATCCTATAGGCTCTTTCTCTTTTTCTAGGCTTTTTTAGGGTCTAATACAGAGGCAGGGCTTCCCTGCACCACACACCAGATCTGTGGATTGCCTCGTCCACTCACCACAGAAGACCGAGGCTGGAACAGAGAGGGCTGGAGGACTTCTGAGGCACCTGAAGAGGCAGAGAGGATAGTGACCCACTCAAAACAACTCAGTAGTCCTTTATTAGACACTGTCAGCTCAGCCGAAGCGTACCGTCTCACCAGAAGGCTATTTGACAATACCTGTCAAAACTGTACGTCATCACACTCTGTGATCTGGCAATTTTATTTCCATAAATTTACCTTAGGAAAATAACTGGACTCAGGTATATTGGTAGACCTACAAACAGGACTGTTATAATGAGAAAATAAATGTAATTAGAGGAGAGGATAAAGTTTTAAATGAGACACCCGGTCTATGCAGTACTATGCAGGCCCCATAAAAGGAAAATGAAGAACTCTCACTTCTGGGTAGGATGGAGTTGTTGGCAGCCAAATAATGTTCCCACTGAAAACAACTAGAAAAGCCAGAGGAACAGACGATATTTCAGGTTTAAGAGAGGTACAGAAGCAACAGTGGCCAGAAGGGTTAAGGATGTGCAGAGGGAGGAACCACGGAGGTGCAAAGTGACACCTTTCAGCCACCTGCAATTGCCAATTCTGGCAAGAGGCTAAGGATCCGGGTTTTCCCCAGGGGGAAGGCTGCAGGTGAGACAAGAGAAATCAGCAGAGCCGTTTATAATCCCACAGGCTGCAGTGACAAAACCGAAAGCCTGAGGAACCTCAAATATATGTTCAGTTATCACCATTACCTGAAGTCTGAAATTTTATAAGATGGGAACCTTAAAAGCTAAGCCCAACCTCTGTGAAGCAGAGCGGAATTTTGCAGAGTCACGGTGCTGAGAAGATAAATGATCAGAGTTTGACATCTCTCAAAAGGAAACCCTCTGCTGTATACACCAGGATTTCAGTTCAAGGTCCCAAACGGGTCAGCCCTAGGAACAAGGCAAATGAGTAGTAGATGGAACTCTATTAAAACTGCATTCCATACACTTCTAATTGTAGAAGGAATTCTGGAATTAGGAAGCCACCATTTGACAACCACCATAGGAATCATCACTCAGACAAGAAGCATCAACAGATGATAAAACATTTTGGGTTTGGGTAAGTTTATTTATTTATTTATTTATTTATTTATTTATTTTGAGAGAGAAAGAGCACGAGTGGGGGAGGGGCAGAGCGAGGGAGAGAGAGAATCCCAAGCAGGCTCCACACCATCAGGGCAGAGTTTGACCGGGGCTCGATCCCATGAACAGTGAGATCATAACCTGAGCCCAAATCAAGAGCTGGACGCGGAACTGAATGAGCCACCCAGGCACCCAGCCACGTGAGCAAAATTAATATCAACAGGAACGGGGCAAATAGACATCATGTGCCTCCTGATACGGGGCACTGAGAACACAATCTTTCGGTGGTATTCCTGTCATAAATGCATGCCTGAATCTGATCACGAGGAAACATCAGGTTTGAAGCATCAAACCCAAGTTGACGTATATTCTACAGAATAACTGGCCTGTACTCCATCGTGAAAGGTGAAAACTAAGGAACTGTTCCAGATGAAAGGAGAATAAAGAGACATGATAACTAAATGCAGTGTGTGATCATGGATTGGATCTTGGACCATATATATATATGGTCCATATATATAGAGAGACCATATATATATATATTATATATATATATATATATAATATATATATATATATAATATATATATATATATATATAATATATGTATTATATATATTATATATTATATATATTATATAATATATATATATTACTCTAAAGAATATTGGAGAGAAAACTGGTGAATTTTGAGTAAGATTTGTAGATGGAATCATATTAATGTTGGCTTCTTCATTTTGATCATTGTACTGTGTTACACGAAGACTGATGGATGACTTCTCATCAGAGATGATGGAAGCCAGAAGACAATGAAAAGACATTTAAAGTTCTTGCGTGAAAACAAACCAACCTGTCAACATAGAATTTTTTCTTACCTAATGAAACCATCTTGAAAATAAAGACGTTCCCAGATAAAAGCTGAGATAATATGTCACCTACAGGAATCCTAAAGGGAAATCTCCAGGCAAAAGAAAAATGACCCTAGATGGAAACAGGGAAATGCATGAAGGAATGAAGAGTAATAGAAAGGGTAAATATGTAGTTAAATATAAATAAATATTGTCTGTACAAAGCAATAGAAATGTCGACTTGAAATGTCTTGTAAGAACAACACAGAAGTTGGGAGGAGGCAAGTGAAGTTAAAATACTCTAACATTATAGCCTCATTAGAGAAGTGGTCAAAGTAGTATTATATTAGACCATGAAGTCAGAAATGCATATTTTAATCTGTAGGAGTAGCCACTAAAAGAATAATAAAAGAACGTATAATTAACAAGTTTTTAGAGGAGGGAATATTTTTTAAAAGAATCCACGGGCACCTGGGTGGCTCAATTGGTTGAACATCTGACTCTTGATTTCATCTCAGGTCATGATCTCACAGTTAGTGAGTCTGAGCCCTGCGTCGGACTCTGCACTCACAATGTGGAGCCTACTTGGGATACTCTGTCTCCCTCTCTCTCCCAAAAATAAATTGAAAAAAAAAAAAAAAGAATGCAAAAGAAGACAACAAATAAGAGAAAAGGGAACGAGAAACAAGGACTATAGTAGGTATAAACCCAAATATATTAGTAAATACGCTAAATATAAGGGGACTAAATTCTACAATTGAAAGACTAGGATAGACAGAATGGATCAAAATCTAACAACTATAACCTGCTAACAAAGATCACACCCTAAATATTAGGCCTTGAAAACACTGAAAGTAAAAGTATCATTATCACTGATACACCTATGCTAACATCAGATCAAATAGGCTTCAAGGCAAAAAATAGTACGAAGAGATGAAGATGTACACTTAACGATGTAAAAGGGTCATTCCACCAGAAAGACATAAACCCAGCCATTTCAATAACCATATTAAATGTAAGTGGTCTAAACACCTCAATTGAAAGTCTGATTGGACAGGAATCCTGTGGATATTCCATCCACAAGAAACCCACATAAGGACAAAAATAATTTAAAAGGAAAAGGATGGAAATGTCATACTATGCTACTATGATTTTTTTTTTTAACAAAAGGGGTAGTATCAAAATCAGATAAAGTTGATTTCAGAGCAAAGAATACTACTAATAGTAAAAAGTCTTATTTCATAATGTTAAAGCGTTCAATTCATTAGGAGAATGTAACCATCTTAAACACTTACACACATAATGGAATTTCAAAATAAAAGAAGCAAAAGTAATAGAACTGCACAGAAAGACAGACAAATCCACAATAACGGCCAGAGATTTCAACACCCATCTTTTAATATTTGATAGAACAAGTAGGTAGAAAATCGCTGAGGATACAGACGCCTTGAATAATACCATCGACCCATTTACAAAACGGTACTTACAGAGCCCTCCACCCAACAACCCCCAATTACGCTTATTTTTCAAATAAGGTTTGAACCTTATTTGAAACCAAATAAGGTTTGAACCACGGAACCTTTATCAACTTAGATCATATTCTGAACATAAAACAAGTCTTCATCCATTTACAAGGATTCAAGTCACACACACAATGTTCTTTGACCACAGTGGAATTCAATTAGACACCAATGACAAAGATGTTTGGAAAATTCCCAAATGTTTGGAAAATAACTTAGTTCTAAATAACCCATGGGTCAAAGAGTAAATCTGGAAGTATAGCAGTATTTAGAAGTAAATGAAAATAAGAAGGTGACGGGTCAAACAATGTGTGAGTGCTGCTGACACAATAACTGGAAAGAGACCCGGGGCATCTATCCAGATGATAAAAGTGCTCTAAGACTCAATGCTGGTTACAGTTGCACTGGTACATTGGTAAATGTACCGATAAACTTGGTACGTTTGTTGAAAACAACTAAATTGTACAGTGCAGCTAAACTGAGTGGATTGCGTGACACGTATACTTCACAGAAGTTGTTTCTAAAAACACCTAAGGACTGTTAAAGAAGAAATAAAATCGCATTTGCAGACAACCTAGTGGTAAACATAATAAAATTTTAAATGTATAATCTGTTAGAATTAATAAATGAGTTTATCAAGGTCACTGGATATAAGGTAAGTATAGAAAAATAAATTATAGTTCTATATTAACTATAAATAGACAATAAATTTAACAAAATACTACTTATGATAGCATCAAAACCAACAGATACCTAAAAATGAATCTTTTTTTTTAAGTTCATTTGGAGAGAGAGAGCACGCACACAAGCTGCAGACGGGGAGCGGGAGAGAGAGAGAGAGACCATGGCAAGCAGGCGCCGTGCTGTCAGCGTGGAGCCCCATGTGGCGCTGAAACTCTAGAACTGTGAGATGATGGCCCGAGCCGAAATCAAGAGTCAGACGTTTAACTGACGGAGCCACCCAGGTGCCCTCCCTAGAAATAAATCTCCTAAAACTATGCAAGTCCTCTACACTGAAATCTACACAACATTATTGAAAGAAATGTTTACAATGTAAGTAAGTGGAGACAGATACCACCGCATGCATTAAAACATTCACTGTGATGGAGTTGTCAGTTTTTCCTAAAGTGATACACAGCGTCAAACTTAGCTCGTCTTCGGAGCCATAAAACAAGTCTTAGTACATTTAAAAGTTCCCATCAAACCCCAGCAGGTCTTTTTGTGGAAAATGATAAGCTGATTCTAAAATTTTTATGCAAATGTAAAGTTCCTAGAATATCTAGGGCAATCTTGAAGAACAGCAGAGCTGGAGGAGTTACACTCCCAAGAACCAAAACTTTCAAGGGGCTGATGTAACGAAAACAGTGTGGTATTGGTGCAAGAATACACAAGGGATCAGTGGAACATGAGCCAGAATCCAAAACGTGTCTACAGTTTTATGACAAAGCGATGCTATAAGGCTATGGAGAAAGGACAGTCCTTTTGTGCTGGGTCAACTGGATATGCACATATGCACAAGCAGTGAGTTTGTTTGTTTGTTTGTTTGTTTTGCACAAGCAGTGAACTTTAACCTCCAACTCTTACTGGATTACAACCAAAAATTTCAGCTGGATTACACATCTAAATCTGGAATGTAAAACAGGAAAGCTTGGAAGAAAAGATAGGATAATATCTTCCTTCCTTCCTTCCTTCTCTTTCTTTCTTTCGAGAGAAAGAACGAGAAGAGGAAGGGCAGAGAGAGAGGGAGACAAAGGATCCTAAGTGGGCTCCGCGCTAACAGCGGAGAGCCTGATGCGGAACTGGAACTCACAAACTGTGAGAACGTGACCTGAGCCGAAGTCAGAAGCTTAATGAACTGAGCCACCGAGGCACCCCGAGAATATCTTTACCAGCATAAACCTCGGAAAGAAATCTTAGTAGGCAAAGATTTCTTAAATACGACACCAAAAAAAGTCCGTTATAATGGAAAAACTATTATGTAAACAACATTAAAATTGGGGGTGGCTGTTTATCAGAAGACACCATTAACAACAGCGAAAAGATCCATGGACTGGAAGATACAACACAAATAACCAACAGAGGAGTTCTATTTAGATTTTTAGTTATATAAAGATCTCCCATAAATCATGAACAAAAAGTCAAATGAACCAATAGAAACATGAACAGAAGATTTGAACGGGCCCTTCACAGAACAGGATATCCTAAAGGTCAACAAACATGAAAACGCGCTCAATGCCATTATTCATCAGGGAAACAGAAACTAAGACTATGGGGAGATTAAAAAAAAAAAAAAAAAAAAGACTAGGAGGACATCAGGCGCACGAGTACCTCAATGGCTAAAATGAAAAAGACAGGTAATTCTCAAGTCTCGGCAAAGATGTGGAGGAACGGGAATTCTCTTACACACGTACCTATCTGTTTTTGCTAATATCCCAAAACCTGAAGGAATTTTTAACCGTTAACAGCACTAGCGTGTGGGTTCGGGACCATGGGAGGTCTTAGGGCTTTTAATAAATCTACTGCTGTGTAATTTTACTTTGCAGGCTTTACTCTCACCGTCAGAAATGAAAAGTTTCACATTTTGAAAAGAACAAGTCTCTCCCATCACGCTCGAACACCAAGACCCAGGACGTAGTGGTATTTCCTCGCCCTCCTCTCTCTTGACCTTTCTGTGGCACTTACCTTGACCACTCCTGGGTCAAAGCCGGGTCTGCCTTCAAACCCCAGGGGCTGACCCCACTCTGCTCCCCTCCCACCCGTCCATCAGCCCTTCCGGTGCCTCAGTCTCGGTCCCTGGGATCTCTCCGTCACCCTCTCTCCTGGCTCCTGGACAAGCGCACTGGGGGTAGCTCTTCCCTGAGGGCTCCTCAGTTTCTCTCCGGCCTCATTTCCACCAAATTAGAGTGAGGAAGATCCACCCCCCCACCCCTGCATTCCCCATCCTCCAGCTTCCCCAGCCTGCAGACAAGTCCCAGTCTCCAGGTCCTGCAGATCCTGTCACACAGCTGTCCTCCCCTCCACCAAAGCCTCTTGAGCCTGGGTCACCTCCTGCCACCCGGATGGCCCCCAGCCTCCCGCTGCTCCTGCTGGCCCCAATGTCATGCCCCAGCCCATGTCACACACACCCCCCCAACTCCACCGCTTTCACCAGACCCCCATCTACTAGCTAGCTGTGTGACTGTGGACACCTTATCTAAGCCTCAGTCTCCCTCTAAAATGAGGGTTGTAGAATCTACCTCACAGAATTGTCATAAGGATTCCATGAGATAAAGTCCAGCATACAGTGCCTCCTTAATCAATGTCACCAGTTTCTACTCTTTCTGTTCAGCTCCACGGGACCGCAAGGCATGGGTGATCTGACCCCTTCCCCAAGTACTGAGACCGCCCCTCCCACCCCTCAACTGCCCCGCCCAAGCCCCTCTGTCTGTCCAGGTCCGGCCCCTGCACCTCCCCCGCCCCCCTTCTCGGTACCCTGCAGTCACTCAGGCCTAGGTTCCTCATGGGAGGTGGGAGTGAGGGGTCCACCCGGCTGTGCACCAGCCGCTCTCCCGCCTTCCGCTTCCAATAGTCCCCGCTACGCTCCTAAACCAGAATCTGTCCACAGTCACAAACCTCCATCCCCATTAAACGCGAGAGGGGCGCCTGGGTGGCTCAATCGTTGAGCGGCTGACTTCGGCTCAGATCATGATCTCACGGTGGTGGGACAGCTCAGAGCCTGGAACCTGCTCCCTGTCTCTGCCCCTCTCTCGCTCTCTCTCAAAAAATAAATAAACATTAAAACAGTATTTTAAACGGAGCGAGAGGCCTAATTAGGATCTGGGACAGGGAGAGGGGAGAAGCTCACCTGAGACAGAGCGCAGCAGCCAGACACACAGGGCCCAGCCACGCCAGGACGCCGGGACTCTACTCGGGAGCTTTGGTGGCAAAGCCATCTCTCTCCGTATCAGCCCGAGGCTGGACTGAGCGTGCAGCGCTTCTCCAACCAGGCCCTCACCGTGGCCCCAGAACGAGGGGCCTGACGTCGGCTTCCTCCTAGGTGCGGAGGGGGCGCGGT
The DNA here is from genome assembly GCF_024362965.1 of Panthera pardus. Lineage (NCBI taxonomy): Eukaryota > Metazoa > Chordata > Mammalia > Carnivora > Felidae > Panthera > Panthera pardus. Next base: position 13,324,287 of record NW_026526754.1, read on the forward strand.
GGGGGGGCGGTGTACGGACACAGGCGCGGTGCAATTGTGGGCCAACCCCAATATCCGGGTCTCTCGGAAAGCCCCTGGAGGGGTGGGGGTGGGGCATCTGAGTGCTGGGGCGAAGCACAGAGGACTACTTGGTTTGCAAGCAGTTCAGCAGAGGACTTGGTTTACTGGCCCCTGAAACCAGTCTCGGAGAGGTCCAGGCCTCGGGTCTGGCTGGGTCCGCAGGCCTGAACTGTGATGTCAGAGGCACACCCCTTTCTTTGTCTCTGCTCTGTAGCCGTCTTTCTTTCCGTTTGGTTTGCGGGCAGGCTCTCCACACGTGATGGAAAGATGTCCCCCAGGGCCCAAGGCTCAGGTTGGCCAGCGTAGCCACCTCGGGGAAAAGGAAGAGTCTCCTTCCTGTTACTTGAAGCAGAGGTCGGACGCTGATGTTGGTCGACCTAGCCTGGACCTTGCACCTGCCCAAACCCATCCCTGTGATCAGTGGGCTGGCTGGGCCTGGGTCACCTGTGCCCTCTGGAAGCTGAGGCATGGGGGCAGTTTCAGAGGGTCTTTGGGGACTTGGAGTCACAGCATGGTGGTTCCCAGAGGAAAGCTGGATGCAGTCACCAGAGGGTCCAGAGCAGGCACCTACCTGTCCAAAGGGGCTAATGTAACAGAAGAAGCGGGGGGGGGGGGGGGGGGGGGGGACTCTCCGGCCCAAGAGGGGCCCCTCTGCTGCCTCCTTCCAGCTTTTCAGTTCGGCAGCCATGTCCCCACACCCTCTCACAAAGCCCCCACCTGTTTCTCCGCGTTGCTCTGCTTCCTGACTGTCCCAAGAAGTGGCCCGCAGTTTCTCCTGCGGCTCGGGAAGAAAAGCCTTGATGGCCTGCTCACCAGAGCCCTGAGACATCCTTCCGTCCCAGAGAGACCCAGACCTCGTGGTTCTGTCATAGCAACCAAGATAATCATAACAATAGATAATTGGCCACCTCCTCATCTTCCCTTCGGGTTGGGTTATCCGGTGGACTCGGCGCCAGTGCCACGAGGCACTTAGCACACACGGTACCCGGCATGTTGGAAGCACCTGGTGAATGAGGTAGGTCATGTTTTCCAACATGGCCTCCACAGTGCCTCTCCCCCCACACGCCCTTTCTGCTTCCACCCGAGTTGGTATTCATTTTCCAAGCTGAGATACAACTGACGCACAGTAAGCTGTACGTATTCAAAGTGTGCAGCTTGGTAAATTTTGACGTGCGTACGCCCCTGAAACCATCACCGCTGTCAAGATGTCGAACACATCCACCAGCCCTAAAAGTTTCCTGATGCCCCTCTGTCATCCCTCCCTCTCCCCACCTCTAGCATCTGCAGGCAACCGCGGGCGTGCTTCCCGGCACCACAGGTCAGTTTGCGTTTTCTAAACGTTTTATGTAAATTGAATAATACTGTGCATGCACTTTTTTGTCTGGTTTCTTTCACTCAGCGTCGTAACTTTGAGAGCCGCCCACGTTATTCCATGTACCCATAGTTAATTAATTTTTATTCCTGAATTGTACTTCACCGTATGCCATAATTTACTTACCTGTTCGCCTGCTGGTGAACATTTGGGGTGTTTCTCATTGTCGGCTCGTTCAAATAAAGCTGCTGTGAACATTCACGTGTAAGCCCTTGTATACACTCTCCTTCCTTTCGCAGTGATTGCCTTGGAGTCACATGGCTGGGTCACAGGGTAAGTGGATGTTTAACTTCCTAACAGACCGCCCGGCCCTTTTCCAAAATGTTTGTACGAGAGCATCCTTGACACCCCTGCGCATGGTCAGTCTTTTTTGTCTCAGACATTCTGGTAGGGGTGTAGTGATAGCTCATTGTGGTTTTAATTTGCCTCGTCTAATGACTGATAGTGTTGCTGGGTTGCCGTGCTGGGAGGAAGCCAAGCAGCGGCAGGCAGAGCCCACGTGTAGGTGTTCAGCTGACGACCAGCCACAGGCAATAGACATGTGGTGACCCTCAGATGGTCCCAGCCCCCGGCCTTCAGGCCCCCCCCTCCCCCCGCCGATGCCACACGGGGTGGAAATAAGCTGACGCCACCAAGCCCTGCCCAAACGACAGATTCATGAACAAAGTAGACGACTGGTGTTTTAGAGATGACTTTTTTAAGCTTATTTATTTATTTTGAGAGACACAGAGACAGCACGAGTGGGGGAGGGGCAGAGAGAGAGGGAGAGAGAATCCCAAGCAGGCTCCACGCTGTCAGCACAGAACTGGACGCGGGGCTCCAACTCCCGAGCTGCAAGATCCTGACCTGAGCCGAAGTCAGACGCTTAACCGACTGAGCCACCCAGGCGCCCCCAGAGTAGAGAATTGAGGAGCTTAAGCCCTCCTGTTGTGCTGCCTGGATTGGAATCCTTCCTCCACTACTTCTCCTCTAAGTCAACCAAATTCTTTAACCTCTCTGAGCCTGAGTTTTAGCTTCTTCAAATTGGGAACAGTAGAACCTGCCTCAGAGGGTGGTTATGAATCTAAAATGACCCGTGTCTGGCACAAAAACAGACATTCAGATCAATGGAACAGAATAGAGAACCCAGAAATGGACCCCCAAACGTATAGCCAGCTAATCTTTGACAAAGCAGGAAAGAATATTCAGTGGAATAAAGACAGTCTCTTCAGCAAGTGGCGCTGGGAAAACTGGACAGCGACATGCAGAAGAATGAACCTGGACCGCTTTCTTACACCGCACACACAAAATAAACTCAAAATGGATGAAAGACCTCAATGTAAGACAGGAAGCCATCAAAATCCTCGAGGAGAAAGCAGGCGAAAACCTCTTTGACCTTGGCCGCAGCAACTTCTTACTCAACACGTCTCTGGAGGCAAGGGAAACGAAAGCAAAAATGAACTACTGGGAGCTCACCAAAATAAAAACCTTCTGCACAGCGAAGGAAACAATCAGCAAAACTAAAAGGCAACCGACGGGATGGGAGAAGATATTTGCAAACGACGTATCAGATAAAGGGTTAGTATCCAAAATCTAGAAAGAACTTATCAAACTCCACACCCACAAAACAAATAGTCCAGTGAAGAAATGGGCCAAAGACATGAATAGACACTTCTCCAAAGAAGACATCCAGATGGCCAACCGACACATGACAAAATGCTCAACGTCACGCGTCATCAGGGAAATACAAATCAAAACCACCACGAGATACCACCTCACCCCTGTCAGAATGGCTAACGTGAACAACTCAGGCAACCACAGATGTTGGCGAGGATGCGGAGAGAGAGATCTCTTTTGCACTGCTGGTGGGAACGCAAGTTGGTGCAGCCACTCTGGAAAACAGTATGGAGCTTCCTCAAAAAATTAGAAATAGAAGTACCCTAGGACCCAGCAATTGCACTACCAGGCATTTATCCAAGGGATACAGGTGTGCCGTTTCGAAGGAACACACGCACCCCAATGTTCACAGCAGCGCTAACAACAATAGCCAAAGTAAGGAAAGAGCCCAAATGTCCATCGATGGATGAACGGATAAAGAAGATGTGGTACGTATGTACGATGGAGCATTATCTGGCCATCAAAGAGAATGAAATCTTGCCGTTTGCAACTACATGGATGGAACTAGAGGGTATTATGCTAAGTGAAAGTAGTCAGCCAGAGAAAGACAAGTATCATAGGACTTCACTCATAGGAGGACTTTAAGATACAAAACAGATGAACGTAAGGGAAGGGAAGCAAAAATAACATAAAAACAGGGAGGGGGACAAAACAGAAGAGACTCTTAAATGTGGAGAACAAACCGAGGGTTGCTGGAGGGGTTGTGGGAGGGGGGATGGGCTAAATGGGGAAGGGGCACTAAGGAATCTACTCCTGAAATCATTGTTGCACTATAGGCTAACTAACTTGAATGTAATTTAAAAACATAAAAAATAAATAAATTAAAATCTAAAAAGAAATAAATTAATACATAAAATGATCCATGGCAAGAACTTAGCCGACTCGGCCTGGCACCTGCTGCTGGTATTTTTACCAGCGTTGTCCGATGGCTGTATGGATATAAAAACGCCCTCCCTCATTCTCTCCCAGGGAGCTTGTCTGCCCAGCTCCTGGTGGAAAGGCCTCAGGTGTGTGGGTCGGATGAGTTAATATTGATTGGTCTAGGCAATCTACAAACATGGGATCGCTTGGGTTTTTAAAATCTGGACTCTCTCTGGGGCGCCTGGGTGGCTCAGTTGGTTAAGCGTCCGACTTCGGCTCCCGTCATGATCTCACAGTTCTTGGGTTCAAGCCCCGCGTTGGGCTCTGTGCTGACAGCTGAGAGCTCAGAGCCCGGAGCCTGCTTTAGATTCTGTGTCTCCCTCTCTCTCTGCCCCTCCCCTGCTTGCGCTCTCTCTCTCTCTTTCAAAAATAAACATTAAAAAAAAATTATTTAAAGTCTGGATTCTCTCCTTTTAGGGCATGTATTGCCAGGCAAATGTTCTATCCCTCTGAGCCTGCTTCTTGCCCCCCAAAACAGGGTTAAGGCTGTCTACCGAACAGGGTGAATACGTAGGGATGTTATAAGGCACCGTTCTGCCACAAAGTGAGTCCCTGATAAATAGCAGCTATTAACACTAGTAACACTTATCCTGTGATACAGCAGGTAACAAATTAATTACTTTGGAAGGAAAACAAGGGTGGGGGATAACCTTTTTTTAAGTTTGTGTTATTTATTTTGAGAGAGGGAGAGAAAACATGCATAAGTGGGGGAGGGGCAGAGAGAGGGGGCGGGGGGCGGAGAGAATCCCAAGCAGGCTCGGCACTGACAGGCCAGAGCCCAATGCAGGGCTCGAAGTCATGAACCGTGAAATCATGACCCTAGCCAAAGTCACATGTTTCACTGACTGAGCCACCCAGGCACCCAGGAATCACTTTTTAATGCAGAATTTGGGGAGCTTTAAAATTTTTGTATTATCTATATTGTTTTAAAATTGTAATCCACATTTTAATAAATTTTAAGAAGACTAATACATTCAAATTATCAATAAAAATTTAAATATGCTATATTGTGTGCCACATACAAATTTTTATCCCCATTTACAGGTGACTTGAGGCTCTCATTCGTTTCTACCAGACATTCCATTTGTGACCAACGGCCGCTGGTCAGAGCTCGGTTTCCCGACCGTGGTCACGCCAGTCTCCCTCCTGCTGGCCTTACAGAAAATCAACCCAAGTATCCCACAAACGACTAAATTCTAGAAAGTTACACAGCTGTGGAGGAGGGGAGGGGCTGTGCTCTTGGGGAGCCTAGATGGGGAGGGGCAAGGCCACGCCCCGGGTCCGCAGTGGTACAGGCTCCGCAGACTCCCGATTTTCCACCAGTGCCCTCCTCCCTGAAGAGTCCACACCTCGCAGGGAACTGGAGAATCAATAAACAAGAACAACGACATAATATCCTGCCTCCAGCGCTTATGAAGGTCCCTGCTTGAGGGGAGAAGACGGAGTGAGGGGGAGAGTGCTAGATTCATGTCAAAAACCAAGGGAACCAGCAGTTATCCCATAACAAAGTCCTCCAGCTCACGGGAGAAACCAACAGACAGACCTCCGTGGGATTCGGGGAGGATAAAGAGCCAGCTCAAGACTCTGCTGTGCCAGGAGGCGCCTGGGTGGCTCAGTCGGTGAAGTATCTGACTTCGGCTTCGGGCCTGATCTCATGGTTTGTGGGTTCAAGCCCCGCGTTGGGCTCTGTGCAGACAGCTCAGAGCCTGGGGCCTGCTTTGGATTCTGTGTGTGTGTGTGTGTGTGTGTCTGCCCTTCCCCTGCTCGCACTCTGTCTCTTTCTCTCAAAAATAAACAAACATTAAAAACACAAAACAAGACTGCGGTGCCTAAGTAAGTGGGTGGAGTGAGGGAAGGGAGAACACCGCAGCAGTAGTTTTGATTCATTCTGCAACGGTTAGGTCTAGTCACTTAGCCGTGCGTGGTAAGAGACTGGAAAACAATTGAAGAAAGATTCCCACTAACTCTGACGTAGGAGTTTCTCAGCGTGGGGCATCGATCGGGTTGTCTGGTGAGAGCTGGTGTCCTCAAAGCAAAGAGAAAACAGATTTTGCTCAATTACTCGCCACCGACATAACGGTCCGAGCGTCTCAAAGTGCTCACGTGAGCAGCAGTGAAACAGATACGATTACCTTGAAAGGGAAAAAGAAGATTCTGAGAGCCGACCACTGTCAGGTGGGAAACAGGAAGCCAGTAGCCCCGTGCTAAGTGATTCATCAGCAGATAACGTTGAGTGGCTTAACGTAAACACCCTGATGGAAGGCTGCCATTAGAGCTTCAACCCAAACCCCTCGAGGAAGAGGAGGAAGAAAAGCAGGAGTTTTCAGTTTTTAAACAGACAAATTTAAAAGTGAGTATTTCCTTAAGAAATAGAGGACACGTACACTACGCCCCCCCCCCAAATGTATAAGAAATGGTACACGTAGGTTTTTCATTGTAATTAAATTTTACTCCCTACCCCCTAAGAAAACAAAACCAAAAACCAAAAACTTGAAATACACATGGAACTCTAGTTAATGATACAAAAGCTGAACTGTTTTGGAGGAGGAGGGGTCAGCTTCCATGATGAAAGAGAATGCTCCTACCAAACTGACCTTCCAAACGGTAACAGTTACACGTTTAGGACAAAATACAGAACGCAATGACCCCAGCCGAACAAAGGCAGGCAGTTTTTAGAGGGCAGTCAAAACGGAGCAGCAACCTGACCCACCGAGCAGCTAAAACTCCAACAGTAAAACCCACCAAGCTCTGGACACCAGGAAAGGCGCCTCAGAAGAACCCAGGCTGCAAGAGAGCCAAGGGGAGCCTGAGAAAGGAGACTGTCAGAGAAGGAACATGCCCAATTACAGTGAAAACTCACTCAAGTCTTGGGCTGGCCCTAGAAATGTGCTTTGTGGTGCAAATCGTTTCAGATATGCCAACCCCTAGTCCCGGGAGCCCAACTTTTCCAATCTCTACTCTCTCCATCTCTCTCTCTCTCAGTATATATATGGGGAGGGAGGTATCTGGATATATACCCACATACCATATATATATATATATATATATATATATATGAGGGGAGCTTTAAAATTTTTGTATTATCTATATATAATATATATATTTATATATCTATATGTATAGATATATATCTATCTCCTATAGGGTCTCTCTCTCTCTCTCTCTCTTTCCATATGGTCTCTATTGGTGCCTAATCCAGAGGCGGCTCAGGAAAGCTAACATCCCAGAGTCATCCACCAAGGAAGAGGCAGCGCAGGCATTCAGACCCAGGCCAGGTCAGCTCCAAAGTTATGCTCTTGACCAAATAGGACAGCGACCCTCTGACCTCGGACTCTGGGGGACTGAGTCAGATGATGCCCCAGATCCAAGTGTCTGAGGGCCCCTAACTCTACAGAGGCCCCTCGAGGTGAGGACAGCAGGAAGGAAAGCGCACCTCCCTCTTTACGAAGCCGCACCAAAGAGCCTCTCCTCAGTCCCTCCCGTGCCACGGGGGCCGCATGGATTATCACCTCTCAGGGGGAGATTTGACGAGTCGGATTTGGGTTTCTAGTTAATCCTGACTACCTGCACTCCAGATGCGGGGCTGGGAGACCCGGGAAACCTCAATTCACGTGTCTCAGCGCCACCTACCGGTGAGTTGGTACGCCCAAGGCAGAAAAGAGTCCCCGAGGCCACGAGGCCACGACGAAACTGCCATTTCACAGATTGGCAAACGGAGCTCGCGCTCACCGCTTTCCCTCAACTAATCATCTGGTGGATGCAGGGCGCAGCACAAGATGGGTACGGGGAAGCCAGTCCTCTTGGGAGGGACTGACACGCGAGGAGGGGAGAGGACCACGTAAAGACAGAGGCGGAGAGAGTCCAGCGGGCCACACCAAAGGGAGACCAGGTATTGTGGGGAAGGGGAGGCTTCACCGAGAGATGGTGGTGATGTGGGCTGAGGTTCTGAAATTCTGGACGGTCTGCCAGGCTGACTGGAGGGGCTTGGAGGGGGGGGGATTTGATTCTAAATGGAGAACTCTTCCCCCAGCACAGCGGGACAGGTGCCAGGAAGGGCATCTTAGCGAGCGAGAGATGGGTCTGGCGGGTGTGAGTGGAGAGCAGGGTGAGAGGAAAGATGAGCCGCACACACACACGGGGCAAACAGGCCAGGAATCGGGCCCCAGCGTCGCACAGTGTGTGGGCCCAGAGCGAGTTCCACCATGAGGACCGCGCTCTGCCATATGCTAAGGAGTCCGGACGCAACCTCCGCAAGGACTGGAGTCATGAGGACGTGCTAAGCCAGGGAGTACAACGATCCCACGTGTTTTGGAAAGACAGCCCTGCAGAGCGAGGACAGGGTGGGAGCAGGAGCGGGGCCATCTCTTCGGGGATCGTCATCAAAGCGAGGGATGCTACTCTCTGAACGCCGGCAGCAGCGGCAGGAACGAGAGGCCGGAAGAGACCAGAGGTCCGGGGACACCACTCGGTGGTGCTGGGTGACGAACCGGAGGTACGGGGAGAAGCCAGCGGGGCGACCAGATGACCCCGCGGTTTCTGACCCGGTTGACCATTCGTGGACTGGAAATAAAAGGAGATTTGGATGATGAGGTCGTTCGCGACGTGTCAGCTTGTGGGGTCCTCACACGTAGCGGCTCAGAAGCTGGTTAGATGAGCGGAACAAAAGACCGGTGACTCCCGAGTTCGCGCCAGTGAAGAGTCCCTCAAGGAGATGGAGGCCCTGACTGCGTCGTTCCTGCGTGGCCACGCGGCCAGATGCCCTCTATTCGAGCCGCGAGATGGCTGCTACACCCCAGCCCGGGACCCGGTGCGTCTCACGAGCACTTGGCCTCACGCTTACGGGCCCGCAGGGGGCTGCGGTTTGGCGGGCGGCCGTTGCGGGCTGGGGGTCGGCGGGCTGGGCGTCAGGCCGGGTTCAGATCTGTTTCCCGAGTCTCCCCTCGGGTGTGATCCCATGACCCTCCAAGACACGGTGGCCGCTCGGGGCACCATCGCTGATGAAAAGCCGCACCCGGGAGGGCTACGGACGCCCGTAATTTGCCTTAGGGCCTCGCTCCGGGCCTGCACACCGCGGTCTCTGCCGACCTTTTATAAAAGTCCTCAGGACGGCTGACACGTATACTCCAACCCTTTCACGCACTGCAAGGTCACCTGGCAGACGGCACGAGGGCCTGGAAAGATCCGGGGAGCACAGGCTCCTTACTGTTACATTGCGTGCTCTTTTCTCGCTCTCTGTCCCCAGCCTCAGACGTCCTCCTGGCCACCTGCCCTATGCTACGGCGCAGATGGCTTCTGGATTCAGAATGAACACCTGGCTCCGTTTCTAGATCTTCCCACAAGCGGCGTGATCGTGGAAAAGTCACGTTACCTCTGAGCCCACATCGTCGGCTACAACCTCACCTCCTAAGATTGTCACAAGATCAAATGGGATGAGGTATGAGAAGAGCCCTGTCCGGCTCTAAGTATCTTCCTTAGGAGCCAGCGAGAGTCCTTCTGAAGCCACAAAGCTTTCACGGCTACCATTTGTCCTCCGGACTGCTCAACTCTTGGCACACAGCGGTTTCTAGACACGAGAGAAGTTCCTGGAAGCCTCTCGAGAAGTACGGGTCAGACTTCCAGCCTTGGTGACTCCAGTTCACTTAGAGGGTGTTGCTTTACGTGTCCCGAGACGATTCCGAGGCACCACCGCTGGTGCCTACCGCGTGCTTAGCACTTTCTTGGCTGGTTCAGTCTTCCGCGTGTTAAAGACTTAGATGGAGTCCTCACAACGTTCAGAAGAGTAAGGGAGGCTGTCTGTCTCTAGCCATGCCGCCACTGCGCAGAGGGTGATGGGATGCCTGTGTGTGCTGTGCCTTGGTTTCCAAACCCTGTTTTATGCTCTGGTAACACAGATGGATATGGTTTTGTGTACCGTGTTTATCCTCTGTTATGGCAAATACTTAACACCCTGTCGCCCAACATGAAGCACGTTTCCCAGTGGACTCAGCCAGAGTAATTAACGTGTCTGTTTATTCATTTGCAGACCCGGTCGCATGAAAAGAACACGTTAATTAGACTCCGGCTTGATGGAAATACAGGGTAGGATGTTAATACCGCGCCCGCGGAGGCAGAAATGCTGGTCACTCTGGGCGCCTCAAGTCCCCGGGGCTCCTGTGAAAGAGCCCGTGCCCTAAAATGCCTCACGTGTCCTCAGCACCCCATGCTGTCACTACACACACACAGAAAGGGGCTGAGCAAACTGCACATTTGCAAAATGTAAACAAGGAGTTACAGCGCTGTACGATAATTACAGTGGCATTTTCCTGTATCCCAAGAGCACACCGGAGAGTGAAGCGTTAACTGTGCTGCTAGAAACCCCTTGATTGAAACAAGCTGCAGAAACTTTCTACCCAGCAGGCCAGGCCTTTGATCTGGGGAAGAGAGGCTATGGGGGGTGGAGGGGAACCCTCAGACCGAGTGATTGACTTTCTCTTTGTCCTTCCTGTCTACACCTACCGTGGGACATCCTGGCGTAAGGCAGGAGAACCGAGAACCGAGAACCGGGCTTGGAGCAGAGAGGTGCTCCGAGCTCCAGTTCCTGGTGTGCAAAGGAAATCCTGGCATGGATCTCTTGAAACAGATGCTGAAACTATCCTCCCCACCCCTGGTAATTTCAGTCCTTGCGAGACAGAAAACCAAGAAGGCAGAATGTTTGCAACGGTGAATCCAAATACCACGAGTGAAAAGTCCTGTCAAGACGTGTAATTGTGCATGGGATGGTCTGCTCTGTGAAGTATCGTACAAGAAGTCACTCTGACGTTTCATGGAGTAGAAGCCCAGAAGACAAAACAGTCAGTCCTCCTGAAGAATAGGGCATTTGGTGGGTATGAGAGCCTCGAAAGTACAAGAATCAACGTCGACCATAAAGGAGCCGTGGGACTTAGCTTTTGAACGTGGAGATGTAAAATAGTGACGGTTGAGGGGCACCTGGGTGGCTCAGTCGGTTGAGCCTCTGACTCTTGACTTGGGCTCAGGTCATGATCTCAGCGTTGGTGGGTCCCAGCCCTGCATCCGGCTCTGCACTGGTGGTGCAGAGCCTGCTTGGGATCCTCTCTCTCTCTCCTTCTCTCTCTGCCCCTCTCCCCCGCTTGTTCTCTCTCCCTCTCTCAAAATAAATAAACATCAAAAAAATAGTGATGGTTGAGGTAAGCAGGGAGAAATGCGTACAGCGTGTTCACTACTTAACTGCACGTAAACAGAATGGAATTTACAACACCATCACTTCATTTCACCCACCATTTCGTACAGACAACTAGGTTTCTCCCCAATTCACAAGCCTGAAAGTGGCATAGGTGAAACTACTCATCAGGAAAACTTGTGAAGTTTTTCTCCCCAAACTGCCACATCTGGGCCGTCCTCAAGAATACAACCTCAGATGGGTTGGTCTATTTCCTCTCCCTTTTGGGCAGTCAGGGACACCAAGCTCTAAGCCATGAGCTAAAATACTGAAGAATTTCTCTGCACAGAAGCGCAGAATGTCTTAAACTTTTATGTGTCAGACTAGCAAGAGGCGGAGTTTCCATCCTCAGGCAGCCAGAACCCGGTGCAATGTAGCATGTGAGTTAACTGGCGAGTCAGTGGGTAGACAGTTATGCAGGTTGTGGGCCGGCCTGGTGCCACCGGGGTCCCTGAGCTTTCCTGCCCCCCCCCCCCAAATGGCAGCAGCCCTCCGGTTCTTGTGCACTGCGGAATCCCATCATCAGAGGCCAGAAGGAAACAAGACTGGCTCGTGTGGCAAGACGGGCTTCAATCCCAAGACCGGGACGTGCAGAGTGTGGCCCACCGTGCAGTGGCGGCCGTGCCCTCAGAACGCTCCCCGTTCAAACAAATACTGACTGGACCATGCGCCGAGCGCTGCTGCAAGTGCTGCGGTGCCTGAGATTGAGGTTCTGTCGCCAGGGTCCGGGACCTGCAACTGGTGGCAAAGGCAGTCAGCGAACACATACTTTAGATAGTGATGAGTTCCACGAGGGAAGGAAAACAGGGCCAAGCGATAGGAAGGGAGGACTGGACGGGAGGCTTCTCAGAAGATGGAGTGAATGACTCCGCTTCCTCGGGCCCAGGCCAGCCAGGAAGGTGCAGAGTGAGATCCCGCCCAGAGCTCAGGGTCGCTAAACCCGCCTCCGAGGTCGGGCCAGGCCCGCAGACCGGATTTCAGACGCTCTGCTAGAGCCTGGCCCAGGAAGAGCCGAGCGCCTTCCAGAGACAAGGGACTGTCGGTCCACGCCGCCCTTTTGCGCCAGGGACTGGAGTGGCTTTGAGCCGCGGACCCGCTCGGGGACAGAAGCGGCAGGGCGCCTGGAGGGCAGAGCGAAGCCCCGCGCTCCCGACACCCCGGCAAGGCCGGCGACCCACCGCAGCATCCCCGCTCCACTTGCACACTTCAGAAAGCAGCCGGGACCACTGGGGCGGGGGCCGAGCTCCCGGGGCGGGGCCTCGCGAGACCCAAACAAGCCCCACGTGGCAGGGGCGGGGCCGCCGCGGGGACGTCACGGCGCGCGCGTGCGCGTGTGCCAGCACGCGCGGGCGTACCCTTGCCGGGGGCCGTAAAGCGCGGAAGGTCGCGGTCTCCCGCTTCCCCGGAACTTTTTACTCCCTCCGCCCCGCCCCCTTCCCATTCCCAGTGCCCCGTTTCTGGCGGCGGGACCCCCGGCAACTGTTGTGGCGGCTGTCGCGCTGCCGCCGGGGTGCTGCTGACGGCGGAGCCCGCGGCGGCCCGTGAGGTAAGGAGACGGCGGCGGGGCCGCTCTGGCCTCCCCTCCGCGCGGGTCTCAGCGCCCCCCTTTTCGCTTTGGTCTTCCTCGGGGGTGGTCGCGGCCGCCCCTCGTTTCCTGTCGCTCCTGCCGGGTCGCTGGGGACTCCGGCGGCCCGGGGCGGGAATGGGTCTGCCTCGTCTCTCTCAGTCGGTCTGCGGCTGTGCGGCGTCCGGCCGAAGGGGTCCGGGGTCCGGGGTCCGGGCCTTGGGGCCCCGTGCACGGCTGCCCCCGGGCCTGCGCTCCGGCTGCTCCAGGCGTCCGCGGCTCAGCCCGATGTCCAGAGCGGCCGGGGTGCCCTCGCTTCGGGCTCCCCGCCTCGGGCTTGCACAGCGCCTGGCGCGGGTTTGGCTGGTCTCGCCCGCCCTTCTCCCTCTGCAGGTGCAATCGTTTTCCCGCCTGGAGACGTGCGGTCCGCCTCTGCTTCGCTAACTTGTACGCCTGCTGCAGGGTGCGGCAAGCCGAGTTACCGGGAAAAGTGTAGGCCAGGGTGGTGAACTGTCTTCGTGATGTTTGGTCACTCGGGACCCCTGTGAAGGACATTCACATTAGATTCGGGAATCTCTGTAAGCGTGACCTCCGGGCACGCGGGGGGAGGGGGGGGAGGGTGGGAAGGGGAGGAGGGGTGCCGGTGCCGGGCCACGGGGCACACTTTTCCAGCGCTAGGGATATGTATTAATTTCTTAAACTTGCCTGATCACCTGGTGGCACGTTTTGACAGATACTCCCCCGGGACCAGCAGGATCAGACTCTCCAGAGAAAGAGCCTGGGATAGTGTTGGGGTTTTTGTCTGTCTGTTTGAAAGAAATGTCCCAGGTGGCCCTTCTGCTGAGGCAAGAGTGGGAAGTGTGTCGGTGGAGCTCCACTCACTAGGCTTCCTTGTGGCCAGCGGCCCATTTGTACACACGCTGGGACCATACAGGGGAACAACCCAGAGGGACTTGGAGCTGTCCCTTGCTCTTCTTGTCGTAAGCAGGTGTGAGCATAACCAGTCCCAATATTGAGGTTGCCTTAGCGATTCTTCTTAGAGGGGGAGAATATTATAGGGCCATCTTAGTTTTTTGTTTTTTGTTTTTAAATATAACTTATTTTAAACCTGGCTACACCTTTTATTTCTTTGTCTTTGACATCTTCAGATTCTTCTCTACCGGCCTGGGTGGCTCAGTTGGCTGAGTGTCCCAGTCTTGGATTTGGCTCAAGTCACGATCCCAGGGTCGTGGGATGAGCCCCAGATCCGGCTTCATGCTCAGCGTGGAGCCTGCTTAAGATACTCTCTCTCCCTCTGCGGCCCCTCCCCGGCTCCTGCTGGCTCCCTTTCTCTCTCTAAAAAACAAAAAAAACCGAAAACAATTTTAAAAAATTACTCTATGTGATTTAGATATCCCCTGAAATCTTGGAGCCTAGCCTCAAGATCTCAGAGTCCTCACTGAATTTTTTCCCATCTCGTTTATTGTATATTCTCATTCCTCCGTTGATTATATTTCCTAGGTGCCTACCCTGAATGCCGGCAGAATCACGTTGAAGCGGTAACTGGTCTCAGCTCCCAGAGAGCTCCATTGTAAGAGGAGACTAAAAACTAGCACTTACTGAGTGCTTCTCGGGTGCCAGTTACCATGCTTTTCCTGTATTGTCTGACGTAGTCTTTGTGGCAACCCGGCCAGGCAGGTGTTCGTAGCTCACCTTGTGGATGAGGAGCCTGGAGCACAGAGGTGGAATGACTTGCTCAGAGCCATAGAGCTGATGAGAGGTGGGGGAGATTTTCAGACCCATACCTGTCTGCCCCCAAAGCCTGCATTTTCAGCGGGGTCGTTGTGCCGTTTCCCTGATTGGCAAACAGGCCGTGACAGTGTGGGAGGCTCTGTGCTGGAGAAGTGCAGGGTGTTGTGGGAGAACACAGAAGAGTCACCTGAGGCGGTATTGGGGGAGAGGGGGTCTGATAAGCTGCGAAACAGGGTGAGAGCTGAGGGGATTATCCATGTTTGGGGGGCAGGGGGGCAGGAACTATGCCGTGTGGTTCGAAGGAACAGTGTGCCCAGATCCTGGGGGTTTCAGAGAGACTCAATGCCTGTCCTGTTGGAGGAATTATGAGTATGTCCGTCTGGCTGGAGAGGAGAGAAAGAGACCAGAGGTCAGGAATGAGCCTGATGATGAAGGATCTTGCACACTTCCTGTTGAGGAGAATGCTTTTTTTCCTCAGGGCATCAGAAAGCCATTGCAGGGTTTTGAGTAGGGGTGTGAACAAGAGTTTCATTTGAGAAGCCTCCCTCCACGCCCCTCCTCGGAAGGATTGAGGGGGGGTGGGGAGAATGGTGTGCGGAAGCCCTGTCGGGAAGCTTCTGCCTTCATCTGAGCGGGGATGGCGGTCTGTACTCAGGTAACGGCAGTGAGGAGGGGGAGAAGTCGATGGTCTGAGGGAACTGTCGCCTGTGGAATTGTTAGTCCATGACGGTTGGCCGTATAGAGGAGGTGAGAGAGAGGGAGGAACCCAGGGTGACACCTGGGATTCTTGTGTATGGTGTCACTGCGGGACACAGAAGTGGAGCAGATTTGGAGATTGAGGCAGGTGGGTTTCCCTTCTGGATGTGCTCGGTGTGACCCACGGGAACCCAAGTGGACATGGCCATTGTTCAGCTCGAGGTGCGGATGTAAAGCTCGGGACTGTTGTGGGCTTAGACGTCAGTCTTGGTACGCGTGAAATGACCCTGGAGGGTGGCAAACTGAGAGGAGAAGCTGGTCCCAGACACCCCGAGGGACAGCAACACAGAAGGATGGGCAGGGGAGAGAAGGCGGTGTAGATGTGACCGGGGTAGTCGGTGTCAAAACAGGGACAGAGTGCGTGAGTAGCGGGAGCGATCGGCGGTGTTCAGTGCTGTGGAGAGGGTGAGTGAGATGGGCCCAGTGTCCCTGGAAGGTGGCAACAGTGGCATTCTTGGTGAGAGCAGTATTCCGGCATGCGGGACAGGAGCTTAACCGCTTGGGTTCAGGACGGTGGAAAGGGGGGAAAGTGACAGATACCATAGGAAGCCCTTCTTGTCAAGTGAAAAAGACAGGTTGTGACGTCATAGTAAATTTTGGTGTAACCCGCCGGCAGACTGTGCAGTCACTGAGGTGTAACAAAAAGGACTTTAAGACAGGTGGTGGCACACGGGTGGATGTCAGGGGAGCACGTGCTGCAAGATAAATAAGTCTGGGGAAATTTCATCAGCCCTGGAATTGAGTATTTTGCATGATGGGAGATCTTAATTTCCTTCTGCGTTTGTGTTGTTTACAAAGACCACAATTTTTATAATTCAGAATTTGTAAAATTAAAAATCAGCATTGGAAGACTGTTATGGAGCCTTTCTTGTATTTCTTAAGTCAGTTGGGAGGGACTTGAGCATATTAAAATGCTGAGGATTGGAGGGGACACTGAAGGTACGTGGAAGGGGACAGTTGATGGAGCGGAGTCAAGGGAAGGAAGGAGAGAGAGGGATCCAGGGCACGTGGGGAGGGATCAACTTTTGACCCTACGAGGTTGAAGGAAGAGGTGGTCGTAGATGCAGGTGGAGTTTCAGGGGTTGAGGAGACAGGTTTTGCGTTTGGAAGGAAGGAAGGAGGTGGGGGTCCCAGGTTGGGAGAGGAGCAGTGTTGTGGGTTCAGCACCTGAATGTCGACAGACATCTGCCTGTGGCTGAACGCGCAGTGGCCCGGGGCTCGCTACGGGGTGCCTGCTAGTGTGAGCCATGAGGGAACAGGGTCTTTTCAAGCATGACCAAGTGGTAATGGTTCTGAAGGGAGAAGGGTGCCCGCCTCCCCCCCTCCTGATGGCAAGGTCGGTGGGACGGGCTGGCCACGTGGCAGTGGCATTTCCCTCAGTAGAGCTGTGTCTCTGTTGAAGCAGAGGTGGAGAGAAGCTAGGTGAAGGGCTGCGTGTTCCAGTCTGGAAAGGATGTTCTGGAGGACACGGTGGAGAGGTTTGGAGGGGAGGACAGCAGAGAGAGAGAGAGAGAGAGAGAGAGAGAGAGAGAGAGAGAGAGAGAGAGAGAGAGAGAGAGAGAAATTGGTCATATGGAGATGAGATTGTGGGAAGTCTGGCTGTGGAGAAGCTTCTGTCTTGAGACGGTTTGGCGGGGACCAAGGAGGTGAGGCCTGGAGATCACCACAAGGTGGCCAAAGTAATCAGCCCTGCTTGGATGGGATTTCCTTGGGACGCAGTGGAGGCCTGCTCGGTCTCAGTTCTGAGATCCTGTCTGATGGATGGGCACCCACACCTTAGCCTTGGACGACCTGGGCCGTCGGGGGCCCTCCGTGGGTCCCGGGCTGGTAGCGGCGTGCTGGTGGGCGCACGGGCTGCCAGGGCTCTCCTCTGAAGTGTCGCCGTCTCCCCACACTCGGAGACCGTGCCTTCGCCCACAGGGCTGTCTGCAGTTTCTTAAAAATTGAACAGTCCTCTTATGCCCTTAGAGTAATTCTCCCTGGTGGCCGGAACCTGTCCGCTCCCTAATCTACCTCATGGTGTTAGTCATCTCCGAGGGACATGCGCTTGGTCGCAGCCTGTGACTCCCGTGGTTCGTCATAAGCCCGCCATGACCGGTCCTCCCCTGCTTTCAGGAAGGGGCCGTGGGACCTGGCGTCTCCAGTCCGTGGCCTGTGCAGACGCGGGGCACGCCGTCCCTCACTGCGGCTTTGGGTTCGTTTTCTCTTCTCTTTTCTCTTCTCTTCTCTTCTCTTCTCTTCTCTTCTCTTCTCTTCTCTTCTCTTCTCTTCTCTTCTCTCTCCCTCTCTCTCTCCCTTCCTTTCCAGGACCTCATTCTTTGTCACCGCCTCTCCTTCCTCCCCCACCTCTTTCCCTCTTCCTGGCCCTTCTCGCCAGCCCTGAAACAGTCTCCGTGGCTCCCACCTTTACAGACAAATAGCCTTGCTCCACCCCCATTCTCTCCTCCTGTCTGGGGTTTCTGCTCCCTCCGGGCAGCACGTGAAGAAGCTGTGCACACTCCCTCATCTCCTTGCTCTTGAGCTTGCTCTAGTCCGTGCTTCGTCCCTGGCACTCCCCTGGGAATGTCCTCTTTGAGGACACCAAGGACCTCTGTGTCGTCAAGTCCCAGCAGGCACATGGCCGTCTTGCTCCATCCCTGGCCACCCTCTGTAGTGAACCATCTCCTCTCTCAGCTTCTGTGACACCTCTGCCCGGTTCCCTTTCCGCCGCTCAGCCGTTTGGACGCTCTGTGAGTCTGCCCCAGCGCGCAGTCCCCCGTCCAGTACTTTCTTTCTCTTGCCAAGCTGTGCCTGCTGGGGAGCCTCAGAGTTGTTCCTCAGACTGCCGGGTCTCCGGATACCCCATGTCTTCCCCAGGCTTCAGGCCTGGTTATCTAGCTGCTCGGCACTTCCACGTGGATGCCTGCTAGGTGTCTCGCCCTTGACACCTCGGTATGCGCGCACGCGCCCTCACCGCCTCCCTCTCCCTCTCCTTCCCGCCTCCCTCCGCATCCCTAGTCCTTCACACCTTAGGAAGTGGCACCCGTCGCTTAACCTGGAAAGTTTGCCATCGTCCGTCTTTCTCCCGCTCCCCATCTTAACATCCGGTTTGTTGGCAAGTTAAGTACTGTCATTTCACCATCCACAACGATCCAGTCATGGCTCTGACTCCACCGCCACCATCCTTGTGTGAGCCTCCGTGCCCTCCCTCTTGGACTCCTGCGGTAGCTTCCTAGCCCTGCCTTTCCTCCAGTCCAGTCCCCACTGTGGAGCCAGGCTGATCTTAGGAAAAGCGTATCGGATCATTTCATTCCCTGCTTTAGTATTTTCCTTTGCACTTGGAGTAAAATCCCAGCTCCTCGTGAGGCATCCAAGCGCTTGTGTCATTGCTTTCTGCCTGCCTCTCCGGCCTCGTCTCTGGTCGACTGTGCCTTGCCGTCGAGCTGTGGGCACACTGGCCTCCCTTCTGTGCTCGGACTCCTTAAGGTGTGCCTCCCCTCAGGGCCTTTGCGTGTGCTTGTGCCTCTGTCTGGATGAGGCGTGATGACTATCATTCTCTGTTGCCTCCTTTTCTTTTGTCACTAATCCGGCGCACTGAGTACAGTGGAATGAAATCTGTTTGCTTTCTCTGTCTAGTTTGAATTGGGGAGAATCTCCTCTTTGGCCCAGTGGGAGCACATCTCCGAGCTGCTGACTGACAGACGTGATGTTTTCCCGGTTGCTGTCGGTGGCCCGGAGACAAAGGACCGGCCGAGGATGGCAGAACTGGTCGTCGGGGAGAAGCGGTGCGCCAGCTGCCGAGGCGCATTCTGTCGCCCTGCCTGCCCAGGCACAGGTGGTCATCTGTGGCGGTGGAATCATGGGCACATCCGTGGCCTATCACCTCTCCAAGATGGGCTGGAAGGATATTGTCCTTTTGGAGCAGGGCAGGTAAGGACCAGACGGGACCCGGCTTGGGGCCATGTTGCACCAACTGCGTGGGCTTCCCTCACCCCCTCTGCTCCCGGTAACCTGTCCCGGCAGTGGCTGACCTGTCGCTAAGCAGCATGAGAACAGTCACGGAAAGGCGAAATCTCCTGTCCGTGGTTTCACGATGTGCAATACCCGTGTTTTTGGGCTCTGAGACAGGTGGCAGATGCCGCGAAGCCGAGTATCCGAAGAGGGTGCGTTTTATTTCAGGGTCCGGGCACATCTTACCATCTTGTTCTCTGGGTAGGGGCGGTCAAATGGCAACGTAGACCCCGTGACTCTGGAGCTCCCTCTATGGGCTGAAATGAAATTGGCTGCATCCTGTCTTATTTCTGTTCCTTTTTTTTCCCCCACTGAATTAACTTATTTTAGAGCCGTGCTAGATTTACAGAACAAATGCAAAGGTTGTACCGAGTTCCCGTGTGCCTCACGCCTGTGTGCACCTGGGACTGACATCTTAGGTTGGGGTTACCGTTAAATATGATGAATCAGTATGGATACCTTATTACTGACTAAGGTTCACACTTGGTACAAGTTGTCTCACTTTCCCTTAAAGTCCTTTTTTGTTCTATTGCCTACCAGAAATTGAATGACATTTAACAAGTCTGTTGTAAATCTCTCCGAATAGGCAATGCATTTACACGATTCAGAATTAAAAACTGTAAAAGAGTGTGCAGGGAAAGTCTGCTTCTCATCCCTGACTTCTAGCTGAAGTTTCCCTCGCTGGAGGCAAATTAAGTTCCTGGTGTGTCGTTCCAGACACCCCCCGTGTATATAAGCAAACGTGTTGGTCAGTGTGTACACGTGTACGTGGGTCTTCACTTGCTATTTTTTTCTCTTTTTTTGTACAAGTTAGTAGCATATTAAGTAGTGCTCCTCCCGTGCTGTTTTCATTAGGATTCCCATATTGTTGCAGAAGAGCATTCTCGTGCCTTTTTTATGGCTGCGCGGCGTCCCGTCGTGTAGGTGAACGCCAACATTTGAAATCCCTCTCCTGTCGGGATATTTAGGTTTCCATCTTTTGATATCACAGTCGGTGCTAGTAACGAGGGTCTTTGAACTAGTTGCATTCACAGATATGCGAGCCTACCTAATAGCATTTTGGATCCATCCCGCAGGCTGGCCGCTGGCTCTACGAGGTTCTGTGCCGGCATCCTGAGCACCGCCAGGCACTTGACCATCGAGCAGAAGATGGCAGACTATTCCAACAAACTCTACCAGCAGTTAGAGCAAGAAACAGGGATCCAAACAGGTAAGCAGGTACTCGGCCATTTACTGGTCTGCCTGTGCCCCGGACTCGTTTAGTCAGTACCGTATGCGGTCCGACGCCACGCCTGCCTGGGGATTTTAGTTGAGGCTTGAGTTTCAGTCCGAGCTCTGCACTCGTCCTGGTCTCACCTCGGGCAAGTGTGTGAGCGTGTTGAGCTGTCTCCCGTTTCCTTATCTATCGAGGGGATTCGGTCATTATCTCGGATCCTATCCAGATGCCAGAATTCCTATGATGTGAAAGTTTTCCTGTGCCATTTCCTAGTTCGCGCTCTGAAGTATGTATTAGGTGGCCACATCTGGCTCCTGAATGAGGAAGAGAAGGAAGTGCTTAAGTTTTGGTGCTTGACAGTGAAATCGTAGTCTGGGCCACTGAATTTCACCAGCTGCGCTTAAGGATATTTGTGACTGTAAAGCTTAAGCGTACGTTACCCCTTGTGTGCGTCACCAAGGGAAAAGAACCCGGGGAATCGTGAGCCGAATACGACTGGAGCAGGTAGAACGGGGAGAGCAAGCTATGGGGCGGTCCCAAATGATAACAAGTAGGAAGCAGGTCTGTCAGCTTGTTGCGAGGTGACGGACTAGCCAGAAGCCCAGGGTTGGGCCTGTGTCGTAGCTGGTGAAACCGTTTGGCGGCCGCGGGAACTGTCCTAAGCGAGTAGCTGGGCCTAGTCGCTCGTGTAGCTCAGGGCTGCTCTTCAGAACACCTGCGTGATTCACATCACAGAGAAGTCAAGACTCCCCCTGACAAGGACGGTGGCTCGATCTGTGTGCCAGCTGAGGTGGCTCTGCCATGTGGTCACGGGGTACGCACGGCCTGTGGCTCACTTTGCCGGCCAAGTGGGAATTATGTGGCATATGACACAGTTTCCACTGGGGAAGGTGAGATTATAATCATTAGAGATTCTGACGACAGACTACGGTTTTCTAGCTTTCCCTTTCATATAATTCGTACTCTGGTGCAGTGTGACCTTGTTTGTCAATTCTGGGTTAAGATGAGCGTCCTGTAACAGGATCGGGTAGATGTGGCAGTGGAGAAGGGGAGATGCCAGGAGAGGAGCTACAGGCAGGCAGGAAGAGGCTGTACATGCTTGGGCACGTGAGCAGGGTTCCCCGGCCGGCCCTGCGCTGGCCCAGCGCTGAGAGCGGGCGCCTCAGCCGCCTCACCCTGGTCCCTGCCCGGTAGATGAGCCCGACTCCCGTGGTGTCCTCGCTCTCGGCCAGGCTTGCTTTTGAGAGGCGAGGACTCGCGAGCGAAGACGGTAAATGTGCTTGGTGCCTGCCGCTGCACCGTCTCGGGCTTCTGTTAGGGAAGATGCGGGATACGCGCGGGACGGGCGGGAAGAGTCCCTCTGGGTTGGATTTAACTTGATGGCAACCGGTACTTGAATCGGGTATCTACCAGGGATTGAGTCAGCAGAGGGTCCGTGTAATGGGCCCAGCGCCAGAACCGCTGACTTCCGGTCCACCGGTTCAGTTCCTCGTGCTTTGCCCGGCCTTGTGGTGCTCAGCTGGTTGGGTGCTAGAGGAATCAGGTCCTAGGCCTCCATTCCATAAGGTAAAACAATTTCCTTTGAGTTTTGGGTCACCATGAAACCCTTATTAGGTCCTGTATCCCCTTGATGCTTGTGGGACAGCACGGAAGTCAGGCAAGGGAGAGTCCGGGGATCAGTCAGTCCGTCACCCCCAGTGCAGTTTAGCGGTGGTGCAGTGAAAGGTGACTTGGGGTACCCCGATGGAAAATTCTGTACCCGGCAGAACGCGCAGGTGTGTGCTGCTTGGATCGCTGCCAGTCAGTGGGCTGGTTTTGAGACATTAAATGAAGACGAGTGACCTGTGTACAACCTGGACTTCACGATTAGGATACTACATGCTAATCTTCTGAAAATAGTTCATTTACGTGAGGGGTATGTTCCCTACTTAAATATTGTGACACATCAGTACTTCATGCAGTGCCTGTTCCAGACCATGTAGCCCACGCGGATCTTTTTTCTCCAAATTTTGCTTTACCTTTGTCGGTGCTGTTTATTTAAGAGTTTATCATAGGCTCTTTGTCCCATCTTTTTATTGGGGATTATTTCTCCACTCTGTGTTACTTTCTTGTTCCTCAAATACAGAAATACTTTTAAATATATTTTTAAACATTTATTAATTTTTGAGAGACAGAGTATAAGCGGGGGTGGGGGGGGGCGGGCAGAGAGAGGGAGACACAGAATCCAAAGCCGGCTCCGGGCTCTGAGCTGTCAGCATAGAGCCCGACACGGGTTGTGAACTCACGAACCGTGAGATCATGACCTGAGCCAAAGTCAGAGCTTAACTGATTGAGCCACCCCGGCGCCCCCAGAAACATTCTTAATAATAGTTAGATGAGGGGCGCCTGGGTGGCTCAGTCGGTTAAGCGTCTGACTTCGGCTCAGGTCACGATCTTGCGGTCTGTGAGTTCGAGCCCCGCATCGGGCTCTGTGCTGACTGCTCAGAGCCAGGAGCCTGTTTCAGATTCTGTGTCTCCTTCTCTCTCTGACCCTCCCCCGTTCATGCTCTGTCTCTGTCTCAAAAATAAAAAAAATAAATAAAAACGTTAAAAAAAATAATAGTTAAATGAATGTGTTTTATTAAGTGCTCTTCAAATCAGCTCATATAAATAACTCGTCGTGTTTGTTTATACCTGCAGAGGAATGTGCCATAGTATGTGTTGGTTTGTTTATCCATTTTCCCCTTACCTGACATTTACAGTTTCATCTTCTTTTTTTACTCATTTTTTTAATGTTTATTTTTGAGATAGAAATAGAGCATGAGTGGGGAAGGAGCAGAAAGGAGGGGGGGGGGGGGTACAGAATCCAAAGCAGACTCCAGGCTCTGAGCTATCAGCACAGAGCCCAATGCAGGGGTCGAACCCACGAACCGCAAGATCATGACCTGAGCCGATGTCAGGCACTTACCGACTGAGACACACAGGCACCCCATAGTTTCCTCTTTTTTTTTTTTTGTTCTAAATAATGATGCAGTAAAGATCCTTGTCAGTATATCTTTGTTTTCTCTTGTTATTTCTAATGGATAGATTTCTAAAAGGTGGATAATTTGAGCAAAGAGTGTGTGTATTTTAAACTCTGCTAGGTATTGCCAGATCAGCCTCTGAAAGGGCCACCCTCTCACCATAAGTGTTTGAGAGCAGTTATATCTTTTTAGTCTTTCAACGCTGGGTATTACTTTTTATATTATTTTTTTCTTAAGTAATCTCTGTGCCTAACATGGGGCTCCAACTCATGACCCTGAGATCAAGAGTTGCCGGCTCTACCCGCTGAGCCAGCTAGGCGCCCAACATTGGGTATTATTCTTTTTGCTAATCTGAGAGATGGAAGAAGTTATCAGATCCTAATTTGCGTCTCTTTCTTTTAAACATTATTTTGTGGGTTTATTGGCTATTTATATTTCTTTTCTAACTCGTCTTTTAATATTAGATGTGTACTTTGTTCTTATTGAATGTAAGAGTTCTATTTTATGGCTTCACACCTGTAACAGGAAATTTTGTGTCAGAAAGCTCTAGACCAAACTTTAAAAGTCCTCTGTGGGAAAACAACAGACCATTAATCTTGTTAACAGGTGATATGTTGTTATCACAGGTGGTTCTGTTGGGAAGAGCACAATTTGACATCACGTGTGAAATGCGATGCGTTGTGTAGCTTTGTATACAGTGACACTCTCCTCCCATGTGGGATCTTTGGTAGGAAGTAGGAAGTGACTGCTGAACCCTTTGCAGTGAGATTCAGAGTGTGATGAGCCAGTGAATTACTGGCCAGGATCACTGCACTGGTCTGGTGTAGCTACAGTTTTTATTTTTTATTAAAAAAAATTTTTTTTAATGTTTATTTTTGAAAGACAAAGTGTGAGCAGGGTGGGGGGGTGGTGGGTAGGTGAGGGGGACAGAGGATCCGAAGCAGGCTCTGCTCATGACCTGAGCCAAAGTCGGATGCTTAACTGATTGAGCCACTGAGGCTCCCCTAGCTATAGTTTTTAAAAGCCATTCTCTGAAATTTCAGTTCTCCAAACTTAGATAGACATTCTTGTCATGTCAGGGAAGGACATATTTATCTGATGGTTTCAAAAGAGATGAGGAAAATGTTTAAATGATCTTCTTGTACTGCCTTTTTAAGGTGGCTCAGTCAGTTAAGCATCCAACTTGGGCTCAGGTAATGATCTCACAGTTTGTGAGATCTCACAGTGGGTTCGAGCCCTACATTGGGCTCTGTGCTGACAGCTCAGAGCCTACAGCCTACTTGGATTCTGTGTCTCTGTCTCTTTCTGCCCCTCCCCTGCTCATGCTGTCTGTCTCTTTCTGTCAACAGTAAATAAACATTTAAAAAATTTAAAAAAAAACCAAAATGGTAGCTGATTCAGTTTTTTCATTGTTAGAACTGAGAGTCATTGCACATTAGGGGGGTCGTCACTGACCAAAGCATGATCACGGGTGTGTCATATATGTTGACTGCAAAGAGCAGGAATCAACTCTGGCCAGCGTGGGCAAAAGGAGTTTGTTGGAAGGCCCTCGGAGCCAGTGAGTTGGCAGGAGGCTGCCGGCTGGAGCAGGCAACGTGGAGGCCAGGCTGTGGGGAACCCACAACAGGTAGCCCCTCAACTGAAACAGGGCCGGTCTGGCCAGGACGCTGCTGCTTCCGAGATGACTGGCCTCCAGCCATTCACCCACTTGCTCCAGACCCAGTATCCCAGGGGGTCTGATTGGCTGAACTTTGGCCACGTGCCCATTGGCCATGCTGGGGAAGGAAAGGGTGGGTCTAGCTCCTGGGTGCCCATGTCGTGAGTGGCCTGCATTTAGGGCCATACTCCCACCTAAACCATGAGGAGAAAGCCTAAAAAGACCAAAGAAAGAGGTGGGTTCTGGGGGTACATTCCCCTCCCAAAGGCTTTGTAGCAACAGTTATCTCTCATTTTGACTTTAAGAGTGATTATTTAAAGGGGCACCTGCGTGGCTCAGTCAGTTAAGCATCCAACATTGGCTTAGGTCATGATCTCACGGTTTATGAGTTCGAGCGCCACCTCTGGCTCTGTGCTGACAGCTCAGAGCCTGGAGCCTGCTTCAGATTCTGTCTCCCTCTTTCTTTGTCCCTCCCCCACTCATGCTCTGTCTCTCTCTCTCAAAAATAAACAAACATTTAAAAAAATAGAGTGATTATTTAAGATGTACATTAAAATCCTACTCACTCCGCCCCAAACCCCAGCTGAGTATGTTTGGATGGGGCTATGCCAGGACCGCTCACGTGTCTTCTAACCTGTTACCTAGTGGGCTCGCCCACCTGATCCCTGTAGCTGGCCTGGTCTGCTCAGTCTGGGCTGGTTTTCCTTCCAGGTTACATAAGGACAGGCTCCATCTTTCTGGCCCAAACTCAGGACCGGCTCATCTCCCTGAAGCGTATCAACTCCAGGCTGAAGTATGTATGAGACTAGAAGCCTGTCCTGACACTCCTGTCAGACTGACCTCTGCCAGAGGGCCATGCATGTCATTGTCCCCTTGTGTTCTGTGGCAGTGTCATAGGCATCCCTTCTGAGATCATCTCCCCCAAGAAAGTGGCCGAACTTCACCCTCTCCTAAACGTGCACGACCTGGTGGGGGCCATGCATGTTCCCGAGGATGCGGTGGTGTCCTCTGCTGATGTGGCTCTTGCCCTGGCAAGTGCTGCCTCCCAAAATGGTAAGCATGTTTCTGGGTGAGGAGGAAAGAGGTCATGTAAGAAGGTGTCTCCCAATCGGCAGTGACCCCAACTCGGCTTCCATATTTGAACACTGGCTCTTAGAATGTTTGTTTGAATATCCTCTCTTAAGTTAATAAGTGTTTTTCCTCACGGACACATTTTTCTTATTAAAGTTCTAAGGAACTGCTTTTTAGTAATGACCATAAGTTCAAACTTAGGGGAATTCCCCCCCACAGAACGTGAGAAGCTCCAAGGGCAGAAGACCTGGTGGGAACTGAGTCCGAAAGCTGGTCATGTCCTGGGTTTGGAATGAATGAGGGGAAGACTAAGTAGCGTCCATGGTGTTCTGCACTTTGGATGAACTGATTCATGGTGTGGGTGGATTTGGATTTAAGACGCCCTATTTAACCTTCTTCTCCCCTCCCCCTTTTATGGTTCCTAGAATTGAATTGTGTATTAAAGTAACCTGCTGTTTTCAGTCACGAAAGAGGCCCATGGACACTGCCCAGGATGTGGTTCCTGGAAGTTTTTGTGTTTTTAAATTAAAGCATTGACCTGGCTTTTTCATCATTTCTCACGGGTTTAGAATCTGCTGCAGAATCTGCTGCTGCCTTAATTCTGGGCCATCCGAAGATGGATGCACTGCCTCTTTCTTTACCTTGGAACAGGTGTGCAGATCTATGACCGTACAAGCGTGCTTCATGTAATGGTCAAAAAAGGCCAAGTAACCGGTGTGGAGACCGATAAAGGACAGATTGAGTGCCAGTATTTTGTCAACTGTGCTGGTCAGGTAGGTTAGCAACAACACTGGGTCACTGATCTAACGTAACAACAGTCACTGCCGGGATTTGGGGCGTGAAGACGTAAGGTTAATACTGTGACGGACTAAGCAGGTGTCAGGGACCACCTATTCCTTGTTTGGACTAGAAACCTCAGAATTCTTGTGCACTCCATCAGAAGCCTGTAGCTAGTCCTCAAGGAAAAGCACCGTCGTGACCTTTTCCTTCCTCTACCCTGGGTTAATGCATGCTCTCCTGGCCAGGAAGGCCACAAAAACGGTTGGGCATTGACACATCCTCGTTGTTGGGTCTTCCTGTGGCATTTCATTTTATTCTACAACCCAGCACATAAGTATTAGGCTATCTTTTGTGTCAGGAGCCTGGATTCAGTTCAGAGCACTCAGCTGCTTCTACTTTTAAGGCATATTGGTGCCTTGCCTTCCACTCGACAATCTTCAGGTGACCTACGGGTACTTTTTGCCTCATGAAGATCACATATGATGGTATTTGGGGTTTGTAGTCAAGATCAGGCGTTTTGTTCGAAGGGCCTCACTTGCCCCCCACGAGCTCCTAAGTCTGTCGTTCTTTGGTATAAGAATAATGGTTATGGTTTAACAAGCATGGTGTTGCTCCCCCCCATGGAACTGAGCTAAATAAAGCAGGCTGCAGTGTGGCTTCCCGCCCCAGACGTTGGGACAAGAGCACACATAGGCCACTTGAAATTAAACTCTTTTCAAGCGGCTGAACTTGCTCATTTGTCTTTCTGTTCCTCTTCCCACCCACAAATCAATCCGTCCGTTTGTAGTGGGCATACGAGCTGGGTCTGTCCAACGAGGAGCCGGTTAGTATCCCGTTACATGCCTGCGAACACTTCTACCTTCTGACTCGCCCCTTGGAGACCCCTCTGCAGAGCAACACACCAAGTGAGGACTTACGCTTTGTCTTTAATCTCATTTCCTTGCCACTGTTCTGTCCTCTGAAAAGGAAGACTTTGTGCTAAGGACAGACTCTGCTTGAGAGAGCCTTGTCTTTTCTGAAGCATGTTACAGGGAGGCGGACCCAATCCTGACTTTCCCGTAAGAACTCCTTACGAAAGGATGGATAAAACGGGCATTCCACTGAAGCCGTGTTTTGGTTTGTTAGTTTTGTAAGCTAATTGCAGTCCCAAACAGAGGTCCAGATTGAGAATATTTGGAATATAACCTGGAGTTTTTGACTTGAATGGCATACGTTGTAGAGAGCTTATAGGTAAGCTACAGAGTCAGGTTGCTCAGGGACCCCAAGCACCACAGGAGAGGGCTTGACGTCACGTGGCAGGTCTCAACCCCTAGAATGAGCTCGCCGTACCCCCTTTCTGCTAGGCTTTCACGGTCACTACAGCAGTTCCATAGTCTGGTTGTGAGGACTGGACAGAGCTTCTAGGGAACTAAGCAGGTCAGGGATAGAGAAATAGTCTCCACTGTAATCTGAGAGGGAGGATCCTCCCCCATCACCTTGAAAGCTCTGTGTTCACTGGATGCTCTTCACTAACAGAGCCAGTAGGCGTTTTTGTTCTGCTTTTTTGTGTCCCTTCAGAAAGCTGGCTTGCCTCTAAACCTTGCTTTTCCCTTCTACCCACCCCACCCCCCACTCCCCTGTCATTTCTCTTCCTCAGCTGTTGTGGATGCTGATGGAAGAATTTATATCCGGAACTGGCAGGGTGGCATCTTGTCTGGGGGCTTTGAGAAGAACCCGAAGCCAATATTTACTGAAGGCAAGAACCAGCTGGAAATTCAGAATCTGCAGGAAGACTGGGATCACTTTGGTGTGTGAGCTACAGGATAACTATAATGCCCTGTGTTTGCGTAAGATGCTGTCTTTTTGAAAGCATTTTCAAGAAGAGATTCTTCTTTGGTCTTTGTAACAGCCCCATGAGGTGCTTACAGAAGGCAGTCCGCAGGGTCTGCCTGGTCTAAGGCTGCGGTCACCGGGTACTGGATTCGGGGGATGAAAATCTTGGTTAGGGGACCCCAGGCTTATTACTTAACTAAAACCATTGCTGAAATTCTAGGCTAGGAGGAAACCTTTTGCGTAGGACTGCGTGTAAGACTGAAGACGTTTTCAGAAAGCAGAATTGTTTTGTTAATACAGTCTTTTACTCGGTTTTTGCTTTTATTGAAGAACTGACAGACAGTACTGTACTAGTTTCACGTGTGCCTCACAGTGATTCGATATTTATGTTCTACTCAGTTTTGTGATAATTTTATTTACTGGCTAGTGAATAAAGGCCCATGTTTCCAAATTCAAAAGATAAGAAACTGTCTATAATGAAGAGTTTGCCTCCCAACCCTTGGTGGACCTTTTAAAAAATAAACTTTTTATTCTGAGGGATTTTAGACTGTCAGAAGTGGAGACAATAGTACACAGAACCTTCCGTGTACCCACCAGCCAGCTTTAGTCTGGTTTCATCTCTTACCACTGTCCCATACGATGGACTTATTTTCAAACAGGCCAAGGTCCTGTCTTCTGCAGCTTTTCCAACTGTAGAAATCCTTGCCTTTATCCTCTGTCTCCTCGAGTGTCACTGAAGAGCTTTCCACAAACAGTAATCCCTTGGAGATCTTATCTGTAGTCACATGTATCGTGTGCCCTTCCACAGCTCCTGGCCTTTGCAAAGAAGTGTCCTTTTTCTTAGTCTTTATGCCATGCGCTTTGTAGGTGTGTCCATTAATTACACCAGGGTTTCTACTTTCTGATCTAGGGCCCATTTGGCTCTTCTGAGAAAACCCCTTTCAAGTGATTTTCTGAAAGGAGAGGGAGTAGGAAAGTATAAGGAGTCTGAAGTCTTTGAATTCCCTAAAGCTGAGGACTCTATTTGGGTTTGTTTTTATGGCTCAGAGCCCCTGCTGAGTTCCCTCCTGCGTCGGATGCCAGAACTGGAGACTCTGGAGATCATGAAGTTGGTCAACTGCCCCGAGACCTTCACCCCAGACATGAGGTGCATCATGGGCGAGTCTCCGGCAGTGCAGGGCTACTACGTCCTGGTGGGAATGAACTCTGCTGGCCTGTCGTTTGGAGGAGGGGCTGGAAGGTAAGTCTCTCTTGATTAGACTCTGCTTGCTGGGCTCTGCTGTGCTTCCTAGAGTTGCTTGTTACCAACATGGTGTGTAGTGTGTGTATATAATCCGGTGTGTTGATAGTAAGGAGGAGATACACCTCATTTGAGAGTTGTCCCCTTCACAGTAATCACTGTGGGATATTCTAGCAGTGTCACTGTGCACAGGGTTTCAGTAACTCTTTTTGGAATTAGTCACGGAGCCTGTGGGATGTACTTTTCAGCTGTTTTGATCCTTTGAGTGTGCATTTGAGTTTGTAAACAGTAAGTATGGTGAGTGACACAGACGATCATGTTGAGTAGTACAACTTTTCTTTAAAAGTTACATATTGATTATGGGGCACCTCTGTGGCTCGGTTGCTTGAGCTGCCGACTCTTGACTTTGGCTCAGGTCATGATCTCAAGGTTCGTGAGTTCAAGCCCCACATTGGGCTCTGCACTGACAGTGTGGAGCCTGCTTGGGATTCTTTCTCCCTTTCTCTCTGTTCTCTCTCAAAATAAACAAATAAACATGTATGTGTATATGTAATAAAAAAATCACATACCGATTAAACAAGCCAGTCAGAAAGGACGAATACTGTGTGCAGTACCGTTCATGAAGACAGACAGTATCACAGTGGTTGCCAAGGCTGTGGACGGGAATGGAGAGGGACTGCTTCTCAGGTGGATGGAGTTTCAGTTTGGGAAGATGAAGAGTTCTGGGGGTGGATGGTTGTGATGGTTACACAGCAGTGTCAGTGTACTTAATGCCACTGAACCTCACAATTAGAAATGACTGAGATGGTTGATTTTATGTTCTTTGTATTTTGCCACAATTAAAAGTTACTTTTTTTATCAATGAGGCAACTTTTTTTTTTTTTTTTTTTTTAACTGAGAGACTGGTGGGAGAGGGGCAGAGAGACAGGGAGAGAGAGAATCCCAAGCAGGTTCGGCACTATTAGTGTGGAGCCCGACACGTGGCTCAAACCATAAACCATGAGATCATGACCTGAACCGACTGAAGAGAGTCAGAAACTTAACCAACCGAGCCACCCAGGCACCCCGAGGCCACTTTGTTTTTTAATTAAAAAAAATTTTTTTAATGTTTATTTTTGAGAGAGAGAGAGACAGAGTGTGAGTGGGCAAGGGGTAGAGAGAGAGGGAGACACAGAATCCGAAGCAGGCTCTAGGCTGCAAGCTGTCAGCACAGAACCCGATGCGGGGCTTGAACTCACGAACTGTGTGGTCATGACCTGAGTCGAAGTCGGAAGCTTAACCAACTGAGGCCACTTTTCTTGAGTGACTTGTAGAATGGTTCTGAAAACAGTCATGGAAGAGGAGTTACCACAAGTAGAGATATGATCAGATAGATGTATAACCTCCTGAAGGTTTTCCAGAAAAAGCCCATTGGATGTATGAATAGAGTATGTTTTTCATAGATGTCACTTATGTCTTAAAACACTTTCTAGGGAACCTTATCATTAGAACTAAGATTGTCATAGCAGATTTGAAAGCAGTAGATGGATCCGTGTTTGTTTCTTCAGAAAAATTAAGGAAATTGCCCAGAATTTCTCAACCAGTCTGTGACAAGACAGGATGTTTGATTCTGTTGGTTCTTGTTTCCTAGTACAGTTAGGAGAGTATCCCATCTGAGGCCCAGCAACTTCCCCATCTAAACAGGTACCTCGCTGAATGGATGGTGCATGGTTATCCATCAGAAAGCATCTGGGAATTGGACTTGAAACGTTTTGGAGCCCTCCAGAGCAGCCGTACCTTTCTGCGCCACCGGGTCATGGAAGTCATGCGTGAGTAGAGCTTGATCCCATTTGCATCTAGTCGAAGGTGTCTTCCTTGGGGGCTGTTGGATCATTCAGAGGAGCAGATCTTTCCCTCAGTTATTTAAGAATCGCTTCAAGTTGGCCTCTCAAGTTTGACTGGTAGGGGGCCCATGTTGGGGCATTAGGCCCATGTGATCTTTACATAACCATCTCTTTAGTATGTTGTCCTTTATTTACCTCTGGGAACAGGAAAGAAGAAAAGGACTTACAGGTGGTAATTGCCATCAGACTTCCCGCAGCAGCTTCTTGTATATTCCTAGCATCGTCTGCTTTCCACTTTGCTTGGAAAGCGCCCATGTCAGGTGAATGTTCTCTCTCCTCACTTGATCTTTGAGATTACAGTTTGCTTTCCAAGGCAGAGAAATCGATTTGGCTTGTTCTCAAAGCTTCAAGCTTCTCTGAGTGATTTTTGTCATAACTGTCACATGCTAGCAAGATAGGAAACTACTTCTCATATAAATACAAAACATACATTTCTGTTCTCCTCATTCCTACTTCTCTCCAGCTTCATTCTAACTTGTTACTCTACCATACCGGCATGAGTTTCTACATATGCTGTGACTGCCATCCTTTGACGATGAATTGTTGGTTTAATAGCAGGCGGTCCCGTTCACGGTGAGGCCTTTGAACGACCTTTAGCACCTGTGTGTTCACTCTTAGCCTGTCGTAGAGAACTACTGGTGGGAGACAACCCGGCAGCAGTATGGGTGGCCGCTAAGGTTATTTTTGGCAAATATTTTGGTTAAAATGTTGACTCGCCAGAAGTCTCAATTTCCCCAGCCATTTGTTACTTTAGAACCCGTGCAAATCATAATGGAGCTCGAGTTTCCCTGTGATGACCTGACACGCTGGGTAGCCTTCTCTGATTCTCATGTAATAGAAATGGGAGGCATGACAGGAAACGAGAAAAGGGTGAATAGAACCTAAAGTACCGGAGAAGACTGAAAAATTGTCGCAAGATAAGGCAACCGGCGTGGCTTCCTTCTCTTTAATTTCTCAGCCTCCTCCCCATTCTGATGTACCTCTTGTTTGGAAGTTTGAGGTCAGCTCTTCTCTTTGGAAGGGACTAGAGATCACACTCTTTCTGGCTATTTTTACTTATTGCTGTTGCAGATTGGACATTAGGAGAAATGAATTGTGACCCTAGCTTTGTTATGTGAATAATGTGACTGGGACAGTACTGTGCAGCCACCAAATCAAGGTATGCTGTGTTCCCTTTCACCTCAGAAACGGGTTAAATGTTAGAGAGGAAATGTGTCTAACAGTCCTGACATCCCAGCAACACAGGCACTGTAAAGAAGCAAGTGCCATGTTTTCACACTCTGCTCCTCAGATACAGTCTTCGTCTCTGCTGTGGGACTTAGCAAGGTTTACAAGCATGACCTTTCTCCCATTGTTTCTGCCTACTAACTTGACACAGTCATTGAGGACAGAGACTTGGAGTTGTTAACCTGACTCACGGCCCTGTAACTCTGTGGAAGGATCAGGGCAGCTCTTGCAACATCATTCTTTCTTCCGGAGCCTACCTGTTATACTGGGGACTGTTTGCACATTAGGTCCCGTTAGCCTGGAAAGCATGCTCTTTTGAACAGGAGCGACTCCCGAATCTAGAGATGCTGTGTTCTCGGCTCGGTGGTTTGGGTTTGCAGAGACTGTTATTTCTGTTCTAGCTCTGCTGTATGACCTGAAGGTTCCCCGTTGGGACTTCCAGACCGGGAGACAGTTACGCACATCTCCTCTCTATGACCGGCTGGACGCACAAGGAGCCAGGTGGATGGAAAAACATGGATTTGAGAGGCCGAAGTACTTCGTGCCACCAGACAAGGGTAAGAAGGCCCGTTCTCATGTTTATTCTTTTGTTGCCTTGAGAACTAATAAAACCCATTTTTAAATGTATTACAGTTAGAATGTGTTCCTGGAGGAATAAAGAAAAACCTGTCACACTATACTAATGCACACAGGGAGAGTCCTCAATATAAATGTCCTTTTCTCTTTTTCTTTTGTTGTTTGCCGGTCTGTAGACCTCCTGGCATTGGAGCAGAGCAAGACTTTCTATAAGCCAGACTGGTTTGACATTGTGGAGTCTGAAGTCAAGTGCTGTAAGGAAGCTGTGTGTGTCATTGACATGTCCTCTTTCACAAAGTTCGAAATAACAGTAAGTGCTTGAGAAACCCAAATAATAGATTAGAAATTTCTGAATATTGTCGAATGTCTCCTTTTTTATCTGCCACTTCAAAACCAATTTCGTAAGACCTCTGGTATGTTTTAGTGTTTTACTAAACTGTAATACATTTTTCTGAAGTTTTAGCTCTTTGTTTCTGGGTTTTCATCTGCTTGTAGAGGCCCCCTTAACCATTAGAATCAAGAGCCAGTTGGGGCGCCTGGGTGGCTCAGTCAGTTAAGCGTCCGACCTTGGCTCAGGTCATGATCTCGCGGTCTGTGAGTTCGAGCCCCGCGTCGGGCTCTGTGCTGACAGCTCAGAGCCTGGAACCTGCTTCGGATTCTGTGTCTCCCTCTCTCTCTGCCCCTCCCCCACTCATGCTGTCTTCTCTGTGTCTCAAAAATAAGTAAACAGTAAAAAGAAAACAAACAAAAACAACGAGCTTTCTTTGGAGCTTCTCAGTTGCAGTTGGGAACTGGCTAATTGAATTGCCTCAGGGGGTCACACTGCTCGGCAGACTGTGTTACCAACCAGCTGTTCTTGTGCTCACTCTCTCTGCTTTCTTCCCTCACCCTCCAGTCCACCGGGGACCAGGCATTGGAAATTCTTCAGTACCTCTTCTCCAATGACCTCGATGTACCCGTGGGCCACATTGTGCACACCGGCATGCTCAATGAGGGTGGAGGGTATGAAAACGACTGTAGCATAGCGCGGCTCAGCAAGCGCAGGTAAGGCTGGCTGCCGCCCTGCCCCCCACCCCCCACCCCTGCGGTGCGCTGCCTCCTGGAGGTGTCCTCGCAGAGCAGAACGCCGGCTCACAGTCCGGGAAACCATGACCATACTGAGGACGAAAAGACATTTCGGTAACTCCTGGCCAGTTCCTTAGCAATGCAGTGCAAATAGAAGCCACGGGGGAAAATGGGGAAGAAACATACCCGATTATATACAAATCGAGGTGGAAATAACAGTCCCCCTACTGGGAAAAAGTGTTCTGGTGTGTCAGTAGGTCTGTATATCTTGGCACTAACAGGAAGCCGGGATCTTCGGTGCTTATGTGGTATGTCCTAGAATTATGTGCCCCTGGCCTCCTCTGAAGGCGAAGAGGTCATTTGCCAGTATTCTGCTCATTCATCGGCTGCTTTGAAACGAGTTAACTTGACTGCTTCCTGATGCTTTTTCTGCTGCCTGGCTTACATTACTTTCCGGTCTCCCTTTCAGTTTCTTCATGATTTCCCCAACTGACCAGCAGGTCCACTGTTGGGCCTGGCTTAAGAAACACATGCCAGAAGACAGCAACCTGCTTCTGGAAGATGTCACCTGGAAATACACCGGTAAGCCGGCCCTCCAGGCTCAGCTGCACAAGAGGCCAGCCTGTCCAGATACGTCTTCTCCATCTGCCTTCTTTATAGCTGACATTTAGAAATGGGGGTCAGAGTGAGAAGCGTGCTGGAGGCGCCCTGGTCATAGAACACTGATCTCTGATATGTCCCTGCATTTTTGCAAGTGAGGGGTGAGTTGTGCTTCAGTCCGTTTGTCTTGTTTCCCGCTGTGCCCCCTCCAGCGAGGATGGAGGAGTGCAAATATTGGTTGGATGAATGAAAATTACTTCAAAAATACATTTTTAAATCTACTACCTAAATATTATTTTCTTCAAAATTTCTCCTTAACTTTTTTTTAAGTGAGTGAATAATTTTTGAGGAGGACTTAATTTCCTGATGATCTACCTCTTCCTCAGCAGTCTTGTCAGGGAGCAGCCCCTTCCCTCACCTCCTCATTCCAGCTTTAATGCTTGCCTATCCCCCACTTCACTGCCCCTCACCCCCAACATGTCCTCGTGGCCAGTTCATCACAGCAGCAGATCTGTTTGACTGTTTGCTACCAGATTGGCAAACTACACAATCTTACTGAACCGAAGTTGTTTCCTAGCCCAAGAGGGTGTTTGGGGTATAATTTCCACAGGCTGCTGTGCCATGACGGAACCTGGGCAGGTTGGGCCGCTCTCCTCCAGGTGCTGATCGGGGATTGGGCCGTTCTCACCATATAGCAACAGCGGGAGGAAGGAGGCGATGGGAACCGTGTGGGAGGTTTGTGGCCGGCCCTGGAAGTGGGCTCCTATCACCCTGGCCAGGACGCGGTCTCACGTTCCCCGTCTAACCACAAAGGCGGCTATGGGATGTTTCCCCGTGTCCCCGGGAAGAGGAAACACGCTGGCCAGGCTGTCTCTGGCCAGCAGTCAGCAGTGCATGCATTTACCGGGCCTGTCAGGAGAGGTGTCTGCCAGACTTGGGGCGCTCTGTGTCCATCCTGGGATTGCCTAGGCAGAGAGGCGCTTTCGTGGGCTTATCACCCAGGCCTGGCCGTGAGAGAGCAAGTCCCAAACAGACTTTTCCCTTTGGCTCAGCGG
This sequence comes from Panthera pardus, assembly GCF_024362965.1. Classification (NCBI taxonomy): domain Eukaryota; kingdom Metazoa; phylum Chordata; class Mammalia; order Carnivora; family Felidae; genus Panthera; species Panthera pardus. Next base: position 13,360,737 of record NW_026526754.1, read on the forward strand.
GGACTGGACTGGCCAGACATCTCTTGTTCTTTTATGTTTAGCCCTCAATCTGATTGGCCCTCGAGCTGTGGATGTGCTGTCCGAGTTGTCCTATGCCCCTATGACTCCAGACCACTTCCCAAGTCTGTTCTGCAAGGTGGGTGCTAATTAAGTTCTAGTTTTTAAATGGACAGGGAATATTTCTTTTATAGGGATAGCAATTACACAGTTTTACTACAGCGTTAATGTCCACAGAGAGAGGGTGTTGGGGCTTTTATGGAGCAAATAAAATGTCTCAATAAATTCGTCCCTTTATTTTTCACCTTTCTAGGTCTCCTTATTTAATAAGCATTAGGATATCTTTGAAGTGGATTTAACTTCTCTGAATATCAGTCTTTTCTATTTACTGCTTTTTGTAGCAGTGGACTAAATGTGCAAATTAAAGGATTAGGACACTAACGCCAAAAATGCCAGTTAAGGTCAGGTTCCTTCTCTCCATGCAGTGCTTCTTCTTTTCCATTCACAGAGTCACTTCTGTGTGTGTAGCATCTCCAGGTAAGAGATGTTCAGGTGAAGCCCCAAACAACTTACATAAGTTTCTTATATTTGGCAGCAGTAGCATCTTGGAACTGAGTAAAAGAAGTAGTAACAATACCGATAAGAGAGGTGCAGACAGACTAGTGTTTTGACAACCTGTAGCGAAACAGCTGTGGGGCAGCTACTGACTGATGGAGGCTCTTTGAAGTTCAAACCGAAGCGGAGATCCACGTACTCATTGTACAGTGTCCCTTTTTCTCCGTGGCAGAGTGAAAGCAACAGAACACTCTCACCGTTAGCCATCAGCAACCCTTCCCTGCATGGCCTTGGGTTCTGGAACGAATGATGCACATATGTGAGCCTACAGGGTAGCAAGTTATGTTGGGCTTCCTGTGGGAACAGTTTGCTCCAGTGCCTTCTGGGACTTAACCACTTGCCATTATAGGAACAGGGATTGTGTCAGAGGCCTGTTAGGTAACTGAGCTGCCGTAAACACATTTTGAATTAGAAGCCTCATCTCTGACCCCAGGGTAGCAGGTGCACCATGTTCTGTGGTCATCAGGCATCCTCTTTTGTAGGGCAGGTGCCCTGGACTTGCCTGCCAGATGCCCCAGAGAAGACACGGGCCTGGTCTTTGTTGCTCTTGACACTCTTGACTGAAATCTTCTTAAGGTTCTTTCTTTATTTTTAGAGACCGTGCACAAGTGGGGTGGGGCAGAAAGAGAGGGAGGGAGAATTCCAATCAAGCTCTGCACTGGGGCTCAATCCCATGAACCCTGAAATCATGACTTGAGCCATAATTAAGAGACGCTTAACCGACTGAGCCACTCGGGCGCCCCTAAAACAAACCTTTAGGAGGACTTTGCGAAAAGAAATGTTTCACGATTGTAAAGATTTCGCCTCCACTTCCCACCAGCAGCTTGGCTAGTGCCCCTGAAATGGTGATGTTTCATGAGAAGAGTGTAAAGACCGTGCTCCGTTTCTGGTGACCCCAGTACTCGAAAACAGACCACTCTGGGGATGAATTTCTCTCAGGCGCATGGCTCTGCCGTAGGGTCAAAGGGTGCGGAGCTGATAAGAGGTTTACCTCAGGAGTTCGTTCCTTTAACAAACATGTTGAGCGCTCACTTCCCCTGGAGACTCTCTGTGCTGACCTCCTCCCTTTGCTTCCACAGGAGATGAGTGTGGGCTACGCAAATGGGATCAGGGTGATGAGCATGACTCACACGGGAGAGCCGGGATTCATGCTCTACATCCCCATAGAGGTGAGTCCCGCGGAGGAAGGTGGCCGGCTTTCGCACGCCTGCCGGGCACTGGTGGGGTTAGAGAGCCAGATCTGACCGGGCCTCGGGAACGGAGGCAGGCTGCATTAGGGGCACTTTAACATTTTGGACTAAGTTACTTACTGTTTCGAATAGGAAATACGTTTACGTGGTTTAAAACCTATGGAAAGTATTTAGTGCCACCTGACCAGTTCCTATCAACCACTACCAGTGATACAACTATTAGTATTTGAAGGTCATGTCAGAGATTTTTGTGCATATGTGAGCAAGTTCAAAGACATTCTTAGTCCCGTTTTAGAAACATAGTTGGAAGCACACTGCTGTCCTTTATCTTTATCTCTTCACCAATTGATGGTATAGATCTGCCCTGTCAGTCCCTAAAGAGGAAGCACTCCCGGTTTCTTTTTTTTTTTTTTTTTTTTTTAATTTTTTTTTAACGTTTATTTACTTTTGAGACAGAGAGAGACAGAGCATGAATGGGGGAGGGTCAGAGAGAGAGAGGGAGACACAGAATCTGAAACAGGCTCCAGGCTCTGAGCTGTCAGCACAGAGCCCGACGCGGGGCTCGAACTCACGAACTGTGAGATCATGACCTGAGCCGAAGTCGGAGGCTTAACTGACTGAGCCACCCAGGCGCCCCCCGGTTTCTTTTTTTAACAGCAGGATAGTGTTCTGTCAGATCGTTGAATCATTAGGCTGGTACTAAGAGGCGTTTCCGGTTGTAGGCCTTTGCTGTTATAAACAGTTCCGTGTACAAGAGCTTCTCTTTACTTGTACGTGTGTGCGTGTACCAGTACGGGGTTTTCACACTTTGGGCTGACAGAGAATTGTCAGTGCAGTTGTAATTTTCTTTATACGTGGGATGAAGCAACTTTTTGTAAAAGGCGAAAGATTTATGCGATCTGAAGAGAAACCAGAGTATGAAGCAACTTTTTGGAATGCATTTCCAAGGAAAAGCTCTTCTTTAGGACCTGCACACTCCTGCCTGCCCGTCCGCCACCCTGTTCTGATGTGATCCTACCTTCTCTACCTGTCCCACTACTTGCTGGTCCCTGAATGTGCTGCTGCTCCTTCCCCAGGGCCTTTGCATTTCCTCTCCCTCTCCTGGCTCGTCTCGTCTCCCCTCCCCCCCCCCCCCCCCCCCCCCCCCCGGCAGACTCTCGCATCTGCGCCTGCTTCAGGTCTTATTTGAGTGGTATCTTCTGGATGAGGCCCCATCCCCTAGTTCCCCCGTTCCTCCTTGTCACTTTCTTTTTCTCTGTAGTGCCTACCACTGTCTGATAAAATCTGTTTTATTTTGTTCGGCAAGTTATCCTTGTTTAAGTGTCAGTTCTCCGAAGGCAGGAATATTTGCCTGTCTTAACTTTTATTTCCCCAGCACCTAGAGAAGTATTTGGCACATAGTAAATGTTTAAGAAATGTTGCATAACTGAATGTTCCGGTCATACCTTTGTACATTTTTGTATTGAATGATTGGTCTGTTTACCAGTTTCTGAGCATTGTCTGAGTCAGATAGTCCTTGCTGTAGAGTTATAAGTTTTTTTCCCAGTTTGTCATTTGTCTTTTCATTTATTGTCATGTAGAAGGGTTTTTTAAAAAATTAGGAAAATGTTTCATATGTTGCAGAAGATTTTTTTATTTTTATTGTAATTGAGTTGATCAGTCTTTTGTGCCTTCTAGAGTTTGATATATAAAAGGGACTTCTCCACTCCAGGCTTATAAAATTTTCCCAGTTTTCTTCCATTACTTTTACAGTTAGTGGTGTTGCTGAGTATGGGTTTGTGGTTTTTTTTTTTTTTTTAATTTTTTTAAATCTTTTGAGAGAGAGAGACAAGAGTGCGAGCGGGGAAGGAACAGAGAGGAAGACAGAATCCAAAGCAGGCTCCAGGCTCTGGGATGTCAGCACAGAACCCAATGAGGGGCTCAAACTCATAAGCTGTGAGATCATGACCTGAGCCGAAGTTGGACACTTAGTGGGTTCACTAAGCCACACAGGTGCCCCTGTGTTTTTTTTAAATATTTAAATGCCCCATCCTTTTGCAGTGTCTGTTGCTGTACTTGATGAGCTATGGATCACACATGCTTCCACATGGATGACCAATTGCTTTCACATTGTACCCTTACCAGATACTAAATTCTTGTATGCGTTCAGGTTTATTTCTGGACCTTTATTCTGTTCCCTTGGATTATCTGTTCATGATCCAGGATTATGCTATTTTAATTATGGAGTCTTTATTATATATTTTAATACCTGCTAGTGCTTATTGTCCCTTATAGCTTGCAAACTCTGGAAAAAAATAATTCCTGTTTCCTTATTTTCCTTTGGAAACTTTATAATTATCTAGTATAATTATACTGCTGCTGGTATTTTTTGGATTATGTTACATTTATATATTAGGGAGAATTGACGAAATATGTTAAATCTTACAAAGAATGCCTTTTAGTTTTACTCAAGTATTTTGGTGACCTTCAGAGGTATTTTGAAGTTTTCCTTATATAGATGTTACACATTTTTTAAGTTTACTTGAATAATATTTTGTTGTCGCTAGTTGTGAGTGGGAAGGGTGTCTTTGTTCCATTGTCTTTTAAGTGATTATGATTTTTGAAAGCTATTTTTTCTAGTCTATATTTCTTTACTAATTTATCTTACTATAGTTGTTTTTTAGTTGAGTACCTGGAATTTTCAGGGTTCAGTCTTATCATAGAGACAGTAATGGTTTTTCTTCTTTCTTAAGTTTTAATTCCTACAATTTCTTTGTCCAGTTGTGACAAGGAGTAGGGATTGTAGGCATCTTTCTTGTTCCTGATATTAGTTGTATTACTTTTACGGGGTTAGGCTTTCTTAGAGTTACTAACTGAAGCACAAATTTACTAGCCCATGAAATTCCATATGCTTGTCGAGACAACTGTAACGACACTAAGATGAAGGGATTATTCGCAATTTGAGAAGAGTTGCTACAAATGTAGCTGATCTGCTGTCCCTGTACAGGTAGGGGCTGGTTCTGAAATGTCACCTGGGTGCCCTTGTCATGAATTCACTAAACTCGATCAAGAGTGGCTCCAGCAGGTTTGTTACTCGAGGCCTTGGTTTCTACTCATTTTCCTGGGCTGGTCTTGTTTTTATGATTTTCAGTGAGTCCACAAGGTGGTTTGTGCCCTGCCTGGGTTCTTTACAAGCTGGCTCCTGTCCTCAAGAAGGGTATACAGCTGCCCCTGGCATAACATGGGGGTCAGGGGCACCGACCACCCACTCAGTCAAAGCTCCACATAGAACTTTTGACTCCTCAAAAACCTTAACTGCTAATAGCCTACCACTGACTACAAGCCTTACTGTTAACACACGTTTTGTGTGCTACACGTGTTGTATATTCTTCTAATACAGTGAGCTAGAGAAAACAAAATGTTATTAAAATCATATGGAAAATACATTTAGTCATGTACTGTACTTACTGAAAACTCCACATCGAAGTGAGACACACATAGTTCAAACCCATGTTAACTGTACTTGTCTCTTTGAGGGGAAACGAAAACATCCCCAAAACATGGGGACAGATGGCAGGTTCTTGTTTGGCTCACACTAAATCCCCAACAGCTAGAAAAGGAATATATGATGGGGACCTGCTTTTCTCATCTAATCCAAGACTAGTTACCTGCTTCAAATCTTTATTCCCTGGCCTTCCTCTTAACGATTCAGTTGGAGACACTGAAGCAGTGAGTGCAACAGAGATGCTGGCTTTTGATGATTCTCGTTTGCTGTCCATCCCCATGGGCCTCCTGCCCCCACCATTGCTCATTCAGGTGTGTCACTTGCACGGGGGCCGCACAGATTCTCTTTTTCCACAACTCTTTTCAAGCTGTCCTGACCACCGTGGCCGCCTCTTTGGCTGCAGGAGAGCAACACGCAGGGCAGCAGACCCAGCCAGGGTACAGAACTGCAACACCAGTGAAGCCAGTTTCTTTTCCGTCCTTCCAGTTTTATTGAGATATAATTGACATATATCACTGTACAAGTTTAAGGTGCACAGAATGATGGACTGACATGCCTGTGACATGACCGCCGTGGTAAGTTTCATTTTGCACCATTTATGTCTCATAGATTCGTGTGTCCCAGATCCTTGTGGGGCACAGGGTGGCTCAGTGGGTTAAGCATCTGAGTCTTGATTTCGGCTCACGTTACGATCTCAATTTGTGAGTTCGAGCCCACAGCATGGAGCCTGCTTGGAATTCTGTCTGCCCCACCCTGGCTAGGTCTCTCAAAAATAAACATTGTTAAAAAGCTTTTTTCCTTGGGATGAAGACACTTAGGATTTACTCTTGTAACAACTTGTGTTACTTGTCACACAGCAGTGTCTGCTGCGGACATCAGGTTGGGTATTCCATACCTAGTTCTCATTTGTCTGGTAACTGAAAGTTTGTACCTTCTGCCTCCCTTCCTCCAGTCCCCACTTTCCTCTCCCCACCTCTGCCAACAACAACTCCAGCCTCTTTTTCTGCAGATCTGGGTCATGTTGTTTGCGATTGTACACGTAAATGCGATCATACGACGTTTCTCTAATTTCTCTTGTCATCTTGTCTTTTTAGTTATTAAAGCTAATAATGTAGTCTGTTAGTAGGCTTTAGACGTCACAGAATATGTTTAAACATCACACAGTATGAGTATCTGCCTTCAGTTGAGAAAACTTTATTTAGGGTGTCTGATACTTACAGTTTCCAGGACCAAGAATAACATGAGAGGCTGGCCGTTGTGGGACACGGGTAGGGTGTGCCGCCTTCCTGGCTCAGTCGCTTGAGGGGGCGGGGGGGCGGGTCTCTGAGATGTGCCATCTGTGGAAAAAACAGACGTTGCCCACGGAGTCCTGTGTGACACACATTTCCCAGCACAGGCAATGCACGAGTGGGGATGGGGTGGGGAGTTGGGGCGAGAGCAGAGCCGCGGTGGCTGAGCGGACTGAGAGGCACTTGTGGGCCTGGCCGTTGACGGGGTGGTGAGTGTGTGTGTAGGATTCTCATTTGAGGACTGCTGTGTGCTTGGCTCCCTGTCCCAGGCTCCACAGAGAAGGGAAAGCTATGGGTCCTGCTTCCGTGGAGTGTAAGTCGGGTTAGGGTGACCCTGGCTCATTACTCCTGGGCAGTGACGCTTCAGTTGCTCGAGGATGAGACCACCTGAGAATTTCATACACCCTCCTCCCTTGTTGAGGTTCATGGTGTCCCCCATTGGGTGCTGCCAGACACACTCCGTGTTGAATTCTGAAGGTGTGCGGGCTGCTGACCTCTCGTTTCTCCCTCTAGTATGCCCTCCACGTGTACAACGAAGTGATGAGTGTTGGGCAGAAATACGGAATCCGGAATGCTGGCTATTATGCTCTTCGTAGTCTTCGAATCGAGAAGTTCTTTGCCTTCTGGGGTCAGGATTTAAACACCCTCACCACACCCCTGGAATGCGGACGAGAATCTCGGGTGAAACTGGACAAGGTACGGTATCGGCACGTTCCGCCCTAGCAAGGAAGGGCTGAAGTGGAGGCCCGCGAAGGGCCTCGGGTGGACGAAGACAGTGAGGAGTCCTCAGGATGAAAAGTGTGTCCGGCCTGATAGGAAAACATAGTATGTGGAGAACACTGGTTTTGAGCACCTGGCTTGCTCTTTGAACCGGACCCCCCTGAGGTTGGAGTTGCTCCACCAACTGCGGCAGCCGTGTGCCCCACTCGCTCCCTTTTAGATTGGCACTTGCAGGGAAGTTTTTCCAAGAACGTGCCACAGGTATTTGTAAAAATCAGTCTTCTATTCGACAGACTTTTCTCCCCCAGAGTAAATAGGAACATCATTTTTTACAAAGTCCTAGGTCAAGAGGATGTTAGTGACAAGTCTCTTTCCCACCTCTGAAGCCCAGCAAACTGCACTCCCAGCTGCAGCAGCTCGTCTCTGCTTCGAGAACTCTGGGTATGCAAACACACAAGCGAACACTTTCCCCACTTGAACCTGGATGGCTGGGCACCACATGCCTGCTGTGTTATTGCACTTTTTTGTTTTGTTTTGGATGTTTATTTTTGAGAGAGAGAGAGAAAGCATGAGCGGATTTCAAGCAGGCTCCAGGCTCTGAGCTGTCACCACAGAGACCAACGTGGCGCTCGAACTCACGAGCCAGGAGATCATGACCTGACCTAAAGTCAGACTCTTAACCAACTGAGCCACCCAGGCGCCCCACACCTTGTTTTTTTAGGTTAAACCTAACAAAATACCTTAGCAGTACAAAATACCCCTATCAGTACAGGAGATTTCTAGTCGTCTTTGTGAGCAATTACGGATCACTTTTTCTCTCAGGTATAAAAGTAATGAATACTAAATTTTGGAAAATAGGGAAAAATATGAAGAAAATTAAAAATCATCTATTTTATGGGTTTTTTTTTAATTTTTTTTTTTAACGTTTATTTATTTTTGAGACAGAGAGAGACAGAGCGTGAACAGGGGAGGGGCAGAGAGAGAGGGGGACACAGAATCTGAAACAGGCTCCAGGCTCTGAGCTGTCAGCACAGAGCCCGACGCAGGGCTCGAACTCACAGACCATGAGATCATGACCTGAGCCGAAGTCGGACGCTTAACCGACTGAGCCACCCAGGCGCCCCTATAAGTTTTTTTTTAATGGTTATTTTTAAGAGAAAGAGTGTGACTGGGGGAGGGACAGAGAGGGAGACAGAATCTGAATCCAGGCTCTGAGATGAGGGCAGCAAGCCTGACACAGGGTTCGAACTTAACAAGCCAGGAGATCATGACCTGGGCCGAAGCTGGACACTTAACCGAGATACCCAGGTGCCCCCCAAATCACCTATTTTATCTGTACATAATCACTTGAGTTTTTTTTTTACCCTGCTCATGTTTCTCGCACATTCAAATACATACATGTGTGGGTTTTCTCTTGAGATTATCTAAAAACATGGTTTTTTGAAAACAATTATAGCAAGTATTTTTGAATTTTTCTTCCTAAGTATTTTTTTTCTGTGTGGTCTTGTGGTTGAAATCTATGTTTACAAAAGAGAAAAACGTACACCTGTGTTACAGAAATTTTCTGAGTAGGTCTTCTATATTGTGAATGCAGTTTTTTCACAAGGTGGAAAACCTACATTTTCCCCAAATCTGGGGAGTGGGGGCGCTGCCCCCATGGCAGGGACATCAGGGGACCCTACCCACCGCCCGTTCTGCGCCCAGCATCAGCACGTCAGCCTGCTCTCAGCATTGCCGTTCTCTCCTAGGGGATGGATTTCATTGGCCGGGAGGCCCTGCTGCAGCAGAAACAGAACGGGGTGTACAAACGCCTCACTATGTTCATTCTGGACGATCACGACACCGACCTGGACCTCTGGCCCTGGTGGGGAGAACCCATTTACCGCAACGGGCAGTACGCAGGCAAGACCACCAGCAGCGCCTACAGCTACACCCTGGAGCGCCACATTTGCCTGGGCTTCGTGCACAATTTTTCCGAAGACACTGGGGAAGAACAGGTTGTGACGGCAGATTTCATCAACCGGGGAGAGTATGAGATTGACATCGCTGGACACCGGTTCCAGGCCAAGGCCAAGCTCTACCCTGTCACCTCCCTCTTTACCCACAGGCGCCGAAAGGATGATGTGGAGCTAAGTGACTTGCATGGAAAGTAATGCCGGGCTCCCCTCTGGTCCCAACCCTCTGCTTCCCATCTTTTACCTCCCGGATAGGATTTTAAGCTTCACCTGCTTTAAACCTTTTGCTTTGCAACCTCTCTTCTCCTTCCACCTTCCCTCCTCCCTTTTGCAGTGCAGTTAACCATCTAATACTCCCTCTGGGCTGTTCTTCCAGCCCCCCACTCCACCCCTCTCAGATCCTCATGGTGACACAAAGCATGTGTGACAGGCAGGACAGGTAAAGACTGCACTCGTGGAAGTGGGGAGCCAGGGGTCTGATTTCTCTGGCTGTGTCTAGAAGCAGGGGAAGCTGGTGGTATGCAGGCTGCAGGGCAAGAGTCCAGCTCTGTGAGGCTGACTTTTCTCGGAATAACCTGCTCACCTTGGCGGGTTGCTGTGGATCCGAGGCAGCCCCTTGCGAGAGCCCGTGCTGGGGGTTGGCACCGATCCCTCTACAAGAGGATGACCATCTACCTCATTCACGAGCGGCACCACGTGCATGTTCTTTGGTCTGTAGCAAACAGCCAGCCTGGGACATCCCAGCCTCCCTACTGACCCAGTTACTAGACTTGTGGATCAGGGCCACCCTCCTAACATTTCCTTCACGTCTTGCTGATCTCTAGAAGAGGGTCTGGGGGCCTGAGTAAACAAGCCAGTGTTTGAAAGGGAAAGACCATGTTGCCTTTTGTATTGATCTTCTTGGAAAATGTACCGCACAGAGGTGGTTTTCTGCTGTCCGAACAGTGCTGCTGCTTTCAGCTGCTCACTCTTCCCATCTTGACCTTCCTCTTCTCCAGGTGCATCTTTGTCCCCTCTCCTTACCTGCCCCTTCTGCAGCAGGCCCACTCGGCAAACACTGCTGTCCCTTTGGAACAGGGAGGGTGTGTGGTCCTGGGGAGGAACTAAACCATGCTGGCCGTGCAGAGTTCAAGAGCTACTGGACTCTCAAGTTTTGCTTCCTCGGGCACAGAACAGACAGATCTGCACAGAGATGACCCTCAGGAGTCTGGGGAGGGTCCTGTGAGAGTCTGCTCTTCATCCAGCCATCTCTCTGTAGCTCTGGAATAGAAAATGACCGGGCTCTCCACTCTCTTACGCAGTGTCTGTCTGCTAAAGGTGAGGCTGGGCTGTCAGAAACTTGTCCACCCTTTGCACTTAAAGTCCAATGGGGGCAGTTTCTATGCAAAGTGCTGTCACAGATTTGAATGAACTGTTGTCTTGATATCTTGGAAGCGTCAGCTCTGACGAGTCTGTCAGTCCATTATAGAAGGGCCTTTTGTTCTCCGTGAGCAGCTTAGGACTCTCACGTGTGTCTGCCTGCTCTGGCGTTTCTTTGGGGTCTCGGTTTATCCCCTTCATCTGATAGATTCCCTATAGAAACTTCTTGTCCTCTGCCTAGCCAGACAGTTCCTACTTGATTACTGATTGTAGTGTCCACTTTTTAAAAGAGGTCTTCGTTGATTTATTAAGGGAGTATGTGGTTACAACTGTTAGGGCCTCGCTAAGTGATGGGCTGAGAGATGCTGCCGCAAGGAGGTGGGGGGAAGTTGGGGGAGAGGTGTCACCTCGTAGGACAGGGCGCAGCAGCTGTGACACATGGGGGAGAGCAGGAATCAGGCACCTGCTCAACACAGGTGTTAGCAGCAGGGGCCCAACTGACCAAGAAAGCTGGAAACAGGCACTGTAGAGCTAAAGGTATCCCCTGCCCTGTACCACTCTCGCCTTTGAAGAATTTAAAAGCAGTTCTAGATTTATGTGTAAATTACATCTTGTCCATAAATAGGGGCACACTTTTAAGACTCGGGCAAGGTGTATTTATTGAGTGCCCTGACACACACACTCAGCTTTTGGCACTTTAAAATTCACCCTGGAAATCTTTCTTGGTTAACAATGTGAGTCTGGCACTTGTCTCTCTTTGGTCCTAACCCTGAAGTGGGTGACTCGTTCCTGACTTCAGCATACCTGACAGAACATCCTGCAGTCTGTCGTTCCCATCATGGGTTTGCCTTGTGTGTCTGCTCCTCTGTCCCTAGAGATTCAAAGGATCTGGATGCTTTGTGAATGCGTGGCGGGACTTGGGTCTCAGATGGCTGGTACTTTTTTCTCTGTGAAATGATCCTTCATCACTTCTTGTGGTCTCTTGAGGGAGGGGCTCTGTGTTCTTCTGTCTTGTCCACATATTCAACTGGACAATCTTGTTGTATCTGGAAACAGAAAGCGTGCCAGCCTCAGACGAACACAGAGCAAAAAGGGACGAGATCTACCTGCTTGGATAGCCTACCTGATGGCCTGTGCCCGGCTGGGGGCCCTGTACCCCCAAATACAAGAGATGCTGTTCAGAACAGGGGCCCACAGACCGTTAAGCTCAGTGAGTAACCTCAGTTATCCCGTTTCTGCAGGAGGAGAGTCCAGCTACTTGGACTCTCACCAGGAGACATGCTGTCCCTGGATTCTGCCTTCTTAAACACACCGACAGTTTTACCTCTTTCCCTTCTAAAAGTGGAAAGTAGCTCCACCTTTCTCCCTTACCCTGCCTCTGAATGCATTGGAAATGTTAACCCCGCCCCCCCACCATGGAAGTGGCAGGAATGACAGTTTTCTAAAAGCGGTTTTGCTTCACTGAAGGGAGAACCCACCACCTTGATTTCGGGCTCTTCTTATCCTCTGCCTGATGAACGCATGTGCTGGCATCTGAGTCTTCACCATCCTCTGACAACCTAAGGGAGATAAAAGGGAATCTTCCATAAGCTGTAGTCCTGGTGGTTCTGACCCCAGAACGCTGTGTCCTGGTACAACTGCACTGGCTTTGCTTTCAAGGGTTAGTGACCAGGTTCGGTGTTTTGCATCTTTGCAGCTGCATGGTCAGTATAATCAGCAAGGGTCCCCTTTAGTATCTGAGGTAGGGGTTTGGTCACCAGTGCTTAGTACTGAAGAACTTTCCATGGTTTTCATTTCCTTTCTGCACACCACCCTTAACCCACATCCCTCCCAAACTTGCCAGGAGCAGCTTTTCATCAGCATGAAAAAGGGAAAATTTGCACGAGTCAAGAAATGTCAGAGGGGATGATAGGGTAGGTGACAGAGTCTGGGAGCAAGCTCTGGGTCTCCTGGCTGTGCCTCTCCCCGCGACCCCCACCCTGGCCTCCATGCTAAGGTGCTGAGTTGTAAGGCTCCTCCATCATCCGTACAGGACCTGGGTTCACACTCCCTCATCACTACAGATGCACTATTTTTCAAGAGCACTATTTTTGTATGTCTTTGCCTTCTCTTTGTCCATTAAGCACCAGAGTTTAGTCATTGTATAATATGATTCTTGACTTCTGAGCAGAGAATCTGCATCCCTTGGAGAATTATACATTTCTTCATGGGCTTTCTTCCTCATATTTAGATGTACCTATTTTTATCCTTCGCCAACCTTCTGCCTTCTTGGTTTTCTGTCTCTAAAGGACAGAAATTACGAGGGGTGGGGAAGGTATTTTTAGTATCTGTTTCAAAAGATCTATGCCAGGATTTCCTTTGCACACCCGGAACTGGAGCTTGGAGCACCTTTCTCCAAGCCCAGTTCTCGTGCCTTACACCAGAATGTCCCATGGTAGATGTAGACAGGAAGGATGAAAAGAAACTTCGCTCAGTCTGAGGGTTTCCCCGGCCACCCCCCATAGCTTCCCTTCCCCATATCAAACAGGGATAGAAAGTTTCCGCAGCTTGTTTCAATCAAGGGGTTTCTAGCAGCACAGTTAACACTTCACTCTCCGGTCTACTCTTAGGATACAGGAAAATGCCATTGTAATTATTGTACAGTGCTGTAACTCCTCCTTTACATTTGTAAATATGCAGTTTGCTCAGTCCCTTAGTGTGTAGTGACAGGTGCTGCCGAGGACATGTGAGGCACTTTAGGGCATGGGATCTTTCTCAGGAGCCCTGGTCACTTTAGGTACCCAGGGTGACTGAGCACTTCTGCCTCTATGAATGCGGTATTAACATCATGCCCTGTATTTCTTTCAAGCCAGATTCCAATTAAGATGTTCTCTTCATGTTATTAAGTTTGTAAATGAATAAACAGACATTTTAATTACTCTGGTCATAGCAACTTGTGAAATGTTCTTCATCTCTAGTAACTTGATGTATTTGCCATCACAAGGGGTAAGCACTCCCCATAAAACCATTTATACCAAAGCGTAAAAAAAAAAAAAAAAATGTGGAAACCAAGGTAAGACACAAGCATTATGTTACCCTTTGTGTCGGGCTGGCAGGTGTAGAGAAAGTCCCCAATTATCTGAAGTTACGGTCTCAGTCACTGGATCTGACCGCCCATCCTGCCTTACGGTTGATTGCACAGTAAGGAACCTGGCACTTGACATATCCCCCATCCATGTGAAAGCCCACGCTGGTGTGGAAAAATGGGCTCTCTATATATTCTTGCACACACAGTAGGAAGAGAAGAAAATGGAGAGGAGCACCCAGTGATCTTTCCCTATAATCTAAAAATGTAGTCACCGGTCTTTGTTTACTGACCTATTGTTAAGCAGCCACAGTCTGTGAACTGAGATAGGCAAACATGTCTATAATAATCGCATGAATCTGTCTTCCAAAACCACTTGTTAAATTTCCAGATCATCGAATGATCAACATTAAATACAAAAGTACATCCCACAGGCTCTGTGGCAATTCTGATATAAGGGTTCCTGAAACCCTGTGCACAGTGACATTGCTAGAATATCCCACAATGATTCCTTGAAGGGGACAACTCTCAAATGAGGTGTATCTCCTCCTTACTATCAATACCCCAGATTATACACACATTCCACACCATATTAGTAACAAGCAACTCTAGGAAGCAGAGCAGAGCCCAGCAAGCAGAATCTAAGCAAAAACACTTACCTTCAAGCCCCTCCTGCAAACGACAGGCCAGCAGAGTTCACTCCCACTAGGACGTAATAGCCCTGCACTGCAGGAGACTCACCCAAGATGCACCTCATGTCTGGGGTGAAGGTCTCGGGGCAGTTGACCAACTTCACGATCTCCAGAGTCTCCAGTTCTGGCATCCGACGCAGGAGGGAACTCAGCAGGGGCTCTGAGCCACAAACACGAGGCCTGGCAAAGCACGAGGAACTGAACCGGTGGACCGGAAGTCAGCGGTTCTGGCGCTGGGCCCATTACACGGACCCTCTGCTGACTCAATCCCTGGTAGATACCCGATTCAAGTACCGGTTGCCATCAAGTTAAATCCAACCCAGAGGGACTCTTCCCGCCCGTCCCGCGCGTATCCCGCATCTTCCCTAACAGAAGCCCGAGACGGTGCAGCGGCAGGCACCAAGCACATTTACCGTCTTCGCTCGCGAGTCCTCGCCTCTCAAAAGCAAGCCTGGCCGAGAGCGAGGACACCACGGGAGTCGGGCTCATCTACCGGGCAGGGACCAGGGTGAGGCGGCTGAGGCGCCCGCTCTCAGCGCTGGGCCAGCGCAGGGCCGGCCGGGGAACCCTGCTCACGTGCCCAAGCATGTACAGCCTCTTCCTGCCTGCCTGTAGCTCCTCTCCTGGCATCTCCCCTTCTCCACTGCCACATCTACCCGATCCTGTTACAGGACGCTCATCTTAACCCAGAATTGACAAACAAGGTCACACTGCACCAGAGTACGAATTATATGAAAGGGAAAGCTAGAAAACCGTAGTCTGTCGTCAGAATCTCTAATGATTATAATCTCACCTTCCCCAGTGGAAACTGTGTCATATGCCACATAATTCCCACTTGGCCGGCAAAGTGAGCCACAGGCCGTGCGTACCCCGTGACCACATGGCAGAGCCACCTCAGCTGGCACACAGATCGAGCCACCGTCCTTGTCAGGGGGAGTCTTGACTTCTCTGTGATGTGAATCACGCAGGTGTTCTGAAGAGCAGCCCTGAGCTACACGAGCGACTAGGCCCAGCTACTCGCTTAGGACAGTTCCCGCGGCCGCCAAACGGTTTCACCAGCTACGACACAGGCCCAACCCTGGGCTTCTGGCTAGTCCGTCACCTCGCAACAAGCTGACAGACCTGCTTCCTACTTGTTATCATTTGGGACCGCCCCATAGCTTGCTCTCCCCGTTCTACCTGCTCCAGTCGTATTCGGCTCACGATTCCCCGGGTTCTTTTCCCTTGGTGACGCACACAAGGGGTAACGTACGCTTAAGCTTTACAGTCACAAATATCCTTAAGCGCAGCTGGTGAAATTCAGTGGCCCAGACTACGATTTCACTGTCAAGCACCAAAACTTAAGCACTTCCTTCTCTTCCTCATTCAGGAGCCAGATGTGGCCACCTAATACATACTTCAGAGCGCGAACTAGGAAATGGCACAGGAAAACTTTCACATCATAGGAATTCTGGCATCTGGATAGGATCCGAGATAATGACCGAATCCCCTCGATAGATAAGGAAACGGGAGACAGCTCAACACGCTCACACACTTGCCCGAGGTGAGACCAGGACGAGTGCAGAGCTCGGACTGAAACTCAAGCCTCAACTAAAATCCCCAGGCAGGCGTGGCGTCGGACCGCATACGGTACTGACTAAACGAGTCCGGGGCACAGGCAGACCAGTAAATGGCCGAGTACCTGCTTACCTGTTTGGATCCCTGTTTCTTGCTCTAACTGCTGGTAGAGTTTGTTGGAATAGTCTGCCATCTTCTGCTCGATGGTCAAGTGCCTGGCGGTGCTCAGGATGCCGGCACAGAACCTCGTAGAGCCAGCGGCCAGCCTGCGGGATGGATCCAAAATGCTATTAGGTAGGCTCGCATATCTGTGAATGCAACTAGTTCAAAGACCCTCGTTACTAGCACCGACTGTGATATCAAAAGATGGAAACCTAAATATCCCGACAGGAGAGGGATTTCAAATGTTGGCGTTCACCTACACGACGGGACGCCGCGCAGCCATAAAAAAGGCACGAGAATGCTCTTCTGCAACAATATGGGAATCCTAATGAAAACAGCACGGGAGGAGCACTACTTAATATGCTACTAACTTGTACAAAAAAAGAGAAAAAAATAGCAAGTGAAGACCCACGTACACGTGTACACACTGACCAACACGTTTGCTTATATACACGGGGGGTGTCTGGAACGACACACCAGGAACTTAATTTGCCTCCAGCGAGGGAAACTTCAGCTAGAAGTCAGGGATGAGAAGCAGACTTTCCCTGCACACTCTTTTACAGTTTTTAATTCTGAATCGTGTAAATGCATTGCCTATTCGGAGAGATTTACAACAGACTTGTTAAATGTCATTCAATTTCTGGTAGGCAATAGAACAAAAAAGGACTTTAAGGGAAAGTGAGACAACTTGTACCAAGTGTGAACCTTAGTCAGTAATAAGGTATCCATACTGATTCATCATATTTAACGGTAACCCCAACCTAAGATGTCAGTCCCAGGTGCACACAGGCGTGAGGCACACGGGAACTCGGTACAACCTTTGCATTTGTTCTGTAAATCTAGCACGGCTCTAAAATAAGTTAATTCAGTGGGGGAAAAAAAAGGAACAGAAATAAGACAGGATGCAGCCAATTTCATTTCAGCCCATAGAGGGAGCTCCAGAGTCACGGGGTCTACGTTGCCATTTGACCGCCCCTACCCAGAGAACAAGATGGTAAGATGTGCCCGGACCCTGAAATAAAACGCACCCTCTTCGGATACTCGGCTTCGTGGCATCTGCCACCTGTCTCAGAGCCCAAAAACACGGGTATTGCACATCGTGAAACCACGGACAGGAGATTTCGCCTTTCCGTGACTGTTCTCATGCTGCTTAGCGACAGGTCAGCCACTGCCGGGACAGGTTACCGGGAGCAGAGGGGGTGAGGGAAGCCCACGCAGTTGGTGCAACATGGCCCCAAGCCGGGTCCCGTCTGGTCCTTACCTGCCCTGCTCCAAAAGGACAATATCCTTCCAGCCCATCTTGGAGAGGTGATAGGCCACGGATGTGCCCATGATTCCACCGCCACAGATGACCACCTGTGCCTGGGCAGGCAGGGCGACAGAATGCGCCTCGGCAGCTGGCGCACCGCTTCTCCCCGACGACCAGTTCTGCCATCCTCGGCCGGTCCTTTGTCTCCGGGCCACCGACAGCAACCGGGAAAACATCACGTCTGTCAGTCAGCAGCTCGGAGATGTGCTCCCACTGGGCCAAAGAGGAGATTCTCCCCAATTCAAACTAGACAGAGAAAGCAAACAGATTTCATTCCACTGTACTCAGTGCGCCGGATTAGTGACAAAAGAAAAGGAGGCAACAGAGAATGATAGTCATCACGCCTCATCCAGACAGAGGCACAAGCACACGCAAAGGCCCTGAGGGGAGGCACACCTTAAGGAGTCCGAGCACAGAAGGGAGGCCAGTGTGCCCACAGCTCGACGGCAAGGCACAGTCGACCAGAGACGAGGCCGGAGAGGCAGGCAGAAAGCAATGACACAAGCGCTTGGATGCCTCACGAGGAGCTGGGATTTTACTCCAAGTGCAAAGGAAAATACTAAAGCAGGGAATGAAATGATCCGATACGCTTTTCCTAAGATCAGCCTGGCTCCACAGTGGGGACTGGACTGGAGGAAAGGCAGGGCTAGGAAGCTACCGCAGGAGTCCAAGAGGGAGGGCACGGAGGCTCACACAAGGATGGTGGCGGTGGAGTCAGAGCCATGACTGGATCGTTGTGGATGGTGAAATGACAGTACTTAACTTGCCAACAAACCGGATGTTAAGATGGGGAGCGGGAGAAAGACGGACGATGGCAAACTTTCCAGGTTAAGCGACGGGTGCCACTTCCTAAGGTGTGAAGGACTAGGGATGCGGAGGGAGGCGGGAAGGAGAGGGAGAGGGAGGCGGTGAGGGCGCGTGCGCGCATACCGAGGTGTCAAGGGCGAGACACCTAGCAGGCATCCACGTGGAAGTGCCGAGCAGCTAGATAACCAGGCCTGAAGCCTGGGGAAGACATGGGGTATCCGGAGACCCGGCAGTCTGAGGAACAACTCTGAGGCTCCCCAGCAGGCACAGCTTGGCAAGAGAAAGAAAGTACTGGACGGGGGACTGCGCGCTGGGGCAGACTCACAGAGCGTCCAAACGGCTGAGCGGCGGAAAGGGAACCGGGCAGAGGTGTCACAGAAGCCGAGAGAGGAGATGGTTCACTACAGAGGGTGGCCAGGGATGGAGCAAGACGGCCATGTGCCTGCTGGGACTTGACGACACAGAGGTCCTTGGTGTCCTCAAAGAGGACATTCCCAGGGGAGTGCCAGGGACGAAGCACGGACTAGAGCAAGCTCAAGAGCAAGGAGATGAGGGAGTGTGCACAGCTTCTTCACGTGCTGCCCGGAGGGAGCAGAAACCCCAGACAGGAGGAGAGAATGGGGGTGGAGCAAGGCTATTTGTCTGTAAAGGTGGGAGCCACGGAGACTGTTTCAGGGCTGGCGAGAAGGGCCAGGAAGAGGGAAAGAGGTGGGGGAGGAAGGAGAGGCGGTGACAAAGAATGAGGTCCTGGAAAGGAAGGGAGAGAGAGAGGGAGAGAGAAGAGAAGAGAAGAGAAGAGAAGAGAAGAGAAGAGAAGAGAAGAGAAGAGAAAACGAACCCAAAGCCGCAGTGAGGGACGGCGTGCCCCGCGTCTGCACAGGCCACGGACTGGAGACGCCAGGTCCCACGGCCCCTTCCTGAAAGCAGGGGAGGACCGGTCATGGCGGGCTTATGACGAACCACGGGAGTCACAGGCTGCGACCAAGCGCATGTCCCTCGGAGATGACTAACACCATGAGGTAGATTAGGGAGCGGACAGGTTCAGGCCACCAGGGAGAATTACTCTAAGGGCATAAGAGGACTGTTCAATTTTTAAGAAACTGCAGACAGCCCTGTGGGCGAAGGCACGGTCTCCGAGTGTGGGGAGACGGCGACACTTCAGAGGAGAGCCCTGGCAGCCCGTGCGCCCACCAGCACGCCGCTACCAGCCCGGGACCCACGGAGGGCCCCCGACGGCCCAGGTCGTCCAAGGCTAAGGTGTGGGTGCCCATCCATCAGACAGGATCTCAGAACTGAGACCGAGCAGGCCTCCACTGCGTCCCAAGGAAATCCCATCCAAGCAGGGCTGATTACTTTGGCCACCTTGTGGTGATCTCCAGGCCTCACCTCCTTGGTCCCCGCCAAACCGTCTCAAGACAGAAGCTTCTCCACAGCCAGACTTCCCACAATCTCATCTCCATATGACCAATTTCTCTCTCTCTCTCTCTCTCTCTCTCTCTCTCTCTCTCTCTCTCTGCTGTCCTCCCCTCCAAACCTCTCCACCGTGTCCTCCAGAACATCCTTTCCAGACTGGAACACGCAGCCCTTCACCTAGCTTCTCTCCACCTCTGCTTCAACAGAGACACAGCTCTACTGAGGGAAATGCCACTGCCACGTGGCCAGCCCGTCCCACCGACCTTGCCATCAGGAGGGGGGGAGGCGGGCACCCTTCTCCCTTCAGAACCATTACCACTTGGTCATGCTTGAAAAGACCCTGTTCCCTCATGGCTCACACTAGCAGGCACCCCGTAGCGAGCCCCGGGCCACTGCGCGTTCAGCCACAGGCAGATGTCTGTCGACATTCAGGTGCTGAACCCACAACACTGCTCCTCTCCCAACCTGGGACCCCACCTCCTTCCTTCCTTCCAAACGCAAAACCTGTCTCCTCAACCCCTGAAACTCCACCTGCATCTACGACCACCTCTTCCTTCAACCTCGTAGGGTCAAAAGTTGATCCCTCCCCACGTGCCCTGGATCCCTCTCTCTCCTTCCTTCCCTTGACTCCGCTCCATCAACTGTCCCCTTCCACGTACCTTCAGTGTCCCCTCCAATCCTCAGCATTTTAATATGCTCAAGTCCCTCCCAACTGACTTAAGAAATACAAGAAAGGCTCCATAACAGTCTTCCAATGCTGATTTTTAATTTTACAAATTCTGAATTATAAAAATTGTGGTCTTTGTAAACAACACAAACGCAGAAGGAAATTAAGATCTCCCATCATGCAAAATACTCAATTCCAGGGCTGATGAAATTTCCCCAGACTTATTTATCTTGCAGCACGTGCTCCCCTGACATCCACCCGTGTGCCACCACCTGTCTTAAAGTCCTTTTTGTTACACCTCAGTGACTGCACAGTCTGCCGGCGGGTTACACCAAAATTTACTATGACGTCACAACCTGTCTTTTTCACTTGACAAGAAGGGCTTCCTATGGTATCTGTCACTTTCCCCCCTTTCCACCGTCCTGAACCCAAGCGGTTAAGCTCCTGTCCCGCATGCCGGAATACTGCTCTCACCAAGAATGCCACTGTTGCCACCTTCCAGGGACACTGGGCCCATCTCACTCACCCTCTCCACAGCACTGAACACCGCCGATCGCTCCCGCTACTCACGCACTCTGTCCCTGTTTTGACACCGACTACCCCGGTCACATCTACACCGCCTTCTCTCCCCTGCCCATCCTTCTGTGTTGCTGTCCCTCGGGGTGTCTGGGACCAGCTTCTCCTCTCAGTTTGCCACCCTCCAGGGTCATTTCACGCGTACCAAGACTGACGTCTAAGCCCACAACAGTCCCGAGCTTTACATCCGCACCTCGAGCTGAACAATGGCCATGTCCACTTGGGTTCCCGTGGGTCACACCGAGCACATCCAGAAGGGAAACCCACCTGCCTCAATCTCCAAATCTGCTCCACTTCTGTGTCCCGCAGTGACACCATACACAAGAATCCCAGGTGTCACCCTGGGTTCCTCCCTCTCTCTCACCTCCTCTATACGGCCAACCGTCATGGACTAACAATTCCACAGGCGACAGTTCCCTCAGACCATCGACTTCTCCCCCTCCTCACTGCCGTTACCTGAGTACAGACCGCCATCCCCGCTCAGATGAAGGCAGAAGCTTCCCGACAGGGCTTCCGCACACCATTCTCCCCACCCCCCCTCAATCCTTCCGAGGAGGGGCGTGGAGGGAGGCTTCTCAAATGAAACTCTTGTTCACACCCCTACTCAAAACCCTGCAATGGCTTTCTGATGCCCTGAGGAAAAAAAGCATTCTCCTCAACAGGAAGTGTGCAAGATCCTTCATCATCAGGCTCATTCCTGACCTCTGGTCTCTTTCTCTCCTCTCCAGCCAGACGGACATACTCATAATTCCTCCAACAGGACAGGCATTGAGTCTCTCTGAAACCCCCAGGATCTGGGCACACTGTTCCTTCGAACCACACGGCATAGTTCCTGCCCCCCTGCCCCCCAAACATGGATAATCCCCTCAGCTCTCACCCTGTTTCGCAGCTTATCAGACCCCCTCTCCCCCAATACCGCCTCAGGTGACTCTTCTGTGTTCTCCCACAACACCCTGCACTTCTCCAGCACAGAGCCTCCCACACTGTCACGGCCTGTTTGCCAATCAGGGAAACGGCACAACGACCCCGCTGAAAATGCAGGCTTTGGGGGCAGACAGGTATGGGTCTGAAAATCTCCCCCACCTCTCATCAGCTCTATGGCTCTGAGCAAGTCATTCCACCTCTGTGCTCCAGGCTCCTCATCCACAAGGTGAGCTACGAACACCTGCCTGGCCGGGTTGCCACAAAGACTACGTCAGACAATACAGGAAAAGCATGGTAACTGGCACCCGAGAAGCACTCAGTAAGTGCTAGTTTTTAGTCTCCTCTTACAATGGAGCTCTCTGGGAGCTGAGACCAGTTACCGCTTCAACGTGATTCTGCCGGCATTCAGGGTAGGCACCTAGGAAATATAATCAACGGAGGAATGAGAATATACAATAAACGAGATGGGAAAAAATTCAGTGAGGACTCTGAGATCTTGAGGCTAGGCTCCAAGATTTCAGGGGATATCTAAATCACATAGAGTAATTTCTTAAAATTGTTTTCGGGTTTTTTTGTTTTTTAGAGAGAGAAAGGGAGCCAGCAGGAGCCGGGGAGGGGCCGCAGAGGGAGAGAGAGTATCTTAAGCAGGCTCCACGCTGAGCATGAAGCCGGATCTGGGGCTCATCCCACGACCCTGGGATCGTGACTTGAGCCAAATCCAAGACTGGGACACTCAGCCAACTGAGCCACCCAGGCCGGTAGAGAAGAATCTGAAGATGTCAAAGACAAAGAAATAAAAGGTGTAGCCAGGTTTAAAATAAGTTATATTTAAAAACAAAAAACAAAAAACTAAGATGGCCCTATAATATTCTCCCCCTCTAAGAAGAATCGCTAAGGCAACCTCAATATTGGGACTGGTTATGCTCACACCTGCTTACGACAAGAAGAGCAAGGGACAGCTCCAAGTCCCTCTGGGTTGTTCCCCTGTATGGTCCCAGCGTGTGTACAAATGGGCCGCTGGCCACAAGGAAGCCTAGTGAGTGGAGCTCCACCGACACACTTCCCACTCTTGCCTCAGCAGAAGGGCCACCTGGGACATTTCTTTCAAACAGACAGACAAAAACCCCAACACTATCCCAGGCTCTTTCTCTGGAGAGTCTGATCCTGCTGGTCCCGGGGGAGTATCTGTCAAAACGTGCCACCAGGTGATCAGGCAAGTTTAAGAAATTAATACATATCCCTAGCGCTGGAAAAGTGTGCCCCGTGGCCCGGCACCGGCACCCCTCCTCCCCTTCCCACCCTCCCCCCCCTCCCCCCGCGTGCCCGGAGGTCACGCTTACAGAGATTCCCGAATCTAATGTGAATGTCCTTCACAGGGGTCCCGAGTGACCAAACATCACGAAGACAGTTCACCACCCTGGCCTACACTTTTCCCGGTAACTCGGCTTGCCGCACCCTGCAGCAGGCGTACAAGTTAGCGAAGCAGAGGCGGACCGCACGTCTCCAGGCGGGAAAACGATTGCACCTGCAGAGGGAGAAGGGCGGGCGAGACCAGCCAAACCCGCGCCAGGCGCTGTGCAAGCCCGAGGCGGGGAGCCCGAAGCGAGGGCACCCCGGCCGCTCTGGACATCGGGCTGAGCCGCGGACGCCTGGAGCAGCCGGAGCGCAGGCCCGGGGGCAGCCGTGCACGGGGCCCCAAGGCCCGGACCCCGGACCCCGGACCCCTTCGGCCGGACGCCGCACAGCCGCAGACCGACTGAGAGAGACGAGGCAGACCCATTCCCGCCCCGGGCCGCCGGAGTCCCCAGCGACCCGGCAGGAGCGACAGGAAACGAGGGGCGGCCGCGACCACCCCCGAGGAAGACCAAAGCGAAAAGGGGGGCGCTGAGACCCGCGCGGAGGGGAGGCCAGAGCGGCCCCGCCGCCGTCTCCTTACCTCACGGGCCGCCGCGGGCTCCGCCGTCAGCAGCACCCCGGCGGCAGCGCGACAGCCGCCACAACAGTTGCCGGGGGTCCCGCCGCCAGAAACGGGGCACTGGGAATGGGAAGGGGGCGGGGCGGAGGGAGTAAAAAGTTCCGGGGAAGCGGGAGACCGCGACCTTCCGCGCTTTACGGCCCCCGGCAAGGGTACGCCCGCGCGTGCTGGCACACGCGCACGCGCGCGCCGTGACGTCCCCGCGGCGGCCCCGCCCCTGCCACGTGGGGCTTGTTTGGGTCTCGCGAGGCCCCGCCCCGGGAGCTCGGCCCCCGCCCCAGTGGTCCCGGCTGCTTTCTGAAGTGTGCAAGTGGAGCGGGGATGCTGCGGTGGGTCGCCGGCCTTGCCGGGGTGTCGGGAGCGCGGGGCTTCGCTCTGCCCTCCAGGCGCCCTGCCGCTTCTGTCCCCGAGCGGGTCCGCGGCTCAAAGCCACTCCAGTCCCTGGCGCAAAAGGGCGGCGTGGACCGACAGTCCCTTGTCTCTGGAAGGCGCTCGGCTCTTCCTGGGCCAGGCTCTAGCAGAGCGTCTGAAATCCGGTCTGCGGGCCTGGCCCGACCTCGGAGGCGGGTTTAGCGACCCTGAGCTCTGGGCGGGATCTCACTCTGCACCTTCCTGGCTGGCCTGGGCCCGAGGAAGCGGAGTCATTCACTCCATCTTCTGAGAAGCCTCCCGTCCAGTCCTCCCTTCCTATCGCTTGGCCCTGTTTTCCTTCCCTCGTGGAACTCATCACTATCTAAAGTATGTGTTCGCTGACTGCCTTTGCCACCAGTTGCAGGTCCCGGACCCTGGCGACAGAACCTCAATCTCAGGCACCGCAGCACTTGCAGCAGCGCTCGGCGCATGGTCCAGTCAGTATTTGTTTGAACGGGGAGCGTTCTGAGGGCACGGCCGCCACTGCACGGTGGGCCACACTCTGCACGTCCCGGTCTTGGGATTGAAGCCCGTCTTGCCACACGAGCCAGTCTTGTTTCCTTCTGGCCTCTGATGATGGGATTCCGCAGTGCACAAGAACCGGAGGGCTGCTGCCATTTGGGGGGGGGGGGGCAGGAAAGCTCAGGGACCCCGGTGGCACCAGGCCGGCCCACAACCTGCATAACTGTCTACCCACTGACTCGCCAGTTAACTCACATGCTACATTGCACCGGGTTCTGGCTGCCTGAGGATGGAAACTCCGCCTCTTGCTAGTCTGACACATAAAAGTTTAAGACATTCTGCGCTTCTGTGCAGAGAAATTCTTCAGTATTTTAGCTCATGGCTTAGAGCTTGGTGTCCCTGACTGCCCAAAAGGGAGAGGAAATAGACCAACCCATCTGAGGTTGTATTCTTGAGGACGGCCCAGATGTGGCAGTTTGGGGAGAAAAACTTCACAAGTTTTCCTGATGAGTAGTTTCACCTATGCCACTTTCAGGCTTGTGAATTGGGGAGAAACCTAGTTGTCTGTACGAAATGGTGGGTGAAATGAAGTGATGGTGTTGTAAATTCCATTCTGTTTACGTGCAGTTAAGTAGTGAACACGCTGTACGCATTTCTCCCTGCTTACCTCAACCATCACTATTTTTTTGATGTTTATTTATTTTGAGAGAGGGAGAGAGAACAAGCGGGGGAGAGGGGCAGAGAGAGAAGGAGAGAGAGAGAGGATCCCAAGCAGGCTCTGCACCACCAGTGCAGAGCCGGATGCAGGGCTGGGACCCACCAACGCTGAGATCATGACCTGAGCCCAAGTCAAGAGTCAGAGGCTCAACCGACTGAGCCACCCAGGTGCCCCTCAACCGTCACTATTTTACATCTCCACGTTCAAAAGCTAAGTCCCACGGCTCCTTTATGGTCGACGTTGATTCTTGTACTTTCGAGGCTCTCATACCCACCAAATGCCCTATTCTTCAGGAGGACTGACTGTTTTGTCTTCTGGGCTTCTACTCCATGAAACGTCAGAGTGACTTCTTGTACGATACTTCACAGAGCAGACCATCCCATGCACAATTACACGTCTTGACAGGACTTTTCACTCGTGGTATTTGGATTCACCGTTGCAAACATTCTGCCTTCTTGGTTTTCTGTCTCGCAAGGACTGAAATTACCAGGGGTGGGGAGGATAGTTTCAGCATCTGTTTCAAGAGATCCATGCCAGGATTTCCTTTGCACACCAGGAACTGGAGCTCGGAGCACCTCTCTGCTCCAAGCCCGGTTCTCGGTTCTCGGTTCTCCTGCCTTACGCCAGGATGTCCCACGGTAGGTGTAGACAGGAAGGACAAAGAGAAAGTCAATCACTCGGTCTGAGGGTTCCCCTCCACCCCCCATAGCCTCTCTTCCCCAGATCAAAGGCCTGGCCTGCTGGGTAGAAAGTTTCTGCAGCTTGTTTCAATCAAGGGGTTTCTAGCAGCACAGTTAACGCTTCACTCTCCGGTGTGCTCTTGGGATACAGGAAAATGCCACTGTAATTATCGTACAGCGCTGTAACTCCTTGTTTACATTTTGCAAATGTGCAGTTTGCTCAGCCCCTTTCTGTGTGTGTGTAGTGACAGCATGGGGTGCTGAGGACACGTGAGGCATTTTAGGGCACGGGCTCTTTCACAGGAGCCCCGGGGACTTGAGGCGCCCAGAGTGACCAGCATTTCTGCCTCCGCGGGCGCGGTATTAACATCCTACCCTGTATTTCCATCAAGCCGGAGTCTAATTAACGTGTTCTTTTCATGCGACCGGGTCTGCAAATGAATAAACAGACACGTTAATTACTCTGGCTGAGTCCACTGGGAAACGTGCTTCATGTTGGGCGACAGGGTGTTAAGTATTTGCCATAACAGAGGATAAACACGGTACACAAAACCATATCCATCTGTGTTACCAGAGCATAAAACAGGGTTTGGAAACCAAGGCACAGCACACACAGGCATCCCATCACCCTCCGCGCAGTGGCGGCATGGCTAGAGACAGACAGCCTCCCTTACTCTTCTGAACGTTGTGAGGACTCCATCTAAGTCTTTAACACGCGGAAGACTGAACCAGCCAAGAAAGTGCTAAGCACGCGGTAGGCACCAGCGGTGGTGCCTCGGAATCGTCTCGGGACACGTAAAGCAACACCCTCTAAGTGAACTGGAGTCACCAAGGCTGGAAGTCTGACCCGTACTTCTCGAGAGGCTTCCAGGAACTTCTCTCGTGTCTAGAAACCGCTGTGTGCCAAGAGTTGAGCAGTCCGGAGGACAAATGGTAGCCGTGAAAGCTTTGTGGCTTCAGAAGGACTCTCGCTGGCTCCTAAGGAAGATACTTAGAGCCGGACAGGGCTCTTCTCATACCTCATCCCATTTGATCTTGTGACAATCTTAGGAGGTGAGGTTGTAGCCGACGATGTGGGCTCAGAGGTAACGTGACTTTTCCACGATCACGCCGCTTGTGGGAAGATCTAGAAACGGAGCCAGGTGTTCATTCTGAATCCAGAAGCCATCTGCGCCGTAGCATAGGGCAGGTGGCCAGGAGGACGTCTGAGGCTGGGGACAGAGAGCGAGAAAAGAGCACGCAATGTAACAGTAAGGAGCCTGTGCTCCCCGGATCTTTCCAGGCCCTCGTGCCGTCTGCCAGGTGACCTTGCAGTGCGTGAAAGGGTTGGAGTATACGTGTCAGCCGTCCTGAGGACTTTTATAAAAGGTCGGCAGAGACCGCGGTGTGCAGGCCCGGAGCGAGGCCCTAAGGCAAATTACGGGCGTCCGTAGCCCTCCCGGGTGCGGCTTTTCATCAGCGATGGTGCCCCGAGCGGCCACCGTGTCTTGGAGGGTCATGGGATCACACCCGAGGGGAGACTCGGGAAACAGATCTGAACCCGGCCTGACGCCCAGCCCGCCGACCCCCAGCCCGCAACGGCCGCCCGCCAAACCGCAGCCCCCTGCGGGCCCGTAAGCGTGAGGCCAAGTGCTCGTGAGACGCACCGGGTCCCGGGCTGGGGTGTAGCAGCCATCTCGCGGCTCGAATAGAGGGCATCTGGCCGCGTGGCCACGCAGGAACGACGCAGTCAGGGCCTCCATCTCCTTGAGGGACTCTTCACTGGCGCGAACTCGGGAGTCACCGGTCTTTTGTTCCGCTCATCTAACCAGCTTCTGAGCCGCTACGTGTGAGGACCCCACAAGCTGACACGTCGCGAACGACCTCATCATCCAAATCTCCTTTTATTTCCAGTCCACGAATGGTCAACCGGGTCAGAAACCGCGGGGTCATCTGGTCGCCCCGCTGGCTTCTCCCCGTACCTCCGGTTCGTCACCCAGCACCACCGAGTGGTGTCCCCGGACCTCTGGTCTCTTCCGGCCTCTCGTTCCTGCCGCTGCTGCCGGCGTTCAGAGAGTAGCATCCCTCGCTTTGATGACGATCCCCGAAGAGATGGCCCCGCTCCTGCTCCCACCCTGTCCTCGCTCTGCAGGGCTGTCTTTCCAAAACACGTGGGATCGTTGTACTCCCTGGCTTAGCACGTCCTCATGACTCCAGTCCTTGCGGAGGTTGCGTCCGGACTCCTTAGCATATGGCAGAGCGCGGTCCTCATGGTGGAACTCGCTCTGGGCCCACACACTGTGCGACGCTGGGGCCCGATTCCTGGCCTGTTTGCCCCGTGTGTGTGTGCGGCTCATCTTTCCTCTCACCCTGCTCTCCACTCACACCCGCCAGACCCATCTCTCGCTCGCTAAGATGCCCTTCCTGGCACCTGTCCCGCTGTGCTGGGGGAAGAGTTCTCCATTTAGAATCAAATCCCCCCCCCTCCAAGCCCCTCCAGTCAGCCTGGCAGACCGTCCAGAATTTCAGAACCTCAGCCCACATCACCACCATCTCTCGGTGAAGCCTCCCCTTCCCCACAATACCTGGTCTCCCTTTGGTGTGGCCCGCTGGACTCTCTCCGCCTCTGTCTTTACGTGGTCCTCTCCCCTCCTCGCGTGTCAGTCCCTCCCAAGAGGACTGGCTTCCCCGTACCCATCTTGTGCTGCGCCCTGCATCCACCAGATGATTAGTTGAGGGAAAGCGGTGAGCGCGAGCTCCGTTTGCCAATCTGTGAAATGGCAGTTTCGTCGTGGCCTCGTGGCCTCGGGGACTCTTTTCTGCCTTGGGCGTACCAACTCACCGGTAGGTGGCGCTGAGACACGTGAATTGAGGTTTCCCGGGTCTCCCAGCCCCGCATCTGGAGTGCAGGTAGTCAGGATTAACTAGAAACCCAAATCCGACTCGTCAAATCTCCCCCTGAGAGGTGATAATCCATGCGGCCCCCGTGGCACGGGAGGGACTGAGGAGAGGCTCTTTGGTGCGGCTTCGTAAAGAGGGAGGTGCGCTTTCCTTCCTGCTGTCCTCACCTCGAGGGGCCTCTGTAGAGTTAGGGGCCCTCAGACACTTGGATCTGGGGCATCATCTGACTCAGTCCCCCAGAGTCCGAGGTCAGAGGGTCGCTGTCCTATTTGGTCAAGAGCATAACTTTGGAGCTGACCTGGCCTGGGTCTGAATGCCTGCGCTGCCTCTTCCTTGGTGGATGACTCTGGGATGTTAGCTTTCCTGAGCCGCCTCTGGATTAGGCACCAATAGAGACCATATGGAAAGAGAGAGAGAGAGAGAGAGACCCTATAGGAGATAGATATATATCTATACATATAGATATATAAATATATATATTATATATAGATAATACAAAAATTTTAAAGCTCCCCTCATATATATATATATATATATATATATATATATATATGGTATGTGGGTATATATCCAGATACCTCCCTCCCCATATATATACTGAGAGAGAGAGAGATGGAGAGAGTAGAGATTGGAAAAGTTGGGCTCCCGGGACTAGGGGTTGGCATATCTGAAACGATTTGCACCACAAAGCACATTTCTAGGGCCAGCCCAAGACTTGAGTGAGTTTTCACTGTAATTGGGCATGTTCCTTCTCTGACAGTCTCCTTTCTCAGGCTCCCCTTGGCTCTCTTGCAGCCTGGGTTCTTCTGAGGCGCCTTTCCTGGTGTCCAGAGCTTGGTGGGTTTTACTGTTGGAGTTTTAGCTGCTCGGTGGGTCAGGTTGCTGCTCCGTTTTGACTGCCCTCTAAAAACTGCCTGCCTTTGTTCGGCTGGGGTCATTGCGTTCTGTATTTTGTCCTAAACGTGTAACTGTTACCGTTTGGAAGGTCAGTTTGGTAGGAGCATTCTCTTTCATCATGGAAGCTGACCCCTCCTCCTCCAAAACAGTTCAGCTTTTGTATCATTAACTAGAGTTCCATGTGTATTTCAAGTTTTTGGTTTTTGGTTTTGTCTTCTTAGGGGGTAGGGAGTAAAATTTAATTACAATGAAAAACCTACGTGTACCATTTCTTATACATTTGGGGGGGGGCGTAGTGTACGTGTCCTCTATTTCTTAAAGAAATACTCACTTTTAAATTTGTCTGTTTAAAAACTGAAAACTCCTGCTTTTCTTCCTCCTCTTCCTCGAGGGGTTTGGGTTGAAGCTCTAATGGCAGCCTTCCATCAGGGTGTTTACGTTAAGCCACTCAACGTTATCTGCTGATGAATCACTTAGCACGGGGCTACTGGCTTCCTGTTTCCCACCTGACAGTGGTCGGCTCTCAGAATCTTCTTTTTCCCTTTCAAGGTAATCATCGTATCTGTTTCACTGCTGCTCACGTGAGCACTTTGAGACGCTCGGACCGTTATGTCGGTGGCGAGTAATTGAGCAAAATCTGTTTTCTCTTTGCTTTGAGGACACCAGCTCTCACCAGACAACCCGATCGATGCCCCACGCTGAGAAACTCCTACGTCAGAGTTAGTGGGAATCTTTCTTCAATTGTTTTCCAGTCTCTTACCACGCACGGCTAAGTGACTAGACCTAACCGTTGCAGAATGAATCAAAACTACTGCTGCGGTGTTCTCCCTTCCCTCACTCCACCCACTTACTTAGGCACCGCAGTCTTGTTTTGTGTTTTTAATGTTTGTTTATTTTTGAGAGAAAGAGACAGAGTGCGAGCAGGGGAAGGGCAGACACACACACACACACACACAGAATCCAAAGCAGGCCCCAGGCTCTGAGCTGTCTGCACAGAGCCCAACGCGGGGCTTGAACCCACAAACCATGAGATCAGGCCCGAAGCCGAAGTCAGATACTTCACCGACTGAGCCACCCAGGCGCCCCCTGGCACAGCAGAGTCTTGAGCTGGCTCTTTATCCTCCCCGAATCCCACGGAGGTCTGTCTGTTGGTTTCTCCCGTGAGCTGGAGGACTTTGTTATGGGATAACTGCTGGTTCCCTTGGTTTTTGACATGAATCTAGCACTCTCCCCCTCACTCCGTCTTCTCCCCTCAAGCAGGGACCTTCATAAGCGCTGGAGGCAGGATATTATGTCGTTGTTCTTGTTTATTGATTCTCCAGTTCCCTGCGAGGTGTGGACTCTTCAGGGAGGAGGGCACTGGTGGAAAATCGGGAGTCTGCGGAGCCTGTACCACTGCGGACCCGGGGCGTGGCCTTGCCCCTCCCCATCTAGGCTCCCCAAGAGCACAGCCCCTCCCCTCCTCCACAGCTGTGTAACTTTCTAGAATTTAGTCGTTTGTGGGATACTTGGGTTGATTTTCTGTAAGGCCAGCAGGAGGGAGACTGGCGTGACCACGGTCGGGAAACCGAGCTCTGACCAGCGGCCGTTGGTCACAAATGGAATGTCTGGTAGAAACGAATGAGAGCCTCAAGTCACCTGTAAATGGGGATAAAAATTTGTATGTGGCACACAATATAGCATATTTAAATTTTTATTGATAATTTGAATGTATTAGTCTTCTTAAAATTTATTAAAATGTGGATTACAATTTTAAAACAATATAGATAATACAAAAATTTTAAAGCTCCCCAAATTCTGCATTAAAAAGTGATTCCTGGGTGCCTGGGTGGCTCAGTCAGTGAAACACGTGACTTTGGCTAGGGTCATGATTTCACGGTTCATGACTTCGAGCCCTGCATTGGGCTCTGGCCTGTCAGTGCCGAGCCTGCTTGGGATTCTCTCCGCCCCCCGCCCCCTCTCTCTGCCCCTCCCCCACTTATGCATGTTTTCTCTCCCTCTCTCAAAATAAATAACACAAACTTAAAAAAAGGTTATCCCCCACCCTTGTTTTCCTTCCAAAGTAATTAATTTGTTACCTGCTGTATCACAGGATAAGTGTTACTAGTGTTAATAGCTGCTATTTATCAGGGACTCACTTTGTGGCAGAACGGTGCCTTATAACATCCCTACGTATTCACCCTGTTCGGTAGACAGCCTTAACCCTGTTTTGGGGGACAAGAAGCAGGCTCAGAGGGATAGAACATTTGCCTGGCAATACATGCCCTAAAAGGAGAGAATCCAGACTTTAAATAATTTTTTTTAATGTTTATTTTTGAAAGAGAGAGAGAGAGCGCAAGCAGGGGAGGGGCAGAGAGAGAGGGAGACACAGAATCTAAAGCAGGCTCCGGGCTCTGAGCTCTCAGCTGTCAGCACAGAGCCCAACGCGGGGCTTGAACCCAAGAACTGTGAGATCATGACGGGAGCCGAAGTCGGACGCTTAACCAACTGAGCCACCCAGGCGCCCCAGAGAGAGTCCAGATTTTAAAAACCCAAGCGATCCCATGTTTGTAGATTGCCTAGACCAATCAATATTAACTCATCCGACCCACACACCTGAGGCCTTTCCACCAGGAGCTGGGCAGACAAGCTCCCTGGGAGAGAATGAGGGAGGGCGTTTTTATATCCATACAGCCATCGGACAACGCTGGTAAAAATACCAGCAGCAGGTGCCAGGCCGAGTCGGCTAAGTTCTTGCCATGGATCATTTTATGTATTAATTTATTTCTTTTTAGATTTTAATTTATTTATTTTTTATGTTTTTAAATTACATTCAAGTTAGTTAGCCTATAGTGCAACAATGATTTCAGGAGTAGATTCCTTAGTGCCCCTTCCCCATTTAGCCCATCCCCCCTCCCACAACCCCTCCAGCAACCCTCGGTTTGTTCTCCACATTTAAGAGTCTCTTCTGTTTTGTCCCCCTCCCTGTTTTTATGTTATTTTTGCTTCCCTTCCCTTACGTTCATCTGTTTTGTATCTTAAAGTCCTCCTATGAGTGAAGTCCTATGATACTTGTCTTTCTCTGGCTGACTACTTTCACTTAGCATAATACCCTCTAGTTCCATCCATGTAGTTGCAAACGGCAAGATTTCATTCTCTTTGATGGCCAGATAATGCTCCATCGTACATACGTACCTCATCTTCTTTATCCGTTCATCCATCGATGGACATTTGGGCTCTTTCCTTACTTTGGCTATTGTTGTTAGCGCTGCTGTGAACATTGGGGTGCGTGTGTTCCTTCGAAACGGCACACCTGTATCCCTTGGATAAATGCCTGGTAGTGCAATTGCTGGGTCCTAGGGTACTTCTATTTCTAATTTTTTGAGGAAGCTCCATACTGTTTTCCAGAGTGGCTGCACCAACTTGCGTTCCCACCAGCAGTGCAAAAGAGATCTCTCTCTCCGCATCCTCGCCAACATCTGTGGTTGCCTGAGTTGTTCACGTTAGCCATTCTGACAGGGGTGAGGTGGTATCTCGTGGTGGTTTTGATTTGTATTTCCCTGATGACGCGTGACGTTGAGCATTTTGTCATGTGTCGGTTGGCCATCTGGATGTCTTCTTTGGAGAAGTGTCTATTCATGTCTTTGGCCCATTTCTTCACTGGACTATTTGTTTTGTGGGTGTGGAGTTTGATAAGTTCTTTCTAGATTTTGGATACTAACCCTTTATCTGATACGTCGTTTGCAAATATCTTCTCCCATCCCGTCGGTTGCCTTTTAGTTTTGCTGATTGTTTCCTTCGCTGTGCAGAAGGTTTTTATTTTGGTGAGCTCCCAGTAGTTCATTTTTGCTTTCGTTTCCCTTGCCTCCAGAGACGTGTTGAGTAAGAAGTTGCTGCGGCCAAGGTCAAAGAGGTTTTCGCCTGCTTTCTCCTCGAGGATTTTGATGGCTTCCTGTCTTACATTGAGGTCTTTCATCCATTTTGAGTTTATTTTGTGTGTGCGGTGTAAGAAAGCGGTCCAGGTTCATTCTTCTGCATGTCGCTGTCCAGTTTTCCCAGCGCCACTTGCTGAAGAGACTGTCTTTATTCCACTGAATATTCTTTCCTGCTTTGTCAAAGATTAGCTGGCTATACGTTTGGGGGTCCATTTCTGGGTTCTCTATTCTGTTCCATTGATCTGAATGTCTGTTTTTGTGCCAGACACGGGTCATTTTAGATTCATAACCACCCTCTGAGGCAGGTTCTACTGTTCCCAATTTGAAGAAGCTAAAACTCAGGCTCAGAGAGGTTAAAGAATTTGGTTGACTTAGAGGAGAAGTAGTGGAGGAAGGATTCCAATCCAGGCAGCACAACAGGAGGGCTTAAGCTCCTCAATTCTCTACTCTGGGGGCGCCTGGGTGGCTCAGTCGGTTAAGCGTCTGACTTCGGCTCAGGTCAGGATCTCGCGGCTCGGGAGTTGGAGCCCCGCGTCCAGTTCTGTGCTGACAGCGCGGAGCCTGCTTGGGATTCTCTCTCCCTCTCTCTCTGCCCCTCCCCCACTCGTGCTGTCTCTGTGTCTCTCAAAATAAATAAATAAGCTTAAAAAAGTCATCTCTAAAACACCAGTCGACTACTTTGTTCATGAAACTGTCGTTTGGGCAGGGCTTGGTGGCGTCAGCTTATTTCCACCCCGTGTGGCATCGGCGGGGGGAGGGGGGGGCCTGAAGGCCGGGGGCTGGGACCATCTGAGGGTCACCGACATGTCTATTGCCTGTGGCTGGTCGTCAGCTGAACACCTACACGTGGGCTCTGCCTGCCGCTGCTTGGCTTCCTCCCAGCACGGCAACCCAGCAACACTATCAGTCATTAGACGAGGCAAATTAAAACCACAATGAGCTATCACTACACCCCTACCAGAATGTCTGAGACAAAAAAGACTGACCATGCGCAGGGGTGTCAAGGATGCTCTCGTACAAACATTTTGGAAAAGGGCCGGGCGGTCTGTTAGGAAGTTAAACATCCACTTACCCTGTGACCCAGCCATGTGACTCCAAGGCAATCACTGCGAAAGGAAGGAGAGTGTATACAAGGGCTTACACGTGAATGTTCACAGCAGCTTTATTTGAACGAGCCGACAATGAGAAACACCCCAAATGTTCACCAGCAGGCGAACAGGTAAGTAAATTATGGCATACGGTGAAGTACAATTCAGCAATAAAAATTAATTAACTATGGGTACATGGAATAACGTGGGCGGCTCTCAAAGTTACGACGCTGAGTGAAAGAAACCAGACAAAAAAGTGCATGCACAGTATTATTCAATTTACATAAAACGTTTAGAAAACGCAAACTGACCTGTGGTGCCGGGAAGCACGCCCGCGGTTGCCTGCAGATGCTAGAGGTGGGGAGAGGGAGGGATGACAGAGGGGCATCAGGAAACTTTTAGGGCTGGTGGATGTGTTCGACATCTTGACAGCGGTGATGGTTTCAGGGGCGTACGCACGTCAAAATTTACCAAGCTGCACACTTTGAATACGTACAGCTTACTGTGCGTCCGTTGTATCTCAGCCTAGAAAATGAATGCCAACTCGGGTGGAAGCAGAAAGGGCGTGTGGGGGGAGAGGCACTGTGGAGGCCATGTTGGAAAACATGACCTACCTCATTCACCAGGTGCTTCCAACATGCCGGGTACCGTGTGTGCTAAGTGCCTCGTGGCACTGGCGCCCAGTCCACCGGATAACCCAACCCGAAGGGAAGATGAGGAGGTGGCCAATTATCTATTGTTATGATTATCTTGGTTGCTATGACAGAACCACGAGGTCTGGGTCTCTCTGGGACGGAAGGATGTCTCAGGGCTCTGGTGAGCAGGCCATCAAGGCTTTTCTTCCCGAGCCGCAGGAGAAACTGCGGGCCACTTCTTGGGACAGTCAGGAAGCAGAGCAACGTGGAGAAACAGGTGGGGGCTTTGTGAGAGGGTGTGGGGACATGGCTGCCGAACTGAGAAGCTGGAAGGAGGCAGCAGAGGGGCCCCTCTTGGGCCGGAGAGCCCCCCCCCCTTCTTCTGTTACATTAGCCCCTTTGGACAGGTAGGTGCCTGCTCTGGACCCTCTGGTGACTGCATCCAGCTTTCCTCTGGGAACCACCATGCTGTGACTCCAAGTCCCCAGAGACCCTCTGAAACTGCCCCCATGCCTCAGCTTCCAGAGGGCACAGGTGACCCAGGCCCAGCCAGCCCACTGATCACAGGGATGGGTTTGGGCAGGTGCATGGTCCAGGCTAGGTCGACCAACATCAGCCTCGGACCTCTGCTTCAAGTAACAGGAAGGAGACTCTTCCTTTTCCCCGAGGTGGCTACGCTGGCCAACCTGAGCCTTGGGCCCTGGGGGACATCTTTCCACCACGTGTGGAGAGCCTGCCCACAAACCAAACGGAAAGAAAGACGGCTACAGAGCAGAGAGAAAGAAAGGGGTGTGCCTCTGACATCACATTTCAGGCCTGCGGACCCAGCCAGACCCGAGGCCGGGACCTCTCCGGGACTGGTTTCAGGGGCCAGTAAACCAAGTCCTCTGCTGAACTGCTTGCAAACCAAGTAGTCCTCTGTACTTCGCCCCAGCACTCAGATGCCCCACCCCCACCCCTCCAGGGGCTTTCCGAGAGACCCGGATATTGGGGTTGGCCCACAATTGCACCGCGCCTGTGTCTGTACACCGCCCCCCCCGCACCCCCTCCGCACCTAGGGAGGAAGCCGACGTCAGGCCCCTCGTTCTGGGGCCACGGTGAGGGCCTGGTTGGAGAAGCGCTGCACGCTCAGTCCAGCCCCGGGCTGATACGGAGAGAGATGGCGTCGCCACCAAAGCTCTCGAGTAGAGTCCCGGCGTCCTGGCGTGGCTGGGCCCTGTGTGTCTGGCTGCTGCGCTCTGTCTCAGGTGAGCTTCTCCCCTCTCCCTGTCCCAGATCCTAATTAGGCCTCTCGCTCCGTTTAAAACACTGTTTTAATGTTTATTTATTTTTTGAGAGAGAGCGAGAGAGGGGCAGAGACAGGGAGCAGGTTCCAGGCTCTGAGCTGTCCCACCACCGTGAGATCATGATCTGAGCCGAAGTCAGCCGCTCAACGATTGAGCCACCCAGGCGCCCCTCTCGCGTTTAATGGGGATGGAGGTTTGTGACTGTGGACAGATTCTGGTTTAGGAGCGTAGCGGGGACTATTGGAAGCGGAAGGCGGGAGAGCGGCTGGTGCACAGCCGGGTGGACCCCTCACTCCCACCTCCCATGAGGAACCTAGGCCTGAGTGACTGCAGGGTACCGAGAAGGGGGGCGGGGGAGGTGCAGGGGCCGGACCTGGACAGACAGAGGGGCTTGGGCGGGGCAGTTGAGGGGTGGGAGGGGCGGTCTCAGTACTTGGGGAAGGGGTCAGATCACCCATGCCTTGCGGTCCCGTGGAGCTGAACAGAAAGAGTAGAAACTGGTGACATTGATTAAGGAGGCACTGTATGCTAGACTTTATCTCATGGAATCCTTATGACAATTCTGTGAGGTAGATTCTACAACCCTCATTTTAGAGTGAGACTGAGGCTTAGATAAGGTGTCCACAGTCACACAGCTAGCTAGTAGATGGGGGTCTGGTGAAAGCGGTGGAGTTGGGGGGGGGGGCGGTGTGACATGGGCTGGGGCATGACATTGGGGCCAGCAGGAGCAGCGGGAGGCTGGGGGCCATCCGGGTGGCAGGAGGTGACCCAGGCTCAAGAGGCTTTGGTGGAGGGGAGGACAGCTGTGTGACAGGATCTGCAGGACCTGGAGACTGGGACTTGTCTGCAGGCTGGGGAAGCTGGAGGATGGGGAATGCAGGGGTGGGGGGTGGATCTTCCTCACTCTAATTTGGTGGAAATGAGGCCGGAGAGAAACTGAGGAGCCCTCAGGGAAGAGCTACCCCCAGTGCGCTTGTCCAGGAGCCAGGAGAGAGGGTGACGGAGAGATCCCAGGGACCGAGACTGAGGCACCAGAAGGGCTGATGGACGGGTGGGAGGGGAGCAGAGTGGGGTCAGCCCCTGGGGTTTGAAGGCAGACCTGGCTTTGACCCAGGAGTGGTCAAGGTAAGTGCCACAGAAAGGTCAAGAGAGAGGAGGGCGAGGAAATACCACTACGTCCTGGGTCTTGGTGTTCGAGCGTGATGGGAGAGACTTGTTCTTTTCAAAATGTGAAACTTTTCATTTCTGACGGTGAGAGTAAAGCCTGCAAAGTAAAATTACACAGCAGTAGATTTATTAAAAGCCCTAAGACCTCCCATGGTCCCGAACCCACACGCTACTGCTGTTAACGGTTAAAAATTCCTTCAGGTTTTGGGATATTAGCAAAAACAGATAGGTACGTGTGTAAGAGAATTCCCGTTCCTCCACATCTTTGCCGAGACTTGAGAATTACCTGTCTTTTTCATTTTAGCCATTGAGGTACGCGTGCGCCTGATGTCCTCCTAGTCTTTTTTTTTTTTTTTTTTTTTTTTTTTTTAATCTCCCCATAGTCTTAGTTTCTGTTTCCCTGATGAATAATGGCATTGAGCGCGTTTTCATGTTTGTTGACCTTTAGGATATCCTGTTCTGTGAAGGGCCCGTTCAAATCTTCTGTTCATGTTTCTATTGGTTCATTTGACTTTTTGTTCATGATTTATGGGAGATCTTTATATAACTAAAAATCTAAATAGAACTCCTCTGTTGGTTATTTGTGTTGTCCATGGATCTTTTCACTGTTGTTAATGGTGTCTTCTGATAAACAGCCACCCCCAATTTTAATGTTGTTTACATAATAGTTTTTCCATTATAACGGACTTTTTTTGGTGTCGTATTTAAGCAATCTTTGCCTACTAAGATTTCTTTCCGAGGTTTATGCTGGTAAAGATATTCTCGGGGTGCCTCGGTGGCTCAGTTCATTAAGCTTCTGACTTCGGCTCAGGTCACGTTCTCACAGTTTGTGAGTTCCAGTTCCGCATCAGGCTCTCCGCTGTTAGCACGGAGCCCACTTAGGATCCTTTGTCTCCCTCTCTCTCTGCCCTTCCTCTTCTCGTTCTTTCTTTCTCTCTCTCAACATAAATAAATAAATAAAGATATCATCCTATGTTTTTTTCCAAGCTTTCCTGTTTTACATTCCAGATTTAGATGTGTAATCCAGCTGAAATTTTTGGTTGTAATCCAGTAAGAGTTGGAGGTTAAAGTTCACTGCTTGTGCAAAACAAACAAACAAACAAACTCACTGCTTGTGCATATGTGCATATCCAGTTGACCGAGCACAAAAGGACTGTCCTTTCTCCATAGCCTTATAGCATCGCTTTGTCATAAAACTGTAGACACGTTTTGGATTCTGGCTCATGTTCCACTGATCCCTTGTGTATTCTTGCACCAATACCACACTGTTTTCATTACATCAGCCCCTTGAAAGTTTTGGTTCTTGGGAGTGTAACTCCTCCAGCTCTGCTGTTCTTCAAGATTGCCCTAGATATTCTAGGAACTTTACATTTGCATAAAAAATTAAGAATCAGCTTATCATTTTCCACAAAAAGACCTGCTGGGGTTTGATGGGAACTTTTAAATGTACTAAGACTTGTTTTATGGCTCCGAAGAGGAGCTAAGTTTGACGCTGTGTATCACTTTAGGAAAAACTGACAACTCCATCACAGTGAATGGTTTAATGCATGCGCGTGGTATCTGTCTCCACTTACTTACATTGTAAACATTTCTTTCAATAATGTTGTGTAGATTTCAGTGTAGAGGACTTGCATAGTTTTAGGAGATTTATTTCTAGGGAGGGCACCTGGGTGGCTCCGTCAGTTAAACGTCTGACTCTTGATTTCGGCTCAGGCCATCATCTCACAGTTCTAGAGTTTCAGCGCCACATGGGGCTCCACGCTGACAGCACGGCGCCTGCTTGCCATGGTCTCTCTCTCTCTCTCCCGCTCCCCGTCTGCAGCTTGTGTGCGTGCTTTCTCTCTCCAAATGAACTTAAAAAAAAAGATTCATTTTTAGGTATCTGTTGGTTTTGATGCTATCATAAGTAGTATTTTGTTAATTTTATTGTCTATTTATAGTTAATATAGAACTATAATTTATTTTTCTATACTTACCTTATATCCAGTGACCTTGATAAACTCATTTATTAATTCTAACAGATTATACATTTAAAATT
Organism: Panthera pardus; assembly: GCF_024362965.1. Lineage (NCBI taxonomy): Eukaryota > Metazoa > Chordata > Mammalia > Carnivora > Felidae > Panthera > Panthera pardus. The sequence goes on from NW_026526754.1 coordinate 13,400,668, forward strand.
TTATTATGTTTACCACTAGGTTGTCTGCAAATGAGATTTTATTTCTTCTTTAACAGTCCTTGGGTGTTTTTAGAAACAACTTCTGTGAAGTATACGTGTCACGCAATCCACTCAGTTTAGCTGCACTGTACAATTTAGTTGTTTTCAACAAACGTACCAAGTTTATCGGTACATTTACCAATGTACCAGTGCAACTGTAACCAGCATTGAGTCTTAGAGCACTTTTATCATCTGGATAGATGCCCCGGGTCTCTTTCCAGTTATTGTGTCAGCAGCACTCACACATTGTTTGACCCGTCACCTTCTTATTTTCATTTACTTCTAAATACTGCTATACTTCCAGATTTACTCTTTGACCCATGGGTTATTTAGAACTAAGTTATTTTCCAAACATTTGGGAATTTTCCAAACATCTTTGTCATTGGTGTCTAATTGAATTCCACTGTGGTCAAAGAACATTGTGTGTGTGACTTGAATCCTTGTAAATGGATGAAGACTTGTTTTATGTTCAGAATATGATCTAAGTTGATAAAGGTTCCGTGGTTCAAACCTTATTTGGTTTCAAATAAGGTTCAAACCTTATTTGAAAAATAAGCGTAATTGGGGGTTGTTGGGTGGAGGGCTCTGTAAGTACCGTTTTGTAAATGGGTCGATGGTATTATTCAAGGCGTCTGTATCCTCAGCGATTTTCTACCTACTTGTTCTATCAAATATTAAAAGATGGGTGTTGAAATCTCTGGCCGTTATTGTGGATTTGTCTGTCTTTCTGTGCAGTTCTATTACTTTTGCTTCTTTTATTTTGAAATTCCATTATGTGTGTAAGTGTTTAAGATGGTTACATTCTCCTAATGAATTGAACTCTTTAACATTATGAAATAAGACTTTTTACTATTAGTAGTATTCTTTGCTCTGAAATCAACTTTATCTGATTTTGATACTACCCCTTTTGTTAAAAAAAAAATCATAGTAGCATAGTATGACATTTCCATCCTTTTCCTTTTAAATTATTTTTGTCCTTATGTGGGTTTCTTGTGGATGGAATATCCACAGGATTCCTGTCCAATCAGACTTTCAATTGAGGTGTTTAGACCACTTACATTTAATATGGTTATTGAAATGGCTGGGTTTATGTCTTTCTGGTGGAATGACCCTTTTACATCGTTAAGTGTACATCTTCATCTCTTCGTACTATTTTTTGCCTTGAAGCCTATTTGATCTGATGTTAGCATAGGTGTATCAGTGATAATGATACTTTTACTTTCAGTGTTTTCAAGGCCTAATATTTAGGGTGTGATCTTTGTTAGCAGGTTATAGTTGTTAGATTTTGATCCATTCTGTCTATCCTAGTCTTTCAATTGTAGAATTTAGTCCCCTTATATTTAGCGTATTTACTAATATATTTGGGTTTATACCTACTATAGTCCTTGTTTCTCGTTCCCTTTTCTCTTATTTGTTGTCTTCTTTTGCATTCTTTTTTTTTTTTTTTTTTTTCAATTTATTTTTGGGAGAGAGAGGGAGACAGAGTATCCCAAGTAGGTTCCACATTGTGAGTGCAGAGTCCGACGCAGGGCTCAGACTCACTAACTGTGAGATCATGACCTGAGATGAAATCAAGAGTCAGATGTTCAACCAATTGAGCCACCCAGGTGCCCGTGGATTCTTTTAAAAAATATTCCCTCCTCTAAAAACTTGTTAATTATACGTTCTTTTATTATTCTTTTAGTGGCTACTCCTACAGATTAAAATATGCATTTCTGACTTCATGGTCTAATATAATACTACTTTGACCACTTCTCTAATGAGGCTATAATGTTAGAGTATTTTAACTTCACTTGCCTCCTCCCAACTTCTGTGTTGTTCTTACAAGACATTTCAAGTCGACATTTCTATTGCTTTGTACAGACAATATTTATTTATATTTAACTACATATTTACCCTTTCTATTACTCTTCATTCCTTCATGCATTTCCCTGTTTCCATCTAGGGTCGTTTTTCTTTTGCCTGGAGATTTCCCTTTAGGATTCCTGTAGGTGACATATTATCTCAGCTTTTATCTGGGAACGTCTTTATTTTCAAGATGGTTTCATTAGGTAAGAAAAAATTCTATGTTGACAGGTTGGTTTGTTTTCACGCAAGAACTTTAAATGTCTTTTCATTGTCTTCTGGCTTCCATCATCTCTGATGAGAAGTCATCCATCAGTCTTCGTGTAACACAGTACAATGATCAAAATGAAGAAGCCAACATTAATATGATTCCATCTACAAATCTTACTCAAAATTCACCAGTTTTCTCTCCAATATTCTTTAGAGTAATATATATATATAATATATTATATAATATATATTATATATATATGGTCTCTCTATATATATGGACCATATATATATATGGTCCAAGATCCAATCCATGATCACACACTGCATTTAGTTATCATGTCTCTTTATTCTCCTTTCATCTGGAACAGTTCCTTAGTTTTCACCTTTCACGATGGAGTACAGGCCAGTTATTCTGTAGAATATACGTCAACTTGGGTTTGATGCTTCAAACCTGATGTTTCCTCGTGATCAGATTCAGGCATGCATTTATGACAGGAATACCACCGAAAGATTGTGTTCTCAGTGCCCCGTATCAGGAGGCACATGATGTCTATTTGCCCCGTTCCTGTTGATATTAATTTTGCTCACGTGGCTGGGTGCCTGGGTGGCTCATTCAGTTCCGCGTCCAGCTCTTGATTTGGGCTCAGGTTATGATCTCACTGTTCATGGGATCGAGCCCCGGTCAAACTCTGCCCTGATGGTGTGGAGCCTGCTTGGGATTCTCTCTCTCCCTCGCTCTGCCCCTCCCCCACTCGTGCTCTTTCTCTAAATAAATAAATAAATAAACTTACCCAAACCCAAAATGTTTTATCATCTGTTGATGCTTCTTGTCTGAGTGATGATTCCTATGGTGGTTGTCAAATGGTGGCTTCCTAATTCCAGAATTCCTTCTACAATTAGAAGTGTATGGAATGCAGTTTTAATGGAGTTCCATCTACTACTCATTTGCCTTGTTCCTAGGGCTGACCCGTTTGGGACCTTGAACTGAAATCCTGGTGTATACAGCAGAGGGTTTCCTTTTGAGAGATGTCAAACTCTGATCATTTATCTTCTCAACACCGTGACTCTGCAAAATTCCGCTCTGCTTCACAGAGGTTGGGCTTAGCTTTTAAGGTTCCCATCTTATAAAATTTCAGACTTCAGGTAATGGTGATAACTGAACATATATTTGAGGTTCCTCAGGCTTTCGGTTTTGTCACTGCAACCTGTGGGATTATAAACGGCTCTGCTGATTTCTCTTGTCTCACCTGCAGCCTTCCCCCTGGGGAAAACCCGGATCCTTAGCCTCTTGCCAGAATTGGCAATTGCAGGTGGCTGAAAGGTGTCACTTTGCACCTCCGTGGTTCCTCCCTCTGCACATCCTTAACCCTTCTGGCCACTGTTGCTTCTGTACCTCTCTTAAACCTGAAATATCGTCTGTTCCTCTGGCTTTTCTAGTTGTTTTCAGTGGGAACATTATTTGGCTGCCAACAACTCCATCCTACCCAGAAGTGAGAGTTCTTCATTTTTCTTTTATGGGGCCTGCATAGTACTGCATAGACCGGGTGTCTCATTTAAAACTTTATCCTCTCCTCTAATTACATTTATTTTCTCATTATAACAGTCCTGTTTGTAGGTCTACCAGTATTCCTGAGTCCAGTTATTTTCCTAAGGTAAATTTATGGAAATAAAATTGCCAGATCACAGAGTGTGATGACGTACAGTTTTGACAGGTATTGTCAAATAGCCTTCTGGTGAGACGGTACGCTTCGGCTGAGCTGACAGTGTCTAATAAAGGACTACTGAGTTGTTTTGAGTGGGTCACTATCCTCTCTGCCTCTTCAGGTGCCTCAGAAGTCCTCCAGCCCTCTCTGTTCCAGCCTCGGTCTTCTGTGGTGAGTGGACGAGGCAATCCACAGATCTGGTGTGTGGTGCAGGGAAGCCCTGCCAGGGCTCATGTCTTATCTTGGTACCAGCAGTTGAAGGGGAGTGGCCCCACCTTCCTGCTGAGTCAGCGAGAAGGGGCTCCCCCCACCTATGGTTTTGGTGTGAATCCTCGCTTTCTGGCAGAGATGGACCCAGCCCAGAATGCTGCGCTCCTGACTGTGGGCAATGCCAGCCCTGCTGATGAGGGCACCTACTACTGTGCCATATGGTTTTCAGGCCAGTATGTCTTTGGAGAAGGTACCCAACTGCTCTATCAGGGTGAGTCTAAGAGCGTGGGGATCTGGTGCCCCTAGTGCATACGATTGCAATGGAGCTGGTGGCAGTGGGCAGAAAGGTATAGATGGTGGAGCCCCCTTGGAGGAAGCTGTTGTCAGTAGGACGAGGGAAAGAGAAGGAGGGCCCAGGAGAGTAGACTGCCAGCAGGGAAAATGCTCAAGCTTCTTGATGGTGGAATTGGCTGGAAGCATTTGAGGATGGACAGAAACACCTTAGACCAGATTTTTAGGCCTGGGAGGGGAAGCCTCATCAAGAACATTAAATCCCTTCCCTTCCCTTGCTCTGTAGTAAGGATACTGGAGGCCCGGAGGACAGAAGGTACATGTGGCAGAGATAAGCTCAGCTCATATTCTGCTCAACAGTCCAGAAGGCCAGTAGTGGGGCAAAGTAGATTCTGACAAAGGTGAGGGAAGGCCATAGAGGAAGGGTAGAAGAGTCTCCAGAGGCCCCAGATGGAGGGGGATCAATAGGACTGAGTTTGGAAGAGGCTGGTGGTATTGGGTAACATCCTTCTTCCTCTCATTCCCCACAGCTAAGAGGCAACCCCTGGCTCTGCAGCCACCTGAGCTGAGCCTGTTCATCCCAGCCTACGGCCCTCCCTTCCATGTACTTTGTGTGGCCCTAGGACATAACCCTGACCCTCTGAGGGTGTCCTGGGTCCTGGAAGGCCAATACCAGGAGGAAGAGGACTCCACTGGGGGAGCTGGGGATCCCATGGTCAGCTGGCTGCAGCTGCCTCAGGAGGTGGCAGGAATGTCTGTGACTTGCCGAGGCTTGCACCAGAGTGGAGCCTTAGAAGTCGTGCTGCCCCTGCCCTGGGGCCGAGGTGAGTAGAGAGGACCCAGGGGTTGTGCTCCAGTCTTCCTGATGCAACCACCTGGAACCCAGACATCAATAACTCCCTGGCAAACCAGAAAGTCAAGATAAGCACTGCTGTGTGTGGCAAAGAACCCCTGGCTCTGCCCTGGCTTCTGGTGAAGCCTGGACGTGGCTTTGGAGCCCGTGCAGTGTTGTGGGACCAGCTACCCCCAAAGTCCTAATACCTACTCTGTCACTCCTGGCTTCTGTGTTCCCTAGTGGTGAATGCCTGCTTATTTCCTTTGGGGGACAGAGCAGAGGGAAGCTATACGAAGGGCATCTGCTCTGTTCCAGGGCACAGGAGAACGCTGGAAGTGGAGAATGCGAACAAGAGTGGACACATTCTTCTAGGTACGGACCCCCCAACACTGACGTGGGACCCCCTGGGTGGTGAAGCCTTGACTTTTCATGGTCATCGACTCATTCAGCAATCATTTTATGGAGTACTAAGTATTTGCCAGGGCAGAGAGGTGACTGGAACACAGTCTGAATATTAGTGAGTCTAGAGGGGTAGGTCAGACACTGAACCAAGGTTTAAAATGCAAGGAACACTGCACTAAAGGTCCTAGGACAGGAACACAGGAAATATTCAGGAGCTCAGCCAGGAGAGGGGCCCTCCCGCAGGGGGGTCTGGGAAGCTCCTGTGTTGATGCAGTCAGAGCTGAGCCCTGAGATTCTGACTGGAAAAGGTGTAGACCCAGTCCAAAGCACCTGGGTCTAGTCCTGGTTCAGCCTTCAACATTCTGTGGCCCCTAGGGTGGGGGGGGGGGGAGTGTGGGGGGGAGGTGGAGGAGGAGTCTTTTACCCTCTCTTGGCCTCGGATCCACCTACCTACTTACCCCATCCAGTCCAGACCATCTCTGCACTTACAGATCTTAGGTCTAACTTTTTATCCTATAAATGGGGAGTAACACAACTTCACAGAGGATAAAGTGAGCCAGAGAGGCCTCCTTAGGAGGAGCCAGGGGCAGGGAGAAGCCCATGAAGATGCATTGTTCATCGTGGGCCCACTTTCACCCTGTGCCTGTCTCCCTCACAGTGGAGCTGGAGCAGATCCTCAATGCCACCACCTACTGCTACCTGGGACTGCTGGGCGCATCTCTCATCTACGGCCTCATCCTGGCCGCTCTCTGGAGGAATCGCTGTTGTTGGGCCCACGCTACGGAGCCACTCCCCAGAGGGGGTCAAGGAGCGGCCCCCGGTTCCAGGGCACAGGTGGGCAGGAGGTGCACTCCTGCCGCGGCCCCGGAGCACAAGTGGCCGAGCCCCAGGGGCTTCCACGTCCTCCGAGGGGCTGCCCATGCCCCGGACCCTCCCTCCTTGCTCCGGCCGGCTTCCTCCTAGTCTGCTGCCTTTCATTACCCATCGGGTCCCCCTTTCTCTCTCAGGCTGTCCAAATTTCTCCATAAATACAGGGAATTTGAGAAGTTACTGCTGTGCTGTGGGTTGTTCTGGGCAAGGGAGGTGGGATCCTGGGACCAAGGCCAATAGCTTCCAGGGGAGGGACATCCAGGGTATGGTCTGGCTCTGAGGACAGGTCAGCCACTGCAGGCTGGAGCCTGAAAGTCATACAGGTCCCAAGGCCACTCTGGCCGGTCAGAGGGAAACGCATGTGGCAGGGGCAGACCGTCATGTTTTGCTGCTCACTAGCTGAGAAAACCGGGTCACACCCACCCTCTCTCACTTCTTCATCTAGCAGAGGGTTGGGTATCTAAAGTTCTCCCCCTTTTTGGCTAAAATCCTTTCATTCCTCAGCCCCTTTTGAGAACAAATGCCAAATGCTTCTGAGGATTTAAGTTGGCCAAGGGTTTTTAATCCGAAAGATCACACAGAATTTGAGGGTAGAGTGATTCCTTCAGAGACTGCTAAGGCAGCACAGTCCCCACTACTGCTGTGGCATCCCGTCAAGGGGCCGATGCTGCGAGCTGGGGAACCCACTTCTCCCTTGTGGGAATACCAGTGACTTCATTTCCCACACTTGCACCACAGCAGGCAGCTTCTCTAAGACTCTCAGGAGCATCTGGCCCCAGACTCCTCCCATCCAGGGCGATGGCTGCCCAGAGTTCCTTACAGAGTGTTTCCAGTTGTTCTCTCTTCCTCTTTTGTTCTTCTACGCTTCGCCTTCTCCTGGCCTCCACGCTACACGCAGGCCCACCATCTCCCATGTGACAGCTGCAAAAAGTGGATCTGAGTTCTGGAAGAAACCCTGGGCCCAGGGTCCTCTGGTCCTTTCTCACCGGGCATCCTAGCACTCAGATCCTGGTACAGATGTTTCTACTTCGAGAAATCCTTGTGTCCATGCAAACTCCTTAAGTGAGGATTTTGTAACACCCACATGCAAATTCGCTTTGCCATAGCGAAGGAGACAGAAGCCTCAGGAAGGGTGTCACAGGGGTCACTGGCCCTGGGACTGGGCTGTTGGAACGGGGAGGTGAGGGCTGATGAACAGGGACCTGACAGGGCACGGACAAGAAATGTGGCCTAGTTCTGGGCCCAGAGGGAAGGTGACCACTAGAGACCAGTGCATCCACGTGCCTTATGTGCAACGATGGGTCCCAGCTACGCTCTCCCCAGGAAGGAGCCTTATGATGTGGTTTCAAGTGAGTAATTCCCGACACATCAACCTGACGGTCAGAAAACCTAGGATCCGGCCTCTAAAGTTCCTGTGGTCCTACCCTGCTTGACCTATTTAGTTGAGGAGACAGAAACGACACCACCAAGTGCAGCGAGTAGGGTCAGGGTGCACAGCTCGGGAGATGCTCCTCACAGAGCAGTTGGTTGGGGGCGTCCTCCCAGTCACCAGAGAAGATTTAACAAGTAAAAACCTGCAAACTCTTTATTAAATTCTCCCATTTCATCTGTACAGAAAAAAATGCACATTATGTTCAGGATCTCAGTAACATCTCAAAATTACACAGCATGAACATGTAAAAACAAGGAACTGCTGGGATTTTATACATAGAAAGAAAAATCATTTACAAAAGAGGCTTGTTAATTTTACTTTTCTGTATTTTCTCTTTCTTAAAAAAAAAAAAAAAGTTCAAGGCCTAAGATGTCACACAGCATCTGCTGTTCAGTCTGTTTTCCTGCTTGGACTGACCTGGGAATACTGTGCCGGGAGAAGCTGCTAGGAAGGCTCCTGCTGCCGGCTGTCCTGCTGGCCACCCGACCCCGTGCACTGACTGCAGTCTGCCCGGGGCCTCTCCAACCTCCCTAGCTCCTGGCATAGGCCTGCTGGGCTCTGGGGTCCAGGTTCCATGGGTTCCATGGGCTCCATGGGTTCCATGCTGGGGGAAGGCAAAAACAGAATATAGAGGCACTATCTGAATTTTCTCCTTGCCCAGGAAGGTTTCTCTACTCCATGTATCCCAACAACATCCCTACCGGTGTGTTGTGACAGATCTTGGGGAGGAGGAAGGAGAGGAAATCACCGTCAGGATCCTGCTACCACCAGACTAAACAGATAGTTCCACCCTGTGCTCCAGATAACAAGCAGTCCTGGGGTCTCCATAGTGATCTCACTAGATGGCTGGGAGAAGCTTGTCACTCAGAAGAGTCAGTCTGTGTTTGCTATGACTTATCTGTTGTCTGAGGTCAGGGCAAGAAGGGGGATTCGGCTTCAGACTTGAATGCCCTAACATGCGACCCTGGTCCTAATGGAGAGGAGGACCAAGAGGAGTGTATTAGAGAGATGGCCAACCAAAGACAAGAGAGAGAGATAGAGTGAGGGAGGACGGGAGGAGGGGCAGGCCAGAACAGGAGCTGTGGCCCCACGGCCCTTGGGAATCAGGGAGCAGTGGAGAAGAGGTGAAGGAGAGAAGTGTCCCTGAAGGCCGAGGAGAAATTCAGGGTACCAGAATGCTGCATTCGATAAAGCTACGTAGGTGCTGTCCAAAGCAGGGGAGAAAGAAAGGATCTTTCAGGTTTCCCAAATCCATAAGAACCTGAAATACAAATATATATACCAAAATGCACACAATTCAAAAAGCCCTATGCTTGTGGTTCTGTGGCCAAAATTTAGGTTGAATGGGTCAGGCTGGATTGGCTGGCTGCCACGGGTCCCTTCCAGCTTCCTTCTCTGTATCTGCTTGCTTAAAAGAAGCTGGATGTGGAGAACATGTAGTTTTTGGTGGGGGAGGGGAAGAAACGGGATATGAAAGCTTTTTCTCAGAAGAACTTGAGACCAGCTAAGTAAGAAAGGAGGCCCATGAAGCCATCTCTCTCCCCCTGGATGACTCCCTAGAGTGGGGATCTGTGGGACAGAAGCTGTACCGCAAGCCTGGGGGTGGGGAGGATGGGAGACATTTCCAGAAGTCATACTCACACAAGAGAGTGAATCTTTTCTTGGGAAGACAGGGAAGTCGGCACAGAAGTCCCGTTCCATTTTGTCTGATGAGTAAATGGATACTATAGACCTCTTTACCACTGGATGCTTTTATGACACAACTTCAGGAAATAGGAAGAAGTGAACTCTGACAATTCTGTCACCTCTTCTAGGAAAGCAGAATCTCCCTCCCTCTCTCCCCCAGGCAGAGCTGCTCACTGTTCCCCAAAAAAGGAAGCACAGGATATCAGACAGCCGGAGGCCTGCAGTGAATTCGAACCAATGCCTGCTGAGTACCAGTACTCAGGATGCACTGGTTTGGAGTGCGTTGACTGGACCCACAGAACTGGCAGTGGCAGCCAGAGGGTCTCCAGGGAATGTAGAGGAGGAAGACTTTCCTGCTGGAGTGAACCCAAGCCTCGGCTATGCTCCTACCTCAGCACATCTTGCTAGCACACGTCTCCTGGGAGAGCAGCAATAGCAGAGGATGGTCAGGGCCGCACCAGGGAAAGGGTCTCACTTCCAGGGCTACCCTTCTGGGAGAGAAATTCAGTTAGAGGGAAGAGTCTTGTTCTTGACAGTCGCCCTGCATTTCCGATCTCCTGTACCGGAGGGCCTCCAGGCCAGGAGAGTAACTTCTCGGGGCCTCTGGAGTGTTCTGGGGCACACTTCATATGACTTCCCCAGACCCTGGAGAGAGCTAATAAGGTCAGATGAGTTACCTGGATTTTCGGCAAACGCCTGAGGCCTTGACTGTGGAAAACCCCCCACCAGCTGCTTGTTATTGTCCACAGGCTAGACATCAGAAGAGATAAAGGCCAAGGTCCATCATCAGCTTCTCCACTAGGGCGATTTCTTCTTGAGTCGACTAGGTGATTTACTCATGATTGACCTCTGAGGCCAGTGACCAGAGGTGCCCCAGAACCTGTGTTATTATACCAAATGGGGGGCAGAATGGATACAGTTGAGCTGCAGGTTCAGAAGGTGCTGGGCCCCCTGCAGGTAGAAAACTGCTCAGGACACTACCTGGGACTCTCAAGAACCAGTCATATGAAACTATTCCAAGCAGGATGGTGAAATGCTTTCTAGCAAAAGCAACAAAAATACTGGCAGAATTATCCCTTTTATTTATTGTATCATTTCTAAAGATGATAAATGTTTCAAGAATCAAAATCCTTTTCAAGCTTCCAGATATGCTTCAGACAAAGCCAAAATGTCCAGATACCTTAAACTATTGGTTTGTTTTACAAACACTAGGAGGGAGAACGCAGAGATGGAGAATGGTAGCCGCACACTCACCAAATGGTGAATGTTTTATTCTATCCTGTGAACCATGCCAGACAGGTCAGTGGGGGCCTGCGTTGAGAGGACATCCCCGGTTCTCAATCCCAAGCCCCCAGGCCCAGGTGGGAACTCCTGGAGGTGGACTATCCGGACCAGCTCAATTCAGTCCAACAATGGTGGTGGTAGGGGTATGCTGCTCGGACTCCGAGAGTTTCAAGTTTTGGAAGAACCCCAGGACAGGTGCTGACAATCAGGAAGACCCTAAGAGCAGGACTGAAGGGACCAAGCAGCTGAGCAGTTCCCCTTGGTAACTCGCAGTACCCTAGGCAGGGGGATACACCTGGCTTCTGGATTGCACTGCCTCCCGGAAGGGGAGCAACGAGCAAAGAAAACCACAGTATTCAAATACACATCATTCAGGTGAGACAAGGAGTAATCTGCATCAACCGATCCACAAACTGACCCACTTTATATCGAACACATTTCAGGGGAGACAAATGTTGCATACGTCCCGCAGCACATGTGGACAGTGGCAAAGGGGGGGCAGGGCAAGGAGGGGCGCCATGGTCTATGTGGACAGTTTTAGGCACGTGATTTATAATACTCTGTGGACGTCTAACAGGTTAATAAAATATATATTATATAAATATATCTCCTACTGTACATGCCGCCCTCTTGTGCACCCACTGTAACTCCCTGCCCCAAACTCAAACCAAGGTGTGCCAAGTTGCACTGTGATGCCTGCACTCCTCCCCTTTTACACTCCAAACCTGCCATCCCACACTGGAGGGACGAAGGAGGACGGCCAGGAAGATTGCTTCCATAAAGCTAGATTCTGGAAGTACAACATCTGATGATTCATCAAAGTACAACACTCAGCCAATGCCTACTACAGTGGGTGTACGCAGCAAATGGACAGAAAGAAAAAAACAGATAAAAGGCTCCATCTTTTAACGTAATAACTTTCCAAGTCCTCTCTACAAAGAGGCATAAGGGAGCTTGTCTGGGAAGGTGGCCTTGAGCCTGCACAAGGGTCAGGTTGGACTGCCAGTCACATCTTGAGACCACACTAAATCTTTATAAGCCATTGTCTTTGACTTGCACTGTTGCCTAAAAACTGAGCAAAGTGAATCAATCCCTGCTCCTCCTTCCTGCCCCGAGCTCCCTCTCTGCTTCAGTCCCTGCCTCCCCGCAGGCCTTCCAGACTAACCACTATCCCCAGCAGGGTCAATCCGAATGTAACTGAGTCCTGTGCTAGCCTGGAGGAGGAAGATTCCTGGGATCCTGCTCCTCGGGACTCAGGGTCCAGCCTCTGACCAGCTTCCCACTTTTGATCTCCTCCCCAACCCATCTGCCTCTGGCTTAGGGAAGCTCATGCTTGCTTTACCTCACTGAAGTGAGGGGGTCATAGAAATACTCATGGCCTGGGGTCCTGACCAGCAGTGGCTCTATTAAGGTGAGATCTGGAAGGCATCACTGTTTTAGCAGAAGAAAACAAGACCCAAAGCAGACTGGTCACTGATTTCCCACTCGTCGGTGAAGTCCGTGGCCCCCACATGGTCCAAAGGTGCTTTTGAGAAATGAGCAAGACATCCCAGTTATATAGCATATTGGGTGCTGTGTTTTCCCCGTAAGTCCTGCTTCATTTTACAGTCACAGAGAAGAAATAACCCCATTGCCCAAGTCAAGCCTGGAGGAGATGTGTTATTATATACATTTTTTTCTTTCTTTAAAAATTTCTTTTTTTCTTTTCTTTCTTTCTTTTTTTTTTTTTTTTTGGTGGTTTTTGTTTTGTTTTGTTTTGTTTTTTAAAAATCATTTGAGTTGCAGGTCAGGTAAGTTGGTTCTGGAAGTACTGGTAGTTCCATTGGTACGAGAGAGACTTGTCTACGGGCAGGTAAACCCAAATTTGCCAACAAAGGCAATAACCAAAGCGGCCAGCTGCTGCTGTTGCACAAATGGTCGAGAAGGAGGAGGACACCATGGACACGGGCGAAGTCTGAGATGGGACAACGCAGAGGACACCTGCTGCTGCTCTAACATGGGTGTTGATGCCACCTCCTAGAAGAACGAGGTGAGTGGGTACACTATACAGGAGGGCTGTACAAACTGGGCACTGGACAGGTAGTTCCTTTGGTGGTCACGGTGGCTCTACCTGTCCTTGAGCTCTCGTGTTACTCGCTTGGTGATACGTCCACACATCAGGCCAATCAGGAACAATATACAGATGCTCCCGCTGATCACAGACAGAATGTAGTTCTTTGATGGAGATGTCATCACTTGCATGGCGAGGTCAGAGAAGCCATCAGCCGGGGCCACCTAGAAGGACACACAGCAGCATAGGCCTTGGACACAGAACTGGGTTGGAGGCAGGGCTAGCTCTAACTTGCCCCTCTCAATTCCTAGTTTAATTTATGTCATTTCCTTTTGGGAGAAAGGGCAAGGGACAAGACAATCAAACACAGAGCTACAACTCCTTTTCCTGATCACACTATGGTATATATCTACTACACAAGGCGAGAAAATACAGACAACTACAAAGAGGTGGGGTCTCATATTATCCACCTCACGCCATCCCCGCCCCTGCCAACCTGACAGCAGCCCTCACACTCAAGACCTGGCCACATAAGCCCTCGCAGAGCACTCAACAGGTTTTCGATCATTTAGTCCTCGTACCAATCCTTGAGAGTAGATTGTATTCCTCCCATTTTACAGATGAAGACCCACAGGCCAAGGGGTGGGACGTGATTACTTGTACCAGGTCACACAGGGTCTTAGGTATTCTGATTTATTATTAAAAACCACAGAGAACAAACAGTTGAGATTGTGTTGGATGCTGGTTCTGTATCTTGACTTCCCGTCACTCACCATTAAATAAGGAGCGCGGTCCCATCAGAAACAGTGTGCAAGTATGACTCAGGCTGACCGAGTACACTGCATTGCTCCTGTAATCACAGGCTCTGCAGCCTAGCCAGTCTTCATTCTCAGTTAGCCTCACTGCTTTTCTGAACGGACCTCTCTCTATGCAGCCTGCTATGGCAGAATCAGGGCCAAAAGGCTCCCCGGGTGCACACGGACCTGCTCTTTTGGGTCTCAACTTAGCCTGGGTGCCTGAGAGGGTGTGCCCAGAGATGTCTGGCTACATCTGTTTCTATGCTCGTCCCGCATACGTAGAGCAGAGTGAGATTAACGTGATCTGAGCGCTGACATCTGTCGACACAAAACAAGCAGTGGAATCCCTTTGCAGCAACGTTTAGTAGCTCCCCGGCAGAAGCAGAGAGAAGGAAGAGACTGACTTGGCCCCTCTCCGCTGCCTCACTTAACGGAGGGCTTCCAAGCCAACTTCGTTCCTTCGGGAGAAGGGGTGAGGGGCGTATGTGCTACTTGGACAGCTGCGATCCCTTCTCTTCATTTCCCTTACTTCTAGGTGTGAAGACTTGTCATGGTCTTTCCTGTTTGCCTGGTACCCTTGACCTTTCATGTGGGTGACAGGAGGAACTGGCCAAGAAGCAGGGGGGGTCCTCATGATCGCTTTCTTAATCTAAGGCAACTGGCAATGTCCATCCCGATGTGGGGTGATAGAATGTGGATCTAGAAACCTGACTTTCTCGCTGAGGCACCTTGGGCAGGTCACAGCTTCCTCCATTGTAAAGTGGGGAAATAATCACTCCACTTACCCTGCTGCGTTTCAAGGTTCAGTGAGGTAGTATGTCCAGCGAAGTGTTACGCACCACAAAGCAACGTGCACATGAGAAGAACTGTTCCTCTTCTCGCTGAGGCTGCATTTTTGTAGGAAAAATCTCCCCTAGCCCAAGTTTGCCTGGGTATCACACACATTCACCTGTCCTGATGTCTCTCTACCCTATCAGCGTTCCTGTTTCAGCCTAGTTGAGGGCGAAGGCCGGGGCTAGTCCCACATACATATGCTCCTGCCAAACACTGACTAAAATCAGAAAAACGAGCTTTAAGACAACAGTGGCCAGCCTGGTTGCTTTCCCCTGGGCATGATTTCTGGTTCTCTTTGCAAAGCTGGCTTTTATCCCATCCTTTGGGTGACTCACTTTTCCACGGTGGACTATGGGCAAGTGAGGAGAAAGCAGTGGCCCCGGCAAAGCCTGCAGACACTGGCAAAAGGAGATGGTGGCCGCAGGCTCAGAGACAGCCAGGGAGGCTTCCAAGGGCAGTGACAGACTTTTCAAATACACTTACTGCTGGTCTCGCAACAAGGACAAAAAGACAAGTGGAATATCCGGGGAACGGACAGAGATGGCCACTTCAGGAGATTCTCTTGGGCATTACCTTTGCTGCATAACTCCACATTTCAATCCGGTCATTGAGACGTTTTTTGCACTCAGGTTGTAACCTCACCCGCTTATCCTCCAGGGCCTCCATGAGACAGGACATTTCTGTGAAAGAAAAGGGATGAGAAGAGTCTAAAACTTTACAGAACAGAAATTTCTATGAGGCTGGGGAGGAGGGCACCTTATCACCAGAGAATTCAGATGTATAGGCTACACAAAGTTAAATCCGTTCTAGGAAATTTGACCAAAGATTTAACATGGAGAAAAATGATGTTGAGCTTCCAAGGGACCAGCTGCCCAGAGACCCTTAAAACCTTCTTATTTTATTGGGCATGTCTGGCTCAGAAACAACTTTCTTCTACCTGCCCGGGATCCACCCAGTGTGGCCACTGGGTGAGCTGATGAAGCTGCTCTAGTTTGGCCAAGGGGGAAGAGGCCATGATCATGAGTTAAGTTTTGCTTCCCTGATAAATAACTCAACCTTCCCTTTTCATCAGAACCTTACCTCTGGTTATGGCTAGGTCAGTTCAAACCTGCAGGATTATTCATTCCTAAATTCATTCTGCCACAAAAGCCTAGTCCCGGCATCAACCAGGCCCCCAGAGGATGTTGTCTGTGGTTGTGCTGCAGCTAGAGAACAGAGTACCCGCAAGTGCTGTCTCAGAAGGAGTCTGTGCTCCTCCCAAGGTAGTTCAGAGAGGGCCAGAGTGAACAGTGACTTACGACGCCCTCGGCCGGGGGTAATGGCTGCACAGTGGTGCTTAATGTCCAGGGCACACGCTGTATGAAGAACTGGGTCCACAAAGATGTCTGCTTTGCTTTCCTTCAGCATGTTTAACACTTCCTAAGAAGGAAGAATCATCGTAGAGCAAGCTTTTATAGAGGAAATACATCAGATTTGTTATCTGCAAATACTTTACATACGAAGAGTAAAGTCAAGGAGGGAAGGGTGTGGGTTAACAACAGAACTTACTCTGAGACAGGGACAATGTGGTGATGACACAAAGAATGCAGATTTTTAGCAACTGATTCCATACACTCGGAGGCCTAGTATGATCAAAGCTATGTGCTAAACGAAGCGGGGGCTACAAGATCAGATGTGGGTTTCTGGCAGTCTGGTGGGCTGTAAATGTTGCATACTAAATGCTAGTATTTATATCGGTTGGTATAATACGGCTATTTTCTTAAGAAAAATGAAAATGTGAAATCTAAAAACCAGAGTTTTGGGGCACCTGGGTGGCTCAGTTGGTTAAGTGTCCAACTTTGGCTCAGGTCATGATCTCACAGCTTGTGAGTTTAAGCCCTGCCTTGGGCTCTGTACTGACAGCTCAGAGCCTGGAGCCTGCTTCAGATTCTGTGTGTGTGTCTCTCTCTCTGCCCCTTCCCTGCTCGCGATCTGTCTCTATCTCTCTCTCAAAAATACATAAACACTAAAAAAATATATTAAAAAAATAAAAAAAATAAAAACCAGAGTTTTAAAACTCCCAGGCAAACAAAGAAAAATGTTTGCATAATGTTTCATGTTACCTCCGTTATCCTCAAAAGATAAAAAAGATTCACAGAGCATAATTTTTACTGCAAGAAAAACTCTTAGTGAGTCTAAAGATGTCCTAAACAAGAGGATCATAACCATGATGGAAGTGACATCAGCTCTGCAGACTTTCCATTTAGACTTGAAAGAACAGGAGGTAACAACAGGCCAAAAGTGCTTTCTTAAATAAAAATTAGTTTGCTCTCAAGAGAAAGACTACAGGCCCTGTAAAGCAACAATAATAAAAACAAGAAAACAAAAAACAAAACTCAAATATTACTCTTCAAAGTTAAATGGGATCATCTGATGACAAACTAGTCCAAGGAAAACATCTGGATTTAGCTTTTAGCCATCTCCCATTATTCCTCAGGCCGTGTGGAATCAGAAACATTTCAGCAGATGAAAATATCTGTGTACAATATTCAGTGACTCAAAAATGACACCACTCAAACACTTTTCAAAAAAAGACAAAGCTTTTTTAAAAAGATCAAATATATTATTTCATTTGCAATTTTCCAAGATAATGCATGCTTAATAGTCATGTTTTGATAACTTCGTTTTTATAAGCTATTTCTGAAATGATTTTTATGAATGCAGTATCTTTACTGATACTATTGGACTTGACATTTTGCTTTCAGTTCTGCACTCACAGGGCCTTAAACCATGGCCTGGTCATGGGGATCAGACATGTTCATGAATAATCAGTACATGTGGAAGGATATTTCAGTTATAGGTGATTAATTGTCAAGAATCTAGTGAAAGTTTCGTAAGAGGGAAGAAACGTATAATCCCGGGAAGGAAGGTTTAGATGTTCTTGCTAAGATATGCAGACTACAGCATCAGAAGGGAAGAAAAAGTTTTGTGAAAAGCAGGCAGGGAAACAAGGCCATTGGCGGTATTACCTTTTTACATGCGTCCGTTTTGATTTTGAGCAGGTTAACTTTGAGGCACTCTTCTACTTGACCTGTCTGCTCTTGGGCAGCTGCTTCCTCAGCACACAGATTGGAGATCTGTTCCAGAGACACACAAAACACATCTCTGCTGTCACCAGAAACCCTGTCTCTGAAACCTGCAGGTTTGGTGACCCTCCCATATGGTCTGGATGTCTCCTCAGTCTCCTAGTGGACTTCACGCCCCGCCCCCTGTCCTGGATGAGATGCTGGGCTCCATTCACTGTCACAAAGACTGGCACACAGAGTCAAAAACCAGTCAGTATACTGACGTTTATGCTGTCAACCCTGACATTTGAGTCAGAGTGTCCCAGGACTGGTCACAAAGAAGGCTACTCCTTGATTCCACAGGAGGAAGGTTACATAGCCAAGTGAAATACTAAAAGCAAATGGCTAACATTTATAAAGGTTCAGAGTCAACCTCAACTCACAGCTTGGCAACACACACACACACACACACACACACACACACACACAGGTTCTAAAACACAGTCCACACCAAAGATTAAAAACTTAAGTCTTCCTTGGGAGCTGTGAGTGAGCATCTTTAAAAAATCTTCAGCTATGAACCCCTAAAACTGACATATGTCGAACACAGTTCTCCACATGGGCTTTTCTAGCTAGGAAGTCAAAGTCCAAAGACAGGCATTTCTTTAGCGCTATTATAGGAGCACTTTCTTCCCCCCCCCCCCACGCTTTTTTAACATTTATTTATTTTTTTTTGAGAGAGAGAGAGAGAGAGCGCGCGCACGCAAGTGGGGGAGGAACAGAGACAGAGGGAGACACAGAATCTGAAGCAGGCTCCAGGCTGTAAACTGTCAGTACAGAGCCCAATGTGGGGCTCAAACCCATGAACTGTGAGATCATGAGCTGAGCTGAAGTCGGACACTTAACCAACTAAGCCACCCAGGCACCCCAGGAGCACTTTCTCTTTCTGGCAAGTCTTGGGGAATTCTAGGTTGAGCATCAGAATAAGGAGAAAAAAGAACTATATGGAGACAGATATAGTAAAAGAACACTCTAGTACAACAGAGAAATATAGAACCAACACTCTATAGTGATAGGATGAATGTCAAGTCTAATTCAGTGTCACAGGGAACCAGAAACTCAAACAATGAAAAGTCCAGAAGATGGGCCCTGGATTCAGGGCTAAAGGGAAAGACGGTACAGAACTTTTCTTCAATAAACACTTCTCTGACCAGCTCTGTTCACAACCAGCTTCAGACCCAAATCCTACCTCATCTGAGCAGTGTAGCTGGAGCTGAGGATCTAGTCGGTAATCCAGAGCAGACTCCTGGATAATAATCCGGATCTGGTCTTCACAGTCCGAAGAGAGCCGCTACATGTGACAAAAGGAGAGTTCATCAGCCTATTAGACAGCTTCAGCTTTTTATTTGGTCCCTGGTTTGGGAAGGTACGAAAAAGGTCTTGGGAAAGTAGGAGTAAGCTAGGGGCTTCCACAGAAAAACCTGCCAGGAGTAGAGGGGCCTCTATAAACACACCTCTGCAGAGAGCCCAGGACTGTTTACCTGGTCAGCATATCTGAGCTTGAGGCACGAGATGACTTGGCCTTCCAGTTCCGAATCATCCTTGGCCTTAGTCAGGATACCATGGCAGAATTTAGGAATGTCAGCTTTACAGGCTTTCCTTAGCACAGGGTTTAAGCGGTAATCTAGAGTGGAAAGTTGTCAGTATGTGATAAAATATTCCACCTGGATTCAAAAATATTCAAGATCTACCTTTCAAAAGGGTACATGTTACATCAATGACCACAAATAAACTATTGATTTGTTTATTTGCTAAACATTTACCAAGCATTCATTACACTGTTTTTATTTTTTAAATTAAAAAAATTTTTTTCTGGGTGCATGTTTTAATTTTTTATTTTGGGGGGGGAGAGGAAGAGGGGGGGAATATTTTAAGCAGGCTCCACGTGGGCTCAGCGTGGAGCACAACACAGGGCTCAATCCTAAGACCCTGGGATCATGACCTGAGGTGAAATCAAGAGGTGGATGCTCAACCTACTGAGCCACCCAAGAGTCCTGACTACACTGCTTTTAATCAGCAATATAATTAAATGAAAGGGTAGATGTGGACACAGAGACTCCAGGAATTCTACCTTGCAGCACGTCTGTGGGGTCTGCTGGTACCAGTACTCTTTAGTAGTTCTCAAAAAAATCACTCAGCCATCACCAACCTTCCCCATAACAGATGTTCTGGAAAACACTGAGAATACTGGACTCATCTTGCCCACTATGTTATAAGGTCTTGCAACTCAGAGCTGAAATTTCTCTGTTCTAAAAAACATTACCCATATATTCTCCTGCCACGTGCATGAAGTTTTGTTAAATCTCTAGACTTTTCAAAGAACTCCAGCCTTGACTTCCTCTGTCTCCTCTTTCCTATGACTTTCATTCTGTTCTGCCAAATACTCTTTGAAGGAAGAATATGTTATTTTCCTTACTAGATCCAGACTCTTCCCTTGAAATCCACAGGCAACAAAATATCTGTAGTTTAATTAGGTAGATATATGTCGACTCAGCTCCATTTAAGCCACATTCAATGGAACCAGGAAAGCCAAGCCATGATGTTACCTGTGTTCTGAGTGATCTGGCGCTTGGTTATCATCTGTTTGCATTTGGGATCCATCAATTCACTGTTCTTATTTTGCTTCAAGCACTGCAACATGGTTTTGGAATCTGCCTCTGGACAGAACCTCTGCAAGAAACAAAGATTTACAAACGTAGTTATCCAAATATGGCAATGAACATCATCTGCATCACCCTTCCACCTACTGGTGAGCTAATGACAAAATCAGCTTGAAGATATCACTTGGTACAAGAGAAACAGCTAAGCCTGAATAAACACCCAGACTCTACTTCTCCTTTTATTGAGTCTCTACTATATCTCTCACATTTCTTCCTACTACCCTCACTGTTTCCTATTTTGCACAGGATTGATTCTGTACCTGCATGGCTATGTTACATTACATGGCATCTCATGATCTTAAACACTGTTTAAGTAAAAACATAACATTGTACCAGGTGGCCAGGTAGCCCTCAAGCCATATCCACCCAATCCCAATGGGAAATTTAAAAATTACCCACTGAACAATGTGAACAGGAATGTGGGTTAAGGACCTGTCTAGTTCATCTTTTAACTATGGGGGCTATAATGCTACCAAACGGTGTGGGGCTAGTCCCTGTACACTTGTTAGTGTCCTTGAAGTCAGAGATCCATTTTGGACTAACAATAAATTCTACCTCTATCTGCTAATCAACAGTGTATCTGCTAATTACAGCCTACGGATATCTTAATATAAGTTGATGACTGATTTTTACAAAAGTCATCAAAATCTTACAAAATTCCCTCAGATCAGAGCCTGGCATTTCAGCTTTTACACAGGACTCAAATCTACCAGGGTCAACTAAAGACATTACTAACTTTCACAATTCTATTTGGTATCTGAAAGAGTGAAAAGCAGCATTTTATTTTATTTTATTTTATTTTATTTTATTTTATTTATTTACTTACTTATTTTTTATTTTTTAATTTAATTTTTAAAAATTTACATCCAATTTAGTTAGCATATAGTGGAACAATGATTCAGGGGTGGATTCCTTAGTGCCCCTTACCCATTTAGCCCATCCCGCTTCCCACAACCCATCGAGCAACCCTCAGTTTGTTCTCCATATTTATGAGTCTCTTCTGTTTTGTCCCCCTCCCTGTTTTTATATTATTTTTGTTTCCCTTCCCTTATGTTCATCTGTTTTGTCTGTTAAAGTCCTCATATGAGTGAAATCATATGGTATTTGTCTTTCTCTGACTAATTTCACTTAGCATAATACCCTCCAGTTCCATCCACATAGTCGCAAATGGCAAGATGTCATTCTTTTTGATTGCCGAGTAACACTCCATTGTATATATATGCACCACATCTTCTTTATCCATTCATCCATGGATGGACATTTGGGTTCTTTCCATACTTTGGCTACTGTGGACAGTGCTGCTATAAACATGGGGGTGCATGTGTCCCTTTGAAACAGCACACCTGTATCCCTTGGATAAATACCTAGTTTTGCAATTGCTGGGTCGTAGGGTAGTTCTATTTTTAGTTTTTTGAGGAATCTCCATACTGTTTTCCAGAGTGGACCAGCATTTTATTTTAAAAGTAGTATTTTATTTTTTAAGTAACATTTTATTTTTAAAAAGCATTTGCTTTTATTTTATCTTAAGTGTATTAGAACCTTAAATTTAAATCTCTTTATACATGTGGATACGACAAGGAACTGGCATTTAGGTTCTCAAGTTAGCCTGTTACAGAGAACGTTCACTGGAGAAGTATACGAAACAAAAGAACATATAAAATAGAAAAGCCTTTTGACTGTGGTAGGTGGATGATCAAGACATTTGGTGGTGACTTTCTCAACATACTACCACTAACTGCCCTCAAAATCAATCATATATTTACTGGGTATCTATTTACTTGTGCCTTAGGTCAAAGTGAGGTCAGTTAGCTTAGCTCAATGGTTGTCAAACTTGAGCGTGCATCAGAATCAACTGGAAGGCTTGTTAAAGCTATTAGCTCTGCTCCCAGAGTTTCTGATTCAGTAGGCAGAGGGTGGGGCCCAAGCATTTGTAAGTTTCCAGGGGCTGATGATGCAATTGAGCTAGGGACCACACCACGAGAACCAATGTCTCCTCTGTATAAAACAGGTTGAGTGGAAAGATTATAAAATTTGCTCCAAAGTTTAAAGAAGCTTATGTTGTTATTTTTATTTACCCTGTACTTAGCCCCTGGTTTGGGATCCCTTACCTTTATCATCTGCTTGCAGACTCTCATGAGTGTATAGTCTAGTTCTGGGTCCATCATCTCTGTCTCCTGTAGCTTAAAAACTTTCTGGTGGCAACGAGTACTTAGCTGCTTCTTGTTTTCTTTCAGGCATTCAATAATCTAGGGCATAAGAATTATGGTCAAGTTAAGGGATGTATCAGGGATTGATAATCCATATGTTCTCACTACAGCATTCAGTTCTTAGTGCATCCCCTCTCTTTCATTCCATTCCTAATTCCAAGGTAAGAGGAGTCAGAATTTCCTCACCAAGGAGAATTATGCTTACAGATTTGCAGCTTTAGGTCTAACAGTGAACCAGACTGTATAAAAATAATGGATGAGTTGAGCAGGCTGCACTGGAGGCTAAAGGAAGGAATCCCCCTCAAAACTCTTGGTTTTTTCTGTCCTCTAGCTCTTCTTTGTCAAGACTCCTTTTGGAGCACACATTAGGCACTCTGCTTTTCTAGGGAGCAGTATCCCTGACTAGTCAGTAGGCACAAGCTAGGAGGTTCAGTTCCACTCACCATTTACCCCATGAGAATAGAGCATTAGATGCCAGGTATGAATGAGGCCCAGTTGCTACCCCTGATAAATACGCAGTCTCACAGGGCAAACTTTTATAAACAACTACAATAAACAAATCAAAAAATAATAAATAAATAAAACAATGGGTGACTCAGTCGGTTAAGCATCTGACTCTGGATTTCAGCTCAAGTCATGACCTCATGGTTCGTGGGATCAAGCCCTGTGTCAGGCTGTGTGCTGACACTGCAAAGCCTGCTTGGGATTCTCTTCCTCTCTTTCTTCCCCTCCACCCTCCCCTCTGTTTCTCTCAAAAAATAAACAAATATCTAAGAAAAAAAAAAAGACGAGGGGTGCCTGGGTGGTTCAGTTCATTGGACATCTGGCTTCGGCTCTGGTCATGGTCTCACAGTGCGTGAGTTCAAGCCCTGTGTTGGGCTCTGTGCTGACAGCTCAGAGACTGGAGCCTGCTTTGGATTCTGTATCTCCCTCTCTCTCTGACCCTCCCATCCCTTGCACTCTGTCTCTCGCTCTCTCAAAAGCAGACTTAAAAAAAAAAGATGAGGGGCGCCTGAGTGGCTCAGTCAGTTAAGCGCCCGACTTCAGCTCAGGTCACGATCTCGCGCTCCGTGAGTTCGAGCCCCACGTCGGGCTCTGTGCTGACAGCTCAGAGCCTGGAGCCTGCTTCGGATTCTGTGTCTCCCTCTCTCTCTGCCCCGCCCCCGTTCATGCTCTGTCTCTCTCTGTCTCAAAAATAAATAAACGTTAAAAAAAAAAAAAAAAAAAAAAAAAAACCTTAAAAAAAAAAAAAAAAAGATGAGCGGGTTAACATAAAAGCATAAAGTGCCATATGATGGATTTTAAGATAGTGAATTGAGTATAAATCTCCCCTTCCTTACACCAACCTTTTAGATATTATTAAAAAAAAAATGAGGGGCGCCTGGGTGGCTTAGTTCGTTAAGCCTCGACTTCGGCTCAGGTCACAATCTCAGGGTTTATGAATTTGAGCCCCACGTCAGGCTCTGCTCTGATAGCTCAGAGCCTGGAGCCTGCTTCGGATTCTGGGTCTCCCTCTCTCTCTCCCCATCCCCTGCTCACACTGTGTCTCTCTCTCTCTCTCTCAAAAATAAACATTAAAAAATTTTTTTAAAAAATGAAATAGGGGCGCTTGGGTGGCTCAGTCGGTTGGGTGGCTGACTTCGGCTCAGGTCATGATCTCGCAGTCTGTGAGTTCGAGCCCCGCGTCGGGCTCTGTGCTGACAGCTCGGAGCCTGGAGCCTATTTCAGATTCTGTGTCTCCCTCTCTCTGACCCTCCCCCATTCATGCTCTGTCTCTCTCTGTCTCACAAATAAATAAACGTTAAAAAAATTAAAAAAAAAAAAAAAAAAGAAATAAATGATAAAGAAGGGAAGCAGATGGGAATCTGCAGGAACTAGAGCTGTAGCATAAAGTCATGAGACTTCTATGAAATCCTCAAGGGACAACCAAGAATCACCAAATAACTGAGAGGAAAAAGTAAGAGAACAATTAAAAAAATATATTTAATGTCCTCAGAACAATACAGAAAGAAATGGTAAACCAGAATCAAGAACAGATGGTTATGAGAGGAACCAGTAACAGATTCTGGAAACAAAAAATAAAACTCCCAACTGGGAGTCTCTCTAAAAACAGAATGGACACAGCTTAAGAATACATCTTTAAGCTGGGAGATAGACCTGAGGAATTACCTCAATGCAGTACAAATAACAAAGAAATGGCAAGTATGAAAGAAAAAGTGAAGAGACATGGAGGACAGATTCAGATGTTCCAACTGTCTAATATGATTTCTAGAAGGAAGTAAAAGCAAGGCAGTATTTGGAAGAAAACAATAATTGAGAATTTCCCCAAATTGAGAAAAACATGAATTCTGAGACTGAAAGAGCCAACTAAGATAAAGAAATAAAAAAAAAAACCCAAACCCATCCCTGATTACATGCCAGCGGAATTATGGATCATTAAAGATAAAGAGAAAATTCAGAGTAGATGATCTGCACAGACACGAGAGTGAGATAGACATCAGCAATAGCAGATACAAGACGATAATGAAGCCACTATCTCAAAGGCTAAAGCACCAGTGTGGTGCTTTCAGGGCAATTCCCTGAACTAGAAAACGTAGCCGAGTCACTAGAAGAACATTATAAGAAAAAAAAAAAATCACTTCTTTGTACTTCATTCCTGACTAATACTAATTCAGGACAGGGCCCAGTTCTGTGCGTTAAAGAAACAAGATTTCCCAGGTGATTCCTATGTGACTTCCAGTTAAGAACTTTTGTGCAACAGGCACAGAGTAAGGGAATAATCAATTCTGGAGGTACACGGTGTTAGAAAAACTACAGAGAGGAGGAGACATTTGAAGGATTGTGAAGAGCTTCTTAGCAAGGTGGAGAAGGACAAGCTAACCTGAAAGAGGGAAGAGAATGAACAGGAGAACATGAGGAATGCAGGTAAGGAACTTCCTTTGGGAAAGTCTGGTAAAGCTTAGGAGGGGATGACTAGGCTGGACAGAATGTGATGAGGCTCATTCCACCAGCAAAGAATTCACGGCTAAAATGTTAACTTCACATTTTCTTTTTTTTTTTTTTTTAAGTTTATTTATTTATTATGAAAGAAAGGGCAGTGAGAGATTGGCGGGGGGGGGGGGGGGGGTACAGACAGGGAGAGAGAGAATCCCAAGCAGGCTCTGTGCTGTCAGTGTGGAGCCTGATGTGGGACTTAAACGCATGAACCGTGAGATCATGACCTTAGCCAAAACCAAGAGCCAGACACTTAACCGAGTGAGCCACTCAGGCGCCCCCCCTCTTTTTTTTTTTTTACTTAAAGTGTATTTTGAGGGGTGCCTGGGTGGCTCAGTCAGTTGAACGTCCAACTTTGACTCAGGTCATGATCTCACACTCATGTGTTCGAGCCCCACATCGGGCTCTGTGTTGACAATGCAGAGCCTGGAGCCTGCTTCAGATTCTGTGTCTCCCTCTCTCGCTGCCCCTCCCCCCTCGCACTCTGTCTCTCAATCTCTCTTTAAATAAATAAACATAACAATAAAAAATTTTTTCAAGTGTATTTTGAGAAAGTGAGAGAGAAAGAGCACAAGCGCACAAGTTGGGGAGGGACAAAGAGAAAGAGAGAAAAAGAGAGAGAGAGAGAGAGAGAGAGAGAGAGAGAGAGAGAGAGAGAGGGAGGGGGAGGGGGAGGGGGAGGGAGAAAGAGAATCCCAAGCAGGCTCCTCACAGCCAGCAGAGAGCACAATGTGGGGCTCAAACTCATGAACCATGAGATCATGACCTAAGCTGCAATAAAAAGTCAGACACTTAACCGACTGAGCCACTTAGGTGTCCCAAAATGTTACCTTCACAGTTTCACAATTAAAAAATATAAACAGTTGGGGCGCCTGGGTGGCTCAGTCGGTTAAGCGTCCGACTTCGGCTCAGGTCACGATCTCGCGGTGTGTGAGTTCGAGCCCCGCGTCGGGCTCTGTGCTGACTGCTCAGAGCCTGGAGCCTGTTTCAGATTCTGTGTCTCCCTCTCTCTCTGACCCTCCCCCGTTCATGCTCTGTCTCTCTCTGTCTCAAAAATAAATATAAACGTTAAATAAAAAAAAAAATTTAAAAAATATAAACAGTTACCTGAGCATTGCCATACTGCACAGTGGAACAGTAGTTCTTGATGTCACTCTTGCAAGCTTCATACAGATCTGGTTCCAGACGGATGTCCTCTGTCTGTATGGGAGGGGGCCAGCATGGAAAAGTGAGGTTACTCGAAACTGGAGATGTCAAATGTTCTACATATTCATGTACTGACCAGATCTTGTCTAGTGACCACAATCTTTACACAGCAAAATAGGAGCAGTGGGGCCACCGCAGTAAAAGGAGAGCTGGCATTTAGTTTCAATTCTGCACTAACTAGCTAGATGGCCTTGGACTTTTTTTTGCAAAACAAAATGCTGCCACCTACCTGGCCCCTTCGCAGGACTGCTGTGAAATGAAGTAAGATAATATGATGTGGAAACCACTTCAGGAAATTAAAGCATTATATCAATGTAGGGTTCTACTTTTATTATTGTTTTATTGAAAGAGCGAGGTCCAACGCTAGGGACCCAAAGTCTCAATTACACTAGGATATCGAGGAGAGCTCCACTTAACACATAATTACCACTGCATCACTCCCACCCTACGTGAAAATCTGGTAACGTAACTTTTGCAATATTACTGGTGTTTGGTGTTCATTACTAGTTTTTAGTTTTTATTTAGACTGAAGTAAAATAAGTAGAATTCGCAATACAGAATATACTAAACATTTTTAGCTGTTTAGCTTAACCTCAAAAGTAACATAAGTTTCCCCTTAGAGCGCATGCTGCATTTGACCTGCCAGTAACTGTTGTACCTCGTGATCTGTAAGCTCTTCAGGGCATGGCATTCCCCTGGAGACTGTTGTTGGTCAGGGAGTGGGCACAGATCTCCAGCTGACACGAGCAAATTGAGGGGAGGATCTGGCTACAGGCTGTGGGGGAGGGAGGAGGTCTCTCCTGTTCTACTTTCCTGCTGGAGACGACGTGGAGCAGGAGGCCAGAGCCGCTGCAGGTAGCCACGGTGAGGGGAAGCAGCCTTACCATGAAGCTGGTGCCATGAACAGCAAAGCAAACAGGGAGAGACCCTTGATCCTTGAGGGCATTACTGATGCACGGACTGTATCATGTGCTTACAGCTTGTCCTATAGTGAGCTTCCAGTTACATGTGGTAAAAATACTTCATCGGTTAGGAAAAGTGCAGCAAGAAGCTGTCACATGGTAAGATCTGAGCACAAGGTTCCAAGTCTTAACAATCATAATAATGGCTAAAACCTTTCAATTTGCCCTCACCCTTCACCCAACTTTCCAGACCCGCCTCTGTGTTTCTGGGACCAGAGGCTGTGCTACGAGGCATTACCATCTCTAGCTCCTCCACCCGCAGCTGCTTGCGGCACTTCAGGGACACCCTGTGTTCCTTGGCTTCCTGTAGAGTGTCATTGCGCACGGTGGTGCTCAGACAGATCACCACGTCCACCCTGCCAAGGAAAGGAGAAGGCTGAGACTGGCTGGAGCCACATGAGGGCAGAGAGCCAGGGGCTGAGCCGGGGCAGGGGCCACATCAACACTCCAGAACGCATGACCCTCTTTACCACGTTTTTGAATGCTTTTTCTAGAAGTCTCATTGTGTTAAAAGCACTAAAAGCAGTAACCTGACTCTCTATGTCACAAATGACTGAAGGCGCACTACAATCCTGACAGGTAGGGAGGCCACAGAGGGGACGTAAGGACAGTTCAATGCTTGTTTTGCTAAAAACATGCGACCAGAGAGGAATGCTGCTCTTAACTCTAGACTGTGTCTTTCTTTGATGAGCTGTGAAATTCATTCTTGAGAGGTACAGAACCTTGAGCAAAATGGGAACTTGATTTATATGAGGCAGAGAGATGTGTTCTAGAAACATGCCTTTGCAAAGAGTAAGATGGAAGAATTCAGGCAGCCATGCTGTAAAAGCCCATCACTGTCTTCACTGAGACCTAATTCTTTTTTTTTTTTTTTTTTTTTAATGTTTATTTTTGAGAGAGAGCCAGTGTGAGCAGGGGAGGAGCAGAGAAAGAGAATGAGAATCCCAAGTAGGCACCGCACTGTCCACGCAGAGCCCGATGCGGGGCTTGATCTCATTAACTGTGAGATCACAACCTGAGCCAAAATCAAAAGTGGGACGCCTAACCGACTGAGCCACCCAGGCACCCTGAGACTGAATTCATAAATGAATAAAGTTTTTGTTTCCAAACTAGACCTCTAATTCAGTAAAAGCCCCTGCTGCTCTCCCAAAGAGTTAACATAATGGAATGATGTTGGGAGGCAGTTAACCTCTTATTCATACTATAACTGGCTTCTCTAAGTAACAATCTAAATCTGCCTCTTCTGTCAGACAGCCTGAACCTGGGAACATTAAAATCGCCCCTTTAGCCTCCAGGCTCTCTGTGTCAGAACCACCACCGTCCCCTGTGGCTGCAGGCAGCCACGAAGATCACGTGGCCACACAGCCCAAGCGCATGGCCATACTACCAAGGGAGTGTGGAGGCCTCCAAGGCTAACCCTACCAGTACACAGGACATTTGTCCAGAGTTTACGGAAGCAGAATTAATCAATTAAACGTTACATACTTCTTTTTTATGTTGGGACAAAGTTTCAACACATCCTCCTTGCAGGCCATTTTAAACTTGTAAGAAAACCGAAAATCCTTCATCTGCACCTGAAAAAGATGATAAGAAAATCAGCAGCTCTGTGGCAAGTTCCGATTGGCAGTGCTGGCTGATTGCACAGAGACTGCAGAAGCCTGCCTTCCATGCCCTGTGAAACTTGCCCTCCATCTCGGACTTCGTGACCTGCCAACCTCCCCATTATTCCCTCTGCTAAGGGCACCCTGGTGTCCCTGCCATTCCAATCATGCTGCTCCCTCTGCCACGAAGCTCTTCTCCCAGATCCTCCCTGGTCCGTGCATCACCTCCTCAGCATTTCTACTCAAACATCTCCTTCTCAAGTCCCCTTTCTCCTTCATCCTCTAGCCCTTATGCAGCTCTAGCCCACCTGAGATTCTGTACTTATTTATAAACGTGTTTTGTGTCTTTCTCTTACTAGAACACAGAACAGACAAGGGCAGGGTTTGTTGCCCAGTGTCTCCAGTACCCACACTCCAGAGGCCCTCAATATCATTTGGTAAAGGCAGCCATGTAGTCCATAGGCCCTGGGAAGAGATCAATTTTATACAGATGACAGATTCCATCCTCCCGGGAAGGAAGTGCTTGCTTTACCAGAAACACTTTCTTTAGACATGTGTAACTGTGAAAAGTACAGTTTAACCTTATGTGGATGCCAGACCTGGGTAGTATGATTTAGAAGAAAAAAAAAGGCTTAAGAGTTCAGTACACTGATAGACATTTGGGCTGCTGCACTGAACAATGACAAAACAGCAGATCCCACTCATACTTGCTGTGCAAGCAAAGGTTAACGTATCTTACGAAAAGCAAACAATGTGACTCATCTCTATTCCTGCTGGACCGCCTGTTCCCTAAGGGTACAGACTCCATCTTTATTTAGCACTGCATTCCTAGAGCCTACCATCGTGCCTGGCCATAGTGGAAAAGACCGTATTTTTTGAGAACCAGAGAGGACATATATTTGGAAAAAAAAGATTTCTCACAGAAGAGGTGCCCTGATGCTCTGGAAGAGAAAGGAATTCAGAGCCATCCAAGCAGCCAAGACGGTCAGGATTTGCCTGGTGTTACTCACCAGCTGGAAGTGGGTAACTCCAATGGCGCACTTCTCATTCATATCCTTCTGGTGTTTGTTCTGAATCAGACACTCCATCAGGTCCCCAGAGTCTATCTGGTTATCTGCCACATCCTGGGGAAGGCAGTGCACATTTACATTTCATTTCCAACAATTAGTGAACAAATCGTGCACCCTAGTTCATAGAAAAATGGAAAACGAGACTGATTCTAGAGACTTCACCAACAACATACCTCATAAATTATACCAAAATAAGCCTGCGAAATTACAAGGGATGTTTATCAGTATTTATCAGTATTGGCACAGCAAGCTGCCCTGCATGAAGCTCCGACAAGAACATGTACACTGCAGGGTTTTTACTCCTTCCCCTATAGGACGCCAGCAGCTGACTTTCAGCATCACACCCAACATTGCCTCCTGGTTCCTGCATGGTTTCACCCCTGTAATTTAGCTAGTTCAAAATAACAGAATTAATTTAATTTACAAGAAGAGAGTCGGGAGGTGCAGCTACTATTAATGCTAACAAACCCCAGGCTGATGTATTGGCGGCAACACAGCTATGCTCAGGAGGGCCTCCCCCTGCCCCCTGTAAAGGGCATCTCCACAACTGCCACTAACCACATACCAGGTCATCTACCAATGATAATCAAATAAGGTTTCTGAGGATGGTGGCACCCGTCTCTTGATTTTGTTTACATTTTTCACTTTAATTTGTCAATCTGATGATCACTCAGGAGTAATGTATGCCGAAGACAAGGAGGTTAGTGCAACACACAAAGTCCCAGTGAATTTGGTTTTGTTTTGAATCCATTTCTCCAGACATTACTTACGTGGCAGAAGTTCTGAATTATGGGCTCACAGGCTCTCATCAGTAAGGCTTCGATCTGAATATCCTGTAGGAGATTAAACATATGAATAATTCTGCTTTAGAAAGAGCCAGTAGTTTAGGAAGCGGGGCAAGTGTGTGTTTCTGAGTCAGTAGCAACTGATGGGCATTTGCCATCGCCATAATCTAAGGTGTCCATCTGGAAGCTAGTCTGGTCTTTAGGTTAGACAGCCACAGCACAGAGAGAATTGCTCCTTCATTATATTCTGAAAGGCAAGGTTTTCTAGAGGCAGATACCCCTTGGGCCTGAGCAAAAGATAAGGCAGAATTAAGAACAGTACAGAAAATAAAACATTTAACAGTAATCCTAGTGTTTAGCCTTTGGAGTTTTTCCAAATGGCTAAGCAGTTCAAAATGAAAATGCGGGTAACTGACATCTGTCTTTAGCTTATAAGCTCCTAAAACAGACGACAAACCACTGCCTCTGGGGAACATACACAAATGCCTTTAAGCAGACAGCAACCTCTGTGCAGCACTAGCTGCTGAAATAACATCTTCCTTTAAAGAGTGACACACCCCAGAATGTCCTCAAAAGCCCATAAGGACAATGAAAATTGGAGAAGGGAGATGACAGAAGATGAAAGAAAGCAATAAACTTTTGAAAAATAGAAAGCAAAAAAAAAAAAAAAAGACTAGCTGAGCAATGTAATTGTACGTATTGATACTTCTGACAATTCAAACAGTTCTAAAAGGCTTATGATAAAAAAAAATAGCAATTTCCCGTTTCCCTGATTTCTGCCCCCACAAGACCATTTTAACATTTTTATCTGCTCCTTCCCCAGTAATGCTGTATTTCTAAATAGTGTTTCTTGCTTATGAGGCTTTCTAATTTCTTTTTTAATATTTTAGTGAGTTACAGGATGAAACACGGATAAACACGTGTATTCAATCTTCCACATTTAAGTGGAAATCCCAGCCTTTTATTTTCTTAATGATGACACAAACATTACCAGATGACCTAACCGAAAGAGCTAAGGTAAGAGAACAGGAACGGGAATGTTCGGACTGGTCTTGCACGTGGTTGAGAGAGCTGAAGCACAGCTGCTAGCTTTTCTTAAAGGCCAGGGAAAAGATTGGTCTAATCACTGTGATAATTCTAATTTATGAAGAAAACCAAAGGGCTAAATGTATGGGCTATTTCTCTGGAGAAATGAGGAGAGGGGTTTAGGAAACAAAACAAAACACTTCTTGGTAAAGCCAGCGGAGAGAAGTGACACTCTCGGGGCTGAAAAACAGCAAGCCTGAGAACAGGGGACAGGTTGCTGCCAGGGCTGCCGCCATCTACAAGCTGCAGACTGCTTACCTCAGATTCTAACTCAGTGAGGTTGCCGACTATATCTCTGCACTCTACAGCCAGGTCGTCAAGGTGGTCCTGGAGGCACTCTAGCTCCTGCAAGTAAGAAAGCAATCCCTTGGCACGTGTCAATTACATAAATGAACAAGGGAAGCAGAGAGAACAGGGTCTACTACTTCCTTTTCAGTGGTCCTCCTTATCTTTCCTTTTAAAAACTATTTCACTGAACAGAACACTAAAGCTTTATTTGAGTCCCCAAACTGGGATTGTTGAAAAATAAGTACTTGATGTAAAAGGGTGGTTAAAAGGGTCACAAGGGGCTACAATAGCCATGCAAATCCTCCAGAAGGCCCAATCAGTAAGTCCAACAAGAATCAATGTCGACACGTCCTCAGAGTCTAAAAATTTTATCAGGCCTTTATTCCACTCTATCAACAACCTGCCATTCAATTTTAACCTATGTTTTGATCACCTTTGCTCCCATTTTAAATCTGCGCACCAATAATAATCAACGAACAACAGATTTACAGGGAAAGACATGGAATATTTTAAGACTTTTCATGAGCAAAGTAGGCTGGGACCCAGGATCCAAAACACAGCATAGAACTTATAGCTCCTGCAAGTCAAATGTGGGATTCTAACCTTGGCCCACATAGAAAGATCCTGAGGAAAACTGCAAAGCAAGTGAGCACATTAGGGTTTGGACATCTAAACACTATCTTGTCTAGGCTTTGGAAACTGACCTGGAGAGACCTCGTAGTATCATTCCATGACTATTCCCTTTAGAAACATAGAGGTTTTAAGTAGAACAGAAGCTTATTTTCCCAAAGCATATCAACAGCTATTTCTCAGCAAAGGGCTCTATTAAAGGATCAAGTTTAACTTACTATTTTGCAAGAGTCTCTGTTTTGGAATTAGAATAGGAAGGGATGAGCAGGGGGGTGTAGGAATTATACAATGCCCAGAAAGCGGGGGTGGGGTGGGGAATCCCTAAAGGAAAATGCATAAAACCTCGGGAGTAAGATAAATGGCTAAGGGAAAAATCCCAGTCATAGAATCCTTTCCTGAGCCAAGCTTCACAGCAATGGACTGCCACACAGCATAGCTTTCTCACTGTTACTTCAAAGGGGGTATGGAAAGAAACTGTTTTCTGGGATTCCATGTGACCATATCTTTTGTTTCATTAGACAGAGGCAGCAGAAAGCTGAACTGCAAGCGTTTTCTAACAATAAATTTGACAGAACTGCAGCAGGCCCAGGAGGTAGCCTGCTGAAAATGGCATTCCCAGGGTGAGCAGATCTGAATAGTGAGCCATGTTGCTTCTTAAACATACCCAATTCCTGCACGGGTAAGTTTTTAATAGTTTAATCCCAGAGGATGTTCTGGAGTAGTAAAAATGGAACCTGGAAACCTGAGTTCACACTTTGTTCTAGTATTACTGGAGCTTTAAACAAGGACTTACTCCTCACCACAGAGGACACACTACCTTCTAACTTAATTTGCTGGAAAGCAGTAATGTAGCTTTTCTATTTTTTTAAAGCAGGCACAAAATCGTTAGGCACCATTCACAGCATGCATGTAATTCTGGGGGCTGCTTCTTCTCTATGCTTTCCGGTACGGAGAGGTTATGACACAATGGACCAGATGTCTGGTTAGGATTACACCTGAGTATTAGGAAAGGAAGTCACTTCTTGAGTCTCAATTCTGTCAATTACCAAATGGAAAAGATAATTCCCATTCCTACATATCTTATAGGACTACTGGATGGCATGCATGCTATTCATGTACGCCAGTATTTAGAATTGTTTATATTTATACACTGCCTTCTCTCGAAAGGACTTAACGTACCTTATAAAAGTGAGAAGAGAAAAAAAAGGCAATATAAAATAAAGTTAGAATGAGTTAAAAAATAGGAAGAAAAAGAAAATATGGTAAAGAAGGGGGGAGGGAGCTAGCAGCAAACCTGGTACACAAAAGCCTCCCACAAAATCTCATATACTTGCTAGAGGCAGGTCATACCTTTGGCTCCAGGCTTTTGAAGAGGCAACACGAAGGGGGAAAATAATCGCTTACAAAATACAGTAACCATAATATAAAAACGAACCAACGGCTTAGGAAAAGTAGTAGTACTCCTTCCACAGAGACGAAAGAGAAAAATTTCCTTAGGATTTCTTATGAAGAGGACACTGAATAATGTAACAAAAATAAAGATTGTATTTTATGGTCTGTACTCTATATAAAATGTTAGTTGTGATGATGATGATGATTATTACTACTATAAGATAAATAGGTGGCTATGTGAGCTACCTGTCCAGTCTCTGTTTTTTCACTGCACCATTTTCCCAGATCAATAAGGCATTTATCCTGAAGGCCAGGATCCAGCTTAACATCCATGGCACGCTGGTGTAGGATCCTTTGGACTTCTGCTCGGCACTCTCGTGAAAGCTATATGAGAAAGAACAAGCAAAATACTTTAAAAGTACCAGAAGCAAGGGTGCCTGGTTGGTTGAGCATCCGACTTCAGCTTGGGTCATGATCTCATGATCTCATGGTTCATGAGTCTAAGCCCCACATCGGGCTTGGTGCTGTCAGCGCAGAGCCTGCTTAGGACCCTCTGACCCCTCGCTCTCAGCTTCTCCCCTGCTCACACTCGCTCTCTCTCGCTCAAAAATAAAATAAACATTAAAATAAAAAAGCACCATAACCGAAACAAAAAAGCACTAGATAAAGGATATCTGTTGTCAGGAAACTAACAGAGAACGTTATAGTAATTTATATAAACTTTATACCTCAAATCTCTTCCAGAATAAGGATTAAATTTTCTAGGAGACTTCTAAAAGCCTGTATCTCTAGGAATGAGATTATACATTCAATATTTTCTAATACACTATTGAGACAACATCCTTTTCTCAAAATACTCTGATAAAAAGTGAACCGGATTTGTTCAGGTTAGGTTAGAGTTTTTTGTTTAGCGGAACTAACCTGCTATTACTCTATGAATGTAGAGTAGAATGCGGGCTCTAGTTCAGGAAAAGGCACACACTTGGGTCAGGAACATTAAGTTCAAATTTACCTAAACTCACAATAAGTCTAAAAACCATCTGTATCCTGGTTAAGAGCTTCTAATGGAACTTTAAAGTTAAATAAAGTTAGGGTGGCAATATTTGTCTATTTGTCATTTAGATTTTGGTAATTTAGGGGCGCCTGGGTGGCTCAGTCGGTTGAACGTCCGACTTCAGCTCAGGTCATGATCTCACAGTTTGTGAGTTCGAGCCCCGCATCAGGCTCTGTGCTGACCGCTTGCTCAGAGCCTGGAACCTGCTTCAGATTCTGTGTCTCCTTCTCTCTCTGCCCCTCCCCCGCTCATGCTTTGTCTCACTCTGTTTCTCAAAAATAAATCAATGTAAAAAAAAAAAAAAATAGATTTTGGTAATTTAAAGAAAAAACTGGAAATGTCCCCTGACTTACTTTGTTGAAAATGTAAAATCAGATGGAAAGAAGCTGGTGAAGCAACTCTATGTATAGTCACTGAATAATGGAAGTTTCTAGTAGTGCAGCAACCCCTCCCTGCCAGATATACTAATAAACAAAGTGTCCTACAATGACAGAAGTCAGCACAATACAACAAACTAACTAAAAAAACAAATGGTTGATAAGAAGAAATGAAGTCAGTATTGAATGCATACCCTCCTGCCCTGTTCCTCCGTGCGGTAGGCATGTCTATATAAGCAGGAGAACACAGCTCCGGGAGGCATAAGTTCACTGGTTTCATTCCAACCATGGGTGTGGCAAAGACGAGATGCATCTCCCTGGCACTTGCGGTATAAGACAGGGTCCAGCCTATAAAGTTAAAAGATATTCCTGAATTTTGTTCTTCAGGAACACACAGTGGTCAATCTGTAGAAGCCTGTTGACCTTGGCACAGAGGATTTAAGTTCTACCTCAAAGAGGCCAAGACAGCTATGTAAGATGCGCAACATTACAACAGCAGACTCAGCACTAACACGCCCAGGCTGAAATGAGAAAATAAGGGCTGTAGCTTATCACCAGGCAATTCACAACTTTCCACTCAATACTTTTTTTCTAAGTGTGAAATTCAATCCTATCTGATACACTAGATTCAATAGGATCAGGAAATGGCAAGATAAACAAAATCCCTCACTCGACTTCCTTTCCAGTAAAACTGTTACTCTTCTTCCTCCCACGCAAGCTAAGGCAGTTCCATTTTTAGTTTACCTGAATATGCTTATCAGCTTAAAAAACTTGACATTTAACTCTGACTCTGGAGACAATGGATTAAGGCAATGAGCCTGCGGCTTCTCCAAATCAGACCAATAGATGCTTAATTCTGTCCACATCATAATGTCAACTTCAGGGGAGAGCTAGTGAATGGGAGGAGAAAAGCTAATACTTAATGAGTAGCTTTTAGGCCTGTGAAGCATTTTTTTGATCACGGGTAAAGGAGTTGCAGAAGAGGAAAAACAGAGTTTTGATTAAGGCAGTAAACTCAGTAAACTACGTAAACAGAGTTTAGACTCTGAGTCTAAACTCAGGCTTAGACGGCCTGAGAAAGTACAGAGAAATTCCCATGTACTTTTCTGTAGTCCTTTCCAGAGCTAATCTGAGGACACAGAAATAAAAATACATTGAACCTTCTGAATAATCACTTCCCAGTAAAGTTTGTGGGTGACATACTCAATCACTAGAAAAAGTTAATGACCAAACTCCAGGGGTTGAGATAACTGAGTCAGGAAGGAGCTGAGCCTGGGTGCGGCAGGAAAAGCCAGCTTCCCAAGCAGTCGGGTCCTGGCTGCTCTGGAAGTGGAGGGGAAACTGAGACATAAAAAGAGGAGGGCACTGAAGCCAGTAAGTTACAGCGATTCTGACTGCAACACAGATCCTTCTTCTATTTCGTCCCCTACCCCTCCTTTCTTGACTAACAGGATGAGAAGAGAATTAGAGAATCAAGTTGTCACTTATTGATAAGAGCCTCTTAAGATAGAAAATTCAGTAACTTTGAATAGTTAAAGGAATAAAAGTAAATTCCCGTATCCAGCACAAATCAATAAAAATTAAAATGCACTAGTATCTTCTTAGAAACGTATCTGAAGACGCTTCTGCTGCCCCACAGGTGCCCAAGTCCTTTCCGGATAGATGTTTGTGGTATCAGAAACATTTGACTCTGACTTCCAAAATAGTAGTGAATGGGGGCACACGGGGACAGACCTGCAGGGGCTGCCTCAGTTTTGAGATACTATTCTGAAAGCAAGAAAGATTTCTCAAAGGATTGGAGTGTGTCAGCTATCCCAGAACTTAAAAACATATTCCTACCGGTTATTTCAAATAATACAAAAGATATTGACTACACAGGAGAACATGCTGAGGCTTACACTTGATTCTGGCTTCAAAATACTCACTTCCAATCTCGGGAGATGAAATACTGCAGCTCTAACAGACGGTGTTCACAATCTTCCACCATTTTCTCCGTGTACAAGTGCTCCATCAGGCACGAGAGGATCCTGGGAATAAAACAGGGATGAAATTGTAGCAACAGGTTTGGAATTCTCACATCAATATTTCCTTGGTCTGTAGAAAAAGTCATTGAGCTATTTTTGAGGGCAATCAGGGATTTACTTTTCTGAGAATAACTCAAATCAGTCTGACAATGATTATGGCTTCTAACTTCAGGGCCACTTAGCACTTAGGACTCAGCTTACTTAAGATCTGTGTGCAGCTGCTTTATTTTTAACTGTTAGTTGTGAAAAATCTCCAACACACACAAAAGTAAAGAATCATACATTAGCCACCTTCCCTTCCCATAACTTTATCAACGTATGGCTAAGTTTGTTTTAATTCTACACCCCCTTGCTGGTATTTTGAAGCAAATCCCAGATACCTTATCATTTTATTCATAAATACTTGAGCATGTTTCTCTATGAGAACATAATACTACAACCCACGAAAAGAAATTAATTTTTAAAATCCTTAATGTCATGTAATATCCTGTTAGTTTTCAAATTTTTTCCCAATTCTCTTATGCCTTTTTATATGTTCATTCAAACCAGGACCCAGAAAAGGTCCACACGCTGCATTTAAGTGATAGTCTCTTCAAATGATTTTTAGCTATAGCAGTTCTCTCCTTCCCTCCCTCTCCCTTGACCCCTTGTGCTCAATGCAGTTATTTTTATATTGGTAAATATTCTTAATTAGTCTTCACTGTGTTTGTCTATCTCCTCCAACTGCATAAAAAACTTTAAAGAAGAATACCCTTTTTTAATCCCCTGCTATAGCATGAACAGCGGGAGTGTATGCCTAACAGAATGATGACAAATATGGACTGCATTCATTTTATCGTTGATTACTGCCAGCTGCAGGCTACGAGGATTTGTGCAGAATGGGAAACCTGTTCTTTACTTGCAACCTGGTTTTAAAACTAGTTTGTGCATCACATGGAGAAAACTACTGCATGACATTCAAATACTTTAGTATAGCATTTTATAGCTTTCCTAAATCTTGGACGCAACTTCAGAGCTCATTTTGTTCATGATTATATCCTCCAACCACAACAGTTTTTATTTCAATTAGATTTAATTAATTTCTAATAATTATCAAGTAGCCAATGTATACAATGAGTCAATATACAAACAGGATGAACTACAGAGACAAAGTAATGTGTCACTTTATCCTGAGTGTTTCTCTCTCGTTTTCATTTGACCATTAAACAGATTACTCAGCGACTTAATGCACAGGCCCATACATGCTCGGTCACAGTCAGTGAACTTCAGCACAATGCTGGGTCTCAGCGTCTCTACATCATGGATGAGGCAGAGCCAAGGGCTCCAGTTCAGTACTGGTTCTATCAAAAGTTGGTATGTGTTTCTGTTTAGAAGGAATGTTTCTGGCGCTACACTGCCAAATACAATACAATGTAAATAAATACTACAAATAAGATAACCTACATTGGGTCTCCCGATCTTATGTGTTTGCAGGCCGTCTGTATAACAGATTCACAAGCTTCATTGAGAGCTCTATCAATGCGGTAATCTGCGCCAGGGTCCGTCTCCTGAATCAGTGTTTGCAGCTGGATTAAAAGAAAATTAAGAAAGAGGAACATCTCTTACATATGAGGGAAGAGCAATGTCATCTTTTCAAATATTTACTTGGTCTGGTATATCACAATGTACTGTTAACAAGTTTAACAATTAACAATTGTCACTGGCCAAGCATAAGAGCTCCTGTCAAATACATTCCAACTGGCTTCTCTATCTTGAGCCTCAGTTTTTCTGTTTAAGCTACTGTGGGGATTGCTTGTCTACCTGTCTGGATCATCTCTGGACATTTCCAAAACAAAAGCTCTTTATGATATAAAGCCTGCCTTTTCCCTCATATCTGCCTATTTGTTAATCAGATTGCTAAATCTGACCCTCACGGCCAAGCCAGAATTGAGTGGACAAGGGTAAAGAGAAGACATTTCCAGTCAGAGACCTAATCTGGTCGTAAGAATCTAGAATTTGGATTATGCAGCCAATACACTGGCATTAAAACAAGCATGCTCCACACTATTAAAAACAAATGTGAGATTTCATTTAACTTGTAAGAAATATCAATTAAAAAAACAAGAATGCAATACTTATAATTTCCATTTTTCCTCAATTATCTTTTTTATATAACGAAGAGGTAAAGCAGAACTTGCTCATTATACATATCCAGAAAAATACTTGTCGGGGCGCCTGGGTGGCTCAGTCGGTTGAGCGTCCGACTTTGGCTCAGGTAATGATCTCGCGGTCTGTGAGTTCGAGCCCCGGGATGGGCTCTGTGCTGACAGCTCAGAGCCCGGGGCCTGCTTCAGATTCTGTGTCACCCTCTCTCTCTGCCCCTCCCCTGCTCATGCTCTGTTTCTCTCTCTGTCAAAAATAAATAAACATTAAAAAAAAAATACTTGTCATTATACAGCTGAAAGTGAGAGTATTTTCTTTAACATCTATTTTTGCCTGGTCCATTCTCTGTCATGGAATAAAGTGAGAGCATAAGAAGATGGGCCTCTAATTCTTTTTTCCGGTCTTTGAGGAGAAAGCAGTTGGGGCAGAGGAAAAACTCCAAATTAGGGATCAGAGGACCTGAGTTCTATTAATAGTTCTGGCTCTGACAGAAATTAGTTTTGAGAACATGGTCATGATTAACCTCTAGCTGCAGTTTCTTGAACTGAGGAAGAATTACAAGAAAGAGTCATATACAAGAGAAGGATGTATAAACTGCAAAGCATTTTACGTATGTAAAAGATCATTATTAGTACAGATGGATAGCAGATGGTGTTTTGGGGTGGGAATCTTAAATAACAGACAACAAATTTAAAAACTAGAATCCTTCTGGTTTGGGTTCCCTATTTTCCAAGTTAAAGTCCTTTCTGTGTCACAGATTTAGCCTTTGGAGGAGAGTCTTCTCTGATCTTCATACATGTGACCTACAATCCCACAGGGGCTCATACGAAAGCACTGACCCCATCACACATGGGGGGAGAGAACACAGATCAAAAGGAAATGAAGAAAGAAAATCCCAATTCTATCTATCCTGAAAAGTCAACAATCAAGATGAGAGAAATAGAAAAGATTTCTGGGGCGTCTGGGTGGCTCAGTGGTTGAGGATCTGACTGGTTCAAGTCATGATCTAGTGGTTTTTGAGTTCAAGCCCTGCCTTGGGCTCTCTGCTGTCAGTGAAAAACTCACTTTGGATCCTCTGTCCCCCTTTCTCTCTGCCGTCCCCTGTTTGTACTCTGTCTCTCCCTCTCTTAAAAAAAAAAATGTTTTAAAAAGTATTAAAAAAGAAAAGAAAACAAAAGATTTTCAATATTCTGGGAAGGGAGTTATTTATACCAATTGTCGGTGGCAATTTGGAGAAGCTACAAAATGCTCTGCTTAGCTGATAGGAAGATTATCATCAATTTTAGTAGTAACGTTTGCTGACAAAGACCAAAATATTTACATCTTTTTCTGAGGGAAGTTTTAAGTATCATGGGGATCTGGAAGTCTCTGCAAGAACTGTACAGGTTAAATATCCATAAGTGACAGGCAAACTTTGAGAATTCAAAATGAACACACCAGACTGCAGCTCCTAAAAGGAGACAATGACTGCCTTACAGACTCTAGAGGGCTAACAGCCCAAGGAATCACTGCCACTCTGGAGCCCAGGGACAGCAGTGTGGGAAACAAACATTATGAACAAAAATCACTACATGATTATATATCTATTCCAGCCCCTGACTGCTTAGGAAAAAACTGGGGAAATGCTTGTGAGAAATTTTCTTCTAGACAAAAAGGGTGAGACGGGAGGTCTGTATTTACCTTCCAAGATGAGCCACTAGTTCTTTTTAACAAGCTAAATTTCAAAAAGCCCTGGAGGTAGATGGTGTGAAATTAAGTTAAACCAACTTACTTTGGGTTTTTTTTGTACACTTTGGTATAAGTGTAGCCTCAGTAAAGAGGTTTATTCCTGACCAACTCCCTCCCCTTTACATGCTGCATTAAGGATGAGCTTCAAGTATAGGATGTCTTGATTCACTCTTGGTCTGAGGCCCAAGCACACATATTGTCACAGAGGTTTCCCAGGACAATCACCAGCAAGGATTGTTCCTGAAGAACCACAATGTTCCAACTAAAACCACAGTAGATTCCTGAAGCCTTCCTTCTAGCTGGGTTTGGGATTCTGGAGAATATATATATATTTGTCTATTTTTTCTACCACTGGATGTATAATTTACTTTCGACTCTGGGTCAGGGTGAGTAAGAGAAGCGAAGATGAAATTTTACTCCACATCAAAATGCTATGGACATTTTGTGTTTCAGATTGTCAAATTCTGGTTTTCTATAATACTCATTTTTTAATAAAAATGCCAACAACAAAAAACAACTGAATTGTGGTTTTCTAAAGTTTCACTGAGAAACTCAACTCCCTAATTTAGGATACAAAGCTAAATGGTATCTTTTGTGCATTCTAAGGGATGTATGGGGTACACTGTACAGGGTACCACTGTTCCATTTGGTACCGAGAATGGTTCAAAGACTCTTATTCAGTAAAAAGTAATAAATGTGGACAATGGTAATGAAACAGATGCACTGCATCTATAGTATTTTGTTAACTTTATATTATGCCCCTCACCTGTAGTTATTCAACTGTTCATGAACCCTAGATCAAGAATAACTTTATCTTTAAAAAAAGGGAAAAAAAAAAGGAATAACTTTATCTTCCCAAGAAGTACACTCATCTTTTCCAAATATCTTTATAGAATTCATGTACAGTTTGGGGCCAGAGAAAGAAAGACCCTTCCATGCACAGTTGCCCCTGGTGTAACAAGAAAGATGGTGTCATTTTGAAAATAACATGCTCTCTTGATCCTTGTGGCCAAGAATTCACAGTATGCTGCACATTAATAAAAAAAAAAAAACAAAAACAAAAAACAAAAAACTCTTAGAAACTTTCAATTCCTTTCAGCTCTTTTTCAGCCTCAATCTAATCAAGCCTATAGAGAAAGGCAAATCGTCTTTTGGTGCAGGATGTTTTCTAATTTACCAGAACCTGGTTTGCCTTGGTGCTGAGTTTACAAATTTCACCTAGCAAGTTACTTTCCTTTAAAAACTCCAGCAAACAATGCATTTTACCTATTTCTTTAAGTATATATATATAGCTCCATTTATTGTTTATGAATTCAAACTTTTGCTCTGCAGCAAATTCCATGTTCTTATTAAGGTATGCCTGAACAATATTCTGTGTCTGGTTCCTAGTGCCCAGTGTTAACTGTGATGCCACAAACGATCTAGATAAAGGAAGCTGGGACAGCATCAGGAGGAGACTCCTCAGCCGATAAAATAGAACATTCCAAATGGCAGTAGAAAATTTTTCCTTACCGCTTGCTGGCAGTTCATTCCAAGGTTCCCTTTTTCCCCACGAACTACTTTCATTAGACAATGCAGAGTTCGCCCTTTTCGATGTAATCCAGAACAGTGGTGTTCGATCTCCCCCCGACAGCTCAGGATGATCTCGGGGCTCAAAGAAAAGTCTTCCATCAACATGCGCCGGTAATCTAACATCTCCCCCTGGCACTCACTGCTCACTTGTCGTCCTAAGTTAGGATTTAAGTCACGACATTATGGATGGTGCGCATTACAATCAGATATCACCACACATAAAAGTACATGTTTTCCTCTAGAATATAAAACCAGTTATGCTATTAGCTAGACTGAAAAGCTTAGGATATAGCAAGCATCAGCATAAAATGAGTTTGAGACTTCAGAGACTAGGGTTTATCTTGACAGTATTCTGCATTATACAGATGT
Organism: Panthera pardus; assembly: GCF_024362965.1. Lineage (NCBI taxonomy): Eukaryota > Metazoa > Chordata > Mammalia > Carnivora > Felidae > Panthera > Panthera pardus. The sequence goes on from NW_026526754.1 coordinate 13,444,410, forward strand.
TATACTACTAAACTAATAATGCAAATGCTGTGCCGATGGCAGTCTTATTTTTTTTTTATTAAAAAAAAAATTTTAATACTTATTTTTGAAGGAGATAGAGACAGAGTGCAAGTGGGGGTGGGGCAGAGAGAGAAGGAGACACAGAATCCAAAGCAGACTCGGGGCTCTGAGCTGTCAGCACAGAACCTGACGTGGGGCTCGAACCCACAAACTGTGAGATCATGACCTGAGCCAAAGTTGGACACTTCACTGAACCACCCAGGCTCTCCATCGAAGTCTTATTAATAAGGTAACTTTTAGAGTAACAATGAAAGCTAAGAACAACCCCTACTGGTATGCACAGTTAAAGCCTGTGGAAAAGACTACACTTCAAATATTCACTACAGCCTCTTCAGCCCCCTTCATTGACCTAAAAAATGCCAACTGGGAAATCTTAAGAAAGTTTTTTAAAAAACAGCTTTACTGAGGTGTAATTAAGATAAGATAAACTATTTTTAGAGCGTACAATTGGAGAAGTTTGACATACGTATACGTTGTTGAAGCCATCACCACAACGAAGATATTGAACATACCCACCAACTCCAAAAGCTTTTCTTATGGTCTTTGAGAATCTCTCCCTCCCTCTCCACCTAAGCCCCTCCCCTATCAACTACTGATCTGCTTTCTGTGACTACAGACTAGTTTACTAGTTTCTACTTTTTAGAAGTTGATATAAACAGAGTCAGACAGTACAGTCTCTTTTTTTGTCTAACTTCTTTCACTCAGCAAAACTATTTTTAGATTCATCCATGTATCAACAGCACATTCCTTTTTATTTTTAAGTAATATTATTTCATGACATGGACAGACTACAATTTCCTTATTCCTTCAAATGTTGTTGGACATTTGGGTCACTGCCAGTTTGGGGCTATTACAAATAAAGCTGTTATGAGCACTCAATTGTAAGAGTTTATATGGATATATGCCTTCATATCTCTTGGGCACATGGCTGGGTCATATGGTAGATGTGTGCTTAACTTCTAAGAATTTGGCAAACTATTTTCCAAAACTGTTGTACTATGTTAAATTCCATCAGAAGCATTAGATAGTCCAGTTCCTCCACATTCTCACTAACACATAATATGGTCAGTCTTTTTAATATTATGCAATTGGTATAATTTTTCTGAATTATTGCACATAGCCTCTGGCAGTGTATTTACTGAGTCTTCCTGTGTTTCTTATTAATCTGCAGTTTAAGAATATTAACTTTTATAAATACCAAAATTAGATTATATTATGCATACTGTTTCACAATATTCTTGTACTAGTCAATAATCTCTACCTTTCCATTTTAGGACAATCTCATCTAATATTCACACCATAATCAACAATCTCCGTTTGTCTCCAAAATGTCCTTTATTTGGTATTCAACCCAAGACCATGCATTGTCCCAGGTTGCTATTCCATGGCTTTGAAGCTTAGGAGTTTTTCACTATCCAGATATGGGAAAAAAAAAAAAAAAAAAAAAAAAAATCACCAAAAAGTTCCGAGTTTTATTTAATGATTGATTTTTCCCCTTATCTTTTCAATCACTAACCAACTGTCCCAGCATCATTTATTTAATAAGAGCTAGGAATTTAATTTTTACAGCTTACAGCCAATATTCAGAAAGACAACCCTCATCTTCTATATGACCTTCTTGGTTCCTTTTCAGGGGTTGACTTTTGGACTCAACAGACCATGAGTGTGGTTCTAAGGGGTCAATCCCTTCTTCTTTTGCTGCTTAGTTTATTATTATTATTTTATTTATTTATTTTTTTAGAGAGAGAGAGTGTGAGTGGGGGAGAGGGGCAGAGTGAGACACAGAATCTTAAGCAGGCTCCATGCTCAGTGCAGAGCCTGATGTGGGGCTCAGTTCTACGACCTTGGGATCATGACCTGAGCTGAAGTCAAGAGTTGGAAGTTCAACTGATTGAGCCACCCAGGCATCCCTACTGTTCAGTTTCTTAGTATCATCGATGTTGTAACAATAACAGTACCTATCACTTATTGAATGTTAAGTGCTATTCCAAATAACCTCATTCAATCTTCATAAGAACCCACCATAAATATTATTTATGTTTTTTGGATAAGAAAAATGAGTTTATGGGGCACCCGGCTGGCTCAGTCAGTTAAGCGTCTGACTTCGACTCAGGTCATGATCTTGCAGTTGAGTTAGAGCCCCACATCAGGCTTGCTGCTGATCCTCTGTCCCTCTCGTCTGCCCCTCCCCAACTTGCGCTCCCTCAAAAAAAAAAAAAAAAAAAAAAAAAAATCTTAAAAGAGAAAAAGAAAAATGAGTTTGGGAGAGATTAAGAAATATTAACAGTGGTCACTTAGCCATTAATTAAATTTGGTGATAGAGCCATTAATTTAAAGCCATGCCTCTCTGACCCAAAGCTCATATGCTAAATTACTATGCTATGACTCTCCTAAAAATGTTGAATATGCATTTTAAAAATTAAACTATTTGAGGGGCGCCTGGGTGGCTCAGTCGGTTAAGCGTCCAACTTCGGCTCAGGTCATGATCTCGTGGTCCGTGAGTTCGAGCCCCGCGTCGGGCTCTGTGCTGACAGCTCAGAGCCTGGAGCCTGTTTCAGATTCTGTGTCTCCCTCTCTCTCTGACCCTCCCCCGTTCATGCTCTGTCTCTCTCTGTCTCAAAAATAAACATTAAAAAAAAAAAAATTAAAATTAAACTATTTGGATTTGAGACATATATCTTAAAAAAAAAAACAACAAGTTGGCATGTAAAGAAAAACAAAATTGGCAATTATTGAGCTAAGAGAAAGAGGCCTTTAATAAGGCTTAGGGATACTAAGCCTTCAGCTCCAGGAGTTATGCTTGCAAACAAAGGCTCCTGAGTCACAAGGCACATGTAAACTCAGAAGGGCAAATACAGGAGGAAATTAACATTTACGTGTACAAGAGACGCTAGAATGTGAATCCAAAAGGAATGAAAAGGAGAAAAATAAATTAATTCTTACCTCTATGCACAGCTGACTCCAGACACATCAGAAGGTAGGAGAGCCTTGCTTCCCGAGACCGTGGAAGGTTCTCCACATTACACCGGTATTTCTTCAAGTCACTCTTACAGGATTTGGCCAATGAATAACTGACTTTATAATCCTGGGCAATCAGCTTCTGGCGGGTTGTTAGTGCTTCTCGACACTGAATAAAGAGTGTAGCAAAGAGTAAGACCACTCAGGTGGTTCGGCTGCTCACACATACAAGCAGAGGCTCACGGTCAAGGGTATGTCAACAACTGCAGTTGTTACCAAAATGCCTACCTTTAAGTTTGGCTAAAAGTGAACACAAGTGTGCTGGGGTAAGAGGCAGGGATAAGTGGATGGAGAAACCCTTGGAATTCTACAGTGAATTACTGATTGTTGCTGCAACAGTACCTAAAAACATACTTGGTAGATTCTAATACATTAGCTTGACAAAGTATGCTTTTCCTCTTCAACAATATCCCTAAAGTAAATTTCACAAGAATCAAAGTGGCAACTGACAGAGCACTCTGTAAGTTACATTCTATGCTTTTAAAATATAATTATTCAATAGTAAATTATATAAGCAACTGAAATGAAACATTTCTTCAGCTGCATATGACAGTAAATGGCAGGAGAGCAAAACCAAGAATAATTATTCTTTTAAAAGTCATAAAAGATTCTTGCATTTATCCAGGAACAGCAGACTAATGGTAATGAGAATGCTTAATGAGAGCTGCCGAAAAATTAAATAGCTAATTACCTGCAAAGCACATTGGTTTAGTTAGCCTAAACTTCCTGAGTATGTGAGGCTGGCTTCAATGTGACCGTGATACAAAATTCTCCAACTTTACTTCCAAAATTGATTCTCAACTGGCTTCCCGGTATCTAGATATCACAAGGCTTCATTTTCTGGGCTTAAGCAAAATATGCTTTGGTTCTCTACTGAAAGCCAAGTGTCTCTCCTCTGAAAAGGGTAAGCTTTATCATTTATATCCTGGTAATGAGTTTATAAGAATATTATTTGAGAGGATTTGAGAAAACTTTAAGAAATGAATAAAATACTGGTGTATTTCAAAATAATACTGACCTTCTCACTCATGGATTCTTCAAACTTATGGTTAAAGAGGCATTTATACACTCTGCCTTCACCAGCTTGCGTCTGTAAGATGGAACACACACATGATGATGAGGATGGTAACAATCAGCTGAGTAGTTATGCTGGGCCCTATCCACAACCTTATACAGAACCTCCTGTTAAATTATTAGAATGGTGAGCACTTCTGAACAAATGGCTCAGCCATTTATAACATTTAGTGGCCTTTGGAAGAAAATGGTGATTGCAGGAAAGATGAAAAAAAATTTCCCATGATGCTTGGCTACTGTCCTTTGTTCCCAGATATAATGTTACTCAGGGAACCAAGAGAAGTGTCTTGTCAGTCTCTTCTTACATTATGTTGGAGCCAATAAAACTCATAATCAGTGGCTCTGATGGCTAAAACTGCTTATTCAAAACAGCAGAGGGTGGAAATGTACACAAGTCACTCTCAGTTCTTTGTTGTAAGAATGGAGACTCTTCCATTTCATGTGTTAGCAAGTTTTTCTAGAAGGTCTGCAGATAGCAATCAAGGATTTCATTTTAAAAGATAGCCACCTGCTGTTTTGTTTATCTTAGCCCAAAACAAATAACATGTAATATGGTAGTTTTAGCCACGAAATAGGTATGAATAGGATTCCATCAGTCTCTGTTATCCTGGGACCAACTCCACCTTCCCTTTCAGTGCCTTATGTGCACGGGAGAGTGTGTGGTTTATTTTGTTTTGGACTAAAGTATTAAAAAATATTTTAAAGAGAAGAGCAGTTTCTGAGCTGACTCACATTTTCACAAAAACGCTCCCGATCATCTCGGCAAGCAAAATATAAATGCCGGTCTAGATGAAAGTCATCTGAGGACAGCTCAGCCACCCGCAGAATGGCTTTCTTGCAGAGTTCAGAGACTTGAATCTTGGGATCTCTCTCTTCGGCTTCCTTCACCAGGCCCTTTTCCAAGCATGATACCACCTCACCTTGTGAATGTGCATCCTAAAACAGCAAGGATACTAATATTGTAAAACTCTCACCACAATGAGTTTCAAATAAACATCATTTGCTTTAAAAAAAAAAATTCTCAATTCAATATATAGTTGGCTTATTCACGTTCTGTTGAGAAATCAGGTGGGAACCAACCACCCTGGGAACCAACCACACTGTGGAAGTTACAGAAAATGTCCTCAACAGTCTTCTGTTACAATGGAATACTTGCACACTACAAATGGAAAGAGAGATCCTGGGAGATTTAAGTATAGTTAAGTTAGCACTAGAAATAGAAACCTGAGGGAGTGCCCGGGTGGCTCACTTGGTTAAGTGTCTGACTTCAGCCCAGGTCATGATCTCGGGGCTCGTGAGTGTTGACAGCTCAGAGCCTTGGAACCTGCTTCGGGTTCTGTGTCTTCCTCCTTCTTTGTCCCTCCCCAGCTCGCACATGAGCTCTCTCTCTCTCTCTCTCTCAAAAATAAAATAAACATTAAAAAAAAGAAAGAAACAGA